>NW_027509812.1:0-1376666 GCF_048541705.1 Temnothorax americanus
TCTCTCTCTCTCTCTTCCCCCTTTCTCTTCTCTTCTCTTCGGCTCGCCTTTTATCTCACTCTGTGTTTCTCGCGCCGTTCCTTTCACACCATCGCGCGCATTCCTAGGGACGCTCCTTATTCGTCCCACGGCCCTTTCTTTCGCTCACGCGGCCCCGGTCCCGTCTCATTTTGGAGCGTCGCGTCATAAAGTTATTATTTTACGCGATGCGCGCGAGAAATTACGAACGGAAAGGTGAACCTGGCGGGGTCTGTTTCGTCAACGTAGCGAGAGAGAGAACGTGAACGGACTGATTCCCAGCGGAACGCCCGCGCGTTAATTTGTTAATTCCGGTCACGGACGCGGACCACCTTGGTGTCTTCGAGACAAGACCAATTCAACCTTGCGCCGCGCGAGCCACGACTAAATCGAAGTTCCTAGCTAAAGAAAATAGAATAAAAGGAAAGAGCTCATGTAGAAGAGGAATTTACCAATTTAGCAATTCTTGATTTAAATAGAAGTGTGTATATGTAGACAACAGTGTGCAATAGATAAATTTAAATATTTTAAGTCAATTAAATTCTTAATTGTGTTAAATATTTTACAACAAAAGTAGATGTAGAAATACGTAGATAATGTCAGCGAAAATAGATTTTAGAGAGCGAGAAAACCTACTCTTATATATATATATATATATATATATATATATATATATATATATATATATATATAAATGTAGAAGAGATTTTTTTATATACTCCAATTTTTATATGAATTATTGTAAATCATTTTATAAGCAATATTGGTAAATGTTTTATTCCTTAACAAACGGCCTGTTAATCGAATTGATTTATAACATTGAATTAAATATAGAGATAGGGAGAGAAAGAGATATTGCGTTATAAATTTTTTTTTTTATTTTTTTTAGTTTTTCCTTTATTCGATATGGACTTTCAAGTGTAGATTGAAGGAATACTAGAACTATTGACAGATATTGATCTAAGCAGATTCTTTAAGAAAATTGAAAACTTGAATTTTATATGCATATTAAACTATGCGTTTGATTCGGTCTTTCTTACCTTATTCTTTCATTTAGGTTCTCTTTCCTTTTCTTGATAAAACGGACGGGAAAGTTATTTAATTAGAGTTTAATCAGGATTAGATCAGAACCCGATAGCTATTATTATGACAGACCGCCTCGAAGAGGCGGAACACGCACGACACGCAGAGCTTGCCGACGAAAGGCGCGTGAGGCCGAAATTAATTTGTTTTCTGATCATTTCGAGCCCGCGGACCACCTGTACGATACATAATTTCTCTATCCGTTGAACATTCTTCGTGTGAAACGTTTTCTCTCTAGGGCCAACAATAATTAAAGCGCCGACTTAAATTGTTTTACGAAATATTAAACACGCCATAGAAGAGGATACAAATGAATATTCAACATCTATAAATTCGTGTAACTATTCGTTTATTAAATACCTTTCCAATCTGCGCCTTTCTATCGTGCGGAAGAGAAATTATTTTCCATCGATAAAACGTTTCGCATATATGTTATTGTCTCGCATGGAGCAATTTTTAAACGAAACAAAATTATCTTTTTTTTTCATAACTCAGACGATAAATAATCGTTGAATAATTTATAAAATATTATTAAAAGTCGCGATATGACGCAAGAGATATAAAGCTGACAATTATATTCTCAGAAACGATAATACTTTTGAATATATGATTATACGAGAGTTGTACAACCGCAGCGAACGTGAGATATATTGTTGCACCGGAGAGATAAATATGTCTATTAATTTATACGGATTTATTTAAACGCTTTTTTTTATCGCATTTGAATATTCACGCGCAATTGCATCGCGATCGAGCGATGCTCAGACAACGGATGCTCAGGTCAGATCAGACAAAACGTTTCCAAGTTGCACGCTTCGACACACGCACGTAATTGTATTCCGGATTCGTCCCCGTATATCAAAAATCGTGAATATTCGCTTTGGCAGGTGGACATATCTGCTTAATCGCTAGGTTTCAAGATTTATGACGCGGCGAGCGGTTCGTTACGCCATTCGAAATCATTTTTCGATTGATTATCACCGGCTGCCCGTTCCTCCCTTCCTTCCTCTTTTTTCTCTTTTTTTTTTGTCGTTCCCGCGGAGCTGTCACGGAAAAAATATTTTCCCGCGGGCCGGAGCGCGCGCGGCTTCAGGTACGTACGTATCTGCGAATCTCGTTTTACGAAACAGCGAATTTTCGAGTTACGAATAAAATCGGCGCGGCACGGTAACGAATATCGCGCGTCATTTCACGTATCTATTAAGGTAGTTGTATCGCGACAGTATTAGTAAAAAATAATGGTCACACTACAATACGATAATGTACGGAAAACTCTACTTATACTTATTTGTGTAAAACTTTTAACTGAGCTTGTAAGTACAGTTTTTACTGTTTTCACTCGCGTCACTCGTCAGTAATGTCAGTATACCATCGAGATTAACTCGCGACGCTCGCGTTAGTATGCTATCGAGGTTATTTTGAATAAATAGAAGAAATAGAAGCGAAAATATCTGTTGAACATTACAAAGAAAGATTAATGAAAAAAAATATATTAAAGAAAAGATTAAAGCTTTAGCGGCAATGTCTGAACTACATATATATCTAATCTTCATATGCGCAGTGTTGCAAGATTTTTACAGGTTAGCTGTCGTATGCGTCCACCGCTATGAGCAATTGTGTACTTTGTGTAACAATATTGCTTCAAAACTAAATAGATAAGGGTCTTGTACTTTTGTAAGAATATTTTTACAAGTCTCTTTCATCATCTCTTTGTTTTTCATTAAAATCCTATGAGTAGTTTGATCGCTACAATTACAAACGTGATATACGATACATGTAAAAAGTGCTAAGTTTGATTTCGATTATTTCAACTTTGGTATAGTCAAGCTTTTTCTACTTGCACGTGTGTGTAGAGCGTGTTTAGATTAATATGCTGTTCAAATTTTAGAAGATTCCTATGAAAATGGGTTTTGTGACACAACTACCTTACTTTTCGATCGTGACGCGTCGAAATGGAAAAAAAAGGGGAAAGAGAAAAAAACACAGGGCGGCGGGGAGGAAACAAAAACAAGACAAACGAACAAAAAAAAGTAGGAAGGACGGACCGGGTCCATTGTTAACGCGTCCCAATTATTTCACGTGGATCCGCTCGTAAAATATTGAGCCTCGCGCGTCTGTCGTCTGTCGGACGGAGATATTTCGCGCGCGCACGCCGCTGTTCTACCTCGCCCTTTCGCGTGACACGCGGAAAGAGTCATAATCTTGGCCGTGGCGCCATCGGCAGAGCAATGTGAACAAAACGCATTCTGAGGCATTCTGAATCCCAGCCGAGACTTCAATCTAAGAATAAGAATACCTTCGGCGTCGTCCGGAAAAGTTGCGCGCAACGTCATTAGCGAAGACGTAATTTCAAAGAGCGTTTCCGGCGCGCGACACGGACCGAGACCGTTTTCTCTCAGATGATTTTTATTTGATGTCAAGCTGCATGGAAAACTTTGATGACATGCCAGTCGAGTCTGAATCGCGATCTGCTTTGGTGCGGCGCCGCCGCAATAACGTCCGTCGCTTGTAAGTACGCTCGACAAATTGTACTGGGTTTCGTGCCGTTGGTTTTGGTTTTAATGAGAGAAATGTTCAGCTGGATGATACATATGTCGCTGGAAATACGCCAGTTTCCGAACGTTGAAAAATATACAATATATCATTTTTGATATTGCAAGTTATGAACATCATTAAGTTGCTCTATTTGTTTTGCAAAGCTTGTCAATTATCATGTAAGGGAAATGTACACGATCCCGAATTGAAGCAGCGTATATATGCGTTCTCCACGAAATTCCATGCGCAAAGCAGCGTGTGTGTTAATGCGAATTTCGTATAATATAACATCATTATTTCCTTTGTTTTCGAATTTACGCGGCGCATGCTTACAATGGAATTTTAATCCCCGAAAAGTGTAGATATATATATTTCGTTACATCGAGCAGACGAGAGAATTTCACTTTTCGCATGAGTTCTCATTGACGAGCAAGAGACGACCGCAAGATCGGCGAGACGTGAAAAATATACGCGACCGCGAGAAAGAAAAAAATAAAACTGTATATCCCGTTCATTAACGCTCGACAATGCGTGGACGGAATTATTTTTGGTTTATCGCGCGTCGCTTAATGAATTTTCCCAGTCACGCGAGAAGCGCTTTGCCGCACACGGATTTCGCAACAAACTGCTTGACCGTTGTCACGATGGCCGCTCTCCAATGTGATGAACACGGAAGGGCTCTCATGACGCGATTCGTCACATTAATTGAGAGGAATTTCGATCAAAGTTAAAGGCGGAACAAATGATTGTTGTCGATGGAAACGTGTTCTTGTTACGCATTAAACAATTGCGACACGTGTTGCGAGATATAATTAGCTTCTCGATAACTCGATAGATTCTCCAACATGTAATAATATATTCATGCAAGACCCGCAGTTTCAAATTATCTGAATTACGTGAGAAACGCATAAAAAATGATGAATTTTTTTTTCATTTCGTTATGTATTATTATGCGAGAGGAATTGCGACTTTTTAAGTTGCTACTATATGCGTTCTTGTACTTTTTACTTAAACGAGAATCCAATTATCTATTATCCCATTGTTCTTGACACGTCTCGCAACGTAAATTTATTTTCTTAATTTTCCCGAGCGCGGAGTCGCGATACGAATAAAACGTCACGGTGAATATTACGAACGAGTGACAATAAGCAGAGACACTGTTCGCGAACAATTCGCACTTTCGTACAATTCGACATTTATTATAGCGATACAGACGATGGTGCGAGAAACTTTCTCTCGACATTCGAATTGTTTAGAGCGCGCCGCGAAGACATCTCCTCCCTGAGAAGATTTCGCCAAACTCTCGGTTCCCGAGTGTTCAGACGTCTTCGCGCTGCGTGTTAACTTTTTGTTTGCTCGGCGTGCTTGGCTGCACGTTTAAACGTAGGCAGAGCTTCCTTAATGCCTTCTCCATTTCTTCGGGGGTGACGCAGCTTTTACCAGCCACCGTGGCTAAGTTCTTGGCGTCTTGCAGACACTCCTCCAATATGCTCTCGACGACGGCCGAGAGGGCGGCCTGTGCTTTACCGGATATGGCATACGGTTGACCTGTTATCCAAAATTAGCACGATTGATATGAATTCCTCGATAAGGCGTAATACGATCAAATCACTGTGGAGATATCTGGAAGGAAAGCTTATTAATATCTTATAATACCACACGTCGAATTATACGCTTCATTATAGATATCGTATTCTCGTAAACCATAAAATCGTTATGATATAATTTCCTTTTGTACGAACGCTTTTTCGTTTTCACGATTTGTCAGAGGTGAAGGATTCATCAATACATTCTATAATTTCGTCGATAGAATATGAAGTGTGTTTTATCGAATTTTAGTTGGCGCGTGTAGATAACGGTTCGAGTGCAAGAGAATCCGTGGTATCGATTAAGATTGATGAGAAACTTGGTTCAAAATTAACATATTCAATTTAGAACAAATTTAGACTAATATGCTGCAATGTATTCTACCTTTTTTAAGACTTCTGGTTCACTCATCACTACTGTTTCAGATTGTGATGTCAGAAGCGAGAAAATATACAGTAAAAATTCTTGCTGAATATATTAAAATGCAAATGCGTTAAAATATACCAAAAACTGTCTTTTTGTTTCGTTAATTATTAATAAATTAATAAATGACCACGTATCTAGAAATAAATTATGCATAACCAAAAGAAAAATAAGCTGTGTTCACAGCTAGTGACAACTGTCAAAATAATACAACACATGAAAATAAATGATTTAATTTCTCCTCGAAACAAAAAGATAGTTTTCGGTATATTTTACAAATCGGGTTTATTGATTGTAAGTGTTGCTTTATTGAAACATTTTTTCATTGTAATAAATTTAGCAACAATTTTTATCGTATGTTTTCTCTTTTCGACGTCACAATCTGAGATAGTATAGCGGTGAGTGAACAGGAGTCTTAAAACCGCTCGCGTTTCTAACGACGAAGACATTTTAATGGAACGCGAATCTGCGCTATAAGCGAGTCTTCCGTTGATTGCGAGCGGAGAGGGTATCGCAATATACGATACGATTGATCGACAACGGTTTCGGCTTCGCACTCGGCGCGCATTGGCATACATTTTTTATTTCCACGTGGATGTACTCCATCGCCCGCGCGGCGTATATTCGACGGACGGAAAATTGCGAGATGGGCGAAGAGAAAAGCGGAAACCGGTCGCGCGCGAGGGTGTGCGCTCATCTTTCGGGGCGGGGAGGAGGGGGAAGGAGGGGAAGGAGGAAGGGGAAAAGCGAGCAACCTCGCGGGAAAATGGTCCTTTCAGCGCTCGATGAAATATGGATCGTTTGTTACAACTTGCGTGTAGCATACGCCGCGGCGCCTCCGAAGGCGTTTTGGGCGAACACGAGAAGTCCCTTTTTGGTAAGGAGATACGATCGGGGCTTAATCGTCGACGGATAAATCGATATCGGGGACGCGCCCCGAGACGCTATACCCCTTTGCTGTGCTCGAATTGACGATTAGAAACGAGAACGGGTAAAAATTCGCAAACCGCTCGCTGGCTCGCTCTCGCAAAACCGAAAACCGCAACGTTTGATGCAACCGCGGTCGTTCCACAAAGAGATAAGGACGACCGATCAAAAATTTAGCGAAAACGGCGGACACACGTAGCATGCAGAAAAATAAACGTTCGAGCGCGATAAAAACTGGATTACTTGACGTTGAAATATTGACGATATGTCACAATTAAAAATATAGCGATTACACGTCGGTAAGCAAGCATATTTCTCCTCATGTTTTCGATATCAATTATCGTAACGTAATTAAAACACTATTCGCAAATTGGCAAGGTTGACGAGGTGAATAAATCGATCGTCGGAGACAATCACGCGTTCGACGTTTTTTTTACGCTTTCTCTGCTCATTAATCGCGATCCGTACAACACAAACATGTCCGTATGTGTATCTAACGTCTCCGGGTTATCCGAAGAATTCATCATTCTAACAAAGGGAGATAAGGAGTTTTTGGACGTCTATAAATTCTAGCTACGTGCCGGGCAACGTACTGCAATCCTGAGCGATAAAAGCGGTCCCTGCGCGATTACACGCGCCTCAACCGATGGCGGATTGCATTTCTCTCGGCGAAATGCACGGCGAACGATTAAACGCGTCAGCGGATTCTTACTTTCAGCCGCGCCGTTAGTTTGCCGCCGCCGCCGCCGTTCTTAATTCCGTCGCTATATATCCATAGCGCTGTACCCTGATACATATAGGTGTGGTCGCGTTTTATCGGCGTGGGTGTATCTCATTTCGTAAAGTGCGCGACCACTTCACTTCTCACCCCCCTGCCCCCCTTTCGTTCGTTGCTCATTCATCCCCCTCCGGCTCCTACCACCGTGATTTCCGCCCTGTCTCGCCCTCGCTCTGATCTCACCCGTCTCCGCTCGATCCTTCCTCACCCTCGCCCTTCCGCACCCTCCCTCGAAATAAATATGTCGCAATAATACGTCGCTTCTGACGTGTCCTGCGATTCCGATGACAACGTACCGGAAACGATGCGGGCTCGATGAAGCGTGCCGGCGCGCGAGCTCATCGCTCGCGCAATTTACGAAACGACCAAACACTCCGCCCGGGCGACTTGCGCGATCGTAACGCGCCTCGAGATACCATTCTTGTACGTACCGAGATTATATTGCGCGTTCACCTCGCAAAGCATCGCAGCGGGATACGAGATACGAGGGAGAAAGAGAGAGAGAGGGCGGGAAGAGAGGGGGAGAGAAGCAGACGGGTTGGGGAGTGTGCGTTCTTTGAAGCCGAGACGCTCCGTATATTGTATGATACGAGACGCGGGCGGGAAAGATTGTAATGGATTTTCGTAGCTTGGAAAGCGAATCGCGTCCGAGATGGAATAAAGGCGAGAGCAAAAGGCTCTCCGCGTCGCGTCGCAACGCATTTAATAACGCGCGTTAAATTATCTTCTGTCAGGGAATAATTATCGCGCGGCCGACGACGGGAAATTGAAGTGGAGCGCTATTTTCTTCCCCCCTAAGAAAATTTATAACAGTAATGTTAATCGAGTACTAATAATTAATGAATAATTGACTTGTAGGTTAATTTCGTTGCAAATATTTTACGCACCTTGACCCTCCCTGATATCGGGATATAGCTTCCTAATTCGACGCCACTTGCCGGGTCGATTTTTACGACGCATGCTGTGACATCCAAAGCTGTTCTTTGGTTATTAATTTAAAGCATAATCGATAAAGCAATTTGGAAGGTAGGTCCTAATTGAAATGTCAGATCAACGTTATCTACGAAACAAATGTTTGACGTCGTTCAGCTTCTCTTACACCACACTTCAAGTCTCATGTACGGAATTATATTTTTAATTTATGCGTAATTTACAGGGATTTTATAAATACGATTATTTTACTTTATTTTATCAAGTCGCTATCGGTTGTAATTTTCAATAGCGTCTTGCAAAAATGCATTTCTATTATTGGGCATTTCCGCATTTCGAAATTGCAATTACATAAAAGTTTCTGTTTGGTGACGTGCCGTGATCGGAGCTGAGACGATACAATTTTTCTCCGGATGTGTTTGTGTACATACAAGAAAGATAAAAATGTTGAACCTCGGAAACTGTACAAACAAATTGCTTGACACAGAAAATATGCGATTACACAATATCGCATTATTATGTTTAATTTTAATTTAATTCAATATAACGTTTTGATTCTTTATTTTGACGTTTTTTAATAAAGACAGGATCGTTATGAATAATAAGCGTTCAATTTGTAAAAGATATTTATTTCTTTTAAGCAGAAGGCAAATTATGCAAAAGCAGAGATCGCGCCTTTATTAAACAACGACGAACTGGTTGGTCGGCGATCGTAAATTAAGAAGTGTAATATGGTAAAAAGTAAAACGAGTCGGAATTTAATATCGCAACAGATTGGTCGATCGTGATCAGCGGTTTATTCGCGGAAAATCCGCACCCGGAGGTACAAGGTGGAATTTCGCGGCTGGCGCATATTTACACCCCTCACGCGAGATATGCGGAGGGAACATCTGCGAGATGTGGCGCGCGCCGGCATTTACGAAGGATTGCGGTTGCATACTGCAGTTGATGCGCGGCGATAGACAGGCGGCTAAGCTGATGGTACCAATCTGTCGCGCCCTAGTTCAGCCCCTAATTATTATGCATTGCCATGCAAATAGGTGGCATTTAATCGACTTCCCATACGAGGTGGTACATACACGCCTCGTGCGAGCGGGGTTCTTTGACCATGGCCACGGAAAAACAACAGAAACGAAGAGAAAAATGAACCGAGATCTATCTCCGGTTGGACGGCGACGCTTGCAGAATGTTGTTGACGGCATTGCCGGCGATGAGAGAACACCTCTCTAATTGTATTAGTTAGATCGCGCAAAGTAGGCCGTGGAAAACGGGAAATTAAAGGAATGTCTTAGGAAACGGGTTATGAGGAAACGGGCTCTCTCTTTCTCTGCTCGGTCGCCCTGCCTCTGTCTTCCGGCACTTCTACTCTCCGTAAATCTTTTTGATCGGGAAATTCGACGGCGCGCGAGATGAAATTTATGAACTGGAGTGCCAGGACTTTTCTTTTTCTCGCAAAAGGAGAAAAGCAGATCCGCGAGACACTTAACTCGGTAACATCAGGAGGATCTATCGAAAGGGAAGGAGAGAGAGAGAGAAGGAGAGAGAGAAAGAGAGAAGCCAATTACTTTACTCGGGGATGAGGCGAAAGAGTAAAATTTGTAACGGAAGTTCGGCAGTAGTATACCTATACGGCCAAAGGCAATTCTGCGTTGACGTATCGCGGCGTCGAGTTTCGAAATGAAAAAAATATCCGGTTTCCGTACATTCGATCTTTCGTCGGACGTATATTTCAACTTTGTCTAAACGACTGCGTTATTAGATCGACGCTTCTTCGCTCATATCCTGGAGGCGATAAAGAGGGATACGCGATCAGTGAAATGTTAAACCTTTCAGCGTGGCGTCGGCTGCTATTTATACCATTATTGTTGAGAGGGAGTACCGAAGAACTAATGAAACTTCGATGTATATTGCACGGAATAGAAAGAGTATCACATTTCTTTCGACAGCGTGCCGTTCGATCTATGCTGTGAGCGACAAAGAAATTCGATACGATCATGATTAAATTAAATAAAGTTTATCCAAAACTTCTCTCGTATAAAAATCTCGTTACATGTATATTACACGCGTATATGCATGCACGTATATATGCATATACGTAGAAAAAGTTATAACGCCAATTTCGGAATATCCGTTTTCCCGATTCAGTTCCACAGTCCCGGTCTAAATTTACAAACTAATATTATATAACATTAAAAAATTAAACTTGTAATTTGAAACTAATTCACATCAAATCCGCCGATATTATTCTCTCACGCTCTTTTTCTCCCTCTGTCGTTCTCTCTCCGCCTGAAATTCGCCAGGTACATTACGCGTCACGTTACGCCGCACTTTTACGATAAGCACGATTACGCTTTATGGCGGGTCGCAAAATCTATATTCCATACGCGGGCTTTACAAGCTTACGCCATTTTCTCGTAAAATTGGACAAGAAACAAGACTGCCGTTGCCGTCATCGTGAAACTTCTCCCTTTTCGTTCGCGTAATTTCGACGCCGCCGACACTTCGGGAAACGTCGCGCGCGTCCGCATTAATAGCTTCCGCGTCGCGGTCTGCGAACCGCGAGAGAAAAACGAGTCGGCTTCGTCGTTTCGACGCGAAAAAAAAAAGGAAAGAGAGAAAGAGAGAAGTCGATTTGACGGACGTAATTAGCCGCTTGCGTCGACCGGTCGGGAGCGCGTAACTGGCGCGTCGAAAATTTTCCCCGGGAAAATTACTGCGATCGCGGCGGCTGCTCCCGGCGGGTACCATGCCGTAAAATTTCACGGTATCGTACCGCGAACAATATCCCGATATTCCGGGCTTTCGAAGCCCGGCGTCGCGGATACGACGCCCTGAGGGCTTTTTCTCGTGGTTACTTTTGTTCTACGACTAGGTTCCCCGCCGCGCTGATCTCTCTCGTCGTCGTCGTCGTCGTCGTCGTCGTCTCTGTTACGCGCTTTCCGATAGTCGAAACGTCAACGCGCGCATGCACGTTAATGCATGCGATGCGCGCATAATACGGAACGTAACGCGAGGCGAACGACGCAATCGATATATAACGAGGCGAACGCAACACGGAATATAGACGTGTAAATTATGCGCGCCTGAAAATTATATATTCGCCGTTCTGTTGATATGAGAGGAAGGTATAATTTTTTTTCTTGCATACATGTGTATCGGCGACATAATAGATATCGTTATGTCGGACGCATAGATTGCATAATAGACTGCATTTTTTTTTCTTTCGAGAAAATTCGAACGTCGAACGACCGGAAAAATGATTAACGAGAAAGGAGGGGACGAAGAAATGTAAAGATTGAAAATAATCGAGCGGTACTTTTTGAACGATAGTATCAGAAATCTTACCGAAAAATATGAAATTTTTCACGGTATATCGTTTCGCGCGCGCGCGGACGGTATTCCCAATATTCTCCGTTCCGCAGTATAGCTGATACGATACCGCAGAGGCTTCCATTACTGTTATTCTCGACCTACAGTCGTTTGAGTTCACTACCGTGAATAAATACAGTCTTTTTAGCCAGGAATTTCGAACCTTTACACTCTTAAAACAAGCGCCTTACAGAAACCGGCGAAACATAACGTTATTTTTTTGTGTTATTACTTCATTTTATGCGAATTTATCTTACGTAAGAAAATGTCACTTTATATATAGATTATGTCACTTTTCACAGATGTTTTGTGAACGTTTTTTAGAAACGCTTGATTTTTTTTTATAAATGGTCACCTGGGGTGATTTTTGCATCCCATTTAAAAGTGATTGTCATTAATTACATATTGTATATTTTTTATTGCTCTATAAACAATTAGTATTTGCGAACAATATGTATATTTACTCAACATTTTCTGAAAAAAGTAAGGAGGAACAAAGAAATATTTAAAAAACGAAAGGAGCACATTAAAATTACTATATGAGCTTTATATTGTCGACACTGGGGTGTACAAATTACTCGAGGAGCCCGTTTCTGGGTTAATCAATTACGTATTTATTTTTAAATGTTTATTTTTGGCGAAATCGCAACGTGTGTTACAGGATTATCAATTTGCGATGAAGCAACGGTGGCAAGACACTAGCAGGTGAAGGCCGTCGTCGTACGCCAGGGACGAGATTTCTCAAGGTAAACACTCAAATTGTCGACAACAGGAACCAATTAATATTCCTGACAGCGCGATCTAAAATGTTAATTTGCCGAATAGTCGCGCGAAACGGACGAAGAATCTAATTCACGGTATAGCCGAGTGCAAATTAACGACGCCGTTCAGCGTTCTATTCGAGAATAGGATTAACGAAATACTTAATGCAATCGTGCTCAATCTTCATTTAGTCGCGCATTCACGAAAACGAAATTAAGTCTTATGCAAGAATAACGTCTATCATTGTCAGAGGGAATAATTAATTTCTTCGCTTTGACGCTTGAAATCACCGCTGTTATATCCAGATAACAAGAGGGTCTCGACGGCGGGAATTTCATGAATCTGTGTCTAAATAGAATTTCTCATTCGTACTTTCTCTCATGAAGGAACGGGTTTACCAATGTATGTAAACGCCTCAACTCTCTTGTAATTTGATAAGCTCGGATATTAATCTCTTGAGCGCTTTAGCTTCAACTGGTTGAACGGCGTCTGAGAAATCAATTAACGACTGTCTTCTCAACATTTGGGCAAAAGTAACAGTAGAGGAAGAAATTTTTTATTTATTTTACGTATATATAACGTCTCTATTCATTTTTAACATTTTAATTATTCGATGAAGAAAACGACGCTCTCCAAGAATATTACAATATACCAAAAGGAACCTCTGTCAAAATGCTAATTTTTTTATGACAAAATCTGCACTGAAGTTCCTTAAATAAGAGAGTAAAACTATTTTTTAAGCTGTATTTGAAATTTGAATGCCGCTTAATGGGCCGCTTGTAAATAATTAATCAATTATTAGTTGTGCGAAAACGGCACTCTGGGATCGTTCGCCGTCGCCGCGCGCGAATCTCAAATTCTTCGCCGCCGTCATTTCGGCGTCGTGACGATGCAGGGATTAGTCTCGAGGGGCCGAAGTGGCGCAAGCGCTACGTGTATAAGAGTCGTCAAATTATTCTGGACGTGCTTGTCGACGACGTGCATCCACCTGACGATGGGCAACTCTCTTTGGGATATATCGTGGTTTGTTTACCCGAAACTACTGTCCCAGGCCGCGCTGCCAGGAGATCCGTCTCTGTCACTTCGTATACAAAGGACTTGGGGGACGGCGGTGAGTTGGCGAACGACGACGGGATAAGGGGACGTCCGGCGACGGGGCGGACGCAAGAGTGTCATATAACGATAGCTTATTTCGCACGGCGTACCTCGGACGTCGATGACCAGGGTGACCGATAGATAGACGAAAAACTAGGGAGAGGGGGTGGGGGGAGGAACAGGGGGCAGGGGGAGGGTGAAAGACCGAACCCCCGAGTTCACATCGAGCGATCGAATCGCCTACTTCCGCCGACTCGCCGGATCGCTGGCAGTTTATTTCCGCCCCGACGTGGAATCGAGAGTCGATGGGCTCGAGGGGCGCGTTGTCCTATAACGATGTGATTTATCGTCGTCTACGAGCCCTGACAGGTCCCCGTCATCGTCGGTACACAGACAGCAGCGGGACGCCCTGCACGTCGATTTCTAAGCTTATCGCGCAACCGGCGGCGATAAGCGGCTTACTGGAAGTCTGTCGAAGAGCAAACCGTCGCGGCGGCGTTGCTGAAATAGCGCAAACAACGGAAGTGGCACGGCTTAAGGACGTGGTTGCAGGCGGCTGCGTCGCGTTGCCTCGGCGATCAGATACGCGACGATCTATATACGCATGGTATAAAGTCGGAGATCGAGCGCGCTCCACGAACTCTCACCCACTCTCGGAATTTCCGCTATATATCCTCCCGTAATGTAAATCGTAAACTTCTGAAGAAAGATTGCCTTAGCGCGCACATCCGGCGATATTATCCGGCAATGTGCGATACCTTTCGCCCCGAGTCAATTTACCTATAATTGATCTGGGTTAATATTCCATACAGCTCTCGGCCCCATTCGTATCACGCGCGAATATTGCCGTATGACGTTGTTAGTGAGTGCCAATTTGCGATCGGTCGGCGAACCAATTCACCAACCTGTCAAACTGTCAGCGTGGCGAGCACGCGAACGTTATACGCGAGTGTGTCCGACGAATTCGTATACCGAGCAGCGCTCGAAGCGTCGAGCGGCGACGGACAATTTTTAGTCGCGTCGAAGCGTCTCGTTAACCGAAAATAAGTTCGAGTCGTGGAAAATGAAATGTCAGACTTGTCCGGAAGTAATTAATCCCTCTTTAATACTTACTCCAACTTCGGCGTACCGCGCGAGGAGCTTTGATATATAGCTAATGCTAATCTGCCCGCTAATGAAGACCGGTGCGCGCATCGCTTGGGAAAACGTGTGTAAATAACAACAGCGAGGATGTGCATATTAAACAACAAGATTTATTTATCTATATATACAAATGTTTATATTTGATCATTTAATTAACCACGAAGCACGATAAAACATCCGTGTAGACAAAACAATTATACGCTTCTTCAGACATTCGCGAGTAGTTTTAACGGGAAGGCTTCCGACGAGAGATAGAGAGGTGACGGGAAGTCTGTTTTTCTTTTTTTATTTTCAACGGCGGAAAATTATTGTCTCTGTACACGCGCATGATCGCGCCCTGACGTTCCAAGTATCACGTTTCCCTTAGAAACGAAGCTAACGAGGCTACCTCTTACAGGCTAGGTGAAAAACAAGAATAGGAATGTGTCGAATCGACGTGCCGGTCAGGTGGGGGGGGGGTGAGTCCTTAACGGTATTTATTGTCTATTTACAAGCGTCGTTTAATCGCGTACGACGACGGTTTGGCGAGCATCGGAGGGTACTGACCCGGATAATCGGGCGCAAAGACGCTATACCTCCGTCTATATACAACTCTCCTGTACACGCAGACTCCTCGTGTAGATGTCGTGGGTGCGATGCACCGGCAGCGTGCTGGGCCGCATCGGGCTCAGGCACCTCTCGGTCCTCTCCGCGTAACCGTTCGGATAGATCCAGGAGTCCTTGGCGTGAAGCACCGACGAGGGCGACGGATAATCGAGGTCCTCGAGGCACCTGAAGTCCTTGGCGCGCTCGGAAGACTTGCCGGACGCGTAGCCCGGCTCGAAGATGTCCGGCCGCCTCTCCGCGGTCTTGCTCGGTATCACGTCCGGATCGTCATCCGGCACGTCCGCGTTTATCTGCTCCTTCAAGTTATCCCGGTGTGCCCCGTTTGTCGCCGGCGGCGCCGCCGGCCGGTCCTCCTTGCCCTCATACTGCACCGGCTCCACCGCCCGCGTCTTCATCGTCTGATGCATCGTCGGATGGTTTCGCCGGTACAGGGTCAGCGTTATCCCGACGATCAGAATGCAAATAGCGGTTACCCCGCCGGCGAAGCACGCCACCAGGAGGCTGTAATCGGTCGTCTCGTCCGAGATACCGCGACCTGCGAAACAAGCGTAAAGAAAAAAATCGTGACTTGTGGGAGGGTCCGATGTACTTTTCTAGAAATAATGAGCGCTTCGATCTCTTGGAATATATATCGCTGGATTGGATGCTGATAGCGTGTGACCCGTTTTCCAAATGATAATCAAGTAGGAGATAAATTCTCGAGACTAGATTCCAAGCAAGATTTAAACGTAAGAGAATCGGCTTAATTCGAAAGAAACTAGATCTCTGCCTTTCGATAAAATATTCGATATCTGTACGGGGAAAGAGAATTTTGCTGCCGTAGCAAAACCGTCGCTGCTGCTGTTGCTGCTGCTGCACATTCGACGTGAGCTTGACCAATTTTACTAACCAATTATTCGATATTGCAGCAAAATCTGTGTTTCGTTGATAAAATAAAAAGGATCTTATTGCGTGCGTGTGCGAGTAAATTTGTTCGCGGAAAGCCAAAACAGAATATAGTCTGTTTCAAACGCGAATGTCATTTCGCTATTAATATTTAATAGTTTTACGTTCTCCGCGCGCTTGACATAATTAACGAACGTGAACATTAACAGCGCGACGATGCAAGGAGCATTTTATCGATCCCGTCGCCGTTTACGTGTATGTTAAAGTATGCACGCGGCTTTATCGGTTTATCCGATGATGACGATACTTGCGAGATGAGCACGGCGCGCGCATTATCGATCCCGTACGAATGTCAAGTTAGTTTTGGACCATCGACAATACGCGCACATCACAATTAAGCGGCAATCAGCCACATCGGATTAAGTGCGTAACGATGGGAATGCGCTTGGGCGTTTTCTTTTTGGATTCCAGCAAATCGATTTCCATTAAACGGCAAATTTTGTATCGGCAATTCGCGTCTCTCTTTCTCTCTCTCTCTCTCTCTTTCTCTCTCTCTCTCTCTCTCTCTCTCTCTCTCTCTCTCTCTCTCTCTCTCTCTCTCTCGCAAGAGACGTTTTATCTGCCCGCGCGCGGTGCATTACAGCTTTTTAACATTACATGAGACGAAAATCCATACGAGGGGGAATCGTCATGCAAATTTCATGGGATAAAACCGGTAATAATTTCTACGAGGTCTATTCTTAATCCCTCGAATACGGGGAAATAAATCGAGTAACTTGTGGAATTTGGGAAGAATATTTTACATTAATTATTATGTTTCCGTTCTATTTATAACGTTGAATTCCGGATTTACGAAGGTCGGTCAAATATAGACCGAACTTTTCTATTAAAAAAAAAAATAATAAAAAAATAAATAAATAAACTCCTTATTCAGTTAAAGTATTTCTAATGCACATACACAAGTCATTTTTCTACATAGTTTCTCTGAACATCTTAGCACTTGCGCCACCGTATTGGCAGCTTTTTCATTCCCGTGTCATAAAAAGAAGTGGGACGTGTTCGAAGCCACTTGCAACGAACGCTTCCACCTGTTCGTTATTTTTGAATTGTCCTCCCAGCGCCACGATAAACTTTTAATGTGTCTTCGACGTCTCATTACTGAACTGTGCGCGTAGTCTCTCCAAGATCTCGGTCGGAGATCGGTTTAACATTTTCTTTGGTCAAAAATTTGATAATAGAGCGTTGTGCAACGGCACTCGGTACTGCTTACTCGCTCATCGTGTTTACTAACTTGCTCAAATGGTCTTGGCTTTGCGTGATCGCTTGTTCAGCGGTGGAAAAGTTCGGTTTATACTTGACTGACTCGTCGTATTAAAGCGTCAGCTTGGGATATCGCGATATTTAATTCCGCTCGCTGCATCACACTCGTCGCAGGATTAACGGCTGGTCGTTGCGCGCAAAACGTGCGATTTCCTAACGTATATATCCGTATATATTCTCGACCGGCAAAGAACATTCATCCTCATCAGGATGGACATTCGAACTGATGGCGACATCAACAGCCAGCGTCCGGTAGCGTCGTTCGTCCCAACGTGTCCGGTAAACGAGATTCGCTTTTTCCGTGTACTTATTAGATCACGGAGAAAACGCAGGCAGCTTTCGGAAGCAAAGATTAAGAGGAAGGCGGAGAATCGGGTCCGCGGACAGAGATGGCCAGGCTCTTTAGAATTCAGAAAACGCCTCGGTTCGTTAGCCAACGAACGGTCTCCTTACGAGAGTGTGTGTGTGTGTGTGTGTGTGTATGGTCACACATGCATATATACCGTGACGCGCATACACGCCCGCGAACGTATATATACGATCGAGAACGAAAGGCGGACACGCGAAACGCGATTGTCTGAGTCCGTCATCCCGGGGTCTCGAAAGCTCCTTTCCCACCCCGCGCGCGTTTCTCCATTGCTGTACCGTTAAGAGGGAGCATTTGCCACCCCCGCGGGAATAGGTAGAAGCTACTTGGACGGGAGGGAAGGGGCTGTCTGAGAACGTCTGAGGGGCTTCAAGCGCTTGCCGATACGCGACGGTGAAGGTGATACGCAGCCAGGATTCGGGATGAGCTTTGCCGGTCGCGGGATGTGCGCGTGCACCCGCGTGCGTGCACACGCACACGGGACGACGATATATATACGGGTTGCCACACGTTCGCGTTACCGCACGGCGGAATCGTGCGCGAGCCGGCATGAATAACCCATGAGGATGGAAATTAAAGACGATAAATGCAGCTGAAATGAGGTAGCGACGAGGAAAGAGACTTGGGCTTTATGGGATTTTAATTCAAGGCCCGCGCGGAACAGCGGTGATACTCGGCGGGAGGCGCGGCGCGCCGGCCGCGTTTTCTCAATCGAAATTTCGTATAATTACATCGGGAAGTTTTGACGGAAGTCGCTGATTAGTAATGTCAACGCTCAACTTGACGCCGCCCACCCGTCGATATGCATTAATATTTTATCAATCCGATATGTCTAGTACTTGATTACAGAAGTGTCACGGCAAGTCCTCGATTCCACCGACTACCGAATCCGAAATAGAAATAGATCGATGTCAGAATTTGAAAGTCTCTATTGCCAAGATCGATAACCGAACTAGTGAAACATTTGTTAAATATTCTACCGCTGTAGCGAGAATTAAATGCATCGCTCCATTTGAGTATAGTTACAGTTTATGAATACAGCAAGGAAATATAGAACCGTAAAATAGAACTGTAAAAGGGACTGTAAAAATAGAACTGTGAAATAGAACGACGAAAATTTAAAGAAAGGTCTGTGTAGATGAGAGATACGAGGAGACATGTTAGTAAGCAAGTTTCCTTGGCCTAGAAATAAAAATAAGGTTGATCCAAATGCGCATACAATTTCGTCGAAATCAAACAAAAGCATTTACGATGTGCCGACGTGTATACTTAACTCCGTCGTGCAATTCGGTCCAATTAAGAACCCCAGCCGAACGTTTCGGAATTCTTTCCACAACGGTCGTTAGCGCTTTATTAACTCACCTCGTTATTATTTTGCCTCTAACGTTAAGATTACGTAATGAAAGTAGGAGGGTTAATCACGACGGGCAAACACTCTATCGACGTAATACAATCTACATACATTAAGACCGCTAATAATAACTGGAAATTACACATGGGAAAGATACAGCGAAGGTATTCCCAAGAATAAACTCTCGAGAGACGTTTCGTAATCTCGAGCACGGTTTCATCGGGATTGTGAATTTTGCCGGTAAAGATTTAATACGTATCATCGTGCACGGCGAACATTCGTTTAATCAGCTCGCCCCGGTTCTAAGTAATTGCCGAAACATGTGACGCTCGTCTCTGTGTGCCGCTCGGATCGCGAGTATGAAATCGCTACTTTGAAATAATAACATCGTTATTATTTCATTAGAATCTCAAGGGGCGGTTTAAAAGAAAAATGAATAAAAAACTCACCGGTGGTGTACATCGCTACTCCTTTGAGCGTGACCGGTTCCAGAACAACGGGATCGCTCCGGCCCTTCGCGTTGACGGCATAAAGATGAAGCCTGTAATTCCGTCCCGGCTCTAAGCCGGAGACCTCGAAAACTGGACCGGATAAGCCGGATCTATCGGTGTGGTTCAGGTAGATGGTATTGACATGATAAACGCTCTCCTCGCTGTAGACCTCTAGCTCGTAATTAGTCAAGGGCAAACCACCGTCAAATCCCTCGGAGCACCTGACGATCAGCGAGTCCGAGTCCCTCGAGTCGGTGGCTTTAAAGTCTTCGTGACCTGTTTCACACGGACGCACACATATCGAGGCGGTTAAGCTCCTTCCCGGAGGAAGAAAAACATTCGGACTCGCTAGACCTAATTGCTTCCCGGCGCGAGCGTCGTCGTGGCAAAGCACACTCGATAGCGTCGATTAGGGAGAGAGGGGGGGGGGCCAGACCGAATTAATTGGATAATAGTTTTAGCTAGACTTGCATAATAAGTATATACCATATACCGGCGGACTGTAATTAGCAGTGCTGATCGAAAATTACTATTCTAAATAACTATAAATCCTCAGGCGCGCGATCATAAATCAGAACGAATGTGAAAGCCGACATTTAAAATGAGTTATGTTCGAGCGTTGCATTGTTTGCCAAAAAAAAAAGTGAATCTTATTGTTAGTTTAATTAAAATCGGGGTGAATAAAATACCTTGCGGCTTTTCATTCACAGAAATTAGCGAAAATAATAAACGTTCTGTAAAAAATGCAAATAACGATTTTACCACAAAGCCTCGCGTCAATTATCTAATCGAATTATAGGAGAAAAGACACGGCTCCTCCATTCGAGAGCATTGATGATCGATAAAAACTAATTTCACGGGCGTTTTCACGGTTATCGTGTCTTTCGAGGGGAAACAAGGAAACAAGCTGTTGAACGCAACAAGGGCATCGACCATAAGGCGTCAGCCACGATGATGGCCGGTGTAATGGCGCAGTTAGCAGGTCGTTGCGGGGGTTCCCGGGGTATACCCTCTCGGGCTAACGCTTACCCATTCGGTACGCGTAGGGTCCGGTGGTCGACTGGAGGGCCGTACAGTTCTGCAAGGGATAGGGCTTCCCGGCGACGATGATCTGAAAGAGACAGGGCGTCTTCTGCGCCCCTATCCGATTTCTCGCCCAGCAGGCGACCGTGCCGTAGTCCATGTCGTTCTCCGGTGTGTAATTCAGTCTGGAGCCGTGCCAGTGACTCGTGATCAGGCTGAGCGGTTTGACCTGCGCGTACCTCGTGGCCGGCACGCTCATCAACTCCCCGGAGTTGTTGAACGTCCAGTGGAAGGTCGTGGGCGGCGGTTTCGACTGTACGCCGCAGACCAGCGAGATCGTTTCGTGCTTCAGGGCGCCGACCACTTGGGTGTAAGAGCCGTCCTTGCAAATCGGTGCGTCTGAAAATACGAGGGCGCCGGCTGGTAGATTCAATTTACCGCGGTGCACGCTCTCGCGCTCGTGAGCGTCACGGGCGGGGAAAAATAAGGGCCGGGCCGTGAGCCCGCGTCGGCGGCTTTCGATTTCCATTCCTTACAAGCGAACGCCGATAATTGACGCTTCTATGTAAACGCGATTTACCAGCGCTCCGACTCAATATCGACGATGTTGCGATAAGAAAGTGAATGTATTAATAAAATTAGAATAACGACGTTATTCCAATCGTTATACCAGATGGAGACTCGAGATGATGAATTAAAAACACTTCTGCCGAATTCCCCGATATCAGTCACGCGGATCGATTCGGATATAGAAAGGGATGTACTCACACATCACTTCGAGGGTTACCGGTCGACTCATGGATTTCCCTTCGACATTGACTGCCATGCAGGAATATTCCCCGGCGGAGCTTTTCGTCACGCTCTGTAATACCAGGGATTGTCCACCAGGAAGAATAATCCCCGCGGTGGCGTTCTGATGCAATTCCTTGCCGTCTTTGAACCAAAGTAGCTTGTAAGACTTTGGATTGGCTTGCACGTCACACTCAAAGTAGACGTCGTCGCCCTCGTTTATGTCGTTCGCCCTCAAGCTGGAACCCAACTTAATGCTCACCAGCGGTGCGTCTGAAAGCATCGGTAGCGAGAAATGTCTCTTATTTATTATAATTTTGCACGCGATCGACAATTAGAAAATGTGTCGTTGAAAAGAGAATGGTAACAAGAAAAACGAGAAACGTATCAAGATTTAAAATAATTTCAAGTCGAATTTCGGATACTAATAAAAGTTTCTATGAGTAATTTAAAGTAACTTAGACCATGAGGGAAGAGATATAATAACTTACAATACACCAACAAACGCCATTTGTCCTCCAAGCCACTGTTAGGCACTATGGAATTTTCCACCCTGCACGTCAAAAATTTTCCATCGTCCTCGATGGTCGGCACGTAGCTCAGCACACTTTTCGTGATGTTCGGATTGTCTGAGAACTACGAAGAACTCAGAATCCATGCCATTGCAACGTAAAAACGACGAAGTCTTACATCGTAAAACGATAATTCCGTCTGTTCGAGGAAGACATACTCACAGTCCTAGCCATGTGCCTGACATGATGAGTCCCTTTGTACCAGCTGAATATCACTCCCGGTTTAGCACCCGAGGTTTCACACTCGATGTCGTAAGTTTTTAATGCCGACAAATGAAATAGCTTATTCGTAATGTTGACCACGAGCGGCTTCACTGCGATGAACAATTATGCACAAAATGAGTTTTGGTATAAAATATCCATGCATGATATTTTAATTTTCTACTCCACGTTATGCATCATCAATTTATTAATTTTACTAATAAACCTCGGATGAAATTATAGTGCAATGAGAAATAAATTAATTGACATTAAATTACATACCTAATTACACAAAATTTTTCAATTCCTTTTTCATCGAATTTCAACATAATAAACAAAAACGACGGGGAAAAGATGAAGTAAGAAATTATTACATAAAAATTACTTCATTATCCATAATTTAATTCTAAGAATTTCTAAAGTTTCCGATTAATATGAATAACGAATATCTCAATTACACTCACGGTTCATATCTATAATGACCGCAGAGGTCAGGGGCGTCATAAGTTGAGTATTGGTCGCCTTGCAAATTAGCCTCGACCTCAGAAAGTCCCTGGTGACACTCGGGATATCCAACCGATTTGTCGTTACGTCGTGCATATGCGTATACGTGTCGTCCAGGATTCTGTCGTTGAGGTACCACGTGACCCTCGGTGGAGGTGTACCTCCGATCACCTCGCACAACAGGAACTTCTCGCTTCCCTCGTTAAACGTTTCCAGTATTTGAGCCGGAGTCCTTTTAGTGTCGGTATATATCACCGGCTTTTTCGGCGGCACTGTCAGCAAATTGAATTCCGATCATAGGACATTATTTCCGTAACATCGGCATGCGCCGCGTGTCCGTTATGTCGAATTATATGCGCGATTTCCTTTGTTATCGTTTCCTAATAAGATCGATTTCATTTGTCATAAATCTATAATATATTCGACACCTGGTCTCCGTATACGATGCAATAATAATTTGAACTGTGTTTTAATGGCTCTCGATAGACGGAAATTGAATCGAATACGTTAAAATATCTGTATCCGCGGCGCGTGGCCAGGCAACGCTATCGAATTTTTGTATCGCGAAATGGTCTGCCAGCGGATAGCGGCCGCGAAATGAGAATTAAGACATAACGGCCCAGGTCTTTGATTTTTTTTTTTCCTGCACGTCGGCGACCTCGGATGAGGCTAACACCTGTTGAATCGGTACTATGACGTTAAATTAATTGATTCAGAATTGCTTAAACTGCAGCGACCTTATAACTGAACGCATCAAACCGCAATGATCCGGCTGTTTGTTCCTACTTCCTACATCTCGCTGGAATTGATCCAACCGACCTCGCGTAACTTCATTTCGTCTCATGGCTCTATTTCCACATGACTGTCCGCTGCGCGTGGAAGGTTGAGGTTGAACGAATCAAACTATCTTTTCGATTTACTACTGTTTTCCGCGGTTACGCACCGCCCGCGTAAATCTCACCCACGGATATAATGTAAAACGAATAAATCACGAATGAATGGAGAGATAGCTGCTCATACGCGCCGCCTGATTAAAATTCCATAAAACACGATCTGTCCGCCTACGTGTCGCTCGATAAGCCACAAAATTTGCGTCATAAAATGCCACAGTCCGTCGTAATAACAGATAATTGGAATAATAATGGAAAATTAATCCCAAGAGAGCATTTGCGATCAATCGAGATTACATATTTTCAGATTATTTGTAATTTATTTTTTTTTTTTTTTTTTTTTTTTTTAATTATGCCTCATCGGTTTGCATAAATTATGTTTTATATCGAAAATTTTTTAGATGAATGACAGATGTAAATACTATCTCATACCTCTTTATTCGTGCATATAATTCATTGTATTTACAATCAATGTGTCGGTTAACTATAGTCATTAGTCTCAATTTTTGCATTTTTTTATATTTAAATGTTTAATGTATTACATTTTTATAATTTTATAATCTCAAATAATTGATATAAAATTACATATATCTCTATTTAAAGAATTTTCTATTTGCATAAAGGTGTCACTTATTGTTAGTTAATTTTATTCAGTCTTTATCTTAATTTATTTCTCTATCTATCACAAATGAAAAAGATTTTAATAATTTTTATAAATAACGTATCGCGTTTCTTCTCAATTGCTCCATAAATACCGCGAATCAACTTAAGATTTAATAAAATCTAAAAATGCTGAAGATTGATGAATTTTGATGAAGATATTGAATTGTGATAATAATCACATTTGACAGAAGTGCTTTTAAATAAGTAATAGCTGTAATAGCAATTGTCACTTATGGAGTTATATATACGCGGAAATATAGAAATACCAAGTTTTCGTTGAAACTCACCTATGACCGTAAGATTAATCTTCTGATTCTTCGTGGGACTATTTTTAAAATCCACTCTACATCTGTATATACCACCGTCCGTGGACTCCAAAGGATCTATCTCCAACTCGGCGGGCTTTACGTCCGTCTTCATAACCGCCCTTTCACCGAACACATACGGATCTGACCAAAGCCTTGCCTGAACTAGCTTCCTTCCCCGAACGTCCATGCGATATATTGGTTCACTGTCCTTTTCATCTCTGTACCAAAATACCATGATGACCATCTCGTCTTTAATCGGCGGATCGATGTCGCAAGGTATCCGAGCTTTGAAACCGGCCACAGCGCTAACGTCTGATATAGGCACTGAAAAGTACAGGAAAGCGACAAATTATCCTTACGGAAAGGATATGATTCTTCTTCGTAAAAGTGATATATATACCTATGTATAATTATAATAAATATAATTTTTCAAAGATATATATATATATATATATATATATATATTATTTTAGATTTTGATATAATCTTAAGATCGTTGTATTGTTTTTCGTATATATCTTAAGATCCAATCTCATATATTTTAACGATAAATTTTTCGCAAGTCTTTTGTAACTCTGCATAATAATATGATTAATTAATATTCTCTTAGCATGAAACTAATCTTATTACGTTATTCTGCAACCAATTCTTTTCGATTTCGCATTAAACAATCAAATATCACCTCTAATAAGTTCAGACGCGTTATTACGGACATTCTCACCATAGTTACGCGATTGCAACGCATTGCCGACCCACCGTACGCACGCGACATGGCAATTCTCCAGCGAGAAACATGCGCATTCTCGGACAAGTGCCTCGTTGCGTTTCTGCGGCTGCGTTAACGGGTCCCGTATCAGGTAACAATGCGGCCCGGTATCGTATACGTTTTCTCACTGTGAGAAGCGCAAATTTTGGAGTTTTAGTCAGTCACCGTCGGCGCCGATAGAAATAACCAAATAACTGCAAAGTGGTCGAACGTTCCCGGACCAAGCGAACTCGGGGCGCACCCGTACCCGTGCAGACTACCCAGAGAGAGAGAGAGAGAGAGAGAGAGAGAGAGAGAGAGAGAGAGAGCGTGTACGCGCGCGTGTGGTCGCGCATAGAAACAAAACGCGGAGAGCGCGCGTTCACTGAATGGGGGCTGCACGATCGGGTGAACCCAATTAATCGGTCTACTTGCCGATTTATAACGGCGCGCCAACCGTCGGGGGTGCGATTTTATTGGCTTTCATAGCCGTCTCATCCATCGTCCTGGCGTCTAACGCCCGACCAACCGACCACAGTGGTCTCATTATCTTTTCCCTCGTTGACCTTAGGTGCGTAACGGGTACCGAGAGAGAGAGTTACCTTCGAAACGGGCATCCGCTACCGCCGCCGCGCGCGCCGTCGGAGATTAATTGAGCGCGAACACGGCTGACGTGTATCGGCTTTTTCCACTGCGAGACTCGGCACCGGGCGCGGCGCGAGAAGAAAAACGCAACTTGGGATAGCCGGCACATAACCTACAGGTTTTTGACGGTGTTATAAATCTGATTTGATAACTGTGGAGAAGACGGTTTTAGAAAAGAATTCCGTTACACGGTTTTTCGATCTGATAACGATTGACAATTATTTATATTATATAACTCGATTATACATTAAACGCATCATCTATAATTATCGTTGGAGGGATTTCTGACGTTTGACGATACGCGATTCTTATCGCTGAAGTTATTTTGATTTTTTCCTTAATAAAATTCTTAAATATGATACATAATAATATAAGATCCTTGCATTATTGTATATAAGACCCTTATAAATATATAAAATCCTTAAATATGATTCCTATTTTAATATCAATAGAGAGCTCAACCGACACATGATGCTCTCGCGTATAACGACGGCCCGGATCTCGCGCGCATTCAAATTCCGCGTTGACGTGAGCTCTGAGATTCATCGCACAGACGATGGCGGTGTTAATGATACGATGTAATTAATGCCAGGTGATGAATGGCCGTACGCACGAAGTAACTCGTTAACAAACGACAACGAGCACACGTGGGCTTCGCTCTTGCGCCACCTTTGCGCCCCATTGATATACGTGCATCTGAATATTCACACGTTGACGCGTTTGCATATCCGTGCATATCACCCGAAGTTATGCCCCGGAATGAAAATTGCGCGAGATAGCGATTACTTTATCGGAAATAGAATGCGTTACGTAAACATTTACGAAGAGCAAACCAAGGTACGTATATACGATAACATCGCGCGAAATGTTGTAATCTCCCTACGAGCACATAAACACGGCGCGACTGTGCCGAGCGGATTTTGTAAAAATGATTAAAAGTGATGTGTGACATAAGTTCTCTTTCTTTCAATACTTGGAAGCCTCAATACTTCGAATCCGCGCCGTTAACGGTGAATCATTACGAGTATGATCGGTTGCGAACGTGCCGATTAAATGTTATATATACGAAAGGCGGAAGGGGATCGTTAATGCCGCAATTAAAATGTTAATAGCGCCGGGGCGAGTCCTATTACCTCGTTAAATCCTCTCGTGAACCTAGCAAATTGATGGACTTAGACAGACTCCGGCGCGCACGCAGACGCTTACGTATTCCGTATGCGTGCACGCGTGCGTTGCACGTATGCACGTGCGTCCGTCCACGGTGCGTGGTACCCGCCGCGTATACGTGGTTGTGCTTTCGCACGCGCCGCGTGTATCGCGTTTACTTGAGAGCGTGGCGGAATATATCCGTTTCTCGGGTAACGCGGGACGCATACGTATATCCGCCGACACAACGATCCCGGAGTAATTATTCAAAGCAAACACGAACGCCGTCGTGGATTGGTAATACATCGCATTACCAGCGCCCGTGTATACACCGGGACACCGCGTATACGGTTTCAAACACGCCTATACGATGCGAAGAGCAGATGCGAAGTAGCGAATTGATTCGTGGCATATTGATTTGTATACATGGATCGAGTTTATTGACGCCGCTTTGTTAACAGGAATATATAAGTATAGCGAACCAGACTCGAGCGTTGATCGTTGGCATCCCGATGCGCGTAACATTATTGCGCTCTCTCGGCGCAGCTTTAAAAAAATTCAGAGCTCGGACTTTTTAACGTATAATTTATTATTGTACATTTATATTGACGCAATAATTGAAGCGCGACGAGTTGTGATTTCAGCGGCAGTGATATTGGGCGCGTTCAGCAGAACAAACCGCTCAGTAACAATCGAATCGTGATTGGCTCTTACTTTTAGACCCAACAAATCAACGTAGCGTGTTGATAAAACGACACTCAACAGTTGTGTCTGCTGAACGCGGCCATTTTATTTTTCATAAAATATACACCATTTTTCTTTGTTTTTCTTTATGAGCCCGAATGCATCATGATATCGATATTTTCGCCGACTATTTTCTAATACGCAAAAATTCAATTCGTGCCGCAGCCATTCGCCAGCGCGAAAGTGCGAGCCTTGTAATTCGATCAAAGTACCGCTGTAAACATCGCGGATGCGCAAACGTGGATGCGACTTGTTTTCTGTAGATTCAGGCATCGCCTGGCGAACCGACGAGTCCCAGCCAAACATACGGAAAGGTAGAAACCAACACATCCGGAAAGCAATAAAAAGAAGATATAGGTGGATAGCGATTCAAGGACGAACTGACGCGCGAGTCGCGCGCGCGGAAATTGTATTTTACATATTTTTATACATCATATATATATATCACGCTGAATATAGGGAAAGGGAATGGAATTTTCGAGTGCACGTACTTCTTAAACGATATTCACCGCGCCGTTAAAAGTCGAACGTGCATTTTAACACTTGAGCTGCCAAACTGATTTCGGCATTGCGCTCCGCCGGGAGACCCCAAGTCGAGAAAATATGCGGTTGTTTGCAAAATATGCAGGGTTGGAATGCAAAATAAATCATCCCGAGAGAATAAATAAATAATAAATAAAGAAAAATACGTACGTATATTTAGTAATATAATTTCAGATGGAATAAATAAAACTGTCATTCACAAACCGGAAATAATAAATCTTTTTGAAATGAACAAATATAAGCAGAAAAACATAAAAATCAATAATTTTGCTTTTATTAAATCTATTATAGTATATTAGCTTAATACTTTATTGTTTTTTAATGTCTTAATCAATACTTATTATTTAATAAAATCATTCTTAACCGGGCAAAAATAAAACTGTCACTCACGAATGTGGATGACTGAGTTCCTTGCGGAAATTCATGTGTCACCCAGATATGCGTGACATAATAGCAGTCAGAGTGTTAAATGTGATAAGGAACGAGAATTATATCAAGGTAAAATTAATAAGTTGAACGAACTTACCTTAAGTGAAGTTCGACTGTAATTATGCTGTCTCGTCCGGATGGATATATGTATATATGTGTATATATGTGTAGTGCGCTCCCTGCGCAGTTACCAACAGGCGATTTTAAAGACTCTAAAAACGCGCGTTTTTCTCGGTTCGCGCGCGAGTCGAGCGTCACCTCCCCGCCGTAGCGCTTCATACTTTTAAAGCTGCAAATCTGAAATCGGGGCTTGGGAGGGTGGGACTATCCATCCGGACGAGACAGCATAATTACAGTCGAACTTCACTTAAGGTAAGTTCGTTCAACTTATTAATTATGCAACGTCTCGTCCGGATGGATATATGTGTAGATATTTAAAGCTCAGATTTGCCTCCGAGATCCTGTTTACAAAGCAGAATTTAAATTATGCACTGGATAATACAAGGACAATTAATATGTTAACCCGTATTAAGTATAGTGGAACAGAAAACAGGGTCTTCGACGATAGGGCAATTATAGAAACGGGCGAAAACTTCCGAAGATTTGGTCCACCCTGCAGTTCGCCGAATTTCGTCCAAACTGATGCCCTTACTGGCCGCTAATGATGTCGAGGCATGGCGAGTGGAGTGAGCCGAGAATATAGAGGTGTCTATACCTGCTGCGCTCAACTCCGTTTTAACCCAACGGCCTAGAGATTGGGATGAAACTGGAAGGCGAGTAGCGATAAAGAGCGAGTCGTCCTTTCTGCTTCTAAGTTCTTTTGTACGGTCTAAATAAAATTTCACCAATGAAAGAACGCATAGGTTTGGTCTGTCCGCAAATGGTTTAAAGATGAGCAAGGGTTGCGGTCTTCCAATCTTCGAAGTCTTGAGCCTCGCTGGAATTTTGATGACCAAGGTGTCGGTAATTGTGATGTTTGAAAATTGTATAGCTGCTAGCGTTTGCATCCTTTGCGCAGTCGTGAGCGCGAGAAGCGTTACCAGTTTTCTATAGAGGATTTCCAAAGAGAGATCCTCGTGGGGGTATAATGTAGATAAATAGGTAATCACCTGCGCCGGATCCCAAATAAAATTGTATCGAGGACGCTGTGGTTTCAGCGCCGCCAATCCCTTAAAAAATCATCTCACCAGCGGATGTGAGCCTATTTCTTCTGCAGAAAGCAGAGAAATGGCTGACCGATACGTGTTCAGAGTTGAGTAAGAACGAAGCTCCGGTAGCAGCCAAGATGAAAATTCCAAAAATACTGAAAAGGACGGGCAGAAACAATCAATTTGTCTCTGTTTACAGAAGAACCACCACAGTCTAATTGGCTTAGCATATTGAGCCATCGTAGCGTCTGAAATAGAGGCGAGTATCGCGTTCAATGCAACCGTGAGTGTACCTCTGACTAGGAAGGCTTGCCGGATAATCTCGCGACAGCCAGGCGTGTCTTGCTCCAGACTGGGTGAATTTCCCTAAAAGGAGATGACAACATGTGAATGTCCGGTTCAAAATACACAGGTTGATTAATAATTAATGCGGCAAAAAATGCGGGAACCAGGGTTGTGCTGGCCACCATGGAACCAATATAACTCCCTCCGCTCTGTCCGTGATAATTTTTCGTAAAACCTTTAAAATTAAAATAAACGGGGGAAAGGCGTAAAATTAAAATTTGCTCCAATCTAAAGAGAAAGCATCCACTGAGAAAGCTTCCGGATCCGGAAACCAAAACACAAAACGTGAACATTTTGCATTGATAGATGCGGCGAATAAATCAATATCAAATGGACCGAAAATCCTATTGTATCCTAAAATAACTTTGCTCTAACGACCACTCTGTTTCTTCAGAAATGGTTCGAGATTCTGCATCTGCCTCAAAATTCTGGGCAGAGGGAATATACGAGGTGTAGATGAGAAGGTCACGTTCTGCACACCAGCACCAGATTCTTCTGGCGAGATTCGACAAGTGGGGGAATTTAATCGATCCCATGCGGTTCACGTAAAAGAGAGCTGTTGCATTGTCCACTCTTAATAGAATGTTGCAATGCTTTAAATCAAATGCAAAACATTTCAAGGCATGAAATATAGTCAGAAGTTCCAAGTAATTGATGTGATTGAGCTTGTCCTCCGCTGACCAGAACCCGTGTGTGCGGTTTTCCCCGCAGACAGCACTCCATCCGGTTAGCGAGGCGACGGTGAAAATTTCCCGAGTAAAGATGCCCGAACGAATAACATTACGCTGAGAGGTGTCAGCAAAAACATTTTTCCACCACAAAAGATCCTCTTTAATGGAAGAAAGAAGCGTCATCCGCGCTTCAAAATTGTCGTTTGCATCTAGCAGAGCATGAAATTTAACCCTTTCCAAAATCTTGGTATGTAAAATCCCATATTGGACCGCTGGGCAGATCGAAATTAATGAGCCAATGAAACTTGCGAACTCTCGAATAGTACAAAACTTCTTATCCAAGAAAGACAGCGTTAATTTCAGCAATTTTTCCCTTTTTTTCTGAAGGAATAGAAACTGAAAAATAAATAGAGTCAAAGATGAAACCTAAGTAAAGACAGGATGTAGAAGGAGAAAATACACTTTTCCGTTCGTTTATTAAAAATCCAAGCGAAGATAGAAGATTCGATGTTTCGAAAATATTACGTAAACATGCCTCGTATGAGGGTGCAATTATCAGGAAATCATCTAGAAAAGCGACTAAAAAGAGTCCTTTCTCTCTTAGATACGATAACGCAGGTTTCAAGGACTTAGTAAAAATAAAAGGGGCTGAAGCGAGCCCAAACGGTAAGACTTTAAATTGAAAAAATTGACCCTGAAACCGAAAACGGAGATACTTCCTATCCTCTGGACAGATCGGAATATGCAAATATGCGTCCTGTATGTCAATTGATGCGAGAAAATCACTCGGTGAAAAAAACTGAACTACCGTCTTCCAATTCTCTAGTTTAAAATGCGGGGCAATGATATATTCATTGAGCCGCTTAAGATTAAGAATGAATCTCCAATCCCCCGAATGTTTTTTAATGACAAAATATGGTGACAGGAATTGTACCTCGCAATCTGACACAGGTTCAATAGCGCCCTTAGCATAGAGATTATCTATCTAATGACGACAAATTTGCATCTCTCAGTCTGATAAGTGGATAGAGGGTTCAAACTCCTGATGTGGTGGATGGTGCTAAAAGGGAAGCTTATAGCCTGTTATCGCTTGGAGAATCACTGGATCAGATGTAATTTCCTTCCATTTGGGTAAAAACCTTGATAACCTGCCGTCCACGGTTACCTGACTTTCCTCTAACGCCTCCTGGAATGGGACCTGTAGCGGGGCCTGTAGCGGTGCGGCGACTGGCGACTGCTGCTCGACGCGCCTGTTCTCCTTGTCGCCAACTGTCTCGATCTCGATACAGGGGCACGTGCATTTCCCGACCTAACGGGTGCAGTCTGTAGCGGGCGTTTAATTGGCTGCTGAGTCTTTTTTGAGAGCGTTAATGACGCATTAACAATGTCCTTGGACGACTTCTCCATTAAGGCTGCTTTCTTAATTTCTTCACCGAACGAAGCGCCAAACAATAAATTATCTACCGGAATGGCATCGGCTGTGTTCTTGGCCACAATATTAAATGTCGGCTTGACAAGAGCCCGTCTAGACAAGGAAAGACGATAGAATAGGTGTGCTATGATCTTAATTCCTTCGTTGAAATTTACCGATTGCAGCACGAGCCTCGGCGTTGAGGGAGCTTTGGGCCTCCGGTTTGAGAAGATCCGACAATGCCTCTCCGATTTTTAAAGCCGATTTGCACTCTATGTTTAGTTTAAGAGCCTTGAGGAAATCTAATTCTCCCTCCTCCGGGGGAGAGTACTTCTTAAACAGAATTTCTCGCTGGTCCGCGGGAAGGCCTTTCCGCATTAACTCACGCAACTGCTGGACAACAAGGTCGTTCCAAGATTGTGTCTCTGCTATTTGTCCTATGGCACCGAAGAGCTCTCTAGTTAAGGTATCCGCCGAATCCTCTGCTGCAGCGGGCTCCGACAAAACTATCGTCTTGCTCGGGGGGGACGTGGGCAAGCCATCGTCTGGCAGGTTACTTACCGCCGCCACAACAGAAGAAAAGGTATTCCGATTAATCGGAAAAGGTTGTGTCGACTCCTCGGTCTGTATTACAGAACTGGGATGAACGTACACACCTGTAACGTGCGGATCCTCTGGCATAACCTGTCTAGCAGGATTTGCCATTTCTGCCACCTGAGAGGCAGATTTCGCTCGACCGGGACTGTCCTCCCTAATGATGTCGTCAGAAGGTCTCTCCGCATCCGACTCTTGGTCAGTGTGACATGCGAGAGCAGAGGACACGGTCGGCGATAAAGACTCGACATGTGGATATCTAACCTCTCTCCTCGATTACTTCGATCAACTGCGATATCTTGTTTTCCAGATCTTCAATGCGATCACGATGCTTGAATGACGATGACTTCCTCCTCTTCCTCGATTTATGCATGGACTTGCCCATTTTTACTCGATAAATAACCTAAATCTTGCAAAGAAAATAATCGCACTGTTGATGAACGCACAACAGGAAAAACAATGAAACGCTACGGCGGGGAGGTGACGCTCGACTCGCGCGCGAACCGAGAAAAACGCGCGTTTTTAGAGTCTTTAAAATCGCCTGTTGGTAACTGCGCAGGGAGCGCACTACACATATATACACATATATACATATATCCATCCGGACGAGACGTTGCATAACTATTAATCTTCAGACTAACAATCGCGCCATTGCGTATTCTCTCGAATCCATAAAGAACGAATGGCCGGTATTTTCGCGCACGAGCAACGCGCCGTTGTGCAAATACGAGGTGCAACTTTCTTGCCAAGGTAAAGAATGTACTGGGAAAACTTTGACAAAATGCTCTTTACGTACTTTCCCAGTTGCCGCGAAAGGGGGAAAAGATGGAAACAGGACATTGAACGAATATTTTATTTCTCAATAGGGAATCGTCGCTTACTTCCCTTTATCCCGAGCACGCCAACTTGACCCAGTTTGCTGATAAAATGCGTATAAACGTGATGCAAGCACGATAGATAGACTTTGATATACGTATAGAAAAACGTGAGTGGTCTTAATTTATTTACAGACATTTAGAATTTTAATTCTGCGCGATTACATACATAAATCATAAAAAGCAATTCATCAATTTGATGTAATCTAATTTTTCTAAAAGGAACAAATAATTATCTCTTGAAAGTTTGGTGTCTTGAGTTCTAAGAGAACCGTGATTCTCGCTTCCTGAGGATATAGGTAATTTCTATTGTGCAAAATTTTTCCACTCCCAAGTTCATCTGGGAAGCGCGGGTGTCGGTAACGACGGAGGCCGCTAATGAACAATGATCAAACTCATTAAGAAGCCATAAATTTCGCTTGTCCATGGCGATTATTATCACCGGCCTGTTTAACTTCATAACGTCGGCGTCGGTAACTCGTCCGGAGCCGCGCGTGTAAACACCGAGCGGTGTGCAAACGTGGTGCCGGCTCCTTTACCGCCGCATCCGGGGAAAACGACGTCACAGCGCACACCCCTCCTCCCCCTGTGCCGAAACCGCCGACTGAACAAACACGCGCCGGGGTATGACGAAGAAGGCAAACCGAGGAACCGGAGGGTTGAGGGTGAGGGTGGTACACGCGGGCGGATGTACACAAGCGCACGCAGGGAGAACACACCGGGGGTGTGGGTGAGTCCCCGCCGCCGCGCACCGGTGCCGGAGGTATGCGCGGTGGGAGAGAATTAGACGGAAGTAGATGAAGCGATAGAAAGGCCGTGAAAGTAGGACGAGTATAGGCAATGTCGCCGGCGCGGGGCGCGGGCCAATTCGTGGTAAATTATTTAACATGGTCCCCGCGAAATGGCGGATACGGAAACCGACCGGTGGTTTGCGCGCCTGTCGCCGCTGTAGCCCCCGATGTTTATCGTACGCTTGTCACAACAACGACGGTAACGGGAAAGGGCAACAAATGCGGTAAGGCGCGTGTGTACGGGCGACAGAATTCATCGGTATAATTGGCACGTTGTCGGACATCAAGATGACAAGTAAACGCCGCGCCGCGCGCCGCCGCTGCCGGCCGGGGTGGCAAAAACGATATCGAATTGGTCCGATCTCGCCGATAGCGATGAGAGAGGATCCATTTCGCCGTTGCATTTCAATGGTCCTCCCGACTCACACTGTTTGCAGGATCGAAAAATTCTTGGAACTGGGGCACGCGTTGCGTAATTCGCCGCTATCAGAATTCCTGGCGTTTTGTGACTGCGCATAACACTCCGATAAAGTTCCGGCTACGTGCCCGCGCCACGTTTGTCGACCAATAAAATCAGATTGCCGCGCGGCGAACGCAAAATCCGAACCGAACGTAGGCAGTTCCGGAATGCTGTACTTTGATTATACTCCTTTTCGTATACCTTCCACGAATACGGCGTCTCTAAAATTAAAAGGGAAATTGGAGATTTGTATCTTTTGCATTTTTATCGGAACGGACTCTTTGCGAGTCGAACACAATGAGAGTTCTTATTGCTTGTTTGTACTAGGATTGCGGAATTATCAATGTCGGATGCTAGTCAGACGGCCGTTGATAAGAAACGAGGAAACGGTTTTAGAATAAGAAAAAAAAATGCGACGTTGTGATGTAACGTACTCCATTTTTATTACCTACGGCCTCGACCTCGGTGTTTGAAGCATTGAACACGTCTCGCTGTGACACAATATTGAATTTTATGGCGAATCAAGTGCGCAAGTTTTTTTTCCCGCTCGCTCTATCCGGCCATATACGCGCACTGCAGCAGCGCGCATCACGTCTCCAACTTTAGTTCGAAGGACACATATGTCGTTTTACACCCTAATATACGACTAGCGATGCTTCGCATTGTGAGCACCGCAATTCTTTCGCTGAAGCAACCGGAAACATCGCGTTATAGAGATTCATGCTACTTTCTAGCAAGAATACGGCGCGTTTTATGACTCTCTGAAGGATACGTTCATCTAAGGAAAAATAAGAGAGAGTTCCTAATCTCGTCGTAACGTCGCACGTTAATGTTTTGCTTGCTCGCATGATCCTACCACGCACATTTGTTTGTTAGATGTTCGTCGTATTGGAATCCCTTCATTGCTTATAAATCATGTCGATAAAGTTGAAAGAAACTTTCTGATGCAAGCCTGCAAAATTTGTCGAGATGATTTGCTTTAAGCAACAATTTTACTTTTAACTCCCATCGTTGAAAGATATCGCAAAGTATCTTGCCAAATTTCCATCATGAAAATTAGAAAATTAATTCCGCGATCTTTTCTGAATCTTTTCGGCTTTCCAAACTCAAAGTTTGAAATAGCGAAGTGCCTCTTTCCACGTTCCTGGCAACGGCACTAAAAGGAAAACGTTGTAAGGACGTACGCACGTCGGCCTAACGTGACAGCTGAACGACACGCGGTATCCTGAGGCTTTCTTGTATAGAATGGTGTCCGAATATTATGTTCCCGTGTTTATTTATACGATTGAAGTATATCAAGCTTTTTTAACGGCATATGTAAAACGAAATAAAAATAGACATCAGTAAAATATATCTAACAAAAGATATTTACCGTATTGACGTGCGTCTGAAGAGAACGGAATGATATAATCGTCGAAATACGTGAAAGTGAAATATTTAACGATTAAATTGCACACTAAGTTTCTACGCGTGAATTACGTTCGCGCTTCTTGCAAGGCGCAGCGGTGCATCACATTTAGGGACGTTTTTACAAATCAAATTACTGCGCAACGCCGTATAGTTCGACACGTGCATATGCATCGTAACGTGACACTTCCACCGCAGAGGCAATTACGTTTTACTCGCTCCCGAGTCCCGAAAATTCGGCACGCCGGCGTAATCTCTGAAATTACGTGCCGCGAAATAGTAGCGACGTCGCCTTCGTTATAGAAATAATCCGCCGTGTCGGAGGCAGGAGAGAGCCTGGTACAATCTAACGGACCCGAATTGTCAATTCCAGCCATACGCTGCCTCTACATTCGACATTATACACGGCATTGTATATACACTGCGGCTATGTTTGTCCAATGTGATAGCTGCTGGCCGAGAGAATCGTTGGAGCAAGGTCTAGCGCATGTTTTATACACCACTTGATTGGACTTTTATTTGTCTTAACGAAAATTGCGTTTTATTAAAAAACGAAAAGCTATTTTTTTAATTCTTCATTGATAAACTCGTTGCGTGTACAAGTATAAACGGCAACTTTGGCTATGCCGTGCAATGTTAAATGCAACGCAAATATTAAATATATCTGCACTTGCAGAATTAACGTTGTATGTAACTCGGTAATAACGACAGCCGTCCATTACAAAATAACCGGTACGCGTCCGCACATACGCGTATCTTCACTCCTAACAATTTACGCAGCGGTGCACCAGGCCACGTGTATGCGTATACACGTATAATGGAGAGCTCGAGAAAACGAAGACTGCCGTAGAATGCAGAAGAAACGGCAGCGGGAATAAATTGGAAGGACGGGATACCGCGAGAATGCACGTAGAAATGCAAGGTGCAAAGTGCAGGCGAAGACCGAAGGTGGAGAGAAGATGGCGCAAGAAAGAGAGAGAGAGAGAGAAAGAGAGAGAGTGAGAGAGAGAGAGCCACCGAGAAGCGAGGAGAGTGGATTGTTATGCGGGATAGCGAATATATAGGGGCAACGGGGGGAAAGGAGGGCAAAGGAGGAAATAACTCCCTGGAGCAGGTGCGACAGAACCGGTCGCCGCGCCGTCTCTGCGCCGCGCCGCGCCGTATTTACTCGCCATCAGATAGGCAGTAACCTTTCCACCTACCAGGCATTCAGGTTTCATCGAGAGCCGCATATAGGTATTTCCTCGCGGAGGCAAGGCGAAGCAGAAAAGAAATCCCCGTTGAGAGAGAGAGCGTCAGGCGTACCGTCAGGCGGATAAAGTATCGCCGGCGAGGGAGTGTCGCTAACCGCTCGGCGTTATAGAGAGATTCGCGGTGCATTATCGCGCGAGAGAGGAAAAACAAATATCTTTATCTCTCGCTCCATTTCGCTTTTGGTAGGCTTACTAATCACCCAGTTTTGACGACGTCGGTTAATTTTAATCGCATAGTTTAACCGTTTCCTCGCAATTAAACGAGGATTAAAGTTAATTGATGCTGATGAAGCCGGCCCATGTAAGGAAATATGTATAGGTATCTCGCCGGTATGTATTATAACTCCACCCGCGTGATCGTCTTATTTTGAAATTAGTCTATCTCGCGAGAGGATCCTATATATCTTGTACGAATATATAAGTCGCGTCTGTCGTCGCCGAGGCTATATAAAGATAAACCTAGCAAGATCCAGATGTCATTTCGTTGCATAATGAAAAGGGAATCAGATAGAAGTGGCACGCGCTCCTTTTCTTGGCCTTCGTGAACAAAGGAGCCCTGTCGCGAGAAAGCGTATATAGCCGGGCGTACCTATACGATTGTTTCGAGGATCTTTAGCGATTCGGGCCGACCGAAAGGAATCCGCGCTACTTTCCGCGCTGCGATCGATGCCGGGCGACGGTGTTTCTTCCGTCCGGAACCGCGCGCGTTTGGTGGCCAAGAAGCGTATAAAGATCCGGGCATTAGAGTAGAGAGTGGCCCGACGCCCGACTAGGTTGGCTGGCTGTCCGACCGAATGAATCCAGATCCGCGGGATAAAACGAGAAAAGCGAGGCTCTGCTTTCTCTCCCCTCGCTTCTCCCGATTCCTCGCCATCGCCCGCGGTGGCGCGTTCGCGAAATCGCGCCGTCATTTTCCTTTTTCCTCTCTTTTCTTCTCTCCCTCTTCTACCTTCGCTCACTATTTTCCGTGTCCCTCTCCGTATCCTCCTCGTATATGCCGCCTCCTCCTCTTTTTCTTTCGGGACCTCGACGTTACTCCGGCCGGATTTCTTCCCATGGAAACGTTTCCAAGACAATCGGGGGACCACGGATAATCGCGCGAGCCAATCAGTCCCGCATTGAGTTCCGGGACTTTTCCCTTTGCGCCGTGCTCTCGGGGCGCGGGGGAGCGAGGAACATATGAAAAGGAAAAGCGAGATAGACGGAGAAACAAAGTAAAGAGGCTCCGACGGGATTCTTTCGGCGGCGGACCGAAAGCAGCTTTTCCGAGTCACTTTTGGCGTTTCACGGTGGAGAGCGGATTACGGGGAGGCGGCGCGGGGCGCGGATAAGGAACGAGATACGAGGATTAATAAGAAGACAATCGAGATCGCGTGGTGTATCGTAAATAAAACGCAGGACTATATAGAGAGGCACGAGATCGCTGATATAATTTTTTCGGCCGCAATTTCGCCGGTCGCAACGGCACGGCGAGCGCAGAAGGAGGTCAGCTGCATTAGCCCCCGATGGGGACTTATCGGGGCCGGCAATTCCAGTCGTAACGCTCCTTCGCGGAATATTTTTCACCGCAATCATGCGATCTGCGTGCGATCTACATACGGCGATACCGCGCTCGTGAGAAAGCCATTAGTCGCGGCCGACGACGGCATTCGCCACGGCCAAGAAAACGCGGACGCGATCTGTAATCTATGGATTATATGCGATTCAAGTGAAATTACTCTATATCCGCGCGCGCGGATTGCCGACGTAACGGGGTTTCAGGGATTGCCAAGCGGAGTCGTAGCTCTTCGTGGAGCACTGCCTGATTGCCTATTAGTCTTCGCCGGCGGTTTTATTCAAACACGTGTCTGCCATAGATAGCTGTGTAACTGGATAAGCGTACGTCCGGGGTAATCAACAATTACCTGCCATCGAAACGGCATATACGGAGGAGAAGCGTCGATTTGCAAGCCTTAGTTTAAGAAATTCAACCGAAACGTTCAGTTGCGCTTCTCCTTTGACGATCGGGAAGAGATAATCCTGTCGGGTAGCGATAGGGTTCGCACCGTTAGACGCGAATCTATCCCGTCTAATGCCCCCCTCTCTTCTTTTTCAAGCTGTCACTTTTACTCGGGGGAAAAAAGATTTCTCTTTGGTAAAGTGACTTTATCGCTCGGGCGGCGGCCGTGCGCGTTGAAATTTAGGAGCTCCCAAATAACTCCGGGCGAGAGATTATGATCAAAGAGGTCCCCCGTCCCTTCCCCCGCGTGAGATCGTTTAAAGAACTTTCGGGCTCGCGAGAGAAAGGTGGAATGGGGGGGGGCGGGAAAGACGAGCTTTACGGGAATTACGACTTAGCGCGCTTTTGTAAGTAAGTAACAGCTCTTCGGTCGGCGAGAAGGTGGAGTCGCGGAAATGTAATTTGCCGCGAAACGTTCGCGTATAAAGGACGGGCTCCGCGCGCAGCTGCTCCCGAACGAATTCGCGTGTGTACGATATCGCCTTACTTACGCGCGCGCGAGACGAGGGGTGGGCGCGAGAGGGATAGAGAGCAGGGACCGGAACGGGGACCAGAGAGCGGCAAATGCAAAGCAATAATGACATCATGTGCACGAGGCAGGTTCATAGGTCGGGCGTTTCTTGCTTTCTGTCTTTCGCCGCTATTGCCTCGCTTTTTGTCGGGGGTGACGCTCACCGGGGCATGCGCCACGCCTATATTGCATGTATCCATCGTTCCTGTTCTCCGCGAATCTCCGCGCGGTACATATCCTTTTTATTAAAGAATCTCCTTTATTAATTTTCCGCATACGTATTATATATACATATAAAAGTAACTGCAGCGAGAGAGAGAGAGAGAGAGAGAGAGAGAAATCGTGCTCGCGCACACAGTGCGATTTAGCCTTTGATAAGCCGGTACCGTAAGCGTAATTTTATTGCGTTGCATGTGTATACTCTATTTATTGCACATTCGTATTCTACGTATACGTCAAGTCAGACCAAAAATTATGATTACAGCGCTAAGGGAAGAACTTGAAGCTTTGTGGTAAGCGTGCCGTGATAAAAGCATAATACGACTAGACATTTACAAGGATCGATTCATTTAATCGAAAAGCCTACCATTTGGCGAACGGCCAAATAGAAAAGCCATGAAATGTACGTAACCCAGACATACTCTCCTCCTCTCCTCCACCCCAGAGAGGAGGGCAGAGCCGAGTCTTTAATAATTCATCAAGATTCCTGTGTAAAATTAGCGCTGTTAGTATTGAATAAATTTTGTCGGTCGTGCTGCGGCATTGTAACGTCGCCGTCGTTCTCCGCATTATTCTAATTAGCTATAGAATGCATACTCGGTACGTGCATAACGTAGCATAAATAATTGAAAACGCGGATGGTCGAGGCGTTTTATGCAGATGCTGCGCGGGGACGCATCCCACCTTCTCTCTCGGACGATTATTTTCAACGATTAACGTAGTCGGCGGACGTCGCGTGTAATATTTAATATTAATAATATCAAAAATCGTCGTTTACTCTCGCGAAGAAGGTAGACTCTTGCGCGCGCAAGTAAATTGGGGGGGGGGTTGCGCAAATAAATAAAACGATTATATTATTCGGCCGCTCCCTTTAGGACCCTCGCGCTCGCGCTCGTTATTGAACTTCCCCGGAGCAACGAGGGTTGTATTACGCGCGACAGATCGCTTATTGTGCATGCAAATCTCCGGCGTGTTCCGTTCACCGTGAGCATATTATAGACAGGCAAATAAATACGGCGTGTGATCCGCTGGATAATCAATAGTCGAAGCGGAAACATCGCCTGATGGTGAGAGGAGAGTCAACGCGCGCGGCTACGCACGATATCCGTGTCTTTCGCGATTCTCGAAACGCGTGCAACAAATACTACGTTTACGCGTGCGTTACTTCTGTAGTAACTTACGATATATCATTTGTTTACGCGGAGTAAATTATCGCAAGTTATTACAAAATCCCGTTTACGCGAAGGAAAATCTCGTTTACGCGAAGGAATTATCGTAAGTTACTACAAAAATAACGCTCGCGTAAACGTAGTAAAAGTGTATCGACCTGGCGAAATTTCCAGAGGGGGCACTGATAATAATCGATGCGTTAAAGAATTTGGAAGTCGCATTCGTGATAACATCAAGACATTATCGAATATTCGTTATTGATTCATTTCTGAGATTAAAAAGGACAATTGAGATGCAACTTTGTGCATAGAAAGGATATTTTTAAGCATCTAAAGACGAATTTGTCTGCTTGTTATTAAAATATTCTCAAAAAGATATACTAATTTAACGACAGACAGCTTCTCGATAAATATCGTAAATACTTACTTTAAATAAAATCTTTCAAAATATATTTTAATCTTTTCATTCCCAAATTATTTAACGGTTTATTTAACAAAAATAAATTGTTTGTGCATGACAAAGTGCGGTTTATAAAAACATTTTGATATTTTAAGAACGTATAAGGGCTTTTCCACGTGTTATTTTTAATAACTATGTTCCAATTTACAAAGTTATTGTACATAATAAAATTTTTTTACCTTTGGTAAATTCACTTAAAATATATTTAAAAAATTATCATTTTGCAATCTTTTATTATATTTATAATAACCTGATGAAAAATATATATTTAGCGTGTAATTAAAAAAAGAACGCGTATTACGCTCGAATTTAAAAGAGTTCGCGGAAATGAGGCAAAATATCTGTAAAAACGGAACTTCTGACATTTTTTTTTAATTATAATTTTTTTCACAGAATAGTCCTATCGTCAGAAAAAAAACGGAGAATACGCATTAGTCTCACAGCTCGCTGGAACCCGCGGAAAATTTTCGCCAGAAGGTTCTCCGTCCGCGTTACTAACAGAAAGTTTGACTGGTCAGTCGGCCAGCTAGCCAAGCTAGCTGGCCAGCCAGCCAGCAAGCCAGGCAGCCAGCCGGCTGGCTATACGGGGTCGTTCGTTAGCCAGGACTTTGAAATACCGCGGTTTCCTGTTTTTCTCGTGCTACACATATCGCCTAACCGCGCCGACTTATTTCGCGCCGGCGTGCCCGACCGAACGTTGTACACCACACCATTGTGGAAATAGTTCCCGCGATGTTTCTCCCGCTCTTCTCGTTTCCCGTTTTTATTCTTCTCTCTCTCTCTCTCTCTCTCTCTTTCTCTCTTTCTCTCTTCTTTTTTTCCTCTCTTTTCCCCCTTTTTTCTATTCATTTTTTCCTCCCTCTCGGTTTTTGCCTCTCGCTTTTCAAGGCCGGATATCCTTCTCTTACGACCGAGTCATCCCCCCAGCTCACGGAGCTCTCGCTCTCCCGCTCTCCCGCTCTCCGCTTTTCATCGTCGCGGCCGCCCGTGCCGCTGGCTTTTCCTTTCTTTTCCGGCGTTGCGGTCGAAGCCGCCACGGCGCGGTGCGGCGCCGCCATTTACGCGAACATCCTCGATAATAAATCCCGTCGAGTGATTTACGAAGTATCCCTCTTCAGCCCCCTCCCCCCCCGCGAGCGAGCACCCCGCGGACCGCCTTCCGGGCGTAACCCCCGCGTGCAGTTTGAAAATTAATAACGCTAACGCTTTTACGACTCTGCGATTGCGGAATTAAATATCGCGACAACGACAACGTACCGTCAGCGGCGCATCGGTATAATCATCGATTATTTCTACACATATGTTCGCTTAGTAATTGTGCGAAAATTGCATATTTTCAGATCGCTGACATTAACAATTTTCCATGTAAAGTGATATCCATTTCTTCGTGAAAATATATTGTATCGCTACGACGCTTTATAATATTAATAATTGGCCACAGCACATAATATCAATTAATTTATCGTGCATGACTTCACAATACGATAAAAAATTGTAATTGTATAATTAGCTAAATATATATATACTTTCTGAAAAGGATTAAATATCTAGGAATATATATACATACATAGAATATAAAGGAGAGAGAAAAAGAGAGAGATTTTGATAGAGAAAACGTTACTTTTATCAAATGCGACTAAAATTCGAAAAGCGGAGACATTCTCTGAATGGACGTTATTTATCGGGGACGAAATGCGACTTCATATCAAATCGATGTTGCGCGCATACGCTGATTACACGTCGTAAAAGATAAAAAGTGACACGATAAAAGGATTAATATTATGCATGCGCCTTTTGTTAAACATCATTACGAAATGCAGCAAGAAGTAATATGCGAGGCGGAAAATGACATCGTCTGGGCCTTTACGAGCCAGGATGCGAGAGAATCGTGATATCGAGGAGGATGATATGATCCTGCGTTACAAATAGAAACTGTTACGACATTTGGTGCGCGCGCGGGGGACATAAGCGCAATGGCACGGAAACGAGAGGCTGTGCAACGCGGAATTTCGACGCGGCGAATACTCGTTGAGCGCGAAAGAGCGCTCTGATAGCCCGGAACTTTTATTAAAATCTACCATCGCCTCTCGCGCAACTTCCGCCTAATATCGATATCTCGATAATTTCACGTGTTATTTTCGCGAGTTTAAGTTATTGCATATTTTCACAGACCGTGCTCCAAATACATAACGTTGGTCGCGGGATTTTTTTCCCCCCGACTGCGATATAAACGTGGCTATCTCGGCGAAAGTAATATCGTAATTCTCAATTGGAAAGTCGATAAAAACTAAGTTTGAAGTAAAGAATTAATACTGTAGAGATATCAATACTACAAAATTAAGAATTACAAATCAGCACAGCATTTTAGTTTTAGCTAATAATATTTTTATCTATTTTAGAGAGCATGTATATTTTACTATAATTTTCAGCCGATTTGTTGATATTCATTAGCTACTGGAATAAGTTTCAGAGAACCATTTTTGATTTGGCAGAATATAGCTCGCTTATAATTCTAATCGTTTATAATTGAGAGACTCCATATATATTTCGTTCTTTTTAAGAGAAAATTGACTCTGAATTGCTCAGAGAATGTGCGAGTGAAGTTTGTTGGCCACGTCATGGTGCGCCTTTTATGCCATGCGCGTGATGAATGACTCCGTAACGACGCGTCAATATCGAAATAAAACCCGCATCCTTTTTCCAGCTCGTTCCCTATTACGTATGATCGGGATAAAAAAAACGCACTTCTGTAACGCCGGCTTCCCTATATGCGCGGCAAAATTGCACGGTAAAATCGCGGTTCTAAGCGAAAAGAGGAGAAAAGCGTGTATAGGGGGTCGAACAATACTTTCCCCTCCCGTACCAAAAATACGCCTTCCCCGACTCGACGGCGTCACGTACCGACTGCAATTGCATCGCGACTTCCGAATAGGCGACGAACGTGCGCGCCGGGGTGTGCCGTGTGTACCCCGAGATAAACCCGGGTAAGGCGCCGTCGTGCGTCCAGATACATTGTCCACGCGGAGCTTCCGGTTATCTCGAGTCACCGATCGTTACCGTGTATTTCGCGGCGGACGTTGAAGCCTATTTTTTTCTCTCTCATTTTCCTCTTATTTTTCCCCCTCCGATCTGTCCTTGTCTCTTCCTATTTCTCCCCCGGCGACGTAGACGCGGATGACATCCCGACGGGGCGAACGACTATGCGCTTTCTCGATTCCCACGACGCCCTCGTTCTCTTCCGTACCGTCACGCCGCTCCGCGACCGACGCCGCGGGCTGTATAATTGCAGTTTCCTTTTATTTCGAGTCCGCGCAACGTCCGCGGAATACTACTGGTTTAACCGTGCTTTATAAACTTCACCGCGTCTTCTTACAGCCCCGATATGAAACTCGAGCTCGAGGGGGAGGGTTGTCCGCGACCACGGCCGCGAGCGGCGCGACCGCGCGCCGGCGAAAGAATTTTAAGTTTTCATCGAACGAAGTTGCACTCCCGCGGAATTTCAATATCTTCGCCCGTAATGGACCGTTACTGTACGCATTACGCTCCATTACGAGCACGCGGTTCACCGCGAGGAGATCTGTAGTCGTTTAAGCGCATTCGACGCGCTGCCTCGAAGTGGTGCAACCCGTATACACCCTTATGACTTCGAAAAAAATCAATCTTAAAATACGTAGCGAGTATAAACGCTTGCTCGACACAATTTGAAAAATAAAAAATTCGTATATTATATATATTTTTTATTTTTTTAAACCAATTTTTTATATTGTTTTTTATTATTTTGATTTTCACGTTATTGTAATCACAAATCCAAACGGATCTAAAAAATAAACGAAATGAAAAGAGAATAACGAGTCATCGTGTCACGTGCGCAATCAAAGTTTGTTAAGTCAATTAAGTCATTGCGCGGTTATCCGTGATTTACGGGAAAGCTTCCGTAAAACGATGTGTCTCAATGTGCAATGTGCATATACATAGAAATGAATGCTCTCGCGGGTCGCCGCGATGGTTCTATGGTTTTTACACATTTCAGATAAATGGTACTATTTCTCGTTTGTAATTGCAATATGCAAAATCTAGCAGTAACTCGCATTTATACGAACTATTGCCTCTCAAGTAACTTTTGTAGAGATCGTTAAAGGTAATAATAATGACAATAACTTTATTGATTGTGATGTATAACACAATGGAAAACAATAGTGAACCAGATAACGCAAGTTGCAGAGAAAAAGTCGCCGACATTCTTTCCGATGGGAAATTTTAAATATTTTCTCGGTAATCGCTTTTACTCTTTAAGCACACGCCTTTTAATCTCCATTATTAAAACAAGCGAAGATTAGAACTATATACCAACTTTTAACTTAAACTTTTGCCACTACTTTTGCTACAACGCTACGCGCAATACATGTATGCACGTGGCGTAATGTGTATACAACTGGGAGTCCGCGCACTTTCATAATTTGCTTTACTGTCAGCAATACAATGTGTAAAGTCGCGCGCGCGCGCCGGCTATGATACGGCAAACGACGGGCACGATATATGTACGGATAGCGTTTGATGCCGCTGATCGTAATCGATCCAGTTTAACGATCGAGTAAAAATTTTATGTTCTATACGTACCGTGGCAATTGAAGTAGATAAGGTAACGCTACTGCAAACCGTTCCACGTACCTATTAACTTTACAATTGTTCCACTTTGGCGTAATCGGCGTTTAAACCATGACAAGGACGTTGCGTCGATGGATGCTGCTTAAACCCTTCATTAAAATCTCATGCGCAGTCTTCGACTATATCGCCGTTTGTTTGCTTTATTTCCCTATAACGAACAACTTGGAAACCCTTGACCAGTTTAAGTAGCAAGTGGTACAAAACTTTAACGTGACTTGGAAGTTTAGCCGCACGATTAAATCTGATTCGTCACAAAAGCGAGACAGATAGGTATTTTCAAGAGTATAAAATGAGTGAGGATAAAAATATATCTCAGGGTAAGACGGATTTAAGAGAAGTTTGAAATATAAATTATAAACCAAAAGCTAACAGAACGCGGTAGAATAACGGTGACTTTCATAAATCTCTATAACTGACAAGAATTGTGAATTGTGTAAAACAATCAAAGCCGTAAATTTGTGCGAATCCGCACGCATCGACGCTACATGAATTGTGGGGTATGTACATTCTTTATTATAGAATTCTCCCTTTCTTTGACGACGCGTTTCGCGCGCAACCGTTTTGTTTACAAAAAAAAAATCCCAACGAAATAATTTTACTATACTCGCATGCTGTGTTTTTCCCCAAACTTCGTGTGTTCCCCGACCTACGGTCCCCTCCCAACGACATTCAATTCCGAACAGAACAGCCGTATGTACGGCGTACAAACCATTATGCATTTGTGTGCGCGCGTTACACGCCGGGGGTCCATCGTTGGTTCCTGATATACACGAGAATTCGCGGGGCATGGGGTGAGAGGGCAATGGGGGACAGGGGGGAGGGAAGGGTGCACATACAGCGGCTTTGATTTTCAGCCCATGCACGATACGCTACTGCCAATTATTCAGCGTACATGTTGGCCCATTGTGAATCTGTCGAGAGATGGCGGTCGATTACTGCATCCGAAGTGGAGCCGTTATGTCAATTTGCATAATGCATCGATTAAATAAACGGGTTGCGGTCCTGTCCGATGTCGTGGAGCACGACGGTGGCGAAGGACGCGTCCCCTCCCCCCCTCCCCGCCGCCGCCGTCGTCCGCAAAACAACTATTGACAGGCGGCGAATTCTCGACGCCGTTCACGTCCTGTGCGTACGTCAAAATTAATGTACGTTCCGCCCCCCTCCCAACCCCTCATCTTTTTCCGGCGCTCGCGCGCACGCGACACGTCACATCACGCACGATAACGATTATGAGGTTGTCGCCGATGTCGCTACGATGACGGTCGCGCTGAAACTTGTCCTTCGCCATTAATTAGCGGCGTAAATCGCGGCCTGAAATTCTATCGTGTCCTTTTACCCCGTGCCCGTGTCGTAAATCAGAACGCGTCATTTGTCACTTGCGCGCCCATCGGCCTGTCCCCCCGGTACGTAAATGCCGAAATATATATATATATCGGATCACCGAATAAATTGTCGTCTTGGTCGATTTAGTTTCGCGTTTAATGCCGCTATTTGCCCAAGCCGTTGTTGCATGATAATTGCGGCACGATCCGACGACGTGTTCCGCCGACGCCAATAATTTCAGACATTGCGAAACGATCGCTAATCGTACAATTATTGTCCGCTCGTTTCATTGGCACATGCGATAAATATGCGCAGCGTCCCGAAAAACCAATACCATAATAATAAAATGATATTTTCTGTCGGATACGGAGATAATTTTTCTTTAGCGGAATTTTTGGAACGTTCAATAATTGAACTTTACCCCGATTAAATATTGAATTCAAAAGTGTGAATAAAATGAAAATGGTAGATTCTCTCTTTCTCTCTGTCTCTTCTTTTTATCTGTAGTTAACTGGTTAGATGACCGTCTCGCTAGTATATTTTTTGTCTGATACGGAAAATATTCATTGTAATTTCCTTTCTGAGACACAGTCAGTCTCGTTGCAACCAACCGTGTTAATTAATTCAATTATTATCATTTGATTAAGTTTTTACGGTATTATACTCATCAAAGTTCTCTATGCGCGACTACTTAGACATTCGCGATAGGAATGAAGAGAAAGTTTCATCAGCTGCATAATTGTGCACGTTTGATATTTTTGTACTGTCTAGCGTCACGTGAAATATATAAACAATAACTGTCTGATATTATTACAATCTCAATCTGTTTTGGCGCACTAATGATGCATTAATATTTTCAGATATACCTGCGATACAGATCTTTCAAACTTCTTTAATGATAATTAAATTGATCATATCTTTTTCGATAGAATTGATCACAATTTTTTTCGGTTTTAATTCTCTGCATCAAATATTTTATTCAGTTACCGCTGGCACTAGTCAACATGAAAATTTTACTAAGAGAAACCAGCTGTCCGTCATTCGTGTCCCTGCTACGTATTCCCTCACATTTGCTAGTTCATTATCCTGACGTTGTGATATGGAAAATCGATACCTATATACGAGCATCGATATGAGCGATCCTAATGCAGACGCGTAAATATTTTTACTATGTTGAAAGCAGGCGAATATTGCAAGCGTAAACATTTTCTCGGTTACCTGCGAAAGCGACGTACATACAAAATACTTAGCCTTAAACGTGTGCCGGCGTACATAAGCGATGACGGAAGTTTCGTAGAAACATAAACTGAAGACTGAAAGGAAGAAGCCTTACATAACAAGAATAGAAAAGTACCGATCGATCCGAACCAATTATTTATTTTCCTCAATTCCATTAGCGAACGCAAACAAACGAAGAGAGAGAGAGAGAGAGAGAGAGAGAGAGAGAGAGAGAGAGAGAGAGAGAGAGAGAGAGAGAGAGAGAGAGAGAGAGAGAGAGATAGCGAAACTCCCCCTCTTTCGCAATTATACATTATATTTTACTCCTCTTTCCGCGTCCCTATCCCTCTGCCAGGAAACCCCCAAGTTTTTCATTCACTTACGTGGCTCGTCGACGTCGCCGAGCAGAACTTCCGCTACGACGAACCGGGCCAGCAAGCTCATCAGCAAAAGCATCCTCTCCATTGTAAGCGGAATGAATCCTTGCCTCCACCTCTTCCTCCTCCTCCTCCTCCACCCCCTCGTGCAGGTACACCGTTCTCCTTCTTAAATCCCGTGCTTAAGTGGGAGCCGACGCGGCTGATAACTTTCAATGAAGACGAGAGCGATCCCCCGGTGATCCGTCAGGTCATCCGGAATCTCGATTCTAACGGGCGCATCTCGTCATAAGACGCGGCAGACGACGGAGGAGATCCGTCGCATCGATCCTGACCCCCTGGTCGGCGAAAGAGAGAGAGAGAAAGAGAGAGAGAGCCGGTCCTCCGGCGTCCGATTTTTACCGGCGACGACCCCCGATAAAACGTCCGATGTACACTTTTAACGGTAACGAGCGGGGGCGACGGCGGGGCGGTCGCGACCTGCGCTTTGAAAGGAGGCTTAAGTGCAGTTGACGGAGCACGCGAGGCACTTCGCCGGCAGATTCCCGACATAAAACTGCAGGATTATAAGTAAGTCGCCGTAACTTCTTAAGGGCTCCGCGCGCGATTACGCGCGTTATTTATGTACGCAAACTCTCTCTCTCTCTCTCTCTCTCTCTCTCTCCCTCGAACGTCGTCTAACGGGGTTACTCGATCGGGTAATAGTACATCCTTGCACAGTCTATTGGCGTTCATTTCATACACCACTAAGTCTCACACGCGCGCACGCGAAACCACCCATCCCACGTCTCTTCTCCGTCATCGCTCGGCGGATAATGACGTAATGATGTTTTCGAGAAACGTGGGACGGAAAAATCGATATCCAAGCTCATAGATGACTCCCGCGGTTCGTCGTGGTCGCGCGATCACGGGTCGAGCGTTAACGGGCGTTCAGTTAACACGCCGCGCACGAAAAACATTTTCACGTTGTTTGCACCTTGGTATATCGAGATTACCGCCCACCCTCGTCCTCGTGCATCCTTCGCCCTCCGCAGAATTCACGCCACGTCGCTCTTAATAGTTACAGCGCGAAGGGGTATGGGCGATTAGGCGGCGAACGCCGAAGCGTTGGCATCTCCCATTACGTCGAATCGATCGGCAGACTTCAATCGATCCGACGCGCGATTTCAGGTACAAGTGCGGAAATTTATCGATCACCTGGGGAGAATCGTCCGTGGGGCTCACATATATGTATTATCTATATTCTGTCGCGAAAATATTCTCTCATTCTCTTCTCGAGGGAGAAGGAATTCCTGCCCCCGGCCGCGTAATTCCACTGATACCAGATCGCGATACTTAGGGTCAGCGGCCGACGCGACGGTGGCGAGAACTCGTGTGCGAGAGTTCCCTCTGGGACGACACGTCTGTAGAGCCACCGCGTGAAGGTGGTCCCGTCTCTCACCCGCTGTCGTGGGAAGCCGCTTTCACCTGTCGCGCATGGATCCCGCTTCCGGTCCCGACGATCGACATCCGGATCACGCGCGGGGGCGATCAGCGATCCCGGAGATAATCCCAATCGGCGAGGTTCCCCAAACCGATCGGAGGTGGTCCTCTCGGGGGAAACGCGGAACCCCCTGCTCAAGGTGGAAGGCGCGCTCACTGCTGCGTTGCGGCAGGCCTACTGACGATGCCGTCGTAGCTTTCGGCTCGGCTCGGCGCGACTCGTGCGGCTCCGTCACCCTCCGGTGCGGCGGCGGCCGCTTAAAGCGCCCGCCGATCACTTTTCATCCCCTTTTGCGCCCGCGCCCGCGCCCGGCATCGTTCTACTCCACTGCCGGCCGCATCCCTTCTTTCGGACTGCCCGGTGCACTTCGCGAATCGGGGGTGAACGTTAGAAAACGACTGCTGTCTCGCGGAAAAACGCTGAGACCGCGGGAACGATACGGAACAAAGGGGAACGCGGGTCGTTTGTGTTTAGCTTGTAGCTCGGGAACGTGAGAAATAAAGGTTAATGACTCGGGGAAGTAATCCGCGCCGGCCAACGACGAGCGAAGAAAGTCTTGAAGAGTGCTACAGATAGAATTAAGAAAGTATATATAGAAATTTAGAAGGGATTTTACCCGTAGACCCAAGTCCCGGCCTAATGTCACGAATAAATTAAGGGATTATTATTATACTCCCCCATTTCGAGTTTAATAATCTTTGTTTTTAAAGGGATACATGTAACTTTAACTTTTCTTCTTTAATATTTTCGATATCGCCTTTCGAAGCGTTGCATAATTATTTTCTGAATGCGAGAACGAGCAATTCTTTGCCATGTGGTGATAAAAGGGGGATTATGTCAAATACACGTGGGCACAGATGGATATTACGTGCAATACAAAGCATTTTGTAATTCTCTGCGTTTCACGCAAAATGACAACTGCTGCGCGACCTAGGACCGTCAAAATGCCGCGGTTTGCTGCGTCCTGTGCGTCTGACCGACCGCACGTCCATGACTACTTCGCGTCTCTCTTTTTCTCTCTCGATCGACTAAAACTATACTTGCGTGTTATGCGAACTTCAGAGAGAAAATATTGGAAGAAAGTGTTATTTAAACAGAGGAACAAATTATTTTAGAAATAAAAAGGCCACTAAATCTAATTCTATAATATAAAGTGTACTTTTTGTAACGACATCTACAGATAGACGTTATTTCAGACTCGATCGACAATAATTTTGGACTTCCACCTTAATCTGACCGAGAGAAAATTGAATTGATATAAATATTGGATAAAAAAGCGAAAAAAAAATATATATATATGTAGGTCCGGAAGTATGTTCCGGGACTTTTATTTTTTATATCGGTATATTCCGGGACATTTGGCAGTTTCCAGGACATATATATATATATATATATATATATATATATATATATATATAAAGAAATGGAATATCGTGTAGAATATATATTTATAACATTATTTATATTGTTAGGCATAACAAATAGCGAACGAACGCGTCCGTTTAAATGATCATTAAAAAACACTAAGATAACAATTAATTAACATAAAAAATGTATACGTTTTATATAAATAAAATTCAACAATCAGAATATGTGGTCGCGAATACCTTTTTTTTATTATTACATTCCTACCAATTAAACCCTCATATCCACGCGTCCCTATACACTGCACGCAGTTTTTTTTTTACGTGGGTTTTGCGTTGCAGTGCAATAAAAAAAATTCAAGAAAAATGACAACTGTCAATGCATAAAAGCGCGAGTATTAAAAACTAAAAATTGAATTACAGAACAAGCCGGATTTAATTCGTGCACCCCGCGGGCAGTGAAAGTGATTTACGTGTACGTCGGCTAACCGAAAAAAATTACACATGTGTACACGCGTAAAGCGCATGCATTGCATTGGGCATGGACATTTGAAATTCGAGAACACAACTGGAAAAACGTAAAATGTTAACTCTTTGTCAGCTGTCTCTTTTATCTTTATTTAAAAATTTTATAAAATTTGTATCGCAACAATCTTAAAATTGCTCAATTCCGAAATTGTCTTTCCCCGCCCGCGCCGTGTCAATAAATTCTCCCTCCAAAAAATCTTTTTTTGAGCAGAACGAGCTTGCAATTGTACAATAACGCTATAACCTTATGATTATACACGCAACATGTATCGAGTATAGTCATGCCAGCTATCCATGTTTGCCATAATTATTAGTATTCGCTAATAGCGCAGGTGCGCAAAATGTACTCACATTAAGGTGTACTCAGGACGAAAGTTTATTGTTTCCGCAACAAGTTTCTAGAACGCCATTGTAGAACGATGATTCGCTCGAGATATTACACTTGCCAAAATGAAAATAGTCCGAAATACCCGAATATTATCTCAGTACTACAGCGAAATATTGCTATTTATCTCATGTATACAATATAATATGCTTATATGTGCACGATTGAAGATAAATAGCTTATTTATAGTTATTTCTGGTTTTTCACTAAACCAGCAATGAATATTTAGTGGAAGAAGAAATGTAAACGTTACATTAGCATTTTAAATTTATAAGACTAGATCTGTAACACTGATAGCCATATTAAAATATTACTGTACATATCTCCGTAATTAACACGAAGAGATAGTGCATGCTATTTATAAAATTTTTAGCATCTATAATTAATTAGCAAAGGTATAATGGCAATATCTCAGATTAATCTAGTATTAACCAATTTTAGGTATATTCTAATAACGTAGGACTGAGAGCGAGGCTGATAATCTAGTTAGATAAGCAGCAAGAAGAAAATAAATCTTTGATAAGGATATTTTTGTAAGCGTCTTTTTCGTTAATAAAACAATTGAGAGAAAGAATAAATCTATATTAATAGGAAAACCTTTCTATTTTGTCGTAGACTTCTATTAAGTAATTATTTATTGTTACCTTTTGGAATATAATTCTTTTTTTAGAAGTTAATATAAAATCAAAATAATTGGTAGTGGAATCGAGACCTCTTCACACCGTGGACTTCCCAATAGATGTATTTTGCGGTGATATAATAGTACGCATCGTTAATTCCCTTTTAGCAGCAATGAAATTTAATTATTGATTTTTATCCGAAAAATGACGTAATAGTCGCTACAAAATTGCGCTCTCAAATCGCTATCGTTAAGGTGGTCCTTTCGCGGACCCAGCTAGTCAAGTAACAGTCCGTCATGAGGTAATTGAAAACAAACATTACACACAGCATTCCAATAATTATAATAATATAACATGATTTTACACGCACGATTTAATCGTATTTAATTATTTATTAATTAAAAAAATATCACAATAGTAGTGCGGTTGGACTCGATTTAGGTTAGGTCAGGCATGACAGTACGAGTAAAGCAATATGCGCGTGGATCCACTACTTATTTAACCTCATATATCAGAGCAAAACATTCGGCAAGACCTTATTTTCAAGGTATGTACGAAATTCGGAAACTTCAGGAAATATTTTAAGACATGAACAATGTATTCATCTGATCGCTAAGTACATGTATTATTCGTTGAAAACCTCGGCCGTGGCGATTTACATCGTTCTATCTTTCCCGTTCATTAGATGTAAACAAGGATAGAATGACAATGGCACGCTCCGCGAACGCACATTTAGAATGACTTATTTCTTGTAAAGTGTCGGTAACCTCACTTGATTTTTTGTACACAAGTCCCTTATTACTGTATATTTAACATATATCAACGTTAGGTACTTATCTAATACTTGTTCTCACGAAAGGACCACCTTAAGATTCTAAATTTGGTTACTATATGCATATTTGCTCTTGTAAAATTTTAAAGTCGGACTTTATCAACCACTATCTTTATCTTACATAAAACAGGTGCGATACGGTGAAAAAATACACTATTTGAAATTATTTTAGCGCAACTTATGCGAAATATCCAGCATTGTTTTTATCGCAGTGTTGAAAGAAAACATTTCCGTGTTTTCTTCTATTATCTTTATCACTGCAAAATCAATATTAACATTTGAATGTAGATGTTAAAAACAATATCAAACATTGACATTCTAGGATGTATTACTTATACCTTCCCAGCCAAAAGTACAGTAATCTGAGAAATCCAATATATATCGGTTGTACGCATACTTTAACGGCTTACTACTATTTAATATCATATAACAAGGACATTAATGTTACTGATTTAAGTGATTTTAACAAGTTTTTATGATTATTACGTATTTGTAAATATTCTTAATAGAGGCTCAAAACTTTTGGCTGGGAATCTTCCCTGAATCTAACTGCTAGAAATAAAAATCATACATGTATAATGTGGATAAAGACAGAAAGTAACGATTAAATATGATCAAAAATATCACGCAATAGTATAAAATATTATTATAAAATGAAAATAATACGCTAAATACGAGAATAAAAAATATAAATATCGAGCAAATAACACAAGAAGACGTGGCAACACCGCTCGATTTTAACTGTTGGCTGCACTGAACGCCCGACTGCTATCACATGACTGTCATAGTATCTGTTGTATATTGACAGCCGATTATTAGAAGAGTGTGGTTAAATAAGAAATGTTGAAATGAATAAAATCCCGCTTTTAATATATAAGGGCAAGTGAATTTCAGATCCTATATATAAACATCGGCTGAAAATGTCGGAAACCGGCAAAAAAAGGCAAAAAATATCCATATTAGTTACCAATGAAATAACGACGTTGCCACGTCTTTAGGCGTCTTCGGCGTCAAACGCCAAAATCTGCGAGAGTGCTGCAGTTTTTACTTTTTTTCTCAGAAACTAGTCAGCAAATCATCGTGAAATTTATAGAGAACCTGTGCCAATGTATCCTCTATACACCGTAATTTTTTCGAGATTTGTTTTCTATTTTTTCTTTACATTCTGAATGTATATGTTTGATAAACTGTCAATCTCCATAAGAACACATACAAAATTAAAAAATTAATATTTTTTAAACGAGTCAGAGAAGTTTAACACAGGTTTTTAGAACATATAAGTGCACAATCTCTGTAAATTTCAGCTTGATCCCTTTATTTTGACTGAACGGACATACATTCTTCAACAGATATCCAGAAGCACGGTAGTGTATGCACAACGAGATATGATAATATAGATAATATATCTCCTTATCTTAACTGCAAAAATTTCGTTGACATGGAAAAGTGTTTAGTAAGTGTTTGTAAACACTTTAACAGTTTACTCGTCTCAAGAACTATAATATAACAGCGCATACACAATGTCAAAAAATAAAGAATATATATATATATATTTTTTTTTTTAATTATATTAATTAATTAAAACTTTGCTCTAATAATTACACTTCTATTATTAAGAAGTAATTGCTGTGTATTGTAAGTAAATAAATTTAACAAAAAAAAATTTTATAAACGATATAAAAAATTATTAAGATATATAAAATGTCATATTTTGAATATAATCTCAGATTGTGTATATGATCAATATATAATTAGTGTGTGCACATATATACATACACATATTTTTATAATAAGCAACAATTGATGTACTTTTATATTATAAGAAACTACGCTCCAGAAACTTTTTCTATTTTCGCGTTTATGTGTGTGTATATATATGTGGGTGTGCAATCTCCATTTTAGAAATTGTAATCCGAGTTTAACTTCTTATATAATAGCAGAAACTGTGTATATAATTTTTTCAGTGCTCAGTATTTTAAAACGTTTTATCTTTTATCGCAATTTATACTTTATAATCATTTAAAATCGGTTCTTCTTTTATAAAATTAATTTCAACATTTATAGTAAATATAAAAATTAAGCGGTAATAAGAGTACTAGTGTTATATATGATAAGAAAAAAATTTAATGTAATTAGGAAAAAATTTCATACGTTAGTTATTTTTTCAAATATTGTAAGATATTCAATGGTAGGTTAAAATTAAAAAATATTACGCAATTTATATAATATTATTTATTTCATATGTTTTTTGATTAATATTATAATTTTTATACGTTTGTACACACCCGCCATGCATGTAATTCAAATGTGTCAGAATAGCATCGTTTATGTTTACAGTATCATGTGTTATTTCTAAATAAGAAAATTTTACATAATTGCGAATATTATATTATTCCTGATGCGTGATATGATAGAGAGGAGAATATTATTGAAATAAATGTCAACATATTCAAACTGAAACGTTGAATTGTCGATAATAATATGATTCTTTTCAATTGTCCTTAACATCATTACCGCGATATTATGTAGCATTATGCTGAGTTGCTTAATTAATTATCTAACACGTAATATCGTCACGTATTCTGTAATCTGATATTGTAGCAAAAAACAGACAAGAGCTCAATAAAGATTATAATAATCAAGTGTACATATACCATTATCTGTTTATTTGATTACGCAATTGGAGCATTATTACGACTAATAATGTATCATGTCAATGACACGAAGAAATGGTGGTTGAAATAATTTACTCTTACATGATTTTACAAATGTTCTTACAAGTCATTCTTAATATTACTGTATAGTATTGTATACATGGCAAAATCCAGATGATTCAAAAAACTCGACTCTTTATTTACCGTGACCCTTGTTCGTCGCGATTTGCGACGCTAAATTATCTGAATATGATTTATGAGTTCTAGAGCATTACCAAAAAGTTCTCGATTACACGTTTCAATTTTTGTTTTATTAAACGTTATCTTAATGACTGACTAAATATACATTGTAAACACGTACAGCAAATGTTACGTAATGGGACACGACACGGCCATACATCATTTTGCATTGCTTAATTTACTAATAAGTATACATATATATATAGCACAATACATACAAATCACATGACGTTGTAATTATCCTGTTAGGCGAGCTTGGTCAATTTTACATATATACCGTGAGTTGTTTGCAACATCAAAGAGCTCAGCGGGGCATGGACAATTGGAATCTGGGTTTTCTCGCAAACGTCTATTTTATAATTCATCAGCACTTTAATTAGACCAATTTTGGTTTGATTAACGGCGAATCTTGCCCCTAAAAAGATACCGCATGAAGTTTCAATTATTTTTCAAGTAAAGTGGTTATGTGTGCATGTGCGCGCGCGTGCATATGTGTAAAATGAGCGTATAAGAAAAAGTAAATATATTAGTTTCTTAAATTACCGATACAGTTTCTTGGACCATCTCCGAAAGGTAAATAATACATGGAATTTCTCTGCTCCATATTTTCCGCGCTAAATCGTTCGGGATCGAAAACTTCCGGATCTGGATAAATATTCGGATCATTATGAATAGCAGAAACAGGTATAACCACTTGTAGTCCCTTTCGTAGATCGATTTTAGTCCCCTCAAAAGTGTAATTTCTCACAGGTTTCCTCGTGAGATACATTACTGGTGGATATTTCCTGAGAGTCTCTGCAAGGTAACACAAACACTTGACTTAACAGAAAGATATTTTCGATTACTTAATCGAATTTATCGAAGCTCGAAAAATATTTGGCGGAAATTATCGCCTTTCACTTTCGGGAGATCTTATCGAAAAGGAATGTGTAAATTTGCAAATGTTTGCGGATAAACTTGACTCACTTAAACTTGAATTACCACAGAATTATTTTTTGAGGCATAAACAAACCTTTAAAAGTCATTTCTAAATAGCTCATCTTTTTGATGTTATCGTATGTTATTGCTCCGTGTATGTTAAGGACTTCCTTAATTTCCTCTCGAACTTTTTCTTGAACTGATTGATTTTGCGCCAACTCATATATTGTATAGGACATTGTAGAGGAAGATGTCTCGAAACCAGCCGCGAAAAATACGAACGATTGGGCAGCAATGAATTCATCCGTTACATCTGTAAAAATAATAATTTTATATTAGTCTCTGTGACTCTCATGTCTATTTTTATCAATGTAGATTAACTTCAAGCTTTGTTTAATTTACTTTTTATTTTTTTTTATAATTCTTACAGCTGGAAAAAGATAAAAAGCAAGTTAAACCAATATTAAAATTAATCTACGTTAAGGAAGAAATAGACATTAATCTATACTGTTAGTAACGTTTTGTCAATGAATATTCGATTATCTCTCAAGAAAGAGAAAATAAACATATTCTAGAAAATTAAGGAGAATTAAGGACATATTAACGCATTTGAAAGTTGATAAATTAAGATCCGAAAGATGGAAAAAAAATGTTCCTACTATTAACGCCCAGCTTGTCAGGATTGTCCTTGAGATCGATAAGTGTATCGATAAAATCGTGTCGGCGCATGTTGTTCTGCTTTCTGTACTTTATAGTATCGCGGGTAACGTTCGTTATGAACTCGGTCACATCATGATCGTCCAAGATATATCCTAAATGCTTGTAGATCCACGGAATTTCTCTGAGCACGATTTTAAACATGGTCTTTGGAGTGGAACGGAAGATCCTACGACCTATTTTCTGGAACTTATTATTTTCTTCTTTCAGCGCGTTCATTTCGAGGCCGAAAGCGCACGATCCGATCACGTCGACGGTGAATTTGGACGTCAGATCCCGGCACTCGACGATACCGTCTTTAGACACTGTCTCGTTCAGATACTTCTCAAAGTGATCGGAACAATTCAACACCAAGTGAAACATGTCCTTCAACTTCCCGGACGTGAAGACGGGCGAGAGCCTCGTTCTTAATGGTCGCCATCTAACAGAGTCGAGCCTGAAGAGGTGCATGGACATGGGTTCGGCCTATAAATTATGCATCAGTGTATCAGAAAGCGGGAATTATGTTAGAAAGTTTTCTCTCAAAAGTTTCCGTGTGATCAATGCCTGCTCCCCCCAAACAACTTATACGCCGCGTCAGTTCAGCTTCGTGCTGAAGAGAAAAAGAGACATTCTTTCCAATTCTTAATTTTCTAAGTTATTTATTATAACTATGGATACGCGACATTTCGAAACAGAAAGAGAGAGGAGCAAATTAAAAATAACTATTTTAAATAATTATACTGAAATTATTTTTGGTATGTTTTATATCACGTTTTATTTTACTTTTATCATAGTTCGTCGCTCCTCTATTTTATTTATTATATATTATTATATGCATTTTTTTATATATATATTTATATACATTAAATTATTAAATTATACATTATAATTATCTATTACGTGCCTATATAAAGTTAAAAAATTATACCTTTTCAAAAACCGTTCCTTGCCGCTCGGCAAAGATGGTGAAATCCTTGATCAGCACTTGCTTGATGTACTCAGGATCTCTCAGAATGAGCACGGGGGTCGCTCTCAAAAACACACCCACCATGGCCTCTTTCGGGTATCGGTCGTAAATATCTTTGTAGAAATCGCCCATGCATTTCTTGCCCAGCATGAATTCGGCGATGTTGCCGAAGAGCGGGACGGGTTTCGGTCCAATAACCCCGCGCGATGTCCAATAGTCAAAGTCGGCGGTGAAATAATAATAAAGTAAATATAAGATCACCACGCAGGCACAGAGAATTTCGAACATGCCCGCAGCCATCGTAGTTAACTGCCCGCTTTTACGATTATGACACCCGTTTCGTAATTGTTCAATCCGCTCACGGCAGCCTCAGCTCAAATACTGATAACAGATCAACAACATTTACGAGAAAACACTGATGTCGACTGCGCAACAGTCTAAGAAGATTTTCCACTGCTTCTGCTACGCGACTGAGGAGAGAATTACGTATCAGGACGTATATATTGGTGGATTTTATAATCATAGCCTCATTAATCGTGCTGCATATTGAGTTACAGATATGTTGATTCATTCCACTTGATATACATTCCACTAGAACTCAAATTGTGTACATGATCAATATATAATTAGTTTGTGCACATATATACATACACATATTTTTATAATAAGCAACAATCGATGTACTTTTATATTATAAGAAACTACGCTCCAGAAACTTGTTCTATTTTCGCGTTTATGTGTGTGTATATATATGTGGGTGTGCAATCCCCATTTTTGAAATTGTAATCCGAGTTTAGCTTCTTATAATAGCAGAAACTGTGTACAGAATTTTTTCAGTGCTCAGTATTTTAAAATATTTTATCTTTTATCGCAATTCATACTTTATAATCATTTAAAATCGTTTCTTCTCTTATAAAATTAATTTCAACATTTATATAGTAAATATAAAAAATAAGCGGCCATAAGGCCCAGTGTTTCACAAGTGTCGGTTAACTTTTAATCTTAGATTAACTCACTCTTTGTCTCTTTTCAAGAGGGGACGTTAGAAGGAGACGAAGAGTGAGTTAATCTAATAGCGTTTTTCACTGGCAGAACTGGTATGCGCACTCAGTGCACATTAAAGCCGTTGTGTACACCGATTTAGTCTCTAATATTTAAAGTAAAATGAAAATATTTCGACTGATAAAATACTCAGTACATATTTTACCAAATAGTGCAATAAAGAATATTGAGGATTTCATGATATTTAACCCGATTATATTAAACATACACTTTACGTTGGTTTGTGTACGACGGCTTTAATATGCACTGACTGCGCACCGGCTCTGCCACAGTGAAAAACGCTATAAGGTTAAAAGTTAACCGACACTTGTGAAACTGGGCCTAAGAGTACTAGTGTTATATGTGTGTGTGTGATAAGAAAAAAATTTTATATAATTAAGAAAAAATTTCATACGTTAGTTATTTTTTCAAATATTGTAAAGTATTCAATGGTAGGTTAAATTTAAAAATTCTTACGCAATTTTTTTTTATATAATATTATTTATTTCATATATATTTTTAGATTAATAATATAATTTTTATACGTTTGTACACACCCGCCATGTATGTAATTCAAGTGTGTCAGAATAGCATCGTCTATATTTACAGTATCATGTGTTATTTCTAAATAAGAAAATTTCACATAATTGCGAATATGATATTATTTCTGACGCGTGATATGATATAGAGAGGAGAGTATTATTGAAACAAATGTCAACATATTCAAACTGAAACGTTGAATTGTCGATAACAATATGATTCTTTTCAATTGTTCTTAACATCATTACCGCGATATTATGTAGCATTATGCTGAGTTGCTTAATTAATTATCTAACACGTAATATCGTCACGTATTCTGTAATCTGATATCGTGGCAAAAAACAGACAAGAGCTCAATAAAGATTATATGTAGTAATCAAGTGTACATATAACATTATCTGTTTATTTGATTACAAAATAGGAGCATTATTATATGACTAACAGTTATATCATGTCAATGACACGAAGAAATGCTGTTGAAATAATGAACTCTTATATGATTGCAAATGTTCTTACAAGTCATTCTTAATATTACTCTATAGTATTGTATACATGGCAAATTCATCCAGATGATTTAAAAAACTCGACTCTTTATTTACCGTGAGTTTTGTTTGTCGCGATTGGCGACGCTAAATTATCTGAATATGATTTATTAGTTCTAGCATTACAAAAAGTTCTCGATTACACATTCCAATGTTTGTTCTATTAATAAACGTTATCTTAATGACTGAATATACATTGTAAACATGTACAGCAAGTGTTATGTGATGGGACACGACACGTTCATACATCATTTTGCATTGCTTAATTTACTAATAAGTATACATATATATATATAGCACAATACATACAAATCACATGACGTTGTAATTATCCTGTTAGGCGAGCTTGGTCAATTTTACATATGTACCGTGAGTTGTTTGCAACATTACAGGGCTCAGCGGAGCATGGACAATTGGAATCTGGGTTTTCTCGCAAACGTCTATTTTATAATTCATTAGCACTTTAATTAGACCAATCTTGGTCTGATTAACGGCAAATCTTGACTGATGTAAACTGCGCAACAGTTAAAGACTTTTTAAAAAGATCAACTTGCAATATTTTATTTTGTCTATATATATTCCATTCTAATATTTTATTCTTATCTATTCAAAAATGACGTTTTTTTTTCTCATTTATCTAGAACGGATTGATACAAATGGACAACCATCTGCATTGATATTAAGTATGATTAATTACTTCTGGAGCATCAACTTAATCGGTAATATTCTTGTTGCTGTTGTTGCGTTATATATACCATAGCGAAATGTTTAATTAAATATCGATTCTAGAATCTCAATCTCAGGTAGAAAATATGGAAATGCAATGAGTTGTGCACGCCGGTAGATACGAAAGATACGCAAACTCAAACTAAGCTCATAAATGCATGAAGTCATTTTTAAACTCTCATAAATCTTTCCGTTACGATTCCTCACTAATACCACGTTGGTACTTATATATCTCGTACTATCGCTGTTGTTATGCGGAAAATCTCATTGCAATCAAAATAAAAACATGCCGCGTAACTAACGATTACGTCTTCCATATATGCATAATAAGCGTCTTTCTAAAATTTTACAAGTGCGCAAAATTGCAATTATAAAACAGATTTACACAAGACTACATTTTGGATAAAGATAACATCTTCTTGGGAAACTTTGTTACATAAATAATAATAAAAAATTATACGTTCGAAATTTTTTCGTCAACTTTTTTCGTTCTCATCCATATTGTGTCCTAGAATAAAAGAAAATATTTTATATTCTGTTTATATTTCTCAACAATCTCACCTGTGACAAGTCTCTCTTTGTAATGAAAAATTTAATCGTATAATACATGAAGTTTTATGAAAATTTGTTTGTTGTATGACAGAATCTCAATATATACACGTAATTAATATTATTATTATTATTATTATTATTAGCATTATATAATAAATTACAATGCATTTTTATTTAAGTGTCAAAATTGGTTTTTCTCAGAGTTAATTACATGTTTCACTCAATCATAGCTCATCTTCGGCGATTGAAACAAAAATATCGCTATACAAATTCACACGATCATATCGTTATCATCTTTTAACACGAAGGTCCTGCCACAGTTAATTTCATAACCATATCTGTTATAGCATGTGTGTGCATGATTCGTACTCCGTGCACCGAGATTTCAAGCTGAGAATATATAACTTAAATGGAAAAATACTCTTCATCCTGGAAAATGGAAGAGAGGGAAAATAGGAAAAGGGGTAGAGGAGGAAGAAGAAAAGATACATCTTTTGCAATCGTGAATCCGTCGCATTGATGCACCTGCTCTCGCGGCGGTTTGCTATCGGCGTTTTACGAGTTTATTTCGATTCTATGCGATGGACACACAGTTAAACGGATTTCGACAATTCATTCACCGTTTGATCTATACCCACGCGTTTCAATTATATGTTTACTCTTTGTCAACGGCATTCGCCTTTCTATTGAGCCCGCGTAGCACACCCGCGCGTCAGCGGTCGCACGAGCCAACGTAAAGTCGTGGGGTACGGATGCGGTGCGGTACAATTGAATTAATCTCGATCGAACAACGCGACCTCCGAAATGAAACAGGAAATCACGTTATCGCGCGTGGCAGCGTCCACAAGCATGCGCCGCGAAACAAGCGGCTCTCATTAGTTGTTATTGTTCGATCGTGATTAGCAACAAAAGCATGTTGTTGCCGAATATAGCACATTATCGCAATTATATCGCCTAGGAGATTGTTGCAGCCATTCGGAACGTGAAAGCGGACCGGGGGTCTTTTGAAAGAGCTGTAATAATTGAAGAACGCCCTATTTTATTTCGTCTCCCCGGCATTGCTTATAGTTACAGAAATATCATTCAAAAATATCAGACGGTCTTAAACGCAATGTTATTATTCTTATTCACATATAATCCTTTGAGTATCGATCGAAATCGTTTCCTTTCTTTATTTTTGTACAGTGTAATCCGAAGAAGGAATATAAGGAATATATATTTCGCCTCGTTGCTGCGCGTCCGGCAACAAGAACTTGCTCGAAGCAAGCACCATTTTTAACATCCCAGCTGATACTGGGAAAGAAAACATCACGATTCATCCATGGTGAGGTGTAGAGCCAAGTTGCGCCTTTTTTCGCGATTCATCCGGTCAGAGATTCGAATCAGGTTTGCCTGCTCGAGACGAAGAGCCCGTTTTAATTCCTGCAGCTTCCACCCCGCCTCAATCTGCTTCTCGGTTATTTGCTTCTGCAAGGCGGCGATCCGCCGGTTTAAAGCATCGTAATCCGCCCGCAGCCGATCGCCACCGTAGTCCCGATTAATCGCTGATCGATCGCAGACCGCAGGGCTATCTTGTTGCACCATATTTGAAGTCAGTAAACAGATCTTATCGTGCAATTCAGCCAGTTGCGTTAGTGTCAAGGACTGGAAACGATAGATAAAGATATCTGGTATATCAGCGGACGAGTTATATTTCCTGTTTATAACTTATTCGAACAATATGTATATCTATATATTAATGTAATATAGATAATTAAAATAATGTAAATAATTTTGTATATATACATGTATAGAAAGTATATTTTCTTTTGAACCAAATAAGAGCCGGTAAAAAAAGTAACGCGATTGTTGGTGAGTTGTGAATATACTTTGATTTTTAATTACATATATATGAATTACAAAAACGAATAATCCGCTGCTTCACTTTCATTTATTTATTACACTGAAAAAAAATGTTTTAGATAAAAAAAATTATTTATTTAGAGATTGTGGCCAAGAGAGATTATTTATTTAATATAATACACATATTTTTTTTTTTTTTTTTTTATTTAGAAGTAGATATTTTTACTTAATTTAAATAAAAATATTTAATTCTAAATAAAAATATGTGTATTATATTAAGTAAGTAATCTCTTGGCCACAATCTAAATGAATATTTTTTTTGTCTAATTATTTTTTTTTTTTTAGTGTACAAGTACTGCGCGTCGATACGGAGAAAAAAGTCGACGTGAGATTTAATAAATATAAAGAAGCAAACGCGAACCATAGCGGAATGAACTCTTATCACCGCACGTACATACCTTCAACCAAGATTCAGGGTCAAAAGCTGCAAGCTCATCGCCATTATCCACACCTGCAACCTTGGTAACTTCCACACCAAGCTCCTAGAAATGATTCATTTGCAGCGTTAATATGCAAGCCGGAAAATTCAAATTATCCTCCGAATAAATTATCAAACAAGACGCGTACTAGACTAACGTTACTTATAAGTTACTAGACTCACCGATAATTGCTTTATATAATTCTCATTGTCTCTTCTGCATTCATTGAGCAGATCCAGCAGTCTGTCGATATCCTGCACCTCGATCTCCGTCAGATAAATAATCTCGGACAGCTTTTGCGATTCTCTCAGTAGCTCCACGATGGACGGCACGGTCCAGCGCTCGATCTCAAAATCGTCGTCCCACGTCGTCGCCATCGCGGGTCTCGACGGAATTTTGCCGTCCACAAATTGTATATAATCACGCACGCGTCGCACGGCTATTGTGTCGCGAGAACAAATGCAGAACCAACTTGCAGAAATTATGTAATCAGAGTTTGTGTTCGTGTCACTTTCTATAGTATCTCGAAATTCGTCCAGATATTGTTATATATATTGTTCCCGCGAGCCAAAAACTCTGACACGCGACTTTTGTTGACATCGCGTAATTAATAGATTATAACGATTTGAATAACGTTGACTTCGAGTGTTCGCAAGTTTATGGAAATGCTTGACTTATTAAGGATATTAGCCGGACTAATTACGGGCTATGAATAAGGAAATTCGCGTCTCCGCGATGCGATAAAAACTGTCGCAGTGGCAAAACAGTTGAAAAAGTTTTTATGCAAGTTTTTACCGTCATATTGCTTTTCAATTTGCTTCTTCAGTAATTCATTCGCCTTAACGAAGTCGCCGCATTCATCCGGTTTAATCACGCCAGCCTCTGGAATTACAAAGATGTCTTTCCTTTAATGCGAATGCGCGCGGCTAAATTCAATGGTGAGAAAACGATTCGCCAAAAACCAGCAAATATGAATGAAGCGCGTTACACGACTAAATTATATCCATTGATTTATAAACACAGCCGTGCTAATATTTTCCAATAATATATATTGAAAGAACCGGTACAAACCTACGGTCGGAGGGAAAGATCTCAGCAATTCGATTTTCTCACTCTGCAAACTGTTAATTTCCTCTTTCAAACGCTCTTTCTCCTCTTGACAATGATCCAATCCGGATTTCAGCTGCGTGTTTTCAATTTTTAGCGTATTATTTTCGACAAAGAGTTTTCGGATTTCGTCCTCTGACCCATTAACTTCTACATCGACTCGCTCAGGATAATCTTTTATTTCGTCTTGCTGCGCTTTCAATCGACCTAGTTCTAATTCGAGACCGTCATTGATCATCTTTAATTTATTATTCTCTTCCGTCGCGCGCTTTAAATCTTCTCTCGCCTTGTCTATCTCGATCATCAATTTTTTCAATTTATTTTTAAACCTGTCGATATCGTCCACATCCTCTATAAAATCGCCTTTTGATTTCTCGATATTCTCTTTTAATTTATTGATCTCATTCTGTGCCCTTCTTAGCTCATCCCGCAATTCCTCATTTTCTGTCCTTAACTTTTCTAAAACCTGCCGCTCTTCATCACGCGCCGTCCTTACTCTCGCCAAATCATCTTCTCTTAATTTACCGTTTTCAGTTTCGATCGGTTCGAGATCTCTCTGCATCGCTAACGCTCGATCCTCCGAAGCGGCCAATTCGATTGTCAGTCGTTCGTTGTCCGCCCTGCATTTATTCAAATCGTTTCGTAATTGGGCCAAAACATCCTTTAAAGCGTCCGATTCCTTTAAGGCGGCGTTCTTGCTCGCTTTCTCTGCGTCCAGCTCGTTAATTACGTCATCAAGCTGCGCACGTGCGTCATCAGCGCGAGCTTTTAAAATCGCAGCCTGAGTTTCCACGTCGTCCGTCACTCTCGTCAAATCGTCTTTTCTCAATTTGCCGTTTTCAGTTTCGATCGTTTCAGCCGTCTCGAAATCTCTCCGTATCGCTAACGCTCGTTCTTCCGAAGCGGCCAATTCGATTGTCAGTCGTTCGTTGTCCGACCTGCATTTATTCAAATCGTCTCGTAATTGGACCAAAGCATCCTTTAAGGCGTCCAATTCCTTTAAGGCGACGCTCCTGCTCGTTTTCTCCGCGCTCAGTTCGTTAATTAAGTCATCAAGCTGCGCACGTGCGTCATCAGCGCGAGCCGTTGAAATCGCAGCCTGAGCTTTCACGTCCTCCGCCTCTTTTTCGAGTCGCTTTTTTTCATTCGACAAGTCAACAAGCTGTCCATCGAGAAATTTAATCTTCGTTTCGACATCGCCGAGTACTTTCTTCAATTCATCGATCTTCCCTTTTAACTCGCTGTTCTCATTTTGGAACTTATCGAGGTCATTCCTCGCCACTGTTAAATCCAACTTGAAGGAATCGAGTTCCGTCGCTATTTTAATATTTTCGATTTTCAACACGGCATTCTCGTTTTCTAACGCGGCGTACCGTTTATTCGCGTCGTTCAATTCCTGCTTCAAACTCTCATTTTCCACACGCGTCTTATCCAGCTCCGCCTTCAGGTCCATTAATTCACCGCTCAGGACGATCGCCTTTTTCTCAGCAGCTTCCCGCGCGGCTTTATCCGACACAACTTCTTTACCTAATCCACTCACTTCCGCTCGTAAACCGTCTAACTCGCTCAGAAGTGCCTTCTTCTCCTCCAGCAACGCGGCCACATGATATTGCAATGCGTCCACCTTGTTTCGCGCGTCGATCGACGTTTTCTTTAAATCCTCCACTTCGCTGCTCAGTTCGCCATTCGTCAATTCGAGAGCGTCTAAATTCTTCCGCAGTTTCTCCGACTCTGCTCTCAATCTATCGTTTTCCGATTGGCTAGCAGATAATTCCAATCCAATTTTTTTTGATAATGCCTGTTCAGCTATCAGGCTGGACTTCAGACTTTTAATTTCGGCCCTCTGCCCGTCACCCTCGCCTCTCAGTTTGCCAAATTCTTCCTCAAATTTCTGTCGTTCTTCCCTCAGGCCCGCGTTCTCCAGTTTCAACCCGTCAACTTCAGATATTAGCCTATCTGATTCATTTTTCAATTTGTTGTTGTCGGCTGTTAACATATTTGCCTTGGACTTTAACGTGTCATTGTCTGATCTCAAAGCTAATATTTCATTTTTCGTGTTTTCTATTTCTGCCTTTAACATTGATACTTGGCGCGACAAACTGTCTTCCTTATCTTTTATCTTATCGTTCTCCGTTCTTAATTTCGCCAATTCAGACTTCAATGTTTCAAGTTCCTCTTTCAAAGCGACGACTTCATCCGTAACTTTCGTCAGTTTCTCCACTGTCTCTTCTTTAGCGGATTTTTCGGCGAATGAAGACAGATTCAGTTTTTCCAACAGATTTTTAAGTTCCGCGATCTCTCCCTCGAGCTTAATCTTCTCATTTCTAAGATTCGTTATCTCCTTCTCTAACGCTTGATGCTCAACCTATGAATTTCAATGTGATTATATTATCAAAGGCATAAAAAGTTACACAGGAGGAATATATACGTAACTAATTATCTCTACCTTACAGACGTTTAAAGCTCCCTTTGTCTTTTCATTCTCGGCGGATAACTTATCCGCCTCCATCTTAAGCTTGCAATTTTCCAACTTCCAATATTCAATATCTTCTTCCGCTTTAGATAATTGCGATCGAAGATCAGATATGGCCGGTCTTAAATTATTAATCTCGCTCGTCATCTCGGCATTCACGGCCTTTAGGCTCAACGACTCCTCGCCCAGATTCAACAGCTCGTTCTTAAGGGCGTCTCTCTCCTCTTTCAGAACATGATTTTGCACCTTCATCTCGTCGATCTTTGCGATCAAATTTTTCATCTCGCTTTTCAACGCCGCTAATTCCTCCTGAATGTCTCGTTTAGCAGTAGTTTCTGCACTTAGATCTAGTTTCAGTTTGCCGATCTCATTTTGCAAAGCGTTGATCTCATTCTGCATCTTGTCCCTACCGGTCTGCAAACTAGCGATCTGAGCATCGAGAAACTTCATTCGAGCCTCGGCGTCGTCGAGCTGTCCTCTTAATTTATTTACCTCGTCCGTCGATAAATTTATTTGTTTCTGCAGTTCGTTTAGCTTCGCGTTCAGCCTATCATTTTCGTCCCTGTAGTTATTCATCTCCGTCTTAATATTTTCGTTCTCTACTTCTGTTCGGCGAACGTCCGCCCGTAGCTGTTCATTTATAACTCTCGTCTCTTTCAGTTCGTTATTTAACCCGGCCACTTCTTGCCGCAAATCTGCAACTTCGTTATTTGCCCTCGTCAATTTATTACTTGTATTATCCGCTTCCTTTTTCAGAGTTTCTATTTCGGACAATAACTTTCTTAGTTCTTCTTTCCCATCATCCGCTTCTTGTAACAATTTTCTGTTCTCCGACTTCAACTTTGCCATCTCGCTCTGCAAAGTATTGAAGTCCGCGAGTAGCTTGTTATTATTTACATTAGCCCTCTCCAATTCTTCCGTAAGAACTCCATTCTCGACTTTAAATTTGCTCAATTGTTTCTTTGCGTCGTCTAACGCTACATTTGTCTCAGACAAGTCGTCTTTAAGAAGACCATTCTCGGATTTCAAGCTGTCTCTTTCACTTGCCAGACTGTCTCTTTCGGTTTTAACAACAGCACTTTCGTCCTGCAGTTTATCGTTTTCAACCTTTAATCTATCCATTTCTCGTAGCAGTCTATCGAGACCGTCCTTCAATGCAACTCCTTCGGACTTTAATTGATCCGTCTCCGTCACTCGCTTTTCTAATTCACTCGTTAAACGCTCATTCTCGGATAATAATTGATCTACCTTTGCCTTAATATTATTATTTTTCTCTCTCGAAGATTCCAATTCCTTAATCATATTATCAAGATTGTTTTTCAAAGCAACATTTTCTTCCTTAAGTTCGTTAGTCTCCAATTTAGCATTTTCCAATGTCTCCTTCAAGAATTCATTTTCAGCCCCAAGACTATGCAAATCGTCCCTCATGCCCCCCAGCTCTTTTTGCGCCACTTGAAATTTTTCTTTCTCGAGCCGCAGGTCAACGTTCAACTTATCGATCTCGCTCTTCAGCTCGTTATCCTCCTCCTTCACTCTCAAATCGTCTTGCATTTTTCGAATTTCCCTATCTAACAACGCACTCTTAATATTTAATTTGTCGCGCTCGGATTTTATTGTCGCAATCTCCTCCTTCAGGGACTCGCGTTCGTCGTTCAGCTCGTTTATTTGACGGTCTCTCTCGGACACCGCGCTCCGTATCTTCCCCAGCTCATCGAGAAGTTCCTTTTTCTCCGTCTCAAGATTATACAGCTGGAACCTCATATCCTCGATCTCGCTCTGCAACTTACTCACGCCCAGCACCGCCAGTTCCGACTGCCGCAGGCTTTCGAGTAGCTCCGTAATCTGCGAACAAACACCCAATTGTCCATGAATATTATTGCGCGAGTTGGACAAGTATAAACATCCTCCTGGCATTTGTCTCATCTCGACGAAACAGGAGTGTAACGTGTCTCGGCATAAAACATTCATGACTTTTAACGTATCGTAACGCGCGACCGCGCGCGTACGACAACGAGTATTTACAAACACGGGGAGAAATAAAGGGAGATATATACTTTATCGTCAGGTTTCTCAGGTTCCTCTTTCATCTCGGCCATCTCATCCATCATGGTCGCAGGGCTGACGGTCATCTGATCCACATCTAATGCAGGTGCGGCGGCAGAGGCTCTCTGTTGATCAAGCTCACTTCGCAGAGCCTCCACGTGAGCCGTCTTCTCGTCCAAATGCGTTTTTAATTCAGCCAGAAGCGTCTCGCAATTACGTAGCTGACTTAGCAGCGCCGACATGTCCGTTTCTTCGTCGTCCGTAGGTAAAGGTGGGACACGCTCCTCTGTGACCGGTGTGACAACCTCCTCCATTGAACGACGAATCTGCGCCAGTTCGGCCTGCAGACGCTCGTTCTCCGCTCGCAACAGATCTTCGTGGCTCTTTGATAGATCCACCGACGTCTGCATTGATCTCTCGACAACCGCGGGCACCTGTTGATCCACCTTCTGACCATCTTTCATTAACTCACGAAGCTTTGCCCTCAAACGATTTAATGCCGCACAGGAAGTATCCTCCTCGGCTTCCGCCAGTTTCAGCTTCAGATGCGAAATCGTGTCTCGCATTCTGTCACGATATTAACAGCGTTTGCACGTAATTATATTGGCGTACCGTATTTAATGAAGATAGATGGTTTTCGAGGAAATATCGCGACCGACGAACTGTGATTAATCTCCTTTTAAAGCTATATAACTTCGCGGAGTCTAAAACAGAAGTCTGTTCTTGCCATTATGATTATTTCCTCAACGATTAATTTAATATTAATTTCATAGCAGCCTTTTTTGCCATTCTTTTTCTGTTTATTGCTCAATTATTTTTCCGCTCATCAAAGCAAATTGCGAGGAGAGGGAGAGGGAGAGAGGGAAAGAAAGAGAGAGATTCATTAAACCGTCTTAGCGAAATTTCATAGTCCAATAGGCATTATACGTACTGTTTTTTTTCGTCAGCGAAACGATCTCTCAGCGCAGCTATTTTCTCCCTCACGTATTTAACTTTTTCGCACGGATCGTCGCAGCAATCTCGTTCGGCGAGGCTCTCCACGAGGTTGCAAACTTTTTCCGCCAGTTCCTCATTTGCATTCTGCAGCCTTTCGTTTTCCTCGCGGTAATGCACAAGCAAGGGATCAGTGCCCAATACCCCGTCGGGCTTCGCACCTATATGGAAATTATTTGACCGCCCGAAATATATATTCGGTACTTTCTTTTATATGAACTAAGAAAACGCGGACCTCTTACGGTGAAACCGCGCACATCGATGATGCTACGCAAACTTAAAAGTAAAGAACGCGAAAGAGTGAACTTGTGAAATAGTGATATATATACATCGGAGAATCGTTTACTTTGATGATCGAAATATTTTCATTTGATAGTTTCGGCGAAATATCCAAAATCAATATGGAACAGATTTTATTACAGAACCGTTCCATAAGTGGAATTCCCGGCGCGCCGAGAAAAGCAAACGTGCTAAAATTACTCTTCGTATATATATATACTTGAACGCCCATTTCTTATAAAATTTATTCCATAAGAGATATAGCGTGAGGGGGGGAGGAAAGGTTCGGCTATGAAGTGGAACACCGATACCGAATGATCGCAGAGCTCGTTTCAGAGACCTATTTTCGCTCTCGAGCTGCAGCCGCTCCATGCGCCACTTCTTCATCTGGCACTTCATTACCGTCAGTTTTCGCAGGGCGAACGGCAAGTCGTAGATCTCCGACTCCTTGGAATTGTCGCTGAATGGGTTGTATTCGCAGCAACAGCACGGCTCGTGCGGCGGCGATTCGATCGGCCTCGCCGGCCGCGGTGCATGGCATCCGCATGAGCAAAACGGCGGTGCGTATCGATCGTCCATGACCCGGTGCAATTTGGTGAGAACCACGTTTTAACCTTTCTGCATAGCGTATACGTTCCGCGACGCGAATTTATTCCTGAAAATGCCCTTACAATCATTACGACGTACTTTCCGGCGAGCGCGTCGGATAAAAGATGTAAAAGTTACTTGGTATCCGGCGCTAGTTCTAGACAGCACCTCTAACATTATCGGAATGAAAAACAAGTTATTTATGCCTCGGGTCAATTCACGGATAACCCGTGACGGTGCAGCGTGCTATCATTGTTTCGCAAAAAGAAACTTTGCCAAGATAAAATCTTTTTATGCAGATATGAGGTTGCGCGGAAACTCGTGAAATGTCAGGCAGTATCGGCATATACTCTTCTCAATGAGCTCGACACGTGACTCAGCGACATTGATAGCGAGATCGATATAACTCGATTTTGCAATTCCAAATTAAACTTCGGATAACTTATAGTTTCCAAAATTGTACGTATATGTATGTACAAAGTAAACAGAATCTTCAGCGGTTAACACAGCAATAAGCTAATATTAAATAAATTGTCTCGTCGCGAATTTATATCGAGAATTTCGATCGCATCAGAGAATCCTATACGTGAGATTGTTGTCGATATAGAGATGGAGATGCTCGATGCGGAGAGAACACGCGCATTATTCACCGAGTTTCCCACTCGCGAAGTTCTCGCGCGCGCTCCCCGGGAAACCGGAAGTACCGATTACGTACGACCCACATAATTAAGCGGTCGCTATAATTAAATTGGGCGCAGTATGCCCCAGCGAAAGTCCTCGTTGGAGCAGTCTTATTAGGTGTTCCGATATATTGAGGGCCCAGGCGCAGCGATACTGAACGCTTCTTAAGTTTCGAGAGTTTCGAGAGCACTTGGACCACAGTTCGGTTCTGTTGGAGAACTTATCGAGAGGGCCCGTCATCAATTAAATCTGCGCGGTAATTGCAAAGGAAGGAGGAAAACACGGATGCGGTGCGAGGGGTTAACGGAACTTCAGCACGAAACTTTCCGCCCCCTTTTTGCTCGCCGCGGCGCGCCGCGTTTACTCGTGCAAAATCACCGTTTCGTTAATCGAATTGCCGTAACAACGGCCGGGCTCTTAGCTCTTACAAAATGTATAATAAATAACGTGTACGTATGTATGTATGTAACATACATGTTAACAGCTTGTCAAACGTGAAGATATCTGTGCTCTCAGTATACGCATGAAAATCGATTTCCTATCTTCCGAAGAGCGCCGCTCATTAGTGACAATTCGATATATATACGAAAATTCTCAAGTACATACATACAAGTTGATGAAACTAGATAATTGGAAATTGTTGCAAATTATTGATATTATTGTTACCATGACATGCTGTACGCTTAATAAAAAATAGTAATCGATATTTGTACAATGTAATTAATAAAATAGCGTAAATTAATTGACATTTAAATGGATTTATTAACGGCACAGCGCTAACCACAACGGAACATTTTCAAAAATTTATAATGATTTGAATGAAAAATCTGCATAAAGGTAAAGTCGTAAATAATTTTATACACGTATAAACATGTACATAAAAGATTTTTTACGTGAACTTATAATAGCTATACCATCGATGTGTTTAGCGAAATTTATCTCCCGCTCGATGCCGCTCTGTCGCGTATTACAAAACTCCGGTGAAATTGAAGAGGCAGCGATGAATGACAAATATCTCGACGATTACTTGTCAGTGATCGCGATTGACGTCGCCGTCGAAGAGAAGACGAGGATCGCCCGAATGGCTGTTGCGACCCTGCACAAGCTGCATAACGTGATGCGGCAGATGAGGGACTGGCGTGACGATAGCGCGAAACTGAAGAGTAATATCTGGCGGATGAAAATGGCTTTGCGTGTGGATGACAAGAGTGGGAACGATAGCCAGCAGATAGACCCTTTGATCGCGCATCAGAGGGAGGAGATTAACCGGTTGGAGCAGGCAAACGGCGCACTGGAGAACGAAGTAACGAGCCTGAAACGTGCCCTGACGAAAGCCGAGAAGGATCTCGCGCGTGTCACCGTCTGCGAAATAGGCGATAAGATCGCCACGCTCGAGAACGAATTCACGAGCGAGCGGGAACGTATGAACGACGAGATTCTGCGTCTGAAGAGGCGGCTGAAGGAGGCCGGGGAGAGCGAGACGAGCGTCGTGCTGGTGGAGCAACTCAGGGACAAGCTGAACGAGTTCGCGAGGGGCGATCGGACGATAGAAATAATCTTCGCGAACGCGATCGGCAAGACCGTCGAGATGATTATCGGCCTGTCGGAGGAGCTCGTGAACGTTAGCGAGAATTTGTACAGGTTCAAGACCAGGTACAGGAATCTGCGTCACAAGCTCGATCGATTAAGGGCGATGCTGCGATTGAGGTGCGGTAATGGAGCGGAATATCGGAAGAGGATCGGCGAATTGAACAATCTCGCCGAACAATTGATGGGAGAGATGGGCCGGCTGAGAATTATTCGCGAGAATGCGAACCATAGCGAAAGTTTGGACGCCACGGATATCCCGGACGTTGTTAAGCGCATCGAGCGCTTGATGAACGACTTGAGGAACAATTTAAAGAGCGATCGCGAGGCGATGATCGCCGCCGGCGATCCCGATTGTTTGAGATACATGAAGAAGGTGGTTAATCTAAGAGTAAACCTGAAAGTGCTGTCCGTAGAGCTCGGACGATCGGACGTGCCGATGGATGAACGATCGCGCGAGAACGTTCGGTACGAGAGATGCTTGGAAACCGCTTCGTCATTGAACGATTTCCTTCAGGAAATCGATAGCGAGATTGAAAAGCTGAAGATAAAACCGATGAATAAGTATTGCAAAATCGGCGGCGTAAGCGGCTCGCGATACATGACCAAAGTCACGGAACTCGAAGATATCGTTAAAAAATCAATCGCGGTAATCGCCATTTTGAAACAGGCCCCGCCGGAAGTTATAAGCACCAACGAGAAAATAACGGAAGCGCTGGAAGACTTGATTGAGCGATTGTGCTGCAAAATGAGGGAACTCGAAGTTTTCGATGATCGCGCGAATTTACGTGAGAGAATCGAGCAGCTCGAAGCCTTGGTCGTGTATTTAAAATCGGAATTGTTGAAAAAGAACGAGCGTATAAGTGGGCTGAACGACGAACGTGCGAGCATCAGATTAACGTCGGAGAGAGATCGCGAGAAGTACGAGAAGATTATCGCTGACATGCGCGAGGTAAACGAGACTCTTCGGGAGGATATAAAAAGGGGGAAACAAGAGTTATCGGAACTTGAACGCGATCATTCCGAGCGGCGTGTCGCAGAGATGCAACTGATGAAGATTGAAATGGACGCAGCGAGGAAAGAATTGCTGGGCCTTCGCGAGGACAAAGAGACGTTGTTAGGGGAAACGGGAAGGTTGCGTAACGTTCTCGAAGTGAGAGACAAGGAAATTGAGAATATTATTACCCAGGGGGACGCGCTGAAAGCGGTCCTTAGGACCGAGACGGAGGATCTGAAGACTAAGCTTGGGATCGCTTCCGACGAAAATGTAAAACTGAAAAGTATAATTGAGGGACTTGGGAAACAGGAGGTACGCGACGAGCGACTGGGCAAATTGAAAAGTTCGGCGGAGAAAAGCGGCGGGGGGGAGCGAGACAATGCTGAAGAGCGTGCACGAAACCTCAGGGAAGAATTAGAGTGCTTGAAAGCCGAGTCAAATGAGCCTGAAATAAGTCCGAACAAGGAATCGGACGAGCGAATCGGCTATTTGAAGCCCGTGCCGGATAAAGCCGTCGGTGACGGGGCCGGGTCGGAGGGTGAAATTTCTGATCTCGAGTCTAACGAGCAGTCGTTGACGTATCGATTGAACTGCCGGACGAGCATCGGCGAGGAAAGGTCGAACGAATTCGACAGGCTGATGGCGGAGTACAAAGCTTCGGGGAATAAAGTCAAACAGCTTCGGAACGAGAAAGAACAACTTGAGGGAGAGTTATCGGAGTTGAGGTCCGAGAAAGGATTGTTGGATAGGTCGATGGCCGATGCCAATAACAAGTGCGCCGCGCTGCAGGATCAAGTTAACAAATTTAAGTCCGAGCGTAACGGCCTTCGGGAGAAGATGAGCGAGCGCGAGGCTGCCGCGGAGAATTTAAAGTTCGAGCTGGAGAGCATGCGGACGGAGCTGGAAGACGCGGCCGTTGAAGCGGCGCGTTTGCGATCGGAGAACTCGAGGGTCGTCGGCGATTTGGATATGCTGTCGCTACGGAATGCCGAGGCCGAGAACCGTGTACGAGTGCTGTTGACCGAAAAGAACGAGTTCGCGACGCGTATTAACGAGCTCGACGATGAGAACGTCGCCCTGCGAGAGCGGCTGAATAAGGCGAGAGAGGAGAATGAATATTTGTCCATGGAATTGAATAAATCAAGGGTCGAAAATGACGAAGCGAAAGCGGAAAATACTCTCCTTCGGGCTACCTGCGACACGCGGGAGAGGGATAACGTCGAGCTGAGGCGGGAGAGAGACGACGCGAGAGGGAGAATAAATGAAATCGGTAACGAGTGCCGAGCACTCGGTAATCAACTGAAGATTCAGCGAATGAAGTATGAGGCATTGCGGCTCGCTGCGGCCGCGTTGCACGACGAGAGTAACGCGCGTAAGAATTATTTAAAGAAGATCGATACGCGGCATCCGCTTGCGAGGGAGCGGGGATTCGTCGGCGTTCATAACGAGATTAAGCAGAAGCAAAATTGCTCGGATACCTCGCGCACGAGCGTAAAGGTCGAAATTGGCGAGCGAAGGGACGGCGGAACAGAAGTCAAAGTAGAATCTGACACACGCGACGGTCATGATAACAAAGCAGGGATCAAAGACGAACCAAAGGGCGAGTTAAAGAGACGCGGGAATAAGCCTTTGAAATTGGAGCGGGCAAATTTGAGGTCCGAAAACTCCGAGATTGCGATGGAACTGACGGAAGGCAGATCCGAAGGCCCGGCGGCGTGGACGAATGCGTCGGACGACGAAGAAATCGTCGATCCTATCTTGAAGAAATTTGAAATCTCGCACGAGAAAGGAGCGAGCAATTATTCTAATTATCTCGCCGATCCGAAGATGTCGGGCAGTAACGAAAGGACCGCGGCGCACGATATCGATCAGCCCGAGAATAGGGCGCCGAAGATGAAAGCGGATATCTCGCGCAGTAGTCGCAACTCCTGCCTGGACGGTGAGAAAACGAGGGCAGACTTCGGTGGAGCGACGGTGGAGGAGATTCAGGCTTTGAAACTCGAACTGATGAATCTGAGGGACGAGAAGGCGGCGTCGAGGTCGCAGCTCGAGATATTTGAGGAAGAATTAAACGCATTGAAATCGGAGAGAGCGGCTTTAAAGGACGAGCTCGCCGCCTCGAGGAAGTCGAACTTCGACCTTAGGCTCAGAGTAAACGACCTGCGAGGCGCTAACGAAAAATTGAAGGTGACGAATGCGGGATTGGGGCGTCGTCTGCATCAGGACGCGTCGAGAGGGACGGATGAGTACACCGCAATGTCGGAGGTGTCGGATAGAAGGTCAAAAAATAATTTCGAAGGCGAATTGAGCGACTATCTGAAGAAGTATATCTTCGCGGAGAAAAATCTGCGGATAACCAACAGGCGAAATCGGTTCGATCGCGTCTCTCCCAAGAATCCTGGACTACAATCCGTCGAAGAGAATCTACAACATATAGAGGGACAAAAATCCTGAGATTGAATGGATAATATTAAATTCTGTACATATAATTTATTAAATTTTCATATCTGCTAATTTATAATAAAATTATTTTTATTTAATTTTAAGGAAGGAAGTGTGTAACTGAAAGAATCCTGGACTACAATCCATCGAAGAGAACCTGCAGCATATAGAGGGACAAAAATCCTGGAGGTGGAATGTCTATATACCATAAATTCTGTATACGTAGTTTATTAAATTTTGTTATCTTTACTCGCTTTTATATATCTTTCAATTTATAATAAAATTTCTATTTAATTAGGGATATATATCTGCCAATTTATAATAAGATTTTCCATTTAATTAGGGAAGGAAGAAATTGAAGTGTTTATGTATAGCAAAAAATAGCTCGTGAGATTGAAAGATTGATTTAAATACAATGCTTTGTTAATTCATTATACTTTGAATACATTTTATACTTTATTTAGTTTCTTTTCTCGTTAAACATTTCCATATAACCGGCGGTTCTTTTAAAATTTATGAAGGGTAGCTCATGTTCTCTCGCCGGCGCGAGCGCCTGGGAATCGTTTTAAGAGCAACTGACAAAACCTCCTGAAAGCACCGCGCCGCTACTTCATCTTCAGCTTTTAGGGCGACGAGAGTATAGTTAAAGCCAAACAGGACAATGACAACGGCGCGGGCGGCGTGACGGCGATAAGGATAAAGCGGTGTCGGTGGAGCGCGTAATAATGCATTAATCGCGCGCGCATGTCGGGCCATTATCGCATACTCTACGACCACGGGCATCACGTCGAAAATCCTTGTGTCTGAGATTATTCCAGCAAAAAGGTAAAGCTCGCTTTGCGCGCGGAATAGTTGGTGCTCATCTATCATTCCCCTGGACTGCCAGAGTGCGACGTGGCACATTGCAAATGAGTGGATAGTCCTCGCACAAGCACCCCTGCAATTATATTCTTCTTATATATATCTCGGTCTTTGACCTCTCTGCTCTTATTCTACTAAACAGCCGCAATTACATTTCGCGGGATACAGTAAATATTACAAATTTTTTCTTATATTCTTCCTTACAGCATCAAAAATTGACTGTTTCTAAGTAGATAAAAAAAATGAAATAATAGTATCTAACGACAAAGATAGCATCTCGTTTGGATTGCGATCAATAATTCAGTTTCATTAAAAGAGAAATTTTTTGTTTCGTCAAAAATTCGTTTTATGTAAAAAAAAAAGTACACAGTAATAGCTGTGCGCGTACGTAATAGCTTTATGTTCAATTATGCTCCGCGCGTAATTTTTTACTGCAACACGCACATGGCATACGCGCGCGAGATGAAAGCGCGTACTCGATATGAAAACGCGTCCGGATGTATATTTTGTAATATCTTTCGTGATAAATCCACTGATCGCGTGTATAACAACGGACGTCACACACGCGCGAAAAACATTGGATTGTCGTAATGACAGATGTTACAACGGGCTTGCCCCTTTGTTTTGCGACTCTCTCCGCGCGTGAGATACACATTGATGCCGGCTTTTGGTGTCTGTGACTCTCCACATTTTCGCGGATTAAATATATTCGTGTATATAATCGCGCATCATATACGAGCAATCTCAAATGAAGAGACGCCTTTTGCGCTATTAATGAGAGTAATGCATCCTCGCCTTGTAAATATATTATGCCAGATATAATTATGGGTTTAATTTCAATATTTATCTCGTCTAGCATTTAATCCATTAATGACGAGTATCAATGTAACTGTATAAGTGAATTAAAAAGGACCGCGTTCCTCATTGCAAATGAGAGATTCAACGTTAATAATTACCGTAATTGCAGTGACTTGCGGATATTACTTTTACAATATCGCCGATATCGCGAATACATGAATAAAATATCATTCACGCTCGAAGAGAAGTGTTGCAATTTATATAGTGTCTTCTCATATCCAAATAGACTGTGAATATTTTTGGATAATCGCTTGATAATATTTAGATATCTAGATATATCGGGATTATTTATTTTTATATAAAGTTTTCATATGTATCATATAATCAAATTTTTATAAATAAATTGTCATGTCGCTAAATCAAGAAGGAAAAGTATTTTTAAGCGAAGGTAATCATTTTCGATTTACCTATCAATTCAAATTAAAATTAAAAGGATTCTGTGCACGGGTTAAATAATGCAGAGAAAAATTATATATCTATATATAAATTTATATTTATGTAATGTAATATATATTTTGTCATACTTGTGTGTATCTTTTGTAGTACGCGTAATCTTATTATACTAATAAAACAGTTGCTCATGTCAAGTAATCGATAATATATATATAAACCTGATATAAATTAAAAATTATAAAAATATTCCTTTTCGGTATTTTAATTCGAAAGACATTTGTGTTCTATTAAAACGTAATGTGCCCAATTTACAACTAAAATTTCATGAGATTAACACTTAACTCAATGTTAATTCAATTTCAAAATAAATAAATAAAATATAGTCGTATGGCAATTTGTTGACAAATCTATGAGAAAGGCTTTTTAAAAGTTTATCAGAACTTGAAGAGTATTTTTGCTTCTATATTTCTGAATTGGCGTTATCCTCCCTGCGTTTATATTTTTGCGTTTTCACGTAGAGGCAAACAATGAGTGCAGACAGTTGCAAATAAAACGCGATGCGTCGAGCTGCGCACTGTCAGATGTGTTTCGCGAACGCAGTCCACGTACTGGTCCATGACTAAACAGACTTTAATTGCGGAAAATCACTGTAATCACGAAACGCTGGCGTAAGCTCGTTTTTCTCTCCCTATCCTTTTCCTACTATCATCCCCATCGACATCGACGAATATATCTGAATAAAGACTTAGAATAATCATTAGTTTACAAAAAAAGAGCTAGACTGCAATTATTGATGAAGCAATCGTTTAAATTATCCACTACCTGAACTTTCCAATAGACTGATAGATTCAAGAGACAATTAATTTATCATAATAAATCAGATTATATATATCTGATCTAATACATCTGATTATATATAATAATATTATAGTCTGATATATTTTAGCAAATTTGATTATAAACAAATTATTAAGGGACACTGTTCCATTTTATTAAAGAATAATATTTAAGGCATCTTAATTAAGACATAATAATGTTCTTCGGGATATTCAATTCATTATTCACTTAATGTCTCAACGGCAGCACATTGGAACAAAATAATATTAATTTACTAAATTTTAATTAGTAAAATCAAATTTACAAATAATAAATTATTATTAATAAAATTACTAAAATCAAATAAAAAATATTTTAACTTCAAGACATCATAATATTCTCCAGGATCATACTTAATTGATGTTCCAAAATGACAGTCTGAAACAAAGTAATTTACTTAGTTTTGCTATAATTAAATCTACAAATAATAAATTATTATTAATAAATTTAGCAAAATTAATAAAATTAAGTAAAAAATACACCTTATTTTTCCAAACATTGCATAATGTTTTCCGGGTTCATATTTAATTGATGTTCCAATGACAACTCTGGAACAAAGTAATTTTAATTTACTTAGTTTTAATTGCTATAATCAAATCTACAAATAATAAATTATTATTAATAAAATGTCCAAAGTTACTAGATTGAAAAAAAGATTTAAAAATCACTAGATTTGAAATAAATTGGGACTTAAAAGTTACTAAATTGAAAGGTTGGGATTTGAAAGTTACTAGATTCCGAAAGATTGCAAATATTATTAAATTCCGTATGTTTTTTTAAGTTACTCTATTTTAAAAATTATTTCTGAGTTATATTAAAATAACTAATTTCTATAATATCTAAGATTTCCGCAGTTATTAGACTCCAAATTCACTGTCAAACGAAGGAACCAATTGAATTCAGCGGACGTTTCGTTTCCAACAATTTTTAAAAGCAACGCCGCGCGGCGGCCGCCGGCGCGAGGCGCCACGGGGCGATGTCCGCGATGTTGGCACCGCGCGCTCGGCGAATAGTGACGTTTCGCCGCGCGACGTTGGCCACGTCGCACGACGAGAGATCGACTCGCGGGGGGCAAGTGTGCGGCTGTGCGCTTGGCTTCATTCGTTCGTGTTCGTTCGGTAACAATGGCGGCAGACCTCGACCAGTTTCAACAACTTCTGAATACACTCCTCAGCACAGACAACGATGTCCGGACGCGGGCGGAGGTACGTGTAAACGCCTGGTGAATTCTCGGCGGTCGCGCCCGCTCGACGTCGATCGCGCCCGGCGGCGGCCCGCGCGGATCGCGGCACGCGTTCCGTCGTGCCGAGCACGTTGCCGACGTGTTGTGTGTCAGAGCTCGCGCGCGGGCTGCTCCGGAGCCGGCGTCGGTCCGCGCGACGCGGTCCGTCGAACGGCGACGTCGCCGATCCGTCCATCATCGTCGACCGCGAGGAATCCGTCGAGCGCGACGACCGGGCGTCGAATTTCCGCGACGCGCCTACCCGCGCGCGATCGGTCAAGAAATCCAAAATGGTGTCCCCCTCCGCACGCGGGCATCGCGCGCCCCGCGTGCCATCCGTCAGCTCCGCGTGTACGGGCGATGTACGGATGCCGACGCTCGCCGGCGTGCTCGACTCCGAGCTCCTTTTTTTTTTTTTTTTTTTTTCCCCCCGGGCAGCGCGACTTGCTCGCGATCAACGCGATGACGCGATTAACGTCCGGCCGTGCGTCCGTCCTGGTCCGTCCGTCCCCGCGCGGCAAGCGCGTTCCACGCGAGATGCGTCTCGGTTTCCCGCCTACACACGCGAGCCACGCGATTTCCGGCGACATCGTGGCCGGTGGCGTGCACCGCGTGTACATCGTCGTTCCTCTGGTTCGCGATGTTCGCGAGCCGCCCGAGAATATCGGCTCGCGAGTCCGCGACTTTGATGCCGCTCGGCGCGCTCTATATATGCCTTTTACCTTGACTCACGGCACGATCACGTGTCGAGCGTAATTCGTCGAATATTCATACGTGCGTCGATTACGATATGTACGCCGCACGAAATGCGTCAGATCCAGCTTGGTAAATTTAGTTCAGGAGAGAGGGAGAGAGAGAGACACTGAAAGAGAGAAAGCTTGGATTTTGGCATCTATGAAGATAAATATCTGTAGATATATTCATCGCACATTGCTTTGTATATGACGTATAATGTATAACAACAGGATAAAGACATTACAATGACTTTACAATTTTCTATCGTTAAAGTGTGATGTCGCTTCTTCTTTTGCACTTTTGTAAAATTTGATTTTTCCTATAGAAAATTATGTGTTTAATTCTTCAAAGGAAAAATTAATGCTTTTTAGATAGATATAAAAATTTGTAGAAAGTTTTGAATAAAGTAACTTTATAGCTTAAATTTCTAAAGGAATTGTATTATTTGATTAGAAGGCTTATATTATGTCGTCAGGAATTTAACAAAGATCTTAAATAATCAACGATATTTTTAATGAGAAATTGAAATTATTTAGGAGGCGTACGGAAATCTTCCAGTGGAAAGCAAGGTGACGTTTCTGTTAACTACCGTTTGCAATGGCACGCTTGCAGAAGACATGCGGGCCATAGCCGCAGTGCTGTTGCGTCGGTTATTCTCTTCAGAATTTCTGGACTTTTATCCCAAGGTAGTCCTCCTAAAAAGCTCTTTTCCTTAATTTCCAGTTGCTACATAAAATATCTTTCTTAAAATAAGCTTTTTTCAATAATCATCTACGTTTGAATCAAAGGTCAGTTAAAGATAAATTTGATATGCTATTATTTCACAGATTCCACCGGAGGCGCAAATCCAATTGAAGGAACAAATTTTACTATCGGTCCAAACCGAACAAACCGAAAGTATCCGACGTAAAGTTTGCGACGTTGCAGCCGAAGTTGCCAGGAATTTAATAGACGAAGATGGTAATAATCAGTGGCCGGAGTTTCTTCAGTTCCTATTTCAATGCGCGAATAGTCCGTTGCCGGCATTAAAAGAGAGCGCGCTTCGTATGTTTACGTGAGTTTTCTTTATATTTATCTTGTATGAGTGGTGTATTTATTAAGAATATGAGAGTAAAGCGTATTAAATGTGCATGCAGATCCGTCCCAGGCGTATTTGGAAATCAACAAGCAAATCATCTCGATCTTATAAAACAAATGTTACAACAATCTGTTTTAGACCCGACAAATTACGAGGTAATGTGAAATTTACGTACTCATTTATTTTTCGTACTTTTATTTAGTCTAACGGGAGATAGATACGCGAGTCTCGACAAGATGAGATTACTCGTCACATAATTTCTCCAAAAAAAAAAAAAAAAAAAAAAAGAAATATATATGCCTTCTGATGACTGTAACTTGTGAAGTATTAATTTACAGACAGATACGGGGCATACATTTTATATAGAATAGTTACATTTGTGTTGACATCCTAAACGATTTTTTTTTTTTAATTATCCCAAGTTTTCTATAAGAGTAATTGTAATAATTGCAATTGTTCTTGTCACACAGGTCAGGTTTCAAGCAGTAAGGGCAATTGGAGCGTTTATAACATTACATGACAAAGAGGAAAATATACACAAGCATTTCTCCGAACTAGTTCCAGCGCTTGTACAAGTAACCGCCCAATCTATAGAAAAGCAAGATGATGATGCTCTTATAAAAGTGTTGATAGACCTTGCTGAAACCACGCCAAAATTCCTCAGGGGACAATTAGACAATGTTATGCAAATGTGCATGAATGTATTTTCTAACGAAGAGATGCCTGACTCTTGGAGGCAATTGGCACTAGAAGTTTTGGTAACTCTAGCAGAGACTGCACCAGCTATGGTACGCAAAGTTGGTGAAAAATACATTGTATCTTTAGTACCATTGGTATTGAAGATGATGACTGATTTGGAAGAAGATGAAAAATGGAGTTTCTCTGATGAAATTATCGAGGAAGATAACGATAGCAACACTGTGGTTGCGGAAAGCGCTCTAGACAGATTGGCGTGTGGCCTGGGAGGGAAGACTATGCTACCACAAATTGTGCAAAATATTCCTACAATGTTAAATAACAATGATTGGAAGTATAGGTAAACAATCTTTATTTTTTATATATTTAGTTATAATTTATACATATGATATTTATGAACGTATTCACAGAAAAGTCAGCAGTTACATACTTTTATGTAATTGCGTTACGTCTGTGATAGAATAACGAATGAGATAATTCTCTTTCCCAGCTGCCGTTTTGGCAGTTGGTCTGAGACTCTCATTGGATGTTTAAAATGAGAATTGGCAGTTGTACGATATGACTGCTATAATTACAAAAACATACAGCTTTTTAAATATTTGTTAATTAATAAAATTTTATATCTTTATACTTATCTATTGTGTATATATAAAAATATATTTTTTATTATTTAGACATGCAGCACTTATGGCTATCTCAGCTGTTGGTGAAGGGTGCCACAAGCAAATGGAAGCTCTTTTACCACAAATAATGGACGGAGTCATACAATATTTACAAGATCCGGTAAGTACAAAGACACGCTTGCTTCATAATTTTATTTAACATCAGCTATTAGTTTGAAATTATTTCTTCTTACATCAAGTTATATGTATGTAATTTACTGAGCCACAAATAAATCCGACAGTTATATACATTTGGATATGACTAGTGATACAATTGTGGCAAATTAAGCACAGGACACAAATTCCTTCTGTATTACTGTTTTAGTAATACAGAAAATCAAAATTTGTTCCTTGCGGTTCCTGAGAGCTGACTACTGCTAGTAGTAATAGTAGTCATAGTTTTGGAACATATATTTCCATTCGTACAAACAATATAATATGAAAATAAAATTTGTGGATAAATCAAGTAATGTTGAATTCTTTTTTTTCTTTTTTTAGCATCCTCGTGTAAGATACGCTGCCTGCAACGCAGTAGGTCAAATGTCTACAGACTTTTCGCCCATATTTGAAAAGAAATTTCATGATAAAGTTATCCCTGGATTATTGATGGTGTTGGACGATAACGCAAATCCCAGAGTTCAAGCTCATGCTGGCGCCGCTCTTGTAAACTTTAGCGAAGATTGTCCTAAAAATATTCTCACTCCATACCTCGATGCTATAATGGCTAAACTTGAATCTATCCTGACTGCTAAATTCCACGAATTAGTTGAAAAGGGAACTAAGCTCGTACTGGAACAGGTAAGTTGAGTTATCCTTAGCTCAATGCTTTTTATATCCAGCCGCCAATGGGAGCTGTTGCTTTATGCAGATTATGAATTTAAAATGAGGAATCAAATCTGATATCCGCCAATTATAAGTTTGCCATTTCCACATAAAGCTACGTTAAATTCTCGAGTTATAATAAATTGTAAAATATAAATAAACGTTTACGAAAAGTTAGGACTTATTGTAAAACTGATTCTTTTTTTGTTTATACAGGTTGTCACGACAATTGCTTCTGTTGCGGATACATGCGAAGAGCAATTTGTAACTTATTACGACAGGCTAATGCCTTGTTTAAAATATATTATTCAAAATGCGACTCAGCAGGAACACAAAATATTACGAGGCAAAACTATCGAATGTGTCAGTCTTATAGGCCTAGCTGTTGGCCCAGAAAAGGTGATTAAAATCTTCTGATACTTTGATGTTTTCTGAATGAAAAGCTCATAATTATCAATTATATATTGTTATATATTGTATATATTAATATAGTTTAATCTCAACAGTTTATTGCCGATGCTAGCGATGTTATGGATATGTTACTCAAAACACATTCAGAAGGTGATCTTCCTGATGACGATCCGCAAACCAGCTATCTTATATCTGCTTGGGCCAGGATTTGTAAAATTCTTGGTAAGATATTACACAATGAAAACTTTTTATGCTCTTTTGCACATTCCACGCTTTATCGTACTTCAGGAAGTTTTTATAATCACACAGTTCCTTAAAAACACTTGTATTTTTTTTTATAGGGAAACAATTTGAACAGTACTTACCATTAGTAATGGGACCCGTATTGCGAACAGCCGCTATGAAACCTGAAGTTGCATTACTAGACAATGAAGACATGGAAGGCATTGAGGGTGATCTTGATTGGCAGTTTGTTTCACTAGGAGAGCAACAAAACTTTGGAATCAAAACAGCTGGTTTGGAGGACAAGGCTTCTGCGTGCGAGATGTTGGTTTGTTACGCGCGGGAATTAAAGGAAGGCTTTGCGGATTATGCGGAAGAAGTGGTGCGATTAATGGTGCCGATGTTGAAGTTTTACTTCCACGACGGTGTCAGAACTGCAGCTGCGGCAAGTTTGCCGTATCTTCTCGACTGTGCTAAAATAAAAGGTTATTAGATAATTAATATTTTTATTGAAGAACCACATAACTTTTCTATCGTCAACTGTCTTATCGCACATATCAATGTTTACAGGTCCACAGTATCTAGAAGGCATGTGGGCATATATTTGCCCAGATCTGTTGAAAGCTATCGATACAGAACCAGAATCGGAAGTGTTGTTGGAATTATTGTCCTCTTTAGCAAAATGTATCGAGACATTGGGCGCAGGTTGCTTAAGTGCACCGCATATGACTGAACTTTTACGACTTTTAGATAAGTTACTTAAAGAACATTTTGAAAGAGCAGTTGCTAGATTGGAGAAACGAAAAGATGAAGATTATGATGAGGTAATAATTTGTGATGAGGTAATAATCTATGTATAGTAATCTATAAAGTCTGTTGTCTATAAAACTTGATAGAAATTTTTTAAATAATTAAATGAATGTTATAAAAATATATTGATCTGTATTAACTATATTTATTGGTTTAGGTTGTTGAAGAACAACTTGCTGATGAAGACAATGAGGACGTATACACGCTCAGCAAAATTGCTGATATTTTGCATGCCTTATTTACAACTCACAAGTCTTCATTCTTCCCATACTTTGATCAAATATGCGTACATTTCGTAAAATTATTGAGCCCCGAAAGATCGTGGGCGGATCACCAATGGGCTTTATGCGTCTTTGACGACGTTATAGAATTCGGAGGACCTGAGTGCGCAAAATATCAAGATCTCTTTTTGCGACCCATGATTCAATACGTTTCTGACAAGTCCGCAGAAGTTAGGCAGGCAGCGGCTTATGGCTGCGGAGTTTTAGGCCAATTTGGTGGAGAAGGCTTTGCGCAAGCGTGTGCAGAAGCTTTACCAAAACTGATGGAAGTTATTAGCGATCCCGAATCTAGGTCGCCAGAGAATGTAAACCCTACTGAAAATGCTATTTCAGCAGTGACTAAAATTCTCAAATACAATAACAAAGCAATCAACGTCGATGAGATTCTTCCACATTGGTAAATTGATATTTTAAGAAATTGTTATTTTTAATAAATATAAACTCATGAACACACTCAAAACGCTTCTTTACAGGCTAACTTGGCTGCCAGTTGTCGAAGATGAAGACGAAGCCCCTCACGTATACGGATATCTATGCGATTTGATCGAAGCAAATCACGCAGTAGTTTTAGGAACGAATAATGCGCATTTGCCACGACTTATAAGTTTCTTTGCCGAAGCGTTGTTCAGAGAAGCCGTGCCTACCGACCATCCCGTTATGTCTAGAATCCTTAGTATCGTTAGAGAAATACAGGTGTGTGGGCAAAAAGTCTATACTTATCGTTGCAAGCTTTCGGATAATATAATAAATATACATAATAAATGACAAATGATTTTATTTCTTTCCAGAAAAACGACACGATATTCCAGGCGATCATTATGCAGTTAACAACAGATCAACAACAGGCGCTTCACGAGGCACTCAGTGCACTAAGTTGAATTTTTAACATCGTAACAAATGAAATTATTGCTCGTGTTAAATAATCTCCCGAAAAAAAATCGTAATTAAAATCGCAATTATTGTATATAGGTATATTGTACCTATAAAACATTTGCTCCAGCCTAGTTATATATACACACGCAGATATATTTAAGCATTCTACATATTATTATCCACATACTTGTTAAGTATGTATTTCTGTATCATTATCAGATTTGATTAGTTTTCTATTATCAGGGATTGTTGAATAATTGAAGTAAAATTAGGGTTTGTCACTGTTCGATTTATAATGCTTCTACGAATGAAGCTAAGTCGACAGAAATTTTATCGATTATGAATGAACTCACATTGGCAGAATTTAAAACTATATCCCTAAAATATTTTAAATCCAATATTTTATATGTATATATATATACTTGTTGTATATATACCTCTTTTCTTTCTATATCACATTGGTGAACATTATTAAAAAAGTTTATGAATAATGACATCGACTTAAATCAGACATTCAAACGAGAACATTCTCCTGCCATTGAGAGTCGAACGATGCTAAATCATCTTTTACAAAAATGGCTTTGTAAAAATTGCATAGTACATACATATAGCTTTGTTATGCGAGTATAACGTTTAAGGAATTATGATTTTGTCACTGTGATCTTTCTAAATTGCGTCAACATTCTCAAGCTATCCCACGTTCCGGTAAGCTGTAATGCAAGATAGACTGGAAAGCCTCATTGTAGCCATGAAGTGAACGCGTGACATTGTGATTTAGGTATTTTTATTATTAAATTTAGATACATGTTATTTAATGATGCAATTTAATGTTGCAATGTTGAGCTCTATATACGAATGCCTTTTGAATGAAACGTAATGAAGAGTTTTAAAAATTTTAGATTCGAGATCAGTAAGATGTGACTCCGCGACTATAACGAATACATTTTTTTTCTTATTTAGATAGAGATACATCAAAAATTTAGGTTTTCAAGTGCCGCAAATTTTTCTTGTAATCTTACAGCTAATTCGTATTGAGTTATGCTTATACTTAGCTGTAACTTTACAACATTATTCTTATCGTAAAACCAAAATGTGTTACTCGAGAAATAAAAATAAGAAATATGAAAGATATGCAAAAAAAAGGCGATTTGACAATACGGAATGCATTACGTTTCCTTCGGCCGATGTAACACGATGAGAATTGAGATGTTGAAAAGGACTGAGCGAAATAATCCATTTAAACGGCTCCCGCCTCCGTTCTTGTTGCTATTTATTTACAAAATATACTCCGATTACTTGCGACTGTCTCGAAATTTCACCGATGGAAAAAGTTTTACCTCTAGTACACCATCGCGGCCACTCTTACCGTAAATGTTCCAAGTAAATAACAACCTTTTTTTACTAAGACGTGTAGAGGAGTAAAAGTAAAGAGAATAAACATTTATTTGTACATACGTCAAAGTATATAAAAATATCGCGAATACGTATAGAGTTGAAGTATCCGATTGTTAAGTATCCATGATATACGGTACAGCCTCGTTATTTCACCGAAAGTCAACAACACGATCTTGTAAGATGCACATAATTGCAGCAAATACATCGGAAGAATCGATACAGGACTGTTTATGACGTTTATGCGATACACATTTGCGACACAGAGAGAGAGAGAGAGAGAGAGAGGGAGAGAGAGAGTAAAAATCAATGTGAAAAGAAAGAAAAAATTATATATAATTCTTATATAGAGATTATTTTAAAATCATTACTAGCTAAAATAAATCTCAGCTTTGTAATCGTTTGTTTTGCTTCACCTACATTCATACATCTTAATTTTAATAAATTTAATTTATTGGCCAGTATGTATATTTTGCAAAACTTTGCGTAAACAGAACGTATAATATACATCGTACATCGTTGAATTTTTGCAAGAGTTGTCGTCTTAAATAATCGATAAGAGTTAACTGCTCGTCGACGTTTCGACGTTTATCTCGCCCAGTATAATTATCTTCGAGTAATTTATCTAAATTATCTAAATTATCTAAAATTTATATATATTACAAGGCTATATACGATAACTATCCTATAGGCGTTTCCATGACGTGTAAAAGCCGATAAGAGAGGCAAAAGAAATGCGTATTAATTATCGGCATGCAATTCAAACGTACCGTCGAAGTTGGAATAGTTAAAAATATCACGCATATCATTCGTATATCAAATTACGGAGTGTCGCTTTATCGATCATTGTCGCGAACGATAAAATATTTTCGTAGATGGTTGACGAGCGTGGCGCGTATATGATTTCCCAAGGCATTAACACTTGCATCGTATGTCACAATATAACGGGATATTGCAAATGCATTTATTTATAGCACTCGCATTTTGCCGTTTCATTTTACACGAGTAATTCACATATTTCAATATCAATATATTGGAAGGGTGAGACAGGTCAACGTGAACGGACAGCTCAGTCCTGATATCGAACTTTTTATAACGGCCGATTAACATATGCGTCTATAATTAGCTAGTGAAAACAGGGAAAAGATTAAGCTGTCGTCAATCAGAATAAAATGGAAATCAAATTTCGAATGTATCTCAGAGACTCGTCGTTTCTTTTTATTTTATTTTATTTTATAAGACGACCGGAAAATGCGGTTAACGGAAAATCGATAATCGCGCTGCCTTTCTTCACTCGAACGCGTGAAACGATGAAATTTACGGTGCATTATGCGCCCGCAATTTTACGAGGTAAGCGGCCGGTGATCCGCCGTAAAATGAAAACGCACACATGTTTTAAAGTAACGGAGGAAACCTGATTTGAGAGCGTAATTCGCGTAGCGGTATACTTTGCATCTCGCGCTTATGTACACGCTTATACAGTAACTCTTAAATATTTTTCGCACTCATGCTCGAATATTGTTCAAAATATTTTCTTCGCAAATTGAGCTGAGAATTAAAAGAGAATAGGCGAAGCGCTGAAGCATATAACGACTATGGCGTTCTGATACGGAAGGCTGCATCTCCCGCAGTCGTGGCCGTCGATCTCCGATTCAAGTTTGCTCCTCGCAGCTGAAATTCCTATGTGCCTCTCATTTTCCTTTCTTTTCTCTGTAATTATGTATAATTAGATACTTCATTTCAAATGCAGAAAGTACAACAGCGCCAGCTATTAAAACAGACTTACGACCGTCATACGTTCGCATTCATTATGTGTATCAGGTGAACTTAGAATAATACGGTACTTGCACGATAAAAAATTGTGACAACCTTACTTTTTTCAAGTTTTCTAAGTTTTTTTTTTTTTTGTTTTTTTTTAATCCTTTGAGACCAAGTATCTATTTTTATCTGGAACCTTAAATTGCACGGTTTTCAATAACACAGAACTAATTAATCGCATTATTCGAGGGTTGCCTGTAATCATTAAATACGATGATCCACATACACACGCAAAATAAATTAAAAATATGATTTTGCGCATATATATACAATCAGATTTATTTTACAAAATATAAAACATGAGTATCTATTGCATTTATATATTTTAAATTTGATAACGTAAACCGAGAGATCTCATTTCGGATTCACCGATTTGCATCGCGAGCGGTGGTCTCTCGGAACGGAAAAATTCCGAGAATGCTTCGCGTCGGCTCTTTTTTTTTGTTGTTGTCTCCTCCGCTTTTTGCGGGCCGTATTCCACGTATGTACATATACGTACACACATCCGCGCGCGCGTATGGACTGTACATACGTGCAGGCCGGCATAAACGGCCGGGCGCGCACATGACGCCGGCGATCATCCGATATTACGTCATCGTCGCCCTCTCGCCTGCTCTCGCCCGAGAGTCGCGGACGCGGATAGCGCCCGCTCCGCTCTATCGCCGCCGCGCTCATACGTGTATCCGCGACGATAAAAAGCGTACGTTAAAGCGGCCAAAGCGGACGCAGTGCGCGGCGAGGTGCCGATAAAATAAAGGGAGGATCATCGCGCGCGTATCCGGGATTAGGATTATCGGACGCGTGCGCGCGCGCGCCCGAGCGATAAGCCTCTCTAATCGCGCGACTATAGAATCGCGGAAATCTCTCTCCCTTCCCCGGTGGGGCGTGGGGCTATAGCGGTGGGCTCGGTTGCGTGATATCGCGCGTCGACGCTCCCACGTTCCCCGTCGTCGCGACGCCCGGCAAATTTCGAAGGCCGCCGGACCCGGACACGAATGCGCGCGCGGCCGTCACGGAGTGACCAATAACGGTAAGGCAATGGCATTCTGGCATTGTGTGTGTCCCGCTTGAAGATAAATAAATAAACGCTGCGACGCGCGCGACGAGGGCGTCGGAGAATCCCAGCGGTGCGCGGGACTCCCACGACGCGGTGTATACGCGGTACGTGTGCCGTCGTACTTCCGCGGCGACGTGTCGCGCGCACGTCGGTAGCGGGGCACTTCCGAGGGTGCGGACGCCCGTGATCGATGGAACACGCGACGTGGGAACCGAGAGCGGGTTCCTTCGTGACTATTCGTGACTCGTGACTCGTGACTCACGGGGCAACATTGTCACGTGCCGATGACAGTTCTGTTCTTTTTGTAGCTGCGCCGCGTTATTAATGCCTATATTTCCCGCGCTTGAAACGTGAAACAATTAGAGGATGTAACATCGGTTGGACGTTGGATCCCAGCACGCACCGAGGGACATGCAACTCCAGACAGCACAATATCCAAAATCGCAACAAGACGTCTTTAAGACATTGTGCCGTCTGGGAACTTACACGCTAGGTATGATTTCCCACTCGGCAATGTAAATGCATCAGGTATTTACATTGTTGATTAGGAAATATATAACTGGCATGTTAATCGCATGTTAATTTGGTGTTTACTGAAATGAGGAAAGGAGGAGAGAGAAATGAGCGGAGCGAAACGTTCGGCGGCGCACTGACGTTTATTTCACCCACGCGGACGCCGGGAGCGTTTTGTTTGCGTTAAAACGTTTGAAATTGACTTCCGTTGACTTTCTTTGTTCGCTGAACGCGGGGCGCGTCCGGTATTAGCGCGGGGCTAATTCAGCGAAATGTCGATGGAACCGAACGTAACGGTACGCGTGTCGTGAACGAAAGAATGTATAGAGAGAAAGCGGAAGGAAGATCGCCGGCGACAAGTCGCGAATATTACGGCGAAACAAATCATGCGCACAATGCGCGCAAAATCACGCGTTGCGCGGAGGAGCTCGCATACTTATATATATATGCGTGGCGAAGTTTTGGAAAAACTTTCGGCTTTGCGTTTTCTTTCTTTTGCCGGGCGAATGAGATCGCGTTCTGCGAATCCCTGGCGAAAGAGATTAGTTGGACTCTGTTCCCGGAAAAGGAATTGTTATACTCTAATGTCCATTTCTATCAATAAGGATTGACTTTATCTCGGTTTGACTTGCTTTTTATCTTTTTCTAATTCTTAAAATTAGAAAAGGATAAAAAGTAAGTTAAACCGAGATATATAAAGTTAATCGGCATTGGTAGAAACGGACATAAAATCTCATGATTGCTAAATAGCACTCTTTAGGCGTTTGTTTTATTTTTATTGTCACAACTGAAAAATATCGTCCATCGTATTAATAAAATTTGAAGAAATTAGAACATTAGAATTGGACTAAATTAAATTAAATTTTAATTCAATCTTGTAATTTTTAAATTTAATGTACATTATTATTAAATTCAATTTAGTTTAGTTTGAAATTTCATCTTAATATATAGATATCTCCGTGACGAAAGAAAGAGAGACAGATTTTATTTCACCGCTTTATTTATCGGGATATTCCTTGGAAGTTTATCTCTCTCTAGAAGCTATATCTAATAACACAAAGCTGGCGGAAGACTTATATAATCTCGTACGTCGGTTAACTATTACATATAAGTCTTTGCAATTAACAAAATAGCGAATCTCGAATCGTGCATTGTCTACCGCAAGAATCCCCAATTTACGGCTTTCGAAATTTTATCCAACCCAGCAAGAAATTTCGACGTTATATGCAATATATACGTATCTGTGTTTTAGAGAAAAAGAATTGTATCTCCATTATTATTAATTTAGAAAAAACAACATTTCGATTTCTAATATGACTTTTTCTAAACATTGTATCTTAAGAACTAATAATAATAATGGAACCTTTAACAATTATACAGTTAAAATCCTGATACGTTGATCGAAAAACGTAAATTCCATTAAAATCCATTTCGACAAAAACTGGAAATACGATACTATAAGTAACACACCGGTGCACCCTGAATGCAATTTTATTGTTGCACAGTGAAAATCAGAGTTCACATATTTTCAATGTTTAAAATTTGACAAATTTTTGTCAGTGGAACAATAAAATTGCGCGCAGGGTGCACCGGTGTTGCACCAGTTTTCCCAGCAGAAAAGGGGAGCGCTTTATAAACAAGTAAACAACACAGCTATACACAAATAATGTTGCTCGGTATAGCCTCCGTTGTTGTTTACACAGCGCTCCTCCCAAGTCGCAGTGCCTCGCAACTCGCCGCGCGCGCGTAGCAATGTTAGCAATTTTAAACGCTGAGCTGTCTCCTCGCCAAATTGCGCAAACGCACGCTGACCCGCATATCTTTACCGCTGCGACTAATCAATAATTAATTACTTATCGCCATAGTCGCAAAAAAAACAGGACTTTTTTATTCAGTTCAACCCATTCTACTCCAGTTTGAAAATTCCCTTAGTTTAGCTCTACCAGCTACGCCATACTTTTCTTATAAATAAACACGCAATTTTCCTGGCTTGACTCACTACTGGAATGATAATCAAAACCAAGGAAATTCCCCGTTTCGTCAATCTTCTATCAAACGGAGAACGGACCGGAGTACTTACGGAGCTAAAACGCTCCGTTTACGAGTTCAGATCCACCAATCGTCAAGCGCGGCGACGCGGCGTGCCCTCGTTGAACGTTGAACGTGCGCGTGGTCAGTTACTTTTTTCTTCGCGCACATGTTTCGCGCGATGCAAAATACGAACCCGTTTCAGCGACTCCAAACAACGACGCGCGTCAACTTTCGTCGTTGTCCTGTCCCGCGTAAGCGCCGTTAGCCTCTAGGCCTTAGGGCTCCCGAAAGAGGTTGCACTTTTCCCGCACCCGAAACGAGACGGATGTACGGGCGAGAGCGACGGGCGCGAGAAGGAGGAAAGATGAGTAGGTGCGAGGGGCGCAGCTATATACGCGAGGAATCAGACCGTTCAGATTTTCAGACCTATCGCGCGGCGAGCGTCTGCTGGGTCAGCTGTCGAGGCGACTCGCGCACGAAGCACGAACCACGAACGCGTTGCGGACGCTTCCGCACCGAAGTTGCGTTTGTTGCGTCGCGAGTTCCGTCGCGCAGCAGTCCCGGCAGTCCGTACTCCGTTATCGTTCGATCGCGATCGCGCTCCGGGCGCCGAGGAGAATCGCCGACGTGGAAGCGTCTTTCCAACCTTTCCAACCTTTTCCGTAGCCGAAGAGGGGGTCTACGCGAAAAAGGTCTACCGCCGACGCGTAAGTGCCCCCCGCACGAGCGACGCACCACCACCCGGGGATCCACAAGCCCTTCTCGGCCTTCTTCGATTCCACTCCGAGACGATCGCGTCGCGCTCCGAATGTTTCCTTCTTCAACGGGACGCGCGAGCGGCCGACGGCGACGACGACGGCGCGAGCGTGCGTGGCATGCCGCTCGCAGGCGCGGCACCGCGCCGTGACGTCAACCGGCGAATCGCGGATTCCGAGAGCCGCGTTCCCCCGAGGCCGAGGCCCACGTCCGCCGACGCGAGGATGCCGCCGATTACGCGCTCGCTATCGCGTCCGCGATAGCGTGATTGCCCCCTTGGAATTTTTCTTCTATGTCCTAAACTTTAAACCCTGGTCCCTGGAGTCGATTTCGACCTCCAGCGAGGACGTTCCGCTCGTGTTCGATCCGAGAAGCTTTCTTTTCCCCCCCCTTGCATTTGTGTACGCGCATCGGTAGTTATCAACGATAGATCCCGCGTCGCGGAATCCCGTAAATTTGCCGGTGGCTAATCGGAGTAACCAAGTGCTTGTTCGTTTGCAGTTAAATCGAGGCTGCATGGCAACACCATTGCAAACGTAAGAAAATGTCCAGGAAGCGCACCAGAGAGGAAACTATGCTGACTACCGCGTCCCATCGGAACAGCGTTAACGGAGAAAAAGCGTCCTGCTCCAGGGAAGACTCTCCGGTTCACCCTGTAAGCATTCCGTTCGCTATCGGTTCGGCGTGGAAACGTAGGCACGTGGCAAGGCGTTTTACGCGAGACTCGCGTATTTCCCAAGAGAGATCTATTTTCCATACTTATGAATGTAACATAAATGACCTTTTCATCATGCACACATGTATATTTATATCGTGCATTAGATTAACGTACACGTATGTGCATATTTATCTCATTTGATTATTCAGTTTTGTTAGACTGCAACGTTACGCGTGTTACGTTTATAAACTCTGGGTATGTTGGGTCTACTGTTATTAAATACAATACTGAGCAGGGGCTAATCTTTAACGTGGAAAGTGTTGTCTACAGATAATACGTAATATTGCTTTTTAACTGATAATAAGTCTGGCGTGATTCCAGATTGGCATATCCAGTAGTGATAAAAGCTGAGGAAATGCTTTATTGCCTGCTAGTCTTGCGCGGTAACTTTCTATTGAAGCATACCCTGGCATATATTGAATTTAAGCATATTGAGTACGATCCGACTTTTTATTTATATATATATATATGTGCGGTAGTTATGTAATATCTGAAAGTGGTTAAATGCGGTGCGCGGGGTCTTTATTTTTAAATTATCAAGTGCTTTTAGTATAAAATACTAATTACAATATTTGAGATAGAAAAATATAAAAATCACATCTCTATTATATAAATATATATAACTGAATTGTATTAAAAGAACAATGACTTGGGGATCCCAACAGAATTACAACGAAAGTAGCAGTGAGGGTTTAACGTTTTTGAAGGATTGTAATGGTCAAGTTTCTGTTTGTCAGGAAAGATTTCCAGTAAGTTTTTATTTTTATTTAATATACTTATTTCTTTCTTTATTTCGTATAATATATTCAAAAGATAAGAGTAATGTTATTTATTATATAACACAACAAATTGAAGAAATAATTATAAGTATAGTGTAATCCTAAAATAAAAATTTAAATTGTGCCACGTTAATTATATGTCCTGACTATATAAATTTAAGAACGTGAAAAAGAATTTTTTTTTTAACATTACATATACGTGATTATTTGCGTACTAAAAATCAACAATCTAATTAATTTTTTTTTATACGGATTATTATTTATCATCTCGTTAATGTATTCTCTTGTTATTTATTCTAGTCAATCTGTAAAGAAGCACCTTTCAGCGATGATCCAGATGCTATTGTGGAGAGAAATGCATGCGATTATAACACGCGAATTACTTTAAAACAAGCAAGAAGTGGTAAAGGTACGTTTTAACTTTTAACGTGATTCTTATTAAAAATATTAAATATTGTTTCATTTTCCTATTTCTATATATCACTTAAAATAATCCTTTTTTTAGTTCCTAGGAAAATTAGAGTTTATGCCGATGGTATTTATGATCTCTTTCACCAAGGACATGCACGGCAACTTTTACAAGCAAAGAATATTTTTCCAAATGTTTATCTTATCGTTGGAGGTAATTATGCAAAATTGTTTAAGAAAACTTTGTTATTTAATGCTTATATCTTAAATGTTTCTTGCAATTATAACAAATTTATATATATTACATCGCTGATCTACTATTAAAATAAAATATAAATATACTTATAGTATGTCAACTCCATAATTTTATTTTACAGTGTGTAACGATGATTTGACACATAACAAAAAAGGAAGGACTGTAATGACAGACTTAGAAAGATACGATGCTGTTAAACATTGTAGATACGTAGATGAAGTTGTTCGAGACGCACCTTGGGAGCTTGATGATGAATTTATAAAAAAGCACAAGGTACGTACATATTTTTATGCCTTTAAATTTGTGTAATAAAATGCGCATTTTATTTTATATAGAAATTACACGAACTGTGTATTGTATTACAGATTGACTTTGTTGCTCATGATGATATACCATACATGACGGATGATGGAGAGGACGTTTATGCTACATTGAAAGCTAAAGGCATGTTTGTAGCCACACAGAGAACGGAAGGTGTTTCCACGTCGGATATAGTTGCGAGGATAGTAAAAGATTATGACATATACGTCAGAAGAAATCTCGCACGAGGCTACAGCGCAAAGGAACTTAATGTGTCTTTTCTCAATGTAAGTGATTGTCAATTATTGTGTAATATTCGTTTGTCACACTTACATTGTTACAAACATTATTAAAAAGAAAATACTACTTTGTAATTATTTTGGAAGAATGATACACACACACACAAGATAGTAGATTTATAAAGAATAGTTATAACAAATACGCTTATGAGACGAATCTTACAGGAGAAAAAATTTCGCCTACAAAACAAGTTTGATGACCTAAAAGATAAGGGGAAACGAGTAATGGAAAACATTGGCGAGAAACGAATGGATATGATAAGCAAATGGGAAGAGAAATCTCGAGATTTTATCGATGCTTTCCTCTTGCTGTTCGGAAGAGAAGGCAGATTGGTATGTACGTTCATATGTACATGTGCGTACATATGGGTCTTTCGATATGCTTTTAAATATGCTCTAACTGGAAAAAGTGAATTGTATGAAGATATATTGGTTGCCACAGACCTGAAAAACTGGGAAAACTGAGAAAAATCAGGGATATATATAAAGGAGCCTAGAATTTTGAACTTTGCTCACAATTTCCATAAACGTTCTTATTCTAAAAAGTACTTACACTTTTTTAAGTTTTTTAAATATCATGTATCATATCTAACATTTATGGTTAAATGTATTTAAAACTTGTGCACTTTACAAGTCCTTTCTACGTATTACTACAAGGAAGCACTTTTAAGGCGCTCTTGCGTCCATTTTTCGTTTCGTTTTCCCTGTTTTCCTCTCTTGCAATATATATTAACTAAAATAATTAAAATATATATTTTATTCAGTATTTTTATTCAGAATTATTTATTTCATTTAATCGCCCTTTTCTCTCTGAACTGCGTTCTTTTTATTAGTACTTATTTATTTTATGTTGGCCTGAATTTGCATTCAGGATTATATTGTGTTAACCAAACTTTCCCAAATTTATGTTGCTTCTAATAATATAAACTCTCTTGTAATCTTTGCTCGTAAATGTTAAAATTTAAAGCTCCTCACGGTACTCGCCACTCTTTATTTGATGACATCAGAAGCGAGAAACGTTGAGAATTCTTGCGTGCAATTTCCAAATAAAAAGATACACAAGCATAAGATATCACTTCAGCACACTTTGAAAATACTGTTCCGAAGTCTATCCCTTTCCCTTGACAGTTAATAAACAGCTGTACATTTTCAACGTGTCAATTCTCAACGTTTCTTCCTTCTAATCTAATTAAACAAGGATAGAATTATCTCAGGAATCTTAAGATTATTAGTCATGGGGAAAATTCTCCATTATATCGTCTGCAAAACGTACAAAAGTTGAAGAATTTCAAAATTGATTTTCTATAGATTTTGGATTGGAATTTTTTTATTTATATTTGCAGTCAACAATTTGGAATGAGAGTAAAGGTCGTTTAATGCAAGCGTTATCACCACCGGCAAGTCCGAAAAGGGATAGCAGCCCAAGCAGTAGTAACAGCAGCCACAACGATGAAGACCAGACAAGGTACGGGTTTTTGAATATACTTTCTCTATGAAACATCTCTCATGCGTATCTGAGTATGTATGGTATGTATGTATAACTATGTATGAAATTATTTTATGTATCTCATCTTGCAGTCCACCACCAAAGAAAACGGGACGCTTTGAGTTTTCACAAAACAATCATTATTTAAGTGATGATTATAGTGATGATGAAGAAGAACATCTACACTCCAAATGATAACTAATTACATTAAAAAGGCATATATACTCTCTGACCAAAACAAACGTGCAATTTTTATTTATTACCTTAAAAGTTTAGATGTATTTTCATACAACTACATGAACTGCTGATGATGCTATGCTTAACGGATTTTGTATATTATGGTATTTAGCTAGCAGTATACATTAAACAAAATCGCCTGTCGTGATGTGAGAGTTTAGCGTGTTTTTGCAGATTTTATTAAATAGATCGTAAAAAGGATAATAGGTGATACATGTAGATTATCTGAGCCATGTGCTACTCAATGTTTTTTTAACGTTATCGTTTTTGAGATACTGTTACACCGTATTTTAGTTCCTATGTTACTTAATGCAGATGTATTCATTATTTAATTTGCTACTTTTTCATAGTTGAAAATTGAAGATGGACATATGTATCCATAATTTCGAGAGCACGAAATATTCACTAAAATTGTATTTAATGTAAGATAATATGTACTATTATTTTATGATTAATTTTGTACAGAAATGTTTTTATAAAACAATGTTGGTTAATTGCATAAATAATTTATCTTTTATCTTTAGATATGCAAATTCAATTATAATCTGATTCGAACAAGTGCAGTTAATATTACGAGTTAAATTTTACTTTAACCACGTAACTTGATATTTTGTGTTAATACCAAGACGTACAAAACAGATACTTTTAGGCTCATACAATGGAAAATTTTGTTGTATTTTGTATCGCAAATAAATGAATATTTGGAAAATCAGGCATTAGATTGTTTAGAATATTGTAATACGTATATTCTGAATATCATGTATGTTCCTGATAGTCCTGTCTCTTCGGATACTTGATATTTATGAATAAAAATTTTGAATTCTCGAAATTGTCCTTAGAATTTTAAATAATGCACCTTTTTTGCTTAGAATAAGTTAGATACAAATTATTTATATTTGTGCGTAATGGAATCTATTGGTAAAAGAGCTATTAAGAATTAACGTAGAATCAGAGAATTTTTAAGTGCCTGGCTAGATAAAAATATTTTTAAAAGATGGTTAGCTCCTCTCATCCTGTAGAAAATAAAGCTATATTGGCATTCTTAATATTTCTGCCAAATAAAATATTTTATTTCGAACCATGTGTTTTGTTCGAAATTATTTCAGCATTCTTTCCTCTTTCTCTCTCTCAGTGTACCTTTAATTTTATTATTAAACACAGATTATTAAACTTCCTATATTTATATGTATGTGATTATGTATATATATATATATATATATACATACGAAGAAAGGATGCACCGTTGATCATACATACATACATAAAAAATTTTAAATTTAAGAAAAAATAATGAAAAATATTTATGTATATATATATATATATATATATATATATGCATCCTTTCTTCGTATTGTGTTTTATTCACTTTATTGCATTCGCCGCGCATGCTCGAAAAACCGGGCGCGGATTCGCAACACTGGTCGCGAATACCTAGATCGCGCGCACGTTTTGAGCATGAAATAAATGGACGCGTTCAGCAGAGCTGCGTTCGAGAACCACGCTCTTCGGAAAAATTCACACGCCATATTGACCTCGTATTAGAGGCAGGAGCCAATATAAATCCAAGAAGAAGGAAAAATTCACACCTTGGCAGAATAGCAGAAAGCAGAAAAGCAGAAGACAATCAGAACTCGCGCCTGGTAAGCAGAAGGGACCGTCCCGTTTGACCACAGCGATTGATCACAGCCACTCACAGCTCCCGATGTCTGGAGTTTTCCCCTGAACCAACCAATCAGATATTTTTATTTTAAATCAATTGACGACGCAGTCAATTGAGTCCCGCTCATGTAATACATACCTACATAAAACTCCCTAGCTTTCACGGTCGAAGGTGAAAATTTAGCCACTGTTCAAGACATAAATTAGAGTTCTTCAAAAGAGTTTGAATTTATACATGTAAATTATTGAAATAAATATATTTTTTAGTAATAAATTGACACCAACATTTTTGAAAAACGTTTCATAATTAGCCTTCAAATGACGACGTGGTGTCCAAATTCTGACTTTAGGAACTCTATCCTAAGGCTGAGTTTCCACTGAGCGCGTCACGCGTCGCGTCGTCCGAGTTAAACCAATCAAAACATCCTATTTCGATCCCGTCACAAGAATGTAATGAAATAGGATGTTTTGATTGGTTAACTTGTGACGACGCGACGCGTGACGCGCTCAATGGAAACTCAGCCTAACTTTGTTCTCCGTTTTTACATTCCCTCCTTTTCTCTCCGACGACCAATCGCCCATTTTACTTTAAAATGCAGAAAGTAAAGGCCTTTACACACGAATCGACGCAAGACGTAAGACGTAAATTGTAAGGAAATCCACCAATCAGAGTCGACTATTCCCCTCTTTAAGAGGAAAGAAGAAGGGAATAGTCGACTCTGATTAATGGATTTCCTTACGATTTACGTCTTACGTCTTCCAGGCCTTAAGGCCGTGGCACATAGAAAAACTTGAGCAGTAAAACTCAAGCAGTAAGCAAATCAGCCAATCACAATTAAGAACTTAAGGCACGGCCCTAAGCGGTAGCGAATCCATATCCAATCCTGTTGATTTCTTACTGCTTAAGTTTTACTGCTTAAGTTTTTCTATGTGCCAAGGCCCTTAAGGCCATTGCACGTAACAAAGTTTTAGTCATAGGCTGCGGTCCATTTGACGCTACAAATGCTTCGAAGCATTCCTCTTCTCTTTTCTTTCAATGAAGAAAGAAAGAGAAGAAGAACGCTCCAAAACATTTCTAGCATCAAGTGGACCGCAGCCATAATCGTAAGGTCGTAAGAAAATAGACCACGCACACTCGATTATTCTTCGAGCTCAAGGAGAATAATCGACTGTGCGTGGTCTATTTTCTTACGGCCTTACGATTATGACTAAAACTTTATTAACGTGCAATGGCCTTTAAAGGGATGATTCAATGCAATTATATCATTATTATCACAAAGAACCAGACCCTATACTCGCGCTCTCGAGTCTCGCCATTAGCCGTGGCGAGCCGGGGTGGAGGGAACTCAGGAAACCGAGGAAACGGAAGACTGCGCGCAGGCGCGAGTGGAGTAGCGCGCGCGTGCGAGAAAGAGACGACGCGAGTTTCGGCAAGATCTCAACGAAAACTGCCTCGGTGGTGGGGTCGGGAACAACACACACGGGACACGGGACGTATACACGGTCGCGGTACGCGCGGTGCGGCGGAGGGAAGAAGGACGAGGCCACAGGCCACACAAATCGTGGCGGATCGTGCATCGTGCCTATACTGGTGCCTACTGCCTTGCCAGCGCGCTGTTGGTCGATGTCGTCGACGCCGCCTGGGTTGCGCCTGTGCGATTTTCGGGAAAGGCGAAAATCCCGTTTTCCGGACTCGGGCCGCTCGGGAGATACGTGATACGTGAGCGCGAGCAAGCGCGAGTCGGGAGTGCGAAAGTGCGCGGTTCGGCGCGAGGCGCGAGTGAGGTTCATGTTGAACGCGAGGGTGGTGCGGTGGACTCGGCGGCGGCTCGTCGCCTGCGCGACGGCGCTTTAAATGATCAACGACCGGGACCGGGACGAGTGTCGTAGCACGTCGGAGACGGGAGGACACGCTCGGCAAGATCTGCGCGTATACACGGGAGGAGTGAGACTCGGGCCGATGTTGTAACGTTTTTTTTTTTTCCCCCTTTTTGCGGAGGGGCCAAGATGGAAGAGCGTAGCGTCCACGGCAGTATCGGCGATATAAATAGTGCGGAGGCGACCAAAAGTAAGCGCGGATCTGTCAATCTTAAGCCGTCCGCGGCGCTCCGTCAAAGCGGAGAGAGTGAGAGAGAGAGAGAGGACGGTGACGTCGTTTTCGCCGCCGAGATTTCGGGACCCGCTCTTCTCACCCGTCGCTCATCCGTCCTGCGAGCATCTTCACGCGATTTATTAAAAAAATCGTCGACCTCGCGTCGGCTACGATCTCTCGGCATTCCGAGCGGAGAGAACCCCGGCTCACACGGGGTATAACCCTCGTGAAAGCGGAAGAAGCCCGGCGAAGCTTGTGTATACACGCTTGTCCAACGGACCGATCCGTGTCGCGCGTACTTATTCTTCTTCGCTTTCGAACTTTGCGAAATCCATTCTCTCGGCTCGCCTCGCCAGGTAGCCAGGCTACCTAATGTCACGGTACCCTTCGAGCTTTCTGGAATGAGCCGAACGGCAAACGGGCATTGTTTTTCTCCTAAAAAAGAAGAGGACGGCGCGAGAGGGGGAGAGAAAGAAAGAGTCTTTTGTAACCCTTGTCCGTTGAAGTCTTGAAAAAATAAATTACATTTCAGAGGAGTGTCCTCCAGGCCTCGGGATACTCCTCGGGAATTACAATGCTGTTTCTCTCGCAATAATTCGTGACCGTCCCCCGTTTTCTGCCTCTGGTTATCTCCCTCTCTCGGGCCTCTGTCTCTCTCTCTCTCTCTCTCTCTCTCGCGCGCGCGCGCGCGCGTATCCGTCCCTCTCTTTCTGTCCTTCGGGCTTTTCGCGAGCTTAATTATCTTACGCCGAGCACGTGAATGGTGCGTACGCGCACAGATGTATGCGTTACGTGTATATACGCGACTTCCCGTTGCCTATGATACGAGATAGTGCCTGTGTACTTTGTATAACAGTGTTCAAATTTTACAGGAGAACGGCTCTGACACGACTAAAAATAGCGTTTTCTAACAAATCTTTCTGCTGTAGCCTGTCGAAAAATTTACGGCCGGTATTCGTAGTGATTTATCGGCGAACGAAAATAATGCAGGCCCACGTGTGTGAATAAAAAATTCTTCATCACCGAGAAACAACTAATTATCGCCCTTAATCGCTTCTTGATCAAATAGCGTTGTTTTGCAATTATTATTACCCCGTACTTAAATGGTATTCGTAAAATAATATATTATTTTTGCATATTTTTAAACGTTAAGCTATAGAATGAAATGTTTGAAACGTATTTCTTGGCCTGTTGGAAGTTCTCTTTAACAAACTTGATACCTCTGTGACGATTTAATCAATGTAAACGATCATCGTAAGCCATGCGAATGATAGGAAGTTTGATAACGGGGCAATTTATTTGTTTATCAGCTTTAATAATACCACGTAAGAAGAGGATATGCTTGGTTGGTGCAACCTGCAATGATCCTGCGCTTAATGCTGCTGCTCAGCAATTCAAAGTGCCTGTACTTAAGTCTGAAACCGGCACGGAACATGTTGAGGACACTACTTACAATACTTATTTCATACTCAAACAATTTGATGGGTCCGAATATGATGCTTTATGCAAGAGTGCTCATAGGTTTGTACATAATGGTGCATTATACTTTTAATAATGTGTAAAACACGGTTATTTATACGCGAACTTGCGCGTTGTGTAATATTTATTTAATAATTTAATACAATGTCGGAATTTTTCTGTTTTTTTTTCTCTCGGTGCATTGCCTTTGTTACATTCAATTTTCAAATACTCATCCTATAATTTTCGGAGAGCTTGAAATGATTTAATTTATTTATCACCGGAACGCTGAAGATGACGCAGTAGATCCGAAACGTATGATTTATAGTTTGTATTAAATCGCGTTTTACTATCATAGCCCAATTTTTCTTTTTACTCGTTAGTTTTAATATCGAGAATATATAAAACGGTTGTGCATATAATTTTGATACAGAAAAAAAAATTCCATAGGTTATTCGCGCGTGACTTACGTTTTTCTTTTAGAGTACTGGGACCTACAGCGTTGCTACAACTGGCAGAGAAGAAAGAACCTCTGCCCAGTATTAAAAGACCAATGTACACGCAAGCTATGGTAGGCACAATTGTGGTGTTTAGCGGCTTTCGGTCTAGAGAGGATGAACTGGTCAGTCCATTATTTATGATTTTTGTGATGTACTATTGATTTATGTGTATTTCATATGTTTTTTTTTAACATAATATATTTCTCAACAGCGCAAGTTAGCTAATATGATTCTTAATATGGGAGGTAGCATCCGAAAGGAGATGGGTATTAAAGTGACGCATCTTATTGCAAATCATTGCAGCGGAGAGAAGTATAGATACGCTGACACATTTGGATTGCCTATCATGTCGATAGACTGGGTGATAGCATTGTGGAATGCCAAAGATGATATCTCCACGTACGCGAACGACGAGAATTTGGTGAGCGTTATTACATAGGAAAGTAATTCCAAAATACGGCTTTGTTTTACGTGTGAAAAAATTCATTGAATAAAATAATTATAACATTAGTTTGTAATATTTATAATTATTTTATTATACGTTTGGCACGTATAATTCTGATAAATTCAAGCCGCTAATACGGCACGTCGTTTGTTGAGTACCACTGAAACTAGCAGTAAAGAGATAGAGAAAATACGCATGTGTATGTATGTGAACAAACAATCGTAATGCAGAATCTGCGTTGCATTCTCTGTCTCTCTATTGTTATCTCGGAGCGCTTAGCGCGATAGCGAAGTGTTCTCATTCGGGCTCTAATATATATAATAACGTGATTATTTCCTTTTTCTTAAAAACATTTAATTCTAATTGCAGATAGCAGCTTATAAGCTGAAGCCATTTTATGGTGCAAAAGTATGTTTCTCTGGTTTTCCTGACGACGAGAAGAGACATATGTGTGAGATTCTGGAGCAACAGGGTGGCGAACCCACTGAGATTGACGATCCGTGCTGCACTCATGTTGTAAGTAAACGATACAATTTTCACATTATTCATAAATTCTTTTCTATACATAAATATGTTCGCACGACGTTACATCACACAGCTTATATATTACATAAATACACATGCTTCAGGTGATAGATATACCCGGTCTTTTCCACAAGAGAGCCAACGATGTGGACTTATATCTTAAAAATACATCCAATAGTCCACTTTCCTTAACGTATATTAAACCAATTTCCTCTTCTTTCCATAATCCTTACTTGAACACGATTTTTAATACAACAAAATTTGATCATAGCAATATATCTAGTTATTCGTCAAAAATCAATTCGTTGATCTCACGTACAAACGATATAGAACATTATAGTGACCAGTGGAACGATCTTGTTTCTATATATAATGTCAGTGGAGATTCTGCTATTAGTATGAATGATAACTGTTTTAATTTGCAAAATTCAATTATTAAATCTGAGAACTTATTCCATTCTTTCACGGAACAAAGTGATTCTGGCGTAGACACGACCAGATCATCTAGTTCTTCTGCGGTTTTTATGTCGAATAAATATTCGATTCCAACAACGTCGACAATGATAAACAAAAAGAACGTTAAATTCTGTATTTCTGAAAGCACTTTGTTCGATAACGAAGTATCTCTTTGTGAAACTATGTTAAACTTTCCAGATAAACCAAATGATTATAAATCGTCGCCATCTTATGAAAAAAATAACGAATCTAATCTTTGTATATCACCAACGAGCAATAATGCATTATCTTTAAAATATCGTAAAAATGTTCATTACGTGCAGAATAATACATCGAAAAGTAAAATAATTCCCAAACGATATATAAAATGGAGAAAAACTAACTCCTGCACATTTGTTCATAAAATGGCGACGCTTGAAAAGTATAAGTTCACAAAGACGCTCTCGTATCCGAATATATTAAAACGTAACGAGGAACAGTATAGCGATACATTTTTACACAAGGCATTAGATGAAAGGAATAAGCATTTGTCTAAATCTAATACATCTTTTTTCTCAAAGATCAGCCACTTTTCTTTCTGTCCAATATTTTCTGACAATAAGCTAGATACTTCCATCAGTTCATACCATTGTCCTCCCGAGAAAAAACTTTTTAAAAAGAAATACACATTTTTATCCAAATCTTTCCCAGTGCCTACAAAAATTTCCAATAGTAAACACAGCTTACGAAACACTTCTATATTTGATGGCAAAAGTAACAATGTATCATCTGCATCACATGACATGAAAACTGAGTGCACAGATTTGAAGGCAGTGAAGGATAAATCATTACTCACGGTACTTTCTTTCTTTCTTTTCTTTTTGGTAATTTTTCTCTGTGAAGTAAAATAATTTTACGTGGCTTTAGTTATACGTAATGTTAAGGAGAAGCGGATGTGTGGTAATCACTAATTTGAGCAAAAGATGGTACTGGTATAATACATGGGTTAAACATTCATTTTGGTAATACAGACAATTTGCTCGTTTCTATGTGAACGTCCTGTATATTTAGAATTTATATTTGTTTAAAAACATTAAAATATTAATGTATGGTATATACACGATGGTGGTGGTGGTGGTGGTGGTGAGATGTGGTAGTCGATCGTGACACAGAGAGTTGTGCGCTGCTTTATGAACCAAAGATCCGGGTCAATCCAACAATAAAAACGGTTTTTATTTGATCGCCATCTTCTCGAAAGGAAGAGGTAACCACTGAGTATCTCGTCATGAATACCCCTCTATAGCCGTTCGGAATCGGCGTTAAATTGTAGGTCCCATATATCTGATCCACAGATACATGCAGAAGAGGTCACGAGGCTCAAAATCGAGCAGAACGACTAAAGAGAGATTACATTAATTATATGATATTGTCTTTTGAGAATTTAGTATGTGTATCGTGGTATAGAAGTATTGTATAAAATTGTGTGTAATTATGTAATTGTCCTGTGATTCTCTATTGTTTACTGCGATATAATGAAAATTATAATAGTCAGTATTATTTACCACTTTTGAAAGTATATTTCTCTCTAACTCTATTCCTGGTTACACCAATATGAAATAATGGGAGATCGCATAAGAGGAAAAATGGTAAATAATATGACTGTAAATGGTCCACTATAACAAAATATAATAATGTCGATGTTTTGTCATATTTGTTAACTATCAGATATTTCTGAGATGGAAGCTGTTGATACAGAATATTTACCGATAGATAAAAAAAAACTTATCGTGACGTCATAAAGTATTTCTTGAATTAGTAGAGACTGAGGTCAGTTACATACATAGGCATCCTTAATAAAATCGAAATTTTTTTATTACAGGTCGTAGATGAGTCCAGCGTAAATGTTCGTCCAAATTTAGTTTCAGTGTCTGCTTTCATAGTCAAAACTGGATGGTTTTGGACATCTGTACAAAATGAGGCAGCCGCTGATGAGAAAGAGTATCTATTCGAACATGTAAGTTCATAATAATAAATTCTTTAAATATTCTAATTACTGTTTGCTATCTAAAATTGTGTGTTGTTTAGTATCTAGAAAAAGTTCTGTCCCCTACTGCGACGGGTAGACGAGACAGTCAACAGCTCGTACCGCAGAATGTGACATTGGCAAAGCACCCCTGTTGGTTGGATGGTCCATTATCTAATTTATTACAAAACGGAGCGGATTCCCCAGCCAGTGTCAGTGGAAGCTTTCTGGACTGCACAGCAAGTCCGGATAAACAGTTGCTGGACGGTATGTATCTAATGTTACTTTTTATAATTTTACACACATTTGATTTTGTATAAAATATATAATATCGTAATAACATTTTAAATATATATGTCGATTAACGCTTATAATAAAGTTAACAAAAGTACACTTTGATATTAATAAATCACTGTTTGTGTTCAGTCTTCCTTTTCTTTAGTTCATTAAATGGAACAAATATGGCAACAAGTTCTGATATATTTTTGTATTATATAAATTCTTGTTTTTTTTTTCTTAACAAAACAAGAATGCTTATATCTTTTAGCATAACACATATAAAAAGTTTAATGTCAGATTATTACAAAAATTAATGCTTAAAACAGTACATGCTTTTACTTGATCATTGAACTCGTAAGATGAAAGGAAAGATTGTATAAAAATTATTTATTTCTAATTCAGATTGATATTGTTACAGAACATTTACCAATCACTTATGTTCAAGAAAACTTGTCGCAACGACATAAAGTTTTTCTTGAACTAGTCGAGACGGAGGGTAATTACGTCGGCATCCTCAATACAATTATGACGGTAAGTATTTACTATGCGTTAAATGTTTTATATTTTTTAATAACTTTTAACGATCTATATACATTTTACGGTTACAGTTATTCAAATTGCCACTGGAAAATCTCATAGGCAAAAGTGGGAAAGAGTTGCTAAATAGTACAGAAGTAAAAATTATATTTGGTAATTTCCCACCCATTTATGAGATTCACAAACAATTGTTGGAGGCATTACATTGTAGTGCTTCTCACTGGACAGAGGATATCAGTATTGGCGAAATATTTCTAAAGTTTGAACCAGATTTAGTTAAAGCGTATCCTCCATATGTTAACTTCTTCGAGAATACAAAGCAAATGTTGGAAGAATGTGATCAAACTAAGCCAAGATTTCACGCCTTTTTAAAAAATTGCCAGACAATACCGGAGTGCGGTAGACAAAGCTTAAAGGAGCTGTTAATTAAACCAATACAAAGGTTACCCAGTATTAGTTTATTATTAAGCGGTAAGATTAATTACTTTCAAACAATGACAATGATTTGCTTTTGTTTGTATAACTTTTTGGACGCTAGCAAAAAAAATGCTTTTATTTCCTATACAGATATTCTTAAGCACACGGACAAAAGTAATCCAGACTATAGCGCGCTCGAAGCTTCTATTAGCTGTATTAAGAAAGCAATGACGCACATAAACGAGGACAAAAGGAAAACGGAACGCCAGTTAGCAATGTTTGAAGTCTTTAAAGAGATTGATAATTGCCCGCCGAATTTAGTTTCCTCGCATAGGTCATTTATCAGTAAATGTGATGTAATGGAAGTTACGGAAGGTCTTAGTGGACGAGGGGATCATTTAGTATTGTTCCTGTTTACCGATACTCTCGAAATATGCAAGAAAAGATCGAAAGCTTTCAACTCGTTAAAGAGTCCTAATGCTATAAATGGTTTGCAATCAAATAAATTAAGCCAAGGAAAGCCATATAAGCATATCAAAATGTTGTCATTAAGTACTATCAGGAAAGTCGTGGATATACGAGAAACTGACGGTACGTAAATATTGCTATGTATATGTAAAACGCACTTTTCATAAAAATTTTAGCTAATTGTGCGATTTTTTCAGAATGTCATAAAGTATTTGCACTTGTGGTACGAGGCACTCAAGAACTGAAGGAAAAATTCTTTTCGTTTATAATTACTGACGAGGAAGTAAACAAAACGAATTATCTACAGACTTTATGCAGGCAAATGGCTCTTGCAGTTCGTGTAGCTGATGCTGTAAGATATATTATTTGTGATTTGATGCTTGCTTCATATATAAATCCTCAAACAATCAAGATCATTCTCTGTCTTTCTCGAGAACAGATTTCGAAAATTGTTTACTGTAAATTTTGTTGGCAGAAAAGCTAGAAATTTGATGCAGAGTTTGTCATATGTAATGCTGTTGATAGAATGTTGCCAGAAATGTAGCAAAGTTTCTCACTTTACCTTTGATGAATCCTACTTGGTTTCTGTCATCAATATTGCATCATGTCTTAGCTCTGCCAGCCGAACATAAGCGAACTCAATGCAAATGCAGTTGATGTCAATTTGCTGCAATTTCTACTTATATCTGCTGGCAGGCTGTGACGAATAATTTGATTTAAATGTCATACTATAATTAATATATGTTATCCTTTTTATTTTTTGTTCATCAGGATACGTTGCTTATTAGATATGATTCGCATCAGCTTGAAGTTGGTACTAGCGATGTGGCATCAGGAACATTAAAGAAAACAATTAAGTGAGTATATTTGTGGCTTGAAACTAGAATCATGCTCTTTTCTTCATTACTTTAATATGTTAAGTATATTGTAAATAAATAATAGTAAACTAACCTTCACATATTAGGATGAGTAGTAAAATATTATATAGAAATTTGTTTCTTACGGGATATATTTGTCAAATATTATAAAAGGTGTAAGACCTAAGAACTGACTTCTTTCTTTTGTTCTATTATTTGTAGTTAGATGATTCTATTACTAGATCACATGTCGAATGAAAGGTGTGAGAACTGACTTCTTTCTTTTGTTCTACTATTTGTAGTTAGATGATTCTATTATTAAATCACGTATTGACAGAAAGGAGTTTAATTCTATGGATATACAAGGTTGTCCGGATATTAATGGAAATTCTAAATTTTTTGTTCAACGAATATTTTGGATGGAAAGATAATGTGATGATTAAATAAAAATATTATTTAATTATCAATAAAAAATGTTGATAGTATATATGTAACTGGTACTTATTGTGTGTAATTAGAATTTTAATCTGCCATTGTATTCAGATAAAACGATTAGATTATTTGTTAAACGACAAATTTATGAGTATGTCGTTAATATTCGAACGATCTAATTATAAATGGCACTGACATATTTCTACAAGGCACAATCAAAAGATTTCATATGTGCATTAGTGTCAGGGACCCGGACAGAACCGGAATCGAAACCGAAAACTGTCCCATAACCTTTTTTTTAGCTGAACCGAAACCGTAAATAGTATCAAATACTACAAAGTTTATATAACACCGATCATAACCGAACCAATGAAATTATTTTTAAGTTTTTTTTTGTTTTTTTGTCGGTTCTTAATTTATTATTCATTATTTTTATTATTTTTAATATTTTATCTATTTACGTTGTTGCTTCTGTTTTTTTTTTCCCCGAAGAGAAAGAATACCAATTTTTCATCGACTAAGAGAGAAAAAGAAAAAATTATCTTTCCGGAAATACGAAGAAAAATTACTTAGGTGAGAAACTAATCGAATTCATATCATCGTCGCAATTGCGACGACTTTAACTCGTGCACACATATACAAAAAAGAGTTTTATCATTTGAATACTTGGGTATTATTTTTTCCTTATCTTTTATTATAAAAACATATAAATTTTTCTACATTTTTTATTATTTTATTTTGACAACAAATATTTTTTTATTTTTATTTCTCCACACGCACACGCACGCACATACAATTAATGTAGAAAAAAAAATATTTTAAACTTCTTCCCCTCCACGCGAGTAACTATAACCGAAAAAGACCGTAACGGTTTCGGTTTTCTTTAGTGGTCAAGAACGAACTGAAACATCTTTTCGATCCGGGTCCCTGATGATTAGTGTACATATTCTACTGTGTTGCATGATGTAAAGGAATAATAGAGCAACCCGTTTGGTTACAGGAGCCTATTTCATAATTTTTACCTGGAGTATATGGACCCGTATGTCTTCCTACTCAATAGCATGTGTGAAACCACGTTACATGTCCCACTACCGTCAGTTTTCGCACCAAGGCTGATTATATTTTTTTACTCGCTTTTTATTCTCAGTCCCTTATTCAGTGGCATAATTATTAAGCGCGAGATAACGATACTTAATAGCTCGTTATGTTAGTAGATTTAAATATAATTTAAAAAATTAACATATTTATATATAAACTAAAATATATCTATAAAATTTTGTGAATTAAATGAATGTTTAGATAAAAAATTAAAGATTTTTAAACATTTGCAGTCTTGCAGATAGAATAGAAAAAAAACGGCCTTTTTAATTCTTTTGGTTAAAAGGCTGAAAATTTGTAATTACGCTACTGAAAATTTTCGCTTTAAGATTCTGTTTTGTGCTGTGATGAATAGATATAATTTTAGTCAGAAATAATTCCTCTGCCAATTCAAGCATAATGTAACATAATTATAATTTTTATTAAAAGCTTTTTATTATATTTCTTCTTTAAACAAGAATTTATATATATATATATATATATATATATATATATATATATGTTTTTAACTTATTGGAATTTTAATTAATTAATTAATTATACCTAATTGACATGGATAACATTATTCTGCATTACGATTTAATTTGCAATTTGATTGTTTATTTTGCCTTGAAAACTAATATTAACAGTGTTTACTGCTTGATTTTATTTCTTACTTATATGTACATAATTTTTGAGGAATAGTTTTACATAAATTGTGTGTGTCCATATGCGTAAAGGAAAATACAAGAAAATATACGTTAATGTAAATTTTTCTCTTTTTCATATTAATTTCTTTTAATATGCAGCCATGGTGCAATTTTCATTGTCTCTAATTACTACGTGTGTGATTGAACGAATTGAATTAAATTTTATTGTATTGTCTTGAAAACTCTGCATGTATATCTTATATTTTCTTTGTATCATAGCAGATGAGAGTCTGTTGCTTGAACTAATTTTCGTAATATGACAATGTCTTTGTGGATTTATAACGCAGGTTTCTCTGTTTGTCCGCAAACTTTTTTTCCTCCGGGCGAAATAAACTTTATCATCGTATAATCAAATGTCATTTTAAATTATATGCAAAAGTTAAAATTATTAACTCGAACGGAGGAAAAAAAATTTTAATGTTTTATTTTAATAATCTCTATAAATAGATAAAAAAATTTTCAAGACATATTTTTCTCTAGGTTTGCATCTCGTACAAAAGCGAGAGTTGGTCGAGCGTTTAGTTTTAAAACGCCAAGCAAACTAAATAGAGCGATGTCTACAATTATGTCACAAAATCTTCCTCCCACAAACCAACAAATAGCTCAGATGCGGCTAGGAAGTTGCAACAATATCAGCGTTAGTTGATAATCTTTTATACATATATATATTTTTTTTTCTTCTGTTCATTCTTTTCTTTTTTTCTTTTCTTTTGCTTTCCTTCTTTTGCTTTATATCTACCATGAATGTGACTAACGAAAGTAGCTGTTATTTCTTACACTAATCTTATTTTTTAATACATTTACCTTACATATATGGGACGGACTGTAAAGGAAACTAAGTTAAATTAAATTTCTAATTTTTTTAAATATTTGCTTTCTGTTATATTAAATAAATTTTTGTGTTAAAATATTTTTTATTATAACATTTTTATATTTTTAAAATAATCATAATAATTTACGTTAAATATTTTAAATATTTATATCAATTGTACAATATTTTTATTGCAAAATATAATTTTTTCTGTTCTATTAAGAGCAATATCTTATGTTTTTCATTTATATGTTATTCTGAACTTCTACTCTATTTTACATTTACTACTTTCGCTTGTGCAGTTTATTTTTATTATTATATTATTTTCATGAAAAAAGTGTATATTAATAATTATAATAAACTTTCATGCTGACTTAAAGTCAATGGATGAACTATATTAAGGATTTCATGTAAGTATGTTATATTGAATTCAACTTGTTTAATTCCATAAGAATTGAGGTTTTCCTTCTACAAAGTTTATCACAGACTTGTAGGAGAATATAAAATAAAACTAAGAAACGTAATTAATAGCTATATTGCAATTACATTTTATGTGGCAGGTTCTATTTTCTCTTTCTTCTCTTCATCTCATATTTATAATCCTACCTTACTAAATTATCACATTATGTTCTATACTATTTTTAATCTATTGATACATAAATATTCTTTTATTTTATTCCAAAATAAAATTCAAATGTCAAAGTTTTTATTGCTACTTTTTCAAAATAAAGAATAAATATATTAAGTCTTATATCTTTCCAGGAGTTGGATAATGGTGGTTCGAGTTCTCCAAATAGAGAGGATGTTCTGGTAGCGCCGATGTCGGATCAGCCAACTCGAAAGGCCCTCAGTATGGCTTCGCTGCGAAGGTTGTAATTAGTATGGAAGAAGTCATGCTTCCTTTTGCTACAGTCATTTAGTATTCTACAAAGAGACGTGCATTTTTAACAGACCCCACTGTGGTATGTTAAACTAATATATATCGTCTATAGTGATTAAGACATTAATTATATCTAACGGAGCAAAGCCCGAGACGCGCTGTAACATTTTTAACACCATCACAGTTCTGTTTCAAATAATTATAATTACTTTATTTCTCATCATTATTATTTTTATAACAGAGTTCAGTACAATTTCCTAAATGCCGCCTTATCCTCGGATACATCATTATAAAAATGATATTACTGTTATTAGTGCCAATAATGCCTAGTTATTATTGTTACATTACTATTATTAACATCTTTTATTTATTTTATGTATTATCTCTTGTAATTATTGTATATGCCTTCTTACCTTCCGCACTTACTCGCCGATAAGATACGATAAAGAATTATCATCTTTTTATATAAATACAGCTCGCTCTTCGCGTCGAGTTAATTGAATTATTCTAAGAGATATATCTTCAAATTACATTGTTTCGGAGACATTTTTTCTAATCGCTATTTTAATGACAAACAAAGCCAGGCTTATACTGATAGACACTGTAGGCACGTGCAAAAATTTTTCTTAATAAATGTATCGATAATTTGTAAAAAAAATAGCATTTAATGTCTCGTTAATTAATATTATCCTATTGCATTTGCAATTTCAATGCCAAAAGTAGACAGACAAAGCATTTGTTTGTTTAAGAAAGAATTCGGCAAATATGCTAAATTTATATATATGTTAACATCACAGCATGAAATAAACATGTCCTCCAACTAATAAGACTAATAGTTTTTATATTTTTGACATATCAAAATTTTCTACAACTTCAACATTTTACTCACTATTTTTTTCATTTCTGTTTTTCTATTTATTTAGAATTTGTTCAGCGGGAATCATACAGAGGAGGTCTGATCTTTAAGATATAAAAAAATTTACACGCAGCTTTATTTCACTTTGATCATTTATCAACGAAGATACCGTAGATTTTTTAATAAGGCTTACAAATATTCATATTTCAAATAAAATTAAGTTTTGGAATAAAGTTTGGCATACATGTGAAAAATATTCATATTCAGAAATGAAATTTATTGTTAAACACTAATGATAAAATGCATACCTGCTACGTGCCAATATAGCCAATATACTTAATAACAAAAATATTGTCAATTGTTACGAGTTTGATAGGTTTGCTTAGATAATATTATATTTCAATGACCTGTGATTTGATTGGGTTTATCACGAGGAGAAACAATGCAATTTACTAATATTTTATACGTCCAAAATTTATTCAAGACAAACGCACAAAAGAATAAAAATTCCACAACTTTTTAACATCAATATGGAATTGAAATAAGAGAACAGATTCATAAAATGAAAATATGTACTATTTCATAAATGTTTATACAATTTTGTATCTTTGTACTTTGTTCATAATTCTGCATAATTGACTGTATCAAGAAAAAATGAAGAATTGCCAATATTAAAAATATCGGAAATAAGGATTTAAACAACGAGAAACATATTGCTTTTTTCTGTACAGTTAATTACATAATGGTAAGATATATATATGATAGAGAAAATAATAATGTACTAAACATAATCAATAATAATCTTTAAGTAATACGCAAACTATATTTGTCTTGGAACTTTCGGTGCTCTATTTGATGATTATTTATTTCTATTGTATAAATATCTAAATGCAATTTCTTCATTACTTAGTCTTCAATTTATTTGTTTAATCCACGGGCACAATTTTATTGCATAAATTCTCCTTTATGTAATTAATACACACATAAAATTAACAGGCTCTCGACAATTTGCTTTCTTTATAGCATTAATTATTTATTTTGATGCTCAGTTTGTGAAATTTTTTTAATTACAAATATTCTAAAATATTATCGATTATCAGCTATAATTAAGCAATTGACTGGAGAAACATGTAAATAAAATTATACGTGAAAAATAATTACGATATGTACCAAGTATATCGGCGAACAGCGAAAACAATCACGACTGATAGGCTCTTTTTGAAAATTTAATGCATGATTTGATAAATATTAATTCAAGGATTGCAGACATACATCATCATAATTCTTCAAATTTTCAACGCTCTATAAAGAGTATTTTATTTTTTACATATATTTCGTTATATTTTTGATTTCATGCAACATTAATAGTTTAATTATTAACGTTGCAGAACTTGCGTTGCCTACAGCAACATCTTGCCATCGTAACTGTGTTTGTAAAAATTGAAGACAGGCCATATATGTGTAAGATTGTTTCACGAATGCGTCCACACGTATTCGCTATTATGTTATAACGCGAATATTCCTAAGTGTTTCGTTCGGCCATGATTGTATATTCCAGCTCTACGTATTAGCATTTTCTTGATGGTTCATTATTCGAAGCCTAACTAAAGTTTATTTTCTAATCGTTAAGACGAGATAAAAGGAAGAATAAATATTTAGTTTAATTGCAGAATAATTGATTAGTAAATGTACTTGGCAGAAAATCTTGTAGGCTCAGAATGATTTCTTCTCTTGCGATCTTTCCTTTAGCCTTTACTCAATCAATATAATACGGTTCTCCTGTTTTTACAGAATGATACCAGTGCCACTTCTAAAGCAATTAAATAAAATGCTGAGCGAGGATTAAGCTTTAATATTTTGTATCACGTATGAGCGACATTTTTTACAAGCATTACCGCATGTGAGTCACAAAAATCCGACAATATGGTATCGATATAGGTTTTTATCCATTTTATGTATATATTGATTGATTAAAGAAAACCAACGCGAAATCGTAAAAGGCTGCAGAGAAAGTGGAAGAAAGTAATTCGATCACTGCTTATAAGAATTATACAGTTTTATATTACCGATTATATTCTCTCTTGTCATCTTATGATAAATATAATTAGTGCCTTGAGTATGACAACGAGTACGAATAAAACTTGTATTGTATGATGAAATGTACTTTGTATATGTGCCTGATTCGCGAAAGAGATAAATTGGAGACGTATCCTTTCTCTTGATTTCGTCTCTTGTATTCTCTAATATTTTGTGCCTCCTGATTTAGACTATTTATTAAGAATTCCGACTTTGCGTACTGCGCTCTGTCTTATTTCAAACCAGTGAGAGATATGGTACCTTATACTTTCTAATAACGAAATGTTATCCCGTAATAACGAAAACGTGCTTCTTTCAAATGCCATTCGCGTGCATGCTCGAAATAAGCACGCTACCTATTTATAATAATAATAATATTATTATATAATAAGAGCCGCTAAGTAGAATAGTGGTACGAATCGCGGGGAAAAAATAAAATTTCTACACATATCAGTTTCCGTTAATTAATCTGGTATCGCGTAGATGGTTTGACATAATATAAAAATTAAATCTTATAATAATTGCTGCAATTTTTCAACGTAAGGATCGATATAAGATATATTACTACTATTCTCGCGAGTCCTCTTGTGACACGTAGAAAGTTCGGAATATCTATACTCGGACACCTGTCTTGTGCGTATTTTCCAATCTCCTGTAAAAATAAAAAAAAATAAAAAAAAAATGGAAAAGAGAAATTGGCGGGTCAACTGCATCGGAACGCGTCGACCACGCTTCATGCGCAATCGATTTATTTCTATAAAGAAAAATTTCCTTTTTCTTTATTGCGGAAAGTAATATAAGAATCGCATGGTGATATGCCAAAACAAGTGTCCTTGATTTAGGTGCATTGTAAATAATTAAAGTTAAACATCTCAGAAACTAATGTAATGTAGAGAACATTTTTTACTATATGCCCAAGATTATATATCGTCTTACGATTCTCGCGCAGTTATTATTTATACATTATTAATATTGTAATTGAATGTATAAATTTAACATATATTATGTAAACCTAAACTATTGTTTCTTTACTCATTCACCTTTTCCGAACTCGGGCAGATAATAATAGTGAAGAGCAGTTAATATTAGAAACTTTTTTAATCTCGAAGAGCGTATAATTAATAATTTTATCAGAATATGTATACTATGCGATCTTCTACAAGATAACAATGATAAAATATATTCCATAACTATAAGACAATGGGAAATCAATTAGACTACAGACTTGAAATAGTAGCTGCTGCTCAGATGCCATTTAAAACTCGCATAAAGTATTTTTATTTGAAATTATTACATTGATAAAGAGAGTCGTTACCTTTAGTAAATTTGCAATTTTACGAACGTATTTTCATAATAGAAGAAGTTAAATTGATGTGGATCGGCGAACTGTTCCTCCATTGGTTTGGGCGTTTTTCTGAAAAAAAAAACCGCACATTCATCAAAAACTAAATGTAAAGTTCGCATTTAGACAAGATTTTGTTGATTTGTGAATTTACACATATATACGCATGAAACAAGTTCAATAAATTAGATAATTATAAATGTAAATTATTATCTTCTTTATTTCTCTTTTCTCTTCTATTTATTCGATATATTTTTAATAAATTTTTCTAACAAATTTTTAACAAATTTCTTTTTTTTTTGTATTTTTTAAGGAAATATTGAAAATAGTAGTTGCATAAATGTTAACTTGCAAGTCCTATATAATAACGCAGTAATTAATTATTGAATTAACATTATCGAATATAGTGTAATGTTACTGTTATTCTCTTCTATACTACCATTATTCATAAATTATTTTTATGCAGATAGTATTCGTACATCGTCATAACGCGCTCCGAAATTAATGAAATAATGAGATTTTTTTAGATACGAATAACACGAGCTTTTCAACATTTTCTCTGATTTGCATGCTCCAGTTTGTAGATTTAGATTTAATGAAGATGCAAAGTATAGAATAATGTGTTTCAACATTAAAAATTTATTTAAACTTTAGTACTTCTTATATATATTCCTATTTACTAACTCCCCTCAATATTTTTAACTAAAATAATATGTGAAATTGTTGACACACACACACACACACACACACACACACACACACACACACACACACACACACACACACACACACACACACACACACACACACACACACACACCACACACACACACACGCACACACACACACACACACACATCACACACACACACACACACACACACACACACACACACACACACACACACACACACGCGCGCGTCACACATGACATAGATACACACACACCACACACACACACACACACACACACACACACACACACACACACACACACACACACACACACACACACACACACACACACACACACACACAGGGACAAAAAAATATTAAAGAAGGAAAATGTTTTTAAAAATATTCTGTCGAATATGAAAAATATATTAAAGATACTTGTCAACTTTGCTCGCAGATTTCGGCAGTAATTTATTTCCACGTTTATCTGAACGCGCAAATAAAGTTAGATCGTGTTTATACACGTTGCTATATATTTGATGCAATGTCATCCATTTCGTCTCATTTTTTAACTATGACTGTTCAGATGCATAAATGTTAGTAGAATTAATTCCTGAAATTAAAAATTTGTAATTTACGCAATAAATCACTGTATTATGTACAATATGTATATTTGTGTGCAGTATATTCTGAACACAATTAAAACTATAGAGGATAAGAGAGGAAACTGATAACACTGCATTAAATATTTGAAGCAACCCAAACTTGGTCCTTAGCTTCATTCGATCTCGGAGAAGCGTGGAAATAAATACGATATAGTTGCCGAAATCAGCAAGTGAGGCTGAAATCGAACATCAACAAAGGCCGTAATGCGGTTGGAATCGCTGATGCACGGTCTTCCGGGTCTTCGTCACGGAAATAGACTACGAAACAGTAGCAAACTCAGTTAACAGTGATGCGTTTCGCGCCCCTATTCCCCCGATACAAATTACAACTCGGCAATTGGTGGAATCGATATCGCCCTTTTGCTCTTTACGAAGTATTCACCTCTCATTTCTCTGACACTCGGGTTAACTTTTGATTGCATCACCGAGTAGAAGTTTAAGTGTACTCGATAAAGGATACTCCGAAGATAGATGAATCCGATAAAAAAGGTATGTTTTTTGATGGGTTGTGTCCGGAATTTTCCTGAACGATATATATATCCCGCGTAGCGCAAGAGACTCCGCGGAGTCTCGTCAAGATATCTCTCGTTGGAAAATCGCACACACATGATGTCTCCCTGAGATATATTCCGCATAAAAGCATCTGCAGAATATTTTTAACAGACATGCTAAAATATACTGTCACCTCCATACTGTAATAACATAGCGAAACGGATTAACTCCACGAAATAAAAAGCAGGGAAAATTAAAGTTATAAGTAAACTAAATCATGTGCCGGTGCTAAAAATTTTACGAAAAGTATTTTGAAAGTTTTTTAAAAGATAATTTATCGAAATGAAGTTTGGCTTTCGATCAGCTTTGCTTTCGAGATGCTCGTACATACATTGGATGATACACTCGTATAGTATTATACGTAAGTTCTGTTTCACTGAAGCGACAAACTATTTTTAAAAACATTTTATACAATAAACGGAGTATCTATTCTTTCCATCAATAAGTAAAGTATTATTTTATTTCCTTTATATTTGATTTTTTAAAATAAATCCGATAACTTCCGATGACTCTGGTCTCCTGCATTTTTCGCACTGCCGGACCGCCGCACGCTTGTTATAGCAGAAACTTAATAGATTTCTGGAATACGAAGTTTTAAATTGAGTTGCGCAAAGTTGCGTGATCTTGCTAAATAATTACCAAATAATAAATCCATAATTCTGCGGAGAAACTTAGTTTAGAAACTTTCGCATTTCAGAAATCCATAAATCTTCTTTCACGGCGGAGGGGGAGGTGAGTGTGCGTGTATGTGCGTGTGTGCAACTATTCCTTTATCAATTTATTGCACCTATTTATTCAACGAAACGCAGCCGAGAGTGCTCATTAGCACGCCTACGTACATGTGGAATCACGTACATACATAAGCTTTCGGACGACGTCCCCGTGCATTTCGCCGATAAAAAGGCGGTATATTTCCCAACGGTTCGCGATCTCTTAATTAACGAACGCAACGGTACACAACACAACGTAAACTCGCGAAATTCTCGCGCGCGAGTAACTAAGTTGTCTGATTAAAAAAATGCCTCGGCTACGAGGGGAAGCTAATAAGAGCAAGTCAAGCCCGGTTGCCGTTGCCGTGTCGTTCTTTTTTCTCCTCCTCCTCCACCTCCTCCTTTTCGACAAGCAGAATGAAAACGTTTACGCAGCAGACGCGGAAACGTACGCCCCGCGCCGTTAAACATTTCGTTTTTCCAGCGCGCTCGCTGAAAAGGCGAGCGGAAACGTTTTATTATACGGGCGTGTGAGTACCGTTTGCGTGCGTGGACAAATATGCAACGAGGCGAATTTACGAACGAGTAAACAGCTCGCCGGGCATATATAGTATATATAGGTACATACATATGCTGATCATGCATCCCGAATGCTGCGATTGCCAACTCGCCGGAAAATATCAGTCTGACGGACGTTTTTTTTTTGCCCCTCCCTTCCAGAGCCGCGTCCACCGCGTTATGAAACGCTTCGTTACATCGCATCGGGATTACGACGAAGTTAACGCGATGCGTAAATATATCCAGGTGTTTGACGTGCTCTTCTCTTCTCCGGGCGACGAAAGAAAAAAAAAGAAGAAAAACACGTTTATGCGAATGCAAACCCCATTATTTCACCGCGCGCTCGCGTTATGTAAACGCAGGGAAATTGACGCAATTCGCGAGCTTTGGGTGAAAAATTATATTGCGTTAATGAGCGCGCGTGGACCAGGGAGACCATTTTAAATTGCGTTTTTGCACGATTGCACGATAATTGGGGGGGCTATGGCGAGATAAACTTTACACTACTTGGCCGCGAAAGCTGCCATGCCATTTTTATTCCGGCGTCGGAGAGAAAACCGGCGCAAATTGAGCGAACGTCGTTGAAACAATCAACGAGTTCGCGGAACAGTCGGATCGAAGGTGTTACATCTGAATTTGAGAGTGTACCTTTAATCTCTCGAACACGCGGGGGGGGGCGATATCGTGATTAACTATAATTGCTAGCGGAGGCGCCCTGAATGGAGCCCCGTATGTAATAATTAACTATATTCAATCCATCAATTATGCGATCGTATTAGCGAAGTGTATGTACAACAGATCGCAATTGCATAGGCCGCAAAGTGCCTGTAACAGTGCATAATCGCCGAGATGGCGAACGTGCAGATTGTGCGCCTAATTCGCGCTATCGTTACTCCCGCGCTAATTGTCATACCGCGCGTGCATGCGCGAAATGTAGAAACTTCGAAATAGACCTGCAAAATGGGCATATCTCAATCCCGCCTGTTAATTACGTTCTGTTTACATTCGCATACATTCTAGAATATACGCGTCGCGCGATATAATATATGTATACCGGTATCGCGCCTCCTGAGTGACGCGCTAATTAATAGACGCGCTCGGAGCGGCGTCTTAGAAGCATGGGGAGCTACCGCCGCCTTTTACAAACGTTTACGCTGTCTGCAGAACTTCACGTGCCGTCGAAAGGAGCTGAGATAGGAGGTCCGGCTCTCTAACGGCACGAGAATTAAATTCTGTCGAGGAGCGAAAAACGCGTCGTCGTATAGCGCGCGAGAGGCACGAATAAGCTCTCAGAACGCTTCTACGCTTACGAAGACCGTCGTATTATTGTTATCAAAACTCTGTCTCGTGCGACTTGGCACTCTTTTATTTTTGCGCGCCTCGCTGTGCGTCGAATTAATTTTACTTTCTAATTGTTTCCGAGAGATATCTCGCGCTCGCAACTCCCGCGAGATAAGGAGCTGAAACAGGCGCGTCTCGCGCGCGGCGTCGCAGCGTCTCGAAATCTCTTCCCGGGGAAGACGTTTGACTGCCGCTGCGCGCACACGCGTTTGGTTAGGAACTTTACCTTCCGCGCAAAGATATGCACGTGTATTTTTAGGTGCACGGCAAAGGCGGGAGGGTGAGGAGGATGCGACGTTATCAGAACGGTTAGTAGCGAGACCACAGCGGCTCACATTGATTTTCACACAGGGGTTGGGGTTCTTGAAGGCCACAGCTGGAATGGAAGCTGCGGCCTTCAATTCTCGCTCATTCACTCCACGCGATCCTTTTCCATTCGCGCTTCTCGCCGCATGGTCTTTGTTTTCCGTCTTTCTCACCCTCCGTGGAACCCAAGAGGAATACGCGCCTTCCTCATTCTCACCCTTTCGTGCCTCGTTTGTTCGACGTGCTCTCGCCCTCGTTCGCTTCTTCTTTCTATCGTGCCGAGGGGCACGTCAATTTAAAATCCCATTTACTCGACGTCGCGACGTTTTTACTTTTCGCGGAATTGCGAAATAATTTCGCGAATTTCTTTATTAAAACAGAGCGAGAGTGACATTAAGTCTCCACGAATCTTTTTTTTTAAGAATGTAACTATATATATACCTACTTAAATGAATTTTTCTCGATTCGTTGCGCCGCTCGATCACGCGCTCTTATTTACATACGAATACGCATGCTAAGTTACATTTTAATATATATACCCGTGTTGCATTTCGAGAGCGGACGATTTCATTTATTGATTTAGTATACGATAACGTACCAATTGTCACAAAATATTACACCACAGGCTGTATATTGTATTATGCTCTGCCACGACTATACGTTTCATGTAATATTAGTCAAATATCGATTTCCGATTAATCGAAATTGTGTGCACAAAATGCACAGAATTATTACATTTTGAGGAATTGGATATAAATGTCTGTAAAGAGAATCGAGTGTGAATATTATAAATTAGATAAGAAAAAAGGCGTTTTGATATATATAAATTACGTTTTAAATTTAATAAATAGATTACAAAATTCTTATTTCAATGATGCGCCTTACTTTATGATTTTTACTTGGCTTAATTATTTAATAAGGAAATATTTAACGTGGAAAGATAACAAGTAAGAAAAATGCTGTCTCGATTCTTATCCGCAAAAATTTCAAATAATCCGTTGAAAAAAGCGATCATAACGAAATATTACGCTCCACGCATGTACTGCATTAATATCTTAATTGCAGTAATCAATTTACCTTTTCGGTTCTCGTTATTTCGACGGAAATTTCACCGGGGATGAATATTAGATAGGCGCGTTTAAATGTCGACGTGCGAAACTGCGGAGACCATTTCATTGATTTTTTCCGCGTCCGGAACGCTAATTAAAACTCGCTTATGTATATTCCTCAAACCAATCTCGCGCAATGTTACAGCTTCTAATTAGTGGCTAATAACGTCGGGAACAATGTCGACGAAATCGTCGAAGAATACGTGTAAAATGGTGGGAACCGAGTTCTCTTCGACAACAACGACGGCTGGGCGGATGTTGTACAGCAACGAAATTTAACGTTATCGGGATTGTCTCGTATTTTCGCTAATTAACGTCCGACAACAATATAATAATATTTCCTCTGGCGTCACGAATCGAAGCCGTGGCTGTCGTACAAAGGCGACGGACGCCCTGACTTTAATGAAGTTTTCCGGCGGGGCATTTATCGGCACACGGAGCTGCGGGCTAAAATCGGACCGCGCACTTCCATCCGGTCCGCTTCTACTTGAGCTTCAACTGGAATCGGCGGTGCGCCATTAATTCCAGACGCCTGCACCGGATCGCGGACGTCCGCCGGTCTTCGCCCTTCTGTCACTTTTTGGAGACTTAATTCCAATGCCTCTGATGTGTGTGACAATTTCGATATACATAGAATTTTATCAACATAATCATCGAAATACGTGTGAAAATAATACAATTATTTTCCCAATGGACTTTTCAATTCCGACGGCTTTTCGTGAAATATCGATTGCGTATGCGACACACGTCCCCAGATGCAAAAAGTACATATCGTCGCTCGCGACGGTAAACGAACAGTGTTAACAGTGCGCGAAGCTTTGATTAAAGTTTCAATTTATTTTTGAATTCTCTTGCAGAAAATCGGCGCGCCGGCGTTAACCCGTGGTACCCGCGTAAAATGCTTCGCCCCAGATATATATTTACGGTACTTCTTCCGCACGCGTCCACCGTGACGTGGAGCGTAAATTACTTAGCACTCTTTGATTACTTGATCCACTTTTTACGTTCTATCCGCGTGTATTAATTTCTTCTTCATTGGATTAAAAAGGTGTAACAGAGTGATAAAGTAGATCCGGTAAATTCAAATTGTGATACGGAGTGCATTTCGCAGTTTATAATCACTTGATATAGGCTGCAATAAATTGCAGTTTTACGTTCAATACCGAAATGATGATATTTTTCCTGAATGCATACTATTATTTTCCATTTCGTAACCGACGCCGTGAAAATTGCGAAATAACAAATCTCCAACTAATAATCAACGTTTCACAGTATTACACAGTATATATTACGATTTCACTCGCGTATGTATAATAATAAATTGCAGTTTATTTCCATTTTGCGCTAAAAAGTGCGTTGCGAAAATATTTGTAACGGCGTATTATTTTTTACGTATAAATATGTGTTTTTAGCTTTAAAAAACATATATTTATATGCTGGTAATAGCAGAAAGCACTTATGTGCAACTTGCACGCGAGGGAGAATTTAAGCGGACCAAGAAGAACTAACGCGGCAGTAGAAAGGGCGTATTGATGGTCGACCGAGTAGAATGAGTCCGGATTGTGTCAGGCACACGGTGTCTAGTATAGAAAAGTCGTTTACGCCAGACAGTAGTATAGCCAAGCGAGTCGTGACTCCTGATCCACACAACCGGCGGTAACAGTTGTTCGTCCTCTGCTACGTGTGATACATACGGCGCCCGGCTTCCTGTCTTACGGTCAACAATATCAGAAAGTCACGTTTCAATGCGCCTAATGTTCCGTTGCATGTTCGTATACAGCTTAAATAATCTCGGATAAATAATCTCGCGGTTTAATTCGGATTGAGATAAATCTTGCGCTTCGTACTCTTGATGGTACTCGGGCACTTTTGTACACAATTAATTATCCGATTTTTCCACGGTTAAAGATATCAAATCGCAAGTTAATAAGCAAATGGAAGAATAAGTAAGAGGGAAGAGGCATAAGCTCTGTATAAATATTATTCTGAATTATAGGCGGGTATAACTTTCGAAAAGAAATGATAAGCGAATTCATCAGTCGGCGGTTGGACATTCGCGAAGATCTTCTCGTCCCGGATATCTTCAAGCGCAACGCCTGAAAAGATTGATAGTCCCGTTGCTTAGAAAAGATTTTCCTTCCACGGCTTATATATGTCACAAGTCATAAAAATTACAGCGCATTACACTTTAATGTCGCAGTGCCCTCGTTTCCATTCGCATCTCTTCGCGACCTTCTTACGTCGCACTTTCAAGCGCGACGCGCTTACTTATATTCGTTGAATATTTTCTAGACTTTGGCAGAACGACGTCGCGTGAATATCGCGCCGTTCTAGGCGTGTGACGAGAGGTAGGGAAAATATAAAATTCGCGACAAAGTGCGAGATAAGCGGAGCGGAAGGCCGAGAATTTGAATTAAGGAAAGCCTGGTTAAATTCTTACCACGGCTTGCCGGTCGCCAAGCGCAACGAGAGTTTATAATAAAACGCGTTATAAGCTTTTCACAATGTGCTTCGTGATATATCGTAGTCATCAACGGTAGGCACCTGGCCTTAAAACTATAAAATGCAAATACCGTCCATTTAAATTTACAAAGGCGGTGATAAATGTGATACCATACGGAAGCACTATCGTCTCTTCTTATTCTATTTCTTTAGTCTTTGAAAATGGCGATTATTTAATTTTAATAAGTAGGTATCCATATCGGTCATTTTGCAAGTGATTTATTGAAAACGCGCAATCGAACTTCGATATCAATCCGAGTGCAACTAAGTTTACCTCAGTTATATTGTGTGAGGTCTATTTACAAGGTGGCGAGTGAGTTTGCAACGAACAATCCGGTACAGCCGCGCCGCGTCCTCGAACTTTTAGATTAATCGGGATTTCGACCGAATAACATTTATTCCATTATCGTCGCCGTATTTGTAATTCAAATTCGTTTCCCGTCCGGGAAACGGGTGATCCCATCAGCATCGCATCGCTGTGGAAAATCAATCGTCTCCACGAGATACGCGAGAATACTTTCAATCTGTTGATAAGATCCTGAACATATTAATTACAGTTTGAATATATTCAATTAGAATACTCGTGAATAGACAGCAGTCAATTAATTTTGCAGGTAGTTTTTACGATAATATAATAATATACACAACAGGATTTTTCTTGCAGTATCAACAGTTAATATGTTATAGATGCTTAATCAATCTATTTAAATACATTAAACTCGAATTTTTTTTCTATTATAACTGAATTTCGTTATCTAATCTGATAAAAATTTAACAATAATATATATGTTTGCAGGCCAATCGATTATCAATTAAACTTGCTAAGAAAAAAATGTGCATGTATTTCATAAAACCTACAGTTGAATTTAAACCATTTAATTATATCATGTCAAAAAGTTCATAGAATAGAGGAAACTGTATAAAGGAAACTTCTGTTTAATTATTAAGAATCATGAAAAAGTTCAAGGCTAGAAAGTCTTAGCTCCCTTTCGAAATTAATGATGAGTCAGATCTCAAAGTACAGATTAGCGAGCGAATGGACCGTGATGCATTAAATATATACGAAGATTATGAGAATATCATCTGTGTCACACAAAAGCAGGTTTTAATTCATTAATTAGTAAAGGTGTTTCAAGGAAACCAGCTCCATGGAGAGTATCATGGTCGAAGTAGCATCTAACCCTCGATTGGATTAAACGAAACTTTTACTTAGTCTCCGCGACTGTATAAGACGCAAAGCGGAAGTTTTTGTGTACCACTGGGAATATATATATATTATATAGAAGCTTTATATCTCGCGGTTCTCTTTCTCTCCGTCTCTCTCTTAGTGGCGCGAACTGACGGAAAATTTTTGTCGAAAACAAGATCGAAAAAGTTCCGGCACCCCAGGGGGAATGATAATTAAAGGGTATAATCGCATATTTAGCGGCGGGCCTCTGTCCAACCGTGCAACAGCTCGGTCGGCCGCACGATAAACGCGAGGGTTCGCCAAAAAAAGAATCCCCGTCGTGGGAATTCGTGGCGAACGAAACCGCCAAGACTTTTGAACAGCTTTATTCGCGAATCTTCTCGGAAACTGGGTCGTCGTGCGGTATGGGCGCGCGAAAAACGCTCATTTGATTATCACGTCGACCGTTTATCTCGACGAAAGATTCGACCCCATTATTTTCACGGGAAAAGGGAGAACGCGAGCGGGATGCGTTTTCGCGCCGATCCGGCCTAATAAAGCCTTACTTATATTCGACGACTTGCTGCTCCCGCGCTCCGCGTATCCGAGGCACGGGGATCCGCGTCTCGCGCGGCTGTCGGATGCGGCGACGGTTCTATCCGCGCGCATCGCGATTAATCATGCCCCAGGACCGCGACGGATGAGCGACGCGCGGAAATGAATTACTCGCGCGTTTTGCCTCGCGCCGTTTATTACGGTGGCTGTCACTGTGCGGCATCGCGAGAGGCAACCCTGCGCCCGGAGCACTTGAGCCGTGTTACTATATAGGGGTAAACCGCGCAGCTATCGTCCGCAAGGAATACGCTTTGATTACGGAGAAAGGGACGTGCCGCTACTCGCGAAACTCGATGTAAACGAAACGGCCAAATTAGAAACCGATAAACTCGAACGGCCAATAAAGTTTGCGCCACTTAATAAATTGGAACGGTGTTGACCGTTACTCACTCGCAAGCTATATGAGAGTTTCGCAAGTTTTTACACGGTAATTTTTTTCCTTTATAAAAATCTCCATAAAATCTATCTAATCGTTCTCTTGTCTTCTCTCCTTTCTACGAGGTTCGCCACTTGAAAAGGGATTTCGTTATATCGCACGCGACAATGTAAGCTGATAGAATTCTTGCCTTTTACTGGCACACGGCTTCGTTCCGATTTCTCCCAACGTAATTGGATAGTCGGCAAGCTGTCGGGAAAATATCGATCTAGTCGCACAATCTTTAGAACTTTTATTTAAGAAATCCCTTACCGTCCTTTCTTTGAGATCAAAAGCTGTTGAATGCTCAAATTTTCCGTTTTATGCAGAGTGCGAGGCATTTAACATACCGCGGATCGCATATTTATAACGAAATAGTCTTTGGGGCATAAATATGCATATAGATATACATATATGATAACAAAAGAGTTGAATATGTGAAAAATAAATCCTCTTATTTAAATATAAACTCTTTTGCAGCAATCGATCTGTACAATTTTTCAATATCTCTCTTCAATACTAGTAACAATAGTTTGAACATCTCACAGCAATAGCGTATTGCAAATCTTTGTGGGTGTGTACACGTGTTGAGTTATACTATAATAAAATATTAATTTTTCAAAATATTATGGAATTACACAAAGTACAGGATGCGCAATATTTTTTATCACATCTAAAGTTGAAAAATTAAATTAAAAATTTAAATAATTCGTTTACACACGCAAAAATTTTCTAATTTACTGCGATTAAAAAATAAATTTTTTACTGTTTCAAACGTTTTTGCATATTCGATCATGCAAATTCTATTCTCCCTAAGACAAGGGAAAAGAACGCATTGCCTTTCACATAGATATAATCTAACTGAATCATACGCGAGATACGATCGCTCTCATCGTTTTCTTATAGAAACGTACAATCCCGTGTCGTCATAAAATTTTCGATCGTGGAGGATTTTCCGCGATAACGTCGAATCCGTTACGTGACGTATCTTTCCCAACCACTTACGGGGTTTTATCCGGAGTGCTAACAGACGCGGCAACACGCGTAAAATCGCTAGTCATTTCCGCTTGAAGCCGTCACCCGGTACCATTGACGAAACGACAGTTCCTGCCGATAAGATGTTAAAAATTTCAAGATGATCCCCCGGTAGGCGCGTGACGTAAAGCCCCCGACGGAAACTACAATCTTTATTGGTATGTGCGGTCCCTGAGAAGAGAGAAAGTAAGGCCGAGCATCGTAGCGCGCACTCAGAAGCAAGATGAAAAATTAATAATGAACGAAGAAATAGTGTGTATAGCTTTTTTTTTACTTCCCCAAGAGTTCAACGCGGATTCGTTAGAAAGTTATGATGATGCATCGAGTGCGCGTTTCAACGATGCTTCGTTGAATATCGCAGCTATCGATAAACGAGAAATCTCTAATAGTTATTCACACATCGTTGCTATTTACAACAAGAAATTCCGCGACAAGAAATGAATAAGAATTTAAAAGTTTGTCGTAGAACGATACGAGCGGCTATAATCGTAGAAATAACGTCGGCGATAAAGTGGATTTGCACGTGCGCGAACTATCGCGTTTAGCCCGGGATTATAGCTACATGAAGTTCGAGCCGCAAAATTGACGGAGGAAAGAGGCCCGATCATTCCTTCCGTTCCAAGATCGTCAAGTTCTCTCTCGGAGGGTTGATAAAATTTTCAAGAATATCGCTTGCCCCGTCTCAAGTACACGAAGTGGCTCCCAAGAGCAGGCAGTCTATGATATTTTTAGGATGTATCTCGAATCAATATTTTTGCTCCGCCGCGACGTCTTAATCAGAAAGATAATATCTGGATCAGTTATTATAGTGAGAGAAATTTTGTTTAAACCGAGAGTTAAGTCAGATATTCGAAATTTAAATGTTGTATAGAATGCGTAAATTCTTTATCGCGAGAAATTGTGACATATTTAACTAAAATAGTATAACGTGGTATTGAAAATGCATATAAATATTAAAATGCATCTTTTAATACTAAGATACATGGTGTTTCTATTTATATTAAAATTTATATTAATTATTTATGAACCTTCACTTGTGCAATAACGTGACATCAAAGTGCATCTTAATCTACTTTCTTTAAATAAAAGTTGAAAAATTATTCCAATGTTACGATGGAGTATTACTCCCAGCGCTGGCGGAGCGTCGCGGCGTCGTTTGGAATAGTATACTTATAGGAACAATTCTCTCTTGACTTTTATGAAAGAAGAAAAGCTTTCTTAATCTCCTCTCTTTTTAAATCCTCCGTTCGTTATCTATACAAAAAGTGCGGACTTCTTATATACAAATTATTTTTAATTGCAAATTACGTTGCGATAGGTATTTATACATATTATGTATAGTATACGCGCGAGAGACGACTATAATAATGGGAAATATAATCTCGAAGTCCACGTTCCGTATTATTTAAAATATTAATCACGACGAGACCAGTATAACTCAATTAATAGGTGCTTTTCCATCAATTTTCCCCTCTTTTCTAATTTTATACTTCGCTAACGTACTTCGGAGTTAATTGGCGCATCACGTAATACTTATTTCGCGGTCGAAACGTTCGCTTCAAAGCCCGCTATGATTTTCAAAGCGAGTGCCGTTTCTCGACGCATGTCGAAGTTCTTTCCGCTGCCATTCCGCGATATTATCAGCGAAGCATGAAATTAGAAAGCGGTTTCAAGAGAAAGGGCTCTCTCTTCACCCTACCACGGTTTTGCTCGCGATGAAAATTTTCGAAACATTTGTGACTGCGATACACGACGACACTGGGACGTATACCTATGTGCGAGCAGTTCTCACGTAGAGTGATTCGACCGCTCGTGTTGCGTCGAATTTTGTTAATATCTCTACCTTTGATGCAAAAACCGTAATCCCCCCTGATGGTTTAATCAGCAGGAAGTGCAATCTGTCATATTCCGCTCGAAATTTGTCACGGCAAATGCGCTTAAACGGACATCGACTTATCCCTAGTATCCTCTTATCTATATTTACTCTCTTTTCCAATCCCCCCGATGTCTCTCGCGTCTTTCTTTCATCCGCGCCACGTTTTGTGTTTCGCGTTTTCCTTTCTCCTCCCTGTCGTAATTTCTGATCCGATTGTGTCTCTTGCTTCTCACTTGGTACAATCCCACCGTCGGCGTTGGTCGCCGCGTCGTCCTTCTCTAGCGCGAATACACCGTTATTTCTCTTGAAAACGATATACGATTCAACGAGAGAAGAAAGTCAACAGGGAGAACATTGCGTTTCATTCGCAGCCGTAATTAAAAGTCTTTTTCTTGTATGTACATACATACACTGGGAAGATACAGTGAGAAACGATGTGACATTTGAATGTATTTTTAACAACATACATTTTTCATCTTAATTACAGCAAACCTTTCTGAATAATGTAAAATGGGAAATGTATATTAGACTTGTATCAAAAAAGGTTCATTTACTCATAAATTATTATCATGAACATTATTAATTCCTATGGATCGTTTTTTACCAAAAACTTTTTGCAAATGTTTATAAATTTTAATTAATGTTGTTTTATTTTTAACGATAAAATTTAGGAACTGTACAATGTCTTCCCTCGAAGCATTCGCTGTCTTAAAACTTTAGACCGTTAATTTAATTCAACAACGTTATCGTTATTTCTTTCGGCATCGTTTCTTTCTCCGCAGATGAAATTATGCCATTTCCTTATTCATGGATTATAATAAGAATCTCCTTTTTATTCTGACTTTGTAACCTGCCTTTCCTCGGCAGTGGCATTTTTTATCCGCGCTTCCTCTTCGTGAATTTCACGAAGTAGCGAAGCTACTCAATAACGATAATTGCCTGCGCGAATGTGCGCATGCAGGGAAATTCTTCTCTGATTCAACATAGACGTCGTCGAAGTTTGAAGAGGCACTCTAGCTTTGCGGTCCACGCTAATCCACTGCCCTTTGCGTTTCACGTCTGTCGCTTTTTCTTGCCACCACAGCGGCCGCGGACCAACTCTTTTTGTCCATCCGGAACGAGATTCAGTTGGGAATTGCGTCATCCGTCCCTGGAAAATCTACCCTGGATCAGTTCGTCAAAGGAAGATTTTCTGTAAAGTTCCAATTACGGTGAACAACGTGCACAAGTTGTGGCGTATCTATGCCTCGGGCAACAAAACTCCGGCAAATTGTGGTTATTAGCGGCGAAAAGAAAACCGGTCGAATGCAACTTTTATAGACGTTAAATTTTGTTACTGTGAACGTACGCGTGCATGCAAGGAAATACGATACGTCTAAAGTGTGTGTGTATCCATTATATTAATTTTAAAAAACATAAATTTTAATAATGTTTTATATTCTGCATAAAATAGATATTTCTATATTATTTTTATGCGTTGTAATGAAATCGTCATTTATTTTGATTGCTTGAATAATATATTTATATAATTTTATAAGTAAATGCGGTTCATATATTCTTCAAATATTCTAATTATATAAATTATTATTAAATCAAATATATATATATTGTATATATATAAATATATAGATTGAAAAATAGAATATATTGTCTCCTCTCGAAATGTTATTAGCATTTGCTTGTAATCGAGAGTATTGGAAAAATGTAATTCTCGTTAGTAAAAACGAAACTAATGTTCGATAACTATATTTACGGGAGAAAAAAATTTTCGAAGAAATAATCTCAAATAATTGAGTTTACGTTTGATAGAAAGGAGTATGGATTTTTGCTGGTTTGTTTTTCACGGAAAAACCTGCTCGATTCGCCTGTAGCATCGACTCGACTAACGTTATGTATCCCAAGAGAATTTCGTGTAATAGAGAACGAGAGAACATAAACATCGCTCACGCGGGTATAACTCAAGAAAGATGTTATTAGATATCGAAATTTCAGGTAAATCCTATTTTTTGATAGATAACAGAAAGAGTGAAAGTTGCAATAGAAGAAGAATGTTCGAAAAATTATATCAGAAATTGTGAAACTATTTACTCAATAAAAGGGTTAATCTTTGTTTCAAATAATTTCTTGTGTCTTCTTTTAATTTAAAATAATTTTAATTATCTAATAGTCATATAATAGAAGTTATATAATTGAAAATATATCCATTAAAACTAAAAAGAATTAATTAGCTGCTAAGTACAAATTACATTTGCCTGTTTAAAAGAAGAGAGAAATTAGATCGTTTCCGTGTGCGTTAATGACATAATTTTTTTTTTATTGCTGCGGACAATCCGTGCTGGATCAGAATAAGTTGAATTGCAGCTAATCACCGCGAGCGAATTAATCGATTTGCTAACTAATCGATACGTGCGCAAACGTCCTCTCGTGTAACGGGCGAGAGGGAAAACATTGAGATAGCAGCTTTGAGCCGCTATCAAGTACCGCGGGGACTTCTATATTGGTCTCTCATCACCGTCCGAGCGAGAGTTGAATGCCTTATTCATAAATATCGATTTCGTATGCGAGCGTATTATAACCATCGCTAGAGCATGCAGGACAAATACTCGTTTCACGAGGAGCGGTCTGCAAATGGAGAAAAACTGAAAGGGGAGAGGACAAACATCGCCCCGACGCATATGCAACAAGAAAGAGAAGACTAAAGTAGGGCAGAGGGAGAAAGTGGGACAAAAGTGATATTGTTACATGCCAAAAGTCGAATTATAAGAGACTGATAAAACTCAAAGAAACGATATGGATAATTACGGACGTTGCTTGAAGACGTTTGCCCTTTTTTACATAGCAATTCGGCAATTTATACGTTTTTCTTTTCGAACTATTTTCTTCTCTTTTAATCGCACGATTTTATTTATGTTGGTCGGAAAATGGTGGATCACGTTTTCCGACAAATACGCGAATATAGTTGATAAGCAAACAGAAAAATACGCGGGTATTCCGCGTCGCTCTCACAATTCCCCGATGGCTGAAACTTTTTTAATGGATGCGAATCGATTGCAAATCTGAGGAGAATATCTTTAAAATTAAATAAAGAGAAAGAGAGAGAGAGAGTAAAAGAGCACACACACAAAAGCAGATTTTCTATTAAATGTAAATATAATTCGCAATATAAATTGCTTGTTAGTTTAGAAATGTAAATTCAGAAACATTTTGAAATCTGAAAAGAGATACAATTTACGTTCCGTTGAACTGCTTTATTCCGATATGTAATATAATAACTTGATTCGTCTATATAGTTGAGTTGAAGAGAGAAAATCTATGGCAAGCGCAGGTAAAATGGGAAAAATGTACTTTTTACGCGTTTTGCTGAAATCGAACTTGGCGGAGTCGCTGAAGTGGTTTCTTACCACTAGACGACGACGTCATTCTCGACGAACGTCCTCGAACGACATGTTAGTTTTTTTTTTCTCAACTCGCCCGTACGCGTCACCTTCATCACCGATTACTTATGGTCAGCGCTGATCGCCCTACGATAAATCAAACGAATTGGCGACGCCGAGACGTTATGCTAGGTCGATTTCCATTTGTGTGCGCAAACGTCTCGGCACACCTCCACGTTTATCGTATACGATTCCAAGTATATACGAGAAAGTCCGCGAAACGATCGCCGATCCCCGAGGCTAACTAGCGGTCTAAGAATATCTGTCGCGTTGAACATGATTACACTAAAGAAGTAGAGAGTCGCTCCTTTAGAAAATTGCTACTTCTTAAAATAAAGCTTTTTCAGTCCTAAAAGATAAAACGCGAACTGTATTAACTGTAGAATTTCCATGCCTTATTGTAATTTATATATAGAGCACAATAATATACATATATATATATATATATATATATATATATAAAAGATAATGGCTAAAAGGAAAGCAAGTGCTCTTGGAGGAAGATGGAGGAAAAAGCTTCCGCCTTAAAACACAATAATTTTTTTCTTTTTATAAAATTGTTCGAATAAATCTAACTGCGACGTTATATTTCACGCCTCCTATTTTTGGATACCTCGCGCAGCCGCTACTCCCGATCCACCATTAAGGCCGATACCGCGCGATCAGCCTCATCGATAACTTCGATATTTCTGGGATGCACCGATGTGGGATGTGGCTGTTTGTTAAGGTACTGTTTACAATGGCGGTGAAGAAAAACAACAGAAAGGGGTGGCCTTAATCAAGAGCACAAGTTTCTCTTTAGTAAGGGGTAGCGGGGTATTCTTAGAACGCTGAGAGGTGGTTGTCTCTCGGTGATCGAGCCCTTGCCGGGGATTATTGATGCGGCGGTTACAATGAGAACTAGCTGCTTCTAACTACCTGTACTTAACTCTCCCCGTAATGGATAGCCTCCGGGAAAGAAGCTTCTCCTCGAATACGCGTAGATGGCGAGGGAAAACGTAACAATGCGGTGACTGGAAAACGTATTTCCGCCGTTTCACCGCACGAGTAAATCGAAAAGTCGCCAAAGGTGGCGAGTAATTAACGCCATTTGTTCGGCGAAGAACCATCGATATCGGCTTTGGTGCACATAAAACGCGCTTCTATTAATTCACCAGTCCTAAATTTATTCAGAACCTGAATCGCACTATATATAATAAATGCGTGTATACGTGTGTATGAGTTGCGTATTAATATTTAATTGAACTATGTCAAAATTCGTCGAACATATGCATTATATCAGGTATTGTAGTATCTTTTTCATATTTTGCATTATGTAAGCTGAATCTCTAAAATTCAGCGATATTTGGAGACTACTTTGCCGATTCGAACAATTCTTAGAAAGACATGCATAAATTCGGTTTTGTATGCTAGCGGTATCACAAGTTGTATAAAAAAATAACCAAAGACGAGATGGAGCAACTTTGAAACACTGCACAGTGGCCCAATTCCAGAAAAACGCGGACAAAAATGAAAAAAGTGAAGTTCCGAATTTTGACCTTAGTACCCCGTAATCCCATATAGTCGGTGCAGACCGACAGTCAGTTATGCCGTCTGCATAACGTATGAGAGCAGGTCAATGGGGGGGCTAGGGGGCTAAGCGTGTAATAAAAATCCTGCTGTCACTCGTTAGACACATCGTAGGTTTTTTAGCCGGTAGGAGTCCGGCATAACCGTCCGCCCCCCCGGGGGCGGCGGTACTCATAAGTTTTTCCTACGTTAAAAAAAAAAAAAGACCACGCTTAGGGGGCTAAGCGTGTAAAAAATCCTGCTGTCACTCGTTAGACAACTCTTCTGTCTTTACTTAATCGAATCGTTCATTTGAAGTACGCAGGTGAAAAAAAAAACAGATTTTCAAGTCATAGTATAAGTCTCAATTTTTATCGGATATTGATAATAATTAATTGGTCACTCAGGATATTTTACAAAATCACTTGGCCAAAAGTGTCGTCAGCTCTTCGACTAAATAATTAGTTTACTTCACTACAAGTTCATTTCACTTCAATATTTATTATTCATTTATTTATTTATTTTTTATGTGGCTTGCAATGATGTATAGAACAGCGAGTGACAAATTTTTGCCGTAAGACTTTATGTACTGTCTCTGGTGAAATTTCACATTTGAGAATCTATTATAGATTCTCCGAACCCGAAAATAATTAAACGTTTACTTTAACGTTTTTCGAGTAGACATTTTAATCGCTATAAAACGTTTCGAAGAAACATTTGTAAAACGTTTTCGAAACGCATAGGTGCAACCTAAATATTTATATATTATCCTTATAAATTTTAATTTTTATGTTTATTCATATTTACTTAATTATATCTGCAATTTTTATATTTATATAAATTTCATATATATATATATATATATATATATATATATATATATATATTCTTCTCTCCTCGCTCTCGAAGCTTGCCGAGCGCGGCCGCGGCGGCCAGAATATCTCCTCCAGCTTGCCAGTTCGGACACGAAACGACTTAGTTGAGTTGCACTTTCTCAGACGGCGCGTCGGAAAATGCAACACACGAAAATTGACGAAAAAGGCCGGGATGGCCTCTCTCAGGTTTCTCTCTGGAATTACCAAGAAACGGAGGATTCCTTTGCAGATTACGTCTCGGAACGGCAAAATAAATGTAATAGATTAATTCGCATTCTTTTATCCTTTTAGCACGGTTGCGGGAAAACGCGGGAGTTGTCCGACTCGTGAAAAACGCGAGTGCGCCGAGAGATAATTGCTTCCGCCGTCGCTCGGTGCTAACAATAATATTGTCTTCTCGAGAGTTGCGTTATTCCACGCGCGCGGAGAGATCATTCATTTTATTTACCTCGTACTTGAAAATAAATTTACAACCGAGTTTACAAACGCAGTTTGCCTTCATTCTATTTTAATTCCATTTCATTTTGATCTCATTTCGCACTTCGTTATTAAGCAGATATCGTGCAAGGAATTTCAGTCCTGCGAATGTTAAATGTTTTTTTGTTTCATGTATCATCTTTTTATTTGATTTTATTCTTTTCCTTTATTAAATGTGTGAATTTATTTTTTCATCGTGTATATTTATAAAATGTAATAATTACATGTAGATAATTACAATATGTATGTACAATATATATTTATATTTTGTTAGAGTAAAATTTCAATTAATTTATTACAATCGTGTGTCATTCTGGTACATAATCCGCGAAAGAAATCAATCCTCCATGACTCGAGAATGATTGACATTCCGAGATTATCGTAAAAAAAGAAGCTACTAATAGACATGCATGAGAAATATAAGTACACGTATATATACATAATATATGTATATACATGTGATGTGATAAGCTTAAAGTTGTGCGTGCAAATATAGAAACTTTACACGCTGACATATCATTAGAACGGGCGAGAGAAAGAGGAAGCAAAATACAAAGAGAAAAAAGGGACAAGGTTAGCGCGTCTAACGACACTTTCATACTCGAGTCAGTTTCTCTCCCGCGCGATTCCACCGATAAAACTTTCCTCATGAATATTTTATAAGTCGATCTAAGTGATACAACCCTCGGCCAACGATGCATCATCGTAGACGCTTTTCCACGGATTCTCTCGATCGACAACGGTTCGATCCTTTTCCTATCCCTGATACATCTCGCCGTATCCACGGCATCGGCAGGACGAAGATACGCACGCGGACTTGGACATGCACGACCTCACGTAAGCCCTCGGAGTTACATTAAGCTATATAGATTAAGGTTTAAACATTAAGGGTGCTTAGATCCGATTAGGAACGCGTACTCAAGGTAAACGGTCGCGAAGGAAAGGCGGAGGCCTTGATATTGACTATACTACTGAGACTATCTCGCTTCTTCTTTAATGTGCGTGTAGTGTGGAGTGAAAAAAGTCTCTCGTCATACATATTTTATTCCCTTTAACTTTCAATTTACTGACTTTACAAGGTTCTTTAAAACAATATTAACACTTATGTGGAAGAAAGGTTATTTTTGAAAAATAAAACTGATAATACAAGATATCATAGATAATAAATGTATTTTGTCTTCAAAGAGTATCTGCTTGTTCACCATCATTGTCAACACATTCTTGGAATCTTCTCCAGAGCCCTGAGGCACATTTCTTTGGGTATTGTTGTAATCCACATTTGCAATTTTCCGTTGGAGATCACATAGCATAAACACGTTCTTTTTATCATCCCCCACAGTCAGAAATCATACGACGTGAGGTCTGGAGAACGTGCTGGTCATGTTAGAGGCCCTTTTCTTCCAGTCCATCTCCGTCCGAATTCTCTGTTAAGGGAATAGACATAGCATAGTAGGATGGAGCACCATCCGACTGGAAGTATCCAGTATGCCGGATTTCATATTTGAAAATTGCAAATGTTCGCAAAGAAATGTGCCTCAGGGTTTTAGAGACTACCTGAAGAAAATTCCAAGAATGCGCTGACAATGATGGTGTACAAGTGAAGACAAAAATACATTTGTTACTATGATAACTTGCGTTGTCAGTTCTGTTTCTAAAAATACATTTATATAACCAGCTCAAGAATACATAATTCAAGAATATATGGTTTTCCTGACACTTGACGTGTATATCCACATCAAAAATTTTATGACATCTATTAAACATTGCACAAATATAAATGTGTTATCTTTTGTTTCATTATTTAAAAATGGAAACGCGCAGATGAAATCTGGACGATAATCGTTCAATATAAAACGTAAAGCACAATCTGTCATCCTTTCTTCATTCCGAGAAAACTCGAAGAGATGCATGTGTTTATATTTTCATTAGATCAGACCACGCAGGTCGATAATATAAAATACACATTTTTCCATTTTTCACCCCGAATTTTCACCCCAGAATTTTCGATGGCGGCTGACACGATCGCGTCACAGCGCGTCAACCCTTTCGGTTTCCACCTGGTCGCGTTTCCTCTTACGGTGGCGCGCAGTAGGTAGTCGCCACGGGCTTTTTCACGTCGCTGCGCAGCTTCTTGCGGAGTTACCGAATCGAACTTCCGCATCGTTTCGATCGTTTTCGTGCACGGTCTACATTCTATCGCGAATTCTGAAGCTTCGTGACACGTAGAGTCTGTTTTGGTATACGAGTAGTCACTTTCTGTTTAGATCCCGCACGGGAGTGTACCATCTCGTCTTTTTATCTCTCCAGCCCAGTTTTTTTTTACGCTTTGCGTGTAGTCCGGATCTTCGCGGCGAACGGCGAGCTGTATCTTCCGGAAAGACACTGTCTTCCTTTGTTCGATCCGCGGTTCACGTCGTCGATTCCCTTCGCGCTCGTCTCCCGTCTTTGTTTGATCGGCGCGTTTTTCCAAACCCCCTCAGACAACCCCCCTCGTCTTTCGCCGCTTCTGTCTCTCTTTTCCTTTCGTTCACGCTTCGTCTCGCGCGTACTACGCTCCACGCCTTGTCTCGCTCGAGAAGAGTCCTCTCGTCTCATCTCGCTTCAGACGATACCCGCCTCTATCGTCCCACCTCTATCGGCTGCCTTTGTTTTATCAACGCTCCCCAGCCGTCGCTCCGTCCTTGTCCCGCTTCAGCACGCACTTTTTCGCCTTTCCTCTTTCATCCGATTCACCCCCGTCTCGTCCACTTTCTCGACCTTTCGTCATCTAGCTCGCTTCAACCATCGCGCGTCCGTTTCTGCTTCGCGGCACCCTCTCTGTCATTGTCTTTCCTTCTCCGTCCTCAAATCCCCGAAGTGTCTCTCTTCAACGTTACTCTTTACGCCGTGTGTCTTCCTTCTCCAACCACCGTTCTCTCTCTTCATTTACCACCCTCCACCCTTTCCATGCCCTGCCTCTTTCTCGTTTTCTCTCTCTAGCTGTCTCCCACCAACTCACGCACACCCTCCACCGTCGTCAAGCGCCGGTTTCGTGCGGATTGGTCCTGCGCGCTAGGGGATGCTGCGAGATAATCGTATCCCCTCGCTCCTCGCGTAACCAACCCCCGCGAGTCACCCCGTGTCGAGGGAAGCAGCAGTGAGAGCCAGGCCGCCGCCATAGCCGCTCCCCGGGCAACGAAGGAGGAGAAACCGGCGAATCACTCTCTCTTCCTCTCTCACCCTCCTCTGTCTCTCTCCGTTTTCTCGTTCTCTCCGTCTCTGTCCGACGTTCCTGGGTGTCCGCGTTGCGGCGCGCGTTTCGCGGCGGCGACGTTTTAACCCATATTCCAGTCTAGAATTTCACCAGCGTGGCACGTCGTCTCGCACGCGCGCGAGCCGACGACCGGGCGACCGACCGGGCGAGCATCCGGCAGCGAGAGTGACGTGGATCTGGACACGCGAGTGTCCGCTTTCGCGGGCAGCGTGTACACCCGACGACGGGAGCGCGTAGAGACCGTGCTGCTGACGAGGCATCGTCGACGACGACGACGACGACGACGACGGCGTCGACGACGGCGACGGCGACGATGGCCAACGGGCGAGCGTAGAGCAACGTGGTGAGAGTGTACAACACGCGCGGCGCGTCTTATTTGCACTTCTACCACTTGCGACGACGACGACGACGGCGGTAGAGAGGCTTCGTGTGCGTGTCACTCGTCGACGTGGGTGACCGCCGTTCATCGTCGGATGCCATTGAAGGCGCGAGGGTGACCGGTGAGGGTAGTTGACGGTGATAGCCGCGGAAAGGACAGAGGATCTTAACGATTAGCGGTTCTCTCGATTGCGATAAGACCCGCCGGTGATGTTCAACCGACTGAGGAAGTCTTTTAAAGATCAGCACTCGCACATATAAATGTTGCCGGCGTTTGTAATTGACATTGCGTGTACATGTTACATACTTGATGAGTAGGAATACGGTGACATCGACGGTGATGACGGTTCGTAATCGTGAATAAATAATGCAAACCGTAGTAGTGAGGTCTATGCGGCGAGGGGAAGTTTGTGGTGTCGAGGGTGGCGGCGAGCCGTGAACTTGGGGAATGCTAAAAATTTTGTGCGCCATGTTAGTGTGAGTGTTTCGCTGGTGGGTCACGAATGCCATTGCGTAAACGTGGTTCATGCGGAATGGAACACCATGCATGGTGTCGATGCTGACCCGTATATGTCAACGACGGTGCGGTCATTGAGCGATTGTCGTTAATACCCTGATGGATGATTAAAGGCTACCGTCTCGTGTCAAGCATGCGATTCGCGTAGAACGATAGATGCTTGTTGCAACGTGTAACTGCTGAATCTCTGACGAGAGACGATGACGTAAACGCAGATGTCAGGCGTGGATTTTAGACTTTGTCGAACGTTAACACTTTCCTGAATGTGATACTGAGAGGTAAAACGTCTATTAACGTCACCGTTAAATACGTACTAATTTTACGTTTATTCGAGGCTGCGGTTAATTTTGAAGGGGGTACTTTTGCGGTAACGCGAATAAACGAAAATTCGCGAGGAGCATCAGGAGAGAGAAAGGCGGATGATCGAGAATACTTGGCATGAATTGAATCGTGGGAATTAGTACTTTGTGAAAGAGAGTCCGGAAAATTGTGCCAGAAGCCGCGATTGCCCGGCCATGAAGTACGCCGCACAATAAAACTTACGCGACTTCACGAGGCATCCTGGAAAGAGGTCTACCGGTCGGAAAAAGGCACTCCGCGGTCAATAACGCGCCGTTGAGTGTCTACAGACGAAGTACGCACGATATTCACCGGAGAATTTAATTAAGCGACCAAACACCCGGAATACCTACGAGCCGAGCACAGTAGGTTCAAAATATCTCGCCGGCGCGGCGAAGTCGATTGCGCGATCGGACGTCATCGCGAATGTCGCGTCATCGCGTGCGTCACGTCATCGCGAATCGAGACGATTTAACGACGAACTTGTAATAACTAATGAATGCAGACGTTTACATACTAAAATTATAGGTGCCGGAAAACACCTAGTTGGACGAGGGTTTCGCGCCGCGGGACAGTGAGACGCGATTTTCAGATCTCTTTCATTACGTTTTTCAATTCGTCACTCGAGAATGTAACTTTAAACGCGGGATCAGATTATGCGGCGAAGAAAGTAATAATAATCCCGAGAAATAAATTGCCAGTGGCGATCGATGGTCGACCGATCCGTTCGATCGCGACGGCGGCGTCGAGTAACGCCGTGCGTGTCGGCACGTGTATGGCATTAAGTGAACCGCTGCGAACAATTGATCGCGACAATTCGATTGTCGGTGCATCTGACGCCTCAAGTTCCGGCTTTCGCCTGTCCGATATCGTACATAGCGCGGGGACGCGCGTAATCGCGGCTCATTAAGCGCTACGAGCTTTCAACAGCACTGGCCGTTTGATCGCGTCGCTTTGTCCGCCGCGACGATGTAACGAGAGAGTCGGCTCCGCGAGTCACGTGGACAATTCTGTACGACGAGAGAGAACGGCAAGCCGAATCTGCCGATTCGCTGGGCAATTATAGGATTAGCGGTCGCTCATACCGATATATAGTTTAGCACGAAGACATCCAAGCCGAGAGAGCCGGTCCATTTACCATTTCTCCAGTTAAGCGCGACTTTAAGTGCATCGATAAAAGCAATATTCTGCGAGTCGGAAGCGCGAAGCGAAATTCCGCGGCCGCGAGTGCGTGCCGATCGTTCCGGCCGCTACGCGTGAATTCGTCGTGAGAGTGCCGGTGATTGTGACGGAATCGAGGTGCCGATTCTAGGGTCGATCTGACACGCACGACGACGCCGATCTCTCCCCACCCCCCCACGATTCGCGAGGAACGTAGCCACGATCTCGCGATGCCGCGGCGTCCCAGCGACGTCATCGCCTCGGCACATCGCGAGCTGCGAGCGACGAGATGAGAGGGGACGGCATGCGGAAACAAGAGTAGGTATGTGTATTGCGCACGTGTACGTTGTTACGTTAAGTTACTCTCCCGAGAAAGAGAGAGTGAGGGAAAACGGGAGGCAGGGGTGAAGGAGGGGCGCGGGGTGAGGAACGGTCATTTTCGGGGCAAGTGGATGCTGGCTTATCGAGAGTGGCGCGGTCCGCGGCTGCTGTTTGCCGTTCTTGCCGAGTTAAATGGCGCACGAAGGGAGCTATGCCCTTTAACATCGCGGGAAAGATCGATCTCGCGCACTCGAAACGTCCGGCTCTTGCAATTCGTTTAATCGAAGCCGAGAGGGATGGAATTAACCCTCGTTTGATGCCCCGCGTGCCTTCCTCGCATTGCCCCCTCGATGTTTGCGTTTGCAGAACGGAAATGATCTAACGCAATTACCCGGGCCGTATACATTTGAGCGCCGAGCTCGGGTTTTGTAGCGGCAGGCTGTAACAATTCAGTGACACACAGTCCTCAAAGTTATCGTGAAAGAATGAAAAATGTTTTAACGGTAAATTGTTAAGTTTATCTAATCTGAAACTCGCGCTTACTTCAACGATATTTTGAAGCTTTTATTCAATAACGCGGAAAATTATTATCTTTCCACGTGCAGTTCAAAACTTTTGTATCGTTTTTCGCAACAATTTGCAAAGTATCGGAAGAAGATTTCTTATAAATTGCAAGTAAACGACGAAGGTAAACTAATTTCGTCCGATATCGACGATGCTGCTATCTTATGCGCGAGGATCTGGGATTGGGGAAACGAAATCGAACGGCTGCTTATATATATATATTAACTTCGCGTTCAAAGAAGCAAAAGTGGCGCGGAATGCAATCGGCGATTCAGGTGGAACGGAACTCGATTGAAAGCAGCAGCTCGAAAGCAACCGCGTACCGGGGGTTTCATCATCAGGCGCTTTATTGACAAAGGTATTTCGTATTACTCTTAGCAAATACTCACGTTTTCCACAAACGAGGAAGTATCATTATCAAACTCTGCGTCCTCCAATCGTGATCCGGTGATCCCGTTATCCTATTAACGCGGCAAAATAATTGATGTTCAATCGATGATATTGTTACGTTCTGTTATGGCAAAAGTAGTTTAACCGAATAATCAACATTTTCGATTTACTACACGCTTCATCGTAAAACATCTCGATTTTTATTCTCTCTCCCCGAAGATTCCTCGCCTATATAGTGACATCATGCTCATATTGAACAATCAACACCTTGCCTCGCAGTCCCTTCGGAGACTCCCAGTTAGAACTTGCTTTATAATGCTTATGCATATTTATGTACATCGTTTTCTATATCTGTCGTTTATATCGCCCCGTTAAGTTTAATAACATGTGACATTTAATGTCAATCAGCAATATACATGTGATGTAGTTTGGTAGAACGGATTAGTATACGCGTGTAATTATTGTATTAAAATTATCTCGTTCTCTCTTTGTACGGATTTGCCGCGTAATGACAAAATAATGTAAAATACAATAGCCGATCCAATGAATAATAAACAAGTAAACACATCCGAGATGTGATGTATCGCAACGTGGCCAACGTGCATAAATCAGTAATAATAATAAGTGCGAACGTGATTAGTTTTGCTTAGTTAAACACAGTAATTACTATACATATACGTATGACGCGTGGCGATTGTTCTTCTCTACAGAATATTTCCTTCTTTAATGATTTAATTTAATCACTTGGCTTTTCATTAAAAGATAGACGATTGTTTACAAGAAGACTTCGAAAGAGAGCACGACGATTAGACCGATCGGGAGAAAAGTCAAATATCTTTATACGGTTACGACATTCTCGACGGCATTAAGTGTCGCTTAATGGCCGATAGCCGATATCTCGGCATGCGCCCTCCTCCGATGCTTACGATGTACGTGCTTGTAGATCGAAATGGATTGGATTAACACTTCCGACAATTACAAAGTATAGCGCTCATTCTTCACTAAGAAAGCAAGTTAAAGGCGATTTTTAACAAAATTATATGACTACAAAAACCTCTCCTTGACAGCCGGAAATTTTAGAGTATACGGAGTATAATTATAGTATATGAATCAGATGGAATTCTTAATTAATATGTTTAAGCCGTGCCATCAACCACTCGGTCTACAATGTATAATTCAATAAATTTCTTAAATTGCTCATTAAAAAAAGAAACGTCAGTTGCATAACAACGTAAAATTACCAGTTAATTTAATAGCGTATTATGAATGAACATTGCTGTACGTAACACCGGTCAATTATGAAATTGGTGTACAAATTTTTGGTTAGCGGTTTACCTCGTAATGCACAATAGTTACCTTTCAAAGAACCTCGCATACTCTACTTTATTATTATTATTAAACGTTAACAGATTTATTCCCGCATGTCGTCACTGTATCACTAGATACCATTTGGTTATACATGTATTACATGTAAATTAATTTCCTGCCCGCTTGTTGAAATTGGGATTGTATTTCACATCGATCGCTCTCCGAAAAATGGCGATAATTGACGGCGATTCATTGTATGCGTGCGCGTACGCGAACGTACGATATTAAATTCGTCACGTGTCTTCTGTTGAGCGCGAACGTCAAATACCAGATAGCAAAATAATTACGCAACAGCTTTAATCAACGCGTCATCGATGCAACGCACGGGATGTATATACGTGTGCGAAGTTATTAAACAAATCAATATATTTCGCCGGCCCTTCGCGCGCAAATTAACGGGCAAAGTCGAACGCGATAATTTCGCGCAAAATGCATTTATCTGAATTGGGACAGATGTCGAGATCAGCAAGTCGCGAGTGGAATGATAATGTCTGTGTGAAAAAATATTTGTGACATACAGCACATTGCGCACATTTTAAATAGACTGCAGATCTCGTACTGGCTGACTATTGTTCAAACTTTGATACAATCTCATATTCCTATCAATCGCGCATGTGTGTGTGTGTTTGTACAATTAAAAATCGCTGTTTATCTTTCCTTATTTTTGCACATGTACAAATAGATGATTTTCTCTTGTCTGATAGTTTTTTCTCCCTTAAAAATATATCCATCGCTCGTATCACTGGCACACGGCACACGAAATCCTCTGTACCAATGTACCCAATAAATACAACAGATCCACATATTACTGGGCGAGATCGACTGGATGAACTGGCCAAATATTTCGGAAATATATCTCGCCGGTTTCGCGGACGAGGGAAACCGCAACGTACCTTCCATCTGCGGTCAAAGCCGCCGAAGAGGAGATCGCGAAAAGATGGATCGGCTGGCGTAACTCCGACGCAGATATTCGGGCGATGATAAGTCGCGCGGCGGAAGAAAATGGAATGGAAGTGTTTTGGCATCCATTGAAATTTATTGCGGATTATGCAGCGCGGAGTATCTTGCGTGCGCGATCACGGAGAGACCTCCTCCGCGGGAGATCCCCTTTTTGTCGATACTTTTTTCAACTTCCCCGGGCGATCTCTCTCGTCGTTCCCCTGCTCTTCTCGCGTCCGTTCTCTCGCCCAAGTTCCGTTTTTCAGCCGAACTCGGCGAATTTATGCATCGCCTCGCCGGCAATTCTCCGCGCCAATAAATATGGTCGAGACAATATCTTTATTTATCTTTTGATACAACGCGCTTTTTTTCGTCCGAGAACGAGAGAACTATGTTTTTTTAATCTGTCGATACATCGCAGCGAAATTCGTTCCCGCGAGATTCGAGGGAGTCGAACGAAGCTTGACTTTTAGATCCGTTCGCGCGACTTTCGGTGCGGGATCTTCGTGAAACGAGATTACCAACTTAATTGCATTAATTAATTAGGTATTTCGTGATGCGCGCGCGTGTTTCGCCCGCGATGCGGAAGGGCTCTCGGGCGGATTTGGGAGAAGTGAGAGTAACAAAGTACCATTTCCCATTGGAATTACAACGGGTTTCTACGGCTAAATCGACACGCGTTGCAACTTTCCGGTCGATGCTTCATATTGAGGGCATTATCTCGTTTTATTCAGAGAGCGCCGCTGCCCGTTCGTATTCTCGCTGCCGGTATCGTTTATCGGCCAGCTTTATGACGTAATAGCGCGCACAACTGGGTTATCACGGAACACCTGTATAAAATAACGATATGATATATAATGCTCTCGTCGCAGGATGCAGATTAGATGATGCGGATAAACGAAAAGCAAATTGCTCGCGTCTGACAGTTATAGATTATTACAAGTGCCGTTAAAAAGTAACTATATGAATCAAAGCATACATACATATAGTTTGTTGAAAAAAATAGTCGAAAAGTAACGGTCAGACGTGGATGGCAGATGTTGCAAACGTAAATTTTATTTTAAATCAATAAACGTCACGTTTCTGTAATTGTACGCTAAATGAATTATTATTATTATTCGATCCAGTTTTACAGATCGAATTTATATGCAGCAGAGATTTTAATATGCGAAATAATTAAGGTGACTCGCGTTGGTGGTAGCTCCGAAAAGCAAACTTGCGGCTGAACCTCGCATTAACCGCGAGATAAATTCTCGCCTTCATAATTCTCAAGCGATTGTTTTATTAATTTCGCAGCTTCTACGTAACTTCCAACGACTAACAAGCACGCGCGCGCGCGCGCGCGCGATTACGAACACGCGTTCTTCGTGCTTTTATATAACGATTCTTAAAACTTAATTATCTCCGCGGACATGTCGCATTATCTGAATTTTCCCATTAACGCCGGGTAAGAAGTAATACCTGCAGCTCATAGTGGCGCAAATTTTCCTCTTAGAGAACGTCGCGTTTTTTTCCCCGACGCCTGCGATAAGAGCTGTTCTAGCGTCCTGGAATTAAAAAGATAATTGAAGGAGCGAATCTCTCGCAGAAAAAATTATCGGGTTTTGCACAACCATTTAATTATAGTTAAGCTCTCGCCCTGTTTCTACCATTTCGGTGCGTCATCGTCTTCGACTAATTCTAGCTGATTACCGTATTTTTCGTTGCGAGCAGCCATTAGAAAATAACATTCGTATTGAGATTAAAGAGAGTTTCTTTCAGTTGGCAAAAATGAAAATAACGTAGCCGGTAAAATTACAAGAAAACTCTCCTACGATCTTGTGACCTCTAAAAACGTGCAGTGGGTTCAATGTATTACGTTTTACATTCCAACTTTTCGCTAAGACTCGTGAGAAAGTTTCGAGTCTCTCTTTTTCACATAATTTTTTTTTTATACGTTTCCCAAATGTCTATTTTAAAATATTTATAAACTGCACGCGTGTATATAGATGAAAACTAAATGACCGCTGACTTTTTCCGCAATAAAACTCAACTACCGCTCTCTTGAGTCTGGAGCCAGCGTGTTTTTAGCGATTCTAAATATTGTATATATGTTATGGTTAAAGCCCGAAACGCGGTCAATCCTAGGATTGACTAACCAATTCTGCCGAACGGTCAAGCGTCTTGGTCAAAGTTTTGTAGTAATTTGTTAATATCGCCGCAGCCCCTTCCCCGCATAATAAAACTAATCAAACTCCCAGCCTGATAAATAACTGCTTTAATCAAGAAACTTGGTTATTCCTCAAGATTGACCCGTCATTCCGCAGAATTGACCAGTCCTAGAAATGCCCGCGTTTCGGGCTCTTTGACCATAACATATATACTATAAAAATTAAGTGTTATTGTAAATTGGTTGGAGATTTTCAAAATTATACACATCACGTTTAATAGAATATATTATTCTTGTTCTAAATTTCTCGAGAGGAAGTATCTTTCTTTTACTTGGGGATGTGGAGAATAAATATGATACATATTGTTGCTTGGCTGACTATGATATTCCGCATCTACTGCATTATCACTGAACAATGCAGTATCGGATTAGTACCTACGCTGATTTAGAACAGCCGTAATGCATTTAGTACCTTGATTGAGACCGATGCGTTCGTACCGTGTTCGTTAGCAACAACGAATGTGCAGTCAAACGAACTGAGCGCGATGAAAAACAACGGCATATGGTTTTGCATTTATTTCATTTAATTCTTGATAATTCCTGACAAATGTTAATAAACGGCGATTCGTACAATACGCGATTGTGAAATTGGTTTATCTTATCTGTAGTTTTTAATAAACGTACAGAGAAATTCATATAAAAGAAATGTTAATCTGAAATTTAATCATAAACATGTTTGTAAAAAAATTGGAAAATTATTAGGTTTAACCGTACGTTTTGTTGAAGACAAATCGTGAATAAACCTATGTTATCGTGCAACTGAGAGTTATAACCGATATCTTTTCGGGAAGCTGCTCGGCGAAAACCACACGCAGATGCTTGATTGAATAAAACTCGATAAAGTCATATAGACCGCACTCGCGGATGCGATGGTTCTTGTACTTAATGTTTGGCACTATCGTACCTGAATATTCGCGCTCTTGAATATGGGATGATGTTGAATTTGAGGTCGTACAACTAGCATAAACTCGGGCGTAACTTGCTTGTCAGAGTTTGCACGCACCAGAAACCAATGCGAGAAGTACGACCGCGCGCGCGCGCCGTAAGGTACTTTACATCACCGGTTTACTCGCCACGGGCGCACGGTAAAAGCGTGCCTTTTACTTCCTCCTTTCGCCTTTGTCGCTCGCGTTTCCGTCGACAGATAATCGATTCTTTTTCCATCCTTTTCCTTTATCTTTCTCCAGGTTCTTTTTTCCCATCGCTCGTCCGGGATAATTATCGCTCGCGGAAGGATCACTTAGATAATTAATGAGAAATCAAGCGGCCTCTTAATCGGCATTCTCAACGCGCGAAATCGTCGAACGATATGCGAATGTCGAAACCGCTTATGGCTATATTATGCCAGTGAAATACGCGAAGAATTTAAGGTTAATTAAGCGTAACGCTAATGAAGACGTGGAGAAGAATTTAAGCGGCTTTATATTTATGCAATTTGTACGATTCCACGGACGTTTGCAGCGTCGCTCGATCTCTCGGTTTCACGAATAATTAGTGGTCGACGATTTCTAAAAAAAAAAAACTTTTTCGTTGTTTGCGCCTTGGTAAATTCGCTTATTTAAACGTTAGTGAATTATTAATTCTGCGACATTTTCCGTAATTAACGCATTCAGACGCTTCGCTCGTCTATAACAAAGAAGCTCAAAAGAAAGAGAAAGATTTTATTCTTTAGTTTAAATAATGTCTGTTCTATATAACTTTAATAATAAGATGCAAATTTATTCAGGCTAAAGAAAATTACACATGCAGTCGATGTGACGCACACGCTTACAGATAATGACTTCATCAGAATCCAACTTTTCCTCTTCCTTTCTTTCTTACTTTCTTGCACTTTTTCAATTTCCTTGTGGGCCATGAGATTTTCAATTTCGCCAGTTTCTATAGTTTCTACAGCTCCTAGACACTTTTGATATCTTAATGGTAGCATATTTAATGCTCTCCTATTTCAGGAAGCGGTATCCTACCCACTGCGTCTTATTTCGCTGGCTAAGGGAAAGACAATTAACGTAAAACGGTCAAGCGGAAATGAAGCGATAAAATATCGTGGCGTACCACGCTAGAGGAGCGTTCTCGCTTTAGCGAAGATATGTCCCTACTCCCTATAGACAGCAAGGCTAGGTGAAAACGCACCTAATGGCGCGTTTAATTAATCCGACCTTGGTTATTTTAATTATCCACCGGCACTCCTTACACGCGGCGACTTCATCTACTTCGCTCCATCTAACTAGAGGCGAAACTTGAGCGTGAATGGTCCCCGTCACGACGAGGATGGCTGTGGTCGGTTTATAAACTTATCTAACCGCCATTTCAGCACGATTATCCCATCGTTGAATGCTACCTCCCGCATTCTTCGCCATTCACGACAATCCGTGACGCGTGGAACTCTGATACCGCGTGTCAGACAATATATCGTCGATTGCGAATTGAAGTATGAAATTGTGGGATAAAAACGATCGACGACATTTTTCGCGGGATTATTTTTCTTCCAACATACCCATTAGGAAATGCCTCGCAGTATGAGACGACTATATAGTAAGCTATTTTTGATCACGTTTCTAGAAATTTGAGAACACCAGGTACTGATTGTATTTCAATTTACAGATTGTAGTAAAAATATTCTTATGGCAAATATAACGCATTGTAACTGTATCTGACTCACATAAAATAGGCGGCGAATAAGCTTAAGTTTCGATTGATGGAGATTTGATGAAACTGAATGATATACTTATTGATGGGATTCAATTAAAAAACGAGCGGTTGATACTGAAAAAGTAGAGTTACTTTCAATTAAATATTTTATACCTCGCGGAGTAAGCGCAACGTATCAAAGTTTCAGTCGCTCTGGGAGAGTAAGTATATAAAGTTCGCGAGAGTATCACAGCGCGAACTATTGCAAGTTTTATATATAAAACCGCCCGACACGTTCCAAGCGACAAATGATTTTCTTTCCGTACTTCCGTTTGGGTATGCCGAGGAGATAAAATAACTTTGCTAGTCGACTTATTGCACGATTTCGTGGGAAAACGATATTTAATTAAAAAAAACTTTCTTTCTGTGTTTCTGTGCTTCGATATTTTCCGCTGATGGGAAACGATAGATATTGAAGATATTGATACCGCCGAGAGCGATATTTTTTTTCCTCTTTGCCGAGGATAAAGAATTATGAGAATAAATTTTTCTTGCAGCGACAGCGGAGAAAAGTTTATAAAATTGCACTACGGAATATAGATAATATAGATGCTCAAGATCCAGCGTTAAATATCTTTTCTTGGCACTTCAAGGTAAGATAAATATTATGTTAAATTGAAAAGTGAAATTATAAGGAAATTAAAAACTTTTAAGAAAGCAATGTGTAAGCATAAATAATCACGTAATAAAGCGGGAAGCGATTTATTTTAATTTTTGCGCCTGCGGATTCTCCCCGCAATAGATTTTATAAAGTAGCAATCTCTTTTTAGACGATTAAATTCCATCGGTACAGTAATTAAAATATCCTGTCAAACCTAACATTGCAAGCGAGTTAATTTGAACGACTATCTCCCTGCGACTTATCGAGCCATCTACTAGAACTTTTTCCCGCACCGACGCTAATTTCAGCCGGAGAAATTATTTCGTTCGCCGGACCGACTTTTCTACTCTCTTACCCGATAAAGTCTCATCCAAGTAGATGAGAGAGAGAGAGAGAGAGAGAGGGGGGAAGGAGAGAGAGAGAGAGAGAGAGAGAGAGAGAGAGAGAGAGAGAAAGGGAGAGAGAGAGAAAGCGAGAGAGACAGAGAGAGCGAGTTAAAACCATTTGCCTCTACATGTTGTATCCGATTATTTACGAAAAGAAATAATTCTCTAGCGTCACGATGTTTGTCAAACATTTCCATATTGCATTCAATCCGAATAATCTCGTGACAAATTCGTACCTATTTATCAATCCTGATGTTCTCCAAGAGAGATCAATTTAAATTATTTCTCGGTGAATGACGGTGAAGAATGACATACTTGTCTAAGAATGTTCGTAAAAATGGGTTTTGTAGCGGGCACCATTATTTCGATTTGAGGACATTTTGAAAAATATCTCCCATTTTCGTAGCAAGAATGCGGGAGAACGAGGGTAAATGAAACTGTTCTCCGTTCAACCTTGAACTGGAAATCGAATGCCGCTTCCATCGATCAGTTCTTATCGATACCGCGAGTGTCTCGGAAAGTTTTCATCCTTCGCCGCCCACTTCGAGGGATAGAGCACGTGTAAAAGGACACAGCGTCGCAAAATCGCGCTGCTGTTCAATATTGATATTTTGCCGCTTGGGCGTTTGCCGACCGGCACTCGCCGGATACCGTATCGAGTTAATATTAGCACAGCACGAACTAAATCATGTGTCAGGGACAAACGAAATTTAGAGGAATGCATGCGTATAGCCGTACGTATATACACATACAATACGTGCATCAAGTGTGATTCCATCTTTACCACGGACAAATTCTAACGTTGAAATTACTATTTTCATCGAGAGAGAAATAGAGTGACAACGCTAGGAAAAGGATTTTCAACAGATCGCTCGTAGCATGCCCACGCTCGCTCACAGTGAATGGTTTTTCATCTAAGCAGTATTATTACCATCAGGCAAATATTTTAGCCGTCAAATTTACTTTTTTCCGCAAGCTCTATACGTTGTCCAAGAATCGAGACGGGTTAAACGAAAATGCCGGTGCGAAAAAAAAAATGCGCGTTGCTTGGCCAGCAACATGCAAATACGAATTAATAGTAGCAAACATAATTATTTAGTGGGTTTAAGTGAAAAACGAAAACGGAGCAGTGAAAGAAAAATACGCAAATGGCCGAGTGTTTTAACCATCCTCATTATCTAGGGAAGGCAAGGATAAGCCATCGCTGTTTTGCGGATAATACCGTTGTTTATTACCATTCGGGTAAAAACTAACCAAGGCAGCCCTATCTGCGTTTTGCAGTGGCACCTGAAAGGCAATAAACGATATTTTGTAAATTATAAATTCGCCAAGTAATATGGGAACAAGTGTCCACACAAACGGCACGGCATAACTACCAGAAATATTCCCAGTACATTTATGGTGGATTTAACGCACATTTAATAGCAGTCACGCTGATGTAGGGCACTTAGGTAGATTAAACCGACATATCCAAACACTGTTATATTCATCGACACTCCAGAGTGGCCGTAGTCTTCAGATATTAAAAGCGTATTTTTTCCTGCGCGTATTCGATATTGACGTAACTCAATTTAATAATTATATAATTTTACTAATATAATTTATTTCGCATTATGTACGAGTAATCTGTATTTTGTTCGCTCAAATGTCATTAAAGAAATGTATTCGCCAAATATTCGCTATATTTCGTATAATAAAGTGGAAAATGCAGCTTAATAAACTAACTGAATAACAAGCTTGGAGAACAATGTTCCATTTAAATTATATAGAATTCCTCGCAAAACTTCAGAATGCAATAATGTAATAATTTTTAGCATCTGCTTTTATGTAACATCGGTCACGAGGAAAAAGATTAATTTTAGAAGTCAAACTTTAATAAATACAATTTATTTTACTTTTATACCAGCTCCATTAATTATTTAAGAGTCTTCTAGTTCCCTCAAGTAATAACGGAGTAAATAACTTGCATTAACGTAAATAATATATTAATTTTATGCGATATATTAATTTTGTCAAAGCGAATAATTGTGCAATTATATGGAAAATCGCTGAGACACGATATAATATCCTGTGAATAATTAATAGAAACCCTATTAATAAATATAGGATAATGAGAAATATTTTAATAATTTCTCTTCTAGCAGTTAAAATTTTGAAAAAAACCTTGATTCTATTCAATTCGGCAACGGTTTCTCACGTTTGCTCGATTATCTATACTTTGATAATCCGTAACACGTCAATCTTTACCACGCTAAGGTTCTTTTATTCTTGCATTAATTGTAGCAGTCGCCGGCACAAATTGTTTGTTCGGATAATCCAATTAAAAAGCTGTCTGGACAAATCGGGATGCAGTTTTGTTACAGACGCAATTTCCGATATGCAGGTTGATTTTGAAAGTCGATGGCAAAAAGTGTTGTTGGAGTAACGATGAAAAGCACGCAAAACACAAAAACAATATTATGATTTAAGCAAGTACCTCATAGACTTTCTCAAAACCAATATCGCGTTTTCGTTCGTAAATTTTTTATCTTATTTCTTCATTAAGTATCAGCATTTTTTACGTAAAGAAAAGAAGAAGTATTTGCTGACATTTCGAAGATATTAAAAAGTATTTCTACGTTTACTCGGAGCGCTTGAAAAAAGAAATTAAATGCTCTTATTCGTTTATTTAGTTAACATTTTTATAACTTCTCTTATATTTTTTTACTGTCTGTGATTTATTATTAAAGAAACTTATTATCAAAGAAAATTTGTCATTAAATATTTTTAAAAAATATCTTTCATTATATAAATATATTCAAAATATATTAATGTGCGTGTCATTGTATTGTCAACGACAAATTCTTCTTAAATCAATCTTTAATAGTTTTAAATTCATCAATTAAGAATTTCTGAAATGTGCCTTAAAATTTAAAATTCTCGAGATTTGCGCCTTTTATCTTTAAAAATAATTTTGCAATAATTCAATTATATTAAATTGTACAAACTGATATAGTTTTTCTGATACTATAATATGCACGTTATTGAAAAATTTTAATTGATTTTTATCATATTACATGTATATAATTTATTACATTCTTAATCGTTCGCTCGACTCGGATAACAATAGAAATTGATTCTTACGTTAATTAGTTAGCTCCACGTGTCTCGAATCCTTACTCCGGATTTTTAGATCGTCAGGATACGGTACCTTGATTGGTTGGAATTTAAAGAGCTTAACCGATTATCGATGAAAGACTCGCACAGTTTAACCTTTCATGCACGACCTATGAAAAATCTGATATCTACCCACATGATGGAATTTAAATAGCCATCCTTTTAATAATCCTGCTTGTCGATTAATTGATGAAGAAAGATACACATTCTATCACATGTTTTTTGTATTTGAAGAACACATTTATGAGATATATATATGCATGAATGTTAACTTCAATGCATAACTTCGCTTCTGTGGGGTATCAAATTTCTCAGGTAACCCCTATACGAAAACTGTAAGTATAGTTTTGCAATACAAAAGTATTTTCTTGTGTAAAAAATATGAATTATATATATCGTGAAAGAAAATATTCATACGTGTTCGTATGCGACATGTGTATACGAAATTGTCTGTGACTCGCGTTAAGCTACGGTAGTTCAAGTAACAGCCATCGACGTCCCAAGTATACGAGTTTGCCCGAGCTATTGAAGAGCTGCGAACTGTCGTTTCCCTTTCCGCCGTCGAACGTAGCGAATGTCTTTGCCGTTCAAGTAGGAAGACAGGTTAGTTTTACCCGCCTACCCGCGCCGGCCGTGTCGATCGCGATCGACGACTACTTATACAGGAACGCAAGAGATCGACTCGAGTTCGCTCACCCGCGCGCCCGGAATCCCGCTGTTATGCAAATTCCGTAATAATTCCAGGCATTTTTCATCCCCTCGTTGTATCGCCATTCTTTTTCTTTTGTTTTTTCTCTCTTTCTCTTCTCACACTTCGCACGAGTTCAAGCTTATTTTCTTCATCACGCGATTGTATAGAAAACTCAACGCAACAACAATCCAATTCATCCATAAAACATATTTTAAGAAAAGTAATATTAAAATTTTGTATGACTGATAGTGTTTTTTATAATTTCATATTATTCTTCTAATTTTCTATGATATCGATATGTTCTGAACTAATGAATTTCCTGGCGTTTGATGTGATCTTTAGAATGCTTATTTTTAGACAAAAAATTGATTTCATATCAAAATCACTGTTACAGCTCAGAAAGTCATGGGGAAATCTATTTAATGCAAGATTATATTTATTGTATCGTTTATTGAGAAACGAGAAGCTATATGTTAAAATCATGGACACCGATGTAAAGAACTTTGATTTGAGACTAATTTATTTTTTCAGTTTTCATGGATTGGATCACTGACCACTGTATATTGCATTTAGCCTCTCTTATATAAGAATTATGTAAAACTTTATCGACATATTAGAAAGAGAAGCAAGAGCAATAAAGATAGAAAGTTATTATCACGTTACGTAAATTTTTTGAGATGTTATAATATAACATCAGTAAAATTATCATTAATTTTCATATATCTCCAATTTATTCCCATGCTTCCTATTTTATTCATTAATATTTATTAATCTACATTTTCTTATCAAATTAACTATTAGGTATCTGTACAGTAGCACAATTAGCAGCATAATATAAAATTTTCAGACTTCCAAGTGTGTGGATTATCGAAAAAATAAAGATGTCGCTTAATATTGCTAATAATCAATATCATATATGTCTAGATAAAATAATCTTCGTACAATATATAATTAAAATTATCAAAATAAATTGAGTGCTCACATTAATTTTTCCTTTTTGATATTATAATTAGATAAATTCAGCTTAATTGTTACGCCTAATATAACATGATATAACAGGAAATGTGAACTTACGTTACACGATAATAGCGTGTTGCTGTCGCATATATCAGGTCGTGAGAGGTACGTCGAAATCAGAGTTTAAGCGAAAACGGCGAGAGAACGGTGGCACGATGGGTGGCTGAAGGAAAGGACGAGGCGCGAAAGAAGAGGGATGTGCCTTCGGGAGATGCGCACCCCGAGAGCTTCTCGAAATATGTGAATATTTACCCCGGGACGAGAGAAAAATTCACTTCTCGCTTCCCGCGGCGGTCTGTCCATCCAATCTCAATCTTTTCGCGTCGGTCAGTCGCTTCGGGGTCGGCGGGCGTCCACACTCGTGAACGACGACGTCGGCGAAGGGACGTGGACGGCCCGAAGAAATTTTGACGCGAGCGGATTCTACATTTAAACAGACTCGCGCGAATGAAAGTTTACACGCGGTTCCTTCCCATTTGCCCGCGCAATCCGGTTAATCCCGCTCTCGTAACGCGTAACGACGCTTTTAAATTGGCGAGGATTTAGCCGGGCGATTTCCGCAAACGCGCGAACGCCGCGCCGTCAAGTGGAGGGAGATCCGTAATTGATTACTATCATTCCGCGTGAAAAAGAATTTGAGCTTTAGAGATTACGCCCCCCGGAATGTCTATGTTATTCTCCGCGGTACTTCACGATAACATGGAGAGAATTTCGGCTGGCGCGGCGGACACGATGATTACGCATTAAAGCGAAGTTAGGCCGGTCTGAGCCCTCGACGCAAACAAGGATAGGAATAACGAGAATTAACTTGTGGCATACACGCTAGAGTTTCTCACGAGATGCCGCTAACTTTAATTGGTTTTCTGAGGAACGAGATATCCTATTGCAACGTTCAACTTAGAAGTAAGGTACATCCCAGTAGCCGGTTTGCAGGTCTCGTAGCAGCGGATAAACGGCGAGATCTTATAGCGTGTCTTTTTCCATGCACCTTTCTGACAAAAAATTATATATTTTGCGTTTTGTACTCGATACAGCGGAAGCTGAGTTCGATATCGAACAGTATTATTGCATGGCATCTTTGCGCTCAATCTCATTTTGATTTTCGAACGAGGCGTCGTCGGTGTAAGTTTAAGGATTATATCGTTTTATTTCATCGATTTATCAAATATAATAGATTATAACAGATTAATACTTATAACTTAAATTATATAAGACTCGGAGTTGACTTTCGGAGAATCATGGTTATTGTTAGACTCGCATTGCTGACTCTCGCAGCGTGCGTATGACGCGTACCATTGCGCGGAATATGCTTAGGCATAACCCTTTGACAACGGGAGCGTTTCAGGTTTCACGGGTACCTAATCCACTTCGATCGATATGATGGATTGTCTTTCGATTAGATATGGACGCGTAGGAGATCCTCCACAAGACGAAGCACCCGCTCGAGCATATTCGACGCATATATGAATACGAATCACTTCTTATGAGAAATAACTTCCGAGACGGGAGAAACATCACTTCTCTTAGGAAGAATAATAAATGCCGACATCGGCTTTTTTTTAATACTTTGTACCGTAAATATTAGCGGTAACGCGGAGCATTTTGATAGAACTTTTAACTCATGCATGCGCAGACATAAAACTAGAACGCTTTCATTATAATCTAAATAAAATTATTAAATTCGCAGTGTAACGAAACATATCTCTGCATTATGCCCCGTGCATCAGCGTTTAATATATTTTAATTCAATAAACAAAGGTTGGCGGGTATCTTCATTATTTTTCTAGATTACGCTTTTAGAAGATGTACTTGCGCGGAAGGTACTCTACATGGAAATTTTCACGTGATTTGTGTAATGGGTCCCGGTGGTTACAATGCACACTGAAAAAAAGCGCTTCAGCGAAAATTAATGTAAACGCATGCATTTTGTGGTCAGCCATTTTAGCATTAGTTTGTGAAACACGTCGCATGGTCTCTATAATTTCTCGAATTTTTTTTCGCGCGTATTATGACATTTTTCTGTAACATATACGCGTAACAATCGTACATAAAACATTGTTATTTATCGCACGCATAACTCCTTAAAAACAGAACTTCTCGTACGAGAGATTCATGCGCTTTCCAGCGCGATCTCACGTCAACCCGCGTGATTGTAAAACATGATTGGTCTCGAATATTGTGTTACGCACATCAAATCCATCGCATAGAGACACACGTATTCATGATTTCGGGCGAAATCAAAACTATACGGGCGCGTCGGACGTCGCGCGATATAAATGTGATTTGCTGCAAAATATATAGCGAATGCAACTCGAACCAGCGCCACAGATATTACGAATCAGCGTGAATAGCGTGATAGAGTTTCTCGCGCAATCTGGTACCTTCCGAATAAAATATCTCCTCGATGCCTTACGACGACTATGATAGCGATATAATGCGTTATATACTTTCCGCGACTTGTCGCAATGCTGAATTTGCGATCAAGAATATCCGACGACGATCGGAATTATGTCGAACATGTCGTAACTAGGACAGCCGCCAGACTGATGTCGCATTTCGGATTTCGTATAAATAATTCGTTTCGAATCCGTTCGTGATATATTTCTTCTCCGCTCGACTCGAGAGATATTCTGTTGAAATCGTTAGCAGTAAAAGTGGATTGTAAAATTGACAAGGCGCGGACGGTGTTATAAGCGGCCGATCGATCTTCTGCCAAAATAGATCTAAAATTGAGGAGGAATATTTCGGTGCTCCGAGCGAAATGGCGATCTCGCGCCGCTTTGCGCAAACGCCGGTAACAATTTAAAGTCACGATGATGGGATCTTTTATAAAGTGTAACAGAATGCAGGACTATTTCGCCTTAATATCTCGTAATGTTGAAAAAATTACTTTCATGTGACTTCCGTATCAGCCACGCTATATTTGCATACTGGTAATACTTTTTAAGCGACAACAATATTTTACAGAGATTAACAGGCAATATAAAAACATGGAAGAGAATTAAAAATTTATCAATGGAGTATGACGGAACTCCCTTTCCCGTTTTGAAATAGAGAAATTTTTAAAATTATTAGACGGACAAACCGGTCATCAAAATATCAGCAGATTTGCTTGAAATTATAGTGTACTATAATTGAAAAATGTATCATTTAAGCAATACCTACTCGCTGATTCTTAGTGAACTCGTATCCGCGAGTTATGCAACAGAAATTAATCTAAATCTCATACGGGCGCGTCATCATTTAATTTCCGTTTCTATTTAATCCGACGACAAAAATCAGACAGCGTAACGTCGCGTTGTGAGCCAATTCAGAACGGGTTCGAAACAATGTCGGACACGCTGGTCCTGTGTCGTCCCAAGGGGGATTAATGCTCTATAGTACAGGAAGATGAAACTTCCTGCGCAAAGCAGGACGTCTTTTGCTTAGATGCGGTTACACTCACGAGAGTACTCACCGGAGAAGGGGGGGGGGTCATAGTAACATCTTCAGGATCATATATCTCGACATGAATGTGACTATATAGGGTGCAGTAATGATATCCATGAGAATTCCAGATATAGCGAGATCGATACCCGTTCTTACGCGCGAAAAGTATTGAACTACGTGACGTTTCGTCGCGTTTTCAGCAGTTTTATTGTTGCAAAAGCATTGGGCATTGTTATTTCACACAACCACTCATTAACTGTGATCGATCAGTTTCGCATTTCGGAAAAACTGAGATCTGTAATTGAGCAACTACGCATTAGAAAAAAACCATTTTGAATGTCACCTGGCTGTATATGGATTCTCTAAATATATTGTATTTTTTGTAAGCTATTAGAATTACTAATTTATTAAAATATAAAGATATTTTCATTTGTATTTATTGCATCAATAGTTTATTCAAATATCTACAGAAAGTGCTTAAAATTGCTTTAAACTTAATATTAATTTTTGATTTAATTTCTCGCGTAATTGGTGTGTGTTCTCGCGTAAAGTTTTGAATTTATATTTTTCTGTCCTATCAGTACAGATTTTTTAAATTATAAATTAAGCGCTGAATGATTTACTATTAATTAAATAAGAAAAATATTACTCGTGTCATAAAAGTTTCTTTCTCGCCTGCTCTTAGACTCGTATATATTTATCCGCAGATTAATATATTTTTTAATTGCCGATTTAATTCTTTTATAAAGTTGCATATTTTCACGTAATAACAGTCTGATTTCACACGGTGTGTATAAAAATATAAAGCAATCATTTGTAACGATCAGAGATGCATTTTTATGTTTATGGAAGCGCACACATACATCCGTCTGCATAATATCGTAATATACGGCCGCATCAATGGGAACAGCTCACGTTGCGTTTCACCAGAAATTGAATTCTCGTATATCGACAGTGACGAAGAAAACGCACTCTCCTCCGCGGTATACATCCTATAATAATCGGTTCTCGATGTGGTTAAATGTGTCAACAACCCCCATTACTTTTCTTACAATTTTAATTCGTGGCGCGTACACGCGGCGCCACGTTTTCATTCATTTGCGCACTCAGTGAGAAACGAACTTTCGATTTATTCATCGCGCTGGTTTCCGTATGCCAATAACAAACTAAACCGTTCATCGTGTAAACGTGCGTATATACAAGGTTGTATGCAAAAATATCAGCGTGATTGGTATATACACTCTATCAAAGGCGGATTACCGCCTAGCAGAAAAAAGAGAGAAAGCACGAGAGCCACGTTAAGTCCGTTGCGTTTTACAATTTGTTTCGTCGATGTTAATGCAAAATATGCTTCCAGACTCTTGACGGGAAATATATGGGTATATAGCCCAAATTGATTAAAGATTCTGTAGCTACTAAAGTTTAGTTTCAGAATAACGTACGATCGATGTGAGAATTTGCGAGGGCCAAATGCCAGTGTAAACGTCCATATCGTCAGAAAGTTACAAATTGCAATCTGTTATAATTGAACGTATAGCTGTTGTCAAATTCGGCTTTTTAATTAAATTGTTAGTTCTTGTTGCTATCAAAATTATTAAGCTCGTGAATGATGTACCAGAGATATGCTTAGATCATTTAATATAAGATGTGCGCTTCAACATTGCAAAAGTTTGTTAAACGCTTATTGAAGATAATCAGTTAAATAAGTAGTGAGTAAGTTTAAAAATTAAAGTGAATCATTAAATTCACAATATATATGTACTTCTCAAAACAAAAAAGGTAACAATATATAGTCACAAAATATTAAACGTATAAAAATATTATTTGTAAAAAAACATTAAATGTACAAAAATATCATATGCATATAATACATGTTATTCTAATTTTATGTTTTTCTTAAAAAAGAATTACAAGAATTTGTAAAACATTGACTTCGGTAAACTTTTGCAACTTAAAAAATATCGAGTTTGCGCTTTATTTGCCGATTCAGGAAATATTTATCTCTCGTCGTTGATAAAAATACCAAAGACCGAAATAACATATTACACACAATGCACGCGTTTAATTATTAAAAACAGATATTAAAAAGTACGAAGGCTATTTATAGAAATGTCGAAAAAAATTGTTTTTAACTTGATTTGCAATCGTTTGCCGGAAAGCTTTTTTGGTCTCTCGGATTTCAATTATAAAAAGGTTAAAAGCATGATTACACTCGCGTTTTATCTCGCGAAACTTATATGTGTACGTCTCGTACGCCGGGGAGAATTTTTACGCTAATCGATCGCGTTTTACACGCGCAATGCGTAGCATGATCAGCAAAATTTCTCCGTGGCTTCCTGATTAAATTCCGTGATTTATCGTCCATACGACAGAATCTCACGAGAAAGTGTTCGCATTTGCATAACACTACGTTGTGCGGGTCGATACAAAAATACTATCTTGGGCCTGAGCTATACACTATACCCGCCTTCGAGGTAGAACGTCAAACGCAAACGAAACCCCGACGAAAAATAATTTATCTCCGCGTGATGATATCGTAACGCGGAGCATCCAACTTGGAAAATAATTCCTGGCAAACAGGGAACGTTTTATTTTTTTTTTTTATCTCCGACCGATAAACTGCTATTATTTTTAAAATAATTTTTCAATTCTATTAAACTGCGTAATTGTTATTTTAACTTGTATTTTATTTTTCGTATTAAATTTATTTATCGTATAATAAGCATATATATATTTAGAATACTGTGAAGCTAAAATGATAAATTTACTCAAACTTAATAAAGGTTTGCTTGAATGACAAATAAACACACACAAATATAGAACTTCATTTCGCGAAATAGTAATTTACAATAAATATCTTAATACAATTATATATCTCAATTGTTGGTGCGAGAAGCAATACGACTGAAATTTATTCGTGCAAAACTAGTAGTAAAAGCTAAGATTATTAAGTTCAAAAATAAATTCTCGTGTAAACATTTTATGTATGTGTAAAAATAAATTATAAAAGTGCTTTTAGCTACATCTAGATGAATGGTCCCTTGCGTAAGTACGTACGCAACGCATTTTTGAAACACATTTTCTTATATTGTCAGCAATTTTGTACATTTGGCGCAAGCACAGTTATTGCCCTTTTCGCGAACGTGATATTTCACCGAGCAACAAAATTTCTGTGACTTTTCTTTTTGGAAAAAAAATCACGTTACGTTCTGTAATAACTACGTATGTACCAGTGCATTTTGAGAACATATATCAGGCAGTATAGATCACAAGTCAATCTGGACACAATCTTCAATTAATCTTTCTAAATTTAAATTTAACTTAGATTAAAATATAGAATCAAATTATATTAAATATAATTTAAAATAGACCTTTGTCATTTAAATTATTAAGTTGAATTAGGAGAATAACACAAAATTACCTAATTTGCGTTGTCCATTTGCGAGATAAAATGTAAAACTTTTGATCTGAAATCTGAAAAAAGTCTCGGGAAAACTTCTGATTTTCCGAGATTGTTCATTTTTATTTATTTCTTGCACGTGCATATATACATATTTGCCTCTCTTGGAAAACTTGTCTCATGTAACCTACTTTGAAATTCAGTTTTCCTGAAATCTATGCATATTTTGTATCCTACATTTGCTTGTTTTCCTGTGCCAATCTTGTTTTATGGTATCTGATGACAGCGCAGCAGATGCTACTGTTAATAAAAAAAAAGAAAAAGTAAAAAAAAGGTAAAAAAAGACGTTATCTGCGCCATCGTAAAAGCTTCGCCTGTTAAGCGCTTGCTTTGAGCTTAATTTGCTTTGTCGCCTATTACCAGCCCTTAATGAGGATGTTACAGCAATTTGTTTTTTCTTTTTTCGTTTGATCGTGTTTTTTATCTCAATATCTTGAATAATTGACACGATGACACGCGCGTTGATATTGGATATTAGAGAAGGCAAATAACATAAAATATATATTATTCGTTATTAATAATAGTTAGTATTATTAGAGCAGTTATTAATATCCAGAGCATTATTATTAATCAAGAATAAATAATGAGTTACAGAAATTTTTTTATTTTATATTGACAATAGCAATAAGAAGATATATAATTTTTAAATATCATGCGACGAAATTCTGCGTCACATCTTGACTCTCATTTATTTCCTTTTTTGCGCAAAGACCCCGGCCGAATAATCCAGCCAATATTGCCCGGAATTTCGGCAACAACCGAGAAACCGAGCGACGTCTCTTGTCGCCATAGTAACTCCTTCTTGTGAATCGCGTTCTACGGAGACTCACAGAACCGTGGCAACGAATCTCATTCGCTGCTAAATATCCTGAGCAACGAGGTCATTTTCTCGGTCCGCTCGCGAATTGCCAGACGCGCCAGGGAGAAGCAAGAATATTGAGAATGCTATTTCAATTTCAATCTGGACGCAGACGACCAAATTTAAACTGGCAAAATGTAATTCTATTCGTGGTTCTTCTACCGTCGAACTCAGCGAATTCTCGATCTGAACTTGCGACTGCGTAAACGCAAAAAAAGCAGAGCGTAATCGAGAGCGAATAATTTTGAAAAACTGACGCAACGTGATTCATATATTTACTTGCACGTGGAAAAATAACAACATGCTTTACGTATTTATCGAAATTTATAATCTCGCAATGTGCGAAAGAGAGGAGAGATTTGAAGATTCCTTAAACTTTTATGCGAGAAGAATATATAACTATACTTATTACTATTGAAAATCAACTGTACAGTCAATCCTTGTTAATTTCCTAAAGTTAATACAGCCGGTAGAAGGTAGATTGGTAACGGAATCAACGAAACTTCATTCAGGAGTTATATATAGTTGCGGCGAGTTGCGAAGCATCCTCGAACAATCCCCGAGGATTACTATAAATATCCTAAACTGTATAACTCGCTTACTGCGCATCCTATGTGGTCCTTAACAATTTCTGAACGGCACTTCTAAAAATCGTGTTAATCTTATCTGAAACCTGACATTGATAAATGTTAAGTTGTAATGAAATACGATTAATCGCGTCCTCGACGATGCTCGGACTCGGAAATAACTTCATTATGTTGTTATTATTACATCTTTTTTTTTACAAACTGGTTTTATTATTTAGTTTGATTAATTATAAATGTCACACGTATATATATTTTTTCAGTGATTGATTATCATAGTTATTGATTGTTACCACCAAAGATATATCTTCCCCTCTCTATCTCTCTCCACAACTATACCTTTTAGCATAAAGGGCCGATTTAAATGCGCGAAGTTACGCGAGATAGATATCCATAACTCATCCACCGAGTAACACGGTTACAACGTCGTTGACTTAGCACGCTAAATAGGCAATATAACTTATACACGACTATACGTATGTCATATTCTATCCGTTCAATCTCTGTGGATTCAAAATGCAATCCGCAATCAGGTGTGTATTTGACAATCACGGTATAATTGGTAGTGTTTATGCATCGCAAAAACTAGTACATGCCAGTTCGCAATAATCAAAGATCTAACGGTGCCATCTCGAGTGATTGTTACGAATTTCGAAATGTTGGGAAACTTAGAAATAAAAAGATAAAGACTTGGTTTTCTGTAATATATTACATACCATACATACCTGGTATATATACTTATTTTTTGTATGTACAGTGAGATGTCATTTCAAATCGCAAAGAAAGAAAGAGAGAGAAGTGCACAAATTTAGGTTTTATGCATTGCCCATTTAAAATAAATTTTGCGGCAAACATATAGATAATGTTATTTCAGAAAGTTTAAAAAAATATGTATACGCTTTAGAGCAAACATAAAATTTTAAATAACAAGATATAGTGATATTCAGCGACAATAATATAATGTATACGCTAGAACATCGTTAATATACGAATTCGTACTTTAATCAAACTCATATTGCGTCAAACGAACGTAAAATGCAATATTCCAATTTATCTACGTAACAAGTAGCTGCATTCTGCCTTACTCGTTAAGCGTAAGTGGAAAAATTGTGTAATTACACGTCGCTTTGAGATTAAATGTGTCCCGACATAATATCGTACACGGTTTTCCTGCGTCAAAGAGCTCTCTCCCATCAAAATGTGAAAGCACGTGCAAAAACGCCCTATACCACTTCACATTACTGTATTTCACTTACGACCATGTGAATTTATACTCGTACGCAAAAGTGCTCGAAATCTAGCGGTTCGCACCGCACGGTGATTATCAAGTCGCCTGCACTCCGAGGACGGTAAACCTCCCCGTACTATATACACGCGGCCATTGACCTGCACTTTCCGCAGCCGGTGCGCGGTCTCTTCCTCCGCAATTTTATTTTCTCGTTCAACGACCAGAGAGGCGCCGCGGAATTAACCACCGATGCTCGGCGGAGCGACAATTTAAAGCGCACACCAAGCCGCGTCCAAGACGATCCTGTTTTCGGACCAGCGCTCCGTTTTGTCGTTTAAACCCACAGTCAGTGTACGCGTGTTTTGTTTTCCGCTTCCTCGTACGTTATCCTTGCAAGTTGTAACTCGGGGGATTATCTCGTGGGACGCGAAACAGGGCTCGTTGTAGGTTTACCGCCGCGAAAGACCAACATGAAGAATTTAATCGTGGAAACGTGCATCGGGGTTAAGCGGGGTTACGTTTATCTATTTAGTCAAAAATGTGCACACGTAATGCAAAGTATCGTTTATTCTTTCCCTCTCTCTTTCTTTCTCTTTCACTTTCTCTACCGTGAGAATTTTTTTTGTCTTCAGTTGACAACGCTGGATACAAAAGTATTCCGCTGAAATACAAATTGAGAAGATTGACTGGAATTAAGTAATTCGGGATGAATTGTCAGGAATCTGCTATCCATTATAATGTAATTTGTATGCGACAGTCACTTACAAATTATCTAAACTTTGAGGTGACTAGGAAGGGTAACAGTTACGTCGCTAATACGTCTTTAAACGTCATAGCTTCATCTCAGCCGCATAAACTCAGTGCTCTTAAGCTTCACAGGTTAATCCACTAAGCTAGCCAACGGTTGACTACTTAGAACACGATTCGCATGACCAGTAATCTGCTCAGAAAGCCTTCACGTAAATCTGTGTGCGGATATAAGGTCTTACATATACATATATTATTATACACGTAATATTACAACTGTGTTGGCATTATCATTATCATGCTTTCGTTATTTGAAAACTAATGGCATTAATTTATCTTTTCTATTCTCTTACAATCTTGAATAAACTATATTGTCGAACAGATCATTTTGCTACAAGTTAATACTTGCATTAATCATCGTTCTTCGTCCAATCTTAGAGAAAACTTCCGCTATACAACATATGTCAAACGAATTTACATTTCATTAAATTGAGAATACTCGAATAATTTTTAGTTACACAAAAATTACTCCGCATAATTTTTAAAGAAAAAGTAAATATAAAAAAAGGTAATTCTTCAGAATAGGGCTTTTTCCGAATTTTGACATTTTCTTGCGGTTTTCTTGGTAAAAACCTTTGTTGTGACTCCGACAGTGATAATCAATCGGGGGAGCCCGAAAAATATGCACCCTACCTATTTTTTTTACCTATTTTTACTTTATTTTTTATAAATGTCCAGATTAAGGGCGCATACACTTTCCACGCGAACCGAGGTTCACGCACACCCCCCCGTGCTTTCGGGAGAGGTGCGGTAGTCCCGAAATAGTTCACGCATACAATTTCCACGCGAACCGAGGTTCACGCACACGTATGTATATGCCCTGTTTTATAGAAGTTGTGATTTTCGTTAAAGCAGGGCATACACACGTATGTGTGTGCCCTGCTTTATAGAAGTTGTGATTTTCGTTATGTAGGTTAGTGATGCGCTTTAAACAATTAAATACTTTTAGTTATTTTGACCAAAAACGCTTTAATTGAGCCTTATTTCATCGAAATTGGAGAGAAGTGAGCTTTCCTTCAGATTTACTAAAATAGGAAAAAAATAGGTAGGGTGCATATTTTTCGGGCTCCCCCGATTGATTATCACTGTCGGAGTTACAACAAAGGTTTTTACCAAGAAAACCGCAAGAAAATATCAAAATTCGGAAAAGGCCCTATTCTGAAGAATTACCAAGAGAGAAAAAAAAGAAAAAGTTGAAAGTTTAATATAAAATCTATCTATGTATTTACGTTTTTCATTTTAATCCCAGATCTTCCTACCGTTGCGATATATTTTCAAAGATATAGATATAATTAAGGAAATAAAAAAAAAGAGATGCTGGTTATTCTTGATAAAGAAAGCGACTTCTTCTTCGAACCAACTTCGCTGTTATCAAGTTGAAGTGCTGGCGCGTGACGCGAAAAAGTTTAAGGAACGGCAAAAAATTAGAAGAACATATACTTAGCATTCTGCAACGCGAAGCTATTAATAATTGCTTTTAATTATTTGTTCGCTCGAGAATAATTCACGCAAAATACAATACTAAAGCCGTAACCCGAAACTTTGCCAATAATTCGATAAGCCGCTTCTTCCGCAAAGTCAGATGATATACTTCTTAAGTTAAGTTCATCTCTCGAGTCGGATGATGCCGTATGGCACGTAAGTAGCGATAATCTCCTTACAACGTGTAAAGACGTGCTGTACTACCTCGAACGATCCATTAGACTTAGTAAACCTTCTAAATAATGCAACGTGAGCTTAGCACGCGTCACTTTATTGCTTGCATTGGCCCGAATCTCGCCGCAAGTCTTCGCGCGAGTAGATTATCGATGTTCGATCATTTAGTGTTCGCGAAAAGATTTATCAGATCCGACTACTCGGTTTAAATTTTTACGAGAAAACGACTGATCGGTTTAAGTTTCGCGCACGACGAACGTCCTCATGATAAGGGTAATTATACTTCGGCCAGGTGTTCCCCGAGTACCTCGATTAGTACCCCGATGCTTCTTGTTTCGAGGTTTGACATGAATCGCCAGCTGAAACTTTCGGCGGGTCATAAATCTTGCGCGTCGTCGAGGTTGACTTGCATTTTGTCTACTTCGCGACGTAAAGGTGAGGCCTTTTGAAGTTTCCAACTCATCGATCGAGTGGCATTAAGGCCAGCTTGCTGCAAGTAAGTTTGACAAGCGAGTAGATGTACCTATATAATGCCTAAAGCTTGTAACAGCTGAAACATACTTTTCTACATCATTAGATGTATCAGTTGTGTAATATAAGTTTTGCCTCGCTCTCAAACACTTTTTGCCACGTTCTCAAGTTTATTTAATAATTTCTACTCAAGTTTTGTGTGTGTGTGTGTGCGTGTGTATGTTGTGTGTGAAGTTAATTCCTATACCTTTCCGTTTTACAATACCGTGAAAAAGTCGGTGCGTTTGCTTCAAAGCCATTCCGGAATGCACAAAAAGCTTTTACTGAGGTTGCCCCTTTCGCACGCAATATCCGACAAAGCGTTCCGCAGCAATCAATAAGTATCAACGAGACCGTCAACTCAAATTTTCTAAATAAAATCTTGTTAGAAGAAAGAAGAGAAAATAGCCGAAGTAATTGTAGATATACTCTATATCTTTAACCACATTAAATGCTTTCTTACAAATAAACAAAGTAAATCGTAATGATATATTGCTTGCATTTCTAGGTAATTTTATTAGCATAAGATAACACGATTCATAAAAATATTTATTAATTTTCTAGACAAGACAATAATATAATCAATCGAAATAGATTCGATAAAATACGATATAAACTCGTCGAAAAATTGTTTAAAAAGCTTAAAAAAGCGCAAAGATATTATTAATTTTCAATTTAATTTTTCAACGTCAGTTCTTGTGAGAACGAAATTATGTACGAAACAAATTTTATTTTGTGTCTGATGTGACTTATTTTTCCGTAAGGGATCAATTCTTTTTGTTATATTATCCTTTTTAAAATGTATTCTATTCCATATCATTGGAAAATTACGCGAACCTGATGCGACATACATAAACAGCATATATTCACGGGTAAAAGAGTTAAAGTTTCTCTTTCAACCGGAATTCAACGAGGAACTATATATCGGACGCGTCGCGTCGGAATGCTCGTTTCGGAGTAGGTAGTCGGCGACTCTTTTCACTCGGTCCATTGGCCGTTTCTATTCGGTTTCCGTGGAATTCTATTCGCGCGCGAATTCTCTGTTTTTCCTCCCTCCCTCTCTCTCTCTCTCTCTCTCTCTCTCTCTCTCTCTCTCTCTCTCTCTCTCTCTCTCTCTCTCTCCTATATCCCTTTTTTTTCCTCCCTTTCCTCAGTCGTTTTGCAATCTGCGACTTTTGACATGCGAGCTACAGTTGAGTCGGACGCGTAAAAACCCGACCCATGAGAAGCATCGATGCAGAATATCAAGTTTAATTTAACAAACTCGATCAATCCGACAAACGAAGTGGGCACGCAGAATGTGTCGTTAACGTTTGTAACCCATATACGTGTTTTTGCGTTCTTTTTCCTCTTTTTTTCTCTCTCTTTCTGTTTTATTTTAAATAACCATTGGGCGATTCATCAGATCGTGAAACATTCGCGCCCATAAACGTTCGTTTCCGGTTGCATAACGTGTGCACTTTTTTGCAGTTTCAAAATACAATTTTTTGAGCTAAACTCCCCCGAAAATGTAATATTAGAATACGATCTCGAGCGTATACACTCGACAAACGAAAACGGGACAGTCTTTGTGACGTGAGTTGAGGTAACGCGACGCGTCGTCTATTATTTTTTATTCGCATTTTTTCAAATAGTATAATTTCCACAATTCCTGTTTTCCCCCACCCAAACCATTTATTACCGCGGTCATTCTTTTCAATCGCGAGAGCTGCGTTTTATGCAAAAATACGAGAATAATACCGCGGCAAACCTCGAGGGGTCAATTCGCGAGTTGTTCTCACTTCGGTCACACGGTTATCAAATTTGAATAATCGAATGCATTCCGAGTGTCGACGATGCAAATGATTCGCCGTATGCGCGATAATCGATAACTCCCGCTGAAAATATCGCTTATACACGACAGTACGCATCGGACAGCATCCTTTTGCGTATATTAACGAATGCGGAAAATCGGAACTTCCATTAGCGGTGGAATCGATGGGTCGTAAAAAATTCACTACATTTACACCCCCCCGCGCGCGCGCGCGCGCGCGCATGCACGACTCTGTCGCTTGTTTTCGTCCATCGGAGATTTCCGTTCTGATTCATCGACGTGCATGTATGTACATACAACAGAGGCCGCCGAGTCGAGTCGAAGCGAGTCATTCGTCTATTGCAGCGCGTCGCGCTGCACCTCGTCGCAATCAACCGACGCCGAGGCGCACCGACATATAAATGCGCTAACACATCGACGCATCGACCGTAAAGTGAGAAACTGCAGTATCTGCATTTATTGTCGGCGACGACAGCACACGGCCATTTGCAGCCGCAGAACATGCACGACGTCGTAACGTCGCAGAACGCAATCCTTCTCGGTCGATGCACCTACGGGCAAGTCAAATTCACGGTAATTTTCGCACTACGCCAGCGGTGAAACTAAGGCGAAAATGGGATCTGAAGACATTTTTTGTGCTCCTATATAAAATAACTGAGTAAAATGTTCCTGAGGAAAATGTTCCTGCTGGTATCGATCAACTGCCACAACGTTTCGCACCGGTCGTGTGCGCGCAAACGCAATTGAAAAAATATCAGGGAAATGGAGTCGCACAGTTTATGACGGTCGTTGCAAACGAATATCCCGTTTGTGGAATATTTTCAACGGGGATATACATTGTATACGATTTATTTTCAATGAATTTCGACAGAATGTTTGAACAGATTTTGACTGGACACTACCCGTATTGCATCTACTAATAAATTAAACAAATAATAATAAAAATGGAGTATCACACATGGATAAATTTGAATTATACATTACGTTCTGTTATAGATATTTTTATAAACATGAACATCGGTTATAAATGGCTACACGTTACATCAAAATGCTATATTCTAACTTAAGACACTAATGTAATTTTTCAAATTTATTTACTATTGGCAAACAAGAATTTAATAAAAATAAATTTAATTTAATGAGTTCTATCTTTTCTGAAAGTATCCTTAGGAGTATCCTGCAATTTGTACCGTAATAGGTGCCATATAAATTGCGCAGCATCGTCGCTCCCATGACAGATGAAATCTCCTAAGCGTCGTTATGAAACTATGAACATGAAAGCAATTCGGAGCGATACGTTGCAGCGACACACCGCTCTGATTAAGCACTAACACAGAGCCACGAACTAAGATATTGGAGTTTAAAACTAAGCACTACAGATTGCTCCGCAGAGTGTCACTGAGCCGCGTGCTCGTTTATTTATTCCGGATGAAGTGCGCGACATTAATTTATACTTATTTTCGTTAGTATTATATTTTCTCTTCGGCAGACAGAAGCGTCCTTTCCGTTTTCGATATCGCGATTAGATACGTTCGTTCGTTCTTACGATCCAACAAAATGTAAGATTAACCACCGAAACTTTGGCTGTTACGCAATATTTAGCAACCGGCTTAGGACTTACTGATCTCCGTCTAAATCTTTAAGGGAAAGGTCTCAACGGATGATTTATCGAAGCACACCCTCGTACGTAAACTTTTAATGTGCTTTCCAGACTATTTCAGACCCGATACTTCCTCTGTTCCGCGGGATAAATACACTTCGATTCTCACCGGAATTTTTATAAGTTAAAACAAACGCGCTCTCGAGGCGCTCTGGTAACGTACAGAAACCGCTAGAATATTTTTTCCATATTATACTTTCAAATTACGATTTCCATATGAGAGAGAGAGAGAGAGAGAGGGAGAGAGAGAGAGAGAGAGAGAGAGAGAGAGAGAGAGAGAGAGAGAGAGAGAGAGAGAGAGAGGGAGAGCGCCGTCGAGTTTACGCCTGGATTGCTGTGGCACGATGACCCCGCCGGCAATAAAACGAGATTCTCGTTGCCTAAATAATTTATCCGATGCTGTGCAAGGACTCCTAATATTCATCCCGTATGCGACAGTCATTGTTCTTTGTTATACGGAATCAATTTAACGCGTTGCTCGAAGGTCGAGCATCGTCACGTCCGCGTCCCCCCCACTGGCTAATTATTTGTCGATCACAATCCGCAAGATTGCGAAATAATACAACAGACGAATCAAATTCATCGCGTCCATTGGGAAACAAGATATATTTCAATAAGTTCATTGCTAATCTCTTACAATTTATAACGAACAAAATAAAAATGTAACAATTTGCATTATTATTTTAAAGTTTGTATATTTTTCGTGCAACTGCTTTATTAATCTTCGCAATTCGTAGCGACGTCGTCTCGACAAAACCTGTGATAAACGAAGGAAGAGGATGGTGCAGAAATTATTTCCGCGAGAACAAGTCGTTGTATACTTAATGTGAAATATCGTAGGGGCATTTTCTCGCGTCGCGACTGTCAAACGATTGAGCGCACCGTTTTTCTTGTGCGCGAGAATAAGGAGGTAAAATAATACGTCAGGTTAGCGACAGCTCAATGTCCCTATATTCAGGATCTGTGCTTGGTCCTATATATTCTCGTTATATGTATATTATATACAATACCCTTTTCTCTTTTACCCCAGCCACCATCTTCCTGTCCATGTCTATACTTTATATACCTCCACGCCGCCGTGCATGGTTGCAAAATATTGCATACAGCTAATGCGACGGCGCATCCATCATCTCGTCATCCGACAGGATGCATACATGCATCAATGAGCTATATGAGTTAAAAAGTAATTTAAAAATTTCGATCTTGTAGTTGTGACATAGAATACTGCGCCAAAAAAAAATTTCCATTTTAATAATTATCGAAAAATACAAATCTAAAATGTGTGATTCTCTATTTAATCTAACTTAATATTTCTGTCAAAATCCGCGAAATAACCGATCAATTGCTGTTTGCGGTAATGCTTTCGTCTCAACTAATTCTATTAAATTGATTACTTTTATGTCTTTTATTATTATTTTGAATTATGTAATATGCAATGAATATATATAATTCGCACGTACGAAAATCTTTCATCTGGCCTAAGAACGACTTGAATGCTCATTTGAGATATGTTAGACCGTCACGACCTATTTGCTGCTCCAATTCCCTCGAGATTAATCTGAACATAACGAACGTATGAACCGTTCCGCGCAACTTGAGGTTCGGCATAATCGATATTAGCAATTTCGAACGGGCCACATCCTAATCTCCAGCTCGTTACTTCTCCATCAACGTCGAGCGCTTAGCCCTTGAAGAGAAGTCTTTGCCGTCTCTGGTCCTCACAAAGAGCTCATGAAAATTCTACCAGTTACCTCCGAGAATAATTCCGCTCACGTTCACGAAACCCATCGACATATCTGTTAAAACAATGCGAACCAATTTTCTTTTAACGTACTTTATTTAACGTATTTAACAACTGGCATTTCCCGTTCGCTAAATAACGTTTGCTTTCTCTGTTTTCTCCCCAGATACCGTCGCGCTGTATCCACGTACTTCGAAGACGAGTTCTCCAGCCGTCGACGGATCGAACGCGGAGTATCGAGTTTATCAGCGAGAGTGGTTGAACGTGGAGTAGGCGAGAGCGGCGCAGCAGCGACACGTGAGACGAGTGTCGTCGCTTGAGACACTTGTTGCACGTCGACCGTCCCTTAAAGAGGGTCTGTCGGCGTCAATATCGGGCCACAGGGTTGCGAGAGGGCTGCACGGACCCCGTTCGTCCTCGGTGTCGCGGAGAGGCGAGAGTGCGTAGAGTGTGCCGACGAGGGGTTTCCACCGGCGAACGCGGGCCATCGGGTCGACCGTATAGTCGCGGCATGTCGCTCGACGGGACGGTCGCGAACGACCACGTGGCGAGCGACGCGTGCCTCGTACGCCTATCGATCACCGTTCGCAAAAAGTGCACGCCGGCCGTCGCCGCCGCCACCGTCACGATCGTGACGCACAGTGATCGTTAGCGTGTTGTCGAGCGATCGGTGCCGGAAGCGACGTGCTCGACGGGCGTCACTTGGCATGCCGCCGATCGTCGTACGACCCCCCTCGGTGGTCGGCCGTCGTCGCTGCTCTTCACGTCGGTGCGTACGAACGCTCAAGCGGCTCGATTGACAATCGGTAGCGCGGCAGCCCGGAATCGGGGCACGGAAGTGGAGTATCGTAGACGCGTGGCCCGCGTGCCGGATCGGTATCGTGCCGGGGATCAAGAGAGAGCGATCATGTGCTACGCTCGGTGACACCGGTCGCGATCGTGCGCGGCGTTACCGTTGGCGGTACACGTAGTCAGCAGAGAGAGCAGAGCTATATACCACTGCGGGGCGGCTATCACCACGTGGTAAGTACATTCCATCGCGTCGAATTCGAGTCGTGTGTGGTCTCGTGTGTCCCTTCTCTTCTAACCTTACTAGCCGGCTTATTGTGTAGGTTCGTATTGTCAGAAACGAACCAGGGTCGAAGACTTTTAATCCCGGTAATCCCTCCAAAGATCGCCATTGTACCTTGCTCTCCGTGCACAAGTATCGTTCAACATAAAATTACTTATCTATAAACGTATTAAAATATTTCATTAAATTTTTTGTCTAGATTATAGCGTTCATATTCTTGTCGACCCACAAAATATTTCATAAAAACATATTTTTTTTATTAAAGCGCGATACACGCGTGAAGATGAAGGGCAATCTATCATGTATTGTCAAAAGTTATCACATTCTTTTATAAGCGCTTTGCTTTTTCATAGTCAAAATCGATAAGGCGGAAAGGTAGAGACTAAAGGAGATGTATGTAGCCGACTGATCATTTATCACAAATGTCCGTCGGAGCTAAAAGTGGCCAAATTTTTATTCTGCACAAGCCAAACTATTACGTAGCTTCAGGCAAACTGGTGAATTTCAATTTTATAGGTGATTTGTTTCTCATTGTCAGAAGCATCATTCATATTATCTATTGAGCGAAAGTAGATACAGCCTCATAATAGTCAGACGGAACCTTCTTAGTAGTTGGAACTGTTAACTACGATTCAGATCGTTTATCGACCGATTGTTAAATGTTATAATACAGTAAATTTAATTTGTCTTAGATTGTTGCATAAATTCCATCCATCATATTTGAAAGTGATCGTGTTAACAAAATTAAAATCGCTAATGCAGTCGATGTAAAACACAGCATATTTTACGAGAGTCTCAATTTATCTGTAATACAATAGATACAATACAAATCATATACGTATAACACTAACAAAAATATTGCGAGTGTTTGCGTTTTCAAAAATGCTGTGTTACAAATATAAATCTTAAAAAAAAATCTAAAAAGGATGAAGGAGGGACAAAGAAAGACTGGGAACTGTCACAAATAATCGTTTTGCTGGTGATACAACACGATCTTAAATAAGGTAAATGTACCAATGCCGAGACATTTCTTAAAATCTATTATGTCTGGACACCTTTATCATTTTAGTTTTTAAATAAGTATAATGCGAATTAAAATCAAAGATAACAATATAATACAAGAAAAATATTTGTATCCTTATTTCTTTGATTTTAATTCGCGTCATAACTTATTTAAGGACTAAAATGATAAAAATGTCCAGACGTAGGTACGTGTCCAGACATTGATAACATTTACCTTACAAGACGTTTGCGGAAACTGGATCTTCGGAATCTTATTCTCACTAGCGGGCGAAATTTATGCAGCAACTTAAAATACCATATAAGTACACATATATGACGACTCGGTGGTTAAAAGCGTGCAAATTTTAGGTGGACATCCCCGGGCGTGTACTCGGGCGGTTTTGGACAGGACAAGAGGAAACGAAGACCGGAAGGCTGGATCACCTCCGTGGAATGTCTTCGGGCGCCAAGCGACTGGTGCAGTCGCTTAGGGGCCGGACCGGGGGTAGAGGCACCGGCGGCGGTCGTTCCGACGCCGGTGCCGGTGAGGATAGCGGCGTCGGGGGTGGCGGGGCCAGCACCAGCGCGACGAGATTGTGCCATTACGACAGCGGGCATGAGCTCGATGAGATCTCAGTGATCGGGGCTACCGTCAGGGACAACGAGCAGGGACTGACGACGCCCACCACGCCGTGTCACTGCATCAGAAATATCAAGTACGGTAGTGGACAGACGCTTTGCAGCATCACCGGATTACCGCCCGCCCCCGCCATACCCGCGCACAGAGGACAGTCCGGTAAGTTCGATCACCATCTTTTCAGCTTTTACGTCGACAGTTACCGGCATTGCTTCGCATTATAAATGAATCGTGTATTATTTTGTACGGACGTTGGCACACATATGTGTATATACACGTAATCTGACGCCACTAATGAAAAGCATTGTTAGAAACTTTTAATTTCTTACGTGACTTCTTCTCGAAATAGTTCGATTATTTACACACACACACACACACACACACACACACACACACACACACACACACACACACGCACGCACGCACGCACGCACGCACGCACGCACGCACGCACGCACGCACGCACGCACGCACGCACGCACGCACGCACGCACGCACGCACGCACGCACGCACGCACGCACGCACGCACGCACGCACGCACGCACGCACGCACGCACGCACGCACGCACGCACGCACGCACGCACGCACGCACGCACGCACGCACGCACGCACGCACGCACGCACGCACGCACGCACGCACGCACGCACGCACGCACGCACGCACCCACACACACACACACACACACACAATAGAGGAAAAATATTAAATAAATGCAAAATTACATGGATAAGATTTGCAATAGTTTCTTGGAACTAATAAAATAGCATAACATCAATATATAAGATAACATTGGAGAATAAATTCTGTAATGTCCAATTCTAAAAAATTATTTAAATCTGGATATCTCAATTATCAAAATTAATGCGTTATCTTCTTAAAATAAGAATTGAAAACGACTATGTGTGAATTGAAAATTCCGTCCTACAGATCAATTTTAACATTGTGTAACTAGAATTTCTAAATTCTAATTTAATAAAGTTAAAAATTTAATACAACATTGTGACAGACTTCCGTTGTTTGATTTGCGGAGTGTATTTGATTAATCTTTCCGAGATATCTTCGTATTTTTAATCGCGATGACAAATTTTTTTTTTACAATCCATAGATTCATGCGTATATCTATTATATATTAAGATATTATCATTATTTTGTCATTGTCTTTATTTCTGATAGAAAAGTTGTCAATAATGTATAACATATTGTCGAAAAAACGCACATTACTTTATCAGCTTTCAAATTTCTCAAAAATGTACGTAAGATTCATGCATGAACTGACCTCGTATATCGCATAACTTTAGATCTCGCTTTAGATTTATTCCCAAAGTCATATTTCGTAAAGGGATAAAGACAAAAGTCATGCGCGAACAGACTATAATATAAGGCTACCCATTTTCGATTCAACGAGTTGGATAGTCTTTCATTGTAAAAGAGCACTGTAGTTGCCGGCTGCAGCAGTGCAGTATAACATAGAATTATGTAACGATGCAGGTAGAATGGTTGCAAGCGGCAAAAAATGTAGACAAGCTGACCGCGCGTGGGAGCCATTAATTTTTATTACCACTCGTGCTCTCTCGCGCCTTCGGACAATCGCGAAGTCGCTGTTGATTCGCTCTACGCACTCATTGTGCGCGCACACTGCGCACCGTCGAGTTCTCGACAACTGCGGTCCAGTCTCTGCATCGTTAACACGGAGTATTTATTGACACAACGCGAAACATATTCGCCATGTTTCGTTAGTACGAGGCTATAAACTAAACGCCGGAAATTTGTCGCAAAATCTAACGCGCTCGTTCGTATCTTCCAATCTTCACGTATAATATATTGCGTTTCATAAACAGTCATAAATTCTCGTTCGCGTCTGTAAGAAGCGGGATTTTTACTTAGGAAGCGCATCTCTTTCTCTCTGCTTTATATACTTATATAGTCTCGCGAGCACTTTTTAAATCTCGCTTCGCGAAAGGCCGCGCTGCCGGCCAGCCTTTTCCCGAGCTTTTTCTCTCGAAAGAAACACAATCCTGCATTCTCGGCGATTTTTATCGCGATTTCACGTCTATAATTTCTGCCGAATATCTGTGCCGGGATTCTTACATCACACGTAATTACTGTGACTGCGAAGGTATTCTTTGTATATCTGACATTCAGAAGAGGAGAAGAAATGCATGTCATATGTTTGCTGGGAACCTATCTGACAAAATTGACATTTATGACATTTTCTGTCATATCGTCGTAACTATAAACTTTGTTCATGGTGAAAGAGATACTTATTTATCAAAGTGCAATGCAGAGAAGTCGTAACAAGGCACGTTTTCGCCATTCTGTTCCAAGATTAGTATTAATCTTTTCTACTTACTATGTCTACTTGTTCTCTTGTACTTGGAACACGAGTGTTAATAATTGCCACCTGATATCTGCTGAATAACCGATTGTGTGTTCACTTTCATTAATTTTACATTTAGATAATATTTTGAAATTAACCGTCTGCATAATTGTAGAAATACGAGAAAAGGAGCACGCGCGTCGGAAATTAAAAGCAAGCAAGTGTACGTGTACAAAGGAAATATATTTAATTACTACAAATGAAAATTTATGCGAACTCTCGTAATCGCGGTGCAACACCAAAAGTTACTTAAAGCATAAATTAATCAAAGGGAAAGAGAATGTATATAATTGTTGTTTGCTTGCCTGTCGGCGTAAAGAGAACAAAAAGTTCTTTATTAATCATACTCTTAGAACCTAGTCTTAATGCTTTGTAAGGTGTCCAACGACTAATGGAGCGGAAAAGCAGCGTTTCAGGACTTTAATCTTTACAACATAGCTAGAAGGGTTTCGATCAACTTTGACGCCATTAGAGGGGAATAGCTGTTACTGTCTTTCGAGGGTTTAATGCTTTGACTTCGCGAATACTCAAGAGGCTGTAGTTCGAAATTAGCGTTTAAACTGTAAGATTAAAATACGAAATTCCGGTGAAGAGAGATGGTTTAAAATATTAACGATGAGATCGCGATTATTATCCGGTAGTCATAGTGATAAAAGAGAAAGAGATTATTTTCGTATCCTTACAGAATATTACAGATCCCTCCCGACATAAAATGAAGATCGCCGTTAAACGATCACGACGATACGTCGATGATGCAATCCGAGCGATCATTGTCGACTTCAGCGCAATATCTTCGATCGTAAACGCGAAAAGCTTTATGGCCTCCCTTTGAGATCCGCTACGCCAATGATGGCACGACGAAGACCGATAATACTAATCCGCTAATCGACAGTCGTTGGGCCCTGGCATCAGGCAGCAGTTGCCGATGGTATCGCGGAAAATTTACGAGCAACGGATTTCGATAATGGCCGATCCGATTTCGTAAACGTCTCCATTCTCTTGACCTAATTATAACGGACACGTATGCGAGAGATCGATAGGTACCGTTATCGGCGAAAAACACTTTTCCACCGCCCTTTGTTAAGCGAGACATCGTGCGCAGAACCTGAGAGCGAAAACGCAAAAAAATCGAAACACGGCTCGAGTATTGGCTGACACCGACAGAGACGTGAGTTTAAAAATTATGGTGAGAAACATTCAAAAGTTTAAAGTGCCTATCGAGGAGTCTAGATATCTCCACATGTCGATATCGTAATATTTTAACCAATGCGATAAACGAGAATAAAAGATTCGATCCATTAGCTTTAACTTCGCGGGTGACACTTCCGTCACGTCCGCTTAAAAAATATCTGGTCTGAAAATTCTCATAACTTGCAAGATTCTTTGATTTGTCGAGCAATAAAAATTCAACTTGTGCAATATTTCGCTGATCCAAGTCTCGCAAAGCTTTTTATATTTTTTTATATTTTTTTATATTTTTTTTTAAGAATCTGCTCTCGCCTCTGGTCGAAAGGCCAAAACTGATGGACTGTAATATTCTGAGTGTAACTCTCTCAATTTCCTTTCTATAGAAAACGTAAGACGATAAAGGAAAACTGCTATAACGCCAGGTTGATTAACTCGAAAGTTGCCGGCGCAACTCGCCGCCGCAACAACGGGATACGTCCCCCATTGTGACAGGGCTTTTTCTGCCTCATCCGCCGTCCATTAACTTTTCTCTCTGTGAACGTCGCGGTCGTTCAAACGCGCGCGTGTTGCGCGATACCGTGGCTCGTGTATCGTGCGCGATACCCAAAATCTCGCTACTCGACAAGAAACAAGAAACTCCGTCGCAATCGCGAAAGTTCGCGTTGGATGGACGTTGTCGGCGCTGGAGAAGTGGATGCACGGGAAGTCTTCTTTCCGTCTGCTCGAACAATAAGGAACTCGATCGGATGCAGCGCACGCGGCCGCCACGTTCATACGCGCGCTCGCACGAAAATCGCAGTTGGAAACAACTCACTGGAGTTATGTGTTTGCGACGTGTCTACTGGTAAATAGGCGAGCAAGTTCAGACCGGTTTCAATGTATAGTTTCGCAGAAATAGGAGCGGGGTATTGCGTCGGCGATGTTAAGCTGGCCCACCTCTCTACGGATATCGCTATTCACTTCGCGGTTGGCCGCTTCACCGCTGGGACAGCTGTCGTTTCGGTGGGTATACACACCGGAAAGAACAATGCAGTCGATCGAATAATTTCGGATGAGAGAGAGAGATAGAAGACTTTACTTTCAAAATTAATAATTTTCGAAAGTATTACAGGCTCGACTATAGCAATTTCAATTCTAATTTATTTTCATCAGAAATCGTATTTCAATGAAGAGAATTTACTGTTCGCTATTGCCAAGATTAATTATGTTCACAATTAAAAACTGATAGTAACTGAACTGTGCTTGTTGTAATTAATTCAGAGCTTTCCCGCAGTGCGGATAATTCTTTAAAATATATAGGTATGAATATTACGCATGTGTTTATGAAACATGCGAAATAAAAGAGTTGCATATAGTGGAACATGTTATCGTTATAATCTGCTTTTATTACGTATACATACATATTGCAGTATAATTATCTACTTCTTGTTTTGGTGAAGTGGCGAGTTTAAGCTGGACCTCTATGGACGCGCTATCGGAAAAAAGTAGAGTCTAAATGTATATGCATAATACAATGCGTCTCGTGAGAACCACCGTAACGATCTTGATAAAGGGAGAGAAGAGCACTTTTCCCTGCAATTTGCTTTTAGATGCCAGAGTCGCTATTTACCTACCTCAATATTCTCTGTTATCAAGAGAATTGTAAAAGACTATGCAACATTTTATTAACACGTTCATATCACTTTAGTGTTTATAACTAATTTTATTATAATAATTCCCTAGTAGCGCACTGACGTTAAATGACGTTTTAATGACGTCCTAGCTTAGACGTCTCGAGACGTCTGTATATTTTTCTTAAAATTTATAATGTGGAACCCTTGACAAATATGTGCAATGCCTAATTCACATGAAACATGATAAGACGACGATATTATATGAGCAAAGTGCGTTATATGCAAATTTCTGATAATGTCGCGTTAGACGGAGGATATAATGACACATTATGGGGATCGTAGAAGAAGCAGAGAACTAGGTGCAAATTGGTGGATTAAGGCGCGTTCGAGCAACAAATAAAAGTGTCGAAGAAAGTCGTTATAACTTTTGTTCGATGCTGCCGGTGCTTTCCGCACAATGCAGTCAACATTCCTGTTTTTATTTAGCGGTGAAAAGTTTGGAGCATGTGGCCAAGATAAAAGTTGCTCGAGGATGAGATCGAGAGAGAGAGAGGGGGAGAGAAAGAGAGAGAGAGAGAGAGAGAGAGAGAGAGAGAGAGAGAGAGAGAGAGAGAGAGCAGCGTGAGAGTAAAATCGAAACGTTGGATTTTGCACTAAATGGAAAGTCTCAAAAGATACAAGAAGTTGGGAAAAAGTTCGGTTGACTGCAATCACGTTTCGTTTGCACGAGTGATACCTATGTCTTTTCATTAAAGAGATTAATCTCTCACGCTGCCGGCGCTTTCGGTAACGGTTACAAAGATGATCGCTTGGGGTGATTTTAAAACGCTCGGAAGTTTGTTTGGTCGCGATCGATGATATACCGCGCAACTTTCAATATTATTTCAATAATATTATGTGGAGAGTCATTTCTCGACAAATGAAAAATCGAGTTGACGAAAATAAAGAATGGCGATCTCAATTTCTAACAAAAACAAAAGGTTTTTTGTTTCCTAGTTTGTAACAGTTCTTAATCAATATTATTTCTCAAATACATTATATCAGCACACTAAAAATTACGGAAATGTTAATAACTTTTTAAGAATTTAGCTGCTATAAACGATTAAATGTTTCATTAAACAAATTGTTATCTTTCTGTTTCTAATGATCTAATGATACGCTATTCTAATAGTATACTCAAATGTCTCGTTTTTTTTTGTTATTTTTTTACATATATTACTGGTACAAAATCTCTCCCTGGAATCTTCCAAATGTTTTAGGGGAGGTTTAACGCCGGTAATCCCCCTAATTGAAGGTCGCGTCCAAACTTTGAGTCACAAACTCCCAAACAAGTATTTAATGGTCGCTGAACTTTTGAAACGATTAAACGCGTCCAAAAACTAAAGCGATTAATTGCGACGATATTACAGATAAAATCCGCGGTGCTTTTAACAGAGAACTTAATCTTGTGTAACTTTACGACTTTATGCCTTGAAGATCCGCAATGTGTTCCAGAAAAAAAGAAGAAATTACATTACTCATTTACGAAAAATAGTAATAAAGTAATGAGAGTACACTCTTAAAAGAGCAGTAGTTGCTAAACTAGCAATAATCGCGCGCCTATATACTTATCGATCTGACTTCGACTTTCTTCGCTATAAATAACAATCTTGATTATCTTCCTTCTATCCTTTGATGATTCCCCTTTCTCTCCCTTTCTCTGCCTTTCTCTCCCTTTCTCGTATATACTCTTTCATTCCAAAATAGCTTTCTCACTAGGCGCTATTAATATCGCATCAGTGTTATACAGATAGAGAGGGATCAATATTTCGGTACTCTCAATACCCGAGAGGTTGAATGCAACCGTGAAGATTCCTTTGTAATAATCGCGCGGGACCTTTGACGGAGGTTCTCCGTTATCATCAAGCTCTACTTCCTTCGCTTCCATTGCCCAAGAGCGGATTGATTTCCTGTGGCGCGACAGCGTCTGCGATTGAAGCAATTACGGGATGTTCTAAGTGAACTCGGACTTATTTCGAGACGTATGGCTTTCGAAACTCCGCCATCGCTTCTAAAACCTCGTTATTAGTTTGCTTGTTAGATAAAAACCCTCACTAGTGTGCCGATATAATAAAATCAAATAGATTTGGTTAACGTTTAGCATTTATTGGAACCCTCATCTATCACTTTTATCTGATGTATGTACAAATTTAAAAAATTCCAGCAAATATGTATTATGTTCTATATTCTACGTGTATTTCTCTTGCTCACAAATATTTTTAAACTCGGTTTGGACTTTTAAAATATATAAATATCAAATAGTTCCTCGAATATATATCTACAGATAAAGGAGTCCAACAATTTTCCATTGATTTGAAATTCGATTAAATCCTTCCTTCAGGCGTGAATTCAGCTTAAATGAAAATCGCATATGCTTCTAGTTGTGTTTGTGTCCCTGTCGTCGTCGATGACATCAACAATACTCGACTGCATGTCAACAGAGACGGCGGACAACGAATCGACGTTAATTAGATGGGCACATACACGTTCGGAAACAAGATGACGACTCCATATGCATGCGCGAGAACTCTATAGGTTTATGTTGATTCAGTGCGATGCAACGTTTGATGGTACAAACAGATATCTATGATATGAAACCGTGTTACGATTGGCCTTTTGCCAAAATCCCTTTGCAGTTTATATGTATTAAAGGTTTAGAGCTTCGTACATAACGCACTGTTTATAAATTACGTTAAGGATCAATGTTATATTCATGCGCTACGTGAAGGATCGACGAACGAATAAATGAAATTCCGATAACGTAAACGATGCTTAAGAAAATAAAAATAATACTCAATTTACTCTTTAAAACCTCTGGCTTAGAATTTTTGATGAAAGTCACGAAATTAATTTACGTTTGGACTTTAAACATCTTGGATCTGTTACAGTTTTATCTCTATTTCTCTTTCCTTCATATGTTACATTATAAAGCAGATATGCAAAATATTGCGAAGTTTATTGGAGCTTCAGTATTTATATTGACAGTATATTTAGAGATATTATATTAGATATATAAATATTTGACCTAAAAATTCTATAGTATATGTTGCACACCGATCTGTATAATGTGTTTTATTTGTCCAATATGATGACCGAAAACAAATTTTCGGGGCAAATTTCACGGATGCTAACGCGGACGACGCCTTACGAATTGTCTCGTACATTTTACGTGTAGAGATTTCGCAGAACAATGGGCAAAATTGAATTTATATTTTATATATTTTCCCATCAAGAGACACGGTAGTGTCTCGCGCCAAGTACGCGCGAAGCGAGACGCACCGTGACTCTTTTACGCGAACGCATGAGTTGCGAGTATCCGAGATTTTGAGATCTCAATAACGAGTGAACGGATCAACTTCTAAGTAGGTTCGATCGATAGCTTGGGGTTTGATTTATAAATAAGAGTCTTTTTTTTTTGTTACGTGCCCTACGAGCGAAGATATTGCAATGCAAAAACCAAATGTGGAAAATTTTTTTTTAAGAAACGTCCACGTCGGACAAAAATGGCGGCTGGTGTGTCACTTTCCCATTTTTGACACAAGAGTGCACTCGTGCACTGTCGCAGTGCGTGACAGTTTTTTACAACCTAGAAAAGGATAAGTGTAAGTGTGTGATAGTCGTGACCGTTGCCCCGTCGTGACCGATAGTGAAATATATATAAGTATTGACCGTAAAGAGCTGATGCCGAGAGATCTTTAAGAAGGAAGGTGTATCTACAAAATCGTACAAACACGTACGTATATGCTGCCTTGTAAAAGTTGTCAAACTGTATGTTTACGCGAGCGTTACTTCTGTAGTAACTTACGATAATTTATGCCGGGATTACGATGAATTTAACGTAACGGGACGCGACGGACGCGAAGTAACGTAACGTGAACTTAAGAAATTACGATCGCCGTAATTTAAAGATAACCTTAATCTTAACCTTCTATTCATACCAAGCTGTCAAATCATTTCTGAAATGCACGCTGCTTCACGTTACGGCGATCGTAATTTCTTAAGTTCACGTTACGTTACTTCGCGTCCGTCGCGTCCCGTTACGTTAAATTCATCGTAATCCCGGCAGTACTCGTTTACGCGGGATGAATTATCATAAGTTGCTACATAATCTCCATTTACGTGGAGGAATTATCGTATAAGTTACTACGGAAGAAAAACGCTCGCGTAAACATAGTATACGTGACAGATAGTGTGTGTGTGTGTGTGTGTGTGTGTGTACTACGTTTACGCGAGTGTTACTTCTGTAGTAACTTACGATAATTTACTCGTTTACGCGGAGTAAATTATCGTAAGTTACTACAAAATCCCGTTTACGCGAAGGAATTATCGTAAGTTACTACAGAAGTAACGTTCGCGTAAACGTAGTGTGTGTGTGTGTGTGTGTGTGTGTGTGTGTGTGTGTAATTAAAATTATTTATATTTATATTATACATGTATATAATTTATTTAGTATTTATAGGATGATCTCTCGGCAGCAGGACGAGAAAAGCGGAAAAGCGACAACAATATTTCGATAGATTCGATAGATCGTATGGATGACATGCCCTTTTTAGAAGAGGATGTAGGCCAGTCATATTAGACATCGAACCTTCCAATTACTCTTTTCAGGTTCCAACTACCATGAATCGCTTTAATTTAAGGTGCTGTAAGTGGGATTAATTTTGCTTCGCATAATTAATGCGCATTAAAATGTTATTAACAATATTATCAACAAAAAACGCAATTTTTTTTATTTTTTCTCAAATATCTCGAAAACTAAGCAAGATAGGGTAATTAATTATACGTACCTTTTTTGTAGAGCGTAAAATTATCTACAATAATGATCTGAACAACATTTATCGTCAAGTCAGTCGTTTAGCTTGCACGCGCCGTCAAAGTCCGAGACTCGGATCTCGAAAACCCTCGATTTCATCGTTTTTTTGATGTTGCGTCGGTGATTTTTTTCAGTCATTTAAAATGGAATTAAAAATTTCCAAAAAATCACACATCATCTGAGAACTACAAAGAATACTTTTCAGGGTGTAACCGATTTTTTAGACCCTTTTTCTTTAGTTTGTTCTATGTAAGCAAAAAATTTTGATTTTTTGGATTACTCTTAATTTTTTGCTGTTTTCAGACCTTAGAATTTATTTGAGACAAATTTTATCGTATGCATCTTGTTGTGGACGAAATTTGCAAGAAAAAAGGACCCTTGTATTTTCTTCGTACGACGAACGCTGATTTTTTTATTCACGCGCAAAGTTATCTAATATTGCGCATAGGTCGGATAACGCTTGTTTTACACTAAAATAATTATTTTTTATTAAAATTTACGTAATTTTTCGCATTATTATTGAACCATATTGCAAAGCCGTTTTCAACACATTTTCTCATGTTTACTTATTTATTAACAAATTGTTTATTTAAAAATTATTATAAACAATTAGAAAAATATGTTATAATCGTTGTACTCGTCGTCTCATATCAACTCGAAAAATGTTTTTGAAAAATTTATTCATATTATTTATAACATTTTTTTATTCAAACATACAGGCAGTGCACCTTTGACTATTTTCCACACCACCTCTGAGGTAAAGTCAATGGTGCGTTTTTTTCCTTAAAAAAAACCCCCCCGAATTTACTGAAAAACGTACGACTTTTTGACGATCTTGAGGCAAATGTTAATATTCATCAACATCTGCGTGTTGGATAATTTTAGTATCCAAGAAATGTCAAAATAATTATCACATAGAAAGGACATATATTCAATGCTTGTGGATTAGGCCTACAGGGAAAACCACAAAAAACGCACCATTGCATTGGCTCAGAGATGGTGCGAAAAATAATCAAAAGATGCACTGCATGTGTGAATAAATGTTATAAATAACATGAATAAATTTTTTAAAAACATTTTTTGAGTTGAAATAAGACGACGAGTACAACAAATATAACATGTTTTTCTAATTGTTTATAATAATTTTTAAATAAACAATTTGTTAATAATTAAGTAAACATGAGAGACGGTGTTTAAAAACGGCTTTGCACGATGGTTCAATAATAATGCAAAAAATTACGTAAATTTTAATAAAAAATAATTATTTTAGTGTAAACAAGCGTTATCCGACCTATGCGCAATATTAGATAACTTTGCGCGTGAATAAAAAAATCAGCGTTCGTCGTACGAAGAAAATACAAGGGTCCTTTTTTGTTGCAAATTTCGTCCACAACAAGATGCATACGATAAAATTCGTCTCAAATAAATTTTAAGGCCTGAAAACAGCGAAAAACTAAGAGTAGTCCAAAAAATCAAAATTTTTTGCTTACATAGCTACAAACTGAAGAAAAAAGGTCTAAAAAATCGGTTACACCCTGAAAAGTATTCTTTGTAGTTCTCAGATGATGTGTGTTTTTTGGGGAATTTTTAATTTTATTTTAAATGACTGAAAAAAATCACCGACGCAACATCAAAAACTGATGAAATCGAGGGTTTTCGAGATCCGAGTCTCGGACTTTGACGGCGCGTGCAAGCTATACGACTGACTTGACGATAAATGTTGTTCAGATCATTATTGTAGATAATTTTACGCTCTACAAAAAGGTACGTATAGTTAGTTACCCTATCTTGCTTAGTTTTCGAGATATTTGAATAAAAAAATAAAAAATAAAAAAAATAAAAAAAATCGCGTTTTTTGTTGATAATATTGTTAATAACTTTTTAATGCGCATTAATTATGCAAAGCAAAATTTACTTACAACACTTACAACACCTTAAATCAAAGCGATTCATGGTGGTTGCAACCTGAAAAGAGTGATTGGAAGGTTACCCCTCTAAATTAGTCTAATATGACTGGCCTAATGCGTAACACTACAAAACGCATGATATCAGTACAAAATTACCTTTTTCAAAAAAGGTAAAAAAAGGGCGCCAAGTACACGCGTGGTTGTTACCTCGAAAAAAAAACCCAAGTGGTAGTATTATTAATTTTATTCAAAAATAAATAAAATCTATTCTAACCTAGGTGGTAGTAGCTTTAATTTTTTTAAACAAAATTATTAAATTACAAAATTGTTACTTTATTTAATCCAAGTGATATCTACTTCAAAAAAGCCTAAATAACAAGTAGTATCTATTAAAAAAAAAAAAAAAAAAAAAAAATGTGAAATCTTTTAATACTGCGCCAATTACAATTACAAAGAGAATATATACCTAAAATAAAAACCAAGTGGTATGTATCTTTGTATTCCTGAGAGTCTTTCTATCAACCCAAGTGGTAATATAATAGTTTTAATTCTCCTTGATAAAATTATAATATTACAAAGAATTATTTTAATCACAAAAAATTAAAGAGATAACATTATAAAATAAAAATATTTAATTAAAATAAAATAAATAAATTTTTCTTGTAAAAAACTTGGCGCTGCTTTGTCCAAGGTCAACCTAGACAAACTTGCATAGGTGCATATAAGCATATGCATAAAGAGATGGATTGGTCTATTTCCTTTTGCACATATACATATAAACCAATTAATTTCTTATGTTTATGCGCTATGCAAATTTGTCTGGATAAGAGCCTCCGCACAAGACTCTCGTATGATATCGTAGCGTAACGTAACGTGGATTAACGCACAAGAAACGTATCGGTTAGAGCCTCCGCACAAAATTTTTGTATGGTAACGTAACGTAGATCAACGCACAAGAAACGTATTGACGTATAAAGCGTCATGTGCGTTTCTTGTGCGTTGACCCACGTTTAGTTACACTACGTTGCCATACGAAAGTCTTGTGCAAAGGTTCTAAACCTTAAAAAAGCAGCGCCAAGTTTTTTACAAGAAAAATTTATTTATTTTATTTTAATTAAATATTTTTATTTTATAATGTTATCTCTTTAATTTTTTGTGATTAAAATAATTCTTTGTAATATTATAATTTTATCAAGGAGAATTAAAACTATTATATTACCACTTGGGTTGATAGAAAGACTCTCAGGAATACAAAGATACATACCACTTGGTTTTTATTTTAGGTATATATTCTCTTTGTAATTGTAATTGGCGCAGTATTAAAAGATTTCACATTTTTTTTTTTTTTTTTTTTAATAGATACTACTTGTTATTTAGGCTTTTTTGAAGTAGATATCACTTGGATTTAATTAAATTAACAATTTTTAAATTTAATAATTTTGTTTACAAAAATTAAAGCTACTACCACCTAGGTTAGAATAGATTTTATTTATTTTTGAATAAAATTAATAATACTACCACTTGGGTTTTTTTTCGAGGTAACAACCACGCGTGTACTTGGCGCCCTTTTTTTACCTTTTTTGAAAAAGGTAATTTTGTACTGTTATATAGTACACGAACAATCAAAACTTCTTATTTTTTCTGGGTAAAACTCAAATCTAATTCTCCGTGGAAATAAAATTATTATTATTTATTGTACGATAATATAAAATTTATTATCTATTGTATCATAATATAAATTCGAAAAATTCAATTATTTATTATCGCAACGAACAAAGAATTAACAAAAATCGCGCGTTACATTTTATGAATTTTCACCAAAATATTCGTATTAAAACTTGAGTGGAACTCAAGAATCGAATGTAATGAAATATTCGAACAACGCTTTTGTATACGGGAGCCTTTTGTGCGTTTTCGATAACGAATACCGAAGTCAAATTTTGACTGTATGTTATTCGCAATGAAGCGCACTGCGTCGGTCCGGACTGGATCGATGTGGTCGACTAAGTGTATTCTGTATATTCCGTCGCATTGAAATTTTCATCAAGCTCGTGAGAGAAAACGCAGCTCACGGCAATGAAATCGGAGAGAGAATGAACAATAACATAACTGTGCCAGTAACTTTGAAGTCCTCATATAATTCTGCCACGGCCGCGCAACTTTTGTTACGGAATTATCGACGGGGTGAACGCGTTGAGTCCCCCAACTTCCACCCGACAATCCTGTTCGTTTTTCAATACGACCGCGGTGTTTCTACAATTTTGCATATCTTACAATGTGACTAATATATAGTTTAAATGGAAACGACCTCGCGCTAGCTTTGACGATATTTAATAATAAAATAAAACTAAATATTCAATTTAATTCCATCTTAGCATCAACGAAAACTGCAGTCACTTTTCAGGTTAAATTAAGCGTATAACATAATGGGTATATAACGCGTGTAACTCAATTAAATGTATTAATAATATTCTATTCACAAAAATACCTCACAATACGCAAATCATTGATTTTTTGTTTTCTTCTAAATGTAAGATATACCATTAATTATTACTCGAAAAATATGTTTTTTAAGTATTATACAAAAATTTCACCCTTGCATATAAGCGCACCGAATATCATTAATAAAGCTGATTGTACATAACAATAGCTTGACACTAGAAAAATTAATATCATTCTGTAGCTTGTAATTTTCTGCAAGATTCTTTGCTTGCGGACTGCAAAATAATATTAATTATTATAGAATAGCGAAATATGGATAGAATTATCTGTTCTAATCTTAAACCTTCATGTTTAATTTGATATTCATATTTGCGCAGCTTTTATTTAAAATTTAAATGTTTTAAAAATATCGCGCTTGTAAAAGAACTGCGCCGATAATTAAATATTAATTATAGGGAACAAGTTATATCAAGCAAATATGCAAACACGATATATTGAGCAAAGGTACCCTTCGTGTTCTACATCCTTCGATGAAGTCTATTCCCGCACTATAAGCAGCAGTATCGTTACCATGGCGCGAGTAGTTCAAGAGATTTGCATACAAAAGGGCCAAGATGCTGGGGTTGTCGTAAATGGGGGGGGGGGAAAGTGAGGGTGGCTTGAATAATTTGACTGTACATCCCGTACAACAAAAAAAAAGCTGCACCTAATTTTTTATTGAAATATCTATGATAATGAATCGAAAGTAAAAAAATGCAATGTATTTTGCTAGTGTGTTGTATCCAATCGTAATTATATATAAAATATTGAAGAATACAATAAAATACCGATATTGAGACATCGTTAAGGCAAAAGATAAAAGGCTCAACAAAATATCGATTCATCTCAAATATTTTTAGTCTTCTATTATTAGATAGCTAAAAGTTTTAATGTCAAATAATTTTTTCGAGTTTTGTATTTTTAAGATATAAAAAACATATTAATTATTAAACGACTAACTGTTTTTTTTCTCCTTATGTATTTTCATTTAGTATGTCTAATTTTTGCAGGTATTAGCACTATAATACACTAGCAAAATACGTTACGTTTTTCTTTATTTATCATTGTAGATATTTCAACAAAAAATTTGGTTTTTTTGTAGCATGGGGTGTAATTGGTTCACATTTTGAAAATCGTCTTTATACTCGAAATCCATCTTAAGCAAGATAAACATGCCCGTTCAATCTATCTATGAGACCAAGATTTTTTGTTCACGCTGGAAACACACTGTTCAGATTTTTATAATTAAAAAACGAGATTATCATAGATTTAATTCTTTCGTAATTGCACTCAAAAGTTATTGCGCGCTTGCCGCACCTACAATTAGATATTTTTAATATGCGCGGATAATAAAAATTTTCGCGCGGTAGCGGAAAATGCCGAGGTACTCCTAATGCCGCAGCAATTTCGTGCGGATTTATAAAATAGCCAACGAACTCCGCAGTTTGGGGACTTAAAATATCCCGGACGAGTTTAAGCCGCTGTGCATATGGTGCTCGCGTAATGACGTCGAACGAAGAAGGATAAAAAGGAGCGAATATCGAATAATTCTAACGACGATCTAGCAATAATCCTCAAGGAAATGCGTATGCGAAGACGGTGTTACGACGACGAGATCAGCAAACGGCGTTCGAGATCAGCAAACGAGCGTTACCACGTCTGGTAATTCTCTCGGACGAAAGAATTCGTGATCGCGATTCCTTCGCTTTACTTGGATAAGTACGCTCTATATTGAAAACCTATAACTTTTAATCTTTCTAAATAGAGCAATAATTTTTGTTAACGTTACAACTTCTTGTAGCATTACCAATATTTATTTTATAAATAAAATGAATGGAATAATAATAATAAAATCTTTAAAAAACAAACGAGAAATTTCGATCACTTGATAAAGGTCAGGAATTGTTGCACGTTTGTATTATAGTTTCAAATTTTGGATGCTTGATAATCGTGGTAATTGAATATTGAGTTTATAGTTTTATTACGTCACGTGCTTCGTTAGTTCAACGCTGTTTAATCGATCGATCAACACAATAACGTTATTATTTTATGCATTGCTTCATTCAAATTTATGAGATATTGTATTTTTCGGCCAACAGAGTAAAGGAACCGTGTCGCGTGATGCCCCATTAGGTAATTAAACCAAATTAATCCAGCAGTGATGACAATAGCACACAATTCGGCACATACGACTACTAAAATAATACCACTCAAGTTATATTTATCGAAATATATATACATAAATCATTCGATGGAAATATTCCACGTCATAATGCGCGAAGCCTCTGAACTTCATCCCCTTCACGTTTCAAGCATCGTTTTACTGACCAAACCACATCGCTAGTGCGAATCCGCGACCAATATCCTGCAATTGTTTTTCGACCCGGGAAGTTGAGTGTCGCGTTCCATCGCGCGTTTACCCTTTCTGTATTACGCTCGATATGACGGCAGCCGGTGGTTGTTTACCGGAGATATTTTCGAGTAATGCACGGGATGGATGGCGAGCTGTCTATACCCAGAAGATCGATGTTACTTCTAAAGCAAAGAATTTCATTTGTACAGTATATACACGGGGAGTACATATTGTCAGTCATGACTGAAACCAAGCTCTTACTCGTATGGCTTTGTTCATCTATGGAATAGCGTATTTTTCACTTCCAAAATAATCTCGCCGATTAAATAAACAGTTATATTATCTGCCGTCATCGAACTTGTCGTATTTCTCATCGCGAGTTTCCGTCAACTCTTGTGATGTATGAAAAGTGAAAAGTGTATTTTTAAGTATAACTACGTTAACCTTTGTACGTGTTTTCAGGTATGAAAATAAACATTTTCAGTTATTGATTCTTACAATTTTTCAATTCTCTCATAACACTGTGTTTTCAGGTTTTCACAGCTTACTGAATTTTTAAGCGCGGAAAAACAGGACGATATTTATCAACCTCCACATACGTTCTGATTCAGTTCCGATCGAAAGTGACGTGCCGTAAAACGAGGCTTTCGGATGAGCTTTCGCGTCCGTTCGGTCCATCATCGATCGACTCCCTGTACTCCATATCCGAGCGATCTGACGGTCGCGTTCATGGTTCGACAGTGCAAAACAGAGTTCCGCGAGCGACACTAATGTACATTCGCAACGTCACTTCATTAGCATCAAATCGAATTGATACGCAGCAGGTGCCTACTTGGTGAAGCTCTTGGCAATTTTCCTAAGTTCCCTAACACAGCCTAGTGTTGCTTAAAATCTCGTAAATTCAGGCTACATGTCTCCTGAGATAAAGAGATGGCCTATAAGATTTTTTGTTTATTTCAGATATTATAACGAGTATATGTAGCATCATGACAAATTAATACATACATACATATACATATGTATTTAAAAAAGATATCTTATTTCAATAAAATTCCACAAAAATTCGAACTAATTGAAAAAAAAAAAAATGGTGTAATATATTATTTTAAATATAATGCTTCTCTCTTTATTCTTCTTTGTTGACTCTTTCACAAAAGTTTCTTTACAAAAAGGTATTATTTATATATACATATACATATAATATGTACCTATATGCGAATACGTAGCACATTTATCATTGAGAATTTCGCTAGAATCGAAAAATTCTGGTTATATCAGAAGCTTAAACGAGACGGAGCGATCGAGTCAGCAAAACGAAGTGAAGTGCTTATATGCCGTGTAAGTAGCTTCGCGATAGACGTAGTCTCGGAGATTGACTCACAAAAGCCGAAGAAAATTGGGTGTCAATCACTTCAGTTCACAAAAGAGGAATTTTGTCACGCGTCAATCGTTTGTGAGGACGTCTATTTATGCAGTAGAAGAGAATTATGTGCATCAACGATCGAATATATAATCCATTTCACGCATAGTATTATTGAGCGAGAGTACGCACTATTTTATTTTACTATTTTCAATAAAAATATTTTTAAGTAAAGTTTGATGTTATATGATTAATCCTTCCGTATTATTGTAACTTATAGGTAATTTGAGAAGAGTGTTTAAATTGTCAGAGATTTAATTATAGCGACAGACGCTGCAGTTTAATATTAGAAACAAAGAATTTGTAATTTTTAAATAAATATATAACTACACGGGTGTAAATTTAAAATTTATGATTGTAGTTATATTAATTGTTACTGATATAAATAGAAATTCTCTAAATAATGCTTTTGTATTAATAATAGAATAATATTATTCCATTTTCCAACTAATCCCAACTATATCTCTATTTTAAAAATAAATTAGCAAGATATATATTCCTTCCTAAGTGCTATTAAGAAATTTTATAAATTGCAATAAATACAGACTTTGGTTTACGTTTCAACTAAGCCAGAAACAATAAAGCTTATTCAAATATATGTATATCGCGGAATATACTTTACCTACACACACGAATACATGTTATGCTGTGACAGTTACGTACCAATGTTGAAACACGCGACACGTACTCTTTTTCACACCTCTTCCTCGGATATTCAATTCCCAGCTAAAATTTATGAACGCGCTTATATCGTGAACGGTGATACAAATTGCACCCGCTTGGCCACGTCGCCAAAGTGCTGATGGTTATAGTAAACTCGTTGGATATCAGATGGATTTCACCCAGGGCCGACTTTTCTCCGAGATATCGCGGAAGATACAGCCGGATTATACCAAGTTTTCAACTCCACTTCCACGCGTTCTTTACGAGCGGGTGCTTCAAGCAGCAACTCCCTTGCTTCCGTATATACTATAGGGATGAAAAGCTCTCGGTCTTAATGCTTCCTTATCCGCGGCGCGATCCCTGCATTCCAGGTGCATTCACCAATCGAGTGAGATAAAGATGCAAGTGCATCAGTCACTATTATCGTTTTCTACAATGCGCAAAGCTAACGATATTAACCGACCAAGGAAATATACGAAAATACCCTGCTTGCTTTCAAGCAAGTTCACGAGAATAGTTATACGATACACAATTTAACGCACATTTAACGTGATTAATGAATGCGATTTAATCCTTTCGCGCGCGCCGACGTTATTCCCGTCGAGGCTCGTTTGCTCGCTCTCGGGAGTGCACTCGCGGACAATTCAGCTTCGCATCGCCCTTTTATATTTAAAACCTCCTCTCAGATAGGCAGTCGGTATAAGAAGCGGTTTATGTACGATTAAGCGCTGCCCGGTAAGTGCTCGCGTCTGTGCGGACCACGGCCGAGATCGCGTTCTGCATTTTGTATGATTAACGTGCAAGCGTGCGGATGCTTCGCTTATACCGCGCTAACAAATGCCCATAATTCTCCGCAACGTCACCGTCCTTCGTGATTAATGCAGGCTATTAATTGCCGTGCCTTGAAAGTCGGACGGATTTATATTTCGCAAGGGACGTTCCCACCTCTTTCCGTATACGTGAGATGCGGTTTCCAAACGTGCGAGTCTTGGAGTTTATACACGCGATTGGGCGGATAGCTCCAAATACTTTATCAGAAATTAGTAAATCAACTACCGGTCAAACTATAAATTGGCATAAAACTTTTCAGATAAATTACAAAGTTATAATTGTTTGTTTCGACTTCACTAAAAATCATTATACATGCGTTTAATCGTGATGAGGATTGCAGTGCAATTATTGACGTTATATAAATAAACCTCATATGAAAACAGCGTTTTGCAAGATTGATTAAGCGACTCGTCATCACGAACATTTTACAATTAAAATCCGTATATATGCAAAATAATTTATGGATATTGTGTATTTATATTAATATGTGATCTGCAATTTGATCGAAACGACAATAAAATTCTATTTCTCTCATTTTTTCAGTATATATTGTATGTATGTGTTCGGTTGATATAAAATTTACAATAAAATATTTTATTAACAAAATTTTTCTATTTCTGTGAAATCGATAATCAATGCAACGTTACTCGTAGTGAGAATCAACGAATAAGTTATTTTTACCCGTAAAATATCAAATTTTTATCCGTAAAATGGAACAAAGTTACAATGAAATCGCGCGAACGTGTCGGAAACTACTCATGTAAATATGAGAAGTTTTTCACAGTAACTTTTGAAAAATCTCATTTTGTCCGAGTTTTCATATGTCATGCTTCAAACTTGTCTATAACGTATAATGACAAATTTTACATCAACGAATATCGATGAGCAAGAGACGTCATTAAAATGCCTATCTAAAGTTGGAATAATCATGCATACATTTTTCATAATATATTTAAATGAGAACTTACGAAGCTTAAAGAATACTCAAACAAATGTTGTGCTCTCGTGCATGACGCGTTCGTTAAAAATTATGATAATAATTTACACGATTCCATTATTAATGAAAATAATACGTACTATCAATAAAAGCAAAAACTGTGTGTTCGTTATCTAATCATATATTTTCTTCATATCCTTCTCTCTGAATTATACTAATTCGTGGTTTAATCCATGAATAAATTATTGCCAAACTATCGTTTAGCAATTAATTACTTATATAACTAGTCAAATGTGAAAAAAAAATTCACTAAATATTAAATTAATAAAAATAATTTCAGACAGATGCAAACAACCAGAGTTCTGAATTACGTTGAATAACAACAAAGAACTTGGAAATATAGATGTACTCAAGTTATTAGAGTATCTAAATTAAAATATTTTAAACAATTATTACGCATATTGAATTTTTTAATTTTCTTCAAAGAAATATTTAATAAAATAGTTATGTAACTTTTGAAAACTTCTCTTTAAGAGCACAATCTTTTATGAAACTCTATAAATAAAGATCTTTTTCCAACTTTTATTCCAATTATTTGTATAAACATTTCAAATAAACGCAAATGAAAGATTAATATATATTCCGTGAAAACAATAATTAATACATAAATAATAAATTACACTCACCCCAGGCTGCTCCGCTGTCGCCAAATGCCTTCCCAAGCCTTCCCTCAAGTTCCATGGCATCGTTGCATTCACAATACACTCGCGAGAATGCAATTAATTACACTTGCGCAAACGCGGTTAATTACAATAGCACGTGAATTAATTAACAGAATATAACAATCGCGCGACACTTTACACGGCACTCCCGAAATTAAAACAAATTAAGATGTAACAACGAAATTGGCGTAAACCAACTCTCGTTTATGTGCATTCAATGTATCACTAATTAATTACTAATTACATATGACGACTCTCCATTGCTTGAACTCAGTCCAACGATTCGCGCATTTTTCTATGTTCTCTGAATCTGAAAACAGTAAAAAAATTATATCTAAATATGTGTAAATCTAAGAAGTATTCAAAACTAGATATTTCAATGCAAAATATATCTGACAATGAGTCAAAGCGTTAAAGAAATTGTTATCGCTTAAATATTGCAACTAATTTCTAATTTTTATTCTCTTCGCTTCTCAATTCGATCTCAAACGAGCACATTGCGCGAAATATCCTTTTCAGTAAATAAAGTTGTAAATAAAGTTGCCTTAATACACCTACGAACCATTAAATTAATTAGCCGCGCGAGTAATTACTCACAAAAAACGGTCGCGTGTCGGGGGGCGACACATAGAGCGGCTCATATCACTACTTGCTTATTTGAAAATTGGTGCGAATGATATTAGTGTCGTACCTTTGTGGATACGCATATAGCAGCACGCTCGTACTCTATATACTATATACCTACATAACATATTACACAACAAAACCAAGGCCACCGGATAACCGAATTATTAATATGAATTATAACGCTTTAGAAAACACTTGCGTCGAATATTTCATCTTAGATTATAATTTCGACGTACATTATCACACTTTATATCTAATTGTAAGATTTCGATCTCATTTTATTGCATAAATCAATTTATTATTAATATTTTATACCAAACGTTTTTGTATCTCGAAAAGAATAAAACCATAATGTGATTTCAATAATGAAAATAAAATTTAACCATCAATTAATTACGATCACTTGCGTTTTAATTATTTAATTAAAACACAACGATATCGCGTAAGACTTCACGCGAATCTTTTGATTAATTTGACATTAATCGCATATAACGCATAATCTCGCGAAATACATGAAATATTATTAATCGTAATTAAAAAATAGATTCACGTAACGAAAAGATGTGTAATATATCGATTCGGTAATTCGTTAGTTACCATATCTCATTAATCCAGAGAAATACTACTAAATAATTTATGTTTAAATTTACAGAATATTCAAACCGCGATGTAAAATATGTTAAAATAAATATAATTATAAAAAAATATATATATATTTTATAATTATATTTATTTTAACATATTTTACATCGCGGTTTGAATATTCTGTAAATTTAAACATAAATTATATATATATATATATATATATATATATATATATATCGTCCACAGTATAATATCGTTACACAATAGTAATTTATTATTCCCCTTTGTTCTGATTCCAGCTTCGAGAAAATAAATTGCGCGAAATATTTGATAGATAATCCATATAGCCTCGATACGCGTCGTTATATTGCGAGAGTTACTACATCGCGCGATCCGACAATTGTTAATGATAATAATCGTAATCGGGTTTCAGAGAGTTAATACGACGGAACGAGTCGCATTACTGTCTGTTCGTTCGAGCGTTACGGAGAGAATATGTGTTTTCAATAAAACAAGAATTTTTCTTGCAATTTCGAAAATTATGAAAATGAAATTTAATCGCCAATTAAATTACGATCACTTTTAATTATTAGAACGACGATTGTGCGAGACTTCGCGCGAGTACGTTTTAACGTTAATTGTATGTAACGCTTATAAATCTTACGAAATGCACAAAATATTATTAATTAAAATTAAAAAATAGATTCAAAAGTAACAAAAAGATGTAATATATCGATTCCGTAATTTGTTAGTTACTCTACACTACACAGTCTACACCACCAATCCGGAGGAATAATAATAGATAAATTAACGTTGTGCGGAAAGTTCAAATTATGCGTGAAATATATTAGAATCTAAATATCATAGAATATAAAGAATAATTACTGTAAATGTAACGAAACATTAATTTATATGTAATTCCCGAATTATCTATCGTTTCGATTGCTGTTCCGAAAGATTAAAATGCGCGGACTATTTCTTTCGGTGTAGATGCGGCCATCCCCACAATACGCATTATTATATATCGTGAGAGTTAATTAATATTCTTTTGTATTTGTCGCGATCACTTTTCGAATAGAGTCGACGACACATTAAACAGCTCGTCCCAATGCACACACCTTCTCGCTCGAGAGCTGACGCGCGAGTGATAGCGGCGCGCGGGGCGGTGTCTTTGTTTAACGCAGCGCGTAGACAAAAAACCAAGGCCGCCTGCCAACCGAATTGTTATTATCGTTAAGAAATATTTAACGGCTTTATAGATAGAATATTTACGTGTGCGGTAATTTTTTACTTCTTACATTTTAAATTAATATCTCTATTATCGCTCAATTGACGTTTATTTGAAAAATAAGATTTACTTTCGTTGTAATCGAAAAAGTGTTCGTGTAAAATAATATTTATTATTAGGTACTCTTCTTAAAATTTTATCGTCTTGCATGATTTTAACAAATTATTTTTGCAATTTTAGTAAATCAAGAAAATAAAATAGATTGTCGAGAAAAATGTGACAATCCACCTTGATTTCTTAGTTCATTAAAATCACAATTCCATTTCTCCTGAGACATAAAATTGAGAAACACATAATAATAAATTAATTCTCATCATCTCCTACCACGCAAATGAATTATTTTATCATCGAAGATATGAAAACGATCTCGATTGCTTATATACTTTGAAAATTACTGCAATTGTGGCATTTTTGTATTCGGATTTTCTATTCTAATCAATCTCCAAAGTACACAATTAAAGTATTATAAAGTAGAGGCGGAATACCTTGTATGTTTAAAAAATTATTAACGAGTAAAAATATTTCAACAAATTAAGGAAACAATCAAAAATATAATATAATAATTACATTGATCTCTAAATTACTTTATCTCATACAATTTTTTTGCATTCGCTAATATATATCTATAGAAAATAATTAGATACTGCAATAAAAAAATTACTGCAAAAAAAGAAAATAATTTAGTAAATGTAAAATGTATAGCAAAATTTAAAAAATAGTTTCGCGCAGTAATTAAAAGCTGTAATGCAGTAATTATTTTTTCCATGGTCATTTGGACAAATTGTTACATCTTTTGAACAAGTTTGAATGAAGATAAGCGTATATGTGTGCAATCTCTTCCTACGTACCTGTTCGCTCGAGCGTCACGGAGAGAACAGAACGACGATCTTGCGTGTACACCAAGAGCACACGTTAAATAAATCGTTACCGTTACGAAATATTTAACGTTTATAGTTAATAGTTAACATTTTATAGAATATTCGCGCTAAATATTCGATTTCTTACATATTAAATCGATTTCTATATATGACTTATGATTGCATTTTTATATAACGTCTACTTGAAGAATAAGATTCATGTTTGTTTCAGTCAGAAAAATATTTATGACATTTATGTAAATTACTGCTTTTCTCAAATTTATACGTTCCATATGATTTTAATGAATGAAGAATTTTGTCACTTTAAATCAAGAAAATACAGCTAAATTACTATGAAGAATGTGACACAAAACTGATTAATTATTCCACTGAACAAGCATCTATATATCTGTGTATAAAAATCCAAAAGGCAAAATCAGTTGTGCAATAAAAATTAGACTCACCTACGCTATGAAAATCAATATCACATGATAAATCAATACGCATATAAGCGTACGTATTATTACGAGCCTGAGCACGCGAACTCGGCGCATGCAATTTGCTAATTCGCTATGATTTGAGAACTGTTGTGGCCCTGATATTCTCGTGTAAAACTTTTCAATTCTTAATAAATTTTCAGAATACTTTATTAAAGTATCTTTTATATATATCTTTTATACATACGTATATTCAGTTGCTTGGTTAACCGCAAACCCTGTTGCTGCGCACTTTACGCATCGCACATCAAATACAAATACGTGGCTTAACAATTGCTGGACAATTTAGAGATAGTCCAAAGCGGAGACGGACTAAGAGGGATCGAGGTCGCGATAGTTTGACGGAGGGTAGATTGCGGCGTGTGGCACAAACAGGAATTAACCTCAACAATTATGCGGCCCTTTGTGGCTAGCAAGGTCAATATCAGGTCCCCTACCCCATGTCTCTGCTATCCATAAGCTCGCATTATCGTTTGGTTGATCCGCCAAAGTACATGGACCGCGAAGTGTGTTAAGATGATCGATCCTGCATACTCCAGTAGTAACATAATACTCGTTTGCTCGCATAAATTACCATATATTTTCAAACGCTGCAGTCGCTTTCGGCGATCACGTTTAATAAGGAAAATAGAATATGATTTATGTGGCAACTGACTTATTACATACATGTACAAGGCAGTTACTTTAACCACCAGCTGTTATAATTAAATATTAACAAGAACAGTTCACTTTTAAACAAGCAGATAATTAACAGTAGCAAAATAATGGGCAGCAAGAATCAACTTTAAGTATATTTAATTACTTTTCTTCATGATGAATTAAAAAATCATTAAAAAACCACCGTTTGAATATTTTATTAAAGGTTACGCTGTATAAAGAATTGCCTTTTTAAAAACGATGCATTACAAGCCGATACCACGAAAGTACAACGAATCCATATTAATTTGACTCCGTTTACTAAAGTAAAATATCATTATGTGTGAGCTTACTCAACTGACACGTTCATGCATATATTGCATTTGCGGACTAACGCGAAACCTGACGCAACGGTGCGTCAAGACCTTATCCTGCTTATTGTGCCGCGTGTATATTCTTCCCGACCCTTGGGTACTACAAATGTTTGTCTCCATCAGGCAAGCCAAGGATCGTTTATATAGCTGGGTACATGAGCATGTTAGATAACGTCGCGGAAATAAATGTCAGTAGTGAATCCGTTGTGGTGTGAACATTTCAGGCAAACTCGCGACGGCGCGGCGCGGCGCTTGTCGCGTTTATCACGCAGTATTAATGTACGTACATAATTTCCCCGATTTCGTGGCTTCTTTTATTCCGTAGGCGATTTAGAACATAATATTGAATTACAATCTTAATATTTAATACGAGAAATATTATCGCGTAAAAATATTAAGATATTTCATTAATTTAGAATATAAACGTTAGTTTTATGTGAAATATATACCGTTTTATTGTTCCTTTTTTATTTAACTAAGACTTTAGATTTTATTATGACATTAAATAGAGGCTTTAAAACTAGATCATCTTAAAGTTTATGTTTCATAAGATTTCGCGATAGCCCTCATCAAGATTTTACGAGCCATCGTACGAAACGTGTTTCCGCAAATCTACCCCATAACATCGTTGTCCGCACGCATCCGCCCGTTTATCGCGATATCCAATAACGTGATGTATAAGATAACCCCCTCAGTGCTTAAAGCGAATTTCTCGCCTTATCTTTATATGAACGACTAAATTAATATTGCTTATGTGTCAATATTGAAAATATTTTACGTAGAGGTTTCCTAAAATACTTCTCATATGTTTTACAAGATGCAAATGTCAAACTACTTTAAACCTTACAATCTTCAAAACTTCTCTCATGCATTAATTATCCATTTTATAACATAAATATTCCGCATTCACGGCTTGTACTCGCAACGCACGTTACTCACGGCTTAAATAAGAGATCGGCCGTCAGCTTGGCGGCTAGTGGCTAGCAACGTGATTGTTAAACGGTTCACGCTGCGTAAGATTAATTGCCGCGATCCGGCAGCGACGATTAATCGTTACAATTTGCTTGAAATTTTCGAGAGCATAGTATAGAGGCGATTCATGCGAACGGGTAGCTCAGAATATTGAATATCGAACTGCTACTGTCGTAATTCATCCGCTTGACCGCTTGATTCAATCTTTTCTATTAAATGATCTATTATACCGTGATAAGCAATTGCTTGCATTACCGTTTGGTATAAATCTAAATTTGCAAATTAACACAAATTGCTCGTATTCTTGTTTTAAAAAAAATTAAATTAATTTTTGATAAAAATTAACTTTACTTTTTAACGATTAATTAAACTAAATTCACTCAATCAATCAATTGATTCAACGTATTGGAAAGCAAACTTAACTGAAATTGTGAATGCAGATCTTTCAGATTTTATTTTTTCGTCACTAATATAAATTATGTAATAACAATCCACAGTTTTTTTAATTGCAAAAAATGTTTTTCCTCTAATAATACCTATTATCTTCGATGATACTGAAGAGTTAATTATTACCGTACGAACTTAAATTGTAAATTCAGATTTTTCAGATTTTATTTTTTTATTATAAATTATGTAATAAAAATCCACAATTTTTTTTAATTGCAAAAAATGTTTGTGTCCTAATAATATTATCTTCGATGACAATGAAGGGTTAATTATTACCGTACGAACGTTATACTCTATCTGATGGAAACAGTATAATTATGTAAATTCGTACAGTATTATTGATTAACAGATGCGCCGTATTAATATCCATCAATAATTATGTATCTCATTGCAATTATATTTAATGTGAGTTTCCCGTATCACGTTCGGATCTGCAGCGCTTGTTAGGATTCGGTAATAAGCGCATTTGATGCAGAAATAAGTAATATTTCTGGTTAAAAACTGAAATAACATAACGAAGGATATTTACTCTTCTATCCTCAAGCCACGGGACAGGGTCGACCGTTATTCTAAGATATATCGATAAAATTTTCTCAATAAGGTACCCATGCGCGAAATACGAATCGTTGCGATATTTTTCCTACCATAAATATTACATTAGGGTAATGTCCGCCACATCCCGCGGCAAAGTGCGAATTACTCCCATCAGTTCGTTAAGCACAATATCTTCCGATGGAATAACTTTTTCCCACCCAATTTGCATCTAAAAGTCTGTAACATTGTGATATTGCTCAAACTGTGCAAACATGATGCTTGCATAAGATTTGATTTCAAAATAATAAATTTATCACGCTATTATTAAATTACGTTTAATATGTAAAACCGACGAATGTTACAATAAAATTTATCTATATATCTTACTTTTTAATGTTTGTATGCAGTAAGAAAGCGAGCAATAATAATTAAATGCAATCTAAAAATTAAACATATAGTAATATTATAATATTAAAAATGTTAATATCACATCAACGGTTTATATCACGGCTTATGTCATAATATTTAATATTTTTGTTATAGACGAGCTTATGTCTCAATATTTTCAAATGTCATTTTGTAGTTTGATAATGTAAGAAAGAAAAATCAAATGTTCAGATACAGGATATTTGCTCTTCTCTCTCTCAAGCCATGGAACAGCCAGGGTCGACCGTTATTGTTCTAAGATATCGATAAAATTTTCTCAATAAGGTACTCATGCGTGAAATGCATCTCACGATCGGACGACAACGAGAGATAGAACGGTATCGAGCACCTATACTTGACGAGAGCAAACTACGACGGATAACACGCCGTACCTACTCTCCATCATTTTAATATTCTCTCACGTTCTGATTCTACGGTGGACGTATATTTTATCCCGGACCGGCACGAATCACGTTTCGCCTTTCAACGTTGAGCATATCCATCTTACGATAACATATTCCGGCGATATGGAAATTCTTATGCAAAACATCCCCTCGAACGTTCGTTACACGTTTCCACGCATTCGTCTTCGAGAGTGGCGTCACGATGCCATAGAGGGATGCACACTCGAATAAAGGATTGGCACGCAAATGAGATGAGCTATCGCGAGATGTAACGCTGCTGATAATGAAATTTAAATCAAGAGTCATTTTTGTACACCGTCCCTGTCGCGGCGTAAAAAATACGGTTACTTAATAAGTCCATTAGTCAAGATTAGTTACGGAAGGTTACAGAAGCTAAGCTAGAGAAGAATATTTTGTACATCTCTTGTGATAAGAAAATCATGTTACATGAATATCCGGTGCATAATATTCGAAATAATGCACGAAATACAGTCACGAAATACTATCGATTGCTACCTCCATATATATATATATATATATATATATATATATATATATTAATTCCCCGAAGTATTGTGATGTATAATATTCATGAGTGTAATTATCTAACAATAATTATTTATATCAAATGTAGATATACATTACAAGGCATACATATTTATACGGAAAGTTTGAAAACAGATTCAATGCGGAACAAAGAGCGTTACTATGTCATGCTATATTTCATAATTTAAGTAACTAGACATCACAGACGTGCGCTTCGCGCGCGCTATTTATAGCTTTAATATTACACACAACTGTCAAAATATGCTATGACAGCCGCTCACGAAGTTAGCGCAGCAACAGAATCAATCAGCATCGCGGAAAAGAGCCAACAAAGCAATTCGAGACTTTCGAGAAGACTTCGAGAGATGCGAGTATCGATTTAACATGCCTTTTTTTAGAAAAAAGAGGATAATTTATCATTATAAATAATGTGTTTAAAAAATTTACAAAATATCCTATAATTTATAATACATTTATAATATTACTATCACTCAGGTATCTTTGATATATGAGAGAATTAAATATATATTAGATAAAATCTGTATTACATGTTTTTTATCAAAGTGAGACTTGGATATAAAAAATATCAACTCTTTTTGGGCAATAAGTGAAATCGGCCATTTGGATTTTTCCGTGAGGTTTTATAGCACGTTCGCATCTTGAAAATGCTATCTCGTATGTTGCATTCGCGATGCTGCGTGCTGTATACGTGTATCCGAAGTGTCGTTCGAGGGGTAGGTCAGTAGTAAAAGCATTTACGTCGGCAATATTGCGGCAGTTGGACGGACGAAACTTCGATCGATGTTCCTCGCCGTCCAGCAACGATAGTTACATCTTATACGAGGTAGTCTAGGTTCATCGTACTTTCTTTTATTCGCGAAAATAGCTTCTAAGTTATAAATGATTGAAAATGAGGAACACTGGCTTTTGTGAGTAAAAAGTATATGGCAAAATCTTATTCTCCAATCTATTTTAAATCATAAAATTTACGTTATGCGAACATTTTTATGCAAATTTACAAATCCTGAGAATTTTAATATTTGCGATAATATATGGCGATTAAAGTTTTATTGTAGAAAATCGATTTAAAATTCGAAGCTTTTGTATGGAGACAACGTTATAAAAAAATAAAAAAACGAGTGTTTTTAGAAATTAAAAGCTTATCTGCTTCATTATGCCAGAAATATAAAGCAACGAGCAAAACGAAGAGATATCGAACATCTATCGTTGTTTTCCGCGTGCGTGCAAAAATCATAAAATGAATTTATTAATAAAAGCCAGTTTTACGGGTTTTGAGCGAGTCGCGGCTGCGCTTCGTTACACAGCATGAATATGATGCGCGGGGTGGTGAGAGCAGCTGAATACAGCGGAATGGTGTAGTTTATTGCATGGGTGGAGGAATTCGAAACTACGTCATTGTTCGCGAGTGTTCTCAACTTGCCCGCTCTCCCCGTCGTAAAATTCTATAGATCCTGCGCTTACACAATAACATGTACGCAATAACCACGTGCGTAAAACACACCGAATTTCGTAAAATTGATTCAGATGCAGAGATCCATCCTACTAGCATTTTTTAGAAAACGGCACAGGGTGCACTAAGCTTTGTTGCATATCCGGCCATTATTGATCGTATAAAATAATTAAATGGACGGCTTTTATATGGAAATGACTAATTTATATTATGCATATTATTTTATAATTTCATGTAATACGTTTTATAATTTTATTTGAATGCCCAATGAATTTTTCGCTATCATAAAAGGGACGGCTGCGAATATTTGACCACCTACACTCGAAATTGATTTTATCGTAATATCAATGGGCACTACGATATTTTATTTTAAATCGTACATGACGTTGGATTTATTTTTTGTATGTCTCTGACATCGTGTTTGTACAAGATAATAAGATTTATGGTAAAAGACCGTGGAAGAGTAATTAATAATAATTTTGAATAATTGTAGGCTATAAAAGTCTGTGTATGGTGTTATATCGTTGCGATGTTCTTGCTATGTTCTTTAGTGCATTATCCTTTACAATTTATTGTACATGATATCTCTTTGTGAGAGGAATACGAGTAAAATATATTTTTTCTGTTGTATTACTACGGTATATTGCTTCAATAAAAAAGTCCGTAACGTTAGCGTTAAAGTATCACCTGCAACACTTCTTCCATTGAATTTTTTTAGCGACTGATTGATTGATCCCTTTATCACCGTAACTAGATTAATGTATGCATTATCAGCAAGAGTTTAAATAATTCATAAGGAAATTTTCCTTTAGCCATATTAATCATTATGACACTTAATGACACTTAAGAGACCATATTATTACAGAGACACTTTTATAAAGCCACATCGTGTTTTTCCCATCTCCATCATCTTCTGACCTCTCGTATTTTAATAGTACTTAATTACTGCCGCACTAATGATTCCTTGTGTTTTGTGTATGTGTGTCTTTGTCTCCGGCGGATCTCTTCCAACCTAATTCTGCTGCAGCTCTTTGGAACCGTGCCATTGTCCTCAGTGATTCTCAGTTCACGTTTTATCAGTCTGATGTCGCTGTCGTGTTTTATCAGTCAATATCGATTTTACCTCCATATTTTTATTTTAATCCCGTGCACCTTTTACGCGTTCGTTAAAATCTCTTCACCGTTCAACGCACATTCGTACACCGGTGTACACGGTTTTTACGTATTCGTGTTTATCAGCAAGAACAGAAGCTTTTTTAATATTGCCCAAAGGTATTCAGTTTGCCTGATGGTATTCACTATCCTAAAAGCTTTTGCATTTAATTAATTTCGCGTCAAGTGATCTGTTGACAGTCGTTTGATAATTAAATCACGCGAAGCACCGTCTTTCATTCATCATATTCTCCTTTACCGAAAATGCTCGTATGCAGTCATAAACGCGTGAACACCATATATGGATAATTGGTTACCTGCGGAGGACACCTTGCCCGGAAACGTTCGGGCACAGCTTAAAGCCATTATCGCGGTGTACCTCGTCGTTCGTTCAGGGCGACCATAACCGTCAACGGCAAACTCGGCGTATAACAGATGCGTGTCCGGCGAGTGCGCGCATATATCTGCACATATTTGCAACTAACCGGGGCGATGCTACGCGAATTTCATTACGCAAACGCACGAATTACTCAGGCAGGCAGGTGTCAGATTGAAATGCACTGGATGACCGACGGGCGAATTGCGACGATGATTGCACCGGTTGATTTTCATCCCGCAGCGCAAGAAGAGTTTCATTGCCCGTGCGAACATTTCTACAAAGTAAATATCCCATTTTCGGAAGTTCGATATAATCGATAAAGAGGGTAAAATTCTGATTTTTCGCCAAAGAGTTTCTAAATCGATACAGGTATATGTCTTAATCTTCAATAATTCCGGAGTTAATTAAGCTTGAAAGACATAATCACGTCGAGAATTTAATTCACAGCAAAACTGCTTTATCTTTATAAAAATCACATCTCAGCGAGAATTGTCGGGAATTTCCCCCCCTGCGACGTTCCACGTTCTCCAATTTATTTGTCTCGGTGGCGGATATTATTCCGGCGAGTCCTCGGAACTCTGAATTCCCGAAATCTTCGGGAGACAAACGCCGGAATCTCACGAATTTCCTCAGCAAGGAGGCAGCCGAAAAACATGCGGCGCCATTATGAGCGTATGCACGCGAACTCCTACATTTTCCTCCTATCTCGTCAACGTTCTTGTTTCTTCCGTCGACGAGAGCGAACTTTACCACGTCGTGTCCACGACAGATAAAATACCGTCACTTGCGTATTCGTTGGTATTCAAATAAAAGTCAGAGGTTAGTGCGGGTTAGTGTCCTATGCTGTACATACCATCTACTCGTTTCGTTCCATTGAAGATCATTATTATTAACAAACTGTGAAAGACATTGTCTTTCTTGGAACGCAAAGGTATTTTGAGAAAATAGTCGGTCGTATTTTGAATGAGCAAAAAGCTGTCTTTTGAATAAAACTATTATACAAAAAATAAAAATTAGTTGAATAACATAAAATCTCTGATTAAATTTAGATAATGCTAGAATTACCTACGATGGTTGTGGTCCAAAAGGACCCTTTAGTATTTTCAATATTTTTGGGGACATGTTATTAGAGATACAATTATAATTAAATAAACGTTACACTTATGAGATAAAATAATGTCTAACAATCAACGCCGAGCATTCGCAAGCATCGCACGTATGTATTCGTAACGCGAGAGACGGTGGAGTAGAAATAATCTGTGCGTAACGCGGTTTAATAAGAAACGTGAGCTTTGCTCCGAAAAATCTATTCTGTGTTTTAAATGAAACTTCAAGTGCTCTACTGTTGCGACACTCGGCGAGGAATTTCAACAAACCTCGAAGGATATGATAGTATAAAGGCGCCATGGATAATCCGCGCCCACGCCGGATTATTCCCACGCCTTATTTTGTTTTCCCTGTATAAACGATACAGTTTGATATTTATTCGACAACGGAGCTAACGAAAATGTAATCTGTATTCTGAAAAAAATAAGATGAGAAAGTAACCGAATCGTCAGATGACTAAATTGCGATAGTATAATATATGGATTTTTATAGAAAGTATATAACAAAACTTAAGATTCAGATTGCAAAATTCCCATCTGTTAATGGATTTCTACAGAAATCTGTGGGTCAGGAGGATCTCTTTTTTTTTTAAGTTATGTATATTATGATAAAAAGGGGACATTATTCTTTTAGCACCTCCTTACTTCCCTATACTCTCACTTGGACGCACTAAAGAATGATTAGCTTTATGTCCGGAAAGACCACTTTATCCACCCTTAAGTGTCACACGGGAAGATTTAGACCGAAAGATAGCGCGAAAAGAAGGGATCTGCTTCTCGTAATGAGATAAGTTGTTTCATTTGTATTTTACGAGGATAAATGAGGTTTACGAGAAATCCGAATATCATGGTGCATGATTCATTTATTGACTTCGTTCCAAGTTGATTGTATTTCTGACAAAATCTCAACAGTGGATTATAATAACGGAGACTATATAGAATATTGCGCTTGTTTAAGCCAGATAAAAAATCTGTCAAAGCTTAAGCGCCAAAAAGACTATTTTTTTTTTAATTTATTAAAATTACAGATAAAGACACTTATTGCAAAATACAATATTATTCTTGCGCATTATATGTGTGTATATATATATATATATATATATATATATATATATATATATATAATGCGTAAGAATAATATATGAAAGCTAAGAGAGAATAAGGATTATCTTATTCGAGGTTAAAACCTGTATTGCTGTTAAAACTTTATAATAATTTTGCTATCCCCTTCTGAACGAATTAATAGGAAATTATATCATAATATTTCTTTTGGATACTTAATATAATCTTTTAAAAATCTAAGAGTTTACCTTTTGAATTCTTCTTAAGGCAGCCAAGGATATAAGGCTTTGTCCCCTCAACTTTCCATTAGACATTCAACGAGTTGCTACGGTTTTATGAGCAATAAAGGTCATGAGTGAAAAAGGAAGATTTATTCTTTTTAATCTTGTACATAGTATTCTGCCGGTGATAGGGATGACGTTCTTAAAGCATCGATGGTGTTAAAATGCTAAAGTTCACGTTATCCATAACCGTTAAAGTAGCAATGCTGCTATTACTTTCCGTGCGATTAGTTAGGCGAAATTTAAATAATATATCCGCGCATAAATCACAAAATCGTGACACGTAAAATTTTCATTAATCTTTGTATAAGCTTAACATCATAAAATCGCACTCTTGTGCATTATATATCACGGCCATCCATAAAGAATAGAGACAATCACATAAAATTTTATTATTAGCGTTATCACTAGCATTTTTAACATTATGCATTTTCTTTCTATCTAAAATTATATTACCTATATCATCACTTTTTCTTAATATCAATTTATATTTCTATTTTGTGACTATATCGAACTACTCCGGTCGATGCCCCAAGCCCGAAGATAAAGAATTCGATCAAAATTTAATCTAGCTTGCAACGTGCCGTTTCAATGAGATAATGCACTCGCTAATTTGATAAAAGCTGTGACAATCAACGGGTAACACGCGGCAGATGGAAATCAAGTCCACACTGTGGCAATCTATCTAACCAAGCATCGTTGCTCCGATATCGATCGTGCGGGTAAATAATGTTGATATGCATCAGCGCAAACCTCAAGCAGGTTATACGCGAGCTATTATATTGACGAAATAATCATATAACGATCATTTGAAAAATTATTTTCTTCGCGTAAAAAGGTCACAAAATTCGAGAAGTTCTTTTCATTGCAATATATTTTATACGGAAAAATTATTCATACATTAAATTCGCAAACGAATCGACCCATAGCTGTTATTGTCTCTCTCGGCAAATGTTAAACAACTTCGGAATTATTATTATTTATATATTTTGACGAATTAATAATGAATAACCTATAATGCACATTTCTATCGATCTCTCTTGACGAAAGATTGATAAATCGTAGGGAAAGCGATTAACTGCACGTGAGTCATTAATTTACTTCCCGAATGAGATTATTGAAAATGATGAACATTGAAGCTGTATACGCCGGAGTTTATTATCAGACTCATTTCCGTGCTATCAAATTGCCATCGATATTAAAACTGGCATATTTTTGATAACAGCAAGCTTTATTCATAAACAATTAAGCGTGGCTTTTGCTAAAAATAATAATTGCAATAATGCCCGGATCTGCATCTTGTAATTAATTGAGTTGAAGTAACGAGCACGAAATATATTTCGCTTTTCCAGACGTAAACAGCAACAATGTTGTAATTACAATCGCATCATGAAGTTCCAAGTCTCTTTAGGAAACTTAAGAAAAAATCGTGATATAATTCATAAAAGTAAAAACAGATCTCGTGGAAAGGAAAGAGGAGAGGAATAAACTTTTTACCTATTTTAAAACTTTTCATAATGGATAACTTTTACTCAAAACTTTTTCTACTAACGCATGGTTTAAACGTTGTAGCACTTTATTGGCAAATATCTGAAGAAGTTTTAGAAAAGCAAAGTTCACGAAAAGTGTCAATGTCATTCGTACTTCATCATTTTTTTTTTTTTTTTTCATCTCAAGATATATTTATGGTGAAAGATCAGTTTTTTTTAGAAAGTAGAAGAGTTAAGACAAATTTTATTTTAGGATCGTCATTACCTACTTCTTTTATGCTCTAAAGATATTCTTTTTAGAGATGAAGTTCTCCGTAAAAAGGAATAAAATCCACTAGACGGGTAAACACAACCTCTCTATATCGCCGCTCGAAAGTGCAAATCGCAAAACTGGTTCGACCGATTAACTGCGGATGGAATACGGTGGATCAAAAGGGCTCGCATGTCATGAAAATTTCCATAGAGGCATCTCTGAACAGAGATTGCCGCAATACGAGGCGAGCAAATATTTGTTTGCACTCGCGGATGCTGCGAAGCTCGAATTTTCAGGGTGCGAGTACATTTGTGGGGGCAACTTGGTTACGTATCTATATCGGTCACACGTGCGCGTGTTCGTGCCATATACGCGTCAGCGGCTTACAGACTTCCAACGTACCTTGTTGACAGGATCAACCGGCGGCGAAACCGGTACACTCAACCCCCGACTTCACTACAACCATTTGCAACCAACAAAAAGTATTTTTTATCCGTCGAGCTCGATCAATTTTGCCGCGAATTGGTTTATGCGTTCGAGCGATACGATCGTTTTAGCATTGTAACCATCTGCCGAATAGCTCTCATGCAAATTTAAATTAACTGCTCTAATATGAATTCAATAGTATTCCAAGTTAAATTTTGTCATAACAATCTCATTAAAACGACGTTTTATATCTCCAAATTAAATTTGGTCATAATTTCATTAAAATTGCTTATTTATCTGTAAAAACGTAACTATTTTAAAATATTTGATTATGCAAAAATCTGAAATAGTATGTTTTATTTTGATTTAACTATATTGAATATTAATAAGATTATTTGAATAGCAGAAAAAACAAATTTTACGCAGTTTTAATTAAAAGTGAAAATGAATTATCGATCTCATACTATCTATTTATAGAAACTTATAAATAATTAATTGAACCGTATGTCGAATTTAAACTAACTGCAGGCAAAATTTTACATTAATCTAAATTAATTCCACATTGTGCAGAAAATATTTAAAGATTTGAAACATATTGGATGTATATGCAATACAAAATCATCAATTTGTGCTAATTGTTGCAAACATTAGTCAAGCTATCAAAATGTTTGAGCATATATATTTTAGAGAGACATTTCGTTATTTTTAACAATCTTTCCTATTTTTATTGTAACATTCTTATATTCAATAATACTATAATTTGGAGAACATAAATTGTTGCGTGAAAGAAACTGACTAGAACGTTCTTCAAGCAATAATTTTTTCTTGTCATCACTGACCGACGCAGGTGCGTTTATAAAGAAGTACCTAGTGTACTTTCTAAGAGGAATGGGATATGCGAGCGAAAACAGAATTTCGTAAAGTTTCCAAAGCGCGACTTGCTAACATAACACAACTGAGAGTTCCTCCAAAATTTCGGCGGAAGCTTCCATCGCGAAATTTCTTGCATCTACTATTAAAGATAAAAGGACGGATGTAGCAATTCATCGAGTGATTTTTAATGAAGACGTACTCGTCTCTAAATACAAAAAGAGATTTTATAAAACAGCTTTTATAAAGTAGCTTTTTATTACAATTTTTGATAAAAATCTATTTTATAAAATATGTATAATATATACATTGCAAAGATATCTTATCTTTGTAGAAATCTTTCTGGTTCAATTTATTATAGATTCGATTGTGATAAAGGAAATAGTATAATTTAATTTTAAATCTTAAACGTTTTCGTAAAAGACAATATTGATGTCTTCGATATTAAACGGAATCTATATATAAAAGCAATATGCTTAATTTAATTACGATAAATATGTCACTAAAACATAGTTTCTCTTTATTCATGTGAACTTAAATTTTATAGATATTATACTCGCGAATTTATATATTATTATCGCGAAAGATCGTCTATCGAATAAACGAATTAAATCGGAACTATAATACATTTGCCTTGTTTGCATGGACAAATAAATTCCTGTGCATGCTTTACGAACACTTTTAAAAAATTCAAAGTAAACATAATGCAGATCCTGAAGCTATATTTACTCACTCGGATGCGGTAACATTTATTGACCATTTCGTCTTTCCGTTTGTATATGCATAGAACAGCCCTGCTTAACAGGACGATCGCGTAAGCCGTTGAAAAGATTCCGAAAGCAGGTGCTTGCGCCATTCGCGACGTGCATAAGAAAAATGCGCAAGAATTCTCTCGAGAAAATGCTTTTGCATTAACTTTTTGAAATGGGACACCGAGAAAGAATATCATCTTTAAAGATATACTTTTCCTCAAAACAAGCTTCAGCAAATGATAGAAACCTAATGTATGTCGCATCGTTTATTTATGCATTTAAATTTCTTGGTTTATTCGTAGTATATCTTGAGTTTTTTCGAGATATATATCTATCAAAAAATATACATGTGTAGTGCGTATCATTGTTTTATTTTGATTAATTATTGGAATAAACTAAATTTTTTACGTTACGAAATTCCGATGCATTATGCCACTCGATTGCTGCACACACACTGTATCAAATCCCGATGAAATCCAATCGGGATGGATTTTATAGGAAGGATCACAGAATTTCGAATAAATCATTCGTGAAAATATAATTCGACGAGCTGTATTCGAAAACGCGCGATCGAGTGATGCCCGACACACCGGGCCGGGCGCTTAAGTATTTACCGCAGTCAAATTAATGGTTCGTAATTTAACGGTTTGTAAGTGCAAACGCGCGTAATGAAAATCAATGGCACGTGCCAGACGCGATACAGTTCTATTGTAATCCCGCGTGTCTCGCGCGCCGTTCTACAAAGCTTCCACGCAGCTTGAATATAGAAAACACTCGTCGGGGGCTTTTATTTTTCACGATAATAGGATATCCTATTTTTCGTTATAGAATTTTTTCCGACCAAAAATATCGGCTAACGACGTAACATCGTGTTTCTACGCCGCCCAGTATTCCAAGCAATGCTGTTGATACACGGATTGCAACAGGAAATTTCAGTCGTGATTCGTCTATACATATATAGTAGAAATGTGGCAAACTATTGGAACCATCCTGGAACCGTCACATGAATTTAACGATATTTTATACGCGGAATTGCAACTTTATGTCTTTTAAATTCAATCGGAAATTTGAAAGTTATCCTAACTTGTTCAAAGTTTTTCTTCCGCTCCTGAATTCGGCGCGCGTAATGTATCGTTTCGATTATTCGAAACAAGCGCACACGTGTTCGACGAATCGATCCGATCTTACGAGGGTTGTCGAAGGATTGTCGTTGTTGTCACGCTTCTAAGGCGCCTGGAAGTAAACTCGAACATTAACCCGATAATGACGTAATTAGTTTCGAGATAGTCCGCATCAGTTATCGATAATAGCGTCATTCGTTTAGTACACCGACATGTATTTACCACTTTTCTTCTTTCTTTACTTTCTTCCTTCTCTGCCCAGACGTTACACTTTAAAGAAAGAATGCGAATTTATATACAGAATTTCTACATTCCATATTCCATGTATAAAACATTAAATTCGCGTGACGATTCGAGGAAGATCGAGATTTATTCATATTTTATTTATATGATAACACGAAAGAAAATACAGATCTTTTGTCACAGATATGATGTAATATTTGAAATTCTCTACTTTCACACACGTTCAAATTATTTTCATGCAATTATAACGAGATCTTTACTGCACAACTGATTTTGATAAAACGATATTTTTCTCTGACATTTTCTCTAATATTTCTTTTCGATATGCATTCTATTATTTTTTAAGAAAAACAAACCGTAAAAATATTATAGAAATATCATTTGCATACAATACGTTATCAATTTACATGTGCGCACTAATTGCGCACACATAAAAATAAACCATTCTCCTTCCAAGGAAAGCATTTACTTATTTTATTTTATTTCTCCTATAAGTAAGCTTACACCAAAGAATATTTTCTTACTAATAGCTTTCAAATATCTCGACACAAGTCTTTGAAAATCAGAATATTGTTTTGAGTAAATGTAATGCTTATAATGACTTTATGGTAGATTTGCGAATTAAGTATTTGATAAGGTTATGTATCCGCAAATCTACCATAAAATCATTATAAGCATTACATTTACTCGAAACAAATATTCTGGCTTTTCAAAGACATGTGTCAAGATATTTGAAAACCATTAGTAAGAAAATATTCTTTGGTGTGAGTACAAACTTACTCTCTAAGAGAAATAAAATAAAATAAATAAATGCTTTCCTTGGCTGTAGAACGATTATTCTTCTCTGTGCGTCGTCTCAATCGATAAGAAGCAATGTAACCCTTATACATTTAAAGTAGAAGCTCTCTTATTTTATTAAATATCTATGTCATGTGATCTACCATCGATTTATAAGAGAAATTTGCAAGATCAATCGATGTCGTTTCTCTTCGTGTATTCGTTGATAACAGCAAGCTTTATTCATAAACAATTAAGCGTGGCTTTTGCTAAATAATAATTGCAATAATGCCCGGATCTGCATCTTGTAATTAATTAAGTTGAAGTAACGAGCACGAAATATATTTCGCTTTTCCAGACGTAAACAGCAACAATGTTGTAATTACAATCGCATCATGAAGTTCCAAGTCTCTTTAGGAAACTTAAGAAAAAATCGTGATATAATTCATAAAAGTAAAAACAGATCTCGTGGAAAAGAAAGAGGAGAGGAATAAACTTTTTACCTATTTTAAAACTTTTCATAATGGATAACTTTTACTCAAAACTTTTTCTACTAACGCATGGTTTAAACGTTGTAGCACCTTATTGGCAAATATCTGAAGAAGTTTTAGAAAAGCAAAGTTCACGAAAAGTGTCAATGTCATTCGTACTTCATCATTTTTTTTTTTTTCATCTCAAGATATATTTATGGTGAAAGATCAGTTTTTTTTAGAAAGTAGAAGAATACTTCTGAAATATCGCAACAAGGAACAAGGATACATGATAACAGATAAATGGAAATCCGCGTTCGCCCCTCGCACGCGAATCCGAATCTTAAATAAGAAACGCGATCGAGATGTTACGGTCCATCGTGGCTGTATAAATATCCCCGGCGAGCCACGCGAGAGACCGACTTCGGGATATTACCCGTCAGATTCATCCGAATCCGCCGTAAAATGCGGGGGCGGCCAACCGAAAATGCATTTCGCGATCGTTGCAACACGCAATCCGCAGATGGTGACAAAAAAAAACAATGCCTGCACACGCAGGCTGGTGGTGGATTTGCGCGCGCGTGCTTAGCGTAGCGTGCGATACATTTACCGCAACTTAAAATCAATTTCATCTCGACCATATTTATCTTGACATTTTGTTTTAACAAAAGGTTCAAGCAGCAATAATCTCTTTTAATTTTGAACGATTGAGGACATTTTACTTTAACAAAAGGTACTTAAACAGTAATCTCTTTTAATTTTCAGCAATTGAGGATTCAGAATTTTTATAGATCAAACTTCCACGACTGAGGTTTATTTTTTATCAATGTAGATTAACTTTAATCTCGGTTAACTTAGTCTTTATCTTTTTCTAGTTCTAAGAAAACTAGAAAAAGATAAAAGGTAAGTTAAATCGAGATTGAAGTTAATCTACATTGGTAGAATTGGACATGAAATGCACATATTAAGATGTTACTCCTAATAATTTCGGGTATATTGGACTTCCTTTCTTACATGGAATTTTATTTGATACACAAACAACAAAATATTTAATTATAATATCATTATAATATCAATTTTTAAAAATGTTTTAATGTTAAAAAACATCGATTTCGGATTTAATCGTGACATCTTGCTACCAGATGAGGCACGCGCGAATTTATCCGGCCACCCCGTATACTCGCAAAAATCTAAGCGGAGATTCTCGGAGCAAAAATTCCGGGGACTCGCGTCCGAATCCAAGCTGAAAAGTCGCTCGGAAGCGCGAGACACGTTTCGCAACTGCGAGAGAGTATTGAACCGGAGAGAGTCAAATCCGTCTCCAAGATTGTACACGGGCGAGAGATGCACCTGTCGGCGTTTCCGTTTGTCTTCGACAACGACGTCGAGATTGTCGAGAACGACGTGCCGGAGCGCGCGCGCGCGCGCACGCCTGGCGCAACGACGACGTCGAATTGTCGCGAGCCGAAATAAATGCCGAGCAGTTATTCGCGAGCATCGCAATGTGGAGAATGTACTCACACTCACCTTCCCCGACGCCCCACCATCTCGCGTCGCGCCCTTCGCCCTGCCGCTCCGCTCCGTTCCGTGTCGTCGCTCCGGTCCCTCGTGCAAACGCGTCCCTCGAGGAGGCGCCGGTGATTAGGACCGCTTCAGGACCGTTTAGGTCTCCGGCGGCAGTCTCCGGTAGGCTTATTCTATGCGGTGACGCCGTCGCGAGACGCGACGATCGTCCGCCGTTTGACGCGGCACCGCCGAACGTTACACGCCCGCCATGTTGGATGCGCCGCGTAGCGTAACCGTAAAGCCCGTATCAGACTACCGACTGCGAAGGCCGACCCGACTGCCGATCGCGACTGCCGACTCTAATCGGTCAATCACATTGCCCAATCTGTCACCAAGTCGCCGATGCTGACTGATCGTATTTAAGCGAATTTTAGTGAGAATATGGCATTAATATTACCGAAAAAAAGTATTTTTTTCAATGCATGCAAAATTTGAAAAAACGAAAAAAACTTGTTCTTCTATGTTTCGTGTTTATAATAGAAGAAATCCGATATAAAAAGCAAAGGTTATGGGTAAAGCCATGGATAGCACAGAGGCAAGAACAAGGAATACATCGCAATTTTTTTACTGAGTTAAGTCTTGAAGATCCAAACAAATTTTGCAGGTATTTTAAAATTAAAAAATTAAACATTTTAGGTATTATAACTTATAAGAGTAGACGTGATATAAAGTTTTTGTTTTTATTTTGAACAGATGTTTGAGAATGGACACTGCCACCTTTGAGGAGCTTCTTCATAAAGTTGCACCTTTGATTATGAAACAAAATACTCATCTTAGAAAAAATATCCCACCAGCAGAGAGATTATCTCTTACCGTATCCACAGGACACCCGCGGAACATTACAAATTACAATTAAACTATCACGTGATCGGAAACTGTATTTCTATTGGTTTCGACTTTGAGTCGGTGAGTCGAGAAATAGACCAAAGTCTAAAATGCGAGTCGGCCGACCAGTCAGTCGGCGCTTCGTTGTGATTGGCTAGATGTGAGCCGGCAGTCGCGATCGGCAGTCGGGTCGGCCTTCGCAGTCGGTAGTCTGATACGGGCTTAACGCTTGAATTCGAATCCGCGGCAACTTCATTACGTCGCGGCCGGGCCGCTCGCCGCCGCCTACGCAGTGTCGCAGTAGTACGCCAGCGGATGCTCGAGACGCGCCGCGATGCCGGTTGCCGGTCACCGTTGAGGCGCAGGAAACAGGTAATTGTCGATCGGATTCCCGAATTGATACCAATTGAGAACTCACCTTGCTCCGATCAGTTATACTTAGTCGTTGAAGTCCGCTCGTCTCCGACGGCCGACCGGACTGGACTCCGCTTTCGAGGGAGCGCGGGAGACGCGACGCGGACGCCTGGCCATGTTGGAATGCGTGTCGCGTAACGCTTGACCACTTGTATTCGAATCCGCGGCAACTTCATTGTGACGCGATCACCCGCGACGATGGACGCCTACGCCAGAGGGGCTCGAGACGCGCCGCGATGTCGATCACCGTTGAGACGCAGGAAGCAGGTAATTGTTGATTCCCGAATTGATACGAGAACTCACCTCGCTCGATCAGCCGTCACTCGTCTCCGGCGGGGCTCCGCTTTCCCCCGTAAACGCGGCGAGGAGCACGGGAGACGCGACGCGACCCCCGCTCGACCTCCGATTTCCGAAACGAAATACTCGTACACATACACGGAAAAAGGTATTTACCGTATGAGATCATGCAAGGCGGACCATGAAACGCGCTGCGCCCTGCCACTACGCTGGGCCGTGTCCCCCACTCTTTTCCGTCGTGCGCCCATGTCAAAACACGCTGCCGCGCAGCAACGTCTTTCCTCGTACTAAGCACGATATTTTTCCGTGCATCGCACCGGCTTTCGTACTTTGCGCAGCGCTGCAAGATACGACGTGCTACGTTCGCAACGCGAAAGCCGGTGCAATGCACGGAAAAATACCGTGCTTAGTACGAGGAAAGACGTTGCATGGGCGCACGACGGAAAAAAGTGGGGGACACGGCCCAGCGTAGTGGCAGGGCGCAGCGCGTTTCATGGTCCGCCTTGCATGATCTTATACGGTGAATACCTTTTTCCGTGTATACGCCGCGCAGTAGCCGAGCGACCGTGCTGGTCGAAACGGAACGTGCGGCAAACGCGGTTACGTAGTTGTGCGTGAGTTACGCTGTGTAACATTTATTTAATAATTTAATCGCGATTTTTATAATACGAATTATAAATCGTTTTGGCTCTGCATCTTCAGCGACTCTCCAATGAGTTTAATGTGATTATTTAAACTACCATGTATGTCGACATTTATTATTTTAACATGAAACAGTATTATTTCAACTTCATTGGTACAGTTAAATTAACTATATATATATATTTTTTTAGCAGTGGCCACTTATGGGAATGGCTAAAAATTACTAAAATTGGGTATAACTTGACACTACAAGTTTAGCAGCGAGAGGAAATCTATCGTCGAGGAAACAGAAAAATTCTGCGAAATATTCGGACTGGAAGTGAAAATTGGGACTAACCGGCAAAGAGAGGTGAAATCCGTTAAAAAACATTGCTGGCGTAAAAAAAAACAGCTCGGATAAAAAAAACGAACAGTCTTTACAACGTCGCCAACATCGTGTCGTTATTTTAGATACCCCGCATATCGACAGGAGCATTCGGAGGGAAAAGTATAACCAGCTTGACGCGTTGCGTACCGACGTGTGACATGGGTTTGACTTTCCTGCGTAGTTCAAACACCGGCCGGCATAAGTGAATAGTATTCGCGACCGCAGCTCGTGCAATATTTCCAAAATACACCGTTTCTGTAACCCCACAACGAACTTGAGTGCAACCAGCTCGGCCGTCGCGTCGGGCCTGTCGTTTTCTCACCTACTCAATATCTCAGGTATTTCAAAAACATGTCTATTTATATTGCAAATTCCACCGTTTTTTCGGCCGCTTTCGCCTCGAGCCTCGTCGTCCGTATCGCGCCTACGGTCTGGAATCTGCCCCGGGACCGGAATTTAATCTCGTAAAAAGGGGGGCACGCGTGGGAGGCTATCCTTTATAGGCGGCGACGCGGGACGAGCTATGAAATCTGCGGGACGTGACGTTGATTATTTCTGCGAGTCGGACGCGCCGTCGAAAACGTCTCTATCACCGGTCAATACGTTCAAATCGCCGTCGTTTATGACGCGTGTTTAATTAGTAAATTTTAATAGGGGAAGTCGTTTCGGGAGGAGAGGAAGGGGGGAATGCCGCGATGCCGCCTGTCATGGATTATCGATCGCGCTTTTATTTTCGCGAGTTAAACGAGGGGAAACGACAACCTGATTGACGAGAACAAAGAGTGCGGTCATATAAAAATTTCCTCGACTCCTCTCACAACGCGAAAAACGCGTAAGTATTTGCGTCACCGCTCTGTGTTTGCGATTAATTCACAATATTATAATCCGTATGTATTCACTAATTCAGTTCGTGCATGTCGAAATTTTGATTCGCGAGCGAAACGCTTTCCCGTCTCTGTCCTCCCCCTCCCGCTGGATGAAAGACGGGAATACAAAGTGCTGATTTAATTAATTTATTAGTTTAATAATCGTATACGGAAACGCGAAGCTTTAATCGCGATGAATATAGAGCGGTGGTGGCGCGTATTCGCCGCGGACGAAAGTATTTTGCGCGCGGCAGCGGCATTAATTCAATTGCATCGGGACAGCAAATTCCATAATGAGAATGTTTTACATGCTGGTTAGAGTAAATACGAACGCGGGATTATGAATTAACCGGGTAACGAAATATAATATAGTGTTATTGATACACATCGAGGTCGCGTATGCCGTCCCTAGCTGCCGCGAATTATCGTTTAAAAGATGGAAAATCGCAAAATTTATTATACCAGGATATATCTGCAGAATATTGACACTGACGATTAATCGTACTATAGCAGTTGTGTACGGGCATTATTTCATCCGATTGACAATCCGTTGCTCTTTCCCGTCGATTTAATTGACCGTGACTGAAGTCTCGCGTCCAGTAAATTTTTATTTAAAAAAAAAATAGGGATGTATTCTGCATGGCTTCGTCGGTCGAGGTTTCTGGCGTGTATCAGAATTTCACGGAACGATTTGACGAAGTTGGACGGGTGAAACTCGACGGGAAAAAAATCTAAAACTTGGGACACAGGCACGTTCAACGTGAAAATAGATGTGTCAAGTGCGACATAAATACCTCCACCGCGCGCGAACGGTCAGCCGATAACCGCCTATTTTTAGTTCTTATTTGCAGGCGTCCCGCGCATAATATCGATATTGCAATTTCTGCCGGCACAAGATACTAATAGCTGTTTTTCTGCGCATCTACATATCGATTCTCGGACATATACACGATGCCACGATGCCAGAAGATAGTAAAGTTGTGTAGATAGAGGTATAAGAAAATTTGTGTTTGCTGAATCGCGAATAATTTCGCAAAATAGAGAGAAAGAGAGAGAGAGAGAGAGACCTTTTTCTACGTTTTCCCAGAATTGTACGGGAAAGATAATTGTATACTAAAAACGACGCGCGCTGCAACTGTTCAATCTAAATGCTAAAAAAGTCATTGCATTGACCGCACTCGGTGCGGTTCAATTATGAACAATTACGGCGAAATTGCATTTGGTAATTACATACGTAATATGCGAATAACTTGTTTCCGATTGACCTGAGTGCAACTTAAGTTTCAAATGCACACCATAGCGTTCGCATTTGAATTTCTAACACGGGGAAAAATTCGAAACATAAAAAAATTTAGTGATAGCAATTTTCATGAATTTCCACGATTGTAGAAAGTCTGCGTATTAACTAATTAAAGAGCAAACGAGTTTTCGTGTAATGCGAGTCTGTTACTCTCAAAATTCTCGTAAGAGGTACCGGTATCTTATAATAAGCTTAATTAACGAGGTATGCTATTATCACATGCCCGAATTAAGAGATAATTGTCAAGAACTTTTAGAGCATAGGTACTTGGAAAATCCATTAGTGTATAAATTTCGAAATATTAATAGCCTATATTCTATGTTCTGTGTATCCTATATTTATATTATATAATATTCTATATTTTAAAAAGAAATAAATTTCGAAGTATTATTATTCTATATTTTCATATCATTTTCAAATTCTACGTAATAGTTTTAATATTATTTCTTTCATGAGAGGAAGCACGAAAGACGGTTAAATTAGTTTATTGGAAAAAAAGGAATCTTGTCGCATCTGGTGAAAGCATTGTATTCTCAACGATGCAAAGTGCTTTCGACTTTGATTTCATTTTACGATTTTTATTTAACGTGGAATTTTGCCGGGCAGGATGATTTTCGCTAGGAAAAAGTTTACTATTTTATTTAAATACGTTAAGTGCATTTTAATACAGCTCGTCTTTGTTAGATATTATTTTAGATTTTCTTCTCGCGACATTTCCATATTGGCTCTCACTACCCTCGTATTTTTGCCTTCGGTTTACGAATCGCCGTGTTATTTCTAAATTAAAAAATGTTGCCGCTTAATATCTTCAAAACGAAGTTAATGTATATAGCATGCCGAACTAGATTCGTTGCATCGTAATTGAATCTCGTCTCTCTGGTCGATTTTATCGAAAAATTTAATGTAAAAGCTTTAAAATAGAAAAGAACTTTTGCATTCTCGGATAGCCTTGTTGCAGCGCGTTGTTTTTAGTCCAATTATTTTTCCATTATGCAGAACTTCTGTTACGCTGCGTCCAAGTATATTGATGCATATCACTGAAATTCTATACCGACGACGCGACGTGGGATCCACCGTTTGTTTTACTACTCCACTCTGGTCTGGTTTATGCGCTATGGCGTCTACTATTACTACTTTGGTTTACGAACTTCGTTAGAAACGATTAGCAGAATAGCTCTTCTGCGATACGAACTGTTATCGATTAAATGTATATTGATTCTAGCGCCGCTACAAGGCGCGTTATAATAACGGCGCAATCTCTTGGCAGACTGTTTGTCGCATTAGTAATTGCAACATTAGTCCGAACTAGCTTTGACGTAAGTTTTAATGGGACTCTCCAATCATACCTACTTACATGTTTGATAACGACGCTAGTATAGTCGCGAACGTTAAAGTCGCGATGTGCACTGCACGGACGATGAAACGTATATTATAATTTATCTACTATTCTAAGTTTTAGCGAACAAAGAACTAAAGTTAATAAACAGAAACCCATCAAGAAATTAGAATAATTGTTTTTTTTTTTAAGACAATTTTTTTTACGATCTAATGCACTGTATCGTGGGTTTATTTAGTACAGATAACGATTTTTCATCCTAAAATTTATTCAGTTTTATTTTTTTCATGCGTGTTTGTTCACCCTGCATTTTTCACGCTCGATAACGCATAAAACTGATGCGCTACTCTTGTCGCCGAAGTTTACGCAGTCCGATGGATACGGAATTCTATATCGGTGACGATACTTTAGATACAGGAATGGTCTGCGCAGCTCGATGCAACGTTCCATCTTTCAATTGACTCGTTGCGAATCCATTTTTGCACATTCACGTAACTGAAATGCGCGTGCATGGCTTCAATGTTTCTTTCTGTAGTGAATATTTCCGTACGCCAATGCACAATAGTCCTCGCAACAGTCAACATTTTTTTCGGAGCAACTCTGAAAGCTTACCGGATTCTATTTCGGCAATCTGGACACCCATTGCCTACCTGCAATATTGTTGTTGTTCCACCCGTCGCGCTCCTTTTTTTCGAGTTCCATTTGTGCTTGTCACGCACTGTCAAAACACGCCCGGAATGAAATTTCTATCACGTTCTTTATTCCATCGTCCATCATTTTAATTTTACCTCGAGCCTTTGATTCTTCCCCTTTTCTCTTTTATCTTGTTTTACATTCATTTGTTCATTTTTGTTAGATGAGCATAGGAGCAGACGCTGTTTGATGTCGACGTCGCACACGATTTTTAGAAGGGAACAATAAACAGCGTCAAAATCGTGCAGTACTTATAGCCTCTATCAGATTCAAAACTATGGAGATTTTTTTTTTTTAAACGTCGTGCCATTTATTAGCGTTTGCAATTTCTTAAATAATACAATCGTCGACTTATCTAATAGTTGTCTAACAAAAATAACAATAAGCGATCGTTGTGTGCGTATATTATTTGGAAATGAATGCATACTGCCTGCGTATTAGGATTTGCAGCACGTATATATCCTGCACATGTCGCCGTATATAATTTTATGACAATTTCTCGTTTTCTTCTAGAATGAACATTACGATCGATCCAACTTCTATGATAATACGTCCCAATGGTCGCACTGATGTATACGAAATTGTCTCTACGACAATGTAGGATATTAGGCCTTAACCGCGTCACATTTTATTCCGGGTCATCAGTCCGATCTGTACTTAATAACATTTTTTTAAGAGATATTTTCGAGGAGCCTGGTACACCGTATCAAATTTCTTCATAAAAGAGACACGAGAAAGCTGAAATAATTACTTGTCTTTTCGAATACTCTCTGTATTTAACTATACGTCGCTGTAACTTTGTGAAAGATAAACAAACGAAAAACAAATTTAAAAAAGGCAAATTAAAGTGCAATTTCTGCCACGATAACATAACAGTTTTGTGTTTTGTGCTCATACTCGTTCAATTTTGCCGGCCTTGCCAAGCTGTCGCAACAAAAGGCAATTAACTTTATTACTTCGCCCCTCGTCGACGCTTTACTTTCTCAATTTTTCCCTCACGGAGATTTCCGTTTAGCCGTTTGGAGGGCGGCGTCACCATTAAACTTACTTTTCTTCTACGCGAGTGAGAGCGGACGAGAGCCTGCCGGAGAGGCGGATATTGGAATCGCGATATTTTCATTCGCAAAAATTCGAAAGCGAATATATCCTTCACGGAGGAAAAGTCGTCCGTTCGTGAGGTGGCATATTCCAGAAATGATGCTGTCGTGGTATACAAACTTCGAATTTTCAAATTACCAAAATCGTTGCTGTTAATATCCCGCAAAACTTGGCGCGCATTCACGTATAGAGAGCTCATTCGCGTTACAGATGTATACATGCATGTCGCAGTATATGTGACGAGGCTTTATACGCACCCGAGTGTTATCAAAACCTTGCTCAACCTTTTTTTTTTATACGGGAGACACAAATGGCCAGCAACACGCGTAGTCATAAAACATTTTTTAGTGCGCCAATGAAATCTGTATTTGAAATCAAGATTTTCGCGATGTTCTGCATTGCAATAATATTTTGATCTCGCAATAAATCACGATTTAGCGTAACTTTTTTTTGTTTTTCGAAAAAAAAAATCGGGAAACGAAATCGCCGAGAGATCCATAAAAGATTTCTCATTTCGAAATCGGGAAAAAGGGCTGGAAGGACCGCTCTCGCGCGAGCGGCACATATCGGTCATAAATTGATGCGGTTTATGAGCTTCATCGACGTTCCCCTTTTTGTTTTTGATTAACGTTTTAAAATGCGCAACGCGCGCATCGCCGTGCAAATTGCCATCAGAAAGGATCACCCGGGAAGCCCGCCAAGCAGGCCAGGTCAATAAAATTCGGTATAAAGAACGTGCATTGCCCGGGACATGTAAATTCGGTTTGGAGAGTCATGTGCTTGCCGTCACGGCTATATCGTGCCGCATGTCGTTCGTACGTATGTCGTGTGTACGTTTACCCGAACACAATATTTGCGTACTGTCGGTCTTTGAGAGAACAGTACAATGGTCCTCGTCCAAAGCGACCGCGCGACGTCGTGCCCGCAACGCGAATAAACCAGCTCGCGACGCGGTTTCCAACTAAAATTAATTCGTCTCCTGCCATAATGACCGTCGGGCGTGCTGCGCATTATTCATCATCAGGACCTCCGACTCGGTCGATCTAAAATTATTTTAGCCGCTTATTTTGAGTAAAGTAAGCCTCGTTTTGAAAAGATTAGAACTTTATTTTATTTTTTTTTCTCGTACGGGTTAAATTAAAATTTGATGACAGATTTTTTAATCAATTGTGTATATATTATGAAAAACCTAGATATTATTTTAAAATAATGATAAATTCCTTAGTTGTTGAAGTTACAATTGATATTTCCTTTACGACGCATCGAAAATGGCCAATGTATATAACGCTTTTCAATTTTTTACAATACGTGTCTTTAGCCTAAGTACTTAAATGTATTTTAGTTCTTCCTTACTTCGAAACTTATTCTATTAATCCTCTTGGGAGCCAGAAAGCAATTATTTTTATACCTACCAAACTACACTTTCTCTCGGACGTGAGATCCTAACAAGGCACTTTCAACTTTAATTGGAATCATCTGTCATTTGTATTTATCGATTCTTTGTTAATAAAATATTCTTTCTACATTCAAATACAACGCAATAAAAAATTAGATTGTATTCTTGTCTTAAATTTAGTTAGAGAAGTAAATTAATTAGCTGGAATTTATTAAAAATAAATAGCTTACAATTATAAATTATAAATTAATTAATTGAACAATTAAACAGCCGTTATTTTTCCGCTTGAAACCATCAGGAGGCATTACTCGTCCGGCATACCATTATCGAACGTAAATTTGCGAGCTCGTTCGACTTGTATTCGACGAAATTCCTCGCTGCTTGTTTTGCACAGTGTCATTTTACATCGCATTAACGGGAAAATAACAGAGGAGAGTAATGAAGGAGAACGCCGGCGCAGATTTTCTTGCGATCGTTTTTCTCCGCCGCCTTAATGGTGTGTGTGAAGCTAGCGTCTCATTTTGCGGAAACTCACAAATTATTGAGAGTTCTGACTTCCTTTTCAATAGTTCTAGAGTTCCTGCTAGTTTAAACAAATAGTTCTGGCTTTTAAAGCCAAAAAACGCGTCAGTACAAACTGAGACGCTAGGTTCACGCAGCGTCTCACTTTGTCCTACACAAGTTCCACTACTGTATCTCATCAGATTTTGCGAGATCTATAGTTCTATAACAGTTCTATAAAGAGTTCTGCCATATAAAAGCAAAAAAATTAATTATAAAGTACTAAAAAAAATTACCATGTAACGAGTATACCGAGTTGAGACGCCAGTTGAAATCTCGGAGTTCCGATTTATGTAAAATATTTTTCGAGTAGTTCTGAGCATATTGAAGCATTTCTTAAAAAGTTCCGAGCGTTAGAATATTTGTGTTATATTTTAAAAAATTAATATTAACCGAAAAGTAATCATGACGGAAAACGATGAAACGCTAAGCGAAATCTCGGAGTTCCGGTTTATATAAAATATTTCTCAAGTAGTTCTGAACATATAGAAGCATTTTCCAAAGAGTTCCGGGCGTTGGCAATGTTGTAAAATTTTTAAATAAATTAATAACGCTCGAAAGTCAGGAATTTATCGAAAATAGGTGAGACGCTGGCCGTATTTCGACAGTTCTGCGAGTTTTATTATAATTTTCGTACAGTTCTGAACGTGTTCTAACGTTTTCTAAAGAGTTCTGGCGATAAACATTATTTAATCATTTTTTAAATAATTTTTATCGCCCGAGAAAGACGCATTTACGGGTATATGGGTGAGACGCTGTAGGAAATCTCGGAGTTCTGGCTTATATAAAATATTTTTCGAATAGTTCTGAACATATAAAAGCAATTTCTAAAGAGTTCCGGGCGTCGGCAATGTTGTAAATTTTTAAATAAATTAATAACGCTCGAAAGTCAGGAATTTATCGAAAATAGGTGAGACGCTGGCCGTATTTCGACAGTTCTGCGAGTTTTATTATAATTTTCGTACAGTTCTGAACGTGTTCTAACGTTTTCTAAAGAGTTCTGGCGATAAACATTATTTAATCATTTTTTAAATAATTTTTATCGCCCGAGAAAGACGCATTTACGGGTATATGGGTGAGACGCTGTAGAAAATCTCGGAGTTCTGGCTTATATAAAATATTTTTCGAATAGTTCTGAACATATAAAAGCAATTTCTAAAGAGTTCCGGGCGTCGGCAATGTTGTTAAATTTTTAAATAAATTAATAACGCTCGAAAGTCAGGAATTTATCGAAAATAGGTGAGACGCTGGCCGTATTTCGACAGTTCTGCGAGTTTTATTATAATTTTCGTACAGTTCTGAACGTGTTCTAACGTTTTCTAAAGAGTTCTGGCGATAAACATTATTTAATCATTTTTTAAATAATTTTTATCGCCCGAGAAAGACGCATTTACGGGTATATGGGTGAGACGCTGTAGGAAATCTCGGAGTTCTGGCTTATATAAAATATTTTTCGAATAGTTCTGAACATATAAAAGCAATTTCTAAAGAGTTCCGGGCGTCGGCAATGTTGTAAAATTTTTAAATAAATTAATAACGCTCGAAAGTCAGGAATTTATCGAAAATAGGTGAGACGCTGGCCGTATTTCGACAGTTCTGCGAGTTTTATTATAATTTTCGTACAGTTCTGAACGTGTTCTAACGTTTTCTAAAGAGTTCTGGCGATAAACATTATTTAATCATTTTTTAAATAATTTTTATCGCTCGAGAAAGACGCATTTACGTGTATATGGGTGAGACGCTGTAGGAAATCTCGGAGTTCTGGCTTATATAAAAGATTTTTCGAATAGTTCTGAACATATAAAAGCAATTTCTAAAGAGTTCCGGGCGTTGGCAATGTTGTAAAATTTTTAAATAAATTAATAACGCTCGAAAGTCGAGAATTCATCGAAAATAGGTGAGACGCTGGCCGTATTTCGACAGTTCTGCGAATTTTATTATAATTTTCGTACAGTTCTGAACGTGTTCTAACGTTTTCTAAAGAGTTCTGGCGATAAACATTATTTAATCATTTTTTAAATAATTTTTATCGCTCGAGAAAGACGCATTTACGTGTACATGGGTGAGACGCTGTAGGAAATCTCGGAGTTCTGGCTTATATAAAATATTTTTCGAATAGTTCTGAACATATAAAAGCAATTTCTAAAGAGTTCCGGGCGTCGGCAATGTTGTTAAATTTTTAAATAAATTAATAACGCTCGAAAGTCAGGAATTTATCGAAAATAGGTGAGACGCTGGCCGTATTTCGACAGTTCTGCGAGTTTTATTATAATTTTCGTACAGTTCTGAACGTGTTCTAACGTTTTCTAAAGAGTTCTGGCGATAAACATTATTTAATCATTTTTTAAATAATTTTTATCGCCCGAGAAAGACGCATTTACGGGTATATGGGTGAGACGCTGTAGGAAATCTCGGAGTTCTGGCTTATATAAAATATTTTTCGAATAGTTCTGAACATATAAAAGCAATTTCTAAAGAGTTCCGGGCGTCGGCAATGTTGTTAAATTTTTAAATAAATTAATAACGCTCGAAAGTCAGGAATTTATCGAAAATAGGTGAGACGCTGGCCGTATTTCGACAGTTCTGCGAGTTTTATTATAATTTTCGTACAGTTCTGAACGTGTTCTAACGTTTTCTAAAGAGTTCTGGCGATAAACATTATTTAATCATTTTTTAAATAATTTTTATCGCCCGAGAAAGACGCATTTACGGGTATATGGGTGAGACGCTGTAGGAAATCTCGGAGTTCTGGCTTATATAAAATATTTTTCGAATAGTTCTGAACATATAAAAGCAATTTCTAAAGAGTTCCGGGCGTCGGCAATGTTGTTAAATTTTTAAATAAATTAATAACGCTCGAAAGTCAGGAATTTATCGAAAATAGGTGAGACGCTGGCCGTATTTCGACAGTTCTGCGAGTTTTATTATAATTTTCGTACAGTTCTGAACGTGTTCTAACGTTTTCTAAAGAGTTCTGGCGATAAACATTATTTAATCATTTTTTAAATAATTTTTATCGCTCGAGAAAGACGCATTTACGTGTACATGGGTGAGACGCTGTAGGAAATCTCGGAGTTCTGGCTTATATAAAATATTTTTCGAATAGTTCTGAACATATAAAAGCAATTTCTAAAGAGTTCCGGGCGTTGGCAATGTTGTAAAATTTTTAAATAAATTAATAACGCTCGAAAGTCGAGAATTCATCGAAAATAGGTGAGACGCTGGCCGTATTTCGACAGTTCTGCGAATTTTATTATAATTTTCGTACAGTTCTGAACGTGTTCAAACGTTTTCTAAAGAGTTCTGGCGATAAACATTATTTAATCATTTTTTAAATAATTTTTATCGCCCGAGAAAAACGCATTTACGGGTATATGGGTGAGACGCTGTAGAAAATCTCGGAGTTCTGGCTTATATAAAATATTTTTCGAATAGTTCTGAACATATAAAAGCAATTTCTAAAGAGTTCCGGGCGTCGGCAATGTTGTTAAATTTTTAAATAAATTAATAACGCTCGAAAGTCAGGAATTTATCGAAAATAGGTGAGACGCTGGCCGTATTTCGACAGTTCTGCGAGTTTTATTATAATTTTCGTACAGTTCTGAACGTGTTCTAACGTTTTCTAAAGAGTTCTGGCGATAAACATTATTTAATCATTTTTTAAATAATTTTTATCGCTCGAGAAAGACGCATTTACGTGTACATGGGTGAGACGCTGTAGGAAATCTCGGAGTTCTGGCTTATATAAAATATTTTTCGAATAGTTCTGAACATATAAAAGCAATTTCTAAAGAGTTCCGGGCGTCGGCAATGTTGTTAAATTTTTAAATAAATTAATAACGCTCAAAAGTCAGGAATTTATCGAAAATAGGTGAGACGCTGGCCGTATTTCGACAGTTCTGCGAGTTTTATTATAATTTTCGTACAGTTCTGAACGTGTTCTAACGTTTTCTAAAGAGTTCTGGCGATAAACATTATTTAATCATTTTTTAAATAATTTTTATCGCTCGAGAAAGACACATTTACGGGTATATGAGTGAGACGCTGTAGAAAATATCGGAGTTCTGGTTTATATAAAATATTTTTCGTGTAGTTCTGAACATATAAAAGCAATTTCTAAAGAGTTCCGGGCGTTGGCAATGTTGTAAAATTTCTAAATAAATTAATAACGCTCGAAAGTCAGGAATTTATCGAAAATAGGTAACTCTTTAGAAAACGTTAGAACACGTTCAGAACTGTACGAAAATTATAATAAAACTCGCAGAACTGTCGAAATACGGCCAGCGTCTCACCTATTTTCGATAAATTCCTGACTTTCGAGCGTTATTAATTTATTTAAAAATTTAACAACATTGCCGACGCCCGGAACTCTTTAGAAATTGCTTTTATATGTTCAGAACTATTCGAAAAATATTTTATATAAGCCAGAACTCCGAGATTTCCTACAGCGTCTCACCCATGTACACGTAAATGCGTCTTTCTCGAGCGATAAAAATTATTTAAAAAATGATTAAATAATGTTTATCGCCAGAACTCTTTAGAAAACGTTAGAACACGTTCAGAACTGTACGAAAATTATAATAAAATTCGCAGAACTGTCGAAATACGGCCAGCGTCTCACCTATTTTCGATGAATTCTCGACTTTCGAGCGTTATTAATTTATTTAAAAATTTTACAACATTGCCAACGCCCGGAACTCTTTAGAAATTGCTTTTATATGTTCAGAACTATTCGAAAAATCTTTTATATAAGCCAGAACTCCGAGATTTCCTACAGCGTCTCACCCATGTACACGTAAATGCGTCTTTCTCGAGCGATAAAAATTATTTAAAAAATGATTAAATAATGTTTATCGCCAGAACTCTTTAGAAAACGTTAGAACACGTTCAGAACTGTACGAAAATTATAATAAAACTCGCAGAACTGTCGAAATACGGCCAGCGTCTCACCTATTTTCGATAAATTCCTGACTTTCGAGCGTTATTAATTTATTTAAAAATTTAACAACATTGCCGACGCCCGGAACTCTTTAGAAATTGCTTTTATATGTTCAGAACTATTCGAAAAATATTTTATATAAGCCAGAACTCCGAGATTTCCTACAGCGTCTCACCCATGTACACGTAAATGCGTCTTTCTCGAGCGATAAAAATTATTTAAAAAATGATTAAATAATGTTTATCGCCAGAACTCTTTAGAAAACGTTAGAACACGTTCAGAACTGTACGAAAATTATAATAAAACTCGCAGAACTGTCGAAATACGGCCAGCGTCTCACCTATTTTCGATAAATTCCTGACTTTCGAGCGTTATTAATTTATTTAAAAATTTAACAACATTGCCGACGCCCGGAACTCTTTAGAAATTGCTTTTATATGTTCAGAACTATTCGAAAAATATTTTATATAAGCCAGAACTCCGAGATTTCCTACAGCGTCTCACCCATATACCCGTAAATGCGTCTTTCTCGGAGCGATAAAAATTATTTAAAAAATGATTAAATAATGTTTATCGCCAGAACTCTTTAGAAAACGTTAGAACACGTTCAGAACTGTACGAAAATTATAATAAAACTCGCAGAACTGTCGAAATACGGCCAGCGTCTCACCTATTTTCGATAAATTCCTGACTTTCGAGCGTTATTAATTTATTTAAAAATTTAACAACATTGCCGACGCCCGGAACTCTTTAGAAATTGCTTTTATATGTTCAGAACTATTCGAAAAATATTTTATATAAGCCAGAACTCCGAGATTTCCTACAGCGTCTCACCCATGTACACGTAAATGCGTCTTTCTCGAGCGATAAAAATTATTTAAAAAATGATTAAATAATGTTTATCGCCAGAACTCTTTAGAAAACGTTAGAACACGTTCAGAACTGTACGAAAATTATAATAAAATTCGCAGAACTGTCGAAATACGGCCAGCGTCTCACCTATTTTCGATGAATTCCTGACTTTCGAGCGTTATTAATTTATTTAAAAATTTTACAACATTGCCAACGCCCGGAACTCTTTAGAAATTGCTTTTATATGTTCAGAACTATTCGAAAAATCTTTTATATAAGCCAGAACTCCGAGATTTCCTACAGCGTCTCACCCATGTACACGTAAATGCGTCTTTCTCGAGCGATAAAAATTATTTAAAAAATGATTAAATAATGTTTATCGCCAGAACTCTTTAGAAAACGTTAGAACACGTTCAGAACTGTACGAAAATTATAATAAAACTCGCAGAACTGTCGAAATACGGCCAGCGTCTCACCTATTTTCGATAAATTCCTGACTTTCGAGCGTTATTAATTTATTTAAAAATTTAACAACATTGCCGACGCCCGGAACTCTTTAGAAATTGCTTTTATATGTTCAGAACTATTCGAAAAATATTTTATATAAGCCAGAACTCCGAGATTTTCTACAGCGTCTCACCCATATACCCGTAAATGCATCTTTCTCGGACGATAAAAATTATTTAAAAAATGATTAAATAATGTTTATCGCCAGAACTCTTTAGAAAACGTTAGAACACGTTCAGAACTGTACGAAAATTATAATAAAATTCGCAGAACTGTCGAAATACGGCCAGCGTCTCACCTATTTTCGATGAATTCTCGACTTTCGAGCGTTATTAATTTATTTAAAAATTTTACAACATTGCCAACGCCCGGAACTCTTTAGAAATTGCTTTTATATGTTCAGAACTATTCGAAAAATCTTTTATATAAGCCAGAACTCCGAGATTTCCTACAGCGTCTCACCCATGTACACGTAAATGCGTCTTTCTCGAGCGATAAAAATTATTTAAAAAATGATTAAATAATGTTTATCGCCAGAACTCTTTAGAAAACGTTAGAACACGTTCAGAACTGTACGAAAATTATAATAAAACTCGCAGAACTGTCGAAATACGGCCAGCGTCTCACCTATTTTCGATAAATTCCTGACTTTCGAGCGTTATTAATTTATTTAAAAATTTAACAACATTGCCGACGCCCGGAACTCTTTAGAAATTGCTTTTATATGTTCAGAACTATTCGAAAAATATTTTATATAAGCCAGAACTCCGAGATTTTCTACAGCGTCTCACCCATATACCCGTAAATGCGTCTTTCTCGGGCGATAAAAATTATTTAAAAAATGATTAAATAATGTTTATCGCCAGAACTCTTTAGAAAACGTTAGAACACGTTCAGAACTGTACGAAAATTATAATAAAACTCGCAGAACTGTCGAAATACGGCCAGCGTCTCACCTATTTTCGATAAATTCCTGACTTTCGAGCGTTATTAATTTATTTAAAAATTTAACAACATTGCCGACGCCCGGAACTCTTTAGAAATTGCTTTTATATGTTCAGAACTATTCGAAAAATATTTTATATAAGCCAGAACTCCGAGATTTCCTACAGCGTCTCACCCATATACCCGTAAATGCGTCTTTCTCGGGCGATAAAAATTATTTAAAAAATGATTAAATAATGTTTATCGCCAGAACTCTTTAGAAAACGTTAGAACACGTTCAGAACTGTACGAAAATTATAATAAAACTCGCAGAACTGTCGAAATACGGCCAGCGTCTCACCTATTTTCGATAAATTCCTGACTTTCGAGCGTTATTAATTTATTTAAAAATTTTACAACATTGCCAACGCCCGGAACTCTTTAGAAATTGCTTCTATATGTTCAGAACTACTTCGAGAAATATTTTATATAAGCCGGAACTCCGAGATTTCGCTTAGCGTTTCATCGTTTTCCGTCATGATTACTTTTCGGTTAATATTAATTTTTTAAAATATAACACAAATATTCTAACGCTCGGAACTTTTTAAGAAATGCTTCAATATGCTCAGAACTACTCGAAAAATATTTTACATAAATCGGAACTCCGAGATTTCAACTGGCGTCTCAACTCGGTATACTCGTTACATGGTAATTTTTTTTAGTACTTTATAATTAATTTTTTTGCTTTTATATGGCAGAACTCTTTATAGAACTGTTATAGAACTATAGATCTCGCAAAATCTGATGAGATACAGTAGTGGAACTTGTGTAGGACAAAGTGAGACGCTGCGTGAACCTAGCGTCTCAGTTTGTACTGACGCGTTTTTTGGCTTTAAAAGCCAGAACTATTTGTTTAAACTAGCAGGAACTCTAGAACTATTGAAAAGGAAGTCAGAACTCTCAATAATTTGTGAGTTTCCGCAAAATGAGACGCTAGCTTCACACACACGCCTTAATGGAGAGGACGCTGGGCGCGCGAGCGCGAGATTATTTGCGAAACATCAGCTCCGGAGAGCAGGAATCTCGTTTTGACGTTTCTCGAGTCTAACACTTCGTTATTCTTGTGCAATAGGTCTCGATCACGTATTTTCATTCACTTTTTATTTAATTATTCTACTCACCTCTTCCTCATTTTCCTCCATTCGAGCCTCTTTCGGCGTGAACCTTTCTTTATCTCTCCCTCACACACACACACTCACACACACACACACACACACACACACACACACACACACACACACACACACACATTTTTACTTTTTCTATATAAAAACAGAAAGTTTCAAACGTCTCTTGTTGATTGGCAAAATGAATCTCTTCGTTATTATAGTGTGAAAATGTAACACGACACAATTTCGTTTGTCACTTTTGCAGCAGTAGATATAATATAAAAACTGCCGAAATATATGCAAGAATTTTTGCCCGACTAGAAACAAATCGCAACTCAGATATAGCGCAGAAAAAAAATTAGCTGTCGGTGCGTGATAACTAAATAGTCACCCGAGACTTATTCCGGGTTAACGGATTCACAGGACAACAGGAGCGAAACGCGAGCTCTCTCCGCGCGGATTTTGCGCCCTTATCATGTCACGCTTCGTTACTATCTAGCAAAAGTGGATGAGCCGTAATCTCGTGCTGCAAGAAAACGGGACTCGTTCCGTTCCGTTGTCAGTCTCTTTGACGTCGCAGGTGTCATCGTGCACGAAGATAATACCGGGATATGCTCCACCTCCGCGGGAACTTGCTTATTTCTCCTCGCATTTTCAATGAGATTTGCAGTGCTTGGCCTTGAGTTGCACCGAGTCGGCATTATTTCTGACGTGGATTCATATTACTTACTTAACAAAGCATATTTAACAGAGAATTTGAAGACAATAAGCGGAAGGCTACACGTTACAAATTTTGAAATTAGGTATTCTAATCGGTTTTTACAAAAACTCCTTTACGAACCTTAATAAAATCCTATTACAAAATTGTCGGAATTTAATTCATAACTGAGGTTTTAAAAAGAGTCCTCTATTTCTCACGTTTTCACATTAGACTCTTTGTTATTTTCACGCACATTGTACTTTACTCCGCCTCATTACGTAGGAAATCCTATATAATTATGAGAAAAATGAAATATCTGATTGTGAATAGAATTCTTCATACGCTGCACTTCATCATTATATCTGCAGATGATACCGATGCAAAGGTTTATTACAACATTTTTCTGAGTATAGATATCACTTTACCATATAAATTCTTAATATTCTTACCGGAACAACACTTTCTCTCGGTATATATATATTAATTTTATTAAATATCTCATTATAAAACAAGAAAGCATAAAATTCTAACGCAAAAGTAGAAATATACGTATTTATAATTATCTTATGGAAATAAATTCTATAAAGGAATAATAGTAAAAGAAAAGAAATTGTAGAGGAATCTCTTAAGAATTTAGAAAATATAACGTATTACACAGATTGTGTAAAAGTTATTATTAAAATAATTAATAAACAATATTGCAGACGTCTTTATACAATAAGTTTTCAAAGCTGCCAAAAAAGATTCATTTAATCTTGATGAATCGCAATAATCGCAGATGTTCACGAAAAGAGATATTTTAAAATACGAGTAGATAGAGTGAGAAAGCACTAAACTAGCAAAAGCATCATAAGATTAAAAAGGAATGGTCGTTTACAGCCACCACCGTTTGATGTTGCAGGTGTCATAGGCGGGGTGAGGCATCGTCTGAGTGGGGGCTCCGCATCCGCCCTGAGCTACGGGGGCGAAAAGTACGGCAGAAGCGGAAGGTCCGGCGACGGTAGAAGCGGGGGCGGCGGCAGGGGGAAGGAGGATGACACCAAGAGTGCAGAGAACGTGTCCAGGGGGGTTTTACCCTCGAGGCAGAGCCTCTTGGACCTCGTCAGCGGTAAATTCATGGGCCGACACACACCCACTACTACACCTCACCACTACTACTATCAGCAGCAGCAGCAGGTTGGTTACTGCCCGCGATCGCGCGATAAAATATTCGTTTCACTGCCATACTCGTCGGGGAAACGTCCCGAGGAGGACATTTTGCGCGCGAACTCGCTGTCATTGAACACTTCGATGTCGGTCGTCAAATATTCTTTCCCAGAATCTGATTTTTACCGGTTTTTCAAATCTATCCACGTTGAAAGAACTACAAAGTTCGACCGAGAAAAGTGAATTCACGTAATTATAGAATCTTTTTATAGGAACTTCTAAAAATACTCATAAAGTTATCAAGATTTAATTTCTTTAATAAATAAACTTTATATATATGCACGCAATGCAAATTTGAAGACCATTTTTTTTTAATATGAATGATTTTACATTGTTATCATATCCGACATTGCGGGATAGATAATGAGAATGAGAACGAATAAAACACAATGGAAAAGTAAGAAAATAAAGGAAATGATTCTCTAACATAGGTGCTTTAACCAGTTAACTATTTCAATAAGGTTAAAGCAACGAAATAATAACCGGTATTGTATTTACTTTCGTAAAAATCGTCATGCAGGCATCTCTGAGTTTGGCAGGACAGGCGCGTTTAATACTAAACTAATCGACGCGGAAAAAAAATTTTAATAACAATCCCGCGAGCGGATAACAATTTTTGCAGTATCCGTTTCATTATGCGCGACAACCGCGTACGAGCCATATATCTTAATGGTTCGACGGAAAAAACCGATATGGAAAATATGTGTAACAAGAATCTCCGAGAGATGAAAAAAAAAACAGCTATGTATTGCCCGTAGCTAGTAATTGAGCAAAATATGATGAGTACATTAAACAACCGGTATTGTCGACTGTGGTCGCGGGAAAAACAGCAAGTTTCGGTGAAATTTATTTTTAAAAAATTAATCATATTGAGAGAGAGAGAGAGAGAGAGAGAGAGAGAGAGAGAGAGAGAGAGAGAGAGAGAGAGATGACCAATTTTTCTCAATAAATCATTTGTGCCATGACATATATTTTACAGCATATTTGAGAATTGCTCATTTATAAATATATATGCGATATTTATAAAGATTATTATACAATATACATTTGTAGACAAAAATCTGTAGTCGTTGCACTCTTGCATAAAGTAACGTCGCCTCGTGACACTTCATACATCGTAATTGGTTTAGGTGTATTCTGTGTCGCAGCGATACTTCAGCTCGTCACGGGACTCGCTTTCGGGGGGATACGTGAATCGGGGGGCGAGCGAGCTCGATCTGAGCCGCAAGCCGAGAAGAAGGGACCACCTAAGGGGCAGATTCAAGCTGCCATATACAGTTGCGCTCACGTCCTCGCGTGACCAATCGCACCTCCACACACCGGCATCAGTCAATCATCTCAGCAATAGTAGCTGCAACGGCACTGAAACGTGAGTACTTCATTGGCGAACAATCGCGCGGGCGACCGATTTCAATTATCGTCGGATATCAAGTTTCGTTTACGTATCCTTGAGAGCCATTCTTTTTCCATATTTCGATATCGAGAAGAACGAGTATTCGCGGAAAAATTCAATTTGATGCTAATTTCCCTCTTTGTGGGAGATCAAATCCGCGATAAAAGTTCAGGAAAATGAATGTACCGAAGAAGATCCGTAGTGAAGGATCATAAATATTCAAGTGACTTCTTGGAGGTTTATCCGTGACGGCGTTTCTTGCATTACTAAGGATCGCTTAATTGTGCCAGGAGCTTCTTTAAACAGAAATATCTTCACAGCAGCACGGAATTGTCGGAAACAAAATTGCAGGGGGAAAATCCCCCTATATTATAGGGCCTATAATATAGTGTAAACTTTTTTTTCTAATCGATGAAGCCGCATGGCGCGTGTACAAAATTGCACGGGCTCTTTTCCGGCTGCTGCGAACATTCAATATTTTCCACATCGTAATTTTTCACATTGATACGCAAATCCTCGCACACAGTGCGAACGGTAACGGGAAAAAATAGACAGCCGCGTGTCGCGGAACGTGTCCAGGGGGACAAAAGTAATTAATCAACGCACGTTCGCGCTGAATTACTGTCTCAGGAGGTACACGGCGCAACAACAGCAACAGCAACGCGGTAGTAGAGGCTTTCCCGGCCAACCTGGATCGAGGAATTTTCGCACGGGTGCGCCAAATTGGTCCTTCATCTTCGATCCTGCGGGACGTCTTTGTTACTATTGGTCGATGGTGGTTTCTCTTGCCTTTCTTTACAATTTCTGGGTGATCATCTATAGGTTTGCCTTCCAGGAGATCAATGGTTAGTTCGCAATGCGCTTACGACCTCTTTCGAATTTTAATTTTAAACGCGTTCACAGGAGCGTTTTATGTAGGACATGTCCTAAGAGATGTCTCTTTTAAAGTCTAGAAATTGAGTGTTTGAATCGAAGCTACATTGATTTAGTTTCTTGAGATATTTATTAAATCGTGAAATTGTAAAAGAATTTAGTTTTTATATTATGTTGCATAAGCGAGATTCATATTCAAATATATTTCAATAAATACAAGACTTTTAATCGAGTTTTTAATAAGATAGGATGTAGAAATTATAAAACGCTCCTGAACACGAAAAATTATTAAATTACGTCATGATATGTATTTTTTGATTTATCCATATGAAAACGTTCCAAAGTAAATTGCTTTTAATAACATTTTATATTCAAAAGTTTTGAGAAATTTATTAAACGAATTAGATTTTTGTTAAAACGATCGTAATTGTAATGTTTACTCTAATTAAGTATCAAAGCGAGCAATAGCTCTACGATTTATGAAACGATACGCGAATATTGAAACATATGAATTAAATAGAAAATAAAATCGCTATGAAATATTTTGCATATACAGACCATTGTAGAAGCTGCTTTTTCCCAATCACGAATACAAAAAGCCAGGTTAAATATAATGGTGATCAATACGGAAGCATCAATAGCTTTCGACCTATGAACCCATTATAACTGATTGAAAATGAAAAGATTTTAACGAATTCGGGCATAAAAAGGAAATATTTCAAAAGCAGATTTAACTTTCAAAAGGGTTTTATCTGGCATTAAGGATTAATTAATACTAATCGTAAATACGTATGTTGTACATATTGAAAATGGGCATTGTTTTGCTTGCGAATGCAGGAGAAACTCGTTGGGTGTGGTTCTGCCTGGACTACTTCTCGGATTTTTTATACGTGCTCGACATAGTATTTCACATTCGAACGGGATACTTGGAAGACGGCGTGCTGCAAACCGACGCCACGAAATTGAGAAATCATTATACGAACAGCACCACGTTTTACATAGACATCCTGTGCCTGCTGCCCCTCGACTTTTTATACTTATCTATAGGATTTAACAGTATGCTGCGAAGTTTTAGACTCGTAAAAATTTACCGGTAATTGTCACTTTTTTTATTACCTTTTACGAAATTTACGATACTCTTATTTAATAATTATAAATTAAACGATAAATTTAAATGCCAAATTTATGATAATTTTTTTTTGTGCAATATTTTATTTATCATACTTATTAATGTGCTGCCATATATTCTTATATAGTATATACAATCAAAAATCATAGATTTAATGCATGATGCATGATATATACAACCATTTTTCGGCGCGGCATTAAGTGGAGCGCAACGAATTGAAATATTTTTTTTTATAAATTCTTATACATATCGCGGAATCCAAAAACGTCCTCAACTCATAAAAATTTCATTTCCGTTTCAATGATTTAAACAATGATTTAAATGCCAAATTTATGATAACCTTTTTTTGTGCAATATTTTATTTATCATACTTATTAATGTGCTGCCATATATTCTTATATAGTATATACAATCAAAAATCATAGATTTAATGCATGATGCATGATATATACAACCATTTTTCGGCGCGGCATTAAGTGGAGCGCAACGAATTGAAATATTTTTTTTTATAAATTCTTATACATATCGCGGAATCCAAAAACGTCCTCAACTCATAAAAATTTCATTTCCGTTTCAATGATTTAAACATGTATACGAATCCGACCCGAAAACTAAAGTCATTGTTGCGAATTTCTTTTCTTGTTTCGACTACCATAATTGACTTTGAATGTGCAAGTTCGGATTTTCTCTCGCGCAACAGCATTAAGTGAAGTGACTTACTTGGAGTAAAGCGAGATTGAAAAAGATCGCGAAAGTTCGCGATTAATGTCATATAGTAACACGATGCTGATCTTTTACACGCAAACATTTGCACATTCTGATATCAACGTTTCAGACGTACCGCAAAAAATACGTTGAACGAACGGGGTGGCTCGTATTGTATCTCAATATTATTCTTTATTAGAAACAACATTATGTGAAAGAAAAACGCGACTTATTATCGCGAGATTTCTGCGTCGATGAATCTGGCAGCCAATGCTTTGTAAAATTCGATTTTGTCAGGACCGATGGCACCGGCTTATTTATTACTAATTGTGCGTATCCTACTCCCATCTAACATTGACATTGTGGACGCGACATTTGTATTAAGCAAACGGAACTCGGAATCAGTGACCACATTTAGTGACAAATGGTGGCATTGAGAACACAGACCATGGACATGTTTACGAAGACTGACGGTAAAAGGGGTCGAAACTAAAGAGAAGACAAATGTAATATGGTAAACGTAATAACCCATTCTATTTAACGTTTTCATTGATCGTTATCTCATACTGAAATAACAGTCATTGGATTGAGTTTATTTTAACTTAGAAACTAAAAATAGCAGTAAAATTAAAAATGAAAATTATGAACTTCTTTCAATATTTTCTTTTTTCGCTGTCTGCTACAGTCCATCCTTTAATGGACTGTAAATTATTGATCGCGATAGTTTCAATCACGGCGCCACGCTGCGCCATAAATCGCTGAATTGCACGAACGGCGGAATCTCGCCGCACTCGTAAATCGTAAATAATAATTGGAAAAAAAGGACAAGAGCACATATTTTAGCCTGTTGAAGGCACAAGCTCGAGCCTCCCCGTCGTACGCGTGATGATTAAAAACACGTTCGTCCCACGTTCGTTGAACGCGCTCCACGTGATTCCCTGCCGCCGAATATCCTCTAAGAGGAATTCTGAAATTTATCGCTTCGCGACCGCCGAAATTTCCGCCAATTTTCTCAAACCGTTTTCTCCGTCTCTGACGTAGGTTCTGGGCGTTCATGGACAGAACCGAGCGACACACGAACTACCCGAATCTGTTTCGCTCCACCTCCTTGATACATTATTTACTAGTGATCTTTCACTGGAACGGGTGCCTCTATCACATTATTTATAAGAACAACGGCTTCGGCAGTAAGAACTGGGTGTTCAGCGACTCCGAGACGGCGGACGTTGTTAAGCAATACCTGCAAAGCTACTACTGGTGTACTCTTGCCCTAACGACCATCGGTGATCTGCCCAGGTATTTACTTATTTATTTATGCGTCGACGTTACATGCATGTTACACGAGTTAACGCAAGAAAATTTAGGGCGAATATATCGTTGATATATTTGACCAGACATTTCTCAATGCTCGGAAAGCTTCTTCATGAAATTACCTTATTCGCATATGCAAACTCTTATTCGCTTAAGCAAATTTTATTCATGCTGTTCTACTTTTATACAGCAAGATACATTTGATCTTGTAAATAGCATATGAAATGAAATATGGAATGGCGGTATATACAGTTTGTCTTGAACGTGTACAAAGGAAATTTTGCCGTTTCAGCCGTCGCAAAACGTATTATGCAACAATTCGAGTGATAGTCATTTCGTGACCTATCTGGTCTTTTACAAATCCGAGACTTTCCTTCGAAAACGTCAAGGAAACTCGCGGGAATAGCTTTCGCACAATTGTAATCCATTAACTATATTTATTCTCAAAACAATACATATGTAATAAAAGTATATATAGACCGTGTATATACGCAGCTACGAGAATTTTTTTTCGTTTTTAATTCTATTTTCGTATTTCCAGTGTGGTATTCCCACGAATCCGCTATCATTAACCACATATAACATTTCGCGTGTAATTCCACGGATTCGTGCGATGATGATCCGTCTGCAATTTTTTGAATAAAAAAGCGACGAACAAACCGTCACCGCTACTACGTTATAATGCTGTACCGCGACGCTAAACCAAAATGTAGCTGTGATAAAAATCGCCGGCAATGTGAATGCGAAATGTCCAAACCACTCAAATAAAAGAAAACCGCCAGACAAACAATCAAATAACCGATAACCAAATTCATAAATTTTTTACGGTATTTAGATCTCTGCAATGCAGCATCGAGAATGCATTCATACCGATTATACTGCGATTTTCTTTGACAACGTCTGTATTTTAATTTTTTATATATGCAATTCCAAAATTTGTTAAATTTTTTTATTTGAAAAGCCCATGGAATATTTTAATTATAAAAATGTTTGTGAATGCAGAAGAAAGCCCGAAGTCATTCTTTCGGACTCGATGAAGAACCGTATATAATCGAGGAAGGAGAATCACACAGTTGCGAATAAATGAGTCCAGTATTTTTGTTAGCGCACTTAAAATAGAGAAACTCATGCGAAAGAGTGAAAAAATACCGGAGACATTTCCACGTCGGCCAATGTATTTGTGTTGGACAAAGAATTTCTATTCGAAGTTAGTTTTCATTTGGAACGACGACATCGGTGCGATGAATGATTAATTAACAGATGTAAAAAAGAATTGTTTTATGACATAGTCGAAGAAACGTATTTCTCTATTCGTGCATATTTAGGAACATTCATAAAATTGTTCTCTTGCGACGAAATCGTTCAATTGTCGCGTGAAAACCGTGGAGCGAAAAACGCAAGTCGCTCAACGTTAACGAAGCACTTTAATATCTCTTATTCTCTATATTTTTCCCCCTTATCCTTTCCAGACCGAGAAGCAAGGGCGAGTATCTCTTTGTGATTGGTCAGCTGTTCTTCGGTCTGCTGCTATTCGCAACGGTGTTGGGTCACGTCGCAAACATCGTCACTTCCGTCAGCGCGGCGCGAAAGGAGTTTCAGGGTGAGTCGGGTTTAAGTTCCTCGCATGTGTAAAAGCTCTCTCGTCAATCGTACTTTAACTTTTTATATATCAAACGGAATTCGTTTGACGAAAGCAAAGTAAGACCTAGCCGTCGTTTTTTCTTTATGTCCAACGAACGTTTTTGCGACGCGTTCGAATCTCCATCGTATTTTATGGAACTTTATTTCAATCCCACTAGTATCGTAAGAAGCGAAATGGGAACTCGCGAAAATATTCATCTCTTGGCTCGTGACTGTAAATTATTCGGCACACGTGATACGTTTTACGGCGCGAAATGCGATTTACGATTTCCACTTGACGCATAAAACGAAAGTTCTCACGAAAGTTCGCAAAGTTCATATGCTACGTTTACGCGACGGTGGTAATTAGGTACTCATCCAAAGTACGCGATAATAAAGTAAATTAGAACGCAAAGTGTAACTGGCATTAGCGTGAGTTTTTATCCAGATTTTACTTCCGAAGCTTATACGAATTAACTTACGCAATACGCAATGGCTAAACAAAAGTTATATGGATATAAAAATAAAAATAAAAACAATAACCGTGTCGCCGTTAAATCAAGTTAAATAAAATAAAATATTTGATACAACAAATAAATCGCTGCAAACTAATTCGTATTAAAAAGACGTAAAATAAACCGTTAGAAAAAAATAATTAGTTTAATCCATTTATAAGAAATAAAACCTGCAGTGTGAAACAATATAAAGCGGATCGAAACATTTATGCAACTAAATAAGTTTTTATAACAGATTTGCTGTGTCTTTTGAAGCGTATAGTAAATATGACCCCATCTCTTTTTGCCAAGTCCTTCGAATTACAGCTTGGCAAACTGCCACGAGGGATCGTTTCCCTCGTCCGTTTCGGATCTGCCGAGCGTATAGCATATCCCATCGTGCATGATAACTAACTGCATTTTCAATTAACGCCGAGTAGGAAATGGACATTTCGTTCTGCGTCCAAGCTCCGTTTTAATTGCGCCGCATCGCAGTTTCGCCGCGTCTGCATTTCCGCCCTTACACCTTCGTTATTTTACGACTCACTGAGCCGCTCTCTGCACGCTGCTTCCCGCAAAATGCGCGATTCGATGGTGCGTTTTGGCATAAAAGCGGGCGCACGCTCGGCATAGTGGCGGTCACTTCAATCCGAGAATACTCGCGGACCGAATAATCGCTCGCACATTTTCGTTTCCCATTTATAATCTGTTGCCAGTTTACGGTATTCATTCTGTAAACCGTACAATTTTTCTTATTTTTTCATCAAATAGTACGTAGCAGAAGATTGCGCTTATCTTCATTCAAACTTGTTCAAAAGACCAGTAACAACTCGTCCAAATGACCATGGAAAAATAATTACTTCATTACAGCTCTTAATTACTGCGGAACTATTTTTTAAATTTTTTTATACATTTTACATTTACTAAATTATTTTCTTTTTTTTGCAGTTATTTTTTTTATTGCAGCAATTATTTTCTAATAATGTTTTTTTATATAGATATATTAGCGAAGGCAAAAAAATTGTATGAGATAAAGTAATTTAGAGATTAATGTAATTATCATATTATACTTCTGATTGTTTTCTTAATTTTTTGAAATATTTTTGGTCATTGTTAATAATTTTTTAAACATACAAGGTATTCCACATCTACTTTATAATACTTTAATTGTGTACTTTGGAGATTGATTAGAATAGAAAATCCAAATATAAGAATGCCACAATTTTCAAATTACAAGCAATTGAGATCGTTTTCATATCTTCGATGATAAAATAATTCATTTGCGTGGTAGAAGATGATGAGAATTAATTTATTATTATTTGTTTCTCAATTTTATGTCTCAGAAGAAACGGAATTGTGATTTTAATGAACTAAGAAATCAAGGTGGATTGTCACATTTTTCCCGACAATCTATTTTATTTTCTTGATTTACTAAAATCGCAAAAATTATTTGTCAAAATTGTGCAAAACAACAAAATTTTGGGAAGAATAATAATAATATAAATATTATTTTACACGAAAACTTTTTCGATCACAACGAAAGTAAATCTTACTTTTCAAATAAACGTTAAATGCTTTGAGCGATAATAGAGATGTATTAAATCTAAAATGTAGGAAGTAAGTAAAAAGTCACCGCGCGCGTGAGTATTCTATAAAGCCGTTAAATATTTCTTATCGATAACAATTCGGTTGGCGCGCGGCCTTGGTTTTTGTCTACGGCCTACGCGCTGCGTAAACAAGGACACCGCGCCGCGGCGCGGCGCCGCTATCCGCTATTACTCGCGCGCCGGCTCTCGAGCGAGAAGGTTGTGGGAAGAGCTGTTCCGTGTGTCGTCGACTTACTATCGAAAAGTGATCGCGACAAGTACAAAAGAATATTAATTAACTCTCGCGATTAATAATGCATATTGTGGCGAAGGCGCATCTACCGAAAGAAATACTCCGCGCATTTTAATCTTTCGGAACAGCAATCGAAACGATAGATAATGCGGGAATTACATATAAATTACTGTTTCGTTACATTTACAGTAATTATTCTTTATATTCTGTGATACTTAGATTCTAATATATTTCACGCATAATTTGAACTTTCCGCAAATTTAAACGTGCGAAGTCTCATTCAATCGTCGTTCTAATAATTAAAAGTGATCGTAATTATATATAATTGGCGATTAAATTTTATTTTTATAATTTTTAAAATTGCAAGAAAAATTCTTGTTTTATTAAAAACACATATTCCCTCCGTGACACGCTCGAACGAACAGACAGTAATGCGAGTCGTTCCGTCGTATTGCTAGTACGTATTATACTACTTTATGAAACGCGATCACGCGCGATTATTATTATCATTAACAATTGTCGGATCGCGCGATGTAGTAACTCTTCCGATATAATAACGGCGCGCATCGAGGCGATGGCTATCTATCAAATTATTCGCGCAATTTATTTTCTCGAAGCCGGAATAAAAACGAAAGGAATAATAAATTACTATTGTGTGTTACAATGTTACTGTGAACAATAATTTCTTTTTTTATCATTATATTTATTTTAATAGATATATTTTACATCGCGGTTTGAATATTCCGTAAATTTAAACATGAATTATTTAGTAGTATATCTATCTCTGAATTAGTGAGATAACTAATTACCGAATCGATGTAATACACATCTTTTTGTTACTTGAATCTATTTTTTAATTTCAATTAATATTTTGTATATTTCGCGAGATTACGCGTTACATATATATATATATACTAACAATAATTGAAAAAATTTGCACGAAGTATTACGTGATCGTAATTATTTGGCCATTAATTTCATTTTCACAGAATAGAAAGGAAAGGTCTTGTTTTATTAAAATTATATGATTTTGTTTTTCTTAGGATGTAAAAACATAAAATTGACATAAAATATTAAATTGATTTAGGCATACACGTAACGTAATTGATAAAATAATGCAGATTTTACTCTTGGAGTGTTAGATAATAGATCGCATATCGAAATTAATTTAAAACGTTTTTTCGAAAAACGGAATACGGAGTACGGAACGGCGTGAATATTTTTGGAAGCGTTAAATATTTCCTAACAATTCGGTTCGCAGCCTTGGTCTTTGTGCTCGGCATGCCGCCGCGGCCTTAGTCTTTTTTTATCGTAACGCCGTTAACATCGAGCAGCCTTGACCTTAGCACTTGTATAAGGCATGCTGCCTTATACAGAAGTTGCTTCGTACATCGCATTATTATCTCTCGAGATAATACCTTAGTCATGACAAGTACGGCGAGACCATTTTCTATAAAAAGATATTATTAACTCTCATAGAGTTTTAATTATCTTTAATTAACTCCTCGCAGGCTATATTGGTAAAATAGCGTCGATAACTGTCACTCCAAAATTTTGTCATTAACCAAACGAACACGGAACAGGTCGACTTCGAATTGGAATTGCTGTCTCGAGTCGTTTAATTATTAAGAACTGTAATTTATTTCCTGCTTTGATATTTGTCAAACGTGTAACTTTAGCATTTGTATTATACGATGGTTTATTCGAGATTCGTCTCTGCCACTCGAAATTCGTCTCTTGTGTTAATTTACCTTCGGGAGTACCGTACAAAGTGTCACGCGATCTTAATTAAAGTGTTTTCGCGAGTGTTGTGTGAGTACAACGAACCTTGGCAACCTGAGAGGAGGTGGAGGCCTAGGAGAGGCATTATGCACCGGCGGAACAACTCTAGAGTAAGTAATTATTTATTATATTACTTATAAATTGCTTAAATTCTTTTTATCTTATGATTTATGTGTAAGATTATTAGAGAAAAAGTTTTTATACATAAAACTTTGTAAAATTTTGTAGTTAAAAAAGATTTTTTGTGAGAATATTATATATAATTTCTTTATTTTTTTATTTTCTTGAAAGAGAAACATTTAATGCATGCAAAGATTATTTTGTGAAATATTAATATTTGGACACTGCTATAATCCAAATTTTATATTTGTATTTTACAGATCAACGTGATGTTACAATTCCGCTGCTGCGCATCGTATGGGTGAGTGACAAAATATGCTTCATTTTATTCGAGGGCAATGGATCTGTGAATATTATAGAATGGAATAGAATCGGGAATAGAAATCGGTAATATAACATTTCACAATCCCATTGCTTTTACTAAATAATATGATTTTCAAGCAGTATTGAGAACACCATTAGAAAATATTTATTTCTACATGTGTATTGCAATCGATTAAATTTTCAAATTTGTTGCTTACATTAAAAAAAAAGGAGTAAAATAAAATTACAAGCAAAAGTAAAACGTGAACATTTTTGTTATAACTCTCATGGTGTTTATATTGCATGGAGATCCAAAGATGTTTTTTATTATTAAAAAAATATTTACTTATAAATAAAAATAAATTGGTACGAAATATAGCAGGGACTTTATTTTTCCTCTCGAATAATTGTTCGTAATATTTGAAGCCTGCATTTGGCTTCGCTACAATTTTTTTCCTATAGGTTAAGTTTTTGGACTGTTACACGAAAGCAATATATTCTAAGTTTTTTTGACGTATGCGTCATAATATATATTGTGTCATAAATATAAATGGTAAAACGACAAGAAATAACCCCAGTTACCGTTTATTCCAACTAATTTACTTAACGGAAAAAGAATTATATTAATAAATATTACTTATATTTTTTCTTATTATAATTTTATCCAAATTCTTCGTAGCCCACTCATCCTTCATTAACAAATTAAATATAATTAATAATTAACAATCAATGATTTCATTTAGTTATAACAAATTAAATATATTTGCATATAATTATAATTATTAATTATATGCGAATAGTGTCATATTATACGCGATACCGTTGATATCAATTTTAGTTTTATAGCTTGAAAATCGTGAATTTAACATTTTTATATTAGGATTTTGGAATTTCTGCACAGTTTGAAATTCTCGCTCTATCTAATTAATTTCTAGAACACGATGTTAAAGCATCATTCAGTGGTTGTGGAATACTTTATGTACGCATAGTGCAAGAATGTATTTTGATTGAAATGATTGGCGCGTATTGTATTAATCCTTTAATTTAACAGCAAATTGAATTGCTTCTTTTAAATCATTAGCGAGTAAATCGAAATGTATAATTATGATATCGCGCGTCCGCATTAATTATATTTATATATAAATCAGTAATAATATCGCGTCATCGAAATAACGTTGAGAGGTATTTGGCGATTGTTTAGTCCGAAATTTCCGATCCTAGTTGACTATATATATATACGGTACATAACGTTCGCAGAACGTTAACTAAAGAGTTAACGTTAATCGAATCGCGCGAGTACTCTCGGGGGTTAACACTTTCCTTCCGCTAAACACTAGCGCGACGGGCATTATTACGACAATAACCATCGACGTAGTTTCCCTTGGCATTGTACCGTACGAGATACGCCACAGACCCGTGAAAGATATAGTCGAGAGACCTTCCATTGTACAGATAAGCTTCTTGCGGCGTTGTTCGATTACCGTAAAGTATATAGGATATTTACTAGGATATTTTCGCGGTGTTACTTTACGGCTTTATATCTTCTGTCTGAAGATGAGAGTATGTCTATCTCGTTTTCTGTGTACTATCAACACACATGATACATGCTTCGTATTTATTTCTTCCAGCGGTGTGCGCAAAATAATATTCTTTACAGTCGTCTCGCAGTCATTATACAAGATTACTCCATTTTTATGCTTGTTATACATAACGCGCCGTTAAAAGATAATGAGAACATTGAAGTGAGAAACGCAGCTATTTATCTAGTACTCATATTACGACTTATTTAAAAATTAGAATATCTTTTTGTTTCTTTCTAACACTTTATATATATATCTTTTATATATATCTGTTTTAAGTTTTAAATTTATATGAAAGGAACGTATTGCATATCTCGGTGATGGAAGATAGACACCATGAAAATATTATTTGTTGTAATTAGGGTTTCTACTTGACCAATTAAGATTCTCTTTAGAAGGTTTGTAAATCCCTTGACCCTCGTAGAGCAAGGAAACTCGACAGGATTGATGTTTAATGACCAGTCTTCGGGGATCTCTGTGGAGGCGAAACGCGTTCTCGTTACTTCTCCATTATGTTCGTGAAAAATTTTTTTGACGTAATGATGTAAGGATTTGACGAAAATTAATATCCGAGAAAATTGCGCACTCACGTTTAATTTTACTTTTAATACTTATTTTATTTTATAAGATCTATCCGCGTTAAACGATAGTCGTGAAATTAAAAATTATACGAGTCGTAGGGTGAGCACACGTGAAAAATCTCATTGTGTTTGTACCATCGTGATTCTCCATTTCTTAATACCATCAAAGTTTCATCGAAATATCAGAGAGAGAGAGAGAGAGAGAGAGAGAGAGAGAGAGCTTAAATTTTCCTCTATTACAGAAAGAAACTAAATTGCATTTTCATTGCACTTTGTTCCGACAGCGACAAAGTGAATAAAATGCTGCGAGACAATGACGTATTTGACAACCTGTAAAGAAGTTATACATTCGATAATTACCTGTCTATCGATAAATATTATTACTTATTGCAACGTACGTTGTTTATTTTCGCTTATTGCAACGTTAATACAAAATATCGTATCATGAAATAAAAGCAAGCAAAAAGAAAAATATAGCTTTTTGTCATCAATATTTCAAAATGTGTAAAATATTACGAGTAATTTTAAAAGATTATTTTATAAACTCAGAAATTATTGGGAAATTACAACAATTGCATAAATATATAGGAATATCTTTTTCTCTTTTTCTCTCTTTTTCAATATTTTTTTAAATATTGTTTTTTATTATTACAAAAATTTTATCTCTTGCAGTATTTTTTTCTCTATATTCTTTCACGTATATATTTTAGAAAAGTTGCAAGAGAAGTGACTAATAATAAGAATTCGTTAATTGAATTCGTTATTGCGATAAAATTACACATATAGAATTCGATTTATTTATTTGAAATATTAATTATGATTAAGTTCTTTACAAATACAAAATAAATTAACTCAATAATTTTACGAGGTCTATGTCATACGTTTTATTACGTTTTGATTGCCTTAATTCTAAATTTAACGTCAAGTTCTTAATGCCTCTGCCAGACAGAAAATTTTCCAGTTGTATGCTGCATGATAATTTTTTTCTCTTTAACTATTTCGTATGAAACGATTTATTACTTTAAACATTAATCCCGTAACAAAAAATAGGATATTGAAATTTAAGAAAGAGTAAGTATACAAGTAAATCCAATATTTTAAGGTTTTAAATTTACATCGTGTTAAAAATAGATCAGATGTCGAACTTAATTTTGTGTAACTGACAGCACTATCGAATTTATTGGAATAGTCTAGTTAATCGAACAAGTTTTCTCGTAATACAAAGCCATCGCCTAAAAAGTTACCAATACTCGAATAAGAAATCGTAAAAGTAGTTTTCCTGTACAATAAGAAACAGCATTACATAGAAATGACGGGATAATGGAAATGTTACGATAAGGGTTTAAGAAGCCATTTTTATGAGATTTTTATGATCGACCCGATGAAAACACAAAAGATTTGCAACTATACAATTGAACAGAAAAGGATGTGACCTGACATAAGGTTTACCTGGAAATTGCCACGAAGCAAATAACACTCTTTTACCATTACCAAAAATCTCTTTACGTATATTTCCTACTCCCGTAAACCAATTTAGATTCGATGCGCCCCAGGAGGGAATCTTATATACAACGTAGAATGCGAGAAATTGCGAAATAGAGATTAATGCTATATAAATGTAATTCCATAAGATTACGGAAGTATAAAATGCAGGACGACAGCGCGGTAATGACCCTCATGCTCTTTGCTTTTGCAATTTTCCTTGCGGAATTAAACGAGAGCGCAGCCGATTAAATATGAAATGCCATAGAATTTCTTCTAATTCAGTACTCGTTCACTTTTAGCCGCGCGAAATCTCGTTACGAGCAGTGATTGTTATTGCCCTGGCACATAACAATCGTGGTCTGTATCGGATTGTTTTGAACTATATCGCGTACGACAAACAAAAAGAAATAATTGAAGCAAGAAAATAAAAAAAAACGCAAATAAATGTTTTTTTACGTTGACGCTCGACGCTTATTTTCAGCAAGCAAAAATCTTCAGAAATGATATATTTTATTTATATATATATGTATCCACATAAAATATTATTACTTGAAGATATTACTTGAAAATCATTAATATTTTACGTATTTTGAAGTTTATGTTTGATTGTACTGCAATGGGACGATTAACGACGATTCAGCGCGACGACGCTGAATATTAAACAAATTCAACTTTTTATTTCTTTGACGCTAGCGTCAAAGCGAAACCACTACGTTCGCACCTTGTTGACGCTCATTTTCAGCATCTCATGAATTGAATACGTTCACGTTAAATATCTCGCCAAAGCCTTGCTAAATAAATAGATATTTCGAAAGCGAGAGGAGCTCTCTGCTAAAATAATTCATCAAACTCCATTTTCACTCATTGCGAGTTGTCAACAATTTATCCGTACGGTTACGGTTACGTGAGAAGTTTTCTAATTTGTCAGAAAACTACGACAGAATGTTTCCGGGCTCTCCTTACAATTGGCTATCGTTAAACGGTCATAGCCGTCGATGAGCTCGCAGGAGTTTACAGGCCGGATACTCGGGACGATTTAGATACTTACTGTCCGCACAAATATCGCCCGCTTCCCCATGCACAATTGATGCAAAACTCTCGTGATTTCACACACTAACCATGTCGCCATGTTCACGAAGTTCACTTTCAATTGCCCGTCATTAAATGATTCATTATAGAGTTTTGCGCTCGTGGTGAGGGTTAATTGGAAATAACGATGCATAGCCAGCCTTCGTTAGAGCAAGCGTGGTTGGCCGCGCGAAAGGGACATGTTTAAAACTTATCAGACGAGCTTATCTATCTCTTGCAACTTTCGAAACGAAACGAGATACATATGGAAGGACATACGGGGGAAAGGTACTAAAAAAGGATAAAACCTACATTGCTGTGAGGAAAAAGGTAGTAAAAGCTATTACAAGTTTCTCAGCGACTGTCTAAATAAAGTTCTCGCTAACAAGATGTAAACAAAACTCTAAGTGGATATACGGGAAACTTATATATACGTATACATTTTTATCGTGTTTTTATAGTCACGTTGTTGGAGCTGCTAGGATATACGACAAAGTATAAATTTGATTTAAGTTCTCGTTCTTAAGTTTATATTTCCTGAACGAAACATCCCAAAAGTGCCTTTTTCTGCGTTATGCGTGCCGTTACATTTGCGATAGCCAAAAAATCGCAATTGCCTGCTATCTACAGAGCATATATTACACGAGTATACATACGTGTATTCAACTCTCTCTGTAGATATTGATCATCAAATAGAGTCATTTCGCGCTCTTTTTTATATACTATACATTCAACTACGGTGCTTGCCACAAATTGCAACAGTTGAGTTACATGAGATCGAAATTTGCTTTGATTCATGTTTAAAAAAGAAAACGTAAAATACTAAAAGAATATTCTACTTTTCTAAGATATTAAAAAAATTCATAGTGAAAATTTTATATTATTACGAAGTTTAGAACTTTATCGTTGAAAGTTTTGATTAAACTTTATTATAGATGTTCCTAAAAAATACGTCTAAAGTTACCATAGCAAGTTTAATTAAAATGTACCCAACTCTTTACGCGATTTTTTGCGTGTTTTTTTTTAGCACGATTCTTTTTACGCGGTTTTTCTAAAACGAGATTTTTCAGAAAATTTTTGTAATCTCGTGTATATGTACACTTAATTTTAATTCCTAATAACGAACTAATGCAAATTTTTTAATCAGACTCATGCGTTCTTTATATTATCATGTTAAAAAAAGCGAGTAATACTCTAGACAGACTATATTTTTCTATCATTCTTTAATTATTTTAACAGCTTGGTTGTCATTGTCAATCGTGATTTGATTATTATTTATACGTTGTTCATTTACCCTTATTGTTTCAAACTTACAATTAGTCAAGTAAACAGCTTTTAATATAAAACAACGTGCACATATTTTCCTTCTTTTATAAGCTTATAAATCATGTACATGGCACATGCACCTCCAATCGAAGAATGTATGCGTATCAGACTAGAAGCTTAAAGCACAATTGTTTCAGTTCATTCTTCTTGTGCTTCTTGCAATCAGTTGCTCACTATATAGTATATACAGTGATCAGCAAACAATATTTACCAAATAATGCGATTTCTTTTTACGCGGAATGTATCTATGCATATAATAAGAGAATTGGGTGTACATATAGTTTCTATTTTTTACTATTTTACAACATGCGTTCTTAATTCTTCCTTTTCCGGAAGAGAAAGTGAAAAAGAGAATACCTAAATAATACACTTACGTTTATTTACATTATGCGTTTTCTCGTCAGTATAAAAGGAAATTTTATTTACAAACCGTTGCGTATCCCATACGCGCGCGCGTGTACGCAATAAGACCAAAATATCATAGCAAATTACTCAGCTGCGACCGGTCTCTCCGCAAGATTAGTTGAGATAATTGGCTGGCACCGGTAGCCCGAAGGCAAAGCGCGAAACTACGCGAGAAACATAGGGCCGAGATGACGTTGATTTTATGAAATTAGCCGGACAAGGTAAATCGAGAAGCGATAAACCTGCCATTAACGCGAACTTTGACGGTACGTTGACCCACGGTTGTCCAGCTGTATGTCCGTGGTATGAATCAATATTAATTTTGCTAATTATGTCCTATCCTATTACGATAGTATATAATAGCGATTAGTAATATCGACGTGCCGAGGAACAGCCGTCATTTCCGCCGAACGCACCTTTGCGCTTTAATTAATTGATACACGATCGTTAAAACCCTTCCCGCCGTAGCGTGGTATCCAGTTTTGTAAATATTAATATTTTTTATAGAACGCGAAGGGAATATGTCAGGGGACTATAATTATTCTGCACGATGATGTTTTTTGATATAAATCAGTCATATAAGCTATCTAGTATCTATATAGCTAAACGGACTGTAACGTTAGTTGTATTTACGTAGCGCTATCAAGATTTGATCAAAATTTTAAGACTTTGTGAATTTTTCTTGAGAGAAAAAGAGCTCTGTGCTACGTTTCACTTACGTTTTATACGTAACATATGATGCGTTAAAAGAAACCCTCTTCGCGTATATTTCGAGACTGTTCATCGTGAAGCTCAAAGTTCATCCGACTCACGCACGCACCAGTTTGCGGCATCATAATTTAACCGGCGTATTTTGCGAGCAACCAAGGGCGGAGCAACATCAATTTCCTTAATTACATCAGTCGTGTTCTGATATATTAGACCAGTAATTTTGACGTTGTAATTTCGGGAGCGGCCGTTACTCAGCTTCATTGCCCAAGGACGGGCCGCAGCTCTAAACCGAGGCGTAAGCCTTGAAACTAAATTCCATGGCATGCATCTCGAAGAAAGGGCCCGCATAGACTTACGTGCTTTAAAACAGAAAGAAAGTTTTGGCGCTTGAGGGTATTTACCTACTCCGATATCTTCGAATATTCGGCGCAAGTTTGAAACCGTAATTTAATTTCTTCAATTATAGTGCTGGATCTGTCAAAGTGAATGAAACATATATTTCTATATTTTCTATTTCTTTATTTTATATTTTACTGAATATATATATATATATATATATATATATATATATATATATATATTGGTTCACGATATTTCTTACTCGAAAATGATATAATATTTTTGTCCCTTCAATTTAAAAATAACTCTTTAATTTCTTTATATTATAATTTTAATATATATATATATATATATATATATATAAATTACGATTTTAATATATCTAAAATATAATGCAAGATGAAAAGAATTAATAGGTAGGAGTTGAAGAAGAAATTTCATTATGCAGTTAAAAATCCTGTTATAATATAAAACACTTTTACATATATAGGTATACGAACTTTCTACTGTTTTACTGAGAAACACGTGTTACAAGAATAATCGATATTACTTTGCAAATATCTTGCAACTCGATCTCTATTGACCAGTTTTTTTAATTATCTGTTTAAACACGAAGAATGTTCTTGCGCGGAAAAATATTTTTATTAAAATAATCTGTAGATAAAATCATGAACATAGAGTTTCGAATACTCTTTATAAAACAACTATAAACATCATAAACGACAGCTATACATTTTGTAGATACATTCGTTAGAATTTATCAAAAAATCGATGTTAAAAGGAAGTCGCGGCACACACACTCGTAGAGTCATTCCTTGTACAAAAGAATTCGCAAAGTTTTCAAAGAAAATATTTTCTACGCGAGAAAGGGGAAGCTGACGCGTTTACCAGCATAACATCGTGTAGGTGTCGCGAATCGGAAATATATGATATATGATGGTTATAAGCGCCAGACGTGATCCGCGCAATTATGGTTGCGGTTATTCGATAGGTTGGTACAGAAGCACTCCCACGACGTGGATACAGCTTTAGTTTAAACTATATACACAAGCTTTGAAACGTTTGGCACGTAGGGAAACGCTCGCACGTATGGATGGCGTTTGGGGCATACCGCGGAAGAAAACTCGGCGACGAATATATGCTGAATTTGATTTCAAAGCTTTAAAGTACGACACGATTGCCACAATTCGCGAAATTACCTCCGTATTGTCGTCTGCAAACAATTTGCGTTACCTGGCAACGTTGCGACGCGATACGCATATTGATGAATCTATAACCGAAGCGATAAAGAGACGTAAGGGAAGCTAAGGCTCGATGAAGGATTGTATATATTACCAAAAGAATGCAAATTAATTCATTATATTGAAAAACGCATAAAATAATATGTTAATTAATTTTGTTTTATCATGTTTTACTTTGTTACTATTTCACTTTCTCTTGCATAGAAAATTCTTCTCTCGGCTAGGTAAACTAAAGACAGATATAACGGCAGCGTCCGACGTTACACGTAGAATTTTTATCAAGGGCATGAATCACATGATTTTAGTCTGAGCATCTTGCACAGACACGTGAAGAGATGTAATTAACGCCGTTATTGAATGCGCGTTCCCCGAAGAGAGTATAATTAATGGTATTACCAGATCTAACCCTTTTAGGTCGGAGTGAAGTTGCGGAACCTCGGTAATTGTGCCGTCGGTCCACCCTGCCGTGAGTAATTAATATGTATTGAACGCGCGAAGGATTGAGATCATCATCGTTTATCACCCTTGAGAGCGCGCATAAAAGTCCGAGCTACAACATAAAGTTTTTATTTAAAGCGCGAAAGCCTTGGAAGCCGTTATTCACAGTATAGAGATTCCTGAAAGAGACATGAAAGGTATGAGAAAAAGATTGAAGTAAAGATTAAATTGTTTGCGAAGAGTAAACGAAGAATTTCTCCTTCGATGCCTAATCTCGTATACAAAGCAATCTCACAAATACGAGTATTTTATTTTATTCGAAATATTTTTACGTAATTATTTAGTCATTCTTTTTTTTTGTATTAAAAGAAATGCGGTCCATAAATATGTTATTCGAAATTTAGAATTTTTTTACCAACAATGAAACAGTGGAATATATTTTTATCGTTTCGCGATGGTACACGTGAGAGATGGTCCACAGTTTCGACTTGCCAAAGCGAGTGGAGTGACGCATGCAAAGTGAATGTTTTAAATTACGTTGTACCCGTTAACCGCATGATTCGGTCAGCTCGCGCCCTCTTTTTTTTTTTGAAAAAAGCGGAAAACGGGTTTCAGAAAGTATTACGCTCTCGCTAAAAGTTTCATCCGCTATAAATTACATTTTCATCTCCTGCTGATAACTAGGTTCCGCCAGTTTTCCGTGCGGTTAAAAGAAACGAGTCGTACAAAAAATTCAATTACTAACGGTAGACATCCACGATGAAGACGCAACTTCGTTCGATCGGCTTCCCCTTCAGTCGCATCATGATTCACGACATCTCGGTCGCGCATCGGTTGCGAACGCATGTCGCAGAAGTTGGGAATTAGTTCACGGGAGCATCCTCCGGCCCTCGTATCTCGTTTGGGATAAATTACGCCGCCCGCTGCGTGTCGCGAGTTAAGTCGACGGCGAGACTCTCGTTTTGGCTTTCGATGCGTCGAAACGTGAAACAGGAAAATAAAAGGAGTCGCGGATGGCGGGATACGACATCGCGTTGGCGACGCCACCGTAACGGTCATGCTACATGGCGCGCGAACTGGTCCACGCGTCTGAATAACATATAGCGACCACGATGCTGGGCGCCCCGCCATGTCGCAGCGTCATTACACCGGCGTACTTCGTAATCGTTAAGCCACCGATGCTCTAGCCATGGCAACGGCTTTATTGGATTCGCGCCGGCTTACTGCAACTGTTGCACGTATAGCTGCAATTGCTATACGCACGTAACGTTTGCAAAAAAATATTTAACCATCGTTGTGGTCGCGACGGAGGAAGAAATATAATTTTAAAGATCGAAGAAAGGAGGTTTCTTTTTAATAATTTCGTTATAGCCAAAATCTAATGAAATCATCATCAAAGTGTGCAGACATTTACAGAATCTTCAAGAAGTATACTTTTTTACAAAGCGAAGCAATCTGATTCCCTCTAAAAGAATTATAATGTTATTTCTTTCTTTAACGAAACTGTTAACTTTAAAAATTTTTTCCCGCAAAATTATTAAAAGTTGTGGCCGTTTTAATTCTCACTAACTTAATTACGAGTAATTTTACCACGTCAAATGAGCTTATTCTCCCTGACATTCGAAAATTTCGTAGGATGGAAAGCAACATTTCTTGTATGGAACAATCACCCACAATATGTCGATTAACTGATTCGCTGCAGCGTTTCCCGGAGCGACAACGCGTCAGCGCATCACGAAAGCTAGACATAAACATATAGAGCTAGAGAGCGCGGTATGTTTGCACGTTTGTTTCCCGTTGTCGTAGGCGTAATCAACGGCAGTGCATCCGGAAAATTATCTGGAAGTCAACTCTCTACATATTAATCGGGCCTGAGATGCGCCAGCGCGATATCGCGCCGCCAAATGGTGTCTCCGCATTTGCGGCACGTCCTAAACACCACGGCTGCTGCATGCGTTTGCGGCTCGGGAGCGTTTGGCCTGCCCGCGGCACCGTGTCGCCCGATAATTCAACATTTATTGCGTGACCGGCGTGATACAACGTTCTGCTTATGAATATTCCTTTGTGCAGGCCATGGCTCTGCATCCTCATTAACTCCTTCGATACATAGTCACCCCACGCTCACATTATAGTCAACGACCAAACATTGATAGGCTATGCATTTCCGTTCGTTAAGTACGCTTATCGATCTTATTATAGAACACGCTTTGGATTATGTGCGAGCATGCAATAATATATTCAAATTTCCGGTGAATATATAGATATAGCTGTATGATGCTTTAGATATTATAGACAGATAATGTATAATATTATTTATCGAAAGTGTAAAAACAGTGTTGGCAGGAAAAGTGCACCTTGAAGCAAATACCGTATACGTTTCAGCATCCTTATTCAATTGTCTCTATCACGTGGAGGTACCGCAAGCTATATAGACCCTTAATGAAATATCTTTAGCGAGCGGCAAGTGCCGCTTAAATGACGAGCAGCTCGTTCTCGTTGCGCAATTCCGACATTTCGATGCGTTAATTTCATTAAAATCGCGTAAACGTTGTCACCGGAGTGGAGTGTACCGCGTGCGCGTACTTAAGGGTAATGCGTTGCTCCAAATTGCGCGGTACGTTAATCGCGGGCGGGTTGATGCGGCCGGCCGGAAAACGATGTTAAAACTCCTCGTGCACGTTAACCCCATCAGATTTTCGTACACTCGCTTTGCTCCCGTGCGCGTCGTTCCATGGCGTCTGCACTTTGCCCAAATTATATATATAAACGCAACGACGTTCCCTGTCAAGTCAAAAACGCTGTCTTAATCAGTAATCTACGCGTTCGATATTGTTCTCGTTTACTCGGTGCAAGAAAATCGCGAATAGGCAAGTGCACAAAATTTCATCCAAGCTAAACTAACACGCGAAAATTGACATACGGTCATATTATTATCCATTTTTTTCTTAACAGTAAGGTAAATATACCAACACTTAATGCCGGGACACTTAAGACCTATATGTCTGGACACCTTTATGATTTTAATTTTTAAATAAGCATAACGCGAATTAAAATTAAAGCTAAAAATATATAATACAAGAAAAATATTTGTATCTTTGATTCTTTGATTTTAATTCGCGTTATAACTTATTTAAGGACTAAAATGATAAAAATGTCCAGACATAGGTACATCTACCTTAATAAGACCTTCTTTATCGTTTTATTAATAATTACTTTGTGTTTAGAAATTTGTGGAATAAGTTTTAATTCAATGCATATTTATAAAGGTCTAACGAATACCGATTATGTAAACTGCCTTGTATAATATAGCAGCAGGCTTATAATGACGGTCCGGACACACACACACACAATTGCTACTTTATTTTCTCGTTTTTTCATAATATTAACGAGACGCGCGGAGAGAATATCGGCATTCTCGGAGCTTTCAGCTAAATGAATGGGTACATTAACCTTTTCTTTGATATATAGAGAACAGCCGTCCTACGTACGACTAATGAAAGAATAGTACGGTTCATAAAATGTAACAGCGTAATTTCCATTGTAAAATGATTTTCAGGAAATATATTTATAAATGAGATAAGATATTAATTGTTTCTAGCTTAATTAAAATAAAAGCTGGATATTGCACAGCACGCAATTTCATCAACGGCAATATTCTACGTGACTCTTTCTTACTGGGGACCATGATTACAAGACCTGGCATTATTTCTGAAACGAGATATAATTTCTCTGAAGTATAATTTACTAATTGTAATGAAGCGAGCAATTATTAATATTTCATTAAATATAATTGATGCATATTGTACGAGCAAGTGACCTGTGCTGGCTTTTGAATGAACGCTCAATCGTAATAAGTAATACGATTAGCGTCAGTCTGATGGAAGTAACGTTAAATTCATTCTCATATGCATTCCGCTTTATTGTCGGAATATGCATTAATATATATCTTTTTTTATCGTTAGAGATATGTTGTTAATCAAAATTAATAAAAATTAATCAATTTCGTAATAACAATATTTTTCTAGACAAATTGATGGCCGCGTACGTAATGCTTTGTAATGTTGCATTTGGCCGAAATTCGCAAGAACGCCCGATCGAATTCCGTTTACAGGCGCCGAGCCGTGACGGTTATCTCATACGCATTATTCCGTTCGAGTGGTCGAAATGCTAATAGTTAATTAATTAACGATTAATCGATTGCGGTCGCGCAATGGATGGGCGTGTATTTTACATTGGCCGATGGCAGTTTCGATCATCGCAACACTGCGCCGTGGCTTCGATTGATTACATCCTATGTGCACAAAGCTGCAAATCGTTAACTTTGAACATTCGCGAACGCGCGCAAATGCAAACGCAAATCAAATCGCATTAATTAATGAATGGAGTGAGATTACAGTAACCCTACTTTCTATTATGCGACACGAAAGCAGAAAGTTCGCAGTTCATTCATTATACAAATTGCAGCAGTGTTACGTTTCGATGGAATCTCTCCGTAGACTAACGCACAGTCAGTCCGCACAATTAGCATTAAATGTCGCACTTTAATTTCTACCTTATGTTTAAATTAAATGCGGTATTCATATTAGATTAATAAATCTCAAAACTGGAATTATAGTCATGAATGAACAAGAATAATACGTACAAATTACCATATATATATCTATAAAACATTTAACTGAAATGTGTCGTGATTTACGAAAACAAAAATTAAAAGAAAAACGTTGCTTAGATTGTACATACCTTCACAGATCGTGAAAGGTTTAATCTCAAAATTTATTACATTTTTTTAGGCATAATAATTCTAAATTATTAACGTTGAAAATTATAATAGTCCTGTGTCCTGTGAATTAAGTGCTTCCTATCATATATTACTTGTTAAATTTATTCTGCAATCAATTCTCGTAAGTAAGTTATAATTCTCGTATATATTGGTAAAGAAAGCGAAAAAGTCGCGTCGCGTGTGACTGTCAGTGAAACCATATACGCAGAGTTTTCTTTTGATATATTTGTCCGCACGTACGTTTTTATCGTGGATGAACCGTGAAATGTGCGCGACCCCCTTGAAACTTTTCGATCTTCCCGCAAAAGAGATTGTCGGATTTGAAAGGCGCCGGAGCCGCTTTTAGGATAAAAACCGCGCATTCGAAATGACGGAACGGAAAGAGACGAACCGTGAAACGACCGGAGGACCCTCACCTACGTCGGAACCTGTCTCGTTCGAAGTACACGCTAAGGACGTGCTCGAGAGTTTTGCTTGTGATATTCTCACTGCCGCAATTCCGGCTTGACTGAAGATCCGACATTAATCGTGCGTAACGATCGAAATCTCTTCCCGTGACATCCCTCTTTCACTTGGATAAAAAAGAAAAACGCGCGACTGATTTCCCTGACGTTTAATCAAAGTCTTCCTAGCTCGACAATAGCATTCCTCTCTATTCTTTCCTTCTATATTTTTTCGCTAAATCTTAGATCTCAAATTGCTATTTTATGTACCAACTATCCTGAATTTTTTTTTTTTTTTATTCATATTATGAATTCCCTTTTTATTCAAAATTATTTAATTGAAAATTTTTCTAAAACCTATAGTAGGTTAGAATATACTCTCTTTTTTTAGTTTCACATTATAAGTATTAAAAAACTATGTGGTTGTATTTATATTATATTTATTTTAAAAATTTATATTATATTTATTCTAACAGTTAGTAGAATATGGAATGTGCAAATTGTAACTTTCGCAAATTCTGCTTTATTATATTATTACAGATTAGAGTTTCATTATCCTTTCTGTTTTCATAAGCTCAGCTAAATCTCATGAACGAGAATACGGCTTAACTTAAATATATTTACACTGAAAGGATACGTAACGCATATATATATTTTACTACTTACATTACTTACATTACTTAAATTACTTATTTATTTTTATTAATTAAGTAATATATACTACTTTTGTTACTTATTCATTTTTATTCTCATTAATCAAAGCCTGTCAAAAAGTTTCCGAAAGGCCACGATAATCGCAAAAGTTGTAGAGACATTGAAGAATTCACAAGTTTGAAAAGGACCACAAAAGAGAACTATTGTAAGAGCAAACAGGTTTAGAAATTAATAAATTATTGATCAATAGCATATAACAAATAGAAAGATTTTACCGATGTAAGATTTTCCTATAGAAACGAAATATTACCCGAAGTTATAATGAGTAGCTGCAATTTTACTCTCTTTAAATAAACTATATAAAGTGAGTAGTCAAATATTTTATATCTATATACAAAAACATATATAATTACAAAAAGTGGATTGTATAAAGATTAGTATTTTATAAAATGATCATCTTTTAGATATTTCTCGATATATGCTCATTATTATATAAATATCTTTAGACAATATATTTTTCAAATTAATCCAATAAACGATGCCTATTATTGGATGCACTAAAGAGGACAATTGCAAAAGAGATGCGTTTATAAAAGCTAGACAGCTCGAGGCCGGACGCACTGCAGGTACAGCTCGTTCCGATTTAGTTTCGTGACATCTCGAATCAAATAATACTTATTGGTGCAAAAATATTATTTCACACGATCCCAGAGCGAATGAAAGCGTACAACTATTATTTTAACGGAATTAGGAAACCCGCATAAACAAGGGGAGAGTACCGATTCGAAAAAGATTAATGAAACGACAGTTTCATCAGGCATTGACGTGGCCCCAGATTTGCCCGGAAATCCCGACGACATAACGCGTCACGCATCCGGAAATAAATATCTGGACGGGCGAGCAACCGCTCTCGAGGAACCAGTCGTAGTTGCGCAAAAGGATCCCGTTGAAATCCCACAAGCAACGACAGTCCCCGAGACACTTGTCCAGGTCCGACAAGCTGATGTTTCAGAATTGTTCGTTGACGGTCAAGAAACGAGAGCTGAAAGTCAACGCGCGCCTCGGGAAATCCCAGCTTCGGAGTTTCGTAAGAGTCAAGACGTGATCTAAAGCTCCCGGACAAAAAGCCGAAGCGAAAATTAACGTTTCACGCTAATTTGGTATTCTCTCCGCTTCGATAGCCCGCGGCGGCCAAGTAAGGCTCTTCGACGTAATGAACGATGGAATCTCGTATAACTTTTGCTTAATTAATTTGTTTAATTCGGCTTCGGCGATTCACTTAATTGCGATTTTCTGGTTGTTAATAGATTCTTACATTTTCGAAAAGATACGTTACCAAATTCTTTGTAATATAAAAGCAATCTTTGATTACGCCGCGATATTTTATATGTATCTCTGATTTAAATGCGCAATACTTATTTTTGCAGGTGAAAGAGCATTTTATAAGTATTGTATAATCAAAATAACACACACATTATTAGAAATAGATTAAATATCTTTTTTACATTTTTGAAGATACAGAAAAATATACAGAGAAAAGAATACAATTTTTTTATCCGTTAATATAATTTTTTCATTCGTGCAAAATTATTAAAATTATTTATGTTTTTTTTAAATGGAATTGCACATTTCTATCTCTTGCAGGTAGTAGCTAAAATAAAAAAGAACCATACAGTAATTTTATAATTATTATTTAATTTAATTTACATGAAAAATTTTTAGAGATAATTATAGATTCCATCTAAGTATTCTACATATTTTCTTGTATCTTTCGTGTCTAAAAGAGATATTTGTGCAGCCTGTTTCTGATGCTTCATCTTATAGATAGTATTAAGTCAACGAATAATTCAATTGGACCAATCCGCGTAGTTGATTACATATTGATTTCTTAATTGAAACGTGTATTTAGACTATTTCGGTAGCTTATTTAGCTCGCGAAAACCTTTTTTTTTTGCGTCAATCTCCTTGATACTTTCTAGATAACATTGTTTTATTTCTTCCCCGTCCCTAATTACACTCTCGTCCGAAGACGATTCGATGCACGTGAAGCCGATTCCAGCTGGTTCCGAGCCCTTGCAAAAACAAGTAGATACGAAAGAAATACCTCTCCACTTAACGACGGATTACGGGGGAGAGCGACGAGTCACAAGGGTAAATTTGCCAACTACCCGAGTAATTAAGGGCATCCCAATTGGGGATTCTGGTACTTCCCCGCGAGAGAGAGAGAGAGAGAAAGAGAGAAAAAACGAAGGGGGACGCACGAACTCACTTACCGAAGTCGTCCTGAACAAACTTTTCGTCGTCTTCCACGCCATTATATCACGATGAGATCAAGCTAAGTCGGCGACGTGATTTTGTACGACGTGATACTATCGAACAGCTTTGTCACGAAAAAGCGCGCATAAACGACCCTGATTGTCCCGATCCGATTGTCCTGATTGCCGGCATGATGGACGACGAAGGTAAATCCGAGGCGAGATTGTTAAATCGAAATTTCTCTGTATTTATGCGGGTTGATCGCGGTCTGTCTATTACCTCCTGCCTCCTGCTGATTTCGAACATTTGTCGACCGTAGTTTCCAGGAGTTAGAAAGCAAAATTGGGAGTATCTATTAAAAACGCATTATTTTCCTCGAAATGCGGGATTTTTTCAAAACAACTATTAAATTTCTTAAATTTCGCATCTCGAAAATTGAGAAAATATAGCGCAAACAATTAAATATCTGTCAAAGAATATAAATAAGCCTCATCAAGTAAGAATGTGACGATGTGCAACGTGAACTCTGAAAAATCGGATATAAAATCTTTAATTAGCGATCCATACATTTTAAATTACACGCGATTAATCTTGATAGATTTAGGCTGAAATTAAAATTAGACGAGAAGAAAGTGAAATGTTCCGTATGTTTCTGCAGCGTCGATCAAGTATCAGACTGTCGATTCTCAAATGATACAATCAGAAATACCAGATGGTGTGGAAAACTCCTCGTTACAGGCTGCGACGATCGAAGGAACGCGAGAGGGTAGCTTGGCGGAGGCAGCTATCGACGGAAGATCTGAGCTTGACGAAGAGAAAAACGAAAGTGAGATTACGAACGTCAATTTCGGGACGCTTTGTCGTCCAGTATTAGATATCTCACGATCGAAAACGGCATTATTATTCACTCAGCAGAGAAACATATATTCGCGAAAAAAAGCAGTTTTTAGATAAGAGTCTTAAAATATCGAATATGCTTCTCGTTTTACCGTGAAAAATTATTACGTATTTGTCGATATAGAGATTTTATATTAAATTGATACGCACACACGCACACACACGTGTTTATTCAATTACACTGATTCGCTAAATGCAGTAATCATGATGCAACACTCTCTACCTTATCAGAATATTTTCTCTTCGTTTTCAGGATACCAAACAGCCGTATTTACATTGGCTACGTTTGCCACAGTTTTCGTGCTCTACGTTTACGTGGTATACAGCCTGAGCAGTCCACCCACTCTATCCCAGTGTTAATTCCCATTTAATCAACTAATCCGAGGACAAAGTATTACGCATCTTGCGCGGAGTTATCAAATTACACTAATTAAACGCCAAATTATATATTTTTAAAATTTCGAGAGCGAACTTCTCTTTTACATTTTTCAGAATTGGATATAGTATTTTATAATTTAATTATAATATTTATTATAACATGTAAGTTGTAATTTTATTATGATATTTTATAAATACTTTCCTTTAATTTTTAATTTTGGTGAATATATTTGTCTCAAACTACTATATTTAAATGTATAAAGTTACACCGTTCATCGATCTTCTGAGACATCTCCGCGAATTTCGGGGTAAAAATGATTTAGTCGAATTGTTGAGCGAGTGATCTACTTCTGAGAAATTAATTAAATTTCTAGAATCCTTTGACAGTGAACAACGATCCCTCAGCTCGCTACGTGATGTAGTATGAGTATGATCTTATCTTTCCTTTCTCTCTGTTGGAACATAGAAAGATATTGTATCACATAAATCTTTCCCTTATACACGTCCCGACTTGGAATTATACTTGAAAATATGTTCTGAACGACTGCACCAAACTTAATGATCAATGTTATCACAGCGTTCTCATAGTTCTTTACAATGAAAACTTAAGGAGATGCTGCAGTTCATGTTAACATTGAATATATAGTTTGAAAAAAGTGTCGCACAATATGATAATTAGGGTGCCGAGTTTTTTATATTTTCTAACAAATATTAAGACAGCTTTACGGTCTTTCATAAAAATTGTCACCGTAAAACTGCGCGTAAAATACCAACAAAAAAAGAAAGAAAAGAGACTTTTTGAAGGAATAGACGTTTCACCGACGCTTGCAGATAGAGGATTGCTTGCTTTTACCCGCGTGATGCGAGTTGAAGCGATGCGGAGACGTCAGTGTCTCTTTAATTAAAAGAATCTTAGTGCTTTTTATTTGCATTTTTATTTCATAAAATTACAGATCGTAGCAGTCACCTCTTTTTGACACGCAGCGCTATTTAGGTTTTATTTTATGTCATTCACGTATAACAAGTTATATTATAAAACTTTTATTATAAAATTTATTATAAAAAAGAGAGTATGTTCAGGATTCTCAATATAAATATCCGCGTCTTTTTATCCGTGACAACTCAAATCAATTCGTATTCTAAAGCCCGTATTCATAGTCGAGACTGTCTTAAGTAATGTCTTAAGGTGCTAATACGGCTCTGTGATTGGTTCATAACATCTTAAGATCGTAATTAAGATTGGTCTTAAATATGGGATCCGACTATGAATACGGGCTTTAATCACAGTTTTAACCGGTTTATATATAATATGTATATATATAGGTGTATTTACATACATATATTTAAAATGTCGAAAAAAAAGTTTTTAAATGTCGAAAAATTGCAATTTAAAAAAATGTCTGTATGTGTGTGTGTATGTGTGTGTGTGTATGTGCCAAATTTACCGAAGTTTCTATAACTCCAGAACTAATCAACCAAATCTTAACGAATTATATATGAAATAGGGGTAGAAAAAACTGAAAAATATAATAGAATTAATAGAAATTGTTAATAATCAAGGGGTTCTTTTTTAATAAAATTTTGAATTTGCAGAAATGTTTGTTTATGCTTTAATTTCCGCAAATTTGGAGATATCGATCTATTTCTAATTTTATTATATTTTTTAGTCTTTTCTACCCTTATTTCATATATAATTTGTTAAGATTTGGTTGATTAGTTCTGGAGTTATAGAAATTTCGGTAAATTTGCTCTAACTTCCGCAAATATTGAGATATCGGGCTTCTTTATAGTTTTTAAGTGTGCAAGTAGAATCCTTTGCTCACAAAGCTTCCTCTATGAGGAAGCCAAAAAAATAAATACTAATAATTATACATTAAATAAAATATATATAAAAGCTTCCTTATATACATTAAATTTTTATACATTAAATAAAATAAGCTTCATGTAATAATGAGGAAGCAATGTGAAAGTTTGTAATTTGCATCCTTTTTTTAACTTAGAAAAAGTATAGAAGAATCGCAGTTGTGTGTGTGTGTAGGATATTAAAATTTCCGTTCAAAATCCGCTGTTTTCAATCAAACGAGATAACGCGGGGATTGAAAAACTATCGTATACGTATCAGCACACGTTCTATTTTGGCCTCGCGGCTAGCTTACGACGACGACGGCGAAATAGACGGTGCATTTGGATTTGAAATTACCACTTAGACTCCCGTGGATTGGATTAAATTGCAATTTCTGCCGTGGCGGGCCTGCCGTCCTGAATTATTAGGTTACAGCGTCTGCGACGAAACTTTCGTGTAAATGCACGTTCGCAATACTTGATCAAGTTTCCCCGCGCGTGAAATATGACATGTCTTACTTACTCCGTTTCTATTCTAACATATAGGTACATCACGGTCCGTCATTGACGTGTAACCGGGTAGTAATGGCATATACACACACACATGGGGAAAATAAAATTAAAAATATATATCGCGAATACCATTTTAAATCGCGCATTACAAAATGTTCAAGAATTTTCCACTTGAATAATTAGCGCATTATCGCTGCATTATTTTCACATTCCTATATTTATTTTATCTTATTTTTTCTGTTAATATGAATTTTGTAATACGCTTTAATTACTGCAGATAAAACATCTGAATCTTTCTCGATTACGATCAATTTAAATGGTGCACGATTATATAATTATTATAAATTAAAACTTAACTTAGTAACATAACTTAATAACTTAACTTATATAAAGAATCCTTCATTTTTTCTATTACTTTTAATTTGATAACTAATTCTCTATATTTTAGTTGGTAAGAAAAGTTTTGATTTATCAAAGTATCCGTATTATCACTGAAATTAAAGTCAAAGGATTATTTGGGATTTAACTAGATTGTACTAATAATGATTTTATGATTATCATATATCGATCAGTAATGCAAATATTAATTTTTATTTAAGTTCTGTTGCAAGCTCAAATTGCTTTAATATTTGAGATCAAATAGTAACCGCAGTATAACATATGTATAATATTACTGCTTTATTCGGATGTTTGAATGCCGCACAAGCTGTTCGGAAAGCACCAAATGTATGCGGAAGTTTACACAACGTATGGAGAATTGTGTCGCGCAAGTGTTATGCAATTGAAACACATTCGCTTTAATTCCATAAATGCGTTAAGTCGCACGGTGATTTAAAATAAACTGCGAAAAACACGTATATTACCGATCAGAGACGCTTCGAAGAACAATGTTAATAAAATGTCACAGCTGAAACAATCTATTATTTGCTCGCGGGATTTTTTTGTATAATATGTGAATTGCCGCTGTTTGAATGATCAGTGAAATGGCAGCTGTGCTGGCAACGGGGATTTAGTGGCTGACTCAAACCGATTGTCTCCACTGTAAAAGTAGCGATTCTCGTACATTGGTCAAACATCAGTATGCATAGGCAGCAATAGTGACGATCGGAATATTAGTTTTCATGACCACGCCGCAGTTTCTTAATTTAGTTAGCCATCGATACGTATATCTACGTGTCTTTAAATCATTCCGCTTGTTCCAGTCAAGATGACTCGTGCATCAATGAATTTTTTAACGAATAGCCCCACCTAGCTCTTTACAATTCTACGATTGCTTCAGCGGGAAGAGAAATATTTATAGGAACGCTGGTAGCCACGGTCTTGACCGTGCTGGTATAGCGCACAGAAAATTTCAATACAGTAAAACGACGCGTCGACGAGAAGCCAAGTTACATTTCGGATTTATTTATTTCTATGTAACCGTTTATTGCGCGACTGCAGAAGAGCGATTTCGCGTGTGGTTGAAAAGATTGAAGTTTGCCTTGAGAAAAGAGTTTCACGGAGAAACGAGTAAACGCCTCTTGTTTTCGCGTTGACGACGTTTTTACACAGTCCAGCAAGCTCAGTGACTTCCTCGTTCCTTCATGGCAGTTCTCACTCGAAAATCTTCATTGAAACGATCGCGTTGCCCCACTCGAGACGCACTTAAATATGAACACGCTGGTACTTTGCGCATATATAAAATTTGCGACATGGCTATTTCTAACGACGTACGTGCAACAGTCAGCATATTTCTCGAATGTGAATGAGATACATGCGATAAATGTATTTCTCCGTTACTCCCTACAGTCGACGTAGTTTCTGGATATTTAAAAAAAAGCACAAACTGTAACAAACAGAATGTTTTAATCTTTTTGTTTGTATAGAGTGAACGTTCCATCAGTCTTTATTAAAAAAGCATAAAACTCGGAAAATATGCTTAAAATATAGGATATGGCAGGATTGAAACAGAATTGACAGCTCTCAGATGTTTCAGTATTGAAACTTAATGGGGAATGATTTGAAAAAAATTTATTTTTTTTTCAACTACTCTCTTGGACGTTTTAATAATTACGCGTAAATTTTTTCACTCTAGTTTTGGACTTAAAATTCCCCTTTATTAATTAAATATTTTTACATAAAAGAGAGGAGAGAGTGATTAAAATTCATGAATTTATCGAAAATCACGGATAATGAAAATATTATCATTTTTATGTAAGTCTTTTTATTAAAGCTATTCAAAGAAAGTATATTCTCATAATCGAGAATTCTATTTAATGATAATAAAAATATACGATAATAATATAATATCAGTGAACTAATGTGTAACTTCTATATTATCTCTTTGCGTATCCGTGATTTAGTGAACTGCGATACGTACGATACTTTTGACGTCACGTGGCAGAAGCTGCAGCTATGTCAAATGAACGAATTTCCATTGAAAGCGTAACTACGACGTAGGTTCAACCAAGCTCGATCGACAAGCGAATATTTCGAGATATATCTCTCTCTTGGGGATCAGAGATCAGCTGCGATAATATCATGGCCCTGCCTTGTCGAGATTTCCGGAAACTCTCTCCCTCCATTCCTCTTTCTATACTCAAAACCGACGTCCGTATCAGACATCAAATACATCACAAAAGTTTCCACCTTTTTTCCGAAGCAAATTTATATATAATAATATATATTATATATTACATCTCTATGTATTATATATATATACACACATATATATTATATATATATAATTCATAAATATATATATATGTAGTAGCTATGATAAATATATGATATGTATATAGAGGCATGTTACAGAACATGCCACGCGAGCGTTTACGCACGTACGTGAATACGTCAAACAGAATATCCGATTAAATCAGCTGAAAATTGTTGCAATCGTGTCGCACATGGCTCTCTGTAGCGTCATTATAATTATATCCACTCACGATCTCGCAACGACCGATGACATATGTTGTTTTTATTGACGGTATAACGAGCGCGATTACCGACGAGCCACGATTTTATCCGTGAAACAAATATGAACAAATTCTCGGATTATAATTATCACCCGCACGTCCGTCAAACGTCTGTAAAAGATCGATTTCCCACCCGTGCTTTTCCAAATTACGTAACAGAGAAAAATTCACAGAAATTCAAAAGTTCAAAGAAAAAGTATAATGTAAATTAAATGACTTTTTTCTTTTATTCGCATATAAATTTATCATTATCTGATGTTTAATTAATAAATCTTTTGAAAGTAACAAAAATACTTATGGGTGTAAGAAGATTGTACTGAGTTTCTTTGAAATGTAAAGAAAATCTTAATTTAAAGCAAGACGATGGCGATGATTTAAAGGACTTGTTTGACATTCGTTTATCTAATGATAACGGAATGTTTAATTTTTTTATCTCGTTGCATCAACAGCAACGCGCGTATCTGCACTGATCGGGATATAAAAATGCATTGGAAAAGTTTCGAAACTTAACAAGAAAGTGCAAACGCAATAAGGCTTCTACGAGCGCAAAAAGGTTGCATAGAATATTTTCCCATAAGATACATTCCATTACAGTCACCATATTATATAATTCAAGTAACAAGACTATAAAGACATCGTAATTTAATATTATTATATAATTATTTATTTATTTATTACATGGGTTGATTATCGTGGTTGTTTATTTTATAATTTACGTCATGTATATGTATACTTGTTTCTAATATAAATACCAGGGTACGTTTTTATTTTTATAAAAATGTTATATAAAATGAATTATTATTGTTAGTCATTGATACATAAAGAGTATATTGCTGGGTAATGACTAAGCAAGTGTATATTTCCAATTATTGTATAAATTTTTACATATTTTTAAATCAATCAAGATTAAATCATTGTTCTACGCAACAAAGTCCAAGTTGAGCTACCATTTATGATTATTGGGCAGAGGTAGGTTTATTTTGTGGCCATTCTAATCCTGCGCCTGCTGGGCCTTCGGGTCCCCATGGTCCTTCTGGTCCTGCGCGAAATTTCTTGCTATATCTAAGAAATAAGTGTTTGATTATAAGTTGTTTTTTCTTGTAGACTATTTTTCATTATTTATAAGTAACTGACTATCAAACACCTGTAAGACAGCAATACGTGTTTGAGAATATAAGACGTCTTTTATTTTTTCAGTTACATGTTTTATGTTTGAAAATCAAACACTTTTAGACGCATTACTTTTAAGTTGTAATGCACTTTGTATGAGTATTTTCAAAATTCTCTCTACCTAAAACTTTAATAAAACTACTTTCTTCAAAAGTGTTCTATGAGGGAATCAACCACCAATATATATATATATATATATATATATATATATATATATATATATATATATATCGTCACTGTGAGCATTAGGCTGCTGCGTCATTTGTCACCATAACCTCATCCTACCACGTTCTCTAAACACTTCTATACTACTTTTCTCTACTTGCATTCTACTGTCTTCCTTCATTCTCATCGCATCCCCTACTTACACCTTATCTTTCCATTATCTCTACTTGCTACATACTAATCTTTAAACCCTGCACAAACAAAGCTAAAATCGCACAATGCACTTTCACCGCTACCATTCACACACGCTCCATCTAACCAAGTCCTGCTGCGTCATTTGTATTTCTTTAAAGACCAAAAGTGTTTGATTTCAAATCAGCAAAATATTATAAGTTCAAAAATGTTTAAAAAGAGAAAACTGTCTTATTTGTACAAAAACGTTTGACTGATTACCGAAGTAAGTTGCATATAAACGTCTTACTACATTTAATGCTTTAGTATCACATTTGAAGAACTTTGTGCAATGAGGAAAAATAACTGAGTATAGCGCTGTTTGAATATCAAACACATTTTGATGACTGATGTCTGAAAATCAGTCACTTTCTGTAGAAAAATGTTTGAAATTCAAACATGTCTTACTTTGGATTTTTTAGAGTGCTATCACACACATATCTCATGCAATACTTAGCGCCAAGCCAGCACTGAAAAAGATTACGCGAGATTATTATCTTGCACGATGTCTTTCGTATTACATAACTTAATTATTTATAAACTTAAACTCAATGCACTTTCGTCACTTCTGACTTAATCCGTATTATCCAGCACACATTTATAAAATTGTTCCCTGTAATCAACACTCAAATCTTGTCATTACTCACTACTTAAAATATTCAAAATGTGACACTTTATACAACAATATATTTTACTCTTCTTTATTCTGCTTAATTGTGTATAACTTGGAGGAAAGAGATGAAACGTGTTCCTTACATACAGAAAACATGTTTAATACACCGGATTAAAATATGTATATGTATGTAGATACATATATATATTCATATGTATATATATGTATATATATATATATATATATATATATATATATATATACATATACATAAATATATAATATATAAATAACAATCAAGTATAAAAATCTCACTACATTTGTTAAATTTTCAATTTATGTCATCTCTATAAATTACATATAGAATCTATCATATTTTTCAAAACTATACTATTAAATTATATTAATTAATTTAATGGTTTTCACGAAATAAATATATGAATTAATAAAAAATGTGGAGATACACACATATTACAGTTCAAAACATAATATCATGCAATATTACGTACGATTGATCCGGAAGTGATTGCGAGAACCGTAAAGCCAAGCATGAATTTTCCCATTGTCGATTAATTGCTTGAGAGATTTCTTGTTTTATCAAGTACACGTAGAACTATTGAGAAAGTAGAACAATACTTTTAAACTATATAGAGATGAAGCTTTCGTATCCTCACCTGTAGTCAGCTCAGTGAAATTCAAAGTGAATCAGTTCGGTGTTTATCAGTTTTTATCAGCCTACGTCTGTTTATGCCCGTCGCTGATATCTATTATCGTTTGTCAGGCTTCATCAATAAAATAAATAATTTTTTTTGTAATAAAACACACACACACACACGGCGCTGCTTTTTTATTCAATAAAAAATTCTGTGCTTTATTAAATTCAATCAAAATTTTAATACTTTATTAAATTTTAAGGTCTAGTAGTGCCAAGTTTTTTTACAAGAAAATCTTATTTTATTTTAATTAAATATTTTTATTTTATATTGTTATCTCTTATTAGAGTCTGTTCACACGAGGCGGTTTTGACGCACGGTTGCGCTGCCGCGCGTGGCCCGAGCGTTATCGCGAGGCGAGGCGCGACAACGCGCGCATACGTGTGTACGCGAAACGGCGTACGTGTGACGTCGAGCGTCTACGATACGCTTTGCGGCATTTTAAGACCCATAGGACACTCGCTGTCGCGCGTACGCGCGTTGTCGTACCTTGCCTCGCGACAGCGCGCGGTTGGACTTTGCATCATATAATATCTCCGCTTGTGGGGCACGTAGCGGAAAAATAAAAACACTCTTATAATAAATCGACCCCAAGCTATCGATCAAGCCTACCTAGAACTTGATCACTCGTTATTGAGATCTCAAAATCTCGGGTACTCACAACTCGTGCGTTCGCGTAAAAGAGTCATCACGGTGCGTCTCGCTCCGCGCGTACTTGGCGCGAGACACTACCGTGTCTCTTGAAACGTACAAACTGCAGTGACGCATCTTGCAGCCGTCTCTTCAGCCGTGGTTGCAGGAATTTCCGTTTATGAGGGATTGCGGTGATATTTTATATATATTTGGGACGTTCGCGAAAGAACCTTTCTTCCCCCATCAAGCGTGCAGGCAAAAGGTTTTTATCCGAAGTACAACGCTGCGTTATCATCGCGGAAAATCGAACCCTGGCGAGTTCCAAATCTCCATTGAGATTCCAGATCTCGAGAGCGGGGACGTTTCGGGATACATCTTCCCGTGGACCAACCAGGAATTCCCATCGATGTAGTCATCGACGAACGGATCTACGGAGAATCCGCGGATTGCACGTGTTCTTTTTTTTCACGACCCTCCTGAAAAAGGCTTATGAAAATGGGATTATTTTCCTATTTCCATTTCTTGCACATTCGTTTCCGCGTTATATTGTTATCTATATATTCTGCTTTTGTGCGTTTTTTTTTTTTTTTTTTAATTTAACTTTTTTATTTTAGGGTTATGGTTTTTATCTTCATTATACAAATGCGTCTTTATTATAAAAAATTTTATTATTATTAGTATTTAATTATTAATTAAACGTTAAACAGAACGGAAAGATCTTTCGATGCTTCCGAGGAACTACGAAATACTTGTCGCTTAAAGAAACGCTTATTGACGTGAATAATCCTTAACTCAGGCTTCGATAGGAAACCTTTGATTTCTTTTGTATCCTGCTCCGATATGACGTGCATAAATCTCAGATGGTAGGCTACCACTTGATCTTCGATTTCTATGCAGAACCGCGGAGATAAGTAGAGCATCACGTAGCGCTTCTTGTAGTGCTACTCGATCAAGCTTCGTTCCACGATATTTCTTTTCCAAAGAAATTGCTTTTGCATTATCCCTTCTCCGTGGCTATATATGTATGTAAAAGTCGCAATATGGCTATTCCGACGTAACCAATTGCGCTGAAGGACCATACGCCGGCGAGGTGCTTTCCGGTTTCTCTCGACCGTGTGATTCTTCATCTCTCGCTTTCTCTCCTCTTCCCTCTCACCTCGTAAGCTCGTATTTTCGCGCGTAAAGGCAGCAAGGAAAATCCCTAAATTTGGTTTCCACGAGAAATGCAACGATCAACTCGCACGTATTCCAATCCCTGAATTTCCACCTTCGTCCGTGCTATTCCGCTACATTGCTGTATCTCCAATCGGTCGTGAGGGAAATTCAACGTGATCTTATGGGAGTGGGACGTTTAAATGTATCTGCATAGGTAATACGGAAACAGAAATCACTGTTAATCATTCTCACACCCCTTTTCTCTCTCTCTTTCTCTCCGTCCCCCCCTTTCTGTCTCTATTTCCCGCTTCCTCTTGCTTGATTAAGATTTCTGTGCGCTTGCGAGTAACGAGGAGGAAATTGCCGACTATGATGTTCCATGTTCCCCGTTCATGCCGAAGTTGCGGTTAGCACGACGATGCTGGAAAGAGACTCGTTCTATCGGCGATTAAACTTGCTGCGCGCTCTGCTATGTCGATACTCGATTTTTCGCTAACTCCTCTTACTCACACTCACCAGGCCATCCAAATTTACGTACTCTCGCTCGCTAAGACAAACTCAAACGAGAAACGTTGAAATTGTAAGTAATTATTAAACTTATATAAATTATCTCCAAGAGTCATAATCGACATTATTTGACAAATTACTCCAACTTTGCGACAAATTTTAGCTTCGTGCGTTTTGATATTTATTTATTAAGGCAGGTTTTTTTGTATTTATCACGTAGTAATAAATTTTGCGTTTGATATATCGTGAGAATAAAAAAACTAGCAAATAGCGTTATTATTGATGCGAACAAATAATATTTTACCGATAAAAGTTGAAATATCCATAGAAACTCGCGTTACTGCGTAATACGGGTCTCATTACGACCACGGTGCATTACGCACTATCGCAACGGCGTCGGGTTAATATCCACCCGCTGTGGCAAACTGATGGACCGACCCCTGCGAGCCTCCCAACCCCTTCAACCCTATCGCCTCGTTGCGCCGCGCAGTGCGGCGTTGCAGCCGCACTATCGTCGGGGTGCAATGTCCTTGCCGATGGAAATTGTTCCACTTTACAGCCGCGCCGTTGAAGGACTCGCCGCCACCTAGAGTGAATCGGCGAAGGACAATGCACTCTCACCTCTCCGCGTTGGAAGGCGAAACAAGTTTTTGCAGCTGCGCAAGTTTTTGGCAAATCGCGATGAGATATACGGATGCGACGCACGATCTTGCGCGTTATCGCGGTAAAAATTTGCACCTGCGATTCTGTTTTTATTTGCATAGACACGGTGAGATATACATAGATGCATGATTTATCGAGAAACGTCGCGGAAGGAAGCGGCTGCCGTTCCCCAGTCATATTTCGTCCTGATCCCCTCGATGGAGAGTCTCTCCTCCCTCTTTTTTTCTCTCTTTTCTACCAAAGAATTTAGTATAAATCTGTATCTAGTGAAGTATCACGAGAAAAAGTCGATATCCTATGTATATATACTGACGACACATTTTTCAGGCGTATTTCCTCGTAAACACTCGCTATCTTCCGAGAGATATTCTGTATAAGATTGCCAGGTCGTCGACGCGATTGCAATTTTTTTTTTTATCAAAGCAGAGAGGTTGCAGTCGTACGCGGTATAATCCCGACAAAAATTCATCATCTCGCGATTGAATTCGCTTAGCGGGGTCTAAGCGAGAAACTGTATGTTGCACCTCCCGATATCGCTGCTTTAAAAAGCACGCCATTTCCTGTCTTTTAAATTATTGCTCGCAATCTCTTCGGTCGGTCCCTTCGTGAATGCGCGCCAGTTCACGTTCTCCGTTCTCTACCCTTTCCGCCGTATTGAATCGCAAACAATGATTTTCCTCACGTAGCTGCATCTCCGGGCATACAATGCGAGAAATTGCGGTGATTGCCAGCTTTGTACTTTGAACGCTTTTCCGCCCGCCTAACGAGGAGACCACCGCACCGGCAAGAAGAGAGATTTCCGCGAGCCACACGCGACGGTTCTCGCATTAAAGTGCTAGTACGCGACCGGAAAGAAGTATTCGAACTCACCCTCGACAAAACCATTCAACCCGCGATAGGGCACGTAGGCCGTGATTAAAGTGGCCAAACGTAAATCAGTGAGGTGTGCCTTCTTACATTCATAATAGTGTACATGTCTTGCACAAAATATTTTCCTCAATAGGAATATCTGAATAAAATATTGAAGCATTTTTTCTGTGATTGAACATTTTTATTAATGTTTATATTAATTATATTCAGTGTCCATTGATCTCTACAAGTAATAATATTAATATCAATAAAAATATAATTTTCTTTTTATATAAAACAAAAAAATACGCATTGATCTGTAAAAAACCAAGTTATTCCGGAATATGTTATATAAAAATAGTATCGATTTCAATATTTGTTTGTTAAAAAGAATTAACGGTCTGTTGCTATAAATTTAAATTAGATTAATCCACTTTTTTTCAATATAACATGCCTTTTTTCATTTTTCAATAAACAAATTTTTTATCATTTAGCACTCGGTGAATAGTGCGGATTTTGTCGATAAAAATAAAAATCTGCTAAAAACACAGTAGAACAAATTTTCTGAATTTTCCGATATCAATTTTAATCAAAGTAATCTAATAAAATTTACGCCTGAAATCTATAACTTTCAAAACATTACAAATACAGAGATAAAAAAGCCGTTGGATACTTACCCCTATGGCACTTTAGTTATCTAATAAAAATTGAAAAAGCAAATCCTGCATCTCTCTACATATATATAATTAGAAATTACAGAAATCTGTATCTTATAATTTTCAAATATTTGTTTTACCGACTAGCAAATCGAATAACCCTGATGGACAACGGAAGAATCGTCTTTAATTGTAATATATAATAATCCACTAATATGTCAAAATATACCGCTTGATTACCTCAATACCTCATCGATGAGAGACGCGTCGACATTCGTCTTCCGTCACGCGACTGCTTTTGACCGAGGAGGATCAAAATCATTTATGGGATATCGAAAGATGAGAGGTAGGTTCGGGGATCGGTCAGGAAGCGTCACGCCTTACTCAAGTCCCTTTCCGGGAATTACGCGGTTCATGCGAGTGTCCATCATCAGGGGCGGGAGCGCACACATGGTCGATGCGTCGTCCATCGGGCAAAAGCGGCTGACCGCCGCCGAAAGCAAACCATTTCGAATTCGGCCGACCGGCGATTCCAACTCGGAAGACCCACGGTGTCGCACCGGGGGCTTCGATCGGGCCGTCAACATCGTTCAATTTTCCGTAATGGGTTCCGGCGTCAAACGCTCTCACGTCGCTGCAGTTGGTCCGATTACCGTGCCCGCCCCCGAACTACCCTACGATTTTGCCGTAATTCGTATAGCCAGCGCTGCTCAGCGAACCGGCAGCAATTTCCCTTCTTTCATTTGCAACCAGCGCGGTTGTTGCCTAATTGGACGAGTCGATACAATCGATCACAATTTAAACGCGTGAAATTTCACCGCAATTAACCCGCCGTCCGTAATACGATATTTTTCACGGGTATGTATAGAGTAACATCGGTCTGCTGGATCGCCACCTATTAATTTTCCCTATTTCCCATTTCCAATTTTCTCGCCTATTACTAGTGGAAAAGCGATCGAAAATTTTAATTTTAATCCTAAACTTTATAAAAGCGTCATCTAGACGTGTGCGATGAGGGTAGGGCGATATTAAAAAGAAAAATAATATTTTTTCACAAGAAATTCACATATATTTTTAAAGCGCTTTAATTACAGAACGCTTTGAGTTACAAGCTTATTCGAACGATATATTTCGAATTGAATATATTGCGAGATAATCTTTACATAAAAGGAATTAAGTTATTCCAAATGAAAGCTAGATATAAATGTTCTCCTTCTTATGCTCTCCGTTTTCGCGAAAATCTTTCATATGACTCGCTCGTTTTAGCGTCTTATTAACATTCACATTGGGTGACTGAAAGCTTCATGGCGTGCAATAACGTTTCAGTAAAATGCCAAATGGTTTTTCGTAGAAATCCCGAATTGCCTGTCTCCTTAGCGTGTAATGAACGGCTGCGATTAAAGCGCGGAATGCGATTGTGCGGTGGCTACGTTGTAGATGTGGCTGACAAGAACGGCTATCGCATTTCCTTCATGTAAGTACGCTCAGACAAATGACGATATTCTTCTCCTTCGTGAATTCGTGCAAGTGTGTACGTCGCTATAAAAACTTTTATTACAGCAAAAAACAGTCCACGCTCGCTTCTTAACCGTATAGCTTCGAGCATTGTCCCATGTATTTCTTACTTCTCCAAAGTGCCATTAATCAAACTCGTCCCACACGTACTTCTTCCTTCACGTACGTTATCATCACGATAATTGTATAAACACGTGGACTAAACGAGTTATTCGTCAAAAGCGTTTTACGTATACTTTGATTCTAGTTCGTTCTTCATTAAACATTACAAGATTTGATTTGATTTGTCACATTGATACGTTTGTGACACATTTTTAATCATTTTTCCATTTAAGTGTTTAATGTGTTGATAATTGTCAGATCAAAAAATGTCGCGCGAAAGTCGCTTCTCAACAATATCGAATGTAATTTAATTTCCGTGCCACTGCCACGTCGAAAACGAGCACTCCAAATTATACCCTGAAATTGTCGGTCCATTTGTAGCAAAGTTCGCATAAAGCCATCCATCCAATCTCTCTCACGGTCGGGAATGCAGGATAGATGAACCATTTCTGAGTCTACTGAAACGTACCAGAACAAACAGGGAATAGAACTTCCCTCGATTATCGTGGAATTTCAATAGCCAGTTCCCGTCGTCGGGGCGACCGACACGTATTTTAACACCCGGAGACCGTCCTAATGCATTTGATCGGCGAACAATCCCGGCCGGAACAGCGTCGCGGCGTCGCTCCGCGCGCTCTCGCGATTTATAGGAGCGGGGATCACCGACGATGTCTCGTGCACGCGGCGCGTCTCTCGATATGCCGAAACTTTTTCCCTCGCGATTTTCTTCCGTCGCGAACTTCCAAAAGAAAGAGAAGAAAGCGAGAAAAGGGGAGAGAGAGAGAGAGAGAGAGAGAGAGAGAGAGAGAGAGAGACGCGCGCGAAAGTGTATCCGCGATATCACTCGTTCAGGAAAGACGAATGTGCCGGATGCGCGTCATCAGAGCATCAATCATGAAATTCATCTTACGATTTCCCGCGGGGCACTCCGGGAGATTACCGGAAATTCCCCCTCCGTTCTCCGCGGTGTCGTGCGCCGCGGAAAGTTTTCGCAAATAACTCGGTCGAACCTAAAACCTGTCGCGAACCTAGCCGACTGAGGGTTCTCGTTTTCCTAATTTAGCAGTTCTCCCAACGGATCCGTCGAAATCCGTTTTGTTTACGTTTACGTGCAAGCAAATATGTCGATCACGACGTTGTTTTTCACCGACAGTTTTTCTGCCTTGCCGTAATCGATACGTGAAACTGGACGTGCCAACGATTTGATGGAACAATTAATGTTTTTTTTTTTCTTTCCATTTATTGGAGAGAAAATTCTCCAAATCCCGGAAACGGAGATTTTATTCGACACGAAAGGGGCGTAATTATTTTTGTCTACCATAATAGCTTCTATATAGAGGATTTTGTATAATCAGATACCGCTGTTGTTATAAATTGACTAGCATAAAATAACAAACGATGGAAAGCCGGTAGAGTGCAAAGCACTGTCGGACGAGATTAGCATCAAAATGATCACTTTGGCGATTAATTTCTAGTTTAGATGCGAAACTGTGAAATATATGTTGCATAACGTTGAAATATATCTCCAACACGCAATATCTCTGTATCATATATATTATACAGATATTTTTAATTATAAATAATCATAAAAAATGTAGAATGCCAACGGTTCTTTATTCACAATGACAAACCTTCTAGAATGCTGCGTTTTTCTCTGGATTACGGATGCGCTCTTAGCGTGATTGGTTTCTCTCATTTTGGCGTCTTGTGGAACATTTTGTATCTCTCTATATAGCTGCGTGCTATTCATTCTGTATCGTACGATTTCGCCAGGCAATGACCCAAACCGCAATACAGTATCAATACCAATATCAATAACTCCCACCAGCGCGTCGCTAATCGCGGCCAGTCTATTTATAGCTATTCACCCCCTCGATAAATCGATCGGTTCGCGAGTAACCACACACCTGCACACCGTCGCTCCCTTTCCCTCCCCTCTTTCTCTCTCTCTCTCTCTCTCCTCTCTCTTCTCTCCCTCGTTCTCTTTCTCTCCCTCGTCGGTTAGTACCCGCTTCGCTTCGAGAAACCGAATTTTTCTGAATCTAATGGTCCATCGAACTTAAGTACATCGGGCAAGTTTGCGCAGGCGTCTCTCTCGCCCCCGCTCGACCCTTCACCAACCAACCCTCTCCATTCTTTGGGTCAGCAGGATGAATGAGTCGGGCGAAGCACACGCCGGGGATGTCACCCAGCTTTCCACCCCTCCGTTGCTTTTCCGCCACCCCACCGTCGCCCCTGCGGCGCAGACTACTAGCGTTGCCTCTCCCACGGCTAAAAATAGCCAGATCCCGCTGACGTCATCGATCTATCGTCCTCGTTGTCGGACGAAACTATCCCCGGTGCCAGGCCGGGGCCGACGAGCGACCGACGATCCCGCCGGTCGGGAAAGTATTGACCGGCCGTCGCGACCGAGGATGCCCCGTTGCATTAATAACACGTGGTTCCATAGCCGTGCGCGAGCCTGATTTTCGTGTCGCGAGCATACGCGCACCTGCCGCATTAAATGGATAAAAATCCCGCGATTTCCGCGTTTCGATTCCGTATCGTTTTTTTCTAGGAGATTGCGAGCGTTGCGAAATTTCGACGGACTCAATATCTGTGCGAGTCCGAAAAACCTTTTTGCCGATAGCGATGCTTTAACTGATTGTGGAGCTCGGTGGAGCCACCAAAATTCTCCACCGAGATCAAAAACCGAGAAACGAAAACCGAGATTCATTTAGAGGCTGGTGACATATATATCTGGCGAAAACCGTTCTTTATGGCCAGCGACCACGAACGGCGTCGTCCGGACTGGCGCGGCGCGGCGGAGTTTCCGGCATCGTTGCGTGTTCCGCGGAAGAGCGAGATTGCGCTCCTTTGTTTTATGAATGGCGATTCATCGCGCCGAAGCTGCTGCCAGTTGTCGGGTTATTCCGAGCTTCTTTCTGTACGTTCGTTCCATCGCAAAGGATCTTCTAGGTATACCCGCTGTCGCCTTGCGCGCATGATTTATATTTCTCTGTAAGCGAAACAAAATCTGCTACCATCAGCAACTCGATCTGTCATCCGCATAATCTGCGATCTCTTTGCCGACTTTGTCTTGATTTATCTTTACTTTCCATTCTTGCTTATTTCTCGCTTGTGTCGTATACCCTGACATTATTAGCGCCAATTAGTACACGTTCATTAAAAAATTTTCTCATAAGTATATATGTTAAATTTCGGGATGTACTAAAATTTGTTTTTAATATAAATTAGTAACGCGAATTATATGTATACTGAAAATGTGAAATAACATCAGTGCGGAAGTTTTCAAAATTATAATGAGCAAAATTTTACATAAATTATTAAATATATCTAAAAATTTGGAACAATTTTTGTGCTCGAACAATTTTCGTCGGTTCTCGATTGATTAGAGCATTGATTAGAAAAATTGTAATGATGACATGGATGTGCACGTCGCTTTGAAGAGCGTCAGAAAATGTCGACTAACGTTTCTTTCCGTATGTCAAACGTATTACGCCAACGCGGCACCGTTGACCGCGGAATTTCGCGATTCCGGTACTGATGCAGGAGTTGGTAAATGGAAACCGTGCGACCGAAGTTCCGGCGCGATTAAAGGGCCGCCGTAAACGAGCCACGTGTCCGCGTCCTCTGTGGTCTGCGAATTGCACGCTTTGTTGAACGCTGCCACGTACGTACTGCCCGGCCGACGCCGTGCGGGTATCCGCGCATATCCGACGTCGGCGGATCTCTGATGGCGTCGGCAATTTTGCACCCGCCATCGATCGGCGCCGGCGCTAGAAACGATCCAGCGAGATTAAATTGTTCGCGGCCCGCACGCGACAGTAACTACCTAAATTCCACAAATCGTTGCCTATTGCATACACATCCGGAAATGTACGTGTGCCATCCCGCCGGCGGTGTATATTCGCGGTCCCATCACTGACGTTAGCGGGATCCGACGCAATAATCATCGTGCTGGTTAATTTTCCGAGTTACTTGTTACGTTTCAATATGCACAGTGCGAATTTGAGAAATTTTTCCTCTAAAGGGCGTGTTCTATAAGCGGAACTTTAAAAGAATCGTCTCTTAATTGTTTTAAGCAACGTAAAGCCAGTATCAGTTTGCTTTATTATTTGCACTCAATAATCCTCATTTTATATTATTATAATGCAAAATTACTAAATCGAACACAATTTGACGAATAACTGTCCAATGAAATTACGCACACGTTGTAATTTATCAATTCCCCTTCCATTCTTATTTTTTTTAATTTAATTAAAGCAGATATTAAACAACGCACTTTTTTTATATTAAGCACGTCATTCCGTTTTGACACACCCATGATCCTTCCTGCTCTTTATGTATATAGAACGCAAACGAATTCGTACGAAAGAGCCAGGAAAGATTAATTAAGAATCAAGGGAATCACGCAAAGTTATACGCGGATTCGTTATACAATGAAATCACGCAATCATCATTGAAATGGTGCGGAACAAAGCATCCGTCCGTCTGAGTGAATCTCGCGCGTTTCTCCTGACAAAAGTCAGATCAACTTTCGGGATCCGCAGTTAATTTGTAACAGGAGAATTTGTTCGGAAGTTCTACTTCCTGACTCGCTCCCGCAACGCCATTCGACGTCAACGTTCCGCTTTACTTCGCGGCGCCCACTGCGTTATCATCATTCAAAAGTATATCGTCGAATTATTCATCTTGTGTTTCTTTTTTGTCACATGCTAAAGCTTTTCACTAATTGGTATCGATATTGTTTAAATTGCACTTTTAGCATCGATAATATTTATTAAGGAAAATATTAAATGTGAAGGAAACTTTTAATAGCTCATTAACAAGCCGGATATTTATTAAATTATTGAAGAAGCAATAAGTTTTCTTTAATTATCAATCAATAGGGAATTTATTCCCTAAGGAAGTGGAACTTTTTTACTTTTGGTTTATATTATTAAGCTTGAAACGCCACAAACTAACTTTTACATCCGCTTGAGAAAAATAGACGCCACAATTTCACTGGAGGAAATTCCGGCAACAGGAAAGAACCTGAATGAAAATTTGAAAAGCATCAGCAAACGAAACGTGTTTCGAAAGAGAATCTAATGACTGAGAGTGTATAATGACTGTTAGACTCGTAACCAAACAGATTTCTTCACACAGTCGCGATTAAATAAACTCTCGGGCCGATGTTCACGGTACGTCAGCGTGCTGCATGCTCCCGTCGCTTTTTCTACCCGATAATCAAAGGCTTTCCGCCCCGTAGTTCCGTGGGCAAAGCGAACACGTACTCCACAGGGGTATCCCCGAGAGTTCCTTTCACGGTTCTTCTCATCGCAGGAGGAGTTCTAGAAGTGAGAAGAAAAACTGCGCGCTCTAAGAAAAACTCCAAACAAATTAACGGTCGGTTTGGCGAAGGGAAAATTAAACGCGTTGTGTAATAATTTCGAATATTTCGAGATTTCGATGAGACACTTTGCTTATAATATTTAATCTAATAATTTAATAGTAAAACGCGCACGAATGTCGAATTATACCCGGATAATTCTGACGCTGACTATCAATTGCGCGAGCGGAGTCGCTTCAAAACGCGATTCAGGATTAAAGAGCGAAAAAACTTCGCCTTCGCGCGCGCAGAGAAGTCGAAAAAGCGATAGCGAGAACGCGATTCCGTAGCAAGAAAACGCGGGTAAAATTCACCCCGCGCTACCGATAAGACTGAATTGAAAATTCAAATCCATTCAGCCGCACTGAAAGAAGCGGATTAAGGTACAACGCGCCGCGACTCGATCCTTACGTACCGCCCGCGCCGATGGATTATCTCGCGTGGAGGCACGTAACTCGAATCTAACGGAGAAGGAATTCCCGCTCGCGTCCCGCGAGCAATCCTCGCGAAAGGAGATTTATACGCGCGCGAAATCCGACGCTTCCGATAACACGCCGAGCACGATAGTTAACGAGCTCGTGCACATCTCGCGAAACATCTATTAAGACTATATCGGCGAATAGGATCGAGATGTAATAACGCGTGATACGATGATTTGCAAGGTATAGATTTGCAAGGGATACCATTTTTCATCCTTTCAACGTCTGTGAGGAATTACCGGACGATATATCTGCCTTTTCTCGCGATATACGTGGAAAACTATTTCAGGCAGAAAACAGATCAAATTTTCCTGGTATATAAAATACGCTTGTGTAGCTTTACTCTTTTACTCCGCGGTTCAGTTAGGTTTAAGTAGGTCAGACAATATACGTATATTATTCTCCCATGTTTATTATTCCTTAAGCCCTCTTAAAGCCGCAAATACCGTAATATATGTGGGCATAAGTTCTTGAGCGTTTGTCGAAATTTGTTTATTTAAATCGTAACTAAAGTTGGAGTAAACCAAGCTAATTTTTGCACGCCGCTGCCATTCATTCCGGATTCAGTCTCTTTCACTGATTAACAGCCGTAATGGACACGGATGGAATGACGGAATTAACATGTTACGCGCTGAGATAGCGAAGGAACCGCAATTATGGCTTTCTGAGGCAATCGTATTCGTAATAGCGATGTCTATTGGCATTGCTATCGGCGAAAGCCAGAGGAACCAAAGAGCCCTTCGCGCTAATTCCGGCACCGTCAATGTATCTTGATGCCAATTGCCTTAACGCCTAATTACATATGCGCGTACTCGTGCCGGGCGCATATCAGTCTGGCGGAATTCGAGTTTGTTCAGACGGATCGCTCCATTTCAGTCCGAGATCTGCCGATCCTCTAAATTATACGTTATAGATAGCTCTTATCGGTACACCCGTATCCAATCGACCGTGCCGAAAATTCACGGCTGCCGATTTCACTGCGGATTATTCCACGAGGCACACATCCGCACCTTTGCCGCGCGTCTGACTACTCAAGTCCGTAACTACTGCGACGAACTTCCCGCCGCGTATGAGTAATATTCTGAGAAGCGATGAGAATGAACGCAAATGAACGAGCACTAATTTCTAATAGAAGAGAGAAATATTTTCTTAATACTCAACATTGTATCTCTAAAATTAAATCTGAAATTAAAAGTAATTAAAGATGAAATCTGATTAAGTTACATGAGGAATACAATTTTTAAATCAGTTAAAATTACGTTGCTCATTCTGTTTTTAAAATATTAATTACTGATGCGTTATTAAAAATTTTACAAATTCGTTTACTTAGGATTGTTGATCTTCCCTGATATTTTTTTGCGAACAAATATTGATCTTAGGGAATTGTAAATGAAAAGTATAGAGGCACTTTATCGATAAAAGCTGCGGACACGAGAAATTTCGAAGAAACCGATCAGATATGCGTAGGTATGCGGTACAGTTTTGGGAAGAGCGACCTAACGCCACATGATGTAGCTCGCTCGCCACGAGGCAAACGAATTACACGATGACTGGTTCGTTAGCTTAACCCACGGTTAATTGGTGCGGTGCGTAGTTACATAGATTGTTAGGTTCGTTTAGACAACCGAACGAGCAAATAATTGTTTCGATTATTTGCACTCGGGTGTCGAGATTATTTTATTATACGACTAGCGTTTGATCGCAAAGAGAAAGCGATAGAAAAGAGAAACCGTGAACCGTCACGAATTAATTTCTTGTAGGATCAACTCAAATCTATACCTAAAATGAATAAATTTACTTGTATGTTTAATTTACTTCTACTCAAATGAATGATTCTATTACTGATATCTTTCTCTAAAATGTACGTGACATTGCACGATACATTTTGAATGATAAAATTTAAATTATCAGCCATGTGGTATGCAGATAGTTTGGAGAGACATCTTCAAAGAGTCAGTAAAGAGAGTCGGTAAGAGCTGATGTAAAATTGAGATTATCCAGTCTCGATCGGTGCGGTTCGCCGAACGAAATTCCTTCCATTCCTACGGCAATCATTAATTCGGGGCCGCACGAGCGCCAGCGGCGAGACCGGAGATTCGATTACGAAGTTGCCTTTGCCGTTCGTAGATGCGCTCTTCGGAAACAGGTGATAGCAAACGACACGACGGTTCGGCGGGTGCATACCGTATCGCCAAAGCAATTTCGCGCACGGATTTCGAGTTCCATATTTGCCTTGGCTTTGAATGTCACATTTTCTTCGATGTGAGAATGCCGTCGCGGGGACGCGGGCGCGGACGGTAAATGGATAGAATGCCGCGGGATCCAATATCTTCCTCTTTTACCCTTCAGTCCTCTCATTTTCTTTCGGCTTCACCGTGCGTCCCCAGACGATCCCGTTCTACACACGTGCCGTTTCTACATAGCTGACAGAGCGGCCGCATAACTCAACCTCAGGCAAAGCGCGAGCGGATGAAGCGGATGCCAGGCGGAGCGAGCGAACGTTTCGCGTACCCTCAAACGTTCACCTCACGTCCACTCAATTCGTCGTGTTCATAAATAAAGCCGTCGTATTATACGCTTCCGCTGGGAGTAACCGGGCGACGCGTACGACGGAGAGGGAGGGCCTGGAATCGAAAGCCGTTTCCAGGCGAAATATAACGGAGCCACGACCCACGACACCGGAGGGGTGCTGTGGCCTGGTATATGAATTCTATTTGCGTTTGCGGAAACGCGCGGAAAGGCTGTTGATTCGGTCCCCATCGATCCGTTGCGTTGAAAATTCACTTTCCGCTTGATGCTGCTACTCTGCAGGAAGCATAGGGGGACGGGAAGAGAGAGAAAAAGGGAGAGAGACCGAGCTTTGTCGCGGCTGCTCGCGACATCCGCGTAATGGAGCGAGTTATTGGTGAAAAATCACTGTGGTCTTTAGATATTTACGAGAGCTTTTTCTCCCATGGAGGTAGATAAAAGCGCGCCTCGGAAAACTCGGTCCTCTCGCAATAGAGATACGTTTGTATGGAATTGTCGGGAAGTTCACAGCGAGTCTGCCGTCGCTGGCTCGACAACGCTTGTTCCGCGATAAACACGTGTATACCGTTGCCGGTGACTCCTCCTTGACACGAATAATCGCGACGCAAACGAGGAGAATAATGCACTCGCGACAAAGGGGAGCGAAAGGAACGTGGCGGCGTTAGCTGCGCTCCTAACACGCGCGACGAAGTAATTTAGATATTAATTTTCACGGTATATAGAACGCGTTTGAATGTTACCTGATTAATAAGGGACACGTTACACTCCGCGGCACAAATTCCTGAAAGTTTCCCTAGCGAAACTTGAAATTGCGCAACTGCCGGGAGATCCGAATAAATAGGAGCTGCCGGTTTGGATTAAGCGTCGCGCGATACGCGGCGAGACGTCGCGTCGCGCCGAGAGAAGGACGGCGATATGATATTACCTGCGTATGCATATATATGACCGGGCGCGGGAAAGGAAAGAGGAATTGAGTTTGCACAAAGGGATAAGCCCTTTAATCCCGCTCAATGGATCCGGGAGATTATCCGAGTAACGAACGCACGCCGGGCGTTCCTCCCGTCCGGCGGGAAAAATATGCGCCAACTTTCCGCGCTATTTCCGATGGAAAAATCACTCGTCGCGCTGCGCTGAAGTCTTCGCCGTCGCGAGTCGGAGACGCGCGAAACGCATTCTTTTCTCGAAAAGCGCGTTCCGTTCCAATAGAATTTGTTGCGATCGTTTCAAATGGGGACAAGCTCAAAACGGCGGACAGACATGTGGGATAAACTCGTGAGAAATTCGCGAAATCCGAACCGCGAAAGAATCGTCCGAAGCGCCGCCGATCGATGTGATCTATAAACCTGCGGAATATCGCGTTTCTCGATAACAATGAGGAACGCCGAGTCTGTTAATAGGGTAACCCGCGCGTTCGCGCGATACGCACGCTTGTTCAGAATAATTAACGAGGCTGCGTTTCTCGATTAATTGGCCCGGGAGACTTTCGCGAAAATTAATCCACTCCGAGGGGTTTCGCGCCGCGATATACCTGCCGGCGCAGTGGGGTTTCAAAAACACCAGCGGCTCGCTAATCAACTGATGCCTTCGCCGGGTGCATTGCTTTCGTTTCGGGTGTTTAGCACATGCCTTATTCAACCCTCGAAACGAGCGAGCAAGGATATTTTTTTTTCCTTTTTTTCCCTTTTTCTCTCCTCTTTTATTTTGCTCGATCGTAACGCAAGCTTAAACGAAATCCGTGTAACGGTCATATTTTTGGATAAAAAAGGCGCACCTTTTGCGCAGTGCTGGATGACACGGCGAATGTAGGGGGGGAAAAAAGTGAGACTCAGAAATAGTATTGTGACAAAATACACGGGTTAAATGGAATTTTCGTCCTGCCGAGGTATAACCGTAGAAATAACGCGGCCATATTTTTCTGTCGCCGGCGATGATTTATAGGATCGGCGCGGACAGTCTGGCGGTGTCTTTACTTTTATTACGTGCAAACTATTTACAGACGCCGTTCATTAGAGGGAGTGCCTTGATCGAGTGGACTGAAAGGAAAGTAATGACGTTCCGGTAGAAGCTATCGGTAACATGGAACAAGGTCGTTAAGACCGCGTCTCGAGGATCCATCGATCTTCCGGAGCCTCGTCTGCGACTGTCAGTTTCAGGTTGCGCGTTCGGACAGACAACGTCGACGTGTCGTTTAGGGGTCGTAGCCTGACGACCAGAATCGATGAGGACAAACAGTGATTTTTCAAGCAGTCCCCGTGCAAATTTTTTTAAAGAGGAAAAGACAGAATTCACTCGCGTCGTTTATATAGGCTAAACTCGGGTAAGATAGCCATACAGGAAAGATGGCCAACTCATTCGATGTTTCAAGGCGAGCTAGATTGAAAGAACATTAGGTTGACCATCTTTTTCTCTATGGCCATCTTGCCCGAGTTTACCCTACGCGCGCATCATACATTTTCACGAGGCTGAGCCGTCAACGGACGACTCGCTACTTTATAGTATTTTAGCATGCTGATTTCCGAGCGAATTGAAATTTAACTTCTCCGAGGCTCCAAACTTTGATCTCTCGCTCGCGGAATGATAAAGCGCCGCGAAACTTTCACGACGTCTATGAAAAGAGATAATAGGATCCACTTAAATTCTTTTTCAGTGGTACAATCATTCTCGAGGTACACCCCGCTATTTGTCGTGATAAAACCGAGTCTCTTTGGCGCGCGAAATAAACGTGACTTAGCTTGTATCGAGTTGGAGTTGGAAACGAGCCCAGAAATTATCGCTTTGATCTTGCCGCTGGCATCAAGAGTGCGCGAATGCCTTCCATTAACCCTTGAAATAACAGCCGAAAGTTCCGTCGTTAAGCAACGGTAGTAGAGCTTTACGTTCGTTTCACGTTGACGCACGTGCGTCTCACTTTGATGCTTAACATTGCCCCTTTATTTCTTCGAGATCACTCAGGGTGAACACGAACATTTCAGATCGTAAGTGTCGGACATTTCGCTTTAATATCCGACAGTAACTAGAAATTAATACCATAAAATTGAATAGTAATTGTGTAGCACCATATTAGTTATTATATATACCTACAACATTACTTACAATATTATTATACAATATTATTTACAATATTATTTACAGTATTATTATACAATATTATTTATTATGTTATACACTCATCTCTCGATTTACATGGTATTTTTTATCCGCAGTTTTTTCTTTTCTACGGTAAATAATCTCTCCGTTTATATGGTACTTTTTATACACGGTTTTTTCTTACGCGATCTCATTTTACGCGATATGAAAATATAACTTTCTATGGTATTTATTGAAATTATTATATAAGGAGTCAAAAGTTCTTACTTGATTGTACTTATTTCGTTATTTTGTGACCTTTTTTAATTGACTTGTGGAAAGTATATCAAGCTTAAGTGATAACAAATTTATTTTTCTGCACTTCGTGCAAATAAAGCAAAATATATGTGAAACAAATATTTTTACAACACACACGAGCTTTTCTTTTACACGGAAAGAACGGTTTTACTGAAATATTTAAAAATTTAGCTTGATACACACAGATCTGAAAATAATTTTGTTGAATCATCAAAATAATTATGTAGAACACTCAAACTGATTGCTAAAATCAAAATTTTTCACAGCATTATACATACATCATACTTCAGTGACCTACTTACTATAATTATTTTGATGGGGCAACAAAATTATTTTTAGATCTATATCTAGCTAAATTTTTAGATATTTCAACAAAACCGTTCTTTCCGTGTACGTATTTTTTAATTTTTTTTATACTAGCAGACTCCATTTACGCGATTCTCAACCGCATAAAAAACCATCATAGAATGAATATACGTATAAATCAAGAGATAAGAGTGTGTTATATTGTAATAATTACGGAATCTAAAATATTTTTGCACAGGTCCTTCGACGAACGGTAGATTAACAAATAAAAAACATATCACGGAAGAAAACAATAACGAAATTCATCGAGAAATTAATAATATGCTAATTTTTCCAATTTTAATATTATACACATATGATCCCCACAGTTTTTTATGACTATAAAAAAAAGGGCAATGGCACAAGCTATATATATTTCTTCGCATTTGTAATATCGAGAAGCAAGCCCGTCGATGCGAGTTTGAAACCCCGTTATCGAAGATTTATACATTATATATATACGTCTCGACTCGACCACTTCGCGCGTTGCTGCATGCGCAAAAGTGCTCCAAGAAGGACATCGTCCTTATTCCGAAGCGTAGATTCGCATCTCCATCGAACGCTCCTTACGAATTCGACGTCCATATATTCAAACGCGGTTCGATGAACCCGCTGGAAAAATGATCAGAGATGCGGGTGAACGGTGCCGGCTGGATCGCGGCCAAGGATCTTCTCGCTCCTTTGATCGCGCCGTCGACCGAATCGGGCCGTCGCTGTATATTATCAATATCGGTCCATGCCCCATATCCTTCCTCCGAATCGCCCGCGCCGACCGGCTGGCGCGGCGGCGGCGGCGGCGAATCCTGGCGGCGAGACGCAGCGGGCCGCGCGATATAGAAGCGCGAAAAGCGAGAGAGTAAGTTAAATTGCGCCGTCGAAACGGGCACGGCTGCCGGCCGGTCGAGAGCCCATTTCCGATAGAAACCACCCCCTCTTCCTTGTCAGTCAGGCGAGACGAAGCCAGTCCGGCGGCGGCGGCGGCAGCGTTCCCCGTTTTGTACCCATTTTCGGCCAATTCCGGATTGCGCTCGTAGATTCGCTCGCGGGGAATCCCGTTCGGATAGAATCCGGCGCCGAGAAGTATCTGGGATTGATTATTCGCGGGTATATCGGAATAGATCGGCGATGGAATCCCGAAACGACGTCTACCCCGTTGTCCCCGGTAGCCATACGGGGGCAAAATTAGATCGCTGCAGTGAACTCCGCACTGCGGACTCTCGGGCCGCGTCGTGCATTAACATTTGAGCATCCGAAATGGAAAAAAAAGGACCGGCTAAATTTGAAAACGTAAGATTCTCGGGTAGCGAAAAATTTCATATATTTTGTATGAAATCCGCGAAATATCCAATTTTACGTACCGTAGAGATTACTTAATTTAATCCAGAGAGACGTGTGACAGCTAATGGAATATGGAATTCATTTATGTTTAAAATATAAATCTGCGGAAAAGTTTTACGATTTATAAAAATAATATTGGTCGACAGTTTGTCGTCGACAAACTGCATAAGAAATTAGCTTTTCCAAATAGGACACATTCTATAAAATATGATTGAGACGTTCGAATATATTTATGAATGCAACAGCTCGATGTAATCTGACAAAGAAACACGTTATACCTCCTTTATTGATCCCATTGCTTCTTACTTGCGCGATTGAGTATCGATTGAATATCTAACATTGAATAACAATTGGCGTTCGGGGACAGTTTGACGTTTCATTTCTTGATACGCGTTCTTCATTCCTCGTAATCCATATTTATAGATTCTCGAAACGTATAACGGACCCGAGCGACGTGAATCCAGTAATAATGTCTATAATCCTCAGCGACGCGAGACAGATCCGCGTTGAAATCCGAGCGTAATTCTTCTGTTTTTCTTTGTTTTGTATATTTTTGAATATCCGTGGTACATGCGACGCGTTACAAACCGACGCTAAATCTTCAGATGATCCGACGCGAGTACGCGAGTACATTTTACTTTGCGTTTCGTCGAAACATTTACTCAGCGCTGGCTTGCCATCAAGAAGATTTAGCTGAAACCGTGCTACGTGCGCGCTCCGCGTTTGTTCAAGTACGTCGTAAAAGTACTTGCAAAATTACATCCTGTCAACGAAACAGTTTGGCACGAGGGGCACGTATCAGCCGTTTCTTACGCAATTATGCAAATTTCTTATTTTACACATTCTTATTTTACATTCGTGCCAGTACTAATGTGCGTAATATGCATAAGAGGCAATAATTAAAATGCTTTAAGAATGATATCTCTATTAATTTTAAAATAAATGTAAAATAAATGTACATGAAAAAAAAACGATGTATATTAACAGCATTAGTCTGATTGAAAAACTAATTTTGTTAATTCTATAACAGTATTAATGAAGCAACAACAATTTTTTATTTAAAACAAGAGATGACGTATGTATTTCATTAATACTCTTATTGAATTAACAAGATTATTTTTAATCGGACTAATGCTGTTGACATCCGATTCTTCCGTGTACGGATTTTTGAAACGTCATTATAATTCAGATAGAATTAAATGTCGAATTGGCTCATCATCTTTTATATATATATAATCAAGGATTTTTTTAATCTCTTTCAACGAAAATCTACGGAATCTAGAAAATCTACGTCTCTTTTAATACCTCGAGCATTATTGTATCTTTCGCTACTGTTAATATATTCAGCGAAATTATAACTTTGAGTAGATATCTTCGTTCAATTCTACCTCTGAATGTTACGTTTGTATGAATATATAGCGCCAAGAGATAAGTCATCGCGTAAAATTGTAGCCGTATCTTGGTTTTCCGTTTCGCTGCATTATTATTGATCTGCGACCTGTGCAATGATTGTACGGTGGATATACCAGAATATCACTATATTAACAGATCCCATCGATGCTTTTCTCATCGGAGAGATGAGAAAGAATGGAGATCGCCCGCGAGAAAGAATTTCTTTTGCCTTCATTCATTTCAATTAACTGATAACTACGGCAATATATGGTCTTTGCCTCGGTCCAAAGTTGCATGCGAGAAATATAAGAGTGCGCCAGAGAAAACATACTATTAAGTTATACAAATATATCGTTCATCTATAATAATCAGCATGATCGATTCACTTAAGTGAAAACAATGCAATGGCTTTTCAGACAGAACAGAAAGTCTATGTCGATAATGAAAAACCGTTCTCATGGAAGCGTAATCCAATCGTAAAAAATTTAATTCTTTGGCTTTGTCAAGCCCTACATTTGTAATGCGTTCATTCATTGAATCATTCAGCTTGCGAACTTACGCGAGACCGAAGGCGTTATGCAATTTTATCAAAATTAATCGTCAATATTGGCCGCGACGATTAATAATCGTCGAACATTTCATTTGTATAATGACGTATTATCACGTTCTCGAATTAGCAAATGGCACGATATCACGCGTGATTTTCGATGCTTAAATGATAATTAGTGGAACCCGGAACACATTATACATTAACGGAAACGGTGCGTCATGTATATGCATAATTAGCTCGCGGAGAATTAATATCTTGTTTGTTGTGTAGCGCGAGCGATCGCGTGACAGATATTGCACGATAAATGCGAAATTAAGAAATTAAGTTATGGGTCAATTATAATCGCCACCAGGCATTTATAATCAATTTTTATTTTATCGTCATTTGAGAGTGTACATTCTAACAGTAATTGATGGTTGCAGCGAAGCTGGACGGCGTGAAGACTTACATGCGGATGAGGAGGGTACCAAATCACTTGCAGGTTAAAGTTATCAAGTGGTTCGACTATTTGTGGCTGACGCAGAAGTGCTCCGACGAGGAGAAAGCAGTGAGTTGTCTTCCAGGTAGGTTTCGCTTACACACATATGTCGAAAATAATTCGCGGGAAAAAAAATTGCGCGCTTAATTTGCTGAAAAACATCTAGAAACTGCAACCGCGGGTTAAAAATTGAGAAGAATATCTGTGACGAATATTATTCACGCGACTTCGGAGCTCCTTTTTTTTACAGAAAACGCGCTTGTGTATACCGTTATTTTTAGCATAAGTGATTTATGAAAGCAATTAACGCATACATAATTAGTTATTTTTATATGAATCATTTATCTTCTCTTCACCCTGTAGTTATCGTTATTAATGCGCAATATAGAAGAGATGCGGGCGCAAATTTACTTTCATAAGCGCGAGATATACGAAAATCCGGCGTCGTCTCGGCGTGGCCGTAACTTTATGATATTTATATATAAGTCTGCAGAATCTATGCAAGCGCGGCTAGGCGAGGGTGAGGCGCTGTTTCACGAACGTGTAATTTAACGCAGCGTGTAATTAATGTAACGGACTTCGTCCGTCGCAAATTCCGAAGAAAGAATTTTTTATTTTTTAATTAGTCAAATTTATTAGTGTTATTAGTCAAATAACGGCGAGCGCAAATTACGCGGGGCGAGTGTTTACGAGAGCAATGAAACGGTACCGCCGCCTTTCGCGGCGGTGCGTTAGCGTATATAATTTCACGGGAAACATTTGATCTCATAACCGCGCTGGCAGGATCCGCAAACTAAAATGCGAGCAAAGCAACGCGTAAGCAGGCTACGTGTGCGGTTGCCGACATCGTCGCCCTTTAATGCAAACCCGCGCGAGAGCAAACGGACGTGGGCGAATTTTCGCTGGAGCGCGAGGCGCCTGTCGCAGAGTGGCGAGATAAAAGTGCGCGCTGAAAGCTCCCGACTTATCCGAAAATTATAATATATTCAGCCTCCCCCCCCCCCCCCCACGCTCGTTAAATCCACATTCTCTTTGTGATGCAACAAACAATTTACGTAAGTGGAATTTGCATCATAAACAGGAAAACAAATTGATCTGTACGTCGTGTCAGTGACGAATATATCTACTACATCACGAAATTAAATGCCTATTTTTATGATAAATAAATCTATTTATTACGTAATTAGAATTTGCATAAAACACATAGAAAACCAAATCGACTTGTATATTGTACCAATAACGAATATGCATCATATTTGCTATTATTAACACAAAATTAAAGACCTACTTTTATGACAGATAAATCTATTTATTACATATTATCATCTTTTTCTCTCTAATATTTTTATAGTATAAAAAATGGGATTATATATATTTTTCCTTAACAAATTAGATAATTTTTTTATTGCTTCCGTAAAATGTAGAAGATTCGTAAATGATAGAGAATGAAGTTCTGAATCGACTTAAAGGCGACTCCGAGCCGATTATTGGAATGAAACGATATTTCTGCTGAGAATTTCCCCATTAAAATGCTAAGTAAAGCAGCGTAATAATGATTCTATCGCTCGCGACGCACTACAAAGGAGACTATATATATGCAACATAAAACGCAGTGTGTATAGAAGCAAATAAACTGAAAGGAACGAGGATCCACGGGCTGCGCCGCGCCGGGTGACATAGGAGGACTTACGCTGAAATTTATTGCACGAGATATACAAGAGTGCTTAACGCGAAGTCAAGCTCCCACTAAGAAGGAAATTGTCAGTTTTTTATTTTCTCGAAGCTATCGTAAACTCTCGAAAATGTATTATTTCGCTTTCGCGAAAACATCGACCGATTTTTTTCACACGCCTGCGTATAGCACCCGTTCTTTTGTGGCGTGACGTAAAATTTTCAATCGTTCTCTTTGTACTTCTTGAGGGGCCTCTTTGTAATCGCTCTCCTTACAACTGGTAGAAAAGGATCTCCGTAATAAAGCAGCAGCTGGCTTCTGCGTTAACCACTCCTGCGCGAGTTCCTTTGTTTCTCAAACTGAGAAAAGTGTATTTCATATTGCCCTTTTTTTCACCCAACCATTGTAATAACGTTTTTCAACTCGTCCCCTTATTTAACGGGAGAAGAATCGGAATTTAGACATAGTTAACCGAGTTAACGTAACGCAGTCTATAGAGCGCAGAATGTTAAAGAGAGAATAAATGGCGAGGAGCAACGTTATTATTTCCCCCGCAAAAGCGGAGGCGCTTTTCAGACGAGTTTCCACGAGAGTAACGGCAAAGAACGACCGCGGACAACATCCTGAAAATCGTTTCGTTCGAATGGCGCGCGCATTTCCCAAGCAATAAACCTGCTATAAGGCGCGAGTTATAAAGCCTTCGAGTATAATGCACAACATAACGAGAAGTTGGAAATTGAATATTAGTGCGAAATGAAAAATTGTTGGCCATTACGATGCAAAGGTTTTCGTATACGTATAGATCGTTTAATCGACTATAACGCGAGCGATAAAATCCCGGAAATGATATCGAAGACCCACGGAACGTCTCTGTATAATACTGGACATTTCCTCTAATGAATAATATTAATTTTTAGAACGCTTTATAATTAAATACCTCTTTAATTTCAAATTACGTCTTTAAAAGATATTTCTTCCGATATAAAATGGACGACACATCAAATCTTATCATCTCTGATCCTATTTTTGCAGTTTACTTCGTCGAGATGTCAGAACGTCACCTGAAAGATTTTTCCTCTAATTAATAATTAAATAATCTGTAGTACTGTGCCCACGCGTAATAAAACAATCGGTACGGACATTTTTTGCGCGGCGATAATAATCGGATTATATCGGGACACAGAGACGAGCAATTAGGCTGCATTACGTATTAATATATCGGGAAAAGGCATATCGATCGGCGACAAAATTGCATGAATTAAAAGCAAAAAAATGCCAACGATATTCCCGATACTTGCAACAGCTTGCACAATCACAATTAACACTAATTTGCGGACCTTAGTGCTAATTACGCAGCTGCGCATTGCCGCAATAACAATGGCAACGTCGTATTGCGTACTTATACGACCGATGTGCTTCTGGGTTAACTACCAATTTCTGGTGTACGCTCGGCTATAATTATTTCAGTAACAATAGTAACAATATGTTAAGCTTTACCCTGCTAATCAAGAATTCATGCGGGAAATAATACCAAGTCAATATCTTATTTTACGAAACTCCTATATTAATCTGCGAGGGAATAATTATTAATGCGGAGGTGTTATTAATTGAATAACCCCCCATATTTATTACAATAGACATTTAATAGAGTATATTTGTTTGTTAATTAATTCAGTATTAATGTTAATTAGCATATACTATATTTGTACTTCCGCCAAGAATACCTATATTCGCACAGAAATAATCGCAATTATTTCCCACACCAAATCATTATTACTTAATCGAAGAAATAATTTAAACAGCAAATAATTAATAATTATAATTTTGTAGTAATAAATCTTTTTATACATATTCCGAAAAGAATGCAAACATTGAAATTTAACGGAGATTCAAATTGTATACGAACATTGAAATTCGAAGCGTTTTAGCTTTATAATGAAAACTGTTTTAAATTATTATGAGTTTGCGCGAAAATATGAATAATTTTACGCGAGATAATATTAAAAAGAATATTTTACGGTCGAAATCGATGTACATATATCGATAATTTATAAGAGCTCTCCCTTTGGTTGACCATTTTTAGTCGGCCACCTAATTGCGACAGGAATTTCCACCTTTCGCAAATAAGTACGACAAAGTGTGTCTGGCTAATGAGACGTCGCTTTGATAAAAAAAAAAAAAAAAAAACACCGTTTCTTTCCAGAACAGTTTTACACTTTGAAGTTTCGGATGAAGTCGCCGTGCAACAGAAACAGTCCTCCGGCGCTCGGCGACTTCCGCCGTTGTTGTGCAACGACGTAAATTGTTGCGCACAAACATTTCACTACCTCGTCGCGAAAGAAATTTTAAATATCAAGCGGGGGAGTATATAAAATAGCGGAAGACAACGAGGGTGGAGAGGGCGCGTATCGTGTAAATTTTTGAAATTCTAAGTTAATTAAAAATGGATACGCTTCTCTTTACACGTTATAACGAACCACCTCGACGGTGTAGGTACACGTTGCATTTTCAGCTCGTTCCGCGCGGCGAAAGTATAAACTGCACTCTCCGGAATTAATTCGGAGATTCGGATTCCTCTCCGGTGCTCTCCCCCCTTTTTTTTCACGCTCCGCACTTAATCGCTTTTCGCAGATAAGCTGAAGGCAGAGATCGCGATAAACGTGCACCTGGACACGCTGAGGAGGGTCGAGATTTTCCAGAACACGGAGGCTGGCTTCCTGTGCGAGCTGGTGCTGCGACTACGGCCCGTTCTTTTCTCACCTGGCGACTACATCTGCCGCAAAGGTATGTAAATCGCTCCCGGTCATCATTCTTCCCGGCGCGGCGCGGGAGTTCTCGGAAGCGTTAGGCCGAGCGTGGGTTTTACACATACTCCTCGTTCCGCGCCACTTTAGCGAGGAAGAATTAATGCCGTAAATTAGGATTCAGATAAAAAAATGTAGCTAAATGTTCCGCTGTTAGCAGTCGACTTTGCTCATCCCCGTTTCGCCATTTACGGCATTTCTCAGGGGTGCGAACCCTAGAGATACCGGGCTTCTCTTCCCACTCCCCGCGATTTCTCCCCGGATTCGGTGTGCCCTGCTTATGGAGGCACGCTGTGCTGGAAACACGCCAAACGACGTACCGTGGGTGTGAAAAATGATTGCTTGCGCTCTTTCTCTCTCTCTTTCTCTCTCTCTTCTCTCTCTTTCTCTCTCTCTCTCTCTCTCATTCCATCCCCGTCACCGGAGACCGTCTCTGGTAGACGAATATTTTTATTTTACGACCGAAAAAGTGACTGCCGCGCTCGTTATTAACGCGATAGAAGGAAGCGCGAGCCACTGTCTGTTCTCTGCATAACTACTTCGGTATAGTCCAGTTGCATACAGAAGCGGCTCGTAAATTCTAACGACTGACACCGCCATTCAACACGCAAGTCTCCGGAAATATATTTCTTTCATAAAATACAGCAGAATTCAATACCGTAAAAAAAAGCTAAAGACGATCCAGAATGGCTATTTATATCAAAAATGATTTCTTCTTTTATTTTTAGTACCCTCTACCGTCACGGAACGTGGTCTTTTTATCTTTCAACTCATATTTTGTCTCGTGGAACAAAATTTACGATTATTTAAGTGACAATTATATTCAGGAAGCAGTTATTCTTTCGATATCGAGAAATCTAGTCGGAACGGAATTCGCTGAAAAACATGACTGCTATTTATTTTTGAATATTTATGACGCATTCCAGATACTCTCCGTGTACCCGCATCGTATATCGTTGCACAAATAAAACCTTACGCTATTGCTTGGCACTTTTATCGACATATTTAGTATTTATTTCTTGATCCGTGAGCGGTCGCGGGAGTAATTCCAGCTTGTCAAAGCGCGCGAAGGCCGAGAACCGAATCGTTCTTACCCGCGGATCGTTTGCCTTCCATCCACTTTATCCTCTCTTTCTCTCTCTCGACAGGGTTTCTTTTCACTACCGGCGGAATGACCGCCATGTGCGCGTAGGAATGCGGAAAGCAATACCTTTGATGGGCGACCTTCCTCGCGCACTTCCGCCGCGCCGCTGCACCGCGTCGCGCGAATACGGTCGGAATTATGACTGAGCGTTACTACTTGCCCAACAAATGACGGCCATTCCTCGCGTATCCTGTTGCGCTCTTTTGTACTATTTTTTTTATTATAGTCGATCCCTTCCAACGTCAATTAATTGTAACGATATTTTTCTCCGCGTGTGACATTTTAGGAAGAGACAAAAAGGTAAAATCTAGGTTCTGTCTGTGTATGTGCGTGTGTTCGTTGTAAAAGTTTCCAACTCTTATCCTTGTTTGATTTTTTTTTCTCTATTTTCTTGTACCTTCGCTGAAAAATACGTCGTGGTTTAACGATGACAAAAGTCGAATTGGTGGAATGATACGAGCACATTTCTACGTAGTAAGAGAGAGGTACCAGCCCTTGTCGTATCTTGAGACATATGTACCAATCGCTGTACTTGGACCAATGACGTCGACGGCTTATTATTTTATAGACTCGTAAAAAAGCTGCTGCATAAAAAGAACTGAAAATTATGTTAAGTACATTTGCAAAACTTTTCATCCCTCGGAGTGAGGGAAATATGACTTGTAGCTTGTATAGCGCTGTTCCTTTATATACCAGCTTTGTTATCGGGGGATTGTCGAGCAGCGATGTAGCGTAAACGCCTTGATTAAGTTAGATTTAAGGATAGGAACAATCGACGGGAATTAATTAGCCCTCGCTTAGACGTCACTTTTGTGCGATTGCAGGTGAGGTGGGAAAGGAGATGTACATAGTGAATAGGGGCCGACTGCAGGTGGTGGCCGACAACGGGAAGACGGTGCTCGCCACCCTTAAGGCGGGTTCCTACTTCGGGGAGATCAGCATTCTCAATATGGGGACCGCAGGTAAAGAGTGCGGTAAATATTCCAAACGGACCAGGGGCCCGTGAGCTGTCCCCCTTCGTTTTTCACGATCACGTTTTCACGTTTCACGTTCTTACCACTCTGTGAGAGGGCAAGCCGTCGAGCCGGTATGAGCCGATCTAAAAACGATCTCTCTAGCAATTTTTCACTATCTCTCTTTTTCTCGCAGACCCACTTGTCGATCTTCACCTTTTTTAATCGCGATCGACGTTCATGCAACGACGTCCGCGCGGTGAACGAGATTAGAATATAATTATATATATATATGTATATATATCGATTACCGATCTGTAAAAGAAACTAACTTCGAGGAGTAGGAATACTAATTCTTCGGTCTCTTTGCATCAAGGGAAAAAATTATGGTTTATTAATAAACAGTATTCAAGAAATAGCCGAAGTAAATTTAAAAAGGATAAAGGATTAAAATTTGTACTTAATAAAAAAATTCCATATTTTCTATGGATTACAATTAGGATAAAAGCAACAGGATTCTTTATAATAGAGAGAATACATTACTAAATTATACATCGTTACTTGCGTGCGCCTCATTATTATTTATTTAATTAAGAGCGATACATTTCTTTCGCCGACAGAAATCTCGAAAATGTAATTATCTTAAAATTTTCATAACTATTCCAATCTGCATGCAAGAGAAATAATACAGATACGTATTATATTATTAATACGCTTAATACGCTTATTTCCGGGATGTTTTCAAAATTAAGCATAATTTTCAAATTACGGTTGAAACAAAATTAAACGCAAATTTAGATTTACGTGAATATAAAATGAGCAGGGAATTAAACGAGCCTCTCCGTTATCACAGTCGTGATATCACATTTTCTCAAACAAACACACTGAAAAACGAGCTTTATCTAATTTAACTGATGTGATTGACGTTGCATTATCTACCATACAATTTTGCTGGCTGTATAGGACATATTCCTATTATTATTGGCTTTGTCGCAGAATTTATGGCATGTGTAGTCACCGTAAATTTATTGCGAAATTTGATTATTTGAATTCGAAGTTATATATGTGTCTCAATGTAGTGTCGCATCGCTATAAATGTGAAATGGAAATCAAATGAAAAGAGTGGAAAATTATAGAAAAAAATATTTTTTTATAAAAGAATTTAAACGAAAAGAATTCTATAAATATATCGAGACAAATAAATCTCACTAGATTAATTTCGTGACCCGCGCGGTACTGTATCAAATGACCGAACGGCAACCAACTGTAACAAACCGAAATAGCCATTCGCATTCGCGGCGCTCGCGAATTGACAAAAGAAAATTAACGGGGAAAAATATTTTTCTCTCGCTTACATTTTTTTTTGCACGATTTAATGAACGCGGAAGACGGAAGAAAAAGGATTGGCAATGCAAAGTATCACGCCAATTTCTCTGCATCGACAATCCTATTGCCGCCGCCTGTCAGGATAGAGCCGTCCGTGCCCGGGATCGATGGCGGGTCTCATTCTTGTTTTCGAGGACCGGCTCCCTTCGAATAACTCCCGTCGAGACGAAAAAATAAACGCCCAACGGCCGCCAGCGCGTATAAAAAGTCGCCTCGGTGACGGCGCGAACTTTATTTTCCTATCGAACTTCCTTCAGAAAACTCTCTTTTTCGCCGAACGAACATTGCATTCGCATTCGCGAGAAAACTTCGGGCTAATAAGAGCCGCCGTTTTGGCCGCCATCTGAATGATCTTAATCCGTTATAAATTGAATTCTCTCCATCCGTATTTTCAGTGCTCGAGATCTAGTGCTGTTATTAAGTTAAATGAATTTAATTTTTCTGCAATGCGAAACTCCATATTTTTTATGAAATGGTTGATATAAAGAATTTACTCCTAATTTATACCGGCGGCTATGTCAGCTTATCTTTTTAGCAAACACAAGCTCTGTAACTCCGCTACGCGTATATTGTATCTACGAAAAAAAAACCCGGGCAATATTGTCTCGCGAAAGTGTAAACTTCATACGCTGTTATACTCGTAGATAACAAGGCGCCCGTTCCAGGAAGGTATTGCCGCGTGGATTCCGCGGGCGTTTTTTCAATTCGTGCGAGCGGTATCAATCGCATTTGAATTCCGTATTGTGTTTGCATTGAATCAGAAATTTTATAATACTCTGCTTATCTAGCAAACAGTAACGGGTAATTGAATTTCGTGGCGGAGTCCGTCGTTGCGAGACCGTCGACGCATCTTGAATAAGGCCCGTGACACGTATTGCCCTTTAGTCTCCACCCTTCTTCAGTATTTCTCACGCGGCTACTGTACTTCATTTTTATTATTTTTTTTATTTACGATCGACCGGAACGACCGACCGAATTATGACACACGTCGTAAAATATCCGATTGAGAGATTCTTCTTTTTCTTTACGGCGCGGACTCACCGGCGCGAATTTTTGGGCGACACTCGCGTTTCCGAGAGAAGCATAAGAGGCCAAAGAGATCAGATATAGACCGAATCGTCGATAACGTATCGAAATTATTCATTAGTTTTTTTTTTTATTATTCGAAGATACGTGTAAGTGATGTGCCAATCGGACGAAATAGCGAACGGCGACCCTCGCAAGGCGTACCGGTCGATAAGGTTTTGATGAATCATATTTTTAGTCAGTCGTGCTCACAATTTCTATTTCGCTTTCGTAGCTCTATTAGAGGAAATGGCTTAGAACTGGGTCGATTTGGATCCATTTCTTTAGTCGCGCCCTTTTCAGCATCATAATCTTTGATTCTCACAATCGGTGCTGCAACATCACGCTGAGACTGTTACATTTCTTTTTCTTATACTTGCATATCTATTAATTGTTATCTATTATGGCTGAAGGGACGGCATTTGTAAAGGACTTATCCGCTTGTTTAAATTGATGGCGGTTATTTATGGCTCTAACACAGGTGTTCGATTGCCTAATGAGAATTTATCATTGCACAGCCGTTTACAAATGCTTCCTAAGATCGAGCATCTCCATTCTCACGCGATATCACCATGTTACTATTCATTGCACCATTCACGTATCTTTCTCACAATCGCCATTAACTCTCTGATGTAGGCTCTTATTGATGATTGTAATTTTTACTGCTGTGATGCGTGCTGATTTCATATATATATTGACCTGCATTCGGATCCGCCAATTATATTATCAATAATTATATATATATTTATACACACAATATATATATTTATACACACACATATATATATATTATATATATATATATATATATATATATATATATATATATATGTATACGTACAAATTGATTACAGTAGTTTCTAGTGTCCTTTATCTTAGCTAACTTTTTGAAACGTCCAGTATAACTTTGCTTACCTTAATTTATTCATGAAGGAAGATAGCCGAACTTGCTTTCGCTATCCTATAGTACACGTAAAGAGAAGAAAACATTGACAGGGAAAGGCAAAATAGACTACCTCCCTTCAATATATCCAGTATTAAGCATTGATATATTGTCCATTGTAAATATATTAACTTAGTGCAAGTAAAATCTAACAACGATGATGAAAGAAAACCGATGCGAAAGAAACTACAACAAACGTATCTCTACATAAGGTATACATTTATTAAAATTAAGATGTACAATACCACAGGAAGTAACGTAAAATTTGCGTCGCCTGCTTATTATACGCATTATCGTAAAGACAATACTGTCAATTAATCCTCCGCTAAGAACGTACAACAAAATTGCCGTCCGATCGTACCGCAGTCGAGTAACAATCGCAAAGTTAGTACCGCCGTCTCGTTAAAATACTCGCCTAATCGTATATTAAAACTATGTTATAGTTACGCAACATTCTAAAGAGCAGCGAGATATCATCTTACTCGAACATCCCGCGAATTCGGACAAAGTAAAATGCTTTTAGGCGACTTATATCCTTCATGTCGGAGTTTATTTTTGCGAAAAAGCTGCTCGAAATAAATAATTCAGATACTCGAGGAATATGAAATTCCCATTCGCTAAATTTCTTCGATATACGGTTAATGTTTCTGAGCGTGTTCGACCGAGAGCGAACGAGAAGCTGAGCGGGGGAGAGCGGCTTCGTTCCCTTCGAAATATGAAAACTTTCTGAGTAATATATGACGCGAGTTGTGCGCGCGGGCTATTTACAATTATCACCGTGATATGAGAGACGCGTTGCCACGTGCTACAATTTTGCCACGGTGAAACTTCAGCACGGACGCGGAAGTATAATTTTCAATCAACTTCAAAGAATTTCCTTCGTCGCCTTAAGCTTAATTATTACAATTTGTATTACGGCTCAGGTGCCATTCGTAGCATACTAATGAAGCGGAACTTCCGAACATAACATTTATCTAACGGTTAAATCTTCCCCGGAAATTTATAAAGTTTGCACGGTAGCTTCTGTTATTGCTACGTTTCACACCGCGGGCGCACGTCTGTAGTCTAAAGCAATTACGCTCTTCGTTACCTTGTTAATTACGCGCCCTTTTTACGCCGGCATATAAAATATCGTTGACACCAATTAAAGTTGTAAACAATGGCTCGGCCGCCGTCATTATCACATTCTGGGTAAACTACTTTATTAGCCTATAGTCTGTGCGCAGAGTTCATCTCTTCCACCCTCTGCCGGAAGCTAACCGCATTCCATTCCGCGAAAAGCTGCAACTGTGTGGGAAAAAAACACGCTCGGAAACGGATAAATAGGCAGACCGTGGAGCAATTAATTCGTGCCCATTATCCATCAATTTATCAGCGAACAAACGCCGAACAATTAAATGCCTCTTTCTCTCTGAAAAAGTCGGGGAAACGAGCCGAGCGACCTAGCGATCAATTAGCAAAGAACGCTGAACCGTAACGAATCTGATTAATCAAAATTACTGCGCTTTTACGGGGGGACGAAACGACGTAAAAGGGATCTTAAAGAGATAGCTCGCGCATAGACGCGGTCGGAACCACGCGCATCCGAGGAATCGAGGAAATGATAGCGAGTACGGCTGTAGATAAAAAGCGGCGGGAAACGATCGAGAGATCGAGCACGGTGCGGTTACATAAGAAAGCTTGATGCATCCCGATAACCAATAAATGGCTACATCGACGCAGGTAATCGGCGAACAGCCAGCGTGCGCTCGGTCGGCTACTCGGACCTCTTCGTCCTCAGCAAGAAGGACATGTGGGACGTGCTCAAGGAGTATCCGGCTGCCAGGGTGCGCCTCGAAGCCATCGCAGTCAAGAGGCTGGAGAAGTACAAGAGAGCTCCTCTGGAGAAAGGTGAGTCGAGCCTACCTCTCTCTTTTTCTCTTTCTCTCTATCTCGTTTACGCTCGCGCATCAAGTATATACAAACAGCTATCATATTTCTTTAACGGCGCCAGATAGATAGGGCAAATCGATGAGAGGCACCCCTCTCGAAACGCGCGCGCGGATGAACGACTTTCGAAATTCTCCTCGAGTTAAGTTAAAAAGCTTTTAAAGATACCTCAACCAAAGAGTGACCGCAAAAACAGGCCGAAAATAGCCTAATTTACCTTTGTCTTTTTTCACCCTTGAATTTAGACTTCTACTTGGTACTAAATGATAGTCTATGATGAGTCATGAATCCTCAGAAAGTTTCAGATTGAGCCGGCTTTGAAAAAAAAGGCGAGGGGACTCACTCTACTAACATATATTCGCGTGTACCTGTAAATAATCACATAACAGCGAACGAATACGTTTTTTGAACCTATATTATTATGTAAGTTTCCATTTCAACGTTTTAAAACAGCGAATACGCAACCAACTTTGACCCTCCATATCTTGAAAATAAAAAGCCGGTTCAATATCTGAAACTTTCTGAGGATTCATGACTCATTATAGACTATCATTTAGTACCAAGCAGAAGTCTAAATTCAAGGGTGAAAAAAGAGGCTATTTTTGCGGTCACTCTTTCCCAGATCGCACAACTTAGATCTTACAAGTAACGGTCGATAAGAAATCCAGATTTGTAAAAGTTATTAGTTATCCTCGCGCGAATTAGCTGATTACGACGATGTTTTTTTCTCGTTTTATTCGATGAAACTTTAACGGGAAAGTTCGTGTTAACTATCGGCATTCAGAAGAACTGCTGTCGCGCTTCCTTCCATAATTCGGCTCGTTTTCTTTCTTCATGTTTGTCTCGGGCGTGCTTCGCGAGCGGTTCAAAGATTGCTCGTTCGAGCTGCGCTACATCCGCGAAAATTGGTATCGCGTCGGAAATACGCTTAAAACTCCATTTCAATTCACTCGTCCTCGTGGAGTGGCGCGGAGGACGAGTGAACAGGTTCGAATACGACTGCGAACGCGACGCGTCTTGCGAACAGCTTGGCCCTGCTTGGCGCACAACGCCGAAACGCCCCGAATGCCTGAAACTTCCCTCGTTACCATCGTTAAAATAGCTAGACTCGCGGAAGTTTACGCGCCCTCGACAAGGTAAGTTCTACGGGGCGCGGATGCCATCCGGAGAACTTCGAACCGAGGCCAAGAATGGGGGAGGGGATTCCATCAAGATATCCTCGTCGCTGTTACGGCGCATTAACGAATTAACCATCGTGGAACGCAGTAGACTGCGCGGAGTTTCCAGCATAATAGCCGTTAAAGATGTCTTTGAAACGGATACCTTGTATCGTATTCTCGAGTGACATCCCCGAGAAGACGGGTGCAGATTCGACAGCCGTATAGTACTTATTTTAGAGCTCGTTACTTTTTGCGACTAACGACGAAACTCAGTCTCTTCCGTCTTGCGAACATTTTTTTTTTTTTTTTATTATTAAAATTAATGGTCAAGTTTTATTCCAACTTTTTAAGAGAAAAGATTTCGACAAATATTTCCACTCTTAAAGTTTTGATAATTTTTTTTACCATTTGATTAACTGCCACCAAAGTTTTCTTTTAATTTTTTATTCGCTTTGCTAGATCCGATATTAATTTTCTCATATTTTTCTCAATTTTAATTTTATCATGTAACAAAAAGTAGCTTTAAAGTTTAATAAAGCGGCGATCGAAGTCAAAAAATGTCCCCATTCTGTTTGTTTCTCCCTTTCGGATTGTGCGACGACTGTGGTAAAATACATGCTCGTGCCTAAAGAAAAGAATATTGTATTCACTGCCGACTGCCTCGAGGGCTGGATGATATAAAAGTCTATCTTATATCGCTCGTCTTTTTATATTTCCCAAAAAACTGTCGTTTCAAAATATTCTTTCCGACCTCAATTTTTGCTTTAAAAAACGCTCGCGGTAACTCCTCTCCTCCTTCTCCCCCGCGCAATTCTCCCTCTCGTTTCTTCTGCAGACGTAACGAGCGTCTAATGCAAGTGGGCTGTCGTGGATGAAAAGCCGGTTTTTGAAGGTACATAGCCTTTACGGGAAAGTTTTCAAAAAGTCGACTTATCACTTGACGCTGACAAATACCCACGATGTCGAAAAGACGCTACGTCGAAAAGTACATGGAATTTTTAACCGTCTATCGTCTATATGTCTCTCAAAAATTACTGAAGCGAGACTCGATTACACATTTAATCCGCAATCGGATAAAACCCGCAAAAAAAAAAAAAAATTGCTGCGATGAGTTAAATAAATTTAATTTGCTCGATATTACTCGACAATATATCGCCGCGGTAAGATTAAGCTACCTCTTCCCCGTTTGAGTCTCTCCACAAAGGGAAAACGGTCTGAACCTTTGCCGCGGGGGTATACAGGTAAAACCTCAACCACTCTCTCCATTCAACAGAGAACAATTTTATTTCTCTCTTACGGACCGGGGAATCCGAAGCTGTGCAAGGGATAAGCGACTGTATTATATATTTGCCGCGCAATTCTATGACGATGCCCCGCCCGCGCGCTCGAAAGTTTGGTGCGCGTAACCGGCGGCAGCAAACTTCGCCACCTTCTACCGCACAGGGTGAGCGAAGGGTGGCTGCTTTGCGCGCTTATAGTTTCGGGATTAATTAATTAAATTCCTCAGCTCGCCGCCACGCCTATTACCAGTGTACGCTGACGAAAATCTTTTGAACGAGGCGCAACGAAATCGCGTCTTTGCCTCGCTGCGTCCTTTCAAACGATCACCGCCGCGCTACGTGATCCTCGATATCTTCGCGCCACTAATGTCTCGAAGAATCTTTGATCGTTGAACTTTGGTCGAGCTTTTGAAAGATATACTTAATCTAGAGCGACGCGGAACTTGCGCGTTTAACGCCAAATGTGGCTACGTTGCTCTTATGAACGAGCGCACGTCTTGTCGAACTTAAGGTGGAGTTGGGAAATGAAATGTGAGTTTGAAAAGGAGAGGATATTAATTAAAACACATTTGTTGCAATAAGTTTGTGTTATTCATTAACTTTTCTTAAATTATTACAAAATGCGTAAATATAATATAAATATATTTGTATCGCTTTCATTTGTTATTTTAAGAAATGTTTACATTTTACATATATTATGTACGTGTTGTAAAGCGTTTAAACACGCAAATTTTACTTTTACGTAGAGAAATCGTGCTCGATTTAAGGGATTTAGCGCCGCATATACTGCAAATTCCGTCGCCACTGTTTTACATGTTTCCCTCTTACGTCTCATTTGCCTAATGCGAGAAGCGCACGCAGGGTAAACGTGAGATGGAAATTATAGACGGTCGCGTTTAACGCTAAATAGGCAACGGCGAACACCGCGCTATCTCGGAGGATGTCTTTATCTCGGAATTTACTCATCCGCATGCGAAATGTTTTCGTGACCTAATTCCCGACGTATATATACGCAAAAGCGCGAAGAACGAACGGGGCGAAAGTCTCAGAGGCGAAAGTCGATGCCACGCTGATGGAGATAAATGGCAGTAGGGATCCCGGCAATTCTTTCCTTCCGGGTGTCTCGTTGATCCGAAATGCGCGGAAACAGCGGTCAGAATACCGCGATATGGCGGTATCAGCTTCGGTCCATAGCTCGGCGTGTACACGGTTTGAGCACATCTTCTCCGGTCTACTTTCCGTTTTCTGACAAAATATGCGCGGATATACATGTAGGGGCATCGCCGAACCATTGTCCTTTCAGCCATAAATTCCAGAAGGCGAATCAATATAGAAAAGAAGGTAGGTATCCGATTTTGTTCGCAATGAGAAGTTAAAGGCTGTCTCTTTTTAAGTATAGAAGATGAAAATAAAACGTCGGGGGAAAAAGTTATTTCACACATTTGATAATATTAAATCGTAAAATCTGAGACTTCATACAATTTTAAACGGACATTATTCTCTTTCCGGCCTGAGAAAGATTTTATTTTTATGTTCTTCATTTACTGCTACTTTTAGTAGGATATTTTTTATATATTAGCCATAAATTTAGTCAGTTTTTAACATTTTTGACATTTATTTTTATTAATATTAAGAGCCCATTAAAAAATCGAACTTTGTTATAAATGTCCTTGAAAACCAACCGGTGAAAAAATTTACAAAAAATTCACATTATTCATAAAAGAACTTGTGTTTTAAATTTTATGACGCAATTCTTAACATTTTTGGTTCTCCTTAAGAGCAACAAGAACAGCGTTGAACAAAACGAGATATTCTACTCGGGCACACCTTGAGGGATGCCGCCCCGCTTCTTTTCTAAGAACGCGCGCTATCGCCGTGTTTCCCGGTAATACGCTTGCGTCGCTGAAATTTATCTCGTTTATAAACTTTTCGAGCCATTCATTACCATCAGAGCGACGGACTTTCATTCGACACTCATCCCGTCGCGCGCGGCAAATTTACTTTTACGTCGCTACGAGGGATGACGTATGGGAAATTAGGTCGCTGTAATAAGTGTAATGCGTAACGTGAGTTACGGCGGTGAATTATGGGGGAAAGAGGGAAGAGCCCCGCGTGGTGTGTAGGCGATGCCTAGAGCGAGATCCGCCGGCTTATCGATCCGACCGTCGCCGTTATCGGTGCAACGTCCCCCTAATTAACATAAAATTGAACAAAGACACGTCGCCGTTGTGACGTTACGAGTTTAGAAGTACACGCGTCATTCCTTGCGGATTGCGGATCAACGGAGAGCCAAGCATTTGACGGAGTGAAACTGCGCGAAAAAGGTAGTACAGACACGCCTGCGATAAATGAACGGCTTATTGTTAGACCTCGAATTGAAATAGCTTCAAAGAATCGCGTCTCGTGCGTCACGAAAATAACAATTTTTTTGGGGCTTGCCGTCCGCTATTAGCGTCTTGATCCGCGATTTACCTCCCACGCCGTGATATTTAAAGGTCACTTTAATTACGAAGGATTCTTAATTTAAGTGACCCGAGCCCACGCGTTCCACATAACGATTAGTCGTGTTATTAAAACCTTTTTTTTTTTACTAGAAATGTTTACGAGTACGATGCACAAATACGTTTTTAATTCGTTGCTTTGCATAATTTGCTGTTTTACAATCCGCATCTTTCGACCCGCGAATATCCGTTTTACATAAATGCGAATGGATATCGTTAAAGCCTTCTTTAAACGATCCGTAATGCTGTAGTGTATATTGAGATACATGCGTGTATTTTAATATACATTTTATTAAAATTATATGTATATTTCGGATTCTCTCTTCAAACACTTTTCAGATACTTGTTATAATTGTACGCTTTATGTAGAAAATAATTCTATTGTGATTTCTAATTATGAACCGTCTAAAGCAGACTTTCGTCATAATTGTCCGAATGTCTTTAGCGATTAATAACGTCTTCGCGCATCGACAATGAAATTGTCGCAAGGCGGAAACTCGTAACAAGCCCAAGGATCGTGAATTCCGCTCGACGATCGAAGGATTCGCATCAAAGTGAAATGGCGTACCATTGATGCCACTGGATACTGTCGGCGTCGATTAAATGTCAACGCGCCCCAAAAGCGGAAATTCGAGGGCACGACGTGCGTAAACACACAATGCATGGATAACTCCGCATTGCGCGAATGAATGATGTATTCTAAACAAATGGCTGGCTCTCGTTCCGTATTTCTCCCCGTGGGTTTCGCCATATTTCGTAAATTCTGGCGACACTCCGGTTGAATTTTTCGTGCGCGACAACGCGTCGCGGTTTCACTTCCACGGCAAGATGGAAAAAACGACAGCGACGACGATAATGTCGCGATTCTCTATTTCTCGGACCATCGGTTAGTCGCGGTTTTTCAAATAAAAGCCCCGCGCGCAAAAACAGATTTGAAACTGTTTGACGAAACTCGGGGATCCGTGATGAACGAAACGCGGTAGTATTACTATTTTACGTTAATTAAGGTAACGTGAATTTGTGGAATTATTCAAACTGTCATATTAATTTTGTTGGCACACAGAACGATTTACCAGAAATAGAACACGTTAAACATGTCCCATCCACGTCCCATCTCTTAAGCTTCTTTTGCTGAAACCGCATATTTGCATTCCTTCCCTGTCGCGACTCCATCCTACAATGACGAATAATTATCTTAATGTAATAAGCTCTTTCATAATTTTTATAGCAAATAGAAAGAAGAGTATTCAATCCTCCGCGATCAATTTAAATTGGCTGCTTTTATTTTCAGAGATCATATTTATTAGGAATGTTATAGAGATATTGATTAATAAATTTGAGCCAATACAAAATATATCTATTCATATATTGGAGAATATTGAATAACATAAAATTGTTCTAACGCGGATAAATAATTTAATAACTTGGTTGATAGAGCTAATAGAATTATCATGATCCCACACAGTGGAATCATCGCTGTTACTAAAGCAAGTGAATTTCCAGTTGCCATGGGCAGGTGCCAGAGCACGCCCGGTCTGGTGGAATCGCGAGGCCGCATATCGCTGGAGGATATGTGGGTATCTCCGATCGACCTCAAGTCCCACGCGTACTCGACCGCCGCCTCGTTGTTCTCGCCGAGTCCGAGCCCGGTGACGACTCGCACCATGCCGGGCGCGACGCTGACCGACGCGAACAACGTGCCCAGGGGTACGGAGAGCCCGATGAGCGGGGCCAGCAGCGGCCCCAGCAGCGAGGACCAGACGGCCAGGGCGCCTCCGTCAGCCGCCACCCAAGCCTCCTTCGGCAGGCAATCCACCCACTCCGGTAAGTTCCCCCTCACCCGCTTCAATCAATCGATCAAGCTTTATTAACTTCAGCTTATCCCAAGTAGTGGACTTTACAATAAACAACTTAACTCACTTATACCATCTCTGCATACTCTCCATGCAGCCATACTTAATCCTATTTGCTCTTCCTTGCTTTAGCTTCTTTTTCTTTCCATAAACATTTCAACACCTTACCTTTAACCCTATCTAATTCATCATTCTATATGTTATCTATTATTTCTCCTTTACTTCTCCCTAATTCTATGAACCAATCTTTGGTCCAATCACAGTCTTTTACATAGCGGCTAATAGTCCCTACCTTATTCACAGAACACATATATTATTTCCTCCCTCATTCACTTCTTTTCTCAGAATTTCGCCCGAGTTAATAGGATTTTGCCTCTTTTCCCCAAGGAATGTTGAAATTTTCAACACGTTTTAAAACGGATTCTGTGACGATGAGATAAATATAAATATTTTATATATTATATGGATATAAATCTTTTTATTTATTATTTGTTATATTCTTATGTATCACAACACTCCACATATAACTGGTATATTTATATCAGAACTACTGTGCCACGTATGTCTCAAAAAATCGATAGCTACAGCGGATCGATAGACGTTTGAACCATCAAATGAAAAATAACGATGTTAATTTATAATTATTAAACTGAATATGTTTTTAATAAAAGAAATAGGAAATATTATAGAAGTATATATAGGTAAAATAAGTGAATTTATCCGCCGAGTGGATTCAATATAATGATTTATGAAAAGTAGCGGATATTTCTGTAGGCACTCGAAACATCGAGTAATCACGTAAATTGTATTTCCCGATCATCGATAAAATGCTGGAAACATTTTCCCCAATCACGTTTGATATCTCGTAAATTCGTTTTGCCTATGTAGGACCATATCAGATTTATTTTAAAAATGTCATCGATCGCTACCTGCGGCCGATTCTTCTGCGATAGTATTATACCGGGGTATATAAATTATTGCTGATAACGGGACGCGCGATGGTGTGTGCGCCATGTTCGCGCAAACTGCTGACGCAAAACCGTAGTTTCTTATAGACTGTAAGACTTCGCGATTAAGTGAAGCGCGAACGCGGAGAGAATAGGAAGACCTTCATAGCCTCTCATCTCACTTTCTAGTCATCAATATTTTACGTTCCATAAAAGCTCTTTTAGAAAGGCCGCGTAATGTTTGTACCATAAACCATCGATGTCGTTTGAACGTTTTGTAATAAGTTTCATCCTGGAGATATTTTCAGAACAAAAGACTCTGAAACACACACACATACACACACCTACACGTGCGCGCGTGTGCACACACAAAGACCCAGATTCTCCGCAACATTATGGAAATTGTCATCGTTCATGATATTCCTAGAAATGCATTTTATTGTTTATCGTTATACGATTCATTTATCTCGGCAAATTTAATCGTCGTATTTTGAATGAGCTTTAATTGCTTATCACTACTTATGAAAGAAAAAGATTGATGAACCGTGCAGCATTGTGCACGTCCCCGGAAGAGACTTTATCGCGCCTTCGCTAAACGAACGAGCGATTCGGTCGCAATCTCGGCTCGCGATCGGATTAGAACTCCGCGGGACGCGCGATCTCTCTCATTGCAAATCAAATCTAACCGGACGTGAATAACGCGCGAGCGTGTCGCGCGAATACGGCATCGCGAACGTTTATCGCGCGGCCGTATAAAACGGCAAAAAGGTAAATTCAGAAATATCGCGGGGATAATGAATGACGAGCGACGCTCGGCGCCACTCGTAAAATAGCGGCCCCGACCATTAACCCCGATAGATACGATAGGGTAGTAACGATTTTAACGCGTTTCTGCCGACGTTTATATGTCGTTTGGGGAATAAAACCCAACCTCCCCTCTCCGCCTTTCGCGCGCTGAAAATTCCAGCGTGTTTTTATGAACAAAACGCGATATGACACGTTAAGGGGGGAGGAGGGCGGTTACCTCCCCCGCAATTAAAGCGACAGACTTCGCTGCGGGGCGATAACAAATCGGATGCGAATCGACAACGAACTGATAGTGATTTAACTGACGAAATATCACCGCGCGTAATCGCCACTCCGCTGGGGGGGTACGTTAAAATGGAAAAGCGAATCTCTCGAAACAGTCCCGTCCAATTTCCCGTGCCGAATTGCGAATGTTGACGCGAGGAGTGACACGATCAAGACGAGTCTCTAGACAATAGGATTTCTGAATGGCCAGACGGTTGCAGTTCGTGAATTAGTTAGCAGTTTGCTAATGCTAATTCTCGTACGTATCAACCCCCGCGCGACGCGACCGTCAGAGAGACGCGGTTCATCTTGTATGCGAATTCTATTATCGCGCTAGTGCAACTGTTGCGAGAGAGAAATACTAATCGCGCGCATTAATCAACATCAGTGAATCACAAAGACCCGCGCGGATGCGCTCGAGGATTCCATTTCGCATTCGTATACTCGCCGGCGGTACTCTGTTAAGTGCGGAACTCGTTTGTTGCTCTTTCCAAGCTTCTCATCTAACTTTCAACGATTGATAATTGCGCGCGCTTGTACTAGAGCAGCTGAAACACAAAACTTTGTATTCATATACATAATATATATGTGAAGCTAAATATACCTCACTGAAACGCGATTCCCACATTAAATGGAAGACAGGCATAGAGACTAAATAAAAATGGATAGAGAATGAATTATTGACTAATTCCCTGGTGAAAAAATGTCTTATATCTTCTCAGAAAGTTTCTAAGAACTTATCATATTTTAGATTTATGAAAAAATTATGAAGAAATATATAAAATTTCTCAGATCTTTCAGAAATAATTGGATGAGAATTTTCTGAATATTTCAGTATCTGTATGTATAAAAATTTCTGATAAATTGCGCAGATTTTTATAAAGATGTGTTGGCGGGAGAGAGAAAAATCTGAAATATTTTATGAGTTTTTCTGAAAAACATTTCAATTTGTATGAAAAGTCTGAGCATTCTGAGAAAGTCTTAAAATTTTCATAAGAAATTTTGATTAATAATAGGTATGAAAAATTCTGAGACATTTTTTCACCAGGATTGTAATGACACGAATTCGTATTGGGCGTTTGTTTGTTTATTTATTCGTTTTCGTATGATTTATTAAATTATTATTAAGCTTCCGGACATATTTGTTCATTACAAGAATACGGAAGATAAATTTCGGAAGAGATGTGAACACTCGCTAGATCGAGTGAAAACGACTTGTCTTGCTTCAGGCATGACTAACAGCACGACGCAGTTGGTGAGCGAGGGTACGACACCCTTGTTTGGCACTCACGAGGCTCTGTTGGCGGAGATTCAGCGTCTCCGCGAGCGCCTGAAATGCCTGGAGACCGAGAACGCGACGATGAGCATCAAGCTCAATCAGCAGCAGTGGGAGGTCGAGCATCGGCTGGCCGAAATCGAGATGCAGATCTGCGGGGCGAGCTCGACCTCGAGCGTCGAGGACAACAATGAGAGAAATCGGGAGAGCATTATTTAACGAGAAACAATGCCGCGAGAGCGCGGCAAGACCAAGATCGAGCGGATACGCCACTACATTGTCGGAGCCGCTGATTCTAGGTACTTATCTCATTATATTATACTTTATGTATTTTTTCTCTCGCGTTTTGTATTATTTTATTTCTCGTATATTCCACTATTACGATCAGTTATTCCAGCGGCAATATTGCTGACGTCTTACCATTTGCATATATATATCTTTTCTTTTCTCTTATACACAGAAAGAAAAGAATTAAGTGTTAAATTAAAACTTATATATACTCAAATTAAGGCGCTCTTTGTTTCGTATATAGACATTTTATAATCTTCTTATAAGAATTTGAATTATTTATTTCAACTTTTTTTCTCAGTTTTGAGCTATATAAAATGACTTTATTCAGCAAGTTCTCTTCGTTTTCTTTTTTCTGTGTATGCATACTCAGTTTTGTAAAATCAAACCGCACACACGTATAATGTGTCCGATCCGGCTTTTGCAGGTACGGCGATCAGGAGGAGCCGGACGAAGCGAGGGTCTTCAGCGACACGAAGTCGATCGGTAGCCTGAGCCAGCACCTGTTCGAGAGCGACGAGGACGAGCGTTACTACGGTACCTGCAACGGCTACGTCTCGCAGCCCGGCAGCAAATCGAATCTGCTGCTGTGCAGCGAGTGCGATCAGAAGACGCACACCTGCACCTACCAACCGCAAACACCTGACTCGCACGCCGGCAGATACGTGGAGGAGCGTATGGACGATCGGCACCAGGAGCCGGGAACCTCTCGTGCCTATAGAAGCCCAGTGAAGCTGTCCTCCCCGCGCTCGTACCGTCCCGATCAGGATCGCGTGGCGCAGACGCCGTCGCCACGATCGTACCGCGATCTGGAGCAATCGGTGCCGATAACGTCACCTCGATCCTACCGGACGCAGCAGGAGCAGCAGCGACGCGGATGGACCGCCAGGGACACGGACGATCGAGGTGACGTCGACAGAGGCGAGTACCTCGACCAGTTCTGGTCCGAGGATTGAGCAAGTTCGTTCGCTTTGCTTAATTAATTTGAATGGCCTCGGTGTTCCCCGACGATCCGATGTCTCCCCACCGTCCGGTGTACATGACGTTTCCGATCTACGCACTTGCATTCCAATCTAGAACTCTTTCTTCTTCTAAACAAAAAAATTCCTTTTTTAGTTTAATTTTTTTTTGTTATTAGACTGCAAATTTTTATTGAAATTTTTGAGTCTTTTGAAACCTTTGAAACCTTTTGATCCTGTATTACGAGAATGGATGTTATTACTTAACGTAGGTAGCAAATGCTCGTAAAACAACTTTAGTAGATTAGGAGAGTATCTCCGCTTTCTTCTCTTATCTGTGTTTGAAAAACTAGTAGCATCTTTCCATTTCATTTTTCCGCATGCACTCCGCATATATACTTCCCGATTATCTGGTCGCTGCTTGCATCCGCATTTCTCGCTGACGCTTCGCGCGATCTCCGAGGTGACTGCCGCTGCTCGGAGATCGCCTCGATCAGGCGACGATCTTAGATCGCGCGTGACAACCGTCGAGCTAACCCGCCGATCTGCTCACAGACCGCGAGAGCCCGATCTGCGAGCTCTGCCGAGGTAACGGCTACGTCGTCGTGCACTGCGAGCACTGCGACTTCTCCAGCGACGGCGATCTGATCTGCTTCCGCTGCCAGAGCGACGAGGGCTCGTCCAACGGTCATATCTGCCCGCGGTGCGAGCGGGAGGCCGGAATCGCGTCCAGCACCGGCAGATCCGGCTCCAGCGACGAGGGGAACGGCAAGTATCCGGTAGACGCCGTGGTGAAGATTCAGGTGAACGATCGGACGATCGACATCGACTCCGACGAGACCCCCGAGAGCGAGAGCTCGGGCAATTATCATCCCGCGAGGGGCGCGACGGAGCGGCTCGACACCATCGTCGAGACGAAGGGCGACACTGCCAGCGAAAACGACGAGGAAAACGGCGGCACGAAGCTCAACGGTACCCCTAGCGCGAAATATCTCAATTACATGATCGTGCTGTTCCTGTAAATAAAATGACGACGTTGAGATAGATGCGGCCAGATCCGCGGCCCGTGGCTTGCTCAGCGCGGAAAGAGGGGTCCGTGGAATCGTGCGCGGGGGTTGTAAATTATTGGATCGTTGAAGCGACAATTCTTTTTCGATTAACCGTTTACCTAATCTTTTGGAAATTATCTCAATCGTAACTATTAATCGAAAATAGTAATAATAATTTTAACTGCAAAATTTCGGCGTTGCTTCCCGCTGAATTTTATGATTTTACTTTGACTCGAGACTAGTGACGTTACGTCCACGCAACGCAACCGCGATTGATCCGCGAAATTGGACGGCCAGCGCGATGGCGAACGCCAAATCACTTACGAACTATTGACGCTAATATCAAGGGGGCCGCGGCTCGAGCCGCATTGTAAATAAACTGCCACTGGACATAATTGATCCGTACAATATAGGACCGTATAGATTAATTAATAGATAGCTCGTAATAGTTAAGATGCAGATCAAGCGAGGCGGAAAGAGGGGAAGAGAGATAGAGAGAGAGAGAGAGAGAGAGAGAGAGAGAGAGAGAGAGAGAGAGAGAGAGAGAGAGAGAGAGAGATAGTGTGTGTGTGTGTGTGCGTATGTGTATCACGTTCGACGCGCGCAGTATAGCCATGAGCTGAGATCCGTGACGCAACGGTCGACACGTTTCGACGCGCGGTTCTTAGAGCGGGTGTGTGCAAAGATTATAATTACTCAGTTGCGGATTGGACATCGGGGCTTATATCGCCATTAACGGCGTCAATAATTTGGATTAATTAAACTTTGCACGTAATATCGATCTTAGGTAGCTTCGAGTGGACATGGATGGGCAAAAACGAAACAGAATTAAGACAGCTCGCTAATTGTTATTACTAATCAGTCAGGAGTAATTGCTCCTTTTTTTTATCAATGCTCTGTACTTTTTTTTCGATATGTTAAAGCTTGACATGGTTTTTAAAAATTGTTGCTATTATTTAGCAGTGATTTAAAGAGACGAACAGGTGATATTAATCACAAGTAATTACGATTCTTGCACAACTCTCTACTAACTCATGTTCGGGACCAACTAAAGCCATCACCTACTACATCACTGCTTCCGACTTCCGCTTCCATCCGTGATCATCGTTTGTTCATTCGGTCAAAAAAGGGAATTTAAAAATTCGAATTTCGGATAATCTTCCGATTCTGACGAAAATCGGCAACATCGTCATCTTCATAGTGTACCGAGACAGTCGAACCGAATACTTAATTCTCTCATAACAAAGAAGGCAGGACAGAGCGACGCGTTTAGAGGCGATACACGCGCGCGAATTCACCGAATCTCGTAAAAACGGGGGAGATAAAAAAAAGAAGAGACGATTTCGTTCTCCATCCACGTTTGTAACACGTGGCAGCGATTTTTTTTAACGTTTATAAATTATGGAGTAGAATCCTTACTAGACGTGTACGTTTTTTAACGTTTCATCTTCCAATTCCGTGAGTATCCCGAAGTAATCTGAAATTTTCGGCGTGTCGAAAAATAGATCAAATTTGACATATAGATGAAACAGGGCAAAATGAAGAAGGTAACGAAAGAAGTGGGAAACCGATTCTCCTTCTTTCTTTTTCTTTTTCGTCATTTCGGAGAGAGCGTAAAAGGTAATCCGAGCAATCGCGAAGTCGATAATCATAAAAAAAAAATGATTGAAACTGGTATGATTCCGAAAAGAAATGTATCTATCGCCGATTTCGCGAATAACTAAATTGTCCTAGTGTGCTTTCAGTATCGAAATTTGAAATAATAGCGAACTAAGACGAAGAAGATTAAAAATTTTACGTGAAGACCCTAGACACGAAAAATTCAGAAAGATTCGAACACGTGTGCCAATTACATCGAAATTATACCAGAGTCAATTTTTGAACTCTCGGGTGCGATGATCAACCCGAGGAGGTGGGAGAGCATCACAAATCTCGCGGGACTTGGGCTCATGTCATCTGTATGATATTCACCGAACAATGATTACCATGTAAGGTATTATCCTTAGGAAGTATCAGTACCCGATAAACTGATCCCGCCTTTGCTGCGAAGTCGCGGTAACCCGAAGAAAGTGTCGAGAGAAACGAAGAAAGGGGAAAGAGGAAAGGGAACATCGCGACCAGCAGTTCAGTTCGGAACACACGTAGCGATTAAGTGCTCTTATTACGGAAAAAAAATAAATAAAAATAAAAATACGAAATGCTTCGCGAGGATTACAGGCGTGCGTCTCGCGCGATCTCGTCCGCGCTCGAGTTACGGCGCTCTCCGCGGCCGAGGGCGAACATCACTCTACTGCCACGTTGATTTAGAACACCTCTGTAAATTTGTTAGAGGAATTTGTAACACGTTAGGGCGACACTTCGATAAACCGTTGAGATTTACATTTACTCCCATACGCGCGATCCCAAGGTAGACGAGATATACTCCGAGTCTCTCCGCCTCCGTCTCTGAAGACGATCAGATTGAAACGGGCCCGAATGATTCATGCAAGACGCTCGGTATCGAGATAAAGCGCATTCGACTTCCGAAAGCGCATCGGAGAGAAGCACTGGCCCTTTGCGGTCCAAATTATTTCTCGCAAACGTGCGAAGACCAAGTAGTCAATCTTTAATTTTATCCGATCGGCTGATCTGACAAAAAAATTTTATTACTTGAAATACTTTATGGAGATTCCAAATATATAATTTAATTAAGATGAATTTTTTAATTATGATTAATTATTAATAATTGTGGTCTAAGTTAAAAGTTAAATTGATTTAATTATCAATTATAAAACTGTTATACAGTTATACAATAATTAATAATTGTTATAAAACTATAATTAATTATAACATATGTATATCATAATCGCAGATTCGAATGCTTGAGAAATTATGCAATAATTAACGCATTATGTCAAGTCCAACTCGACCGCGGCGCAAAGGGTTACAAATCAGACTCTATGAGCGAAAACTCTCGGGAGCTCGCAATTTCTGAACGTTTTATTATTGAACAGACTGAAACTTTCGAGCAGTTATTGAGTAAGGGTCACCCTTCACTTTAAAGTTTGCTAGACAGTTTTGCTTGCTGTCGAGAATTACTCTCAAAAAGTATAACTTTCAAGTATATCTAAAATTCAGCGATATCACGCGTGTTATAATGACTCGTGTCTATTTCAGAAAAATGCTGTCTAGGATCGCTCTTAATAGTCGTATTTACTTTCCAGTGAATATATCTCACTATCACAAAAGAATATACAGAATTATTTTCTTATTTAATATTTTATTCTCTCTTTTTTTTGTTCTGAAAAGTTACTTCCAAATGGACAGGAGATTTAAAAGGCAAGATAAAATATTCCAATTTCAAATGGACACGAAATTTGAAAGGCAAGACAAAATATTCTAATTGCCAATTGCGCACATCGACTCTCGACACCGCGCGTATTGTCTGGAATATGTGGATTTGCGATTTGCGGAAGATCGGTCAATGAATGGCAATATATAGAACGATATATAGAGAGGGAGGCTTGTGTTATGAAGGGATGAGAAATGCGTTTAATCAGCCTTACTTAGACAATTATTACATTATTATATTAAATTTATATGCGTATAAACGTGAGTGATTTGCGTATGTGCGTATATATCGGCGTACCTTAATTACAAATTACATCCTTGGCGATATGTGCGCTGTGGACAACGATAATCTACGAGCAACGTGTGATCGTAACGTAGACATGGTACATGCGTGTTGTACATAAGCGACTATCATTTGGCGTTATCGGCGCCCGAAAGAGTATCTTGCGTTCGAAGCTTCAGGATCCTGTCCTCGATGGAAATTATCTAATTATCTTAACGTTAATGATTACATGTAAATAGCGTTGTCAGTGCTGTATATTTTACGCTGTTTAACTGGCTGTGATATTTATATGTTCAGAGTTTAATTGTGATTAGCGATACTCTATGTTGATCCTGTTGAGCGTACAAATTGCGTACCCCATGCGTTTCATCGATTCGATCGATTATAAGCGTCGCGGAATCGAAATATACATAATACTCGTCGAAGGGACACGTCGTTTGCTGAGTTTGCGGATCGTCGCCAAGTTTTTTTGTCGAGAATTTTGAGAGCAGTACAACTCAAATAATTACAGCTCACAATCTTTTATATATTATGACAATTACTTATCATTTTATCATTGTTATTATTATCAGAGATGCGGATACTTGTAGCACGATGTACTTGTTAAATTTAGTAGCGCAAGTAGGTAAACGATTTACGATGCCACAGTTCGAAGAGCGCGCCCGAATCAATCGATTTTTCAACCGACGATAATCACGCGTTGCTCCGAGTCGTTTAAAACCGGAGTAAAACCAGCGCTGCGCAAAGGGAAAATGTAAGATAACTTTCAGGAGATTAGCCGCGATACATTTATTATTACGGTTCGGAATACAAGGCGAACTTACGCGATCGATATCAATTATCAATGATCAATCGGATCATCTTTCTCTATCATAATAACACTTCCGCATGACTGTTTGCGCGATATTGAGTTTATTGAAATATTTATCGGTGTTACAAGCGACGTATAGATGTGTACAAAGAGGAAAACGCCATTGGAGAGCGATTTACGGAGCCGTAACGCCCGAGGTTCGTTACTGAGATGAAGGAAGCTTGTTAATGACTGACCACTCGACGCATCCATCGTGCGGTTGACCCGTCTCTTTTTCTCTCATAATTCGAGCGCACGTTCCATCGCCTAATTACATTTAACGATTGAACGTCACGTTTCAACGTCCACGACCCTAATTTTAATGGCGATTTCGAAGTCCAGCCTTCCCCTAGGTTCCTTAGGAGAAAAGAAAAAAGAGAGCCATATCGATCATTGAAGAAAAGTTTCACGACGATGTTTTCGATAATTAAGTAATGCATACAGTCGCGATGCATGTGTTGTTCGTCAACTTTTTATAAGGCCAAATTTACAAGTTTTGCATATATTTAAATAGACACACTAGTCGGATGTTCGACAGACAGATTTTTCTGATAAAATCTCTTAAACGTGGAAAGTGTCAATGGAATTTCTGGTCGCTTTGTGGATCCACGTACAGCCAATTTCTAATGCGTATTAACGTAGTGCCAAGTTTTACGATGGTCTTCCTTTGCACGCGGCATAAAATTGAACGCGATTCAGAAAAATGTGAAAAATGCAGCAAACGTACAAATATCGAAACAAATCGCACGCGCGCATTTTTTGGGGTGCCAAGAATACCGGAGGAATATAAGTAATCCGGGAGCATCGCGATCGTCGATCTAATGTTTCTTTTTAAATCACACGTAAATAGCTAATCTTTACAAAAAATTAACGCGCGGGAGACGATCGTAATTGTATATATCGCGCTCTTCCATTAGAACAAAGCCGATTATATCTCGGCATTAACTCCACAAAGTGATCCAGAAACGGTAATAATCGGTTTGCCTTTAATATATATTGCTATCGTGCATGCAACGGAATCCTTAATGCTTAATGCGATTACGCTATTCCATATCGGACGGCAGGAGTATAGGCGAAAATGTATTATTGTCATTCGAGCATTTTTACATAAAAACTTCTCCATTTCTTCGTATCTTGAAAAATTTTTTCGTTTATTAGAAATGCAAAAAAGTAATTCGAAGCGCGAATTTACGAGCGATTGCGATAGGTTTTAGAACGTCGTTGTGTTCCGTCGTGACATTTGAGGATTCGTCGATGAAATGCATTACTAAATTTAGTGTGTAAGCGATATTTATAGATAAATCGCGTAGGAAAAATTTTATCTCAAATGTGACCTCTTTTCTTGTAGATTGGAGAGGGAGAATTTTTAGAACGTACAATGGATTCAGCGACGTTTAATCCTATCAGATCGGAACTATGTATCTAATTATAGAAAGAGATTAAAACATCGGGAGATACGTGCGAAAACATGCGAGGAAAGATACAACGAATTTCTTATTTTTCTTAAGTTTACACAATTGTATGCGTAATCCGTTTCCGAGCACCGCGCGCAATAGACTTCTCTCTTTATTATGTAAAAGTATCGTTATTCGTTTAATGATATTAAAAATATTGTGACTTGCGATTTAATATTGCTTCAAAAGAGATAGTCAAAGATTTATATATCGTGTTTTTTCATCTCTATAGACATTTCCAGATCAAATCTCCAAATATTTTATACATAAAACGGTCATGTATATCTATAGTAGTTCAGCAGGAAAAATCTCGGACTTCAGTGAGTCAGATAACGCGAAAATCCAAAAGGCGTCTGAAGAAACTCGTTTGGACAAGGCGTCTTTTAGCCAATTGTATATCGCCTGAAAAGAATGAGAGAAGCCCTCTTCATTTCTGCGCGAATTAGCTCGTCCTCGTAGCCCAACGTGATCTATATATGGCACAGCTAGATATTGATTCCTTGCGCGTGAATCGCTCGCGAAAGAGGAACTTCTGCCATGCATCGTTGTTTTCGGCATTTCTGTCATTTCGCTACTTCGATCACACGTCACGGCGCTTAGCATTAAACGATCTATCCGATATTACATAACATGAAACGGGGGGGAAGGGGCGAGTCTCTCAATAAGGCTCTTAATGAATGGTTACTCAGGAATAAAATTATAATGTAATAACAGTTGCGATATTGAATATTAACATTTAACGAACGACCTTTTGTAAATATATGAATATGACAAATATATAAAGATACACAATATTGCATATAAATATACATGTATATATATGTATATGTGTGCACATACACATACATATATATGCATATAAACTTGTATAGGGTGATTCGGAACGGGCCGCCATTAAATCTTAGCGTTATTCGACAATCTTTTGCGACGGAACGTAAAAAAAAAATTATTTGTGCCGAAGAAATATATTGTTACATTTTACCCCGATATTATAACCATCTTGAAAACCTTTTTATCTTTTATTTGGAGTATTGATTTCGCATACACGACGAATCCGAATTACCCTGTATAATTTTACGATCGCCCAATAAGAGATAACAAGCCTGATAGAAACGCGTACGTATATCTGCGTAAGGGAAAGAAAAAAAGAGAAAGAGTACAGAGAGAGAGAGAGAGAGAGAGAGAGACTGCGTGTATGTGTGCGTATGCGTGCGCGTGTGTATGTGTAAGAGCGCGAATAAAAAAAAATCATGTAAACCCCTGTATGTACGAGGATCAAGGCGAGAATTCACTTCCATTAATGGAGAACTGACCAAAACGTCGACGACGGTGCCGTGTCGACGATCATTCACGTCGAAAGATATAAACAACACTAAAAAGTAAAGAGCGAAAATAGGAAGGAAGCCGAGAGACGGAGAGGCGAGACGGTGGAATTCGTTGGGAGACGTCGCAAGATGCATTCGCGAGCGCAATTAGCGCGATTAACACTTTGACCGCCGGGCTCATATGAGGACGCTCAATTGATTTCTTGCCAATATGCATATTGCGCTGTGCAACCGCGCACGATCCTGAAATCGGTATAGAAGCGATCGGCGCGACAGATAAGACGAGAGACAAGGACCCAGACAGCACCATGTCCAAAATCGGGGGACACAAGACGTTTTAAAGATGTCTTAAACTTGTTTCTAAGACGTCTTGTGTCCTCAATTTTGGACATGCGTGCCGTCTGAGTAGCGATCGGCGGTCAGAGTGTCACGACCGCGGATTGAAATTGGTAGCTTCAACGAGGCTCGGATCTTGATGCCGTAAACGGAAGCGAGACCAATGTCTTCACTTCCAATGATTGAAGTCACCGGTGAAGTTTTTGCTTCTTATCTCCATTGACTACGAGGTCGAAAATCTAACGGTTTCAAATCCTTTCGTCGAGATACTGGCTGAGAAAGAAAGAAAGAAAGAGAGAGAGAGAGAGAGCGGGAGAGAGAGAGAGAGAGAGCGAGAGAGAGAGAGAGAGAGAGAGAGAGAATGTATGTGTACGTATGTGTGTGTGTGTGAGAGAAAGAAAGGAGTCACCGATCCTTCGGTCAGGATGCACGGCCATGTGTGCGTATCCCGACGCGTTGCGTACGCGCACGGATTGTACACGCGCGTTTTTGTCCATTTCTACACGTATATCTGTTCTCTCCTACGACGATTATATAGAAGGTTATTTTTAAATTTTCGAAACTTAGCTGTGCCGCAAGAGCGTGCGAGTGTCAGTACGAATCGGGTGTCAGTAGGAATCCTGAAATATAAATAGACGATTGAAGTGGACCGCAATCACGGCGGGGGCTTTTCTTTCGCGTGACCAACGATTCTGAACTCCCTCCGAATTCTTTTTCCCATACGCACGCAGCATCCGCGGATGTTAATTATTTGTCATACGATTGTCTCATAAAATTAACGCTCCAAAGAAGATAATGGAAGACATAATTAATCTTCTTGAAATATATAATACTTAAGGGTGATAAAAGTCTCACTTGTGTCAGAGAGTGTAACAAATTGTGATCTTTAAAAATATATAAGTAAATGCAAATAACATGACCCGTGATACAGAACATGACACAGAAAAACGTTGGTAACGATTGAATATATGAACGAGTGTTATATATATATATATATATATAACACATATATGTATATATATATAACTTTTTGATTCGCGACGGTACGTTCATAGTCATTCGGATCCGGTTTCTTCCGGACAAAAGAGACGTGGCGGGTTCGAACTGCCCCTTCTTTGTTCGCTCGCAACAACAAAGACCCCGAAGACCGAGAGGCCAATAAAATTTGCGGGTTGCAGTCAGAACCCGATCGATAGCCGAGTTTCCGAAAAAAATAATTTCTTGCTCGCGGATCGCGTCTATCGCAAATGATTTCGAAGAGCTGAACGAGCGTAAAATAACGCGAGTGTATCACAAGATGGTGGTTCGCTAGAAACTCTCGATTTTTCGTTAAATCGGCGCCGTTCGAATGGAAACATTAATTAAGCCAGCTTGCTAAGTTTCTTAATTTTCTTAAAGCGTTCTTGCAAACTGGCAGAACGAAGGATTAGAAAAGCAAGAAGCAAGTTGAGAAGTTGTTATTAGACTTAAATATGACTAGATTTATTCATTAGCACATCCATTAAATCACGGTCTCGTTACGCATTTTACTACATAATTACTTGTTATTCACTAAGTACTTATTTGATGAGTTTTTAATGAATGTTTAAATAGTTATTCAAATACTCATTAAATATTCATTTAAATATTCTTCTTAAATACTTATTTAATGAGTATTTATAAAAAAAAATGAGTGTTTAATATTTATTAAATTATTTTATGGACATATTATTAAACGCTTTTATCTTGCGATGAGGAAGATATTAAAATTTTCTACTGCCTAACAATTTTTAGAAATCAAAAAAATATATCATCTTTTTCTCATCTCAAAATTAGATATTTAATATTAAATATTTCAGAGAGACATTCAGTTATAATCTTTCGATTTTGATTTTTAACAATATGGACAATACATCGTGAATTATTTGTTGTTAAGTATAAAAATTAATTTCAATTTTATTTAAAGAATAGTAAGAATAGCATTAAGTTTTATATGTGTCGTATATGTACATATATACACACTAATTGACAATCGATGTTTGCACTTAAGTAGCATTAGCAAGATTGCGAAAATGGTGGACTAAATATACATACATCTTGCGCAAGCACGGATGTATGCTATTCATTCATGATGATTTCCGATGAGTCATTTAATTTCCGCGTAAGAAGCTCGAGGTACCGTGACATACTTAGAAACAGTAACGTACGCGTGATACATTCTATGATTAACAGAAGTATACGTTCCATTGCCAATATCAATAATCGATACCAGGACCGTTTTATTATGAACCATCAGAGCAAACCGCGTACAGTTGAAGTATCTAAACCGCAAAATCCTCTAAACACGATGAAAGTCGCAAATTCATTTTCTCTGGTGAACGAAGAAGCGTATACGTGTTCAAAAAAAGCATGAAAGTTTCCGATTGAGAAGTCAATGCGCGATATTAAACGACCTATTATTTATATTATAGGGAATTAATTAAGTAACTCAATGATTCTGAGATAATTATTATCTAATAGTAGCAAAGTCACTCCTTAATTAATCATTGATATCGATTAAAATTGAATTTTAATTAATTTTATATTTCGAACCAGAGCTTTTCGCTCCATTTTTGCAACGCGAGAAGAACAGATCTTCCTCGAGGAAATTAATTATTGATCGATTTCTCGAGTCTGAGTGAATTTCGTCTAGCATTCAGACGGTAGAATTCATCAGCGCGAAGATGATGCGTTCCGAGACGGACGAATACAATCTGTTGCAAACGCGGAAGTCGCGGACGGAAGAATATATGGCATCGTCGTTAGGCAGATAGGATAAGTTTATTTTGTAACGTCGACGCGCACGGGATTGCGAACGACGACCGTTAATGCAGGTCGTTGCAAACGAAATTCCACAGCAGAAGAACGTTATTGTCATACTATTGTTGGGCAGGTAGACGGATTCGCTTCGCCAACGTTTGCTCGCAGGACGGATACCGTTAACGTTCCGAGAACGCGCGATCTCTTTCCTTTACCTTTCACCATTTATCTCGACGACCGAATTATCGATCGCGTTGATGTCTCGTAACTAGAGCGAGCTGAAAGCTGAGATACACGTCGAGGCGTAACTTCTCATTCAACAACCCGAAGAGATCGACGCGTATAAAACTCGATGTAAAATCCGGTATTGCACCGTAGGTTTTTCTCGCATTTTCTTCCTTCGTTCTTCGTTCTGGACAAAATAAAGTTTAAGAGGATCCTCGTATCGACAAACGAGAATTTCTAAAACGCAACCGCGCTGTCTAAAATCCGTTTTGTTAAAGTTCATAAGTGTTATCCCGTTACTTTGAATGGAGAAAGGAAACCCCGTTTAATTTTTACAATATCCTATATGTTGTAAAAAGTTCTATTTTTGATGAAAGTTTTACAACGACTTAAGCATCTAATGGAAAAAAAAAAGGGAAGAGAGGACATCAAGGGAACCTGCAGAAACGAAGAATCCCTGCTGGGAAAAGCCGAGGAGCCTGAAACCATTCATGAAACTTCGTCCTATCGCGTTTTATTCCCCATAAGGTACGAAAACGATGCGAGATATTAAAACGACTGTCGACCGAACTCCGATTATTATTTAAATCGGCGATTAACTGATCAAGCGATTCCCATGCCATTTCTTTTCAACATGACTAAATTAATTTTCTCTGTTGCTCAACGCACAAAAAAAAAGATGAAGAATAAATGTGTACAGTTTTAAAAATGTTGTCTCTCAAGCAATTCTGGCGGTTGATTCAACGACCGATTAATCAGACGAGTTAATCAGAGTTCGGTCGAAGTCACAATAAGTCACACCCTCGATCTGCGACGACAGTCGACAGTAAAGGTGCGAATTCATGGGACGCTCGTTTCAGCCAGTTTCAGTGTATCGCGAGATCACGTGATTTCGATCTGACGCTAGCGTCAAGCAAAGAAAGCTGGATTTTCTCAGCTTTAAACGTCAAAGCCAAAGCAGCGCGAAGACGCCGAAATTTTGACGCTGTTTTCCTTTTCATGAATTTCAATTGACGCCGGCGTCACGTGTGGTCATGCGACCTTCTTTCCGCTGAAAATGAGCGTCGAGCGTCAGCATGAAAAGGCACCTTAACAATTCAACGTCATTCAACGTTGCGGGATGCAACGCGCGAAGAACGCTCTGGAATCGCGTGCGGCGCGGCGGCGCGTCAAAGGGCGGTCCTCTCTCGCCAAAAGTCTCGCCATCAAAGCTACGACTCCTCCGCTCGCGGTTCGCGAGGCCGAAGAGCGCTCTCTCGCTCGCTCGCGCGCATCCTATCCTCCGTCTTTCTCTCCCTCTCTTTTTCTTTCTCCATCTATCTCTCTCTCTAATTCGTCACGCGCGCGCGCGCGCGCGCACACACGCACGCATAGATCCTAGAAGCGGCGCTTGCACGTGCACGCGCTAGGGCCCGACGCGTCCACGTGTGCGTGCGCGCGCGCGCGCGCAACCGTAGCCTCGAACCCAGACGCGTTTGACGACGAAGGTGGCGACACGGGGGAAACGTCGTCCTTTTTCCAATTACGAAATTATCCAAGGCGGCTGAAAATCGAGGAAAGTATCGACGATTATAAAACAAACGTATATATACAATTCGGTGTTTATCTTCCTATAAATTACGCAGTAAAATAAGAGCGGCGCCTGCGCGTGGCGGCGCCAGCGTCGCGCACGGCGGCGCGGCTGGGCTCGAGGCTTGCCGTCCCGAAAACGCCGTATGCGCATGTCACTCGTGAGCACGGTCTCTTTCTGTCGTGGCACCCGAAGGTGAGTGGTTGTTCGTAGTTCGCGCACCGGTCGACTTATCCGACGAATCTCAGCCGAGGATACCGCATCGGACGACAGGTACGGAATAGAACGGCCGACGGGGCCGCGGCGTGCTGTGCTGTGCGTATAGTTTCGCGATCGCGTCGCGGCCGGCCGCGCGAGAAAATTCACCGCGACTCGGTCAAGTGCCGCATGGCCGGTCGTCGTACGGCCGCCGCGCCGAGAAGACCTCTCCTTTCCCGTCCGTCCGTCGCCGTCGCCGGCCGTCGGTATCCGCGGCGCGTATACCGGCGCGCGACGACGAGCATCGTCCCGTGGGATCGTCGTCGGTCGCCGAAAATAAAATCGCGAGCGGGAGAAAAAACGCCGGTCGAGCCGGTGGCGGCGGACGGCGGACGCCGTTCGAGATCGCGAGAGAACCGGACCGGATGCACTATGGCGGCCGCGCTTGTCGGAGCGCTGGAACTCGCGGCGATCCGCGGGGCTAGAGAGATTCGAGGAAGTTCGCCCGCGCGGCGGCCAAAATTCCGCGATCGTCCTTCGCTCGGTTGCGCTCGTCCGCGCGCGCGCACGTTGCTCGACACCGAAAAATCGCCGCGATGCCTCGCGGCAGGACGCGTGCGGAGCTAGAGAACCGGAAACGCGAGGTTAAAGGTGCTCCTCTTTTCTCTCTCTCTCTCTCTTTCGTGTGCAACGCCGACGGCACGAGTCGCCCCGGCGGCATCCGGAACGTGCCTTCTGGAAATCGATTCGCGAAGAGAATAACGACCGGGACACGTCGCGCCGGCTTTCGGCAAAAACGATATTATCCCGTTAGCGCGATCGGAGTTAAAGATCCGCGGAAGAATCGCGTACGATCTCGGGCACAGCAAGGTCGTCGAAAAAAAAAAAAAAAAACTGGGCGGTATCTCTCGGGCCGAGGAAGCGATTCCGCGAAGCGATAACGGTCGGCCTCGCGATTCCGTCGCGTTCCATCGCGCTCGCCGCGAATCGCCGGCTGTAATTGGCATCCGGAGGCTCGGCGGGGCCCTCGCCGTAATTTTCCATCGCGAGCTGCTGGACCGCGAGAGAGAGAGAGAGAGAGAGAGAGAGAGAGAGAGAGAGAGGCGGTGGCGGCGACGGCACATTTGGCCACCTGATCCGCCACGTTCGTCTCCGAGACTCCGAGATTAGCCGCCCGCAATTCCGTCGAGAGCGGGCGAAAAATCTCACGGTCCATTCGGCGAGTTTCGTAAGAGGGAAAGAAAGAAAGGGAGGAAAAAAGAAAAAAAGAGAGAGAGAGAGAGGATCCGTAATAACGTGGCATCGCGCGCGCGGTGCCGAGCGTCGCGGACAATCGTGGCAACAGCGCGCCGCTCCCCTCGTCACTTACAAAATGGCGGCCGGCTGCCATGCCATTCTCGAATATTCACGTTCGGCCACGTGGACGAGCGGACAAAGACCGCCGGATGTCCCCCGATCGGGTCCACGCGCGGCGGCGTTCGACATGCGTCCGGAGAAAAACCGTTGCACCATCTGGCGCAACGCGTGGCCGGCGCGAAATCGAACGGAAGACGCGAATCGCGGTGATTCCCCTCCCTCGGAGCTCCTCGCGGTTGCTCCGGACACCACGTTCGGTTCCATATTGCGGCTCGCGATTATCAATTGATCTCGATACGGATGGTCGGATAGTCTCCGGTGCGCAAATTAGACACGAATTAAATGCAATGCGATCGAAAGCCTGAATTTTCTTCGGGTGTCGTGCTCTAACTCGTATTTTTTTTTTTTTTATTCTCAGATTACTAGAAGAACTCGCCTAATAAAACTACAAAAATGGGCAAGGAGAAGATTCACATTAATATCGTCGTTATCGGACACGTCGATTCCGGCAAGTCGACCACCACCGGTCATTTGATCTACAAATGCGGCGGTATCGACAAGCGTACCATTGAGAAGTTCGAGAAAGAAGCCCAGGAGGTAACGTCCCACAATTTCTACGCAACATAAAAGTATATAACCGGTGCGTCAGCGTTGCCCGCGGTATGATTTGTCGCGACATGGTGATGATACATTTTTTTCTCATTCGCGGTTTCCACCCGAGGATCGTTTTCGAATCCGTTGACGGCCTAGAGTGTCTGAATGTCATTTCGCTAAAGTCTTTTTTCAATAATATTAGAACGTTAAAACGCATCTAATAATAATAATAGAAAAATCTGTAATGGAATAAATCTAATTGAGACGATTGCTTTTTTTCTTTAGATGGGCAAAGGTTCCTTCAAATACGCCTGGGTACTCGACAAACTCAAAGCCGAACGTGAGCGTGGTATTACCATTGATATCGCCCTGTGGAAATTCGAGACCGCCAAATACTACGTGACGATCATCGATGCTCCCGGACACAGAGATTTTATCAAAAACATGATCACCGGTACCTCGCAGGCCGATTGCGCGGTGCTGATCGTTGCTGCTGGTACTGGTGAATTCGAGGCTGGAATTTCGAAGAACGGACAGACACGCGAGCACGCTCTTCTCGCGTTCACCCTCGGCGTCAAACAGTTGATTGTTGGAGTTAACAAAATGGATTCCACCGAGCCCCCGTACTCCGAGACCCGATTCGAGGAAATTAAGAAGGAAGTGTCGTCCTACATCAAGAAGATTGGTTATAACCCGGCCGCTGTTGCGTTCGTGCCGATCTCCGGCTGGCACGGGGACAACATGCTGGAGCAATCTTCCAAGATGCCCTGGTTCAAGGGATGGGCCGTGGAGCGCAAGGAAGGCAAGGCCGAAGGTAAATGCCTTATCGAAGCTCTGGACGCCATCCTGCCACCCAGCAGGCCAACTGACAAGGCTCTCCGTCTTCCCCTTCAGGTAACGTCGTCTCAATTTCGCTGTTCTCAATCTTCACGCGAGTAATTTTACATGATGATATAATTTTACAATTTCATTCGTGGTTTCCACCGGAGGATTTTTAATCCTTTGACGGCCAAAAGTTTGTCTGATTCTACGCGATATTATAAAGCGAACGATTAACTTTATTGAAATGGAATAATATGTTTTAACATATTTCTCGTAATTGCAGGACGTGTACAAGATCGGCGGTATTGGAACGGTACCCGTCGGCCGTGTTGAGACCGGTGTATTGAAACCTGGTATGGTTGTTACCTTTGCACCCGCTGGATTGACCACTGAAGTTAAGTCCGTCGAGATGCACCACGAAGCCCTTCAGGAGGCCGTGCCCGGCGACAACGTTGGTTTCAACGTCAAGAACGTGTCCGTTAAGGAACTGCGTCGTGGATACGTCGCTGGAGATTCCAAGAACAATCCGCCCAAGGGTGCCGCCGACTTTACCGCACAGGTACGCTCGTCAAACTTAATTGTACTCGTTTTAATTTATCTTTTCGACACTGTGATGAGAAACTAATGTCTTCATTCGCGGTTTCCACCAGAAGTTTTCTGATGATGGTTGAATGCGTCTGAGTGTCTCGATATTTAAATATAAAAATTAAATGTTATTAACTTTTAAGGCATTTTGAAACATGTAAATTATGAGCATGTAATTGATGCAATTGTCCGTTTACAGGTCATCGTGCTCAATCACCCTGGTCAAATCAGCAACGGATACACGCCCGTGTTGGATTGCCATACTGCCCACATCGCCTGCAAATTCGCAGAGATCAAGGAGAAGTGCGATCGCCGTACCGGCAAGACCACCGAAGAGAACCCGAAGGCCATCAAGTCCGGTGACGCCGCCATCGTCACCCTGGTACCCAGCAAGCCCATGTGCGTTGAGTCGTTCCAGGAGTTCCCGCCCTTGGGACGTTTCGCTGTCCGTGACATGCGTCAGACGGTAGCTGTCGGTGTCATCAAGGCCGTCACCTTTAAGGATCAAACGGGCAAAGTCACCAAGGCCGCTGAGAAAGCCCAGAAGAAGAAATAACTATCGTAATAGTTTCCGTGCATACACCGATAGTTTCCGTGCGAATATGCCGCCGGGCGAACAACGGCGTACACCAGCCGACGTAACTCACCCTTCTTTGCACGACTCGCAGGAGACGAATTCGACAGCATTGTCTACAGCGGAGCACCTCGTGAGGACTTTAACGCGAGCTACGATCGGGAATGAGAAAGCAACGATCCAATCGCGAAGATTGGCGCTTCGTGCATGCGAGATCGCGCGGCTACCGCGCTTCCTCGACACGCGGACATTTCGCTTGTCGAAATGGCTCCGTCATTTTTTTCACCGCAAGGAGTTTCGCAGGAAAGAACACGGGAGACATTTTGCCGCTGGCACGATATGTATTTTTCGTCTCGTGGGAGTCGCTAGGAGGAAGAGCGAACTTCGCGCGAGCTATCGTAAACAACGTACACCTACCAACTACTTCATAACGAACATCAACATAATTTAGCGCGGCTTAATTATATTTTCTAATTACTATACGGAAATAAATTCTGTATATATCCGATACTCGAGAAGAAACGTGTCATTATTACTCTACGTCGACATAGTTGCTCGATCGGTGACTTTGTCAAGTTTATCATCATCCTTTTAAAGAAACGTTTCATTTATCGCTCTCACACATCTACGGTAGCTATACGGTCTGAGATCAGAAGAAAAATAATATATATATATATATTGCGGCGATGTCCGTATATCATTTTGTCTTGGTAGCTTTTTTATATTAATCGTTCAGACTATTAATTCAGGAAATTTAGACTAGAGAAGGCAACGGTAGTAGGTCTTGACAAAGTTAGATTTCGTTGGGATATGGGACCTGTAATTTCCTCTAATTATCTTTCCATTCAATTGTAGGTAAGACAAGTTGTATCCCGATGGGGAAAAAGAAACTTTTTCTACGAATTATTCCTTTTATCAACTAACGTCAGACGAGAAGTGCATGCGCAGAAAAAAAACTGCTTTTACAACGACTCTGTATCCTTTACCTTCCCGCGATTCTTCTACAAACGACGCGAATTGGTTAACGGTTTTCTGTACATACGTATAAAATACCAGCGGTGACGAGTAAGAGCGAAAATAAAGAAGCCGCGCGGAAACGAGATGCCGGTGATTCACTATCACCAGTACGCAAAACCCGATTCCTTGTCTTCCTTGCAACCTGCTCGGATGCTGCAATCGACACTACCGCGAAGACTCGGAAAGAACGCTGTTCGATAAAGGCATGAAATGCACGTAAGCGCAATTTATTTAGTGGCACACGTATGAGACTCGAGGCAGTGCAAATATAGGGCAGAATTTCTTAATCGTGGCATATGGTCAACTAAATGGAAATTCGTATGCATGGTGGCGACCAGCCAATTTATTCCGCTGTAACCTGTACGAGAAAAAAACCTACTATATTATTTACGTGAAAAACGCGCGAAGCTTAATATTGTCATGTATACAGCGTTTAAAACTGTTAACAAATAATTAGAAACCGGTATGTTTTCACATCTAGTAGTACCATTTGTCTTTTACGCTGCATACGAATTGTTGCAATATTTATATTTCGTTTTATCGTTTATTTATTGATTTAAAAGGACTGCTATATCGCATTGTCTCAGTTGCGATTATGTATTTAATACGTGCGTTAAATGATGAGGTATTTCGTTTCATGTGCTGAGATTTCGTGAAATATAAAAAGCATTTGGAGTAATCGATGTCGCTATCTCTTTTCCATTTAATTGAAATGTATACTGGATGTATAAATATTAAAATACAAAAATTGCATTAACTATGGGCATGCATGATACGTGTTATATATTGAATTAGTATATCAATCTTAGTACGAATAACAAAAAAGAGAGTTTATGATAAACGATCTTCGAATTTTAGTTTTAGAGCATCACCTTTTATTTTATTTTCTTAATTTTTTCTTATACTGCGCGCGCGCGCTTGGTGCTTTGTCAGTTTTTCAGAGTTTGGAAAGTATGAGGATTTTTATTTTGCAAGAACTTGTGCCGTTGAAATCTAAGATAAAAAAAAAATATGGACAAAGTTATAAAAAGAATCGAGCGATAGGTGGCACTTGGTAACTCTAGCAATTTCAACATTTAAACAGCAAAAACCCCAGAGTCTGAAAAATTAGGCAAGATGAATCGGACGAGAGTTCACATTGGCTTATACTCCTAAAATATTGGTCCCAAAAACTGCAAAAATTGGTAGAGTATCGAGAAATTTAGGTAATCAGGTAAGACATGGCGCGGCTCAAGATCTCTTGTAATCTATATTACAAAATCACGTTACTTCAGGATGACGCAGTCGGACATGATGCATGAACATTTGGATGAATGCACGCCCAGGCACGTTCTATAACCAGCACGTGTCCAAGCATTTACTACCTTTGACCAGAGAGAAGGCTTAATTTTCTCTGCTTTGACTATGAAAGTATGAATTGTCAGTTGCTCTATACCAATCCCTCTATTTTTCCTATGAGATTTCTATGCGTCGCCAGAGATGAACCTCTGGCAAGTGGCAACGCAATAATTGGTCGCGTTCGGCGGAAAAGCAGCTCCATGGCCATTTTATACCAATGTAGATTGACTTTAATCTCGGTTTAATTTACTTTTTACTTTTTTCTAATTATTGGAACTAGAAAAACACAAAAAGTAAGAGTTTAGGGCCGATATCACAGTCTCCGATTAAACTCGATCACACTCTTTGTCTCTTTCTGGGGGGACAGTTAGAAAGAGATGCAGAGTGAGTTTAATCGGAGACTGTGATACCGGCCTTGTGAGCTTATTTCACAGTCTCCAATTAAACTCACTCTGCATCTTTTTCTAACTGTTCCCCCAGAAAGAGACAAAGAGTGTGAGTTTAATCGGAGGGATCAAGTTAATTGGAGACTGTGAAATCGGCCCTTCTGCATTGGATGAAAATGGACATCGGTGAACGCTCAATAGTTTTTTATTACGATTGGTTTCTATTTAGATTCAAGAAGGGACTAAAAGCAAGAACTAATCATTAAAAAATCTGTCTATATAAAAATGCTTATTATATTATGTAACTAAATTATGTATATTGTAATAACTCTTTTATAATGTTGTATACATACATTATATTATTATATATTGAAAAGTAAATTGTAAGAGAAATAAAATAAATGATAGAAATGTGAAAAAAAAACGTATTGTAAATAAAAGAGGACCGCCCCGAACGCGGAATCGGCGGGGGCGGTGAAGGGCCTCTATATAGGTTGACCCGTTTCTAGCGGATGTTGGTTAAAATCTAAGATAAAAACTAATATTTAATTTATAACTATATATAACAATAAGAAAATGCAAAGTCCAAAATGCATTTAATCGCAATGACATTCGGTACAAGCAGGACGGCTTTTAAAAATATTGCTTACATACATATACTTTTTTTTCCTTGATTATAAAGTATCAGATTAAATAAAATTAAATTGTGCATTATATATATATATATATATATATATATATATATATATATCAACATTATCATGCAGATGAAACCACGCAAATTGCAGATGTAGCACGGACGCGCACCAAAATGATGTTTTATCGGCAGTGTCGGAAAATGTACGTGGCTACGTAGTACCAATTTCGAAAATGGATGTAATGGCGCTAGTGTACAGGGGCTCTCGACCGGGATGGCCTCTCTCCTCTGTCCGAGGTCTCCTGTCTCGCTATGTCGAGGTTAGGATTAGGGAGTGTTTACTTGTTTACTTGTCAAACCCGCGGCGTCGCGTCGTGGGAAGACGTAGGCGAAACATGAGGGAGATCTGAGAAGGTTTGACGGCACGCCTCTCGCGCGAAATCATGTTTTTCCCCGTGGGATGGCCGCGGGTCCTCAACACCTGCGAGCAGGGCAAGATAAACGCGGTGGTGTGCAACAGGGACAAAATTATGTTCGCCATCCTCACCGCGGATGCTATCGTCATCTGGTACTGCAAGGCACGTAATTTAGGCCGAGAAAGATTTTCTCTCATCCCGTCCAAGTCGCGGTTCCAAATCTTAGATTTGGAGCGAGAATTCGGTTAATAACTTCATGTTTGGTAAGATCGGAACTCTTTGCGCGATTATCTCGTTATAGAACAATATTCTGTCCATAATACGTTGACAGAGCAGGGATATACAATTTTATTATCTGTACTGAGATCATAAATTTCCGCGTGACTCTACTCGGGTAGTCAAATCTGTCGAAAACAGATTTGACCGCAGAAATTGAGCAGAATCTGTTATCTTGAAATGATTTAAATTCCACCTAAATGCTTACGAAGCAACAGATTTTGCTCAATTTTCCTTGATTTCTGTCGACAATCTGCTGTCGAGCTATGTCGACAAGCTCAGCCGACAGAACGCAAGCAATGTAGACGCAGTTGATGCCAAATTGCTGCAACGTTCTGCTCTAATCTGCTGGCAAATTGCTGCTAACAATTTCATTGTGACTATACATGCTTTTATGATTCCTTGTACCTTTTACGATTAAATCTTTTACATATGTTAAGCTGCGCATGTTCCCCTTTGTAATTTCCTCGGATGTTTCTGTATCTGATAATTTTTGACACGCAATTTATATTGCAGCCCTGTGTACCGATTGTATTTAGCAGACGGTCCGCAAATTCTTTGTGGCAACATGGTGAGAACGTCTTGGTGCAATGGAGGCCAGACTCGAGCATGCTGGTTATCGCCACGTCCGACAGCTACCTGCTGTTCTACAGACTTTCGGACAACAGCGCGGAGGGTCGGGGACTTTACGAACAACGAGACTCGCCGGTTACCAGCTTGAAACGGGATAGCGCAGAATTATTTATCAAAGAAGTCATTCCATCCCTCGTCTTGAGTTTTGTGAGTTCTTTGATAATGTTTCCTTGTCAAGCGCAAAGAGAAATTAAAAATGAAATTAATTGTGTGTTATTAGTTAACCGATTAAATTATTTGGTTTATCAAAGTTGAATGGAAATATTGATTTTAACTTTATCTTGTTTATTCTGCAGGAAAAGTCTGCTTGGATCGACGGTGGGATCAGTTCGTTAGTTTGTATACGAGACGAGCTTATGGTAGCGACCAAAACTAGCCACGTGGTGCGCCATAAATGGGACGGCACCGTGAATCGCGACTATTCCTTGGACTTGAGACGTATACCGTTCAGTATTGATCAGCAAATTTCTACGGTGGCCGTACCACTGACGGAGAATAACGTTTATGTTACCGATATCGAATATTCACCTCTCGTTGGAGGTTTCGCTATTGTGCTAAATAATGGCAAAGCCGCATTTCTCACTGCTCAATCTTTGAAGTTTGATCCTAATCAAGTGCAGGGGATCTGGGCTCAGGATTTGGACGATGCTACTTGCGCCGCTGTTAATCATAAATATCGGTTAATTGCTATTGGTAGGCAAAAGTAAGTGTCAATTTTACAATGCTATTCTTGAGTTTATAAATGTATTATTATTATTTTATAAAATGTAATTATAATTTTGATATTTGTGCAACATATTTTGACTCGAATATTTTAATTTGCAGCTCCGAAGGCGTCGTATACTATGTCGATGAAACAACTGGCGGTTTAGAGATGTCGCACACCCTGAGTCTATCCTCCAAGGATTACCCAGGCCGACCGGGTAGCGTGAAATGTCTCAGATGGACGCCCGATAGTTGTGCTATCGCTCTAGCTTGGGAAGGCGGTGGCTTAGCACTGTGGAGCACCTTCGGTGCTCTATTGCTCTGTAGCTTGAAATGGGATTACGGCCTACGTGTGGATCTGACGCACGATAATCCTCTGCATATCCATACGATGGAATGGTCCGCGGAGGGTTATCAGTTGTGGATGCTGCGAGAATCTCCAGGATCTTTGGTTACCAACGAAAACGGCAACACAGCGACTGATTCAAATCGCTCTCTCATTCAATTGGACTTTGCTAAGAGTCCTCTGACTATCAATCCATGTATGGGCCATCATGGACATCTATATCTTCAAGGTGAAGATAGACTGTATTTAAATCTGGGCGCCGGATCGACCGCTTCGGGTTTTCATCTTGCCGCCGAAATGCCCAACGACAGTATGCTCCAGACACTCGCCGGCTGCAAACAGTGGCTCGTTGTTCCTATTCCGACTGCATACAGTGGTTCTAATTGGCCGATTCGGGTAAATATAATATTTGCAGAAAAACGTATTAATTACTGACAATTTTCATATTATTTAACTTTATTATTCTATCGTGTAATTTTGTTGATCATTTGATATTATAAATAATTCGTTAATATAACATTAATGAAAAAGACTTTTAAAAGTTTTGTTTTTTAAATATATCTTGTGTATATATCATATTTTTAAATATCATGTGTTAATTCATATATGTGTATTTATGTTTATAGTACACTGCAATAGATAGCGAAGGTTTAAGTCTTGCAGTGGCCGGTCGAACGGGACTAGCACATTACTCTCTACCTTCGAGAAAATGGAAATTGTTCGGTAACGAGAGTCAAGAGCGAGATTTCATAGTGACTGGTGGATTGTTATGGCATAAAGGATATCTCATAGCCAGCAGTTATTCCATATTGGACGATAAAGATGAGATTAGAATTTATCCGCGCGATACTCGGCTCGATAATAATTATGTCAAGAGCATTAGGATGCCCTCGCAGGTGCTACTATTGAATACGATGAAAGACAGACTCCTAAGTTTCTGTGCCAATGCTCAAATTAGTATCTACGATATGGTGTTGCAAAACGGCGTGGGTAAGTGCGAGATTGCTTCTAAATTGAAATCGATTTTTAAAAAGTTTCAATCAATCCTCAATCAATGGACATGCTATTATTATTTTAGAAGCTGGCGGCATCGAATTAACGAGAATACAAACGGTGGACATCAGTGGACTGTGCGTACATCCCGCTTGCGTAGTCAGCGCCACGTTGACCTCGATTCGCGCCGAGACCGCTGGCAGTCATCCTCATCCTGAGAGTCTCCTGCTGAACGTCTCCGGACGTCTTCTCATGGTACAACGTGAACATTCTACCGACAATTCGGAGGTCCTCTTCACGTGCGGCGCGCCGACAGTATTAGCATCCTACGTCGAGAACGTTTGGGTACCGTCGCGCTCGAGGAGGGACAAGCCGCACTTAACTGAGGCTCTGTGGTTGTTCTGCGGGGCTCACGGAATGCGAGTTTGGTTGCCGCTATTCCGTAATCATCAGGAGAAGGCCCATGCCTTTATGAGCAAGCGGATAATGCTACCGTTTCACTTGCGCATTTACCCATTGGCGATACTCTTTGAAGACGCGATTCTACTGGGAGCCGAAAACGATACCGTACTATTCACGTCGGATACTAACTCGCCCTTTTCACTGCCCTTCAATTTATTGGAGCTTACGGTATTAATTTTATTTCTTTCTGTATGTAGACAACTCTAACATATACAAATAAATACAGTGATATGTTAGTTAGGATAATTTATCGAGTTCTCAAGGAATTATTCGGAAATTATTCAGAAGATTAACAATTTTATTATTTTTAATTATTTATTATTATTTCTAATTATATGTAACTTAAATGTAGTGACTTTATATTCCAGAGTCAAGTGTATCTGCATCAGATTCTGCGTCAATTGATACATCGGAACTTGGGCTATCACGCGTGGGAAATAGCGCGCTCGTGCTCCGCATTGCCGTATTTCCCGCATTCATTGGAACTGTTGCTTCACGAAGTCCTCGAGGAAGAAGCGACGAGCAAGGACCCGATCCCGGATGCTCAACTACCGTCCGTCGTGGAGTTTATCCGCGAGTTTCCCGGTGTTTGGGCCAGAGCCGTCGTGCAATGCGCTCGCAAGACCGAAATCGCGCTTTGGCCGTACCTGTTTTCTGTCGCCGGTCCGCCGAAGAAGCTACTGCAAGATTGTTTGCAGCGTCAGCAACTCGATACCGCCGCCAGTTATCTGATCATTCTACAGAATTTAGAGCCATCCTCTGTCAGCAGGCAACACGCCACGTTACTGTTAGATGCCGCGTTAGAGCAAGGTAGATGGGAGCTATCGAAGGATCTTGTGAGATTTCTTAGAGCAATCGGTAAATAATCTCATAAATCTTTGTAAATATAATTAATTGTACTTATAAAATTAACATTAAATTTCTTTTCTAAATTTAGATCCGAATGACGTGGAGTCACCACGTACATCGTGGAGTGGCAGTGCGAAACTGGTAGGCCCTCCTCAGACCCCTCCTCTTTCTCCGCACGAGGATGATCTAGCCTTGGTCTTGGGCACTATGCAAGTTTCAAGGAGCCGCAGTTATAGTACCACGGTTACGCCCAAAGTGCAATCAGAGAAAGACGTCGCGCCGTCCTCTATGCTCGAGAAAACCCGGAACGTTGTTATGAGGCGAAAGAAATCGGTTCCGACAGTAAAATCGAGCGAGAAAACAGAAAGCAAGTAAGTTTTTCCTTTTCATTTGAAAGTAGATATTACCATAGAGTTACGTGAATGTTCAATATTTAAGACATCTAGAGAATCACATAAAATAAGTTAAAACAAAATATATTGTAAAGCAAGTTTTACAAATTTTCTATTTTATTCTTTTTTCTTTTGCTGTCGAACTAAAACTAATCAAATATATATTTTTTTTCCAGAGAAGGATCGGCGGAGGAGTTCTTCATTGATGTCATTTTGCAACGTCACGCCCGGCGGCTGCTTTCAGCTCGCCGCTTGACCGACTTGGGTAGATTCGCAGCCCGTCTTGACTTTCATCTAGTGACATGGTTCGCTCGAGAGCGTGATAGAGCAGCGAAAATTGACGATTATGTGGGCACGTTGAAGGCAGTCCACGAAGACTTTGCATTTCCATACCCGACACTTTCGTTGCCAACGCTGCAGAAACTTCGGAGATCTAGCCTCACCTCTCTACACTCCATAGTATCCGATGACGAGACCTTGTCCCCGAACTTGGTCGTCGACGTACCTGACAGCGGATACACTAGTCTTCCAAGCGGTAGACCACCGTATACAACGTTGGTCTCGCCCGTAGCGAGCTTAGAGACGCAATTTCCGACCGCAGAAGCCAAATTAACGCCGAACCTGATAAATGGTGAGTCCTTCGTTAGAGGTAATTCGAGGTAAACTTCTATTCAAGTAAATTTTTTTTAAAAAGATGCAAGTTACATATTTTTATGACAAAAGATCTTTGTGCACTAATAATTTTTTTTTTTTTTTTTGCGTTTGATTTGTAATTTCAGATGCCAACAGTGTTCTTAGCGATACTAGTACAATCTGGAGAGATGACGCAGACTCCATGGTTGGCTCTGTGTGCTGGGTCTCACCGGAGTCAGTGGGACCTACAGAAGTCAATCAAGCCTCATTGACTTCCCCATCAATCGGTCGGGCAGAAGTACAGCTTAGGTATAAATATATGCATATTTTCTTAATTAAAAATCAAAATTAAGAAATCAATGTTGTATATCTTTTATATCTACATGCTTATCTTTAAATCTTTAACAGGTATTTACTGCAACTGTTTCTCGAGGGTAGTTGTCTAGGATGGGCTGCGGTGGTAGCTACTGTTCTTCGAGACGCGGCAGCCATGGCTAGAACCGTCAGAACAGCACATGCACCAATGCAAACTTTCGACTCTATAATCAACCTGAGGGACGGATTACTTACATTGACTAAATGGTCTCATTCGGAATGGTATGTGTACATTATCGCATGTATCTTCACGATGTTTATATGCGGCAATTTTTTAAAAGTTAAGATTTAAAAATTTAAGTATTTGCTGTACAACAAGCAAGAAGTTTATTCTTTCAATAAGAGATATTTTAACGAAGATATTTTCTTAAATTTCTAATTTATTGAGTAACTTATAAAATTTAAATTTTTGGTAGAAAATATTTTTAATTTGCTCGATAATTGACAAGCGTTGATATACGCAATATATTCAATCTATGAGTTAAATTGATTATATATTCTCTACAATTTAATTATAAACATTGCTATTCTGATTTCAGTTTGGGATACCGTCCCTTCATGTCCAACATCCAAAGCCAAATATCATTGTTGAATAGATTGGTGATAATAAAGCAACAGCAGGAACAGGAGCAGATACCGGAAAGCCCTTCGCCGAGTCCGGCTCCATCCGCCGGCAGCAACCAACGCGGTACTCTCTCCCGCTCGAGGCATTCTTCGATTAGTCACGCTTCCAACACAGCTCCACTCGAAGAGGAACGCTCCCACGAATCGCTGTTGACCGTCGAGGAGTCCGTATTTCACGGAAGTTACAATAATCTCAACGCCACTGAGGACACGTCGCCGCAGAGCGCTTGCACGATCTCATAAAGGGTGCTTTACGAAAAGGCTGTCTGTGAACACTTTTTACTGTGTATTTTACATACCAAATGTTGTAATTGTTTTCATTTAAGACTAAATTTTAAAAGATATTTGATTATATGTTTCAGACACATAAGGATTCCGTATATATATATATATACATATTATATAATTATTACTTCAAAGAGATCTTATTTTAAGGCCGTTGATTAAGGCCTTGATTGTCTTAATGTTAAGGGTAATTTTTGTAATGCGACAATATTCTGCAAAACTGATACGGACGATGCAGGCTGTTCCCGGAACATATAATTATAAATCGGAGAAATCCTGGAAATTTGTACATAAAGTTTTGGAACGTCTTTTTATTGACTTTCGAAGATTTTGAATTGTACAGGGTGAAACGTGTAAAGGTGAATGATTCACATAAGCATGTGATTGTACATAAGCGCTTATGATATTATTGTTGAAGTATACGCTGTGTCGCGAGGAATAAACCTCGAACGCGATGTACGAAGTCGCCATCAGGGCCAACGGCAATTCTTAAGTTATTTTACCGCTGAGTATAAAAGTATGAAATGCTCATTCGCTAATTATGAGCAATAGAGAATAGCAATATAGTGAAATTAATGATTGAATAGCGGTTCAGAGATATTAAATCAAAATTGGCGCATCTGAAAGGTCTGATATTATGATAATTATGTAATACGCAAAACAATGAAAATTATTAATAAGCTATTTATACATATTGTATCATAGACGATCATACAAGTATATGTTATATTTTCTCATAAAACTTTTCTGTGCTTATTTTATTAGGTACTGGAAGATCTACACTCGTCGATAGCTCAACGAACAAGCAAAATCGGAGATATTGATAAAAGGAACATTGATTTACAGCGTAATTCTTAATTATACGTAATACTTTATGGGGTAAAATAAAATGACATATAATTAAGAATCATCCTGTATAAGATCCCGAGAGCGGATGCATTATTTTTCAAGATTTATCCGGAATAACGAAAAACATTTTTTTTCTCAAGTAAATCGCAGCTTTCAAAGAAGATGAAAAGTATAATATAAAATGACATGCAATCTATTTCACGTCATCACTATTTGTCGTTTGATAAGTTCATTCCGCTTAATCCCGCTGGACAAATGATCGATGAGTTATCAGTATCTAAAATACGTTCATCGAATCTAAAATATTCAAGTGTAATTATCATCGTCGTATCAATCTCGTGTTCCACATTGCGACACGTTTTTATGGGGAATGTTTACCTCGCAGGTGTTTCTAATACATCCGATACGTGATATTTCCTCCATTCGATCTAAAAGCAACGATTATTCAGCGCACGAGGAAAGTCCCATCTTTATCCTGTGGCACACATAATTTAAGGAAAGACGGTATTGCGTTGCGTTGTAACAGCGTTTTTGTCGAGCTATTATTTCTCAATTTCTGAAACTTCTACGAAATGTGTATCTATGAAACTCTATGCGTCTTTTACAGAATGGATTACAGTCAGCGGACGAGTTTATAATCGCGGAAAAAGCTAGGTGGTTTCGCAAGGAGGAAAAAGGGGGAAACACGTGCCGAAGATAAGAACGCAAACACTTTCGCGAGATTCCTGAAACTCCACGCGCAGAAGCACGTGCGAAACAACGAGAGAGAGAGAGAGAGAGAGAGAGAGAGAGAGAGAGAGAGAGAGTTTGGTCCCGCGATAATAACTACAAATACTCGAGCAAATATTTTAAAGAATCGCGCTGATTCGGAGTAAAAGGAATTAAAGGACGTAAGAGTCGCGAATGATAGCGCAAACGCAAACGCGCACGACGAAGAATCAGGATTAATAGCCGGTTAGTTACGCTCTGTTTTTGATTCACCTTTTTTTATAAATTCACGGTTCTCTTATTACAATTGTGTATAATTCTTTCTTGCTACGATTAATTGTCATTAATTAATTGTTAATTGAAATATCAAAGTGTTCCGCAATCCATTTGAATATAATTGAAATATTTAACTAAATAATTTCAACATACGACTATAAAACTAATAAAATAACGTGGATATTTTATTGTTGGCCGTCGCCATTAAGAGTCGTAAGGTGGAAAATCGAAGCGTTTCATTGCGACCCTTGAACTTATTGTTCCAACGTGTGATAATTTATTTCATTCAAAGTTTCACATTTGTATCTCGCGAGCTTACGATTGACGAGAATTCGGGTTTGCGTAATGTAATATTAACAGAGTAAAAGTAGAAAGTGTTTTTTTTTTTTTTTTTTTCCAGAGTAGAGTTTACTTGTTTACTTTATTCGGCTACTTAACTGTCACACGAGAGGGCGAAACATGTAAATTGGACGGATACAAGTACGGGACACTACGGGACGGTGAACGATATGTAAAATGTAAACAAACGCGTCAGTCGTAGACGCGCGATTCCGCATTAACGGTGGACACGTTTCGTATATCGGTTCGAAAAGTTGAATGTCCTCTGTATCGTGGAATTCCCGAGTGACGCGAGTGCATCTCGTTTCGAGACACTTCTTCTACGGCGATATACGTCCGAGATTAAATTTCTGGAATAGGGCAACGTGTTCGGTTCGGCCGGATCAACTTCGACGCGCAACTCCAAGTTCTACCCAGGTATAAGAGTCGAGGTTATAGAGCGAGGAAACTGATTTATTATTATTTTTTTTTTTAATTAGTTCTTTTGAGAAAGAGCGCGAGATTTTCATAAATTATTTGTTTAAAATGTTTATACGGGAAGTAACATTTATATCATTTTTATTTGCGTCCCTTCGCTTTATTCGTACGTATACGTATATCGGCGATTAAACAATGAAACTGATTTTATTTTAATTAGAATAATTATGCTAAGAACTGTTTAATTTATATTCAAAGTTTTTCTCTCCGGCATTGACAATGGTGTTCCATTGCGGTGTAGCTTTCGGGGAATTTGTCATGCCCTTTATTCGTGCCGCTTTAAATGTCGAAAATAATAATTTCAATTCGAGGCCAATATGAAAATATTATCTGTTAACAGGCCAAATCGAATCGATTTGATTTATTTGTTTATCTTGTTTTCGAAAGGTTTTGAGCAGCAATTTATATTTTCGGTTCGAAAGCGATACACGTGTGTTGTTCACTCACCTGCTCGTTTGATTTAACGTTTCGTATTTTATTTCCGAGTTTGAAGGGAAAACTTTTTAAAAATATTGGAAATGTGTAACAACCCGTGACAAACTAGCTAGAAGCTATATACCGAAAATGTTCCAGTGGACAGTGCTGCTCGTTCTATGATGTATTTTGTGCGAATAGAACAAAATAATTGTTCTCACAATTTTATGATAATTATTTTCACTGGTCAGTTTTTTATAGTAATTACTTTTACTAGTCGGTTTTTTATAGTAATATTGCAGGACAGTAATTATTGCAGGTTTTTGATGTGTATTTTGTGAATAGAACAAAATAATTGTTCTCACAATTTTATAGTAATTATTTTTACTAGTCAGTTTTTTATAGTAATTATTGCAGGTTTTTAAAATAAACTCGATCTTATACTACTTAATCGCTGGACTATGTAACATCGAATTCATTAGAGTTTATCGTTTCATAGAGAAAATTTTTGGAATTATGTTTATTACTCGCAATATATACGCGTCTGTATTTATACGCCTGCTGTTATCGTTCGTTCCATCATTAATTGTTTTAGTGCCAATTTTTATTTTGTTTGTCAGGTGCGGTTAATGTGTAATCTTTGAAAAAAGTAGGCACATGATATAAACGTCATCTCGCCTAGGTATTTAAATAGAATTAGATAGCTCTTCAAGCAATTAAGGATGTAATCTTATCCAACGCTTGACAAAACAAACGCAAACAAACGCGCTTATTTCTGCGACTGTAAAACTTTCTAAAGAAGACATTAACAATTTCGGGCCGAGCATTACTGCAATTTTTAACTTAATTTTCTGCGCTTCCAGCGTGAAGTATATATAAGTATTACGGGTACTTACAACTTACAAGGGCTCTGCAAGAAAACTTTACATAAAATACGATATCGTTGTGTCTTTCGACATTTTAATACGCAATAAGAATCCCTTTTTTCCCCTTATTTTTTCTTATTATTCCGTTCACGGACCAAGAAAGACCATTAACGTTTCTTCACGTAAAACTTCGTTTACACGATCGGGATAATTGGCCGTTACGGAGCTTTAAGTTATAAATTATTGACGTTCGATCACGTCGTGAATTATTAATAAATCGTAATGATAATGCAAATCTATTAAAACCACTAATGTTTAGCCGCGCACTTCGGTTTTGATTGAAAAATATGGAAAAAGTCTATCCGATATTTTACAGAAGTAACACGTATATCAATTACTTATTACATATCGGATGTGCTAATTTTTTCCAACAGAATTTATTCCCGCGATGGTATTTTCACGTTAAAGCGACAATCACGTTAACGAGATCGATCGTAAATGAGGTACATTCAATGTTCCGCGAAAACAAATCGGCCAAAATATCGATGGGACATTAGTCGCGTGGCGATAATTTTGCGCTGAGTAAACCTGGAACACACGGGACTAGCTAAAAGATACGTCATTCGCGTTGCATTGCGATTCCCCGCGGGATTTTCCCTTCGAACAAGTGACATTTCCGTCCTCGGGTATTTATTAGAAATAAGGTCGCGAGACGATAAAATATAAGTACACGCCAATTGCGCGATAATCGGTTAATCATCGTAATCGTGAAGCTAAACAAAGAGTAGCTAAACGAAACGATCAATGTTTCGCGTATTTTTAGCTGCTTGTCTGTCACATCGGGAAAATGTGTCGGATAAATGATTTTTGCGCCGCGTCGGGTGACGGTGCGGTCGCAGGTTGTTCTTTTTGCGTGTAAAAACGAGAATACCGCAGAAATCGATATTTCAAATTCAAGGTTGCACTTTATCAACTATGTATAATGTATATAGCCTTTCCTGCGGCGTGCTATTATGTTAAACTTGCAAGCCGCGAGAAAATGCGAGTCGAATGTCGATTTTAAGAGGCAATATCTCGGCGACGTGACGGGATAGAAGTTCGATAGTTCAGTAGATCAATCCTGCGAGAAGCTCTCGCAACGAGAGCCGCCGCGAAAGAGAGACAGAGAGAAAGAGAGAGAGAGAGAAGCGATAAAAGTATATATTTGTCTTGAATATTAAGAGGATGCAGAAGTTCTACGAATAATTCCGCTACATTTAATTTGTCAATAATAATTGCGTCTCCTCGTAATTATTCTTCGAAGTATATTCAAAAACCTCTTCATGGGGTAGTATATTACGTCGTTTGTTTGACGCATTAGATTTCCAAGGCGATGCCCAAGTCTAATTTGTTTACGTGCGAAATTTGTAACACGCGCTTTCGCTTATGTACTCGTTACGTCAATTTTTTTCTCGCACTAGTACCGGAATGCGTCACAAAGTATTTTAGAGTGATCGACAGGTTCGTGATCGCGTAAATTGATCCGTGAATTTGTAAGGGTATGATGAATCATATTGAGATGAAAGCATCTTTAATGTGTAATACTATTTATCCATTTAAACACAGAGAAGCAGTCCGCAGTCCCGTCTTACTTGACAAACAAACAAACAATAAAAGAAACGTAGCCATAAAACGTGTAGGATAAGAACAAAAGTATTTGTTAAATATTAAAATTGGGACTGCGCGTCTGCAGTCCCGATAGATAAGGAATTCTAATTCTTTATTTAGTTTCAAGTCGACTTTAGCACTAAAAACAGAATTTTACTTCCAAAGCTTATAGTTAACGTCGGAAGTTATAAAATTGCGATAAAAATAATATATCCTAATAATTAATCTTTTATAAAGATTTTGCAAATTTAAGTGAAACGTTTAGCATTTTTTGTGATAAATAAGTTAACTTTTATTTTAAAGTCTTGGGTCAGTAATTTATTAATCTGCCGGAGTGATCAAACTTCTCAAGTATATATTAGAAAGCTATTTACATCTAATAATCTCTTAGCGAATAATTTTATTTAGTACTTTATTTTAAATTCTCTATCTTTCTTTCTTTTTTCCTTTTCTCCTCGCGCTTCTTACGAAATTTTAAAGATAAAAATAAAATAGAACATTGTCTACATATCTTTATATACATTTTAAGGACGGTGAATTTATATCCGGAAGTATGATCGAGAAATGAGTGAAAAAAATCAAAGGATATCCGTGGAGATCGCTCAACACGTCTATATTTTAATCGTATCTCTATATGGGTCGGTTCGATATGGATTTATTGTCGAACCGCAAAGCTCTCTGGCACCGCGGCGCGTGTTATCAGATTGGTTAGATCAACTGAAAGCACGTGACCGATTAAAATGCCGCAAAACAACGGGATTACCTTGAAATCTCATTGCTGATGGCGCGGAGCGCGAAAAGGCATTTCTGTCCTGGGAGCAGTCCTGGGACCTGCAGTCACGAGGTCTCACGTCACATTTGTATAATATTGCATAAGGCAATATAAATGTTTAAGAAAGTTGAACTTACGCTTGACGCAGGTACATATTTAGCTTTCTCTATTTGTATCGGGTTTAATTTTACATTTTTTCGTGTTTTATTTATTTTTATTTTATTCCCTTAGAAATATAGTTGTTAAAAAAAAAGTACAAAAGTTTTGAAATTCTTTAGCCGCAGACATTTTTATTGGATATCGATCATGAAAATATTGGATACTCGATTTCAAAAATAAATTTGATTAACCATTTCTCGGTGCGACAATCAGTTTTTTAAAACATTTTTTTATTATTTATTCGAGCAGCCATTGCTCTGTCTTTATGTTGGTTATAATTTCAGTTTTCTCGAATAATTATGTAGGTACGTAAAAGAAAAATTATTTAAGAAGGCTACTGTTTAAATAATATAAAATATGATATCACAGAGAGCATTGTCTTTAAAAAACATTGTAATGCAACGCACTCGCGCATTTTCGCGCGATTATTCCGGAACAAAATCAGAGAGAAGATTTATCTCGTGTCACCTACACACGTGACGATGAGGATGCGAAAAGTTAACGTCACCGATTCGTATTGGCAAGAGCCTTCCCCCCACAATTCGTACGTCAATTTACGTCAGAAAAACCCGCTGTGACTTTCTTCGGCGTGACGACGCGAGTCAATGAGCCGTCAAACAAGTTATAAATGATTTTTTAATTGAATATCAACAGAGCTGGTATTCAACATCCAAATGTTAAGTACGCGCGTATATAAAGAGCGTTAACTCGCGTGGAACCGGTGATAATTAACGATGATTTAAGAGCATTATCAGTGTTTATGGTAATTGATTAGAGATGCGAAAAATGATAACAGAACGATCAATCATTTGGCTAACACAATGTACCGCGAAAATATATTGCACCAGAGATTCTCAACTCATTTAAATATTTCGGACACTCAGTGTTTTGTGCAAGAATCATTAACTTACTAACGTCTGTAAAAAAAATACGCCTACATCTCATATTTTCCTGGATGGATTAATATTTTTAATTGGTTCTTAAAAATCAAGACTACTTACTTTTAATTATTTTGATCAGTCAACAAATATAAAAATTAAAAGTTTCATTACACAGAATGTTAAAATAAATATTAAATTAAATTATATGTTGCAATCATATTTACACTATTATCGAGAAAAATGTAACGCGACAGAAATTATATATAATTCGATGGTTAATTTAATCAGAATCTCATTGCGCAACACTACCGTTTGATTGAAATTCGAATCTCTTACTCATCCCGTCCAATATCTCGGAATCTTACATCCATACGTGTGTTAGTCGACGAACGATTGAGATTGTGCATTGTTAAATATACTGGGATCTAACAAGACGAAAATATGTTTGCTTAAAGAATCGCTCACCGCACGAGAATGCTAGTGCGTATTTAGTCGTTCGACAGTTTGCATTATCAACTATAGCTTTATCGATAGTTGTTTGCGAAATGTACTATACGCTTCGCGCATACAAACTTATCAGCGATATGATCGCCGATATTTAGTCTAATTGTCATTGTAATGGTATGTTATGTGATCGAACTTAGTGACAACATCTGGATAAGAATATCTTATCGGAATGTCGATATTCATCAGCTTCCGATATATTAAATATTTCAAAGTAGATGTTTCGTTTTTTTACATTAGCTTGCGAATAAGTATTGGATAAGTATTGAAAATGTCTTATCCAAAAAATGGCTAATATGTACAGCTGAAAATAATTAGTATTTCGTCGGATATTTAATATGCAACTGCATTTTATTCTAACTGCCTTTCAATGTCGACGGTCAGCTATTGTTGGATCCTGTATCGGAAACTAACAACAAGTATCGACACTCGGATAAGGAATCTTCATTCAAATTTATACACTTTAGACGGTGCACATCTCAAAATATCTCAATACTTCGGTAATACGAAAAATAGAGATCTATACTTGGATAATGTATAAAAATAAAGTACACGTATTTTCAGATTATATGTATATATATTTGAATATAAACATATAAACGCAGTAAACAATTTGCACGGAAGTTTCCGCATTTTTCGCACCTCCACGACAGATATTTTTCAAGCAGACATATTTTCGCCTCGGATCCAATATTTAATGAGCGATGATGCACAATCTCGATTGTTATCATTGACTAGTGCAGATAATGGGAATATTAAAACCGGGAAAACAAGAGATTATTCTATGCAGATTATTTTATAATAATCGTCTGATTATCCTCGCGTTATTCTTCTTTCTCGTGGATGCATTTTTATATATTTTATAATAAACTTTGGCTTTAATTATTGCAAAATATGGATGTGCATTGAGCAGCCTCGACACCTTGCAATTAGACTATATATAAAAAGGAGAGAATATTGAAGAGAGAATATTAATGTGTTTATTTATTCAAACCGGATGAATTTAATGAAAGTTGGAAAAGCGATAATCAGCAAAGGTACAGCAACATCACTGTTTTATTAATGTTTCCAATTAATAATAAACTCTTAATGAATTAGTATAGCGTTAACGACTTTGAGAAATTAAAATTAACTTTCAAATGCGAAAATATTACGAAGATTATAGCATCTCGTCTCGTCATTAACACTTTGCAACAATTAAACATTCGCGGGGGCGGGGGCACGCATCGCACTCGCTGTAGGCCGGAAGTGAAGACTTACGGTGCATACGGTATACCCATCTTATACGCAATAGTTTTAATTACAAACGTCAGCAATTAATTTCCTTCGCGAATTCGTCCGTTACTCTTCAACGTGTCGATATAAATATCGACCTGTTCACCCAACGCGCCCCCCGCGAGCGGACATCACGATGATGGATTAGGATTACCCGATCGAGACGTACGATCTCCCGTGCCTCGAGGCAAGATTCAACTCGAGGGGGACTGATGTCGGAAGATTTCTAACTGCGGTACACACACGCGAGCGCGTGGCACAGTTTACATGCTAGAAGATTCTCGCGACGCGCCGCGGCCGCGCGGAGGGCATTACCACCGATAGCGCGTGATCGAATCGAATTCCCGGCAGCCCGGAATCGGAGAGTCACCACACCACGTGACGATTAGCTCGTTCTCCAACAACGTCGTTGTCGTCGTCGTCGTCGTCGTCGTCGTCGCGGGGGAGGCTGAGGTCGTCGCCGAGGAGGGAGAGGGAGCTCGCCCCGCGCGCGATGCGTTTAAATGGCCGGCCGCGCGTCGTCGCGAACTCAGTTTCACCATTGCGTCGCGAAAACCGGTCCGAAATCTTATATACCTGCGACATAAATCCTCGTACGCGTATACGTGCATTATTCGCCGTAGATATTACCATTGCGAAAGCGGTTTTCTCATTTTCGCATTTTCGTTCCGCGACGTCCCCTTTAACGGGTATAGATAGGGAAGTCAGCGGCTGCGAGAGACCCCCACTGGAGAGACTGGCATCAGCTTTTCGGAAGAGAGCGAGTCCGCTCTGACAAATGCCGACGAAGACCTTAACGGGACTAGATCCGCGCAGCCCGTGATGCCTCGAAGTAGCGGAGAGGAGAATTTTCGAGATTGAAACGTGAAATTTCTTCGAAATCCCTCGGGGAACGAAGCTGACGCACTCTCTGCCCCGTTCCGTTGACTCTTATTCTTCGTGCTTGAGGGAGACAGTCGCCGAGAGCCGAGGAACGAAAACGGATCTTCCTTAAGCCGATTACTTATTGGTAATCTAAAGTGAGTGTAATCTTCATTAAATCCCCATTTCCTTTAATCCGTTTCCAGGATTATCAGAGATCCATTGAAATAAAAACTGTTACAAAAAATATCGACGAAGGCCGTATAATTTATCAATATTAAGTTTCTTTCTTTTCGAATTGAATATCTTGATGACCGATAAACTGCCCCAGGTATATAGCAGAGTGACGTCAAATGACGTATTAATAACGTTCGATCAGATTAACCATCAGATTGTAATAATTAACTGATGTGTGGAGATTACGGGGCAGGAAGGTCAGTTTATTAAATTAAACGCCCCGGTAGGCGTCAGCCTAATCTCCTTATACTAATTCCACTACCGAGCCTCGTACCAATCGCGTTCCGCTCGTATCGCCGCTCGACGGGCTCATAGTAAATTTCTTCAATCGACCGGCACGCCGGCAATTATCTATCTGTTCGCGACGCTCGCTCGTGATGTTTTTCCCCGTGATGGAAAATCTCTACCGAGGATCGTATTTCAGACGATATAGTTTCTCGCGATTTTGCTTTCGATAAAGAAGAATACCGGCGAGCTCGCGTGTCTTCGCCTCCGCGCCACGATAACGATCGATTCTCCCCATCGATTTGCGCAATCTGAAATTAATCCATCCGCCTGCGGTTTATCTGAGTTTTCGGTCTCGCGGTATAATTAGGTGTAATTACGTACTCCAGTTCGTGTTCGTCTACGACTAGACCTTGGGCACGCGAGAGAGAGAGAGAGAGAGAGAGAGAGAGAGAGAGAGAGAGAGAGAGAGAGAGAGAGAGAGAGAGAGAGAGAGAATCATTGTCAAAGCGATAAGCGGGCACGCGCGTTTATCAATTGATGATCTTTTTACTTGCAACCGAGCCGGCTCAACGGCTAATGCTCATTAATGCAACAAGAGCTATGAGGATATCCACTCGGGAAATCGCCGTGCTTGTCGCGGTGCACGTTTGTAAAACAAGCACGAACACATGATTCGAAGTTTATACCGAATTGCATTTGTTATCACGTATACATACACACGTATATACATTTTATGATATTTATTGATACATGCGCGATAATATAATCCATTACAGATTGTGCGCGTCAAAAACATGATACACGCACCCGCACATACATGCGGATCAAAATAAAATATCATTCGAAGTATCAAACAAACTGAACGAAAATATATTTATATTGCGAGAAGTTGTTTTCGAAAACCACGATAATATCGGTATTGAGCTAAAATTAAGAAATAGAGCCCGGAACGAAAAAGACCGCTTTATCTATGTTAAACGATGTCATTTTTCTGGCAATTATTTTTTTTCCAACCATGTAATTACCGCAGTTGTTATATTTATTGCAAAAGTTCATTTCAAAAACCGATAATATCGGCATTGAGCTAAAAATAAGAGATAGAGCTCGGAACGAAAAAAAAGACCGCTTTACCTATTTTAAACGATGTAATTTTTCTGGCAATAATTTTTTTCCAACCATGTAATTACCGCAAAACAATTTTTTGCACGGATGTCCTTCGTGATTAAAATCGTAAGATTGTTAACGTGTAGCAATTTGAAGTTAAATGAATCATTAATATGATAAGGAACTAGTTTTGCGACATAGTCCTCTTTTTTTCATCTTTTGTTTGGCTTCGATGCTAGTGATCGTCAATCATCTTCAAGTCGCGTAGGGCGCGCGTTTCGGATACGCCAGTGGAACAATTATACGCGACCGCAACATCTTGATGTTTTATGCAAAAAAAAACTGCAAACGTTTTATCACCTATTATAAATGTCATAAGATTTTATCTTAGAAAACCCGCAATATATCACTCGAAATGTTTAAAACGTTCAATTTTCTGAAATGTGATTTCTTGTTCTCCAAAAGGTGATGAGAGGCACGAAATAAATCTTCCCATAATTTTTCAATAATTTAGAAACCGAATTAACCAATAAAATATTCTATAATTCCATTAATTTGTAAAACAATTTGAAAATAATGAAAAATAGAAAGAAAATATTTATTTAAAGAATATATATATATTAATAAAATCAAAACGTTCTCTAATTTTGTATCCTGCTGGAAATAAGTAATATATCATTGTTTAACTTAAAACCTCTTAAATTGCAATGCACGTGTCATTCTCGTTTCGTTATTCCATGGCATTTTTATTGGATGATGATTCAACCGCACGAGGAGATATCTTTACATTTATTTCCTCTTAAGACCGTGTGCTGACGTTTATTAAAGCATGTAAACGTATTATAACGTGACTCATATAAATCTCAGACGAACTATGCGTGCGATCAGCGCTCGAGGAGATCACAAGATTATCTGGTTCATTGCCCAATGTTTACGATATTTGAACAGATTGTCACTAGTCCACGGGTAATCGCCGTGCAATAAAAAGTAGGCGAGTCGAAAAATTTCTCGTAGTCATCACCGCCGAGAAACTCATGTGTACCGTCGCGTTGGCATGGCACAAAATCGCGGAATATAGGCTTTTTAATTCCCTTATCGTTTTCATTTTGCTTCCATTTGCAAGCAAACGTCGCGGTATTGGCGAAACAATCAGACGAAATGACGCCAGTCAATCGAACCCACTTGTAGTAATTGCTACTTCTAACCAGTGAATTACGCCAGCTCTATCGAAGATCAAACGCCGACTCTGTGTTCGTCGGCACGTCGTGCACTTTGTGCGCGCGTGAGACGACATATTTTATTTCAGTTTTAGATTATTCGGACACGTTCGCTCGAAGACACCTATATATCGCGCCGAACGAATGTCAATTTCAACTGATAAGCTTTAATCCGTCGTAATAAAATCCGTCGCGAGTGATAAAGAAAGTACTCGACGGGAGCTCAATCTTAAGTTGTGATAAAAGTTTAATTTTTTTTTTCGATTTTTGCGAAGTCTATTAAGGACGTAGAAATATTAAGAATTACACAAAATTTTAAGATATAAATTCTTTTATAAATATAATATCAGCATGTAAATAAAAAAAATTTTTTTACCGATTAATTTTTTAGAACATTTCTTCTAGCAAAAAGTCACGATTTTTTAACGTCACTTTTACGCCACACAATAAAAGTTTTATCGCGTAATCTTGTATGTGCATTTTATACTGCGAAGCACTTAACCAACGTATACTTGAGATGTGACAAGAAGTCTATATCTATTTTCTATTTCCATTGTCCCATTTAAGTATAAATGTCAATTAAATACACATTTTGATATCGATTTATTACTGCGGCTCTGCTGCAGTGCAATTTAATATTGCAAGACTATGTGATCATATTTTTCAAATCTTTATACTTTTAGTATCATTCTTTCTATATTAAACATAAATTTATTCAGTTCTTAACATTTTTAATAAGCATTTTTGTTAATAATTGACGTGCAGTATCGAGACTGCCATTAGAACCCATTAAAAAATCTTCAACTTTGTTATAAACGTTCTCGAAAACTAACCGGTGAAAAAATTTAAAGCAATTTATATGCTAGCTGACATTATTTATAAGAAAGCTTGAGTTCTAAATTTTACGCAATTCTAATTCCTCGTCGCCTTCGTCATTATCTAATTAGAAATAAAAGAGATAAACGTAACTCTTGGAAATAAATTTAAATACGCACGAAACTTAGACCTTAAATATGCACAAAGTTTAATTAATTCTTGATTAATTGTAGACGTTAAAATTATCTCTATAAAAGTCACGTCTTCTCTAATTAAAGTGTTACATATTTCGTATTTTATTATACATTATATTTGCCGCATATCGAGCACTATTATCTAATTAGCAATGATGTTCAATGTGTAACGTATATAAAAAGAATTGCTCGGAAAGACTTAAATTAATCAAATTTCATATGTGATTACGATTACAATCGAGTCAATATTGGTGAAATCAAACGTAAATACGAATGAACTGCAAAAATTCGTCTGGGATCGTCAATTTCGAGCTGCCGCGAACCGAGCAGGAAAGTATGTCAATAAAATTAGTCACCTGATTATACTTATTGCTTTGTCGTCTAATTGCAATGATTGATGCAGAATTGTGCTTGCATGTCGCGCGCTTACGCGCAATGCGGCTTCAATATCAAAAGCATACCTCGAGTGAGGATTCACACGGATTATCTTCCGTGTGCTATCATCACGAGGCATTGCGCATTATCAGGAGGAAAAAATCTTCTCCAAATAAGATTTAAACAAGATCAAAGTTAAACCCACGAAAATTAGAGCCATAAGCGCTACGAATATAAGTCACAAAACCGAGCGAGCGAGCGAGCGAGCCGCGCGCTGAGTATCTCTCAAAATTAAACGCCCGTATAAATCGCGGAATTGTAATTTCCCTACGGCTCTGAAATGAATGGACGAAAGTTTTCGCTTTAATTTTCAATAAAGGAGAAACAAGCGCGATGTTCCCGCGGGACCGCCGCGCGCGCGCGAATTCGCGTAAACTGCTCGTACTATGGCCGCGCGAGGCAATATCGATCCCCCCGCAGGTTCTGTGGGGAGTACAAGATTTTAAAAGTTATGAAACCCCGGGTGTCTTACATAAAATAGAGACACTAGTTGTTACGATAACCGCGAGCTCACGTAACCCAGCCGGCCTGCATTTGGGGGCTGTGCGCGCCCGCGACGCGCTTAAGCGACACGCTTTTAGCGTATGAGAGGAATCGCGGCAATTCCGCAATGAGAAAAAAGAGACGCTTAGCCGGATAACACTCCTGACAGCATCGGGTTACTTTGGCGAACGCCCAAAAAAAAAACTTTAATATAACTGATACAATTGAATTAATATTTGTAATTATATTATAAGTATCTGTTGCTGAATTAACATGTATCTAATTACAGATGCCGTTATTACAATATTATTAATTGTAATAGCTGTTGTATGTAATATTAATCATAACAGCTATTGATTTTGGTTAATTCGACATTTTTCGCTCGGACAGAAACAGTCATCGCTTTTATTGTTTATTTGGCGGCATAACAAGCAGATATCTCTCGTTGCGATTCTCTCGCGACAGAATTTGCTCCGCGAGTGTCGAAGCGACGGATCACGTCTAATCTAATCATCTCATTTATGATATAGTGATATAATATTTTCATAATGTATTTTTCCTATAATGGACGAGATAAGGTGGGTTAAAGACATCCTCGTGACAACGTCGCCTTGACTGCAATTAGTATACTTGGTTCACGGCCAAGTTTAATAGACCGATCGTGGTGTCTTCCACTTCGCGAATATCGTCTCTCCAATCGTTTTAACTAACGATGACTATAATAGAGTATCGCGATCGCGTTGTCACATGTTATTAATCTAATCGCCAATCAGCTCGGGATATTTTTAATTCTTCGAAACGCGAACGTTTCTTCTTTTATGAAATTATCCTCTTTTTCTCTCCATCTCTGCATCTCATTTGATTTTTTTCTATATCTTTTTTGCAAAGAATATAAACACCTGCTGTGCAGATTATTTCGCAGCAGATCATTTTATTTCTAATATATAGCGTTTGCGAATAGAAAATTTCGATCGTCTCTCGTTGATTTGACCTCGTATTAATTTTGATATTTCACGTTTTCAGAATGAAAGACAATAGCAGCTCGGACAGCAGGCAGGGGTTGGAGGGCTATGTGAATCACGGCTTAACCGGATCCACCAACAACGTGGATCTCATTCATTCGTTTCAATCTCTTCACACATCGCACGGTAACCATCGCGATATACAAGGCTCTTCAGATTTCATCTGTAAGTCCTAAACGTATAGCGCAAAAGGTTTTGATACTTGATACGAAATCGTATTTTTTGCTGAGCTGCACACAGAGCGCTTGGGGGAAAAAATTTTCCATACATTATATATATATGAAATATGTCCATATATGTTTCCTCTCTTTTGTATAATCTTTGAACGTATATACAAGAAAAATAATTAGAAGAATTAAAAAATAATTAAAAAAATAATTCTTGCATTATATAAACTAACAGAAATTATATAAAAAGAAATACAAAACATATATAATGAAGATATATTTTATATATATAATTATATGTGAAAAATTATTTCCCGGATGGATACGCAGGGGGAACGCTGTATAAACATATAAGTTCTATTCATCGTCGTATTTTAAAGCATAATTTACTTCTCGCACGCGGCGAGGATGCCACAAAAGTGAGTACCTATCGTAAAAATCCACGACTGTTCGGACAAGCATCTAACAGCGACTCGTGTTACGAAATCGGCCGAGATCTTGCGTGTGTTTGATACTTCAAGCTTTAAGTATCTCACGAGGGTGATAATGATATACGAAGTCTCGTGTTTAAACTTAATTTGACAGAGATAATTTGAATTGTCCGTCCTATACGCGTTACACCGCAGTTACGTCATCTTGAAACATAAAACAACAAGATGCGGGCGCAGATATACTTTAAATTTATCAAATGCAGAAGATTTCGTAATTTTTCAATTCAATTTTACACAACGACGTATAATAGAAAAGACGATAACTATAGTTTCTGATCTGATTACATTTTCATGTAAATTTATTGATATCGATCGTCACGCTACGAAATTTCGGCTTCACGCCACGGCCCCAATTTGTTCAGCGGAGATAAGGACTCTTGCTTCACAATTGCATCGTATTTAATAGTCATTGATAAAAAAAAAACAACCTTTGATAAAATTCCACATTGATAATTTTTCAAGTTGGAGATGATAACAGTTGATTCAATTTCAATAAACGGTTTGATAAATGTATTAGAAAATATTGCAAATAATCAAGATAAGGAAATAGAAAAGATAAATTGTTGTATAAAAATGTTTTTTATATTCTAATATTGAACGAGTTTAATATATTAGAATGCATTATTAATCACCGCTGACCCACGTTAAACTTTTCCGCTCAAGCCGTTAAATATTTTATTTTTTAGTTGTTAATAATTATTTTTATATTAAATGTTAGTACTAAGCAAATGTTCAATAAAAACATGGGCTTTGTTTTGTATTTTGTACTTTTTCTTTATAATAATAAAAATTTGTTTACGTTTGTAATTATTATGAAACACAATTTATTTAACAACTATAATGAACATACTGCATGATTCACCTGTGATCCACGCGATATGGGCAATCCGGCACGGAACGTGTGTTAATCTTTCCATCATTTTATTTCTCGGTAAAAACATGTCATATATAATTAAAATTTATAGTCTGGCACAAAACGTGTTAATCTTTCTATCATTTTATTTCTCGGTAAAAAAAAAGTGTCATATTGCGCATCGCGCTCGTATAAAAGTAATAAAACAAATAATTAAAAAATTATCGTACTTTCGGGAGTTGCTGCATTATCAAAACTGCATAATCAAAGCGCCTGATGACATTAATGCATGCAGGATCACGGCAATGTGCCTTCACGTCGCCAATGATTTCATTCCGCGAAACTGGTTCGCCTCCTTGACGCCGGCGAACGAAAAATCGGCCTTCTGAGGAGTACATAATGTTTTTAGAAATTTACATCTCAGCCTATATGTATACGCGGTAGCATATATTTTTTTCCCCTTTTTCTTTTCACGTGTGCCTGTATTCGCCAAGATAATAAATTCAAGTGTCGGCTCTGTCTGTACGAGAGTACTCCGTCCTTGTTACCGTGCTTGTCACCGTTGCATTTTCGCGTGCACGAAATTATTTATGGGCTGGTGGGCCGCGTATGATACGACAGACGCGAATCTCCGTGCAGTTAAAAGTACATGCGGTGTTATGGTGAAGTTTGGCCAGCTGGTTTTTGCAGATCGTTCTTATTTGCGTTATAAGGTCAAAAAATTATACGATCGAAACGACTGACAAATAATTGAGAAGGGACCGAAAACAATTTGCACTTAGTCATAGCAATCATTTAAGATATGAATCATGCATTTTTAAACCGAATAAATCTTATAAAACTCGAAAAAAAAATAATATCGGAAACGTGTTTAAATCAATATTAGATTATATAAATTGACAAGTGAAAAATTACGACTGAAATTACAAGACTCTTTATAAAATGAATTTTCACGTGATATGTATCTGAGAAATATAAATAAATAAAGGGTTGAATTTATATATTATATAATAAGAGCTAAAATTTTAAGGATGACGTAAATTTTTAGACTGTTATATACTCATATTATAAATTTATTTGCCGTGTGCGAACAGTGATCGAAGAGCCGGGGGATGACGAGGTCAAGCAGAAGGAAGGCCTCCTGACATCGGCGTTGCAGCACGCGAGGCGGCGTGCCAGGGCCATATGCACGAAGAAAACCCTTTACAAGAGGCTGCCGGTCTTGAACTGGCTGCCAAGGTACAACGCTCAAGATGCGCTCGGTGATCTGGTGGCCGGGATCACCGTGGGCCTCACCGTCATTCCTCAGTCGCTGGCGTACTCGAACGTCGCCGGTTTACCGCCGCAGGTACATAAACCAGCGAGACGTTTATCGCTCGCGCAATGACTTACGGAGATTTACATAAGAATTGCGACGAGATTACGTTAGTACGTTTGCACGTTTGGCCAAATGTTCTTTTGCTTAACTTAATTAATAGAAAAAGAAGAACGAAATCTCGAGGTCTTAAAAGAAGAGTATGAAGAGTCTTACTAATAATTTTCAAGAGATACGAAATAAATAATGGCTATGTCTTTTAAAATTTTTTAATTGCAGATAGATTTAATTTGATAAGATTTTAGTTGCTTACAAAGATCGATATTGAAAAGCGATAGATGATGACTGGGCTGGACTTAAAAAAAAAAAAGCCGGTTTTATATTTTTTTACATACCTTTTTTAGATATATAAATATGTATGTATATCAATCTTTTGTTTCAGTATGGTTTATACGGCAGTTTCCTGGGTTGCTTCATCTACGTGATTTTCGGGTCTTGCAAAGACATACCCATGGGACCCACTGCCATAATATCTTTGTTAACTTATCAAACAGTGTCTCATTTGGACGCTCCGGTGCCGCATGCGATTCTATTGTGCTTTCTGGCCGGAATCGTGGAATTAATAATGGGTATATTCGGTCTCGGTAAGACGTTTTCAGCAATTTATCAAGATTAATTTAATTTGAGATCGTAAAACACCTCGGTATTTTTAAAAGAGCCCGTCGTTGAATATGAAATTGCATAAAAAGAGCGGGGCGAATTAATTATTTTACGTGAATTAAAAACATTAAGAGGTTTTACTTAAATTAACTCCATAATTAATAATTTTGAAAAATTAAATTTAACAATAACAGTATCAAGTAGTGCTTTAGTTGAATTTTTTAACATTTTCAAACGTGAGATAAAATTCATTTTCTAATTCTATTTAATATTTAAAAAAATGTCGCTTTCTCTTTCAAATCCCGCATTTATCGTGTGAAAACTTGAGATCATATTTCGTTGTTTCCTGTTTTTTAGGATTTCTAATAGATTTCGTGTCCGGACCGGTAAGCTCCGGTTTCACGTCGGCGGTGGCTTTGATAATTGTCACGTCGCAAGTCAAAGACCTTCTCGGTATTCCTGCCAAGGGCTCTCAATTTATCGAGATGTGGCGGAGTATCGGTGGACTGATACATGAGACATCCGCCTGGGACGCCAGTCTTGGAGCATCCTGCATAGCACTGCTATTAATTCTGAGGGTAATTATTCGATACGGCATACGAGAAATGTATATTGCGAGAAATTATTAAAATCCTCTCGCAACGTGACGTAAATATTTAAATTTAAATCAAGCGATTTAGATATTGCACGTGTATAGAATATAAATTTAGTGCAGAGAGAGCATCTCGTTTAAAACGCGAACCGGAAATAAATTATAGCTTTATTTTAAATTAATATTTGTGATAACTTTCAGAGAGAAAGCGATTAAAATTATTAACGGGAAACACTTAATTAACGATAAAAGCGATTTAATATTATTATTAATATTACTGCAATAAAATAATATTTTTACGTGTGATTGCAGTTATTAGCCTCATGCAAAATCGGCCCGAAAAAGGAGGAGCATCATACTACCAAACATCGAGTTGTGAATAAAATCATCTGGCTGATCGGCACCTCGCGAAATGCACTCCTAGTAGTAATTTGCGGTTTACTGGGCTGGAGTTTTCAAAACAACTCGCCTGTCAGATTGATTGGTATGCAACGAAAATAAAATCTGTTTTTTCGAAAAATACCGACCGCAAAATAAACTTTTATCAAAAATAACAGGCACATCGCGTCGTAACGTGATATAAATAAATGCAAAATTTCTGAAAAAAGAGAAATTTTGATTATGAATAATTATAGTGAGATAAAATGTATACAAAATCTATTTTGATTGCATGTATATTGTTGAAAGAGAAATTGTTATTAAATCTTAATAAATCATAAGATTCGAATATCCGATAAAGTGTCCTAAAAAGTGAAATTTCTTATTTCAGGCGACATACCGGGAGGTATGCCTGCTGTACAAGTTCCGCCATTCGGATTCGCCAACGATGACAATACGACGGTCACGTTTATCGAGATGCTCGGTAATCTGGGCAGCGGCATCGTCGTAATACCGCTCATTTCTCTAATGGAAGACATCGCTATCTGTAAGGCCTTTGGTAAGCAAGCCTCAGAAAGTTGCGTGTTTCGCCGCGTAATTTCGCATTGAGAACTGATCAGAACTTTTATCACGAAGGGCCGACATTTATCCTTTTATCCCAATGTGATCGAATTGCTTGGAACTTCTCGTTTAGACGATTGCATTTTTACAGCTAACGGAAAATCGGTGGACGCCACGCAGGAGCTGATAGCGATCGGTATATCGAACATCGGAAATTCCTTCATGCAAGCTTTCCCGGGCACGGGATCCCTCAGCAGGAGCGCGGTGAACAACGCTTCCGGTGTCAGGACGCCGTTCGGCGGCGTTTATACTGGTGAGTTTCGTTCGCGGCTTCTCCGCGAATCAATTGTTGCATCCATTTATCCTGCAGAGTTGGAAAGTTGAAAGTGGAGAAAAATCAGAGAATGATATATTGCAAAGATTTCCTGCGCTCTCGCTAAATTTCTTCGATAATATAGAATTTGCCTAGAAGCAAGTCTTTTGTTAACCCTTTAAGAACGAGTATCTTAAACGAGCCTTATCCTGCAGAACACACAAAAAAAGGAATGAACTATTCATGCAAATTAAATTTTAATCAGAGTTGAAATTTTTTATAAAAAAAATTGTGTAAATTTAAATCTTATTATTTTATTATTGGAATGTAAGATTATGACAGTATTAAAACAGCAAATACTAATTGTAACTCTCTCGTAGTATGTCAACATCTTAATTCGTTTATTTTTTAATTTATTCGATTGTGCTGATGAAGACTAGGTACTTATAGTAACAATCTGGAATTTCAGGTGTGCTGGTAATTTTAGCCCTGCTATTTCTCACCCCGTACTTCAGTTTCATTCCACGCGCCACTCTGGCGGCTATCATTATCGCCGCGGTCATCTTCATGGTCGAAGTCAAAGTGGTGAAGCCGATGTGGAGGACGAAAAGTAAGAGCGCATACCTCTCACAAGATACTAGATGAATTTGCGATACGCCACGAAATTAACTTGTTCCTCCTTCTCGCAGAATCCGACCTCGTCCCGGGGCTGGGTACGTTTATCGCGTGTTTGGTGCTGCAATTGGAGATCGGCATCCTCTGCGGTGTCGGGATAAATATTCTCTTCATCCTGTATCACGCCGCCAGGCCGAAAATATCCGTGGAGAAACTCAAGGTAATTATTGATTTGCTTAAAATATATGAAATCGATTTCTCATTCGCGAGCGTTTGCTTTAACTCTTCAATTTTTTATACTGCTCTTGATTCAAGAGCTCGTATTCTTTACGGGTTTGAGTGATACGCTGTTAAATTCATGTAGTATTAAATTACGCTCAATTTGAGTCATTATTTTTAACCATTCCTATAGGTCACCGCTGCTCCCATTCAATGTGTCGTTAATTTAACTAAATTAATTGAGTTGAAATAATACTGTTTTGCGTTAAAATAATAAATCTTGACACACGTGGTGGTTAAAAATAACAAAATATTATTTAACTCGAGGTATTCGTTTAAATTTCATTCTTTAAATATTTAACAGTGTGTCTTTCGGCGTGATAATACTCGTTCTTATTTTTTTTTCTTTCGTCCGACAGACTCTTCACGGTATCGAGTACTTAATGCTGACGCCGGATCGTTGCTTGATCTTCCCGTCGGTGGACTACGTTCGCAATTTGGTAACCAAGTACAGCCGACGCGCCGAGAGCGTCGCGACGCCTGTAGTGATCGACTGTTCGCATATCTACGGTGCGGACTTCACGGCCGCCACGGTCATCGAGATCCTGACGAAGGACTTCGCCAAGAGGGGCCAGCCGCTCTTCTTCTACAATCTGAAGCCGTCGGTATACGCCGTCTTCGAGGGCGTCGAACCCACGGATTTCGTCGTCTACTACAATCAGGAAACGTTGGACGATCTACTGAAGGAGAAGGGTTACATGAAGTAGATGAAATGGAAGTCTTATATGGCACAGTCGAAATATTGGTTCCGATAGTAAAAGGTGCATTCGTACTTTCATACCATGTTCCTCGAGGCTGTTATCCGGATGCGACAACCGGTTACCAAATACGCGAGAATTGGGAGACTTTTATAATTCCGATTCTTTGACGCGGTCGAGAGGCAGCCCGTACGTGAATCTCTTCAAATCCAATCGTCATGAAAACGAAATTTTATGAAGCAACTTGTGTATTTATACGTCGTCAGTTCGGCGGTATCTCGCGACTTGAAGTTCCAAATAACAACGAAAGCGACGATAGAATGACGTAGAAGGTATCATCGACCATCGACCGTAACGACAATGCCTGAAAGTTCAACTTTAAATCCTCGTTTAGGATCTAGGCGAAAAAATACTGGCGAACCCTTGATTCGCGCGGGTAGCGGAAGCAATCGGAGAAGGCAGAGAAAAGTTGAAGCATATATAAATATATATGTCGAATAGATTTCTCAAATATCTCGGTATATGTATATAATATACACGTATACTGTTATATATCTCGAAAAGAGAGATATTATATGTAGAAGTGCAGCTTGGAAATATCCTGTACGATAGGAAATTCCGGGAGCGACTGGGAAACGTCTTTTCAGGTCTGAAAAATTAAAATGCAGCTTAAAAGGCGCCTTTTAGACATCTCAAATATCTCTAGATCCTCGTTCAAATTCTTGTCTCGTCCAAGTATTTATTTAACTTCGTGATGAAGCGGGAACATCTGCGTAACGTTCCAATCGATATCACTCAGCGTTCTCGTGTATTTAAACCCCTTACGCTGTTTGAGATTCGCGGCAGGAAGAAGGTTCCATTGTACATTTTTATACGTCTACTGCTTTATGCAAAGTAGCACCCCCTGTATTCTATATATATATATATAGGAACGCGTGTACATATAAGTAAAATAAGTTCAAACAATACTGTGATAATTTTTTAAACAAAATGTCTGGCGGATAATCTGGCGGAGAGATATTCGGCGGATCGTAGTTTCCGTCGCGACGCTTGTTATGGGTATATGATAGATCTCTCGTGAATTTTTAAAAAACGTTTATTGCATCGACGACGCGTGCTTCATCTCACGCGTCGACAAAAAATTTCGCAAAACGTAACTAATTTATAATATTTGTGGCGGTCTACGCCACCGAAAAAGCGCGTTCGCGCACCTAATTGTACAGCGCACCGACTTACCGACGCGACGGTAAGTTCGCGGCGACGCCGCTACGCGCCGCATCAAGAGAGCGGCTAACTCGTGTTTCATTTACAACCAGGCATAGTATAATAGGAGGCTCAGCGGGAGCCCAAAACCAATTCCTTGGCGCCAGTCGCCGATATCAGTAGACAGAACTCTTCGCGCAAGAAGAGTTCGTAACCCCGCGGCGTTAATCGCCACAACTTCTCGGCGTCAATCGCCTGGAATCCTCGGCGTCAATCGCCGCGAGTCCTCCGGCGTCAATCGCCCAAACGACTCCTAGGCGTTAAACGCCGGCGCCTCGCGCCCACGGCGTCAATCGCCGCGAGTCCTCCGGCGTCAATCGCCCAAACGACTCCTAGGCGTTAAACGCCGGCGCCTCGCGCCCACCAATAGGCGACGACGGCGACAACGACGACACTCGATACCGCCAGACGGCGCTCCGGTCGCCTACGGTATATAAGGAGGCGACGCAGCAAACACAGCTCAGATTCGACCCTGAGAAGGCGCTAGTCGCCTGACAATTATCCACGCGCCGGCACCAGCATCACCACGCCGCGGTTTACAAAGGAGCGACCTTCCCCTCCTCCTCCGGAGGACGGAAATAACCAGGCCACGCAGACGAGCCCGAAGAAGCTGAGGGACCAGGGGACGCAAGCGAAACACCGGGGCGGCCGATCGACATACAATAATGTATACACAGACACACATACAGATGTATAACCTGTAAATATATGTATATAATGTATATCTGTCTCCTATTGACTACCCTCTTGCGATTCACTATCCTTGGGCCTTTCCTATGCGCACCCTAACCACAAGCGTAAGTAAGTTAAGATATAAGCGCCCATAAATTGGTGACCCCGACGTGATCGCAAAGGTAGTACAATGGCAACGGGAGGCAACGGAAGAATACAGATAACCGAGGAAAGCGTGAGCAAAGTCGCAATACGCATACCTCCGTTTTGGAGTGACGAACCCGAGCTATGGTTCGCACAACTGGAAGGACAATTCGTCCTCAGTGGCGTAACTCAAGATTCTACAAAGTACTCATACGCCATCTCACAACTGGACTCTCGTCAAATAAAAGAGATCAAAGACGTCATCACCCAGCCCCCCGAAGCTGACAAATACGGGACTGTCAAGAGAGCTCTTATACAGCGAATGTCTGTTTCCCAAGAGCAGCGTACACGTCAACTCTTGGAGCACGAAGAATTAGGAGATCGCAGACCGACTCAATTCCTGCGACATCTCCGTACACTAGCGGGTGAAAACATACCCGACAGTCTGCTGCGTACTCTCTGGCTCGGAAGACTGCCTACAACAATGCAGACTGTGCTAGCCACTCGAGCCGAAGATCCCCTTAACAGCGTAGCTGAACAGGCCGATCGCATCCACGAAATGACCAACAAGGCCGTTGTAGCAGCCACAGCTACATCAGCAGTCCCGAGAGAATCACTGGAGGCACAAATCCAGGCTTTGACAAAACAAGTCGCTCAGCTCTCCACGCGACTTTCGAGGGATAAATCTCGGCAACGCGGTAACGACAGAAGTCGAAGCCGAAGCCGCAGCCAAAGCCGCAACCGCGGAACGTCCAAGGAAAAGAAGGACGATAAAAACGACAAGCATTGCTATTACCATAACCGATTTGGTGAAAAGGCGAAGAAATGCACGCAGCCGTGCACCTACAAGTCGGAAAAAGACCAGGGCGGTCACTGATGGCGGCCAGTAGACCAGCCCCAAGCCCTCGCCGCCTATTCGTCACATGCAGAGAAACTAAAAAGCGGTTCCTAATCGATACAGGATCAGACGTGAGTGTATTCCCTCGCTCTATGACAGCAGGATACATCGCGCCTACAACCTACGAACTCTACGCCGCTAACGGCTCGACAATCACTACATACGGCTCGACCACATTACAGCCAGATCTTGGGTTACGACGTGCATTCCCATGGCGTTTCATCGTCGCTAACGTCACACAGCCCATCATCGGAGCCGATTTTCTCGCCCACTATCATCTCCTACCGGACCTACAAAAAGGCATCCTTCTCGATGGTAGGACGAGTCTACGCATAAAAGGCACGGCAGAAAGAGGGGCTGCAGAATCGATCAGAGTGTTGGCAATCGAAAACGAATACCACCGAATCTTGGCAGAATTTCCAGAGATTACAAAGGCTACTACCAAGACGCGTACGGTAAAACACGCCACACTGCATCATATCAAAACCACGGATGGCCCGCCAGTAGCATGCCGTCCCCGTCGGTTAGCTCCTGACAAATTAAAGGCAGCCAGGGCCGAGTTCGATCTCTTGCTACAAGAAGGGATCATACGACCTTCAAAAAGCCCATGGTCAGCACCGCTACACATGGTACCTAAGAAAGGCAACTCCTGGAGATCTTGTGGAGATTACAGGGGGCTCAATGCACGAACGGTACCGGATCGATATCCGATCCCACATATAGAAGACTTCTCGCAATCATTACACGGGAAAAAGATCTTCTCAACATTAGATCTTGTGCGAGCATATAACCAAATACCCGTTAACCCGGACGACATTCCGAAGACGGCTATAACCACGCCCTTCGGTTTGTTCGAGTTCCTTTTCATGCCATTCGGGTTACGCAATGCCGCACAAACTTTTCAACGTTTCATCCACGAAGTCACAAAGGACCTGGATTTCTGCTACGATTATATTGACGATGTCCTCGTTGCGTCCAAAAATGAAGAAGAGCACAAAGAGCATTTGCGCATATTATTTAAAAAACTGCAAGAATACGGTATCATTCTAAATCCTGCCAAATGCGTCTTCGGCGCGAAAAAGGTCCTGTTTCTCGGCTACGAGGTCTCAGAAAAGAGCACACGACCTCCGCCAGAGAGGATCGAAGCGATCAAGAAGTTCTCGAAACCGGAGGACGTCCAACAACTCCGACGATTCCTGGGAACCCTAAATTTTTACCGCAGATTCATCCCCGAAGCCGCCAAGGATCAAGCAATTCTAAATGGCTTACTTGGCGGCCCGAAAACGAAAAAGAAGGCTCCAATAACTTGGAACGCTGAATTAGAAGCAGCCTTCGAAAAATGTAAGGACAGCCTGTCTCGTGCAACTATGTTGGCTCACCCGAAACCGGAGGCAGAAATCATCCTTACAACTGACGCATCCGATACAGCCATCGGAGCAGTTATTCAGCAGCGGGACGGAACAGAATGGCAACCACTAGCCTTTTTCAGTAAAAAGCTGAATCCGGCTCAGAGGAAATACAGCCCATACGACAGGGAGTTACTAGCAATCTACGCCGCCATCAAACACTACCGGCACATGCTAGAAGGAAGGCTCTTCACGGTCTTCACTGACCATAAACCGATCACATACGCTTTCCAGCAGGATCTACTGCACAGCTCTCCCAGGCAAGCACGACACTTACAATACATCGGTCAGTTCACCACCGATATACGCCATATCTCAGGCAAAGATAACGTCGTCGCTGATGCCCTCTCAAGGATCGAAGAGATTCACGCAGCAATCAACCTAGAGGATCTATCCAGAGCACAGGAGGAGGATACCGAGGTCCAAGACCTATTACAAGGGAACTCTTCGCTCAAGCTCACTAAGATTCTGATACCTGGAACCAGTGCAGCACTGTACTGCGACACGTCAACCCCAATAGCACGTCCCTTCGTTACGCAACAATTCAGGAGACAAGTGTTCCAGTCATTGCACAGCTTATCGCATCCAGGAGTTAAAGCGACAGCAAAATTAGTCGCACAGAGGTACGTCTGGCCACGCATTAAAGCCGACTGCCAAGAGTGGGCACGAGCATGTCTCGCCTGCCAAAAATCGAAAGTTCATAGGCACAACCGATCGCCTCTCGGACAATTCATCGGCCCCACACGACGGTTCGAGCATATTCATATGGACCTCGTCGGACCATTACCTGTCTCAAGAGGCTACCGATACTGCCTTACAATTATTGACCGGTTCACCAAATGGCCTGAAGCCATACCGGTTACAGACATTACTGCAGAAACAGTCGCCCAGAATCTCTTTACACACTGGATTACGAGATTCGGCACACCTACGCGGGTCACTACGGATCAGGGGAGGCAATTTGAGGCCGACCTGTTCCGTCAGCTTACAAGGCTCACAGGCACTACGCATATACACACGACAGCCTATCACCCCGCAGCCAACGGCATGGTCGAACGCCTGCATCGGCAGATTAAAACGGCCATCAAATGCCACGCAACGGAAGCTTGGACCGAAGTATTACCCGTCGTCATGATGGGCATCCGAGCAGCATTCAAGGAAGATCTCCACGCAACTCCCGCGGAACTCGTCTACGGAGAGACATTGAGACTTCCGGGAGAATTTCTACAAGAAACTCCACAACCAATTGATACAAACGACTTCATCCAAAAACTCAGACAAACGATGCAAAGTCTACGGCCACAACCAATCAAGAGGCACGGTTCGCCCGCTACATTCGAGCATAAAAATCTTGAAAGCTCCTCACATGTGTTCCTCAGGCACGACGCACCAACGCGGGCTCTGCAACCCACCTTTGATGGCCCATACGAAGTCCTCAGCCGAGGCGAAAAGGTCTTTAAGTTACGGATTAACGGAAAGTCCGTCCACGTAACAACAGACCGTCTTAAACCCGCCTACATACTGGTAGATCACGAGCAAACCGAAAAACCTCCAGAGAAGCTCCAGCACCTTCAGCCTGACACTCCAGCACCTACGGAGGTCAGAACACGAAGCGGCAGAGTATCGCACAAAACCGTGCGATTTCAGGTAACATAATACAACGAAGGGGGTAATGTGGCGGTCTACGCCACCGAAAAAGCGCGTTCGCGCACCTAATTGTGCAGCGCACCGACTTACCGACGCGACGGTAAGTTCGCAGCGACGCCGCTACGCGCCGCATCAAGAAAGCGGCTAACTCGTGTTTCATTTACAACCAGGCATAGTATAATAGGAGGCTCAGCGGGAGCCCAAAACCAGTTCCTTGGCGCCAGTCGCCGATATCAGTAGACAGAACTCTTCGCGCAAGAAGAGTTCGTAACCCCGCGGCGTTAATCGCCACAACTTCTCGGCGTAAATCGCCTGGAATCCTCGGCGTCAATCGCCGCGAGTCCTCCGGCGTCAATCGCCCAAACGACTCTTAGGCGTTAAACGCCGGCGCCTCGCGCCCACGGCGTCAATCGCCGCGAGTCCTTCGGCGTCAATCGCCCAAACGACTCCTAGGCGTTAAACGCCGGCGCCTCGCGCCCACCAATAGGCGACGACGGCGACAACGACGACACTCGATACCGCCAGACGGCGCTCCGGTCGCCTACGGTATATAAGGAGGCGACGCAGCAAACACAGCTCAGATTCGACCCTTGAGAAGGCGCTAGTCGCCTGACAATTATCCACGCGCCGGCACCAGCATCACCACGCCGCGGTTTACAAAGGAGCGACCTTCCCCTCCTCCTCCGGAGGACGGAAATAACCAGGCCACGCAGACGAGCCCGAAGAAGCTGAGGGACCAGGGGACGCAAGCGAAACACCGGGGCGGCCGATCGACAGTACCACATAAAGTATACACAGACACACATACAGATGTATAACCTGTAAATATATGTATATAATGTATATCTGTCTCCTATTGACTACCCTCTTGCGATTCACTATCCTTTGGGCCTTTCCTATGCGCACCCTAACCACAAGCGTAAGTAAGTTAAGATATAAGCGCCCATAATATTCTTGATGGGTAAAAAAGAAAAACGTTTTTTCTATTATATGACTGCATGGTTTAACAAAAAAATTTTTTAGAAAACGCTGTACGGTGTAAAAAATAGTATTAATTATATTTATATATATTTTGTAATAATAATTGTAAAGATAATTAATTTTAATATTATTATTAAAACTGTAACAGTGTTATATGAGAGCATACAATTTAATTCTAAGTAAATTAAACAAACAGGGTTTTAAGCGATGCGGTAATATAATAGCAAAAGCAAAAGTTGTTGCGTTCTTTCGGCAGCGAGATGGGCTCGCGTCGCTGAAAGATGGATTTAATGCGGCGTGCTACTTCGGCGAGGTAATGCCGATATTAATCTGCAGAGAAATATTATGCTGCAACTATGCGTAATTACGTTACATAAAACAAGATTATAGAATCCTGTGGTAAATTACTTAACAGCGTCTGCATCTGTGCTATCGAGGATAAGCTTCGTCCACTCGATATAGACTTACAAGCGGTAAGTCTGTACATAATTGAACAATGTATATAAATTGCGATAGTTTGTTTTATATCCGCATGTGTATATAATATATTATACATGTCAATTAATATGTAATTATTATGTAATCGTGTATTATAATTTGTTTCCAGTCATTTCCAGTCTCCAACGTGAAGGAACGCAATTAGCTTCGAAACAATCTTCTCAAAATCAGAGACGCATATACATATTTATTGTAAAAAAGCACGTCGCACACATAGTCGCAATTAAGTCAGATAAGAATCAAAATGTTTAGATTAACGTGCAGACGTTCTTCGCGATTTTTGGGATAAAACGATTACAGTTTAATTTTGAAGATCGTCATCGATGCATCATCCGCTTTAGATCGTCCGACTATATACCAGACCTAAAATCCGTCCTTTCATATCGCGAGTGAAAATTGTACAGAACGGTTGTTTATTCAAAAATGATTTAAAAAGCTTTTGTCGTTCGAAAAGTCACCCTCCTGTCCACCCTATATGCGCGATCGACACCCCTTTGCACGCGCGCGACACAACAGCCGTCCGACGTTTCTCGATACAACGGTTAATGACGTATACGCGATGACAGGGCGAGTCTCGGTCCAGCGGAAGGTCGCTCTCGCGCTCTCATTAGCCTGATTGTTCATCGGCAGATATAAATCTTATCCCTACACGCCGCATTATATAGGGCGATGGTCTCCCTTCTCCCAGCCGGCCGGGCGTTATCGATTGTTACGAACACCGTCGCCAGAACCGTAGCCGAGGATCGCGGCGCCTACCCGCGAATTATTTCCTACGCCCCCGTTTCCGAGAAGCAACTGAAAAAAGAAAATCTCATATTAATATATAATTATTGTAATTATTAAAAAAGTAAGGAGAAACCAGCGAAATCTGTCGCTGCCTAAAATTTAGCGAGAAGCCAATAATGGATCCGCGCGGAAACGGGGCAACGAACGATCACGACCGCGATGTAGTCTGCGCGTGGTTCCGCTGTCGAAGACAGAGAAACGCGATATGTGTTCCCGCAGCTTCCTTTCATCTCGCTGGATAAAAGGGAGATATCTCGGCGTACGCGCGCGACGCCGCGACGCCGTCGACTTCCCGTCGATCGGCGGGACGCAACACGCATGACGCCGGCGAGAAGCGGCGCGGGCGGACGGGTGACGGGTGGGCCGTGTGCCGCGTGGACCAGTTACGGGTCTGCCCCGTGCCGTTTGATAACGCGCTAAATGTACGCTATCCGCGCGCGAGACCGCGCGCCCGCATCATCCGCAACCCTCCGCCGGCTGCGCCAGTCGCACGTTGGCCGATGACGGACGCGCACGGGGTGAAAGTGAACGCGTCTCCGACCGGCGGCACGCTACTCCGGGGTAAGTGCGACGATCAGCGACGATATCCTTCTCTCTCTCTCTCTCTCTCTCTCTCTCTCTCTCTCTCTCTCTCTCTCTCTCTCTCTCTCTCTCTCTCTCTCTCTCTCTCTCTCTCTCCTCGCGAAAGCCTCCCTTTTGGGAAAAACTTTGGATTCGGTCGGGGCGACCCCGGACCGGACCTCCCTCCGGGAAAACCGACGACCGGGAGTCTCTCCCGACGTTTTCGGCATTTTTTTCGGAAATTCCGGAGAGCTGGCGAACATTTTTCTTCAGACTCAAAATTATTTACTGTAATATGTTCTCTGTAATTTATTCCGCTTTCAAGTTAAGCGAATCGGACGGAACCGTTTTGCATATCTCATTTTGCACTTCCAAGCAAAAGGAATATAAGAACGGAGCTTGACGAAGCTTTGCGCGAACCTGCTTTGCGTTTTATGGAAATAGGAAATAGGAGTAGTGCGTTTCAGCCGCGAGAAACGAAGCGGATCCATTATGTATCTGTATTACGGAGCTTTTTTTTTTAAGTGTGAGCTGAGATTGTGTAATTTTCGAGAAATGCATTTTTGTCCGAGACTTCAAGACTAATATTCGAACATCCCGACGGGTAGTTTTAAAAACATGAAAATATCTCAAGTTTGCTCCGTGTGTCTTCTTATTACAATCGTCTCCGTATCATAAATTACATTTGATATCTTTTTATTTTGAAAATAAAAAGATCTTATCTAAAACTAAAATAAAGATACATATATTTCTCCGAAACAGCCCTTATGGAAAAATACTACTGAAAGACAATCAAATTTAAAATAAAATCACTCGTTTTAAGGATCTATATTTTTTATTGTCACGCTAAAGAAGGTCCTAAACTTTAAGACCAAAATGTCTGTAATTTGTGTCTATGTTTGTATTAAAGTTACTTTTTTGTATTTTATATTGGCGTTTTGCTCTTATTTGCCTTGTATTTTAAATTTGACAATTTTTTTTACTTATTATTAATTATTGTATTATATGACGTTATATGTTCCTAATTGTGTTTAGACTGCACTTGAAAAAAACTCAAACCTAGAGTCGAAACGTAGTGCTTACTATTTATATTGTTGCCGGTTAATATTTTTTGTTTTTAATCACTGGCGAAGGAAGTTCTTTTTTCTATTTTAAATTTGATTGTACATCTTGAGAGCGTATTCCTTGTTTCGGACTACAGAAATACTACTGCAGTTACGAAAAAGAATACACGGGGAAATTATAGCGAATATTACAATAATTGCTATAATTTTGTGTGCTTCTTTCGTAACTACGTTAGCTTTTTCCACAAGGAAAGGAGACACGCAGATGATTTATCCGAATATCTCCACATGACAAATTTCTCCTTCATCAATTCCTGCTTACATATGTAATTGGGAAATTAGACATATACTCAACTAAATTCTTGTTCAATTTAAGCTCACGTTTTTTTCACTGCCTAGGTAGCAGGATATTAAGCACGTCTTAATGAAGTATTGATGTTAACATTTAATACGTTATTAATAAGTTTTTTGACGTCACTCTGTTATTTGGGTGTCTTCACTGCAAATCCAAGTGTGTTATCTTTTACATACAAGAAAACATCTAAAAATAACACATTTGACTGAAGCTCCTTTTACATATTTCTTCATGTGTCAAATTACGTTATATATAACACGTTCAATCGTTCGATATTATAAATATGGCGTGATTCAAAACGGCAAGAAATGTGTGAGAAAGCTTCAGCCAAAATAACACACTTGAATTTGCGGTGTTCTCTTTATAGGGGAAAAACCCCCCGAGTACGGTCTCCGCAATTCCGTCTTGTATTAAAATTTAAAAGGGAGACTGATACACCGGTGGTCCTTTAAATGTCGCGGATGCTATCGCGTTCGATTTTTCACCCTCTGCCGGATACACCAGTTGCATTTCCGCGCATAATTCACGAGCGAAGATTATTCCCGTCTGATCACACGGCCACGTAAACAAGATATCGGAATATCTTTCAGACGGTATCGGTGCGAGCGTGTCGACGTCGATGAGGCTGACAGTAGAAGACACCGCGGCGATATAATGGCATCCAGGAGGCCGACCAAGTACGACGACTCGTAAAAATCGACGACGACGACGACGACGACGATGGAATTGCGCAAGGGCTCCTGGAAGATCGTGATCCTCGTGTGCGCGTTGGTCATCTACCTGTGGATGCTCTTCGTCGATCACTCGCACATGCTGGCCGACATATCGCAGAGGATCACGCTGCAGAAAACGCGGATCTCCCCGAGGAACGTCTTGTACCAGGGTCCCGAACGATCGAGGATCGAGCAGGCACTTCCGGACGGCCGGACGGACCTGAAAAGACCGCAGCCTCTCTCGTCCCGAAACGCCAGCGGTACGCCCGAAAGAGGTATATCGGGATATCAGATAATAATTAAGCAACAGGGTCTGGTACCAAGCCGGCAATTACCGACCGCCCTGATAATCGGCGTGAAGAAAGGCGGGACGAGGGCCCTTTTGGAGTTTCTGCGATTGCACCCCGCGATTCGCGCCGCCGGCTCCGAGGTTCATTTCTTCGATCATCATTACGTTAAAGGATTCCGTTGGTACAGGTGCGTGCGGCTAATCGTTTCAACGATTGAAAGCGCAACACGACGCTGATCCCATTTAAAAAGCTTTAAGACCTCGACATTACGAAGTTCTGAGATATAAGTTTGAGCTTGCTCCTCCGCTAATACTATACTTCTACATATAAGTGTATAATAGGCCAATTCCGTTTAGTGACACAAGTCGACACAAGTGTCGTTCTGTCTTTGTTATTCATTGAATGCTAAGAAGGATATCCTAAAAAGAATTGGCCCATTAACTTCTGAGTAATAACTTCTTCAAGCGAAGATATAGTTTTTGTAAATATAAACGTATAAACCCATCTACAAATCTCCTAATTTATTTTATAGTAATTTATTATAAATAATTAGTTATAAGTGATTAACCCGTGAACGGGCGCCTGAGGTAATTTTTACAGCCCAGTATCGAAAAAATAAAGCTTTAAATATATTATATTTTTTTAAATCTTTCTTTACTTTTTTCAGAAAATGTTGAGTGAATCTATACATTGTCCTCAAATACTAATTATTCACAGAACAATGAAAAATATGCAATGTGTAATTAATAACAATGACTTTTAATTGAGGTGTAAAAATCACTTTAAGTGACCATTTATACAAAAGAAAATTTGGAGCCCGTTCCCGGGTTAATCATAATTATTTTATTTAATTTTTTAATAACGTTGGTATACAATAAAACACGTTGGTGTGTAATTAGGCGCAGGATGCCGCCGACTCTGGTCGGTCAGATCACCATGGAGAAGACGCCGTCGTACTTCGTGACGAGCGAGGTGCCGAAGAGAGTGAAGCACATGAACCCGGGGATGAAGCTGATCGTCGTGGTGAGGGACCCGGTGACTCGGGCGATTTCCGATTACACGCAGGTGAAGAGCAAGCGTCGGAAAATGCCGCGCTTCGAGGATCTGGCCTTCCTGAACGGCTCGAGGATCGTGGACACCTCCTGGATGCCGCTGAAGATCGGGGTCTACGTGCGGCATCTGGAGCGGTGGCTGCAATACTTCCCGCTTACGCAGTTCTTATTCGTGTCCGGCGAACGTCTGATCGCCGATCCGGTGATGGAGATCACCCGGGTGCAGGACTTCCTGGGCCTGAAGCGGGTGATATGCGAGAAACACTTCTACTTCAACGCCACTAAGGGCTTTCCCTGCTTGCTCAAGTCGGAGGACCGCGCGACGCCGCACTGTCTCGGTAGGGATATAGTCGATCGAGAGGGAGATGCGCGGATAAATGAACTTCTAGCACGCAATTATATTTGTCATTAAAAATCCATTTTTGGAGAAATTATAAGTAGAATGCGTTTCATAGATTTTAGAACGCTATATATGTCTTCCTTTGATTTTAAATGGTATAATACTTCTTCAACAAAAACGATCAAGCTCTCGGCGGTCTTTCCGATTAATCTTTTACAGTAAAATTTCTCAAACTTTTTATAGAATGTATGTATCGTTTGATCTCTACTTGTTTGCGCAGAATATTAAAGAATCATTATGTAACTTTATAAGTTAATTATTCATAAATTTAATATTAAATGATTGCTCGTTATTTTTTCAGGAAAAAACAAGGGTCGCAGTCATCCCTACATCGATCCTATGGCGATTCAACGTCTTCGAGATTTCTATCGGCCGTTCAATCAGCGATTTTATCAATTGGCGGGTATGGATTTCGGCTGGTACTAAAATCCACGCGTATCGCATACATACATATCGTAAGCAGGAAAACGGAACGGAGTCAATTCTCGTTGTGTATCAAGTACTTATTGGTACTTGTCAAATACGATATCTACTACGCCTGAATATCTGTAACCTGTGTGATAGGAACATATATATTACAGTCATATCATCAGAGCGCGCCGCGTTAGTCCATATAGCGTTCGAACGAAACTTTTCCGAAATCTTGCTTCCGATGATGTAGTCTTTAATTTCATCAAGTTTTAACCTTCTCAAATTGAATTGCAAGAAAATACATATCTTTTTGTTATATTCATTTAAAACAGCGTTATTATAAAATAATTTAAGAACTCCGTATATAATAGAAGTCATTATGTGTTCCGTTTGTTATTTATATCGTAGTTAGATTATTTAATTTTGTAATTTAGTAAATACTAGATTTTGCCACCGTAAAACGAAAAGAAGGAACGATATCTCTAAAAATTATGAACGTACAGTTGCCGTCCGGAAGTCTTTACGAAAAGAAACCGTGACATATCTATAATTATCCTATAATTATTATAATAAAGCCACAATAATGAAATTATATCTGAGAATATTGAAGATACTTCTATACGCAATGAAAAGAATATAAAATCTGTATGAAATATATATTATATATGATATATATATTATATAATAATGCGAGCAACATGAATAAATTATAGTTATTTCTACTAAATAAAATAAATTTAATTTAATACATCGTAATTAGTTGAACCGAATCTCAATATTATTATAGGATATATTTATCGGTTATTTACTTAGATTTTTAATTCTGTAGAGAAATCACACAATAGTGCAATATTAATATATAATATGTATTTCTTTGTAGTTTGATGAATTCATGTGAAATGTAACAGCGAACGCGATTATTATAACAATTATGCAACGAAAGGGCAAAGTGATTAAAAAATTTTTATCAAGCAAAAATTTATTCGCGCTGCCTATATTATAAAAATTGTCTCAAAAACTTTTGAAACAGCTCTTTTAACTATATTATCAAAGTTTTAAACAATTCACGTGTAATTAAAACGAACTTTTTAATTTTGCAATACAAATTATATTATCCACCTAATATCATATGCATTATATCGCACAAAAAGGAAGAATTTATATATTATAATAATATATAATATTTCATTATAATTGTAAATTATATTTTAAAAATTAATATTCTATATTTAATTCGCATATATATATACATAGTTTCTTAAATTTTTTTATATTCGACACTCGATAATCTCAGTCTCTGCGCCCTCGTTAACAATCCAATTGTGCATTTGTCTTTAATATAATGTATAGTATGACAATGACGAATAAGCATAAAAATAATATTAAAAAATTCGCTAGTTCCTAAGTATTAAAATCTAGTCAATGCAATTAGAAAAGGTACGCGCATTTATATATATGGAGTAGCTGGATATATAGGAGACCTCTGACATAATTAAGTTACGAGTCAGAGATTTAATTATGCGGAGTAAAATACGAAGACAGAAATAAGGACATTTTTTTCTTTAATAATTACATATTGAAATCAGTTTTCTCAACGAAACATGGATTTATTTTTAGCCCGGTAAATAGTTAAATATCATCAATTCTATTATATTTCTGTATAAGTCAGCGCTTATAAGATAAATTTAATAAGATCAGTAAATCAGGAAACATCCGAACATAAAGAAGTTAATTTGGACGAAAGGTGAAGATATCGAATTAGTCTGTAAGTTCAGGCAATTAGTGCGTACGTTAATACATTTTGTATGTAAGAAAGAATAATAATTAATGTATTTATTCAGCGACGATTGGAGGGATGTATTTATCTAGTACGTAAGAATGAAAGTAGATGTTTAGCGATACGATCGTGCGAATGACGAATGATGTAATAGTGAAGCACAGTGCTTTTGCTCAAATTGTACCACAGGAGGCTGTCAATACTAATATAAGTATTTCGTACATTGTTTTGAATATGCTTTGAATACAGACTGTTTGACAAATAGAGACAAAATATGTATATAAATGTTATGCAAGATGTCCAAAAGTAACCGCGATTCATCCAATGATAGATGCTATATAAATAGATTCGGATGTCTTTTTGTAAGTAGCTGTCGATTATAAATAGCACGCTATGTAGAAACCGCTTGATCCCCAAATCCCCGATCCCATTTCTTTGGTGTTACTTCATCTTTATGTCACTGAAGATATTCGATACTAATTTGCTTTAGAAATCATGGGCATAACTCGTATTGTTCTTTAGAGGAATTTATTAATAGAATATAATTTGTAGCGAAAAATATCTATGCACAATATAAAGTATAATGCAGTTGTACATGAATTAATATCTTCGGCATATAAATTCCCATATATTTTTCTACTATTACAAAATAGAAGTTCAAAATTATTTGAAAATAAAAATATGTAATAACGGCGGCGCTGTCTTTTTCAGATCACAAGATCAATTAGATCGACTGCAAAGGAACATTCATCGCCGCAAAGTTTACTACATTAAATCAATATTATATATCAGCACTTTAGATCCTTGATGATCGCATTATAAGGGCGACGTAGTAAATCGAAAACTGTGCATTATAACTCAATTGTTCTTACGCGTTGCATATTAGAGGAAATAATAGGCCTGTTCGTTTTCGCTGCACTTCTGAACTAGTGCAATAAGTTAGAATGAAACAAATATATGTTCTTTCATTCCAACTTATCGCACTAGTTCAGAAGTGCGCAACGAAAACGTACAGACCTATTATTTCAGATGTGATATCGATACTTTCCAGCGGAATATTGTTTCTTTGCAAGATCCTCGATCCGAATCTTTAAATTTCTATAATATTAAACCCATCTCTAATATTTATACATTGTACGCATTCTAAACGCTTCAGAGATTCTTTCTGGATATCTATCGAGTATTCGCAGATCGTTCATCTTCACTCAGATTTCTCCCAATTAACAAAAACATTTGTTAAACAGTCTATTCTTAATCTGCTCAGGCTAAAGGAAGGGAAGAATAGGCTATAATTCTTCACTCATTAATTTCCTGTATTCTTGTTGGTCTTGGACCATTTTCTTGAATACGCGATACTTCCGAAAGTGATATCTGAAATAATTAAAAGCAGATACATATGAAAAATTAGATTATACGATAAATCACAAATAATACATTAATATAGAAATATCTCCTTTTTTTTAGTAATCTTAAAGCCCTTTTATTTTATCCGAACTTTAAGTAAAAATGCAATACTTTTTTGGACTGTTCTCGTATTTTTTGCACTTATAAATTTTATATTTACTTGTAACACTCGCTCGTCGGTTTCACTATGTTCGCCGATCCCGCCATTCTCTGGACAGTCTCGCGCATGGAATATTTTTTCGTGGCACATGCACCGAGGATCGCCGCGCCTACCAAAACCGATTCTCGCTCCACGGGGCAAAGAACCGGTAACGCTAACACGTCGGCTTGTATTTGGATAAATAGTGGATTCTGACTGAGTCCACCGCAAACTAATATACTTTCTATATTATGACCGGCCGCCGATAGGACTTCTATTATATGCTTTGTACCGTACTGAAAAATTAATACAATGTTATAATGTTAATCAAAAAATGAATTATGTTACATTACTAATTATCGTATCTCCTAATGCATTAACAACCAACGTCTTATCTACAGAGTTAAAAACTTATCGCGAATAAGATGATTTTAGTAATGAAAAAAATCATTTTAATATCTAATTTTTAAATCTATTAATTTTTCAAAAAAATATTCATTCGTTTCCACATAAAATAACAAAAAGATAATTGATTTAAATAAATTTTTTTTATATTGATGAGTTTTAATGAATTATTACTTTTAATTCATAATAACATACCGTTAGTGCCTGCACCGCTGCTAAGTATAATAACGCTAGATTCTCCTCATCCACAGATAAGGATAATCCGGATATCTAAGATGGATAATAGTATAAAATTATATCCGTATTAAAGACATATTCAAGACTCAATAAAATACGTATGTGTCTCAATACCATTCCTTTTAGCGTTGGATCGGCAAGAGGCGAACGATTACCGTGGAAATCCGGCCACACGTGTATATCCTTCGTCAGATACGACACATTCTGCAGATTTTTCTGCTCAGCCATAACGTGCAACAATTCGGACAAGTATTGTTGAATGTGTCTGGAACAAATGACTTTCGTATACATAACGTTTCACAGTCTCGTTTCGATAAACTCACTTATTGCCGCCCAAAGTCTTCAGGATTCCCGGCGTCGCGGGGTGCGTGTCGATAACGTGATCGAGTAATTTTCCAGTGGCACTTTGACCTCCCTCGTTGAGCCAGAAACCGGGCACCATCGCGCTGAAGTACGGGCCCCAAACGCCATTTACGAATATCTTGTTTTCATTGACTATCATGTGACAAGTCGAAGTGCCGCAAATCAAAGCTAGACATTACAAAACAATTTATGCTGATTCTTTTTCTTTGTAGCTTTGAGCAACGCATATCGTCAATAGTATCTTGCGCACCCAATCGGTTGGAGAAATTCGGGGACACATCCGACGCGTAACATCCGATCATCCCGAGACCACCGGCATGTGCGTCGATCAGCGAGGTCCCAACCGGTGTATCTTTCAATAATCCCAATTCTGCCGCGGCTTTCGCCGACAGTCCGGATTCAATCGCATCACCAGGTACCCTTACATCGTTACCTTGACATTAACATTAGCTTTTATTAAAATAAAATAAGAATTCAGTCATATACACAGTTCTTGTATAACACGTTCCAATTATACTAATGTTTCGTAATATCAAAGATAACTGAATACTTTACAATTTGAATTACTCATACATATTGTTGGAGTTGAAACTCTTTATCATTGATGAGAATTATTTTTCATCGTTATTAAAAAACATTTTTCTCTGTAAGAACTTGATTTTTAGTAAATTAAATGACAACATACCTATTTTTCTCCAATTATCTTTCTTCAGGTCCCGTAAATTGAGCTGTTCAAAGAAATCTTCATCCCATCCGTTTCTACTATTGGGATTGGCGCTATAGTTCCACTTACATACTAACGAACACAACGATCTGAAACAAGAATTAAGAATTCGAACTTCTCTCTCCTGTCTTGTTTCTCATTTATTAAAGAAATTAAGCATCAAAGATTCATACCGCGATTCCGATTCAGTAGCTTTCCACGTTAAAAAGTCTGGCAGGTCAAACAGGAGCGCCGCCGAGTTCCAAGAAACGGGTAAATTTTTTTTTAGCCACAGCATCTTCGGCGTTTGCATCTCGAGAGAAACTTTGCCGCCTACATATTGCAGTATATCGTGAACCATAGAGTTGATAAGGTCAGCTTCCTCGTGCGCTCTGTGATCCATCCACAGTATGACATTTTGTTTCTCCTGTCCTGAACAATTAGCGCCTCAATTTTCCACATCACAGCAATACTACCGTTACGTGAATTCGACACGAAAGTCGAAATAAGAAATATCCGCCAGTTATTTTCTTTGTACCTGTAGGACTAACTGTTACCGGTGAACCCGCTTCATCCACAGCCACCAATGAACAAGTAGCGTCGAATCCAATTCCCTTGACATTCTCTGCGGAGATGTCGGCCACAACCGACTGCGAACAGGACAAAAATCAGATCTCAAAGCCGGATTTGTCGGACTCGCGATATCGCGCTGCGAGGAAAATCTCACATATTCACCTTGACAACGTGGCACACGGCGCTCCAAATGTTATCGGACGATTGCTCGTAGAAGTTCGGTGCAGGATGAAATATCTCGAGCGGGCACGTAGCCACCCTCTTTATTTTCCCGATCGAGGTGACCAGAGCCGCTCGGACGCTTCCCGTTCCCACATCCACGCCGACGAAGAAGTCCATGTCCGTCGCAGCTGTGTCTCCGGATCGCGTCCGCAATCTCGCGTCGAGCAAAGTCATCTAAGCGCTCCGCGCCGAGCTTAGGCATGAGGCTGTAAGGAGGAAGCAACCGTCAGCCAACCATACCGCGCGCGTTAATCATTGACACATATTCTAAGATGACATGACCCTGAGATAACATTAATTGCGAAGGAGATACGCGCGAAGTGAATAAAGACTTCGAACAGTGTAGCAACGTTATCAGCTAATACTTCTTTAATCCAGCAACACACATGCGGATAATGCGCCACATTGGTGAACACGACGAGTCGAACGTGATTTACTTGCTTCTCGCGGATCGTCATCGCATCATCAGCGGCCACGAGTAGAGCTTTAAATAGCAATTAGCGTGATGTGTACACGTGCGACATATGGTGTGTTCCGGTACCTTAAGCAACGAAATTGTCTCAGAATCACCAGGCAAAAAATTATCTCGTTCTCTGCGACGTCACAATCGTCGCTTAAAGTACAGAGACGTGGAGGAACATCCGTGTATCTCTCTACGCGAATTATCTCCGGCAGGCTTACCACCGCCACACGTCCGCTCCGTTATACTTACATATTCAATTAGGAAACTCTTTTTTGCATACTCCTGGTGAAAGTCATCCGAAATGACGCCGCGGCGACGGCAACGTGGACATCGCGACGTCACTCGCGCTTCTTGGCGAGGAAGCACGCGGGATCGATGCGTGACGGGCGTGAAGAACGTTCCGCACGGTCGTTGCGCGGAAACCGCTGCATGTTCCTGGCGCGTACACGCGTGGCTCACGCACGTGCACCGTGCCAAGCCGTGCGCTTGATACCGACGCGACCCAGCCGTACCCGACTCCGACGCACGTGCACCACGTGTAGCCGAGAGCGCGAATCCGCATCGTCCGCTTCGTGCTCATTTTCATTCCCGTTGGAGGAACGTTCATACGATCGTACGTCGTCATTCTCGACCTTCCCCGCAGCACGCCGAGCATTCGGAACCTTGGTCAACGTCATAATTACGGGCCAGGAATCGCGTTCGCCGCTGAGTTAACCTGAAACCTGAAACATGGTGCGCTTCAAAAACAGGTGACAGAGGATAAAATTGCCAAGTTTTCAATTTTTCACGACGAGGAATCACACTGTGATAACATTTCTTCATCGCCTGTTACTTACGGTCTTTAGATACATCGTTTTCACAATAAAGCCGTACGACGACAAGGACGACAAGCAGGCGGCGTGGAAGAATACACATGTGTCTAATGCGATTAAACGGAAGGTGCAACAATTGTACGGCGACGTGGGGGTAGCAGCGATAAAGGATGGCTTTGATGGTAATTTGGCGTTGGACATTACGACAGTTCTTTAGACAAACGTATTTGGTTTCCTACAATTAAATAGAGAAAATGTCATCTTTGGTCAGTCTAGATCTCATAATCTAAGTAATAATATTTCTGTGCAATATTTTATATTTTTCCCAACTTAGCGAACTATTATTTGTTAGTCTTGAAATTTTTTTTTGTTGGAAAAGAAAATTTATATTTAACAAACATCCCTTTTAAATCGATATAAAGAATTTACTTGGTCTTTATTTATGTCTATAAAATAAAATATGATAAAACATTTTTTCTCTTTTGTACAACAAATTTTTAGCTTGTATATGTAGAAGAAACCTATATAAACTGAACTATATTTTTTCTTTATACGTGCGACAGTTATATAGACACGAATGTGTAATTGTATTAATTTCATGGATTTGAATGTGTTCTCAGCGTAACTTTTTTAGTCCGAAATGTCTAAATATACAACCTTGTCTTATGTCGCAGCTAAATACTGCAACGTACAAACGAAAATAGCGATAGTGAGGCTCAGGCATGGGCCTCACAAATTCGCGTTGCACGCTATCCCGCTAATAAGCAACGTAGGGGAGCGACTAGTCAAGACGAAGATCCTCTACGTCGGAGCGACTCTGAAACACTGTTTTCTCTTCGTCAGAGTAAGCATGCGACATTCGCCTATATCTCGCTCGCGTCGACGAAGTCCAGTTAACAAAGAAAATATATTACTTCGCCTTCTCTCCTTCTCTTTTAGAAACATCAGGAGAGGAAGCTGGAACGATTGTGGTCGAAATTGCCAACGGAAACCGACCGAAAACGGATGGAGGACCTCCTGATGACCTTGACGCCCGCTATGAAAGACCTCGCGTAAAAAAAAAAATCATCGTTATAGATCAATATAGTATAGTAATTAATTTACCGTTCGCGTTTTAAGTTAATATTAAGCACAAATAAAAGCGGGTCTCTCAATAACTTACGGAGACACGTTAATCTCGCGATACGGTTTCACGGACATTTCTCACATATCCCGGGGACGCAACGAGATAAGCGACATCGAATAAACTCGCCCCCTTTTCATATTTCTGTTCTTTTTTTTATTTATTTAATGTTGACTCCAAGTTTTTTTTTTATCTTGGGGATTCTTTTCGAGATTGAACATACGATGCCGTTATCTGCAGAGGATATTTTTGACGATCGAGCCGCAAGGATCGTTGCCGCTTCTCGCCAGTTGTCGCTGTTCGCTGCGGGGAAAAAAAGGTTGCCTCCCTTCTCGCCCGCCATCGCCGGCGGTGTATCCCCGATCCAATCCCGCTTCCGAACGTTATCCTGCTTCCGCCGTCTGCCGTGCAATCCGTGCATTCGTTCGGATCAGTTCGGACCGTTTCGGACTCCAAGCACAGTTGTGCTCCAAGACTGCTGGCTACTCCACGATCCCCGTCGCGAACCTAGGAGGACCTGCCGACTGTGCCTCTGCGACTCGCACTCGCAATCGACGAGGCGAGCGAACTGTGCGAGGCGTGTGCGTTTAAAAAAAAGAGACGGAGAACTGCTGCGGATTGCGGACGTTGACGCGCGGCACCGCTCTCGCCCCCCGCGATTGCTCCGTTTACGCCGGACGGTTTTAACGAGCGGGCAGGATACAACGTGAGACCACCTTCCCCCCCCTCCCCCCCGGGTATCGACCGCGTCTTCCGGGATCTCGATATCCGTGTCGGTCGTCCGACCGCGCGGCTCCGTAATCGGGGATAATCGTCACACCGGCGAGCTCGAGGTAAGCGATCAGTTTCCTTTATCGATCACGCGGTTGTTTAGACCACCGCGCGCACACACCTGGCCCTCGACCCTTCCGCCAAGGCTGCGATCTCGCTGGTGATGGTTTCACAAATTCGTCGCAGGCGGAATGCGGAATCCCACGTCGACGACGGCGATAACGGGAAAATTTCCTCGCGAAACGTCGACGTCCGGCCCGGAACGCGAGTTACAAAGTAGACGTATTACGCCGAATGTGGAAAAATGTGGAACGTGATGCTCCGTTGTATTTACATCGTCCCCACGTCGTCCTTGACATTCGCCTCTTAACGCATTCATCGCCGAGCTAATTTTATTTTTACCGATTTTCCGTTCACGCCGGATTGATTTTGTATTTTTATATTAAGACGATGAAGAAGAATAAGATACTTAATTTACAGTAATAGCCCTGAGTTGCACGGAGGTGTGATATGTGATAATTATTTGACAGTCACTGACGACCGAAACATAAACAAAAGGACTCGGTGTTATGGCGGTAAATGTGTTAACTTAGGTAGACATTGCATACGTTGGGATGTCTGTATCTAAAAAAAAAAAGATGATCTCTGATATTCAGTCTTTAACTATGGATATTACGCCGTTGAGTCCTGTGAGGACTTCTCTGTTTTTAGATATAAAAGAAAAGGGAAATGTGAGAAAAGAACTTTTCTTCGCTCTGGTATGCGCCGCTGCATTTTCTTGCATCTTTAATCGTGCGGGATCAAGTTTCATTCGTTTTTCTCGAGGAGAAAACAATTAATCGATATCACAAAATAAGTGGGGAGAGATGTCTAAAAGAATAATCCTTGATATTCGATTCTTAACTGTCGAGAGGACTCCTACTTTTAAATATGAAAAAAAGAGAGACACACAAAAATAGCTGTTCTCCACTTTGTACTTGTCGCTATATTTTTTCCACTTTTCAGCGTTAATTGTGCAAAGAGATAAAAGTTTTATTTGTGTTTTTCTAGAAAAGAAAATAATGATCAAAATTACAAAATACGTAACGGGAGTTCTGGAGACTCCGTATCCGATATGACGATTCAAGCTGTTGTGTTTATGTCGCGAAGACAGACGTCGACGCTTGAGGGTTGAAGATCTTCCTTCCTCGAGGGACAAACGTTCAGAGAAAGGATAACGGATGAGGTAATTGTCGTCGCGCACGGCAATGCCTTCCCCGTAAGTCTGAGGAAAGTTTTTTGTAAACCGCAGGATTTTGGCCTCGACTTTCTCTTTTCTTAATTCTCCGTATGTGGCCGAGCGAATTGCTTACAGATGTTTACTTACAGATGCGCCTCCCGCTCTTTCCTTTTTTTTTTTTTGTCTCGGGAAATGAGAGCTTTTTCTTCAAAAAGGGGAAGACCCGTGTTTTTCGACTTCGAGCCGCAGAAGGTGTAGTTCAAAACGGACGTGTTTATATAGTTATGTCACGCCATCGCAACTCGGTTTACATTACAATAAAACGAATCGTTAAGTCGTGCGGCATCCACGTCGCGTAGACGTGGAAAAACGCGCGTTTATCCCGCCGAACAAGACTGACGAGATAAATTAAGGATAACGACTTAGATACGACCAAATCCGTATATGAATTTCCAAATACAACGAACAGATGGTCAAGCAAACATTATCATTGCGACGTAAGAATGGTCTTAGAATGAGAAAACGTGTATTTTTCGCCGATAATTATTTGCCTCTCTTATTTTTTTTCTTCTAAACCTCTTCGACCGACAAAGCGGTTGCGTGCCCGTTGTTTCATCATTTCTCACTTCTGATTTACGTAAAAATTTCAGGAGTGAAAGTGGATCGAGCCTGCAAATCCAATTCGCAAGATGGAATTTGAAAACAATGTCTAGAACGGGCCTCACAAATTATGGATACTCGATTCGTTCCTCTCGCCGTGTAACTAGTAGTCATTAACTCAGTTTATCCCAATCGACGCGGTCGAACGTCTTCAGATGGTTACTCTCGACCGGCTCGAAGGAAAATACTGAAAGTTTGCCCCGCCGTTTTTTAATCCCACCCCTCTCTCGCCACGTTACGGGGAATTAATCGTCGAACAATGGCGCTCGATTATCTCGTTATCTTCCAAACGCATCGCTTCTTCGAGAATGCAGTTTAGCTAGAAAGCTACCAGCTTATTTATCACTCTGACGTGGAAGTCGTTCGCAAAAGCGATCGCGAGTTGGGAGGAAAGGACTAACAATAGGTACGTGGCCAGAGGCGATCCCTGGCCGTGAATCTCGTCTCGACGCGACGAGAGAGCCGCGGGTTCTCGCGGTGCAATAATCGTAGTAAAAGAAAACGGAGAGAAAAAAACGCGTCCAGACACGTAGGCTGAAATTGTATCTTACTTTCGCGACCGTGCGAAGGAAACTCCGCACGGCGAGCAAGCCTCGGAGGAAAGCGCGCGTGGATGAGACTTTGCGTTTTATGGCTGTTACGGCGATGTGATCGCGGGCTTCCGCTCGCCTATTAATTCGCTAATTAGCGCAGGTCCGTACGCGGTGTCGAAGATGTTCTGCGCGATAATTAGCTCGGTCAATTAACGCGTGGCCTTAAACTTTCACGTAGTCCTGCCGCCGGTACGGCCTCCACGACACGTATACGGTAATTTAATGTAATTTAGCGTGTTCACATCTTATCCTTTTATTACAACGATTATATATAACTGAGACTCGTGCGAGGAACCTCGATATTTTCTCCTTTTTTTTTCTATTTCAAATCGTTACGATGGACAACTTTCTTCGTTTAGTATAATGAAAATTTTCACTGTCACGAATTTTTTTTATTTAAACCTATCGCGGAGGAATTAAAGTAGGGCGGTTTTAACCGCAGGAAAGATCATGTTTATTAAAATCTATTTTAATTACTGTGCCATCGAGAAAAGAGCGAGTTTATCACACGGACGTTTGACATACTAATGTTCGAAGAGGCGAGTCGCGGGCATGCAGCGAATGCAAATGCGCTCTGGATAAGACTCGGTTCGCATAGGCGAGCCTCGTGGAATGATTTTAGCGAACACGGACGATAAATATATCCACATGGCACGGACCCCGAGGAAGAGAGAAAGAGAAAGAGAGGGAGCAGGGACTTCGGATCTCGCGCGGCTCCGAATCGAGTCTCCTCGAGGAGAGAAAGAGGGAACGGAATGTTTCTCACTTCTCTTTGCTTTCACGAGCGATGTTTTGACGATTTCTTTGACATGCTACGCGCAACAACAGCAACATTGCACACGTCGATTACCGAGAACATCGCCTCGCATTAGCATCGTTTCCTGGCATTTTACGACATATCGAATTAATTTTCCCTACTTTTATTACCCGCCGACGAAAAACGTAGCTTTCCGTGTCTCATAATTAAGACACAAAATTGAAATATTTATATTCAGAAGAATGTTAGTCTAAAAAATAGTATATTAATATTAGTATATTATTGAAAAAAGTATTTTATTCGGAGAATCCCCGCGAGAGAGTCGAGAAATGTGAACGAGTACTTTATAGGGATAGATATACTGAAATGGCATTGTAAATATCTCAGGAAAGAAGTTCTGGTAAATCACGGGACTAATGTCTTTCCGTACCGCGATATTCGGGAATGCTGAGGATTACTGTCGTTCATAAATAGAATTATCTTCCTCGCAGTCGCCCCCATGTGTGTGACCGCCGTCCATTTACTGAAATATCTCGGTAACTGCTGAATCCAGTGCGCCCAGTCGCTATATACAGTTTACATTGAGAGTGCCGAACAAAGTAACAATCTCTTGATTCCCAGGATTTCACACGAAAGCAACGATGAAACGACTACGTTTAGAAATTTACCTCGACGGAAAATTGGTCTGTTTCGCGTCTTTTGGATTTTTTTTTAAACCGGAATTAAATTTGAACTAATCAGCTTAAATATAAATTTGTCATATTTCTATTTGGGATAGACGATGCGATTGGGGAAAACATTCGTTCACGACCGATCTGAATGCGTTATTTTACACATTTGTATATCTTCGGACAGAAATTTTCCAGCTACGCGCTTCATATATGGTTGCCAGGAATAGTTTACGACCGATATCCTATCTATCGATCACACTGCGCTCTTAAGATATGCCGTTGCTAGCTTTATTCGTGTCTAAATATAAATGACTCTCCGTTTAGTCTGTCATCGCTATTTCCTACATTTATTTCGTATATAAAACGCTAAGGCGCGTCAATGTCTAGGTGAGCCGATTTATTACGATTCTTGGTCGTTGTTTGAATCAAATCTCTGAGATCGTTTCGGTCTGATACACTGAGAATACAAGGCAGATGGCCTTAACTTAGCACACAAACGACTTCATGCTGATAATTATTATTTAATTACTATTAATATATTAATATATATATTTATTATTAAAGTTATTAATAGACACAAATTATCGGAATGTCGATAATTGGAGTGTCGATCTGAAAGTTTCATCGGGTTTTGAAATCAGGAAAATAATAACTAATAACAGTTTAACGGTTTAATAATAAATTATATTTAATAATACTTTTATAATTTAAAATACATGTAATAATTTTATAGAAATTATAGTAAATTTAAAGTTTAAGTAAGTTTAAAAATTAGAATATATAATTAATAGAAAAAGTGGAAACGAAAAGACGAAAAGAGGTATTTGCGCAATAATTAATATGCATGAACAATATACATATTAGTCAGTACATAGTTAACGTTAAATATAGTCGTTTAAAAATCCTATTTTTCATCTTTACGTCGAATGTAGTTCGTACCAATAGTCTGAAAGTCTAGAGAGACAATAGCATGGAAAATAATTATATGATGAACGTAATTCTATAGGATAATGACATGGAAATTTTATAGCGTCATGTACACAGAGATATTTTTCTAAAATAATAAAGTAAATAATATTACAAAGGCAGGAAACATAATACTTGTAAAATTAATAAAATCCAAGTAACTATTAGTTTGTACTTTCGAGCTACAAATAGTGTCAACTTTGTTGCGGTATAGGCTTCCTAAAATTTTTCGTAAAATGAAAATGTTTTCTGGCAGTTTGTACAATTGAGAAAAGAAGAACTTTCGGTGAAGTTACGTTCAGCCAGCTGCTGATCGCTCTTGATCGTTTATTTTTCTAGGAACAGACCTTTCTACATAGCACCACCCAAGAAACTCCGGTTACGTCACTTGAGCTCGACATTCGTGACCGAAGTTTTCGACACATTTTTCGTCACAGGACGACCGCGGAAATTAACGATCAACGTAGACTCGCCGAAGCGTTTCGTTACGCATAGACCGTCGCTTTGGATCTTCGTGATGATCTTCGTAACGGTTGGATGCCGCAAGGATTTCCGCGTTTCCTCGTTGTGCTTCCCCTGGCACTTCTCCTTCGTATCGTTCAAGATATTGTCCAGATCCTCTTCGTTCAACGTCCTGTGGTCATCGTCGCATTTCGGTATCTTATTAATAATCTCCTTAGGTGAACACGTAAAGTTTTGCACGTAAGTTTCACTGTTTTTTTGTTCCTTCGATGACTTCCTCAGGTCAGTCTCGGGACTCGAGTCGAAGATCACCCTTCCGCCGTCTCCCACGAATTTCACCTTTCCTTTAGAGGAGTCCGGTCCGAGGAGGACCTGTCCGCCGTCGCCGGTGTACTCGATATCGCCCATGTTGCGGTTCACGCGCACCCTACAACCGTCACCGATGACGTGAACGCTGCCGGAATTCTTCGACAGGGCAATCCGGCAGCCGTCACCCGTAATCTCCAGCACATGCTGATTCGAGTGCATCTTAACGACGAGCCCGTCGCCGTGGAATCGCTTGATGTCGTCGTCGACGTCGGCCTCGTCGGGAGAATGCTTACAATGTCTCATGGAATTGCTCTTAATCTTCCGTTCCTTCGTCTTCAAGTCTGGTTGCTCGTCGGTGTGGGAGATCGTCACTGACACTTGCGGATTGTCATCTCTCTTCGTTATTGATATTAGGGAACATTTCGCTCGACACATACTTGTTCCGTGGCAACTACAACAATTATCCAATCGTTGTTGTTCGTTGGATGATTTATTGTACAAGTAATGTATTAATTACTAATCAGGTACTGTGTTATCGAAGGGTTTCTTCTTCTTAATAAACCTTTTTTTACTTCTTTCTATCGCCACTAAAATATAAGATATATCCTGTTTTTAGAGGCGAGTACCAGAAAGAAAAAGTGCGTTTGTGCAGAGATACGCGCGAGAGAGAGTTATTTACGTTACGGCGAGCGGCGTGACACGAGTCCGTTCCCTACGTTGCAGCCGCGTAATAACGAATGCGTTTGCTCGCTTTGCGTGGTGGTGGGCACGTGTGACGACGGGTTCTTCACCGCACAATCGGCCCCGATTATCGTTGCTTCTCGCGGGACTTCCCGCGAGACCGTTCGCAGCGGTGAACACTCCGTTCATTGATACCAGACTCGTAACTAGGAATTACAGCGCCTTTTACGATCTGTTATCGGTTACGTGTCATTTATCTGTCACAGATAATTATAGTACGTTGAAATTAAACAAGTTTTCCTCTATATAATGTTATACATCTCAATATTTAATATATCTCGCAATTTATTTGAGTATTATTTCTATATGTACGAAAAGAGCTAGAATTTTTTACGAAGTTTTAAATTTTATCGTGTTTCGTGTTCAATTATATCTATTAAAAGTGAATTTAAAATTGCTACTGGGGACATTGTTAAGTTAATTGTTAGCGGCCCGTAATTACGTATAATTAGCCACAATTATCTCGTGAATTCTTAGCATCATATATATTTCAAATTAAAATTCCATTAAGCTAAAGTAGACTGAAAATTAAAAAAACTGTAAGATGTAATTTTAATACATAATATTTTCTGCCAATTTTCCTATTTTTATTTATTCTCATATCGATTTATGCTCCTTATATTGTGTATTTTTTATATTATTTTATTTTACAATATATATCATCTTATATCAAGTATCTTCTCTTTTGTAAGATATACATCATTTACTTTCTCATGCATCACCCTGAGAGCCCTGAGAGGATTTATTCTAGAATATATATAATAATATACATTATTCTATTCTACTCCCGAAGTCTCACTAGAAATTTAACGTCTTGATCTTAATTTTAATTGCTCGAAATTTTCAGTGAGGAAAAATTGATTTGAAATTGGCAACAAAGTATATGTGACAATTTGTTAATTAAAAAGACATCCTACATAGTTGAATGTGCATGCCGTTTCTTTTACACCGGAAATGTGCAAAGAGATGCAAATATTGCAATGTGACGAAAAAGGATCTTTGGAATTAAAAAGGATCGTATTTGCCAAAGCCTAGTTACGTCTCTGTTTGCCTTATCTTTTTTTCTCTATCTCTAATTTGGCACGCCGTTCTCTCGCCGTCATTCATCACGGCCGAGCGAAGGCCAAAACGGTTTGCCGACTCGAAGCGTCTGAAAAGGGGCTTTACAACAGCTTAATATAATCGTAACGTCATCTTTAGGCTTTCAAAGTGTCAGGGGTTAATCTTTGCAAATCCTGCTTAGTTTTTACAGTTTTCTTTATTGATATCTCGAAAATAAATTGTATTTCTTTAAAATTTCTGTCTAATTATATATATACATGCAGAATGCCTCTGCATCGTACCTTTTAATGATAAAAATTCTTAGAGGGTATAACATAGCTGTATTCCTTGGATAAATATGAGCATTGAAACATTTTGTTAATATTTTTATTTCGTCTAAGAGGCTGGTGTCCGTTGAAAATAAATATTTCCCCTGAAATATTGCAATTCCTCGAAAGAAAGAAAGAGTGATACAAATATTTTCGGGACACTGCGGATGTATGTGTACTGCGGATTTCACTATGCAATCGGAGGAGAAATGCCAAAATATGCATATAAGATTAAAACAGAAAGTGTTACTTGGAGCGAATATGGAATGCACCTTTCCCCAGCAAGAGTTTTAACAATGGTGTACCTTGTAACAATAATAGGCCGAAAATTAATCATCTGTTGATACTTATCTTATTGGACTGAACACTATAAAGAGAATAAGAGATAACTTCTTCTACACTTTACTATATTTATCGGATTCCTAGATTTGTTTTATTAATATATGCTAGAAGAGAAATAACTCTTCTTTCTTAATCGTTTAGATCGAATCAAATCTTATTCTCTTCTTTAAAAAAATTATAATTAAATTCTGTTTTTTTTTCTGTTTTCGCAGAATTTTGTAAATTCTAATTGTGCTAATGGCTGATATACTCGGCATTGATATCAACATGTATCTTATCTCGCGACGTCCCACTCAGCATTCCTGGCACAGTCCAGTCTCACTGTCATTCGGTCACACGATTTCTCGTAAATCGCGATTCACGAGTGAATTGCACTACGTCGTTCGATAATCGGGGGAGTAATTTAGTGACTCATTGTATAGTAGTGCGACAAAATATCTGTGCGAACAATCTACGAGGTATCAGCTGTGCTCGTAGATATGCGCTTAGAGGGAATCACCTAATTCCTCCTCGCGTTATCCGCTATTTCATATCATATCTATCAGTGCATAACACTGGCCTCTATCAGTCAGAGTACGTCGATCAAGAGACGAGAGATAAACTGATAACAGAGAGCTCAAAGGGTTAGCCTTGATTGAACTTTCGCGAAAAATAATAAATGGATTTTCCCGGTCCAGCGTGAATCATTCAAAACGCAAATCAGAATTTATTTGTTATAAATTATCTGCAAATTGTCAATTTTACGAGTCTACGAATGAATAAATCGTAAAACCTAAGTAAAATTTGCGAAGAGAATATTATTTCTTTCTTTCTTTCTTCCTCTCTGTTAAAAATTAAATGATTAACAATATAATACGCTGTGTAAATTGATAAGAATCAAATGTTTTACTTAGTTTTTATTATTCTCTACTAAATAGTTAACTGAGCTGTTCCCTAATCCGGCACGCGCGAATCGGAAAAATCGTGTCCAGACTATCAGAAATGATTTCCTTTGCATGAGTAGTGTGTACCATTCGACTAATTCAATATGACCGTGATTGGAATGCCATAACTTGATTTTGAAACGAAATAGCTTTATCGATTTGGCGCTGTGCGAGCTAATTGCTCCTGTCTGCATCCTCAGTCCGTTACTGTCCGTATTGGATGATCCTTTTAGCCTTGGATTCGAAAAATTCTTGTAACATGACCAATTCCGTGTTCAACAATCAGCTATCTAATTTTAGAGGATTAGTATGTTTATTACATCGTCTCACTGTACAATCTTCAAAAAGCTTCATTTCACATTGTGCATTTCTGCAAGTCCGTAATCAGAATGCTAGCCAAAAGACTGGCTCTTCCTAATAAAATTAAATTTATGAGCCTCAAAAATATATCTACCTAACTGTTATCCCAACGTTCAAACGGATTTATATAGATATGTATGACTTTATATGTAAATTAGAACGTATTAATATTATATTTAATTATTTTTGTACTCATTCGTTCTTCTCTGCGATATTTTTCAGTGGCATGATGATAAGAACGAAATGAGCGATTTGTTCGATACCGTAATAATGGAGACCTCGTACCCCGAGCCTGAAAATTGTCTGAAGGTATCCTCGCCGATGAACGTGGCGCGGCAGGACTCGGGCGTACCGGAGGATCTCGCTTCGCCTCTCAATGGAGAGGAGGATCCGGATCTCACTATGAACAGCGATTGCAATATCACCGTCATTCACATCACCGAGTCGCAGAACAGCAAGGGAAACGACAAGACGCTAGCTGAGAATAAGGACAGCAAGGATGGCAGCGACAGCGGCGTCGAGGGTTGCGCGACAGAAGTTCCAAGAGTGAGTTTCAACATATAAAGTTTTATTCACCAGATAAGATTTGAGTATTTTCTTAGGATAAAAACTCTTTTACATGCTTTCAATATGTAAAACCAAGAATGTGCAGACACTAATGATAGTAGATCTATAAATTATAGATACTTATTTAGATCACATATTCTTGCAGGTACGCAGTAGAAATAGCGTCGACTACACGAGCAGTTGTGGCGGCCTGGACGAGGCCTCTTGCGACTCCAGCCTCGTCAGTTGTTGCTCGGTGTACGAGGACGCGTGCGGATCCACGTTGCCAGACGATGTGCGACTGGGTGCTACCGGCGGCGAGGGCACGAGCGAGGGCGGTAGCGAGAGCTCGTCCATCGCCGGCAGCGTGTCCGTGCGAACGAGCCGTATGAACGTGAAGAGGACCACGACGGCGTCCAGCGCGGCCAAGAAGAAGATCACGAGCGGTACCGAGTCGCAGAAGAGCGCTCGCGCGAAACCAACGAGCGCGACCTCGGGCACGAGCTTAGGCTCGACGACGCCGCGGTCTAAATCGCGAACAGCAACGCCCAGAAATATAATGACCAAGATTCAAGGTACGAGCAGGGAACGGGACCATCGACCACGATCGAGGGAAAAATTGAGCGCTCGAGAGCCGAGCTCCTCCCTCGTTGCAGACACCAAGACGCCTGCTGGTAGTCGTGGTACGGCGACGTATGGCTGTCGGTCCAGCAGCAGCGCAGTATCCAATTTATCCACTCCCACTGCGGCTTCGATCGCGAGGACGAGGACGAGAGTGCTGCCGGACTCACTGCCGTCTGCACTGACCACGGAGATCAACAAGGATCTTGCGCAGCGTGGCGGGAGAATTGTCAGGAACGATTCATCGAGATCGAGGACCGGGTCCAGCACGCGAGGGGCGCGCACGCCGGCGTCCACGCCGTCTGAGGAAACGAGAGTGAAGATACCGTCCTTGTCAGCTTCTCGCGTTCTCTGCGCGAAGAGTACTGTCTCACGTGCTGATAATAAATCCGCTGGGCAAGATAACAAGGCGCTCGATACGTACGCAACGTTGCCGCGTAGGAACAGAAATAAACTGACGATCTCGAAAGCCGGAGAGAAGACGGACAAGATGACCAGAAGTCGATCTGGAAGTCGAGACGTTAGCCTCAGCAGAACCATTGAGAAGAAGAGCGTTATTGGGAGGGATTCGTCTTCCGTTCACAAGAGTCTGCCGCCGTATCCCAGACAGAGAACCGAAAAAACTCGTATATATCACGAGACCAGCGCACAGACTGGCTTGACCGGGCAGGACATCGAGAACGCGATGTCCGGACAACCGAGCGCCATCGCTGGGCCCGAGGTCGTCGAGAGACTGCACAATGGTTGCCAAACGGAAGACGCGTGGGACGACGTACAGACCTTGCAGAATAACTTGAGAAGCTTGAATGAGGAAAGCAGCAGTCTGCGGGAAGAGAACGAGAGATTGAAACTCGAGTTGGCCGAGGCGAATCGTCTTCTAGAGGAGGAACGGGCCGATCACGCGTTTGCGCGTAAGGAACTCGATAGAAACGCGCAACGGGTACTGGCTATGCTAGGAACGCCGCAATCAGAACATGCAGGTAATTCAATAGTACAAAAACAAATGTGATAATGTAATGCAAAATTATTTTACATTTATCTGCGTAATTTGCAAAAGTAAAATTTGTAGAAAATAAAATGTTATCGATGAAATGTTCTTCCAGAGGGCAGCGACAGCTTCCTCGAGCTCGAAAGTCATATACAATCTTCGGGACAAGTTGTCGCTAATCAACAAGTTGAAATAGCTGATCTGCAATCGCTCTGTCGTATGTTAAGCAGGGTAAGAAAATCATATCTACAGCAGTTTCTATTATAATACAAAAATTATTTCTATAATTTTTCCTGTCAAGGAAATCTCTTTTTATAATTTTATATTTTTGTTGAAGGATTTGGACAAAAGTGTAGCTGCGCAGAAAGCCTTGCTACAACAGCAACAAGAATTGGAAGCCGAATCAGCTGAGATGCAAGATTTTCTCCAAGAGGAGAAAGCCACATTGGCGGAGGCGCTCAAAGATGCCGAATTGGAGGTGCGTAGTTTTCTAAGTTCCCTTCTTGAAGTATGTACCGTTTGTTTCATATTCGTTTGTCTTTTGTAGCTGAAGAAAAAAAGCGAAGCCTTAACTCAAAGAGAGACGGAATTGGAGAGACAAATGGAGGAGTGTAAACATTTAGTGCGAATTAGCGAACAAAGAAGGTATGCCTCACGAAAATTTTTGACAATATTTCTCCTAAACATTATAAATTATATTTCAACAATTGATTATCCGTTTTTAGGCAAGAGAATTTATCAATGAGTCTAAAGTTGAATGCCGTTGAACGAAGAAGTAGGGAACTTTTACTCACTCAAGGCGCCGCTATGTCCGGAGCGGCTGTAGCTCTTTCCGGTCTTAGCACCAGATTGGAAGGATTGATAGATCAATTAATTGCTTCTTATAACATCTCAGTAAAAGATCTTGAAGTAAGTATAACGATGAAAGTTCTCTTTTGCGTACAAAGTGGTTTATATTCTTATAATAGCTATTTTGAACAGTTATAACATGCTACCTTTTATAAATAAATATAATAGACAATAACGATCACAATATAGATGGAGGATTAATATTCTATTTTTACTATTTTTCTCTGCTAAAACTTTCCTTCTAAATTTAATAATTAAAATTTTATATTGATTATTGTTAGACGGTTTTTAAATGGATTGTAATTATTTCCCCAAAAAGGATGTTATATATCATAACGAAGCGTACAGTAGAAGTAACAGTAGCGTGGAGTCTAGTCCGGTTAGCTCTAAGCAGAGTTTAAAAGAACGCACGCCGAGCCCGAAGAGTGGATCCTTCGTTTCCGCGGTGATCAGCGCAATTCGGAACGCCGCGACGCATCCCTTCGCGGCTAGAAACATCGATAAAAAATCCAGCCTGGATTCGTCTAAACAGATTTACAAAGGTAATTGAATACGAATGAGATGCCACAATAAGGATATTACATTAAGATCCGTTAAAACCATAAATTTTATTTTCTAGAACTAAGTATGGAATCGTCGTCCGACTTGCTCGATTTTGAAACCGAGCCATGTTTGATGATGGAAAGCGTCCTGGAAGACGTGCCTTTGCCGGACACATACTCGCATAACATGATATCGAGCAGCGATTCTCTACGCAGAGCACTGAGTTTCTCCGAAACGTCGGACGAGCATAATCTAAGGAAGACAAAGTACGGCGACGAATGTACAAGTCTCACGAATCTCACCCAGGCGATCCTGCATCGTCGTAAGGCAAGTATCTGAGATAAATCAAACTCGTAACTTATTAGAAATATAAAATAATCATAATTAATCGTATTAAAATTTGCAGGTGGAGGACGAGGGTGACGACGATTGCGATTCCGTGAGCGAATCTGACACCGGGACCAATGACGGTCCTGTACCTTTGACGGATTACTGTCCATCTGTGGATCTCGTCGATCAAGTGATCGAGGTGGACAATCTCGTTACTAAACTTCTCAAAGTGCTACGAATCATACAGCTTGACAACGATACGTGTATACAGGAATTGAAAGAAGAGAAGTGAGTTTAATAAATCTGATCGGATCATCAGGATTAAACCTCCAATTATATTAATTCGGAATGTCATTTGCAGGTCTAACTTGGAGATAAAATTAGAAGCCACTTTGACGGAATTGAACGAGCTTCGCAAGATCATCGATAATCTTCATCAATCACCGGAAGAAGTCCTGAACAACGTGCCGGATCGACGACGTAGCGTTGTAGAGAATTGCCGGATTTTGCTTAAAGAGGTAATAGCCGGCGATGTCGCCGATACATTTTTATAGTGTGCATCTTTCACGCTACTGCCATATCTCTGACATAAATTATTGACTTTCCTGAAAGAGATGTCAAATGGTATAATTCCTCTGTAGGCGGGTAAGGAGGAATTAAAATTTGAGGCCGTACTTGCTAGTAATAGCAGTCCCGGTGAGATAACTGAGGATCTCGATGCGATCGAGGCGACTTCCGCTTAATATTTTAAAATATCTTATTAATTTCGTATATACATATATATATTCTTCCTAATTATTATAAATTATTTTAATTCTTAAGAAAAATGTGTCAATTTTGAAAGTCTGAATTATTATATTGAACATCGACGAACATTTTATTGTAAAAGTGGGATTTCTCTAATTTCGACGTGAATGGATTTTTGAAAGAATTTAGACAGCATATAAATTTGAATTACATATATTTTTCCTTTTATCGGAACGTATTTCTGTGCGCTTTGTAATGTTAATTCCAGGCTGAATTTAATATTGTACATGTGTATATTAATACGACGTTGTTATGTCGAAATTGCGAAGAATAAGTGAATCAAATTTGAACAAATACGGGCTCGTCGCCGTTTTTAAAATAATTGTAAAAAAGATGATTATTTAAAGAATAAATGATTCTGGTTAAAATTACAACCAACTATGGCTAATTACATAAGCGTATAAAGGGATATTTAATTTTGCTGATTTTGCATTGTATTTTTTTTTCACCAGCATTTGGTAAAATATATTCATGAATAATGAATAATGATTTTAAATATACATTTGTAAATGTATTAGCGTATATAAAATATATGTTTTATACGTCTAAATTATATTTATGTCAAAATGTATATTTAACATACATTTAAATACGTGTGAACGTTGTATAATACGTTAGTACACTTTTTTTGTGAAAATACAAAATTATAAATCGTTATTCGTTATTCACGAATATATTATATCCAGTACTGATTCCCACCGAGTTGATCGCAGTTGATCGTAGAATTTTATATTCAATGCGTAGAAATAATTCTTCACTGTGTGAAATTATTAGGTTCATAATAAAGGCTTTTTCAATTGAGATAACAGGGTAGAGTATCCTACATTTAAGATAATAGCATGTAATGGAAAATACAACAGTGCAAGGCACTATCATATAAAATGAAGGAATAGAATTTAGGTATCCTTTTATCGTGTCTTCGATCCTGCAACACTCACATTACCGTAATCATTGTGCAACATCCAAGGAGGATAGATAATGAAATATTTTATGGCAAATCGTGGATATAAAAATGGTTAAAAAGCTTCTTAATAGACGAGGACTAAAAAAAAACATTTATGCGATTATTTGTGTGCGTGCGTGTGTGTGCATAATTTATTTCTCTTTTTTATCTAAGAATGTATATACGTTAATACCTATAAGATTTGTTTATGATAAGTCTCAAAGACTTGTTGCTCAGTGAAATCAAAGTTGAGATTTATTGTAAAAATATAGACGAGGTTTCTTCTATCAAAATGGAGCTTTGCTTTAGGCACAACTTTAAGCAGAGGAAACATTGTGATGATACACCAAACAACAACACATATGTATTTTAATGTTTAATCAAATAAATTTTCATATCTCGAGAGACACAAATGCATATAATTATATTATGTATACATAACTTTACGAAGCAGATTATATCACGTCGGTGCACGTGGAAAATTCGCAGCTAACATTTACGATTGTTTTATAAGGCGAATATTGCATTTAGCTCGTTTAACATGTAAATACATATGTGGATACACAATCGCCCGTTACATTGTACGGATAAGGTCAATGAAATCGTGACTTTTGCAATTTTATGTATTTTAAAAGCCATCTTTTAAGTTACAGAGAGAAATGAGCTTGCCGGATAACGCTAATATCGATCGGCGCGTCCCTTTATTGATACTAGATACACCATATAAATGCATGGTACGACTTCGACTTCGATAGTCGATCATACATCGTTTATATTCTACGAGTACTCGTCCATCATCCCTGTAGATGCAGATATCCTATCCCTGTGGAGAGAGCATGGTTCTTTTTAAATATCTTATTTTAAATAGTTATTAATCTTGAAACGTAGATTGTACGCCCGCTGTATTGAAAGGGAAGGAAAATACCGTTTTCTTAATATATGCTGTAGGCGGAACACTATATATATGTATTGGAATTGCAAGCGTCGAGGAGTCATTTTAATGCACGCTCGTGCCTCGCACATGACGTATGCCACGTATCAAGGGCGCCAAGAAGTTCGCCAACCGTACAGCTGGTTGTCTGGAACATAAGATGGTCAAGTCGAGAAAAAGTGTATATACACTGTATTATTTTTATAATTAAAAAATTAAAAATTACGCGTGAGATACCAATTGCAATACGATTACAATTTAAGATATTGATATAAATTATAATTAATGCCAATAAAATTAATTGTCAGGGCAACGACGAGTAGATGGATTCTTACCTGTGTATTGTCTTCGAGATCGCCAGATCGGTTTTGTTATGGATACCGTCAACGGCGGGTTTGACCGGCTCGCCGATGGGCTGAATCGGGGATGTACCCTCGCTGGAAATGGTGAAATTTACCTCCGTAGTGCCAGCGGCACCAGCAGCGGCACCAGCGGCACCGGCCAGGAGCAGGGCCTCGACCGGTGCCAATACGACGACAAAGCCGTCCACGTGGATGCGATAATTCTCCGAACCGTTCTGCCGCTGGTCGTAGTAATCGGTGGCATCGGGATACCTGGACGTCGGCGCGGCCGTGGTTACATCTATCTCCTGCGGTACCACCGAGGTGGCCACGGTCTCGGTCTTGATCTCGGACTCGATCTTGGACCCGGTCGGCTTGTCGGCGACGGGTAAACACCGAACGCTCGCGCCGAAGAACGCGACGATTAGCACGGTCTTGAACACGCGCATGTTGATCGATAACATTGATGAGCGGCTACTCGTCGAGTTGCCTTATCCACTCGACACACTTCGGTCCGTCTTCTATTCGCAAAGTCTGTCCTCGACTCGAGTCCGAGATTCCTAATTATGGCTTTCTACTCGATTTCGATTCGAAGCACCGGTGACCTCGGGAAACTGCGGGATGCTTCTTCCTGTTCGGCTCGGGCTCGTGAATTTGCCAAGTTATTTCCTGCTCGACGGACCGACCACTTTTTGCGACTCTTAAACGAGACGACGCGGAAACGCGATTGGGCCAAGGACCGCGGTGACCGGTGCCGCGAGGATGCGACGAAAGCGAACGAACGTTGGAGAACGTGGGACAACGTGTCTGGACAACACGGAGGATGCTCGAGGTGTGATGACCGGGCGATGTCTCGTAACCGAGGACGATCCCGATATTCCCGATCCCCACCTGGGCCGATCCGAACCTGTGAGCCTTCCTTCGGCTCGGTTCTAGAGACGGATCCCCGGAAAAGTTCAAGAACCTCGGCGTATACTGACGGCAACCTGCCGCTAACGGCACATATATCGTCACGGCACTGTTGATACGCCGTAAACTTCTTGTAATTTATGCGAAGATTGCCGGGAGAGATTCGCTCGAACTTGATTAAATCTGAAAAATACCCTCTTCTTTTCGCAATTTTACCGGCCAACTCTCCTAAAGGTAAAGTCGACGATATATACTCAAGAAGATATATGATTTTACATTTAAAAAGATACATGCTTTTCCTTGAGAACGAGTTGCCGAGATAAAGATACTTATATATTTGCATAATTTCTCAGTTCCAAAGTCAAATTTTGAACGTAACAAAATTTTAAATTAAAAATTGAAAAGGTCTACTCGTCAGATAACAAGTCTTATCGTTTTTTTTTTTAATTTTCAGTCGCTCATAATTCAAGAATCATTCATCTTGCGGCTAATTGCGTATTTCCCCATTCGGTCTCCAGCTGAGAGGAGATGCGCGACGCTGTGGAAACGATGCGTGGAACATTCCTCGAGCGTTCTCTCCTCATTACATTCGGATTGCAAGCGAAACCGCCGCTCAAAGGAGAGAAACACGATGGTATTAATAGCGTTAACGATATTCGTGGATGGAGACACGGTGGGACTGGCCGAGGACCGACTCCTCTGCTCCTCGTCAACGACGATCAATCGCGTGTCAATCGCGCGTTGAATGTCCCTCTCGGCGATAACCAGTTTTATTCGAAGGAAAAGGAGGAGCAAGAAGGGGGAAAGCCGCCGCGATGATGCCAAAGACAGAGCGTAATAGTTATCGCACGCGGTGCCGCAGGTATATATACGCGCACACGTGTACGTAGGTGCGCGCACAATCTATAGTCACCAATCTCTGTAAAGGGCAACGTCCTATCGTGGCCGTACTCGGCCGTTCGCGGCGAGTTCATTTCCCCGATCTACCTACCGTCTCGCGGCTTGGCGCCTATTACCGTAACCTTGCCCTTGCTATCTCTCTCTCTCTCTTTTCCTCTCGCTCGCGCTTCCGCCTTGCGATGGGAACCGAATCAACGACCATCGCAGAATCGCCGCCGGTCTTTGGGGAAACGACCTTCGCTCTCCGAAAATTCCCGGGGGCCGGGTACCGCGCGTCTTATACGGCTGGTCTCCGTTCTCGATTGATGGCGAGATCACGTTTTACGGGATTCTCCACGGTAAGGATTCCAATTCCCGCGACACGCGCTATTTATATACCGCGACAAGAAAAGAATGAGAAAAGCAGAGGATACGGAGAGACGAGAAAATACTACCATCAGCGATCTCTGTACGCTTCTGATTTTTCCGAAAGCTTGATGATTTAGAAGAGAAAGCCAAAATTAAATCTCAATGAAATATTCTTTCGTGATTTTCGCTTGTATTTAAATATATGTTCATGTTGTTGTTGCTTAAGTATTTTATTGATCAAGTAGCTTAATAGATATACATACAGTGTAAATCTTCACACATGTACAGTTTATATAAAACGATAATCATCTCGCATTCAGCGCGTTTTTAACTGCTAAATTAATCAAATAATTCGCTAACTCCTCTCGTTTCATCTCGTATGGCTCTTGCGCTATATAATAAGCAAAGGAAAATGAGCTTTTCGATCGACAGACGAATGATAAATCTGACGAAAGGTTTATGCTCAAACAAATATCGCACACAGCGGGAGATAATTGCATGATAATAACTAGTACATTTTTTATATGTTTAAGAACTACAGCCATGGGGGGAGCTTAAAGCTAAAGGAGAGAACGAGCCGACTCGTCGAACTGGCAGATGCCGGTTAATGAGTCGCGATGCCTTCCCGGACCACAGTTCTCGACGCCGTCGCCAATCAGCACCAGCTCGTCCTGCTGCTTCTCCCCGGTGAACGAAGACACGTCGTTCTTGTCGGCGCTCGACGAAGGTAGCGCGACGTCCTCCTCTTCTCCTCTTCCAGGCAGCTGCTTCTTCAACGACGTTCCCGGTCGTCCCGACTCGACGTCAGGATTCCAAACGTTGCCGACGATGTTCCGTGCCCGACCGCCGTTTCCCGCCTTGGGCCCGGCGGGCGGCTTCCTCGCGTTCGCGAAATATCCCGGACTGGCTGGCACCTCGCGGCTCTTCGGGAAATCGAAGTTCTTCACATTTCTCGCGACTCTCCCGGCTCCTTCGGCCTGCCCGTCGCCGACGGAGGTCGGTCGCTGATCCAAAACGTTCGACGCTCCGGCATCTTCTCCTTCCGCTTTTCGCACCGAGCTCTCCTTGTCCGGACGATTTTCATTTATCTGTATTACTTCCACGGAATAGGGCTCCTCTTGGCGAACCGCCTCGTCGGATTTGATTAAACCTTGCTGCTTCGAGCGGGATATCACCTGCTCGAGGGTCTCCAGTGCCAGGTCGCTGAGGTGGTCGTTGGCGGTATCGTTGGGGATGGCCGCGACGATGAGGAAGTTCTCCAGCTGAGCGTGCACGTTGAACTCGCCGTCCTGCCGTTGGTCGTACCTCGTCGGTGCGGCGCGAACCTCGGCGAGCGCGAAAAACGCCGCGCCGAGGAAAAATAGCGTCCGGACCATCGCTATATTCTCGTGGTACGTACACGGTAGGTGCACGTGCTGCGTCGTGATGCCTGCTGGTACGTGAGAGCGTGACGGGAGGTGCGCGACGCTCTGCTCGACCTCGCGGTACAATGCTCTTCGGGCTCAACGCGAGCGAAACGAGCGAGGTCCTTTCCGCAACTGCGACGACCGCGCGAGCAGCGGGCCCGCCGCTCGCCGCACTTGTTGGACCGTTGCACGAACCGGTACACCCGGAATCGGTATGATAGGGGGATCCATCTCGCCGCAGGATTATAGAATCACGTCGATTGGCGTGGGAACGATCGGCTCGTACATCAACGTCGTCACGGACGGAAGCCGACATACAGATGATTTTGTATCGCGAATCTCAACGGCGCGGCTAATTGCGAGTTACAGACAAACGTTCGAGCGGAAACCCAAGCGTGACGATCAAAAGGAGTCAAGAGTTAAAATGAGAACGGAGGAAACATCGCAAACTTTTGCGAGAATTTTATAAGAATGTATGCGTTTCCTCTCCTATGAGTATATTTTAATAATGTGTTACATTTTTTAGGAAAGGTTCTTCCGACGTTCGCCAGGGTCAAAAGTTCCGGTCGACCAAGGGAGGACCGATCGATCGGGGAGGGGCATCCTGCATCGTCGCGGTTTTACTCACGGCAACAGGCGAGTCAGCCACGGCCGACTCGCTCGTCGACAGCGTCCGTTGCCGTTCGGGACGTATCCAGATTTGCAGCGCTTCTGCGACCGCAGGGCGTGCACGGCTTTCACCGTGGTCGAAGGAGCCGTTCCGACCCCATCCTCCTCCTCCTCGCTCGGCTGACCCTTATCGTTGTTGTCGTTGTCCGCATTCGGCGTCGAGCTCGCGGTACCATTCGACCGATCAGCATCCGGCGGGGCTTCTTCGTCCTTCGATGGCGTTGCGTTGCTCGCGGTCGGGCTTGGATCACCGGCGGACGCCGAGACGGTCGAGTTTCGCGACGGGATCGGCTCGGAAACCTGCATGATATCGTTTTTCTCCGTGGTCGACGTCGCGGGGCTCGTCGTGGTGGGCCTGTTGCCCGGCTTGAGGGTAAAGTCGGCGTAATCGTAGAAGTAATCGTAGTCCTGCGAAGGCAACACGACGTCGACGGTGAATATTCGTCGACGAATATCGACAGTTATACAGCGGTACTCAAAACAATCCATTTGTTCGGCGTAAAGCGCGAGATACATATAGTTTGTAAAATGCGTTTCTAAATATGAAGTATCTAATTGTAAGATGGACTTTGTAAATTGCAGGCTCGCTTCGATCTTGCGTCAAACTCATCGCGTACGTGTAAAACCGATGCAAGGCAGTTACAAAAGCCTGAAGAATAGCCAGAGGACTGTTCCTTCAACCGCGAGTTGAAGTAGCGCAGCAAGATCAAAAGGTACATCATAGTAAAATTCACTTTGTACGCTTTCGCAAATCTTCCCCGGTGAGGAAAAAGGAGTACAAAATAATTTGGAAAAAAAAAGACAAGATTAAAAAAGAGCGCGTTCCAACGCAGGCGGAGGAAAAGGAGGAGATCAAAAAAGAGGACCACGCGCTCTCGCGTCCTGCTATGCGAAAGGATTTACCGTGTAGTCGTCGAGGAGCTCGGAGTTGAGTAGCGCGACCACCTGCACATCCTTCAGCTCGATCTGCACGTTCAGGTCGCCGGTCTGCCGCTGATCGTAGACCGGCGTCGCGGGGGGCCTCGCGACGGCGACGCGACAGGCCGCGATAACGAGGAGGAGGCCGCTTAGGGCGAGCATGATCGTCGGGCTGCGCGGCTGCGATCGTTCCTGACGTGGCGAGAACTGAAAAATGGATGGGACGGCGGACGGCCCCGGGCCCCGGGCCCCCGACCTGATGGCCTCGGCCTCCGGCGGGAACCTGCCGCCAACGCGTCCGGGGCGGCCGGGGTTCGCGCGTATATAAAACCGGTATACCCACCGCCGCCGCGGATGTGTCTCTCGCTGTCACCGCCCCGGCACTTGGCCGCGGCGGCGGGTACGATGTCCGGCCGTTGCCCTCTCGCCGCTATACGCGTTCTACCTTGACAGCCGGCCTTCGGAACGCCGCATAACATCGCGTGTTGCGCTTACACGCAATCGGATCGGCCGCTCCGCGGTGTATTTTCGTACATACGGTCTCGTACTCCCGGTCATCATATGAAGCGTTTGCACGTGTTCCGCGTGACGATCTCGAGAACCCGGACGGGCCGGCCGGCCGGCACCGGCCGTCCACTTGGCGTTCGAGAGACTCGGTCGAATGCTTCGTAGATATTTACAAATAGAGTAAAGGGGGATACGAAGAGGGAACGAAGCGCTCTTGAAAGAATTGCGAGAGCCTGTTCCAGGTATCCTCTCTCGCCCTCGTGTGACTAATGTATCTTTGTAATTTTGTTGCTCCCTTCAATGAAAATAAGTCTTCCGAATACAATGCGGGTTATTGTAAAGGAATGTCCGAGGAACGAGACGGAAAATTTCTCACGTTAATCACGTGTTTCGTAATTTAATTTTAATCAGACCGATTTTTATCTCTAAACGATGTTTCGAGACTGAAAGTTGGAATTTCATGAATAATGCGCGGTATATTATAGTGTTGCAGTTGTGTAAATTAATGATGCAACAGAGACTTCCAGTAATTAATCACGTTTTATTTTTTCAAAAGAAAAAAAAAATTACAGATATAAATATAATGTGCAAATTAAATCATCAGAACCGGACAGCAAATAAGGTAATCTACTTTTCCCTTTTTCGCAGGCCATTTTACATTTCAGTGCGCGTGATAGATTGACACGCGGCCAAATGTGAGACATCAATAATATAAAATTTCGATAATAATATAAAATTTCGTCCGCGCTTCGGAAAGAACGTTTGAAAAACCCGCGCGAAAAACTTTCACGACGCGCGCACTTTCTGCACTTTCTCCTCTCCCCTCGCCCACGCCCGCGCGGCTCGGAGCGAGAAGGTGCACGTGAGACGCAGCTAAATTCGCTCATTTGCAGCTGGAACTTACGTCCTTCTTCTTTCTCCCTCCGACGTCCAGTCGTTTTCTATCCATTTCGAATTTCGATCCAAATCGTAGACGGAGTGCAGACGGACTCGCCCCCCCCCCGCCCCCGGACGTGCCGTCTCGCCTGCACCTGTCTGCACCCGCACTCGCGTAATGTGTCGTAATCGCGGCGGACGATGCAAACAACCAGTATAATCTGTCACCTCGCACGTCCGTAATGACGTCGAGGCGGAATGTCGCGCGCCGCCGTGGGCGCGCGTAGCCCCCCGCCTCCGCCTGCCCTCCCCCGGGTGTGTTGCACGTACGTCGTCGCCGTCAGCGGGGTGGCCCGGACGCCGACCGCCCCCCAGGTCCATCGTCGTCGTCGACCGGATCGTCCGTCCCGATCATCGCGCGCGCGGCACAGCCTGACACCTCCTCCTCGGCGCGGCGCCGTTCACGCGCCCCGTGGGATGCGCGCCCGCCGCACTCGCAGCAGCGCATCGCCCGTTGTTTACCCTACGGCGACCCCCGCGTCCTCGGCGACCCTTATCATGCGACGCGCTGACACGAACGATGCTCCAATTTTTCAAGAAGATTGGTAACTATTAATTATTGCACGTACCGCCTCACATGCCGCGCGGCGTAGATGAAACGGTCGAATCGCCTCCTTCTCTTCCCCTCCCCCCCCCTCGTTTAGCACGCGTTCCCCGAGTGCGACTGACCTCCTGACATTTGCAACACGTTGCCCTTTTCCTCTTTATTTTCCTTTCCTTCGTTCCTCTCTCCCCCATCGAGATTTTTGGGGGAATCAGCTGTCGGTGTTTCGTCGTTCAAATTGGATTTTTGCCTTTTTAAATATTTATGTATCTTTCTTCTTGTTTACATTCAAAATTAGAATTGGTTAAATCGCCTGGTAATGGTAACTATCCTGGAAAATGACTGTTTATAACAGTATATCCATCTTCGTACGTTTCAACGTTTTAATTTTAATTTTCATTGTAATGAAATTGCGTGCGACGTTTTTGCAGGACAAAGGGACAAGTCCGGATTACCAGAAACCTCACCTACGAGATCGACGAGCTCGGGTAGCTTCCCGACAGATGCATTCAACGGTGACGCGTCGTCCATTCGGACGCCCTCGGGTGTACTGTGCAGTCTCGAGGAGGAAGAGGAGGAGGAGATTCTCGACAATGACGCCGAGGAAGCGCGCGCCTTCAGCTCCCGATTGTCCAAGGGCCTGCCGGAAGTGCTTAAGGACAAGAGTGCCCTTGGTTACTTCATCCAGTTCATGGACATCAGGAAGCGCGTAGCTCTCATCAAGTTCTGGTTGGAGGTGGAATGCTTGTGCAGCGCATCCGGGATGCACTCCGACGCACAGAGAGTCAGACGGTCAAATCAAAAGGGGCTGCTGGACGCCTTGCCCACTTCCCTAGACGATAACGAAAACTTTAGCTGCGACGTGCTCGCCAGCGATGTAGATACTCAAACGAGCAGCGAAATACCGTTGGGCGAGAGAGCGGACGACGCGACGTCCAACGGTATGCCAAAGACTAGTCAGGCGGTAAGCAAAACGCGACAATCAAACCACGATTGTACGAGTGGGAGACACGACGCGACGACGACCAGGCAGGACGCTTTGAGAATTTATAGGAAGTACGTTCTCAAGGAGGCTCTGGGTGTAAATCAAATATCCGAGGAGTTGAGGGTAGATATGGAGAGGGCCATTGTCCAGGAAAACATTGAGCCTATATTACGGTGCCTATCTGCTGTTCAAAGCATAGTATACGATATATTAGAAAACGAGTGAGTGACGCATGTTCATTGACACGCCACTCGAACTGACACGCATAAAAAAAAATTTATAAATTTTTTTCGCAGATATATTAACGATTTTTTACGAAGCGAATTTCACTGTAAGCATCAAATTGACGTGCTCACCAGTGGCAACGTACAATTAGCGGATATATTGTATAACGAGACAGCATTCTTCTACTTTATGGAGGTTTGCATCACACGCTCTTCACGATCGCTTATTTCTGCCGAAATTTTCGTGAGAGATTCTTTTCTATTCTTTATACATTCCAGTTTATGGAACTCGAGAATAAACGAGAGCTGTTGGACTTCTGGATGTCGGCTATAAGTTACAAGCGGAATCTCTTGGAGAAGAAAGGTGCAGCCGATCCCGAAGAAGCGCAATCCGATGCCGTTATTATATACGAGAAGTAATTTCTATATAATATATGAATATATGGAGGAGAGAAGTAAGTGACTTATATATGAATGCTACTTTTTTCAGATATTTCAGCTTACAAGCAACCATGCCTCTTGGATTTAGCGATAAGATTCGTTTTCATGTGGAACAGAATATTTGCCGCGAGGACGATAGTGGTCCACAGCCCGATTGTTTCGATAAACCCAGTAAAATCGTGTATAATTTTCTCAATAAGGTATTACTAATTTATTACACAGATTTGCCTGTAACTCGTACACAGCCGCACTCACTGCACAAGCTCTCGCTTCAAAGTAGTTGTTTTAAAAGCCAACACTGTCTTCCAGCATTATCTCCCAGCGTTCTTATCATCACAGCTGTATTATAAATACTTATCGGAGCTAATCAGCACGATTCAGACCAGCCCGTGTCCGAGTTTACATTCCAAGATAAGAAGAACAGGTTGGTGCCGTTGATTCCAATGTTGTTACGCATGAAAGATATTAAAGAATACTATGTCTTTTGATCAGTAATTATATACATATAATGTTTATGTAATTTTATCTTTGTATAATATATGATGTTAATTAGAAGATATATAATTACTTTTAGGTTCAGATTGTAGCAGTGAAGTAAGCTCCGTGTGTACTAGTATGCCAAGTATTTCTCAAATAGGAAATAATAGCAGCAGAGTATCTGATAATAAAAAAACTATCAACAGTCACATGAATATCGACACCAGGCAACTTTACGATCCAGATTCCTTGTGGCGACGTAACAAATATAGGTATTTGACAATTTAACATTAATACACATGTCCGTACTGATTTGTAAGCCGTAAATAATTTTATGTACTTTGTAGTTTAAGCATTGGTTACGTTGACAACTTTGGTAGATTTATTACCGAAATAGAGCCAGATCCTCATAGAAAATACGGTAAGTTGCACACATTTAGTTTGTAAGCTAACATATCTATATATATTGTATGAGATTATATAAAATCATGTATGCAAATTTCAGAATCTCGCCTAACTCGTGTTGTAAAACGACTTATAAATATAGAACAAGATAAGGTAAATATTTTATTGGCATTTTATAATTCATTAATAAAAGCAATAACATATAACGGGCATTGTTTGATTATTGCATTATTTGTTATTGATAGGCTAAAGAGGAATTGGCATGGAGGATCACCGAGATGATCATTCGTGAAATCACGTCTTTGACACTTGGAGCTTCAAATCTTCCCTCTTGATGGTGTAAACTTGACGTGACGATTCTGAGGCTTGAGTTTTCCTTAAGTATAGATGTTTTATGTATCTGTGTAAGTAAAGTGCTTTGTCCTTTTATTTTAAATGTTAACGTAATGATGCTACAGACTTTGCCAAAGTGCCAAACAGAAAAACGGAAAATTCTAATTTATTTTATAATACGGCATCTTAAAAAGGAAATATTATGGAGGAAGATACGTTCTGGGATGTTTTACATTTTCGTATTTTATATTTTGGCATGAAACATAACGATGAAACAGAGACTTGAATTTGCTAATCAATAATTTAATCCGAATTTATAAGTAAGTTGTTTATAAATAAGTGTAAATAACTTTATTAGAAATTGACATACGTATTTTAGTATCTTTACAATTCGTTGCGTAAAATAATTTATAAAGATCTTATAAGCAGCATAATTTGTAATATTTTTTTGTAACTATTAAAAGATCTTCCTATTTTGTTAATTTATTATAAAATACTCGATGAGCAAAGAACAATAATTTAACGAACACGTAATTCCTTCATCAGCCATCGTCGATGACACCAGAAGCAAAAAAATCAATGCAAATCGATTATTGTATACATCTATGTCGTATATATATCTAAATCATAATTAAATCTATATTTATAAAAAAATACTCAGTTAATATGAAAAAGATATAAAGACTTATGTATGTGTCAAAATTTATATAGAATATTTAGAGTAATACCATCTTTTTTTCCATTCTATCTTAAATCTTGGCAGTCATTTTAAATTATTTCCGTACGTGCGAAACTTATTAACATTTGCATTATTTTTCTCGCTTCTGATAAGATGACTAATGCAGATATTGACGAAAATTCTTAAAATATAAGATTTTGTACTTTTTTCATTGCCAATTTATACGACGATTGGTGTGAAAATAGATAATGAGATATATATGTACATACGATGATGCATATGACCGCCGTTGATCGTGATATTATGATATAGAAGAAGATATATTTTAACAGTATTTAGAGCGTATATAACACACGTAATGTTTAAGTACAAAATGTTATTAATAACGAAACTACGAAACCCCTATTATACATATATGCTCTATTTTGTTATATCTTTTTATTTATGAGACTATTATACGACGCATACTGTTAAAAAAAAGTATATATAATATCTTTCGAAAAGGCACCTTGTCTATTAAAAATAATCAAGCAGTCTATTATTGTATGCAAATTGCAAATGTGTTACAAATGCGTATATGCGCCGAATCTTTTCTTTGAAAGACTTTCTCTCTCTCTCTATTGCACAGATGTTTCTTTTTTATTTTACACCTTCGTTGTTATGCTTCAAAATCGCGATTCTCTGTAGATGTCTAAATATTACCTAAATTATGTCCATCCATTTTCTGTTTATTGTATCGCGGATGTATAATGTATAAAAAACTATATTTTATATATAATACGATCTCTCTGTGTGTGTAATATATTAAAAAATTTCTATTTTGTAAAATATTTCCCCCAAGTTATTTCGAAAAAAATTGTTTGATAAAATATTCTTTTATCCGAGTCGAGACGTTTTCTCTGAGAAATCTTATTGGGAAATCGCGCCTGAACGGAAATGCACGATAACGAGTCTGACTTTATAATATGTATAAAAATTAAAAACTGACTTCATATATTAAATATATCTTTAACACTATATATGATATGGCGTACACTATTTACACTTCTCGACAAACTGGCAGTAAAATAGATTCTTACAGAGACGAAGATCCGTTTATACTGACATGCGGTACTTTCTGTCTGTATCCCGTTTGCGGATTGAGCAACGGTGACGATTCAGAAACGTGCACGTCGCTGTCCGTCCTGGCAATCGTACGTAAATGCAGACTGGCGGTGCTCGACTTGTAATCTTGACAACACTCTAAACGCAATTTCTCCCTTCTGGTCCACGACTGATAAACGATCGCGTTGAAGAACGCTTGGAGGGGATTTGTCACAGCCTGTCACAGATTGAAAAGGAAATCTCGATTAGTTCTCTGCGTTCGGCCGTGTGCGCTTGAAATGGGATTTAATACACGAACGTACCATTATGTACCACAAAGTGATGATCGCCTTGATCGGCAATTGAAACCACAGGGTCCACAATAGTATTCCGTTAATTAGATTGGGCGTCCAGCACACGTAATAGACCACATTGATGAGAGCGAATTTCAATCTGACCGTCTGTATCAGTCTTCGCTCCCTGCCGGTCATCTGAGCCATACTGTGGAGAACCGCCGTCTCGAGGTGCCGCGTCGATGCGACGTACAAAATGGGATTCGCGATCATGACCACCGCCAGCAGCACGTACGTGGCGAAGTAATTCGGAAGGATGCGCAATAGCGCGCTGGACAACGACGTCAGGCTGTGACAGCTGCAACGAGAAAATTTCGCCCGTTATCATATCGCTCTAAGGGCGTACCGCCTAGGGTGCCACGTGCGATACTTCTAAGACCTGACTTTGCGTTCGGAATGTACAGAATGATCAGCCCGAACGCGGTGAGAATAGCGGGGAGCACCCAGGCCAGGACGTGATAGCACGCGGGACGTCCGTTTTTGTCTCCCAGCAGTAACTTCATGTCCACCGCGTAGCACAACGTCCATATCCACGTGGCCATGTAGAAATACTGGATCCACGCCTACGAGCAAACGATCTCTCTCTCTCAGTCCTCCTCGTGAACTTTCAAAATAGGTATCAAGCGTAGGAGGTGTCAAACATTACCGATAACACGGCGCAAAACACCACGTTGGGCATGTCACCCTCTATGGGTATGATGGACTTGAAATTGCTCCATAGCGCCGACCTCACAAACACACCTGATAGAGTACAGAACAATCAGAGATAAGATACCGATTTTGTTTGTCTCGCCTACCGTGTCATTGTATTCACTGACCAAAATTAACTTATAGCTGTTTGTAACTAATTTACAGATGTTTATGTACTACTAACTGCTATTGGCATAATCTAATTGCGATAATAAACTAGACCTAAGGACGCTAAGAGATCAGCAACGGCAAGCCATACAATAATATCTCGTCCTCTGGAGAAACTCCGCCGACGATAAGAATTACTTGAATCCTCTCGGGGCAGTATCTGAAAAAATATTTTCCTTCAGTGCCAATTTGTGAACGTTCCTCGGTACCCTCGAGTAATTCTCGCCAAATTTACTTCAATCTAACACAACATTACACGTGCAAATAAATTTTTACAACCATTATTATAAACTTAAATCATTAAAATATGTATAAATAAGTTCAATATAATATAATATAAAATTATTTCATATTTTATTCAAATATTTTGTACATGTTACATACACATGTTATAATTGTTTGATACAAATACTTTTATATCGGTTTCTTTTAGCTGCACTTTTTCGTACACTTGTCACATGGAAAACCGGATAAATATACGCGTTGGAGGAAGAGACGAGGTGTGCAAGGTGCAACCAAAACGGATCAACAGAGAAGTCGCATCGTGACAGAGAAGTTTCAATTCCGGAACAATATCTTTCAGCGATCGATTCCGGTCGTGGTGAAGAACTCGGGTCAATTCCCGCTCTGTACGTTGGTCGTCGCAAATTAATAAGAAAAGAACGAATCGGTGAGGCGAAGGCTCGTTCGGGGATAACATTTCGTGCTGAATTTACCTGATAAATCGCGCCTATCATGCCCATCGTGGACGAGAGCATGCACACCGTGTTGTACGCGTCTGTATTGAATTCCTGCATTATCGCTATCGCCATATCCGTTCGGTTTGTATGATGACAGCAGAACGTTTGCAGGGTCGGGTCGGCCATTGCTATCGGATGTTATCGCGATCAAGTTCAGCGTGTCTCTGCCCCGACTTATCCTGCTCGATCTAGTAACTCTCTCTCTCTCCGTACAGAAAGAAACCGGAGTTCCCCACTCGAGCGTCCGGCAGCCAATCGATACGTTCGAACTTCTCTTATGATAAACGAAATACACACGTATCTCTTAAAACGGAAATCTCGGTAGAAATCTTTTCATTCTTTTATTGCAGCTCGGATAGCTTTGTCGATTACAACCTGGAAGTCAAAGCGATATATAAAAAATAAATTTCCGAACGCGTTACATTCAGCCGCGTTAAATTAATTGAATCAGCGCGTATACGGCATTCCAATAAGTTAGAGCTCAGTATTTTCTTCGCTTTATTATGTCGGGCCGCCAGTCGACGGGATGCGTTTCCTCAGTCTGAAAACATAGATAACGGGATAATCAGCGCAAAGCTTAGAAAAACGATGAGCTAGTCGAATGTTATGAGCGCGCGTGCGATTGCCAAATCGACACGAGCGTGATATAAAATCAACTTACGGCAGTATCGTCTTCCTTGTACACTTTAATCGTCTTGTCAGCCTCTGTCGTAATCATCCGGGTGCTTGACATGTCGAACGTAATGCTGAACACCCCGGCCTCGCTGTCCATTGACCCGGGCTGAACCGGCGCTTGGAGCCGCTGGAAATTGTATCCGGTTCGCCAGTCCCACAGATGCATGGTACCGTTGTCTGCGCCGGAAACCAAGACTCCGTCGGCATTCACGGCCAGGCAATTGACAATGGCGTTATGGCCCGACAGGTTCTGAATGAATTTGCCCTCCGGACACTTCCATTGCTTGATGTTATCCGGCGACGCCGAGGCGAACATGTACAGAGATGGGTGAAACGTCAGGGCGCGCACACTCTTCTTGTGATTCGTCAGAGTGGCCCTGGACTTGCCGGCAGCCAGGTCCCACAGGCGAATCGTGCAGTCGTGGCTGCCGGTGGCGATCTGTGGCTCGGCAGACTGACAAATCACGCTGGCCACCGTGTTGGTGTGTCCGACGAGGGTGTGAACATTCGCCTTGGTACGCATGTCCCACACTCTCCCGGTGGAGTCACGTCCCGCCGTTACCAGGACGTCTATCGTTGGGTGTAACGCCATGGAATACACCGCCGACAGATGGCCGTGATAGTGCCTGATCACCTTGTTATATTCAAGATCCCAACACTTGACTTGGCGATCTTCCCCGCAGGAAAATAGGTACGGGTGTCTTTGTGAGAATGCAAGACCACGTACGCTGCTTATGTGGCCAGTTAGGGAAACCTTCAACCTGCCACTGGCTAGATCCCATATCTGTAAATACCAAACATTTGTACAAGCTTGCATAGAGAACCTGTTAACTTCGTTAATCTTACGTTCTAGAATATTACTAAATAATGCGAGAATGAAGCACTCACTTTGATTACTCTATCGGCCGAGCCTGTAGCAAACCACTCGTTTCCAGGCTCCACGGCGCAACATCTCACCCATCCCAAGTGACCGCTGATAACTCTGTACAGTTTCCATGGCGCGTGCCACTTTGGTTTCGCCATCGACGGCGTTTTCTTTTGCGGCATTGTGAGCGCACCGCTGCTCATATTGCTTCCCGCACTTATTGGTACTACGCTTGCGCTTCCTTTTGTCGTAGTGTAAGGAACAATTGCCGTGGTAGGGTTAATTCCAAAAGTTTCATCTAAAAATCATATTAAAATTGATACAATAAAGACACATGTAAGAGTAACGGTACTTATTTTTATCTCAATTGTGCATAGGTATCGCAGGATATTACCTCCTGGCGGTGGAGGATCCGCAGCGTCATTGTCTTGCTGCACTTTAATCGTATTTTGCTTGACCCGTTCTAATATTGGACCATAACAATCTTTAGCCTTGACTATTTTCTTCATTTGTTGCCTAAAAAAATAAATATTACAAATAAATAACTGCTTCTCCACAAGATTAAAGCAGGCAGGTTTGCTCTTAAGCAATTCAGAGCAGCTGCAACGGCAAGTTACTCACAAAATAGGATCTTCCGGCGGTAAAGATCCTTGATTCAACAGGAACATATCGTGAGTTCTCTTTAAGGACCGAAACACTAGCGTGTGCACAGAATGCCGTTGGACATCCTAGAACAGGATAATGAAGTATAGATTTTTATTTAAAATAATTCAAAATAATATTGAGGACAATTAAAAAATTCTTACCATTTTCTTGAGTATTAGAAATCACTTTGTGAGCTCCTGTGTGTGGTTTCTTTTCCCGATTGTTACTATTTTATATCACTTTTTAATAGCCTTTATTATATTTTTTTTGTCAATTTCTCTTCACAATTAGGAAGATCCAGATAACGATTAGAAGTTTCACACCAATGTTCTTTAATCAGTCCTCAATGTTGTACGGATATGGAATTTCCAATGTTTATTGTTAACGATACAGTCTAATGCATCCAAACACAATATTTCTTGAGACTACTCCGCAATCCACGTCTAAACATTTTAGCATTTCGAATCCGTGTATTTCTGTATTTTTGAGGTTATGAGACTTTCCTCTTTCTTCTAGATTGTTCTAGTTGTTTCCTTCTTGCGTCGTTGGCCTACTGGAAACTTCTTTTCATCCGGATGGGGATTTTCGATACATTCTCGAAGCTCAATTTTTGAACATTCATCATCATCTGTTTCAGCAAAGCTACAATTAATAAAAGAAAATTGGAAGAAAATATTTTTCATTAAAAAATCAATATTACCTTGAATTTTTTAAACTTCACTATGCTATTTTTTCATGATATCATATAGAGGACTTTAAAACACATTCAACGCACTATCAGAATATTTATAACAATAAAGGAAAAAAATTAAGAGATCGAAGTCCTATGCAGGAATATCTGTGATCTATATTTATGTCAAACCAATAATTAATATTCAAGACCTTCGAGAAATGATAATTACAGCTTGTACAACTTTGAATTCCAAATACTATAATATTATAGCTGCTACGCATAGCATAAACTTGTAAAAAAAAAATAGCATAGTGCCGTTTAAAAAATTCAAGGTAATATTGATTTTCAAAAAAATATTTTTTTCCAATTTTCTTTCATCGCGAGTTGTAGCTTGCACGAAACAGATGAAATATGTTAAAAAATTTATAATTTCTCTCTTAATAAAATATAGTACGAATATTACCTTGTAAAATTAATCCACTAATTAATAAGTTAATCTCTCAGAGCTTAAAAGAGGAGTCCGATAAAAGAGAAGACGAATGATTATCTGAATTAGCTGTTTCACCGCTCGCCTAAAGGAACACTTGAAATTTTTAAGAAGACGATTGTACGTTGGTGGTCCGCGTCCAGATATACATAATAATATTTATCATCTAAATATAACAGAGGATGACATTTGACCTGCTGTTCTCCTCTGCTGTTGTTGCCACTTGTCGGCTTGTTATTGCGACATGCCGTCAACGTCACACGCGTGTTATCGTATTTACGCTATTCGCCGCCCGCAGGGGAGATGGATGTGCGTGTACAATCGTTCGATGTAATACGTGACGTGCTCCTTGGTGGCACATCCTCTTTGCCACGCATCGCCTTAAATTGCTTCCAATCGAGAGCGCGGAGGAAGTTCCCTCGGTATAGGATACTTGCAGACCGGCTTTGTTCAGTAAGATAAACAACAACCTGTTTGTTTAGTTCTGCGTCCCGTTCCGGATCTAACGCCTGAAAATGCCAGCGAACAAATTAGGTGAGCTATTTCATAGAAACTGAAAAGAAACGACGATGATCTGATTAACCTTTAATTGAGCAGCACGCGATGGAGCACGCTTGCCGGATCTACTTCTTCTTTTGTTAACGAAACGTTAACAATTTAAAATATTCTTCTCTGGATCTCTTCTACCTATAAGAGCGAATTACGTTTTAATCGTAATTGTTTATTTGTTTGGCAACTGCATTATTAGGCATAACATTTAAATTTTGATTAATACGAAATCACATAAAGTTAGTAAATTTTCTGCATATAAAATCAAAATATTGCTTTATATGTTGTAGATTAAAATAAAGAAATATAAATCGAGAGAATATTTATGATAATTATAAAAAATTTATGCTACTGGAACAAATATACACAGTAGAAGAATATCGAAGAATAGACAAAACTTTAAATGATATTCGCATGCTTGTAGATTTTCTAACTGTTTTCTCAATATTTATACTTGAAAAGTATATATATATTTTTCACATCTTTCGTAATTTCTATTTACAAATAATAATACTTTATAAACAATGACAGAGATACTAATCAGTTTTATGAAATTTTCAGCTCTTTTAAGCGTATCTGACAAGACGGACCTGTTACCACTGGCAAGGAAACTACACGAATTTGGATTGACTCTAATCGCCTCTGGAGGTACCGCACAGGCATTGAGAGACGCCAAGTTACCGGTGCAAGATGTTTCTGAAGTTACAGGAGCACCCGAGATGCTTGGTGGACGCGTCAAGACTCTGCATCCTGCCATTCATGCTGGTAAGAATAAATTTGTTACAATTAAGTGACTTTATGCATATTTATCAAAATGTTATTTAATTAAGTGCAATAACAACTATGTAGCAATATGTACAACTAAGCTGTGATGCAATCCTTATAATTTTTACATTCTTATTTTTACCATGACAGGCATTCTCGCCAGGTTGACAGATTCCGACGCTCGAGATCTTCAGAAGCAAAATTATGATCTTATCCAGGTGGTAGTTTGCAATCTCTATCCCTTTGTAAATACCATTTCGAAACCAAACGTGACGGCCGAGGACGCGATAGAGAACATCGATATCGGTGGTGTGACTTTATTGCGCGCGGCTGCCAAGAATCATACCAGAGTTACTGTTATCTGTGACCCGACCGATTACGAAAAGGTCATCAAAGAGATGGACACCGCTACCGACAAGAATACCTCGTTGCAGACTAGGTAAGCTTGCACGATATAAATGCAGCATTGCAATCTTGCAAGATTCCGTATAAATGTATGTATAATTTCCAGGCAAACTTTAGCCCTGAAAGCGTTTACTCACACCGCCGAATACGACAACGCTATCTCGGATTACTTCCGCAAGCAATATAGCCCCGGTGTCTCCCAGCTCACTCTCCGCTACGGCATGAATCCGCATCAGAAACCCGCGCAGATATTCACCACTCTGGAGGAGTTGCCGTTGACCGTGCTGAACGGGTCACCTGGCTTCATCAATCTGTGCGACGCGTTAAACGGCTATCAACTGGTAAAAGAATTGAAGTCCGCTCTAAACTTGCCGGCAGCGACTTCGTTCAAGCACGTCAGCCCGGCTGGGGCCGCAGTCGGCGTTCCCCTGGACAGTATACAGGCGAAGCTGTGCCAAGTGGACGATCTTCACGATCAGCTCACGCCTTTGGCAGCCGCCTACGCTCGTGCACGAGGTGCCGACCGAATGTCAAGTTTCGGCGATTTCATCGCATTGTCTGAACCGTGCGACGCTATAACAGCAAAGATCATTTCAAGGTACGTGATGCTAATGCCTGATATTAATGCATGATATATGATAATATTGATACAATATTGGTAATATATTGTATTAATATCTCTCTTACAAATATAAGATGATAATATAATAACATAATATGTAATATATATATATATATATATATATATATATATATATATATATATATATTGATGATAATATTTATATTAATAAATTTCTGTAACTGTTTAGAGAAGTCTCAGACGGCATTATCGCGCCTGGCTACTCGGAAGAGGCTCTTAAAACACTGAAAAAAAAGAAGAGTGGCGCATATTGTGTGCTTCAAATCGATCCTTCTTACGAACCGTCTCCGATGGAACGCAAGACTCTGTACGGTTTGGTTATGGAGCAGAAACGTAACGACGCGATTATCGACAAGTCGGCGTTCGACAATGTCGTGACGACGAAGTCGAAGACTCTGCCGGAAAACGCTATCCGTGATCTGATCGTGGCCACAATCACCGTAAAATATACACAAAGCAATTCTGTCTGTTATGCCAAAGACGGGCAAGTAATCGGCACAGGAGCTGGACAGCAATCTAGAATTCATTGCACTAGGCTTGCGGGGGACAAGGCCGATAATTGGTTCGTTATCTTTTTATATTATACATATATAAAAAATAAATGGCCAAAGACATGGCAATAGTTATGAAAGTTATCTCGCATTATGTATACATACTTTTGTGTATATTATTAGGTGGCTTCGCCAGCACTCGAAGGTAACGGGAATGAAGTTCAAGAAGGGCGTGAAAAGAGCGGAGATCTCTAATGCTATTGACAATTACGTGAACGGGTCCATTGGGAAAGATATGGATGAAGCTACCTGGGCCGCTATGTACGAAGTCATTCCTGAAAAACTGTCGGAGAGCGATAGGATCGAGTGGCTGAAGAAGCTGAACAATGTTGCTCTGAGCAGCGATGCTTTCTTCCCGTTCAGAGACAATGTGGACAGGGCTAGACTTGTAATTATTATTATTATATATTACCTTTATTTTAGATACAGTCGTATAAAAATTTAAATTTAAATTTAAACATCAATAAATTAAACGTCATTCGACCGACTTATCTTTTTCATAGATATTAAATTTACTATGTTTTATATGTTTTTATAATTCTTTTTCTCTCGTTACAGAGTGGTGTCAAGTTTATTGCGAGTCCTGCTGGTTCCACGAACGACGCAGCAGTAATCGATGCTTGCGACGAACACGGAATAGTGCTGGCTCACACCGGTTTCCGATTGTTCCATCATTAAATCTAAAATAGAATGTTATACATTGGTAGTATTTTTATACGACGTATCGAGTCGAGAGATTTCTTCCAATTAATGTTACAGCTTTTCAATATGAAAAGAGCGACAACATAAAAGCTATTTTTGTACCGCTTTTTTTACTTTAATGTCTATTAAGCTTTATATGCGCAGTTACATGTAAAATGTTGAATATAAACGTTTACATGCATACATTGTTGTAGCTGTGATCTATCGAAAAATTTATCTTGCATATACTTTGACTTTAGTTCAATTAAAGTAGTTATATCAGTTTATTTCTAATATCTTCAGATGATCAGATTAAATAACTATTGAGTTTCGTAAGTTATCGATTCTACTGACGTCAATCAATTTCTATTTTTTCCCCATTCTTTTGAATGCTCGAAAAATGGAAAGAAACTATTTATAAGCACTAAATATCTTGAGAATGCAAATATGTTGTATAATATTACTAATAATTTGTACGATATTTTGTAATTTTTAAATATGTAATAAGGTGTGCATTATTGATACACAAAATGGTTTTCTAACTATCCCTCCATATCCTATTTCCACACACAAAAAAAAGCGGGAATTATAAAAATTGCAATTAAAAAATTTTAGCACAAAAATCTAAATCCACAAAAAATCTATAATAAGTATCAAGAGAACATAATCGACGAGCACTATCTAAAATTCCAAGAATTCCAAGAATTTTATCAACATAAATTTTTTTATTTTTTTAGAATTTATTGACATAAAGAATTTTGTAAATTTTTGAGTTTTATTAACATGAAGACTTTTTCAATTCTTGAGTTTATCAACATAAAGAATTTTCTTTTCTTGATTTATCAACATAAAGAATTTTTAATTTCTGATTTATCAACATCAAAAATTTTCAATTTTCAAGACTAAGAAATCTTAAATAATTTAATCTGTACAATAACATGATTCCGTACATTAAAATACTCAGTAATTCTATAAACTCTCACACTCAATTCTCAATTCTCAATTCCAAAAATTTGATTGGCTGTCCTATTTTTCGGCCGCCATTATGCGCAATGGCCGCGTTCACCAGACACAACTGTTGAGTTCGCCTTATCAACACCCTGCGCTGATTGGTTGGTTCTAAAAGTAAGAGCCAATCACATTCGACTGCGACTCAGCGGCTTGTGGTCTGCTAAACGCGACCAATGTACTTATCTTTTTACATCAAGGATCAAAGGACTCAAAAGGTGCAAAGACTTTCCTCTCTTTGTCGATCGTCATGTCGATGGCTTTGCGGCGTTCGCCCGGTACCCCGCCAAACTTTTTATTTACAGAAATATTAATTACAATAATAGCGTGATTTACAAATTTTGAGAGAAGCAAGTCGAGTGATCATGGACGAAGTCGATAACGCCCAGATAATTGTCAGTAAAATATCTACGTACAACGCTATTTACAAATTCGACCAGATACACAAATATATCACTGACAGTCATAATTTTTTAACACAAAATTAAACGACGTTACATCGTCAAATTGTCGTGTAAATTTACTATCATGTGCAAATTTACTTACATTATCCGTAATCAATGTTTTAAGAATTGTCTGTGAGTTTATTTATGCATCTGGTCTATTTACAAATCTGTACAAATTTGCCTTTGAAACTTAATTGCGTATCGGAAGTGTTATTTTTTTTATTACTATAGATATTGGAGGAAATCGGGGAACTTTTATAATTTCATTTTACGATCCTTTTTACTTGCTGAACAGCCAACTCGTTGGGTTTTGCAGGTTATCGCGGACGATGTCTGCAGCAGAGCGGGTATCGCGACAACTTGGATCAATAGCAACAGATTCGGGATACACGCGTACAAACATGTGGACAAATCTTCGCCAGGTTGCACAAATAATATAAATATGCAAAAATCATATATTTACAGATCTATATTTCTTGATGTGTATATGAGCTAGAAATAATGTGAACTGCTATTTTGCTACATCAAGAATTTGTTTTAGATGCCAAAAGTAAATTTGCGCCTTGCGATGCCAAAGTACATTTTCTCCGACCGGAAATCATATTATTCTCACCGCTTTTGCGTAAGCTGGTTAACGAGAGCAACGGTATCTTTCTGTCGGTTCAAAAGCTCAAGTCTTCCTCTTCCGGTGACATTAGGCCGGAGCTTCTTAAGCACAGCAAACAATATAGGTCTATATTGAGAGCCTGCGTGGAAAACTTGCAAGAGATACTACCAAAGGAGCCGTTATCGGAAGAGAAGACGATGCTGGAAAATTTTCTCACTATATTTTACCAGGTGGAATGCGTCTGGCATTTAACGGAAATTCTCTACGTCGACGTTGTACCAGGTAAATTGAATTAAAAATATAAACGTGAAATATAATTACGAAATAATACAGAAATATAAATGTAGATACAAATATTATGTTAGAAAAGTTCCTTTTTGTTTTAAGTACATGGAATCTTTTTTTTTTAAACGGTGTTTGCGTCTTGTTTATCAGGCGACGTTGTGCTACCGCAATTATTGGAGTGGATCAGCTTTCATTTTCCCTCGAGAGAACTGGCGGCGTCAAAAATTTTGTCACAGAAGACGATCGGTGCGGATTTAGAAAATCCGAATTATTGGGAGGCTGTGATGGGCTGTGCGTTCCACGGTAAATTGAATCTAGTTTGCCGCCTCCTGGCGATGCACAGCAAAGCGGACCATTCGGCGTTCGTTACTGCGGACAATATTATTAGAACAATGCCCGTGTACAACGTATACGGCGGATATTCTGTAAACGAATTTATTATGCGATGGAAGCACTGGCAAATGTATCTTTGCTCAAATCTAGAGACCAACTACTTTGTTATAGATAGCAATTTGGAGATGCTTATGAAGGTAAAGGAATATTATATATATACATATAATGTTTTTCTCTGTTTTTTTTCAACGTGAAAGGTAATATTTTGGCTTTGTAGTTGATATCGGGAGACGAATCGATATTGTGGGAATATTCCATGTATACGGAAGCGTGGTACGAATTATTGGCAGCGAAATTATTTTATTCAGCTCCCTGCTGCAAACAGATGGAACTTTCGCGCTACGCAAACAGCGTGGTCGAAAAATGGCAAGCTAATAGACATCTAGATCGTGTAATCCTTGCTTTAATGGAAAATGATTTGTATCAGGTTATCAAAGAGATACAATATATGAGCGATAACGGCTGGTTCGCAGCCCACCTGATGGACCTGTTGTACAAGTGTGGAAAATTAAACATTTTCAGCAAGGAAAAGACCAAGTGGGTAGAAATGCAAGTTGAGAAATGATTATAATTATCGGTGAATCAAAATCTCTTGTTACAGTGTGACTGCCCAGCTTCACGAATCCCTCATATTGGAGTACGGCACTACATTGATGAGCCAGCGCTCATTGTGGCAGTGCGGCGCGAGTTACTTGATACATTGCCCCACGCAAGGTTTAGCTAGGCTGGAGATCCTGTTGCAGTCGCTACCAACGGGCACGGAGGCGAGAATCAACAAAATCATTGACGTCGCGCGGGACAATAATATGCCGCACGTTGGTAAAATTCGATCTCTCTCTCTCTCTTTCTCTTTGTCTCTCTTGGCTCGAAGAGATTTATAATAACTAAAAAAAAAGATTCTTAGTTACTAGCATATGCAAGATCCAAGGAATGAGGAGCATAAGACAGGGGAGATTGGGCAACGCTCTTACGTGGGCGCTCAAGGCACACGACGGCAATTTTATCACGTACATCGCGGATCAATTTTTGAAGCATTACGCGGAATACGGGGAATTGGAATGTCGCGATCTGCTCGAGAACTTGGGCTCCTGCATGTTGGCCAGCGACAGACTCACATTTTTAGGTAAAGAGTTATTATATGTATTCGCCAACGAGAATGAATAATGATAAATATTTCTCTAATGTATAATAATTTAATTATTTGTCATCACACATAAATCGTATATTGTAATTAATATAAAATTTTATAGGCAAATATTGTGAGTTTCATCATGTGTACGGAATGGACGAACATCGCGAAGCGGCAAGCCTATTGGTGTCCCTTCTAGTTTCGAATTTGACGCCGAAGTAGTAAGTTGTTCGTTTTAATAATATTTACGATTACACATGAAACTCGCAATTTAATTCGTAAATTTTTGTTTCTCAGTTTTTGGTCCATTTTGCTCACGGACGCTATACCGCTGTTGGAAGCGGAAGACGTAATCTTTTCGTCCAACGATTGCTACGAGTTACTACGTTGCGTAGAGGCTCATGGGGACGATCCGAAATTTCAAGACAAGGTTACCGCCTTCCGACTAGCCGTTGCACGAAATCTCGCACGAGCTTTAAGTTTAGAAGGCTGCCAGGCCGATCATTAACCGCATTCACTGTTGTATTATCTATTGTATAGTGATATCTCAGTATCTTCCTTTAATAAATTGTAATTAAATTTACAAATACATTTTCTAATTATACGATCTTTTTTTTCTAATTGAGAGAGTCAGTTATTTTTTATCCCATACGCTGTGTGTTTAAAAGAAAAGGAAACTGCGCGATAACAAAGAATTATTTACAAGAAAAAGAAAATGTTCAAGTTACACTAAAAATATATGTATGAAATCGAGCATTTGTGAAATACGATATTTTTACTAATTATACTGTCGTAAGAATGAAAAATATTGGTATTTTTGGAAAATATGTCTAATAAAAATTTACAAATAGTTAAATGCAAAGAAAAGAAATAAGCAAGATAATTGATAAATCATTGTTTTTTTATTTAATTTATAGATATAAATTTTATTCGATTTTACAATTTATATTTAATGTTTATATTTCTTTCACTCTTCCTAAAATTTAAAAAATCAATTATATATTTTATACTAATATAATAATGTACGTTCATCCTATTTATAATTAATATATCTTTGAAAATATTTGGTAGAAAAGATAAGAACATCTGTTTTTAATATTTTATAACATTGAGATTTATTATTTTAGGTATAATTTCATTTTGTGGCAACTAAAATATGAATGTAAATCGAAAGAAACCTTAAAAACAGGTGATTTGTCTGGTCTTGAATATATTTGCACCTTCTACATTCTATATCTTCTTCTCGCACACTAAAAGCTAGACTTATTATCTATCTCGTTTTAAATGCAGAAAGTGCAGACGAAAGGAGCAAACCTAATCTCCCACCACGCTTCCGTTTGTTTACGTCGTATGAGTCGATTTCCACGTGTCTGCACATGTCTCATAACGATTGTCCTCCCGCATCTCGTAAGCAAAGATTTCATTAATTGTCCTTTTTACCGAGACGCTGTTCTATTTACGCTATATCTATTCGTAATCGTCACGGCATGATTTTCATTGCAGAACATGTTTTCCATCACTTTGGTAAATATTGACAGTTATCAGACGTCCCCGGTACCCGAACTGGACGCGACATTCTCGGAGTTTCGTGGCTCCGAAGTAAAAAAGGTACCGATAATCAGAGCGTTCGGATCAACTACCACAGGTGAGTCAAAGTAGCATAACTTTGTCATATGTTTCCTGATATGCTAGTTACGCTGCAGATTCATGTTAAAATGAGTATTATCGAAAAGTCTTGCTCCACATAAAGTCCAAGGATTTTCAGGCAAGAAGACATGCTTGCACATTCACGGTGTCTTTCCGTACATGTACGTCCCGTGCACTGTTCGGGAGAATACGGATAGCTATGCTTATCAACTGGCTGCGGCGATCGATTCTGCGCTGAACACATCCTTCGGTTCAGCTTTGTCTAGCAGCCAACACGTGTACAAGATCCAACGAGTGTCAGGAATGTAAGGAAAGTTTAAATGGAAATTGCGACGGATTAGTAATCTTATTTTTAACAGTACTAGGAGAGTACTGTACATTGTATTTATTAGATGCATAATGTATGTGTGTGTGTTGCTTTTGCAGACCTTTCTACGGTTATCACGAGAAGGAACACTTGTTTTTTAAAATATATTTTTATAATCCAGCCATAATTAAAAGGACAGCGGATTTGTTGCAGGTAAATAGTTCTGTTATTCTACCTTTTTTTTACACACGAGATATAATCGTGCGATACTGCGTGCCGTTTTAAGGGGGTAAGAATCGAACAACGAAATGGATTTATTTCGTTCTTTTCAGAATGGCGCCGTTCTCAATCAAACCCTGCAGCCGTACGAGGCACACATCCCATATATTCTGCAATTCATGATAGATTACAATCTCTATGGCATGAATCTAATAAATTTGAACAGCGTAAAGTACAGGCACCCTTTGCAAGGATGCGCAAAAGAAGACAGTCAAAGCAGGTCTACAATGGATTTGCTAGACACGCAAACGTACCTTCCGATATCCGTAACGAGACAAAGCATGTGCGAGTTGGAAGTGGACGTGCACGCTTCAGAGATTCTAAACGGGCAAAGTGTCACTAAAAATATGGAGCTGAATCCTGGTCTTGCCGCGATCTGGGACGAGGAGAAAGCAAGGAGGGCCGAAGCTGGTATAGAAGACGCAAAGTCGCAATTATTATATCCCAAAACTCCCAGCAAAATTATTTTACCTCCAACGAGTAGTGATCTTTTTCAAGAGGGCCAATTATTGAAAAGATTGAACGCTATATCACAAGTATTCCATTGTTTCGTTGGATTATGATAATGTAATTAATGTATACATGCATATTAATCTTGCTTAATTTTCTCATTTTAGACCAATGAGACGATCACTCCAAATACGACGGTACCTTCGTATCCTGTTGAAGTGGAAGATAATGAAAATGTCTTAGATGCATCTCATATTCTAAATCACAGTGAATCTCTTGTATCTGAGGAAAATCTGGAAAGAACAGTTTCGGATAATTGTCAATTGTTACAATTAGCCTCGTCAGCACTTTTAGAGCCAACTCGAAGTCAGAGTAATATAACAGATACTAGTATTTGTAAGTATTTTATATTCACTAGTTACTAGTATATTTTACTAAATATATTGCAAAAATGTTTTTTTACTATATTTTTCATTAAAGTAACAATAAAATATCTGTTTTGCATACAGTGGATGCAGATGACATACGACTGGTAGAAATGTTAGCTGACCTAGCGGAAGAAAATGAAATGGCGAGCAATGTAGATGACGATAGCGTTCTCGGGTCTCAATATTCTACGTTCAGCGAGCCGGTTAAAAATGATCCGGAGGAAGAAGAAGTCGAGGATTTGAATATCACAAGCTTAGATCTAGATCTAAGTTCTTGGGAATCAGTGTATAACCAGAGATCCAATCAACGTGACGATACAGATAACAAACAAAACACTAAATCTGCAGATAATTCAAACGTTACTGAAGAAAATGATGGAGATGTCACACTCGTGAATTTTCCACAAGTTGATGGAGTTGATGATTTGTATGAGACATTGAAGTATGAAAAAGAAACTGCAAATAGTTTAAGTAATAAAGATAATACGACAGTTCAATGCCTTTCTAAAAGAACTAAAAATTCTAAACATAATAGCTATGTTTCTATCATTAATACGAGAAAAGATTATGCCATGTGTATTTCATATAGAAATTTAAATCTAATGGACATTGTTAAATGTATCGTAAATAATCCCAGCGGATGTCATTTAAGAAGAGAATTGTACAACTTTGTAAATAGATATTGTTTTCATATCTTTTTGAAATCGAGCAAAAATTTGCGAGGTACAAGTACAAAGTATCCGCATACTGATACAAGTGTTGTCATAAGAGACGCACGTTATTTAAAAGATAATGAAAAAAGAAATGTACACAATAGGAAAACAGAGGAAGAATTATATATTGTTCGACGTCAGTTACAACCGGATCATCGAGACTTGGATGTTTATGATATAGATGATATAGAGACGTTTGAAACTTTAGAACACAACAATTATATGGCCGATTATGAGGAGGACAAGTGTAACTGTGAACGGGATTCCAAATCGTGTGTTGAAAAAGGAGTTCTTTTAACTAGCGATCGCTGCTTACATCACGAACGGTGTAATTTTTCAGTAAAGTTTACATTATCGAATATCGACGGTGCTACAGCTACCGATTCGAGCGATGCTGAATCCGAAGCTGATGTGACAATCGTCGTGGATAAACAGGAGAAACGCGTGTGCGCTTATAAATCTGGCAAGAAGAACGTGCCGCAAAGCATAGTTCAGGTCACTCCAAAGAAAAGGAAGTTTGATCTTCAAGACGACGATCACGTATCACCTGGTAAACGAAGAAATGCGGGCGTTAAAACGCCAAAAAGGAGATATAATTCTCCAGGCAAGGCGCCTCGGAGTCCGCAGTTGTCGGGAAATTACTCGCCTCTTAATATTACTATAACGTCTCCGAAATCCAGTAAAAGTCCTGCTCGACAGGGCGAACGATCTCCGAAGAAAAATCAATATATGCCCGAAGCTCCTTCCACTACGCCAAAACACAAGATACGTCCGTTACGTGTGAGCTTGCTTCGTGAAAAATTTTTAAATTCGGATCTAGGTAATTCGAATAGCTTTATTATATATTTAGGAAAAATTTATTCTTTTAAAAATAACGTAGAATACTTTTGATTTAAAAATGCCATCTCATTGATAATCATAAATTGCACTCTCAATTTATTACTTTTTACACATAAAGTGAAAAATACTTTTTTCTTTCTTTTTCAGAAAATAATGGTGACACTGATAATGAAACAGACACCGCGTAAGATCTGTATATTTCACGTAGTTTAAAGAAATTATAATATTGTTTAAATTATATAAACAATCTTTTTTTTTTGTTATATTTGTAGCCATATCGTAAAAACTGATAAAACATCAACGATCGACGAGTCAATACGAGATTATGAACAGAGAACAGAAAACAGTGAAAATTTTTTGATTAATAAAAGCAAAGAGGTTCGTAAAAGATTGTCTTTCATGGATGAAGAAGATACTCTCGCAAAGACGGATCACAACGTGAGCCAATCTGAAACTTCAATCGCGCATTCGAGTGACCATGTACACGTAGATGTGACTGCACTTGTCTCCGGCAACGAAAACAGTGACGACAGTGTCCCGAACAGTCAATGCACGGAAAAGAGTAATAACGATGTATCTCCTGAAAGAAGTTACGCGCTAGATGTGCGAAACTTGGCGAAAAAGTCCACTCACGACATTATTCCTGAAACTGATCTCGACGATGACGAAGAAGATGTGTGCAACACAACTTTCACCCAGCATCTCAACCAAAAGCTAGAGAGCGACAGTCAAGGTTCGTCGTTGGAACGGGGTGGTCGTCGCCCGTCGAAGAACGCGATAATTACAATTACTACGAGGTACAAGCCTCCCAGCCCTGAAAGAATCCGGAAAAGTATGACGATGTACGGCATTCCGAAGTGCAGATGGCAGAAACCGTTTTTCAGCAACAAACTCGATCTCGCGAAACAAAGGGAATCCTTCAACACGAACGCGTCGTATTTCGACCCGCCTGCGTTTAAATCCAGTCTGGAAGAGGTCACGAGTCTCACACTGTGGCGAAGAATGAAAGTAAATGAGTTTCATCCCTCCGGAGCGAGTGTAAAGTCTTACCATATCAAACGAACCCTTGCTGGATATAGCTCGTTAACGATTAAACCACTTATGGAGCCACCATCTTCTAAGGATGTTAAAAATTGGATTAGAGCTAAGGAATACATATCGGATAAAAATTCTGACGTCAAATCGCGCAAGCAGAATAAGGGAGAGACGTGCAAAAATGTGCAAGATGTACAGCGTCCGTCAATTAATGCCATTAACGAAGAGATCAAACCCCAGCCGGGAACATCTAGAAATTTAATAAATAACGATTCAAACATGGACGGACGTATGCATTCGCCAATGCCTCGACAAAGCGCGCTGAGTGGAACGTCTGACGAAAGCGGGAAATCAGACTGTACACAAAATTCTGATAATTCGCAGATATCGGAGAACAGTTTGGATTCTTCCTTGAAAAAGGCATTGGAAAACCCTTTGTTACATAAAGAAAATAAGACGCAGCTGGGTGTCTCGTACGGTCAAATCGAATGTTCGTCTAAGGGGAGCTACGGTAACGTCTCGAATGAGAATCTTCAGAAAGCTCGAGCAGTAACAGTAGTAAGTTCGTTATCTTAATTCTATGCACGGCAAATCCCCCCGGACTCGTTTCACGTCTCGTTGAATTTTCCGCAGCATCAGTATCTGACGTCGCTATCTCTCGAAGTTCACGTCGTTACTCGGGAAGATCTCCTGCCTGATCCGCAGTGTGATTCTATCGCTGCGTTATTTTACGCGATTTACAACGACGCCCCGACTGGCGCCAGTGAGCAGATGGAACATGGTGATTGTTAAAACTAAGAATTTTGTTTATGCGAAAAGTATTTCGTATCTCTGAAGATTTTGCTTTGCGAATCGGGACTTGACATCTCTCGAAGTGTGACGCAAGATTGTCCGTGATAATCTCTTCTTTTTCTCTCGTTTTAGGCGCTATAATTGTAAATCCTAACTCTATAAGCGCAAGACTCAACAAGATCCACTCTGCCAGCGCGATGTGTCCAATCCTGTACGTCGCGACGGAACGGGACGCGTTCGATAGCCTTGTAAAATTGATCGAGCGCCACAATCCAGACGTTCTGCTTGGCTGGGAAGTGGAGGCGCTTTCATGGGGCTACGTATTTCAGCGAGCATCTCATCTTCGTCTTAATAACTTTCCAGTGAGAATCTCAAAAGTTCCGCACATGCAGATCTTTGGCAAATCTGACTCGGCTCACGTGTTTGAAAAGGACGACGTAGGTGAGATAAAAGTACCTGGTCGTAATATCCTTGACGTATGGAGAATCATGAGACATGAAGCAGGTGAGATATTTTAAAAAGATCAGTTTTTATTCTCTCTGTTCAAAGAAAAATGGGGGAGTAACTTTAATTTCTTCCAGCATTACTGACGTATACCTTCGAGAACGTCATGCATCACGTTTTACACGAAAGAATTCCGTGTCCTTCCTTCAAAACGTTGTCTACTTGGTGGAAACAGGAGAGCATGATAATAAAAAGCAGAGTTATACGTCATTACGTCATCAGAGTCGTAGGCACTCTCAAGCTTCTGAATCACTTGGATATTATAGGTAAGACCAAGAATTTAAATTCTCAGTATTACCTGTTTCAAGATTTCTTTTTCACAAGTTCGTCGTTTTATTATAAAGTTTCGTTGCAGGTCGCACGTGCGAGCTCGCCCGTCTCTTCGGCATACAATTTTACGAAGTCTTCTCGCGAGGCTCACAGTTTCGCGTTGAGTCTATGATGCTCAGATTGGCGAAACCCATGAACTACATTCCGATCTCGCCGTCCGTACAGCAGAGAGCCAAGATGCGAGCGCCGGAGTGTTTACCGTTGATCATGGAACCCGAGTCTAAATTTTATACCGATCCATTAATCGTGCTTGATTTCCAAAGTCTTTATCCGAGTATGATCATTGCTTACAATTACTGTTTCTCTACCTGTTTGGGAAGGATAGAACATATAGGCCAGTGAGTATCCGGTATCAGTATGTATTTAGTATAAAAAAAAATCGGATTAAACTCATTAATTTGATATCTTCGTCTGTTAGATACGGGCCATTCCAGTTTGGCGCAGCGACATTAAGGATGAAGAAGAACACTGCGTTAAAGTTACAAGATAAAATGAACTTTTCGCCTTGCGGCGTGGCCTTTGTGAAGAAAGAGGTACGTCAGGGAATACTGCCGCGTATGCTGACGGAAATCTTGAATACGCGTCTGATGGTGAAAGAGTCCATGAAGCTGCATCCAGCGGAAAATCGTACGTTGCAGCGCGTTCTTCATTCTCAGCAGTTGGGCCTAAAATTAATCGCGAATGTCACTTACGGCTATACATCCGCCAATTTCAGCGGTAGAATGCCGTGTATCGAGGTACGAAGACATTTCATCGAGATATATAAAGACGAAATAAAGATAAGTTAATTTGACAAAATTCTTTAATGTGCTTCTGTCACCAAAATTGTCATTTTATGAGATTTTATTGCAGATAGGCGATAGCGTAGTTAGCAAAGGACGAGAGACGTTGGAACGTGCGATCAAACTGGTGGAAACCACCCCAAAATGGGGCGCACGAGTGGTTTATGGGGATACAGATTCCTTATTTGTACTGTTACCCGGAAAATCTCGAGAAGAGGCGTTTACTATCGGTGAGGAGATCGCGGACGCTGTCACCGCGATCAATCCTCCGCCTGTCAAGCTCAAATTTGAGAAAGTTCTTCATCCATGTATTTTGCAAGTAAGATATTGAGAATTAACGAGAGATCAGCACATATTATGATTGTGATTGTCATATATATAAAACATAGATCGATGACCAAATTGTTAAATTCAATATTTCAGACGAAGAAGCGATATTGCGGATTCATGTATGAAACTCGCGATCAGGAGAAGCCTGAGTTCCTGGCGAAAGGCATCGAGACGGTTCGCAGAGATGGGTGTCCGGCAGTTTCCAAAGTAAAGAAAAGAAACCACGGCTGAGAAGCGCGCCGAAAAGGCAGTGCTCGTAATTTTTAAATTAAACATTTGCATATTGCAGATACTCGAGAGGGCCCTTAAAATCTTGTTCGAGACGAAGGACATTTCTCTGGTGAAGCAGTACGTTGTCAGGCAGTTCGACAAGATCTTTCAGCGACGCGTGTCCATCCTGGATCTGACGTTCGCGAAGGAGTTCCGCGGGATGCGTGGCTACAAGGCCAATGCCTGCGTACCAGCGTTAGAGCTGACGCGCAGATTGATCAGGAAGGATCCGCGCGCTGTGCCGCGCACCAGCGAGCGCGTACGCTACGTCATCGTCGCGGGTGCGCCGAATCAGGCGCTCATCCACTGCGTGCGTACGCCGATGGAAGTCGTCGCCGATCCATCATTAATCCCGAACTCCGTGTATTACATAACGAAAGTCATCATACCGCCTCTCAATCGATGCTTCAACTTATTCGGAATCGACGTCAACGTGTGGTGAGCGCGCGTGGAAGCCATGAGGATTACGGAATTACTTGAACGAATTGCGTGTTTCACTTTTCTTCCACGACAATCCTTATTCGCGTTTATATAAATTACCTATAAATGTAATTATTGAGCATTCTTTCGGCGAACATTTCAAGATAGGATATAATCGTAACGCGCGTAATCGCTGCGTTTCATCGAGTGTTACAGTCGCGAGGATAACGGGACGCTGCGTTTACAGGTACAAAGAAATCTCCCACCGTTCGAATTTCGATAATATCGCACACTTGGGAGAAGGCAATCCGAAATCTACTATTCGTCAATTCTTCAGTTCCACGGCGTGCATCACCTGTGGGGAACAGACCAATAAAGAGATCTGTCCGGATTGCCTTCTGCAACCGAGCCGGACCGTTCTCATACTTCTCGAAAAGATCAAACAATTGGAAAGGAATTATCAACAAATTGCTGCTGTAAGCACGAACGCAGAAATAAGATTTATGCAAATGTGCATCATTATTAGACGTGAATTTATGTTAAACATCTTTAAGGTGTAAATTGCGATCAGTCAATGATCATTATTTAATAACGAACTTTTTTCAGATCTGCCATTCTTGTATTGGACAATTAGGCGGCATAGAATGCGTATCCTTGGACTGCCCTGTTTTATACCGACTGGCACAAGCTCGCAAAGAGCTCGGGCAAGTTTCCTACGTGAACAGTATTATTTATGGAAATAATTCCAGTGGAATTAAGGAATTGAATTCAATTGCTGAGTGGTACTGATTACAGTGTGGAAATGAAATCTTTTATCTGAAATGGTCAAAAATAAGGACGTGGTCTAGTTTCAATTAAATTACAAATTTTTTGTAAAATAGTATTTTTGTTAACATATTGTTGTAAATACTGTCAGTGATGTATTATTTTTACAAATAAATATGCGAAATGGAGTGGTATATCAATTTTAATTAAATTTTCATTCCTATATCCCTACCTGAGCGTAAAAAACGTAACATGAGATAAGTACAAGCACGGACAACGTGTTAAAGAAAGGTGTTGAGAAATTTCTTGGAGCTTTAAATAAGATCAAACTCTTGCCAATTACATTCTCCTGATATTTTATCGATTTTCGATGTCCAAAATTCTTGAAAAATCGATGAAAGATAATGTGACCTTGCTGATTATGTTCTCCTAATACCTTGTTCATTTTCGTGAATTAATTTAGTTGAAGTTTTCAGATTTCAAGACCTCCAAGATAAATGTAAAATGTTCAGACACGACGATCGGTAAACTTGTACCGACAGTATTATCGATAATATCAGTTCCCTTCATTTACCGACGGTTTCGAAAAATTGCCCAGCACCCCGCAGGCTGTTTATTTTCCGTATAAAGAAAGATTGCGATTGGTTGTCGATTCGCATGAACCAGCATGGACGACCAATGACAAACGCGCATTCTTTACAGCTGTGTCTCTCGAACTAATCAGTAGCGAGCGTCGCGAGCGATCGGCAGCATTCGTTTTCCCTCCAAATGGGAGGCAATTACACGTCACATTTACGTAAATTGAATATTGAAAAGAACGTTCCACGTTCCCCTTATTGAGACTCGAGACGAACGGGTATGGAGATCTGAAAGAATCTAAGGGGAGGGAGACTTTCCTCGTTGATGAGACCCGAGTTCCGCGTGACGAGAGCGAGACTCACCTTTTGTCACCGTTGGTGGCTTCTGGAATGACGCGCCTCGAGCACGGTCCCGATCAACGGCATTAGCGGTATCGCATCGACATCCATTCAGGTTCGAGGCTTTTCTTCAATTTCAATGAAACGCCCGATCCCTTGTCAAGTTGTCAGTTGTCAAGGCTGATCAAGGCTCTTTTGTTTGCGATATTGCGATTTTTCTCCCTCCCCCTCCCCCCGCCCCGTCCCGTCCATCGCCACGTTCTGTGAGGAACTATGTTTTAACCATCATGGTTTCAACTTTCGAACACTGACTCGCGGTGCTTTTGACGACGTGATTCTCTTCACGCGTGACGACACGACGCATTTATCAGGTGGATTTACCGATCTCCATCAGATCGTTCGCGCGTACATACATTTGTCTCGCGATTGCGTCACGGCTCGCCGATCTCGGGGGCGCGAGTCGCTTGTTGCTACCCTGGTTTGCCGATCGTCATCCCGTGGCCCGTGGCCCGGCTCTAATTGCTCGCTGTCTTCTGTTATTCAGGCACACTATGTCCGCCAAAGGCAGCCCGTCCACTTCCAAGGTCTGTTCCTTCTGCAATTCGAAAGAGGACAATGAGGTGGAGTACGGAAAGATCTACGAGCACAATGGGATCGTTACGCACTACTATTGTCTGGTAGGTCGCCGTCCGCGAGGCAATCTTGATACCTCTGATCTCCACTTGTTTCTATCTTCTCTACGCTAATTGTTAATAAGAATGCGTAATCTAGAAGAGGCCTAGAACTGCCTGTTGTGTCGCTACTTATCCACACGAATTTCCTTACAGCTCTTGTCCTCGAACATGGAGCAGAAGGGAAATGACGACGAAGGCATACTCGGATTCCTGGCGGAAGACATACAAAAAGAGCTTCGCAGAGGAAAGAGATTGGTACATATTAATAGAAGTAGCATAATACCAGTTTTATATGTTGCGGTCTGTTAACATTTATATTGCAAACAGTTATGTTTGTGTTTTGTCGTTCTGAACTTAATGAACGTTCCGATGAGTAGGTCTTAATGATTCTAGGCGTGCTCGTACTGCAAGAAAATCGGTGCTACTTTGGGCTGCTGTAATGTAAGGTGTAAACGGATCTTTCACTTACCCTGCGGCTTGAAAGCTGGTTCTCTACATCAGTTTTTCGGTGAATTTAGGTAAGGGGGAAAAGCACCGGATTGGGCTGATCAATATTGGGATTGCCATGTGACCATTCAAGTTAATTTATTTGGAATGTTTCAGATCGTACTGCGTAAATCATAGGCCGAAACAAAAGATCGACGATCAGATTTTAAAGCAAATTCGCTCTGTAGATAGTGTATTATGTTATATTTGTTATGACAAAATTAACACTAATGACTTTGTGAAGACCTTGTGGGCCCCCTGTTGTAGAAAGGACGCGTGGTTTCATCGTAATTGTGTTCAGGTTAGTCCTAATAGCGGCTTTATTTCATTCGTAATATGAATACAGATATATATATATGTATACCTAGATGAACTCTCATTTCAGCAACTTGCTTTAAGCGCAGGATATTTTTTCAAGTGTCCCTTATGTAACAATAAGAAAGATTTTCAAAAGGCTATGCAGGAGTACGGTATTTTCGTGCCGAGTCAGTAAGTAGGAACAAAATTCGGCGATCATTTTTTTTTATTTTTTTTTTTATTTTTATTTTACAATTTCTCAAATCCTATGAACGTTAATTGTTGGTGCAAGATTAAAAATGCACAGAAATTATTTTTAGATTAAAATTAGTACTATTGATGTGTTGCCTACCAATCACTTATAAAAAGTATCCAGTTCGATGGTAAGAATCTGAAACATGGAGGTAGATTCGGTTAAACTGAAAAGAAAAGTCTTTTACCATTTTGCAAAATTCGCAATAGTTATTGAGTTATTAATTAAAACTTCTGAGCGTATGAGAAACGGTAGGTCCGACTCGGTAGGCATGCTTGATAGATTAGTTGTTGGATCTAGCAACAGTGTCGTACGTCACGCGTCGTTGATTGTTTATAGCGATATCACATGTTTCGCCGTTTGCTGCGTGACTTGTTATCAGATGACGCTCACCATTGCTAAGAAATTTAACAACTAAAAATCATTTCACATGCCGTCTTTCAGGTTCTTAACCATCGAACCATTCACGCTGTATATTGTACATACATACATAAGATACAAAATAGCATATGAGAATATTTTTTTGTTGTAAAATTAGAGATGCTTCGTGGGAATTAGTACCAAACGCATTCGAAGAGCTTTTGTACAGGCACGATCAGTGCGACGCACCAAAATGTCTCTGTCCAAGGGGAAGGAAGCATATAAGTCACAATGCGTAAGTATAGTTGCTCATAATAATATTAAAGCTGTATGCGGTGTGAGAAGCATTACAGAATTTTCTTGAAATATTTAGTAATTGGGAGTTGACGCTATGTCGAACTTGCGGTTCGCAAGGCATCCATACGGCTTGCGGGCAGTTAAAGTGGGCTAATCCGGCATGGGAATGCGAGGAGTGTACTTCCATATTGAGTGAGTATCTTATAAAAGAAATAGTTATTTGTGCAACAAGTGCTGTAAGATGAAAATTGCGCCTTCTCGTGCGTCAACTCCGTACCCTTGAATTTTCATCTTTACGCACGACTTGCACACCCTATTTTATGTTGCAAGTGCGTGGAAAGTGGTCTATCACGCACGCGTAGCGTGCGCAATGGGCCACTTTCCATGCACGTGTTACATAAAATATATTACATTTATGACATTTTTAATCTTGTGTATTTCTTTCGTGAAGGTAATTCGAAACACAATGAAGCACATACAAGACTGGGCGATAGTTCTGCAGTAGTTAGGTATGCATCATGGTTTTTACTTTTGGTCCCGGTCTACAATAGGTGTTTTTAGTCCTAAGCCTTAAGAAATTGTTCAGTCACAGTTGAATTTGAGGAGAATAATTGACTGTGATTGGTCAATTTCTTAGGGCTTATGGCTTAAAACACCTATTGTAGACTGGGACTTACAGATTGTTGAAAGTTTCTAAAATATTTATCTTGAAATATGATAATTGAATAATTTACATTTCTCGGCAACAATGTCCAATCTATATGTCTATTTTTGCTTTTAGTTCTAGTCAAAATAAAGAGCCTGATCCAGACGTACAATTAGATTCAAGCTCGGACTCAGATTCATTTTTAGATTCAGATTTGAACAGTGATGCAGAAACAGATATCTCTGTAGGAACTGAATTGCCCACACGATTATTGTCCAACAGTTCACCTTCCACCTCTTTGCTGGATTCTGTTGCGGACACTAGCGTGCGACCTGGGCCACGATCTTTTAAGTTGCAACAAGAAATGATCAAGCTAAGCAAATGGTTGACAATAATGATAATAATAATAACAATAATAACAACAGAAAGTATTCCGATTTTATGAAATGTATCTTAATGTAACTTGCTATCTTATTTTGCAGTTTGGAATTGACAAATACTGAAAGGAATGTAACTACAGAGGTCAGTCTAAAAAATATCAACGAATCATCAAATAATGACGATAACAAAAAGGAGCTATCGACTATTCTTCCGCAAGAAAGTAAGGTAATTGGTTCTCAAGAAAAAAGACAGTCGTCTAGCAAAAATGAGGAAAAGTCTCAACCGACTCGGAAGGAGGCGGATGTTATCACACTTGATGAAAGTGACGATGACGAGGTGCAGGTAAATAATTAAAGTACATTGATTTTAAAAAGTCCAACTATGCTTTTACCTATTAACTATTTTTAATAGTTTATATATATATATATATATATATATATATATATTAATTTTTAATAGTTAATAGTGAAAAACATCTGAATTTTCGTTAAACACAATTGTGTGCGTTATCGAAAATTTATTGATTTAATTCAATTTGCTTCTATTACAGCTTGTTACGGTAAAACGAAGAATAAATGTACCTACGCGTCAATCAGGTAGCTCGCGGGACTCTTGCGTATCGACGTCGAAGAAGACTGAATCGCTATTAAAATCGCTATTAAACGCAAAAACAAAATCTGCAACATCCAAGAGCCAAAATTTAATGACATTTGATTTAGCCGAAAATGATAATATCAATGTACCAAAACCTATTGTATCAGAGCCAGAGGCTTCGAGCAAAAATGTATCTACCATCTCGGATCAAGTCGGTGTAGCAGCGCCACGAAAATCCACGTTAGATCTAGTTGCCTCGAATGGTAACGATTTGGAGGAAACAAATGTGACTGGTACAGACGATACAGACGAAACGTCTGTTATGAATATCAAAATTACTAACGTTACTTCTTTGCCACCTGAAGTGTTCGAGAGTGTACCTGATGTATGCGATAACGTCACATTTAATAATACCACTGACACCTCGTCTATGTCCGCAAATACAGTGTTTACGCAACTTCTCACACGTGACGACCTTACCGTATCGACGAAGCGTAGTTTGCACGAAGGTAAATTTGACAAAAGAAAGCTGGAAATTTGTATATTGTTATACCGTAATTGATAACGTTATATTATATGTTGCAGCGAGTGACGCTATTGACAACTACAAGAAGATCAAAAGAAACAGTTTTGACGAAAGATTGCACGAAACGAGTTCTACGGCCACCAGCGTTATTTTCACAAACAAAACAAGTAATATAATTAATACAAATAACACAATCAATAGTACACATAAGCAGCAAAACGAAAGCACATCTTTAAGAAAGTCCAGCGAGATTGAAAAAAATGATTGTCTCTTGAAATGTACATCCATAACTACAAACGGCATTGCTATTCCGATGTTAAACGAACCTACAAACAGCACTACTATTCCGCTGTCAAATAATCGTAACTTGTCTGCACAATCCATGCCTCTTCATAAGGATGATGTGCATCATGTTCAGTGCAGCATATCAGGAAACAATGTGTCCGTTAACGCACAACAAAACAAAGAAAATTCTGTTGCACATAAAAGTACAGAATATCTGGCCATTGGCAAGAACAATCCAGTTTATTTGCAAATGCCGATTTATCTGCAGCAAATACCAAACCCATTTACAATTAGTCAAAGTGCAGTAACGCCAGAGAAAACAAATGTATATACCGCTATACCATCGAGTAGCATAATTCTGCCGCGCATGACGGATAATATCACTGTGCTTAGCAATCAACCTATGCTTAGCAACCCAACTGTGGTTGTAAATCAACCAATAATGACCAGTGTAACTGCGCCCATTCTGACCAACGCTCAATTAGCGGTAAATCAGCAAGAAGCTGCCTCGAAGGGAAATATATTCGTTGCTACATCCAGTGCTGGAAATGATTCCTCAAACAAATCCTACGTAAGTAATTCACTGAGAACTCCAAAAATTGTTACGTTGAACGTTCGCACAACAAAAATTGGCTATTAAACGTTGAAAAATATCTAAGAGAAACTTGCAGATACCTAGTATGATTAACGTTAGAAAAAATATTTTTGTACAATAAACTCTCGTAGTAAACTCCGCGTTTTTAATCGAGTATAAAGTATAGAAATACATTCTGGTGAGAAACATGGTGCGGGGAGAGTATGTGTTGTCAAATCAATTTCCCCGTACCTCCTCTCCAGTGTATATCTTGCGATTCTAACAGTGTGACGGGGATGCAGGCACCCGGCCTGCTGAGATCGATTCGGCCGGCCAGAAGAGGGACGACCCATCAAATGACTTCCATAGGAGGTGAGTGCACAGCAAATTTTCAGGTGTTTTGCTTCGAAGACACCTATTGCACAAGCTAATCTGTAAATAATTCACGAGTCTGCTCGATGAGAAGAAGAGTGGAAATTAAATACTCTACATTCTTTTGGGCATTAATATTAATTTATTACTGCGTAGTGTGGCCGTCAGACACGACATTGATACCCATAGTGTCTTCCCCCAAGTCACCAACAATCACAACACCTGTCATCAACCTAGATTGATACCGCGCTACATGAATTTGCAGGACCTTAAATTTCAAGTCGGCGAATCCAACGACATTCAGGTATATACTTCACATGGATTCGAATTACGATAAAATGAACTTACTTTGCCAATTTTTATCATATATCTATTTAATTGTGACGTCTGTATTGCCCAGATGATTCTGTACGATACGTTTTCCGTAAATGTCCCGATGAAGAAACCCAGGGAGAGTAAGAATCGATCGGCTACATCGCGGAAGTCGAAAGAATCGTCCATCCTTGCGTCTCGTAAAGCTTCGTGCAGTTCAGATTATATCGACAATATCCCGGCTGAGGGCCAGCGTTCCGACAAGCTTTTCCGTTCTTCGAAGAATGGGAGTTGTTCAATTAACGACAAAAGTACATGCGCTAGGTACGTAGCGCACGGTCAGGACGACACTAAAGAGAATTTAGATCCGATCAAATCCAGAATGCTTTCGCGTAGCGATACATTTGATGATTTAAATTCGATGAACAATGTTGATGACGCAGTGACTATGAGTGATCGTTTCTGTGGCGAGAATAACAATGAGACCCGTCGCGTTTCCAGTGATACTAATTTAAGTGTAGTAAATGAAACAATTTGTAATACGAATGTAGACAGTGTTACGGACGGCGTAACGTTCGTTCCGAACAGTTGCAACCAGGGTTTACGGGTCAGTTTAGAGGGTGTACAGCAGCATAAAGCGTCCAATCATTCGTCGCGCAATGCAATTTCCGCGTCTGCAGAAGATAGGCCCGGGGCTCGGCTATTTTGTAAGGAGAGTAATAGGCTAATACACAGTGTCGATTTTGATTTGAACGTTGTTAACATGAATAAAAATGTTGAGAAAGTATCGCAAGATGATATCACTGTTTATGTTGACGGCGATAGGATCGGCAATAATCATACAGATGATTCTCCAACGTTATGGAACGGTTACAAACCTTTAGATAGTACGAATGTTATGAAACCGAAGGTTAATAATATGAATATCGCGCGCGTTTCGAACATTACGAGATTTAACGAACATAGTATTCTGAATAAGCAGATCGATGCGTGCGATTCTAGAAAATTTATTCGATGTGTAGGGTTTCAAGAGAATACCGTGCGTCGTAATGGCGAGACCAGGGCGAAAAATAATGAATTTGGTCTCAAAGTGAGCGTAGACTTGTCTAAGATACAAAACCTAATCGATTCTAAACCGGAATTGTTTGAAAATCGAAACCATAACGCTAAGGATCAGCGGTATAAACGCACGAGTCGGTTACCCGGCCTGGATGACTGTGCTCGACCACAGGTAAGATATTGTGATATTGAGAGCAATGACAATATCAACAATTGCTTGCCCAAAGGTAGGGAATTACAGAAGTCAAATTATACGTGTAACGTCGAACGCATGCAACAAGACGTTTTCTCCGGGGCGAATACGTTCCTACGGTATCAGAAATCAAATCAGGGAATTAGAGACTTCGATAAGGATGTCTTGGACAGGTAGCGTTAACATAGATAGAATGTACTCTGGAGAATACTCTGTATGATAAAATTGATAAAAAAATATGGACACTGTAAAGCAGAAATTGTTGATAGTTATATTTTAAATAACTTGTAAAATATGCATAGTATTTGTTAACGAATGAAACTCTTTATACTCTTTATATCATCATCATCATCATGCGTTCGCGGTCTATCGCTAATTAGGTGTAAAACAAGGATAGAATGACGCAATATGTAGCGCACTCCATGAATGCACCCATAGGAATCATAGTATCATTAAATTTAATTTTCTGCTATCTCCTGTCTTTAAATTGTAATTGCCAAATTCTATGTATTGATATATCGTTCTTTGATATAAAGATGTAATTTTTTATGTTATAGTAATGTAATAAAATAATTTTATTTATAATTTTCTTACTTTTATTTTTGTAATAAAGAATCAGATTAGATCCTATTTTTTTGGTTAAAATTTCTTTTTCCTTTTTACAACCGTATTGAATTATGCCGTCAGAAGTAAGAAGCATGTTAACTTTTTCTTGCAATATACGTCGGAATACATTTTTTTTGCATATTTTATTGCATGTTCGATAATTCGATAAATTAGCTGAAATTTTTTTTGGTTCACGAAAGTGTAATGATTCTTGAGCCTTTATTACGAGATCCATTTTTGCTGGGATGTGTGGTGGGTGGTGTAACGTAGGAGACGTGCAGATTGAATTATACGTATACTACAATGCAGAGTAATGCAAAAAAATAACACTATAATTTAAACTCAAGCTATCAAACGAGCTATTTAGAACTTGATCTGTTTGTTGTCGAGATCTCGAAATCTATGCAAATAACGATATACAAATTTATTACGATGAACAATGCAAAATAAAGCAAGATTTCTCGCTTCTAATGCTATAATTCAACAGAGTTGCAATAAAGAGACGCAGAAGCTTAATTTTTTTTTGTCAAAGTTTTCAGTTATTTCATAAAATTTTTTAATATCGAAACAGATTAAACTTTTCTCTCACTAAACGTTACTAGTGAATTACAGAAACCAGTGAAATTTAAGAATCAGTGGATCGTGGAGTGCTCTTAGAAGAGTAGAGAATTATATTTTGACTTTTAAAAGTTTTTTTTTTATTAAATTGATGGTTTACATATTATACCGCCGGATCATCTCCCTTAGTAGTACGTGTGTAGATAAGTTGCGCATGATGTTGCACGACTTGCTTGATCAAGCCTTTCTGTTGGAGTTCTATCAGCGCCCGTCTGGCGAGAGATCCCCTGATCTTCAACCTTTCGCTGACGATCGAGGGCGTGATCAGTTTGTACTGCGGTACTTCTTTCAACAGCTTCTCATACGTCGGCTTATCGAAGAGCACTTGATTGTTCAACTTGTCGCGTACTTTTCCCTTGGACCACTTCTGCAAGAATACAGGAAAATAGTGTTAGAATAAATGTTCCAACGTCGCAACATCAAAAAATTTACGAGCAATTCAAATCTCATCGGACTCATTAAATCAGTTTTCGCTTCCACGGTTGGTCGAGTTCGCAAGTGCACATCAAACGAGATTAAATTGTTTAAAATTGTCCATTGCGAGCGTTACAACGAAGGGAGAAGATACGAACCTTCTTCTTAGCCTTTCCCCCAGATCCACCCTCCTTCTTCTTCTGGGTCTTCTGAGGTTGCTTAGAGGAACCCTTCGTATCCTTTTTAGGCGGCTGTAACAATAGCGGTCAAATATAAGATACATTCATAGCTAGACGGAAGTTCAATTACGTCCGAGAGTTACAGTCAGACTCATTAAATCAGTATTTTACTGTCATAGTATTTATCTAGAAACTAGTTTGTCATCATATAGATCTTGCAGAGGTTTAAATCCCCGACATGGTAAAATGTTATCGCATAAACATCGGACGAGTTAGGAAAAATTTTTACAAGTTAATGCCAGCTTCAGACGATGCCCGAGGTAAAAGAAGCTAAAGAAAGAGAACGATTCAGTGATCCCAGTGTCAATTCATTCTTTGTTCTTTTCTCTTGCCTAATGAGACAAGTGTGGAATTCAGAGAGAGACAGGTTACGTCGTTGACGCAAATAATCTCCAGTTGACATTTCAATGTATTCTTCAAATGTGATCGTTATCTTTCCTCTAACGTTCAAATATTGTACTCGATATTCCTCTCCCGTGACCGGAAAATACGGGAAGAATTAAAATAATCGGCGCGGGGCACGTGGATCCCTCGACGGACGGGAAACGCTCGTCGCTCCGCAAACAAGACGCATCCAGCGCGTAATTCCCGACCAAAATCCGCCATTTTTCGCGAGGCTCTCGCGCCCTACGTGATAATCTGTCGGGTTTACCGCGGGATCGCGAAAACGTCGCTCGAAAATTACACAATTATGCACCACGTGAACCTACCATTGTGGCTGTCGCGCGAGGAAGAGGGACTGGAAGAGACGGGAACGGGAAGTCGGTCGTGGGCCATGCCGGCCATGGCGTGCGGTATCACTTCCGGCACAGCGGCGGCGGCGGCGACCGCGGCGCCGTAGGGTTGATAACCTAAAAAAATAAAATTTCTTTATTCATGGTTGATAATAACCAGAGAAAAACGTCGCTTTTTTAAATTAGGATTCTGGTTCATGAAATTTACAAGATATACATACATATAGTACAACATTTAATTATCCAAATAATCACAAACGTAGTCTTATCTCACCCCGCAGATGATTCCTATACTCCTTTCCCATTTGTCTTTTCATTATTAGTAGCAAGAGTGTTTATGCTTGTCTATTATTAGTATTCTTAATATGTACGTACACAACGAAAACGATAATTTTTATATTTCGTATCGAATGATGGGGCGAAGAAAATGAGATAATACGGCATCTTTTACCTTACGCTGTATTGCTTTGCAGTTTCACATTTCGTGAAAGCTGGCGCTATATGAAACACTGGTAGAAATAACTTTCCGTGTGAGACTTGCGACTTGCGACTTGCATAACCTGGGGTACCACGTTGATCGAAATCGCGACGTGGACGTGTCGCGGGTAGGCGGGTCGACCGGGAAAGCCGGGACAAGAGTCGCAGGTAAACGGGATACGTCGACGAATTTTATTTCGGCTCGTTCGTTCCCGTCCGGCGCACCCGTAAAACCCGTTCGCGATCTCTGGGATCTCGTTTTTCCCCCTGGCCCCTCGTCGATCGACCGGGACCACGCGGCATGGCCACGCTTCTCCATCGTGCGTCTCCACACCGTTCGCGATTCGGTTCCACGCGCCTCTAACGCAGAGCCACGGCCCGCCCGGCATGCCGTACGGGACGGCGGATCGACGTCCGGCGCCGCGACAGGTGAGTCGAGTTTCGTGCGAGGGGCGCGAGGCGCGAGTTAGGTTAGGTTAGGATGCCCGCGGTCCTCGACGTGGACCCGCGGACGTGTCCGGTCGTGCCGCGCGTATGTTGGCATATGTATGCGTGTTGTACGCATGCATGCGCGAGTACACATGTACGTACGTGTTGCTTCAATTAGCGAACCTGACCTGGACGCGTGTCGGAACAGCTGCGCGTGCCGCGTATCGGGGCGAGCCGCGACTGGCCCTGGTCAATTGTCCGGCCTCCGGCCTCTACTCTACGGCTTTGTGGTCTCCACGTTTCTCGTGTCCCCGCAAAAAGGCTCCGGAGTCCTCGATCGTTCCGCAGCGGCAGGTGTGCGTCTGGCCGTAAGAATTCAAGATTTCCGGCCACAGTTTACCACCGGCGGGGTACGGGATGTCTTCTGGTTTTCTGGTCAACATATGTATGTGCGTAGCTGCGGTGTACACGTTGACGGAAATGTAGACGGTTGCTCCGCCGTTTAGCTCGAAAACTATAAATGTAATTGTTGGTAAAAATGCGCGACACTATTATTCGGCTTGTCTTTGCTTTATTTTAACGTCGAATCTTTAATTTGGGGTCTTTGGCCGGTATCCGTAGTCCGTTCTTATTTCAAGACCGCCTTAAGATGTTAAAATGGCTCGGCGATTGGTTTATGACATCTCAAGATTGCACTTGAGACGGTAAATATAAGTACCGATGATGAACATAGTCCTTTGTTTTATTTTATACACACGCCTCTGTTTCGTCCGTCTTGTCACGACACTGGGCTTTCTTCCTTGCAGGACAGATTTTAGACAAGCCTGAGCTTGCAAGATCGGCGTGACTCCGAGATGCTGCCACTTTCGCACAGCCCGCGCGACTCGCGCTCCAACTTCCGCAGCAGGATCAAGGAGAAGCTGCTGAGTTGGAAACGCCTCATCTTCTCTGACCCAAACACCCGCAATCTGTTCCTGTTTCTCATTCTCAACCTGTCCTTCGCCTTCGTCGAGCTGCTGTATGGGATATGGACCAACAGCCTCGGCCTCATCTCCGACAGTTTCCACATGTTCTTCGACTGCACCGGCCTGCTGTTCGGTCTAGCGGCGTCCGTTATCACCAGGTGGCGGGCGAACGACAGATACTCGTACGGATACGTCAGGGCCGAGGTGTTGGGCGGCTTCGTGAACGGACTACTCCTACTGTTCATAGCCCTGTTCATCATGTCCGAGGCGGTGGAGCGCGCCATCGAGCCGCCGGAGATCAAGCACGAGAGGCTCATCGTGGTCTCCGTGTTGGGACTGTTAGTGAATTTAGTAGGGATATGCGCATTTAAACACGGACACGCCCACGGGCACGGAGGACACGGCCATAGCCACGGTCACAGTCACGGCGGCGGGAGAGGACACCACGGTCATTCTCACTCCCAGAATCACGACGAGAGATACTCTCTCCTGAATCACAACGACCACTACGACCATCACGTCGAAGTGGAAACGTCTTTCAGCGGTACGAATTCGCAAATCATGAAGGGCGTGTTCCTACACATACTCGCGGACACCCTCGGCTCGGTCGGGGTAATCATATCGGCGATACTGATGCAAATGTTTGGCTGGATGATCGCCGATCCGATTTGCTCCATGCTCATAGCGGTATTGATAGTGTTAAGTGTGATCTCGTTGCTGAAGGAGTCGTGGGAGATACTTATGCAGAGACAGCCGGTAGCCTTGGATCACGTTCTGCCGCAGTGCTACAACAAAGTTACGCAGATACCCGGCGTCTACAGCGTACAGGAGCCGCACTTTTGGACTCTGTGCTCGGACGTGTACGTCGGATGCCTGAAGCTGGAGGTCGCCAGAGAAGTGGATCCCAAGTCCGTCGTGATGACGACGCACAAGATTTTCCAGTCGGCGGGCATCAGACAGCTCACCGTCCAGCTCGATTACGCTCCTATGTGATCTACGAAAGGCACGACGTGCATCGCGGAGTGTTGTTGCGAGTATAACGGAGGTGCGTCTGTCTGCAGACTTTGTCGCGAGGGGACGGGTAACACGGGAGCCCCGCAGAATGTCTTCGCTACGTCAAAAATCTGTGATTGTGCCCATTGGAATGGCAATCGGTATCATCTCGGACTACAGATTGTTTGAGGACCGTGCATGCCTTGGGGAGAGAAAAACTGCTGACACGGGGCGATTGAGAATTTCCTAAGAATTTCTAATCGAATCAAATCGTTAACTTAAACCGCGCAATTTCTAAAACACGATGTTATGATGGAAAGATGTATATCGCATATTAGATACTTCTAAGAACGGTCAGTTACATTCTCTTCTCCGGAACAAGTGTCTCCGTTTGTTCATCTTTTATATAAATACTTTACCTCTGTCGGAGCGAAGGCTTATCTTTGTTTACATGAGCCTTGACTTGTAATTGATCATTACGAGTGAGCATTTCGGATCTAGGTTAAATTTAGCTATATCGTAATGTAAGAGTAGCATTGCTTAGATTGCCTTAGATTTTTTATTTTTGCAATGATACCTTGAGGTGCGTTTGTAAGAATATTTTTTAACGAGACTTCCGAGAACAAAAGATAGTGCTGATTCTTATGTAATTTATATAACATAACTGTTTGAGACAATTATCGTTTCTATAAAATTATATTGTCGTATAAGTTCGAAATGGAATCGTGTGTAAGAGCCACGCAAGCGGCCATAACAACCTGGGGACAGCTATAGAGAGCTAGTCATATCTGTGCGAGAAATGAAGAAAGTAACGTCGCATAACGCGGAAAGGAGTACTTTTACATGAAAATATACCTACCATTTTTTATACAATGATCCCAAAAGAGAGGTTGCTATTTGTATTTTTCCGTCCATGCTAAGTATTACCTTCCTCGTTACTGTAATACTTTCAATTCAGAAACGTTAACTTAGCATGCGTGGACCATTTGTTGAGTAACCGTGCCGGTTATGTATGCACAATCTGTTGGACGAATTTGTGTAATATTATTTGTATATAATTATGTTATTAGGCTAATGCCGATTGTAGCCAAATAAATGGAATATTGCAAGTTAACGACGTGAGAGAGAGACCGAAAGCTCGTGCCAGAATCCAAGGGAGATCCGGACGAGAGAATTTTAAAATATTTCCTCCTTGATTTATACCATGCAGAATACTTTCTTCTCCTAAACGCAATGTGCGAACGTCTTGGATCTTCGAGAACGCCGATGATTAACACGGATGATTAAGAAATCATTAAATGCGATGTTTCCTAAATCTTAACGCGGATTTAGACTAATGATTTCATCGCATTTCTGAGAGATGAAGGGATCGCGTTAGCGATCATAGCGACTTTTACATTCCGCGTGTGTATCATGTCAATATATATTATAATGTGCATTAAAATTTGTATTATAAACTGTATATTATAATATATTATATATTATAATGTAATAATGCATTATATAATTTATATTGTAATATATATTAATATATATGCGCGCACAGATGTCAAGGCATTGATTTCGATTTTGATGACGTGCGGGCCAATATGTTAATTGTGTTATGAATAATAGGGTATCACAATGGAACTTTCGAATATTTGATTATTTTACGAAGAAACATCTATCACTCATCGCGTGTCAGGCGCGATAATTAACGTTCTTTGTTTAGATTAATCGAGCGCCAATGAGAGAGTGTCTGCTATAACACACAAGAGAAAATGTGATTATGGTACGCGAGTCTTGTTACGTTTTCCTAATTACTCTCATTGTATATAGATTTATAAATGCGCGGATTGCGTGTGAGATTTTATTATATAAAAAAAAAGAAATGTGTAAGTAATAAATATACACATTTGCAATACAGGCTCACACCGTCTTTTAACAATTCGCTACTTCCGTATGCCTGTTCGAATAATCATCGTTAATTTTTTTTTTACGATTGTCTAATTTTTCTCAATTTGTGATAAATGAAGGTTGTTTAATTTATCAATGGCGGTTTATATTATTAGCTACTTATTGAACAATCGCCAAGTTCTTAAGTTCTACGCAGGTTCCTAACTTTTTACATATCGCATTGACGAATTTAGATATTCCTCTTTTCATCTTAATGATAATTGCAATAATGTGAAATAAAGCCATAACCGATAACTCTTAATGCCGAGTTCCTCCTGCAAGCTCGTCCACATTTGACAGGTGCTTAAATCACGATTTGCGATTATTAAGACGAAGTTTTCAAACACATATTACATTTATTTGGAGAGGATATGTGTACACATATAAATACATAAATATTTATAATAAAATTACTGAAGTTGATTCCACATGTGGATACGTTGGGCGCTTATCTCGCAAGTCGCCGCGGATATATCGCTCGGCCAGCGTGTATTTTATATATGTATATTTCTGCGGGTGTTCCTCTCTCTCTCTCTCTTTCTCTTTCTCTCTGTATACGTATATGTGTAACATGAGTTTCAGTCTTGCCGAGTGTTGGCTTGCTCGTAAAACGGTCTCACAAACGTTTAACAAATCGCGCGGTGGTCATTCACATCGCGCCGCGCGGTATAATCGAAGAGACTCTTATGTACATAGCAAACTATCAAAAATGACAAAATTCGTCGTACACACGCTCGAGCGGGAGCACTTACGTATCTAGTCGGACAATAAAGGATTCCGCGCGGGATGGTACTGTAGGTCCCGGAAAAACGTGGAAAGGGAGAGAGAGAACTCTTAATAGGAGCACTCTTCTCCGCAGTGCCGGTCAAAAGCCCGAGATTAAGCAGAGTGATCCTTAATTATATATATTTATATTTTCAGGGATAAATTTAGGATCCAAAACAAATATGTACATATAGTTATTATTAGATGCTTTAAAATATTAAGAAATGGAGGGAATATAATTGTAATGCATACCTATAGGTACGTATGTCTATACATATTGCAATTATATAGTATCATTTAGTGGTACTTCAAAATGCCTAATGATAATTTTATATGCGTAGTCATGTAAATTTTTTTCTTGTCTTGACCCTAAAGAGGTTCACTCTCTTAGATATTGACCTATAATTAAGGATCACTCTGTATGTTAGAATAAAAATGAAACTTTCTTCTGATATTTATAGACTTTAATTTTTCTTGGATAAAACATCGAGACAAGAGAGAAGTTTAGAACTGTGTAAATAATTGAAAGTAAAACTTATTTTCTCAGAATTTCACTTTTCGAGAATCAATTATAAGGCATTTAATGTTAAATACTTTAAAGATGCAATAAATTCTTTTTTTTTTAAATCTTTAATATTAAATTCTTTCATTCATTAATTAAATTTTGAAGGCAAAACTAAAGTTTCAATAAAATCATAATTAGATTTTATAATAAAATGAAGATCTAAAAATATTTGCTTATATTATCATGTAGATATTTAAATATTTATATTTTACCTTATAAGATATCGATTTTTTTATAATACATATTATACGTTTATAATAAATGAATGGCAGACTTTTGACCAGCGCTCTGTACAAGACGAAACTTAAAGATCAGCAAAGATTCCTCCGCGTTTCGCAGATCGTTCCCTTTTATTTTCATCGGTGGTTCCAGTTGAGAATGGCAGTTATCGTTGGCGCACCGACATTGATCACGATCGATCGATCGCGATCACGCTGCGAAAAATTGTTCTCGGCTCGTTTAAAATGCGGTCTACTTTTGTCGCGTGATCGTAGACACGATCCTTCCTAAAACGTTTGCGCGACATCGAAAAACGATACTAGAACTCTCGTAGTCCGCATTTAGCGTTAAACGTGATCGAGCGACTATCGGTCCATGGGACGTGACGAGTTGCTTCGCGTGAAAACGGTTGATTCGCATTTGCTTGAGAACTCGGGTTCGATCCCGAGTTTCATACTACATTATCTCCTGAAAAGGAGGAAGGTTCTTCAGATTCATAATCTGCATTTAAAGCGCAAAGGACGTTTTCATTATATGTAATAAAATTGTGTACAGTTCCTATTTTTGGAGTGGCACAGAGAGATGTACCTATTTATTATTATTTTTTTCGATCCTCGTGATCCCTTCTGCATATATCTGTAAACGAGATGTATGGGGATCTACGCCCATTTGACGTTGATTCCGAACAGTCTTCTATAGAGGGATGGGTGTTCATGGCAAGACACTTTCGGTGGATTGCCTCTTCTTTTACCTCACCCGAGAGGTGGCGATCGAATAAAAACTAACTCGATTTAAACTCGGATCTTCGGCCCTCAGAGCCGCGCAAACATCTCTCTGCGCCTCACTCTCATCGCGAGGCGACTTTTTTCTTCTTTTACTAGGCAAAAACCTCAAAACGTCGAGTTTAGCGCTAATTACGGCGCGCAAAGAGCGCGGATCTTCAACCATTACGATTTGGCAGTCATCCTAATTACAATAATTAATTACTTTATACAACAATAGCCTGCGTCGAGTGCCTGCTTATATGTATCTTCTATCGTAAGAATTACGAGTATTCGAGACTTTCTTTCCTTTCACGCCGCCGCGAAAACGCACGTACACATGTATGTATGTGTGTTATGTTCTTTTTCCTTCATGTGCCTACCGTTTAAAATTCACTCTATAAAATTTCTCCAAATCCCCAACAACGCGCCACTTGCTCGGTAAAGCCACCCGCATCTCGCCGATCGCGAATGACGGTCGATTGTAACATTTAATAATATCGTGACGATCGTGATGTGATCTATATCGCTAATAATATATTACTCTGAATCGTATCTTACATCTCCATCTAACAACAACGAACGATACTTATGTAATCGCAACAGCCTCTTTTTCCTTCGCTTTAACATCCCTCTTTTCTCGCGCGATGAGCATTTCCATATTTCCCTTTTGTTTTCGCTCTTCCCCGCCAAAAAATGTCGAGAAGATTATTTCTCCACGCGGCATCGGATATTTCCAATCTTGTTTATCCAACGAATCAATTTCCCCGAATGATAATGAGATTCACACGTAAAAAATTTATTGGCTACAATTAAAATTGCATAAAGAGATGAAGCAAACGCAATCTTGCTCCTATTTGTTGAAACAAATACTGCGAGATATATGAACAAAGATAATTCAACTTATCATGCCTATGAAAGTAAGGAAATTTCATGAAAAATTGTAGAAGATATATGTAGAAAAATATAAAAAATAAGAATAATTGTATATTTTAAATACGTCCGCATGTCGAGATTATTAACATCCGTCCTGCTAACGATAACGCTCGCAAACAAGTATTTTTGAAATAATCGCTCTAAAATGAGAGACAGAATTTCATATTATTAAACAGATGTTTTTGCATTGGCATCCTTTTTATTTACGCGACGCTATTTCGACGAAAAATGATGCCGTCAAAAATCCTGCTAAAGCAGCAAAATTCCTAGACCACTATTGATTGCGGGTTTGCGCTCCTTTTAGTATCTTTAGTTTCTTGAACGCGTTAGATGAGCGAAGCGCGGTGCAGCTCCCGTTTTTCTTTCGAATCATTCTTGAGATTTAATAAATCGCTATAATCTATAGAGTCTATATCGTAGGTGAGCGCGCTTGACGCGCAAGAAACGAAATCACAGTAAGACGAAAATCTGCAAAGTTAACCCGCATTTCCCTCTTTCGTACCCTCTACATCTTTCATTTAGCTTCTTCTTTATTATTCTACACGTGTCTCACACGGCCGAGATCGACGTCGATGCTCGACACGCTTTCTCCTCGATATCCGTCGCTCCTGGAAAATCTACATTACATCTTCGTCTTATCTAATCCCTTTTCCGATTCTCCGGGCTTCCCCGCTCGCTTCTCCGCGTCCCTTTCGTAGCACGATCTGTTGACTTAATCCTTTATCTCCGCGTATACCTTCTCCCCTTCGATCTCCCGGAACTCTCCCAGTTCCACAGTCACGTCCGCGAAGAGACCAATCGACCTCCGTTTCGATCGACCTCTCTTCGTTCCCCTTTACCTCGCGGTAAAACTGTGTGTGCCAGGATAACTTCCTCCAAATTATCGATCCCCTCATTTCTTCTTGCCCCGGCCGCCCTTCTGGAGCTTCGTGATCTTCAGGCGACAGTTGGAGCCGCCGGTATAAACCACCTCCGTCCTGCCGCCCTCCTCGGCCGCGGTCACCAGAGCCTTGACCGATCTCACGTGCACGTCCTTGGCGCTGATCTCCAGGGTGGTGCCGGGGTAACGATCCCGCACGCACTTACCCACGCTGGTGGCCTGCGTCTCGGTAAGCTCGACGCCGTCCAGGCACAACCAGGTGAGACACTGCAAGTGCGTGAGGATCGTCTGCACGAACACGTGTTCCATCTGCACGCGCTTGGCGCTGTCGGTGACGATCAGGCCGTTCGCCCTGAGGAAGCTCAGGCCGCACAGCTTGAGGTGCTTGGCGATCTGTCGCATCGTACGGTCGCTGTCCTCCAGAGTGATCCGCCAGAAGTTGATCCGGAGCGACTGCAGGCTGCGGAAGTGCGCCGCCAGGCAGCAGAAGAACTGCTGCAGGATCTTGTCGTCGATGAAGAGCAGGGAGCCGCTGCTGCCGCCGATCGTTGATTTGTCCAGCGACAGGTCGAGCTCGCTCAGCGACGTGAAACCCGCCAGGAACGGCAGCAGCAACGGACCGCGCAGCGCCAGGCGATCGTTCACTGTCACCTGCAATCAGAAATAATTCCGTCGGCTGATCTTATCGGGCGCAATTTGTTTCGCTCGTTTACAGGTTGAGAGATCAAAAAGAGAGAGGGACATACAGAGTGTCACGGACTTGGCAAGCAATTTCTCATCTCTATGAGCTTCACCGATTAATTTGGTTTGGTTTTTTTTCTTCAGCATTCAAGCGACAAGCGATCGAAAGAAAAACGGGAACTGAATTTCAAAGAGTGTCCGTTTAATAACAAACAAAATCTTTCGATTTGTTTAAGAACCTGAGAAGATCAATTTCCAAGGAAAAATCTAAGAGTTAGCTTAATTTCTTATGCCCTCAAAAAAGGCATAAGTTAAATCATTGTTGGACCTTTAACTAGAGAATTAATTAAAATATAGATACTTAATTGAAAACTTGAGGCAAGCAAAGACGTAGGTATCTTCGTTAAGAAAAAACCGAATTGCAAATTGGCGAAGATGAGGAACGCGGCCGCAAGTTTGGTAATTTATTTTAGGGACATCCCGTACGGGGAGGCGAATTAAGGGGATGGAATTGGGGGTTGGTTTAATGCGAGAGACTACGAAGACGAATGTCGGTCCGGGCCGTCCTTTGTTTATCGCTATCGCGGTGCGGCCGACAGTAATTGCGCATGTAATAGAAAATATATGACTTATAGATAAGGGAGGAAAGGGACACGAGATCTGGCGGACGTTCCGGGCACGGAATTGGCCCTCGCGATGTAAAATGAGATAGTTACTTCAGTATCATCCTTTCTTTTTCATAAGTAATGAATGGGCTTTTTTTATTCGGGTGAGAAATAGCTAAAGATTATTTTCGAATATATACATTAGGAAAAGTTTGCTTTTATATTTTTATGAAATTCTATAATGACTGTAATCTCATTTGTGTAAAAGATATCAGTGTTACATGGAAAGTTTTCTAATCTAATATCTTTGAATGATTAAAAATAAAAGTAGATTAGAAAAATCAATTAGATCCCAAATGTGTTATTCCAACGTTGTAAAGATATTTGTGGACTTAATTAAAAAGAGTCAATTAAATGTTTTATAAAGGCTTTTTATTTGTATATACGCACTTTTTTACGGATAAAACTTTATTGTGCAAATTGGATCACTATTCACGTGTTATCCAATCTATTTTCAGTCGTTGCTTCAAATAGCATCAATTAAAAAATTTTCTCTTATTAAATTGTATTTCAAACAGTGATATTTAAATATCCTATACAGTTGTTAAATAAAAAAAATCTTCAGAGAAATAATAAAATAGTGCACATTCAGCGCACGTCGCGCGTCGATCCATGCGTAACTGGAGCGTTCATTCATTAGCTTTAAATTGCTCTCATTTAAAAACAGTAGCTTGAATGCAATTCTGCCGGAGAGAAACGAATTTTTCGCTTCTTTCTGATATCGAGAATCTGTGCGTGAATTCTGGGACGTTCTATGTATGCAGGCTAAATGATAATTAATATCTGGCACTTTTCTGCCTCTCCACAACACATTTTAGGATTTTTCAGAGTTTCTCATTCAGAATCCGGAATCAGACTTTCAGTGAAACGACATTAGGAAACGTTACATGGGCGCGAGCACGTTCGCAATTTCCCAAGATCAGAATTACCATGGAGGAAGGAAGGGGGGGGGGTGGAAGGGAGACGATATTAGACGACGGGAACGCGATACTCGGTGTTCCAGCGGGCTAACCGATTTTCTTCGTGGCGTGTTTCAAGGAGACCGTAACGGCGATCCATTTTTCAAACGGGACGAATCATCTCTCCGCGAGAGAAGGGACTCCGCATCAGGAGCTGTTCCGCGGGCTGGATAGAGAGACGCGGGTGTGTCTAATGGTTCCAGCCCAGATCCCGGGAACACGATAGCTACACAGCGCCTGTTACATCCCAGGGATACTCGGGTCGGTAGAGACAGTCAGTAGACAGCTACATCTGCGTCTACTGCGTCTACTGCGAATCGCTATGATGCCGTATAGCCCCCCCCTCCCCCCGGTATACGTATCTGTTATCTTCCCGTAATGGTACGGGCGTCCGGATATGCACGGTGCATTCGAAGACGTGTAACTGCATCAGCAAATGGTCAAAGCTTCGTACGCTTAGTCCGGTATAATAGGATTGCACATGTCATTGCGGCATTGTTGCGCTACGCGATTCAGTTCGTACAGGTGAGTTAGACCGTTTCAAGGAGATTTCCCACTAATTATTTTACACTCCATTTCACCGTAATACCGTGTTAGGCAACTCGAAGCCATTTATTACAGTCCGATTGTTTAATATGCACAAACTACGATGACTTCTATGAACATTAAAGGTAGGATATAATAATCGAGATTTCGACGTAGAAAAATTGATTTTTCGATTTGAAAGACATAGTTAATTTTTTTCCGCTAATTGTAAGAATAAAGGCGACAATATATAAAAGATTATCGGTGATTTTTGTCGTGCTCGATTTTTGACGAGATATCCCGCGAGAGGAGAGTGCGTTCACTCACTTGAAATCCGGCTAGCCTCAGGAAGACGATCGCGGGACAGGCCGGAGGTGGTGCGGCTCGCAGGAGCTCGGCGCCGGCGTCATCGCGACGTCCTAATCTCGCCAGAGGACCCTCGTGCACCGCTAAATGCAAACGCGCGTTGCATAAGCTCAACTCACGCACGCTTGTGTATCGCAGCAGCTCGGAGAACACTGCTAGACTGTCAGATTCCTGTGAAAAATAACGACTACAATTAGCATCTTCCCCACTCTTAATATTGAAGAATAAAATAACCAATATCTTGAGTTAAATAACATTTTATTATTTTTAATTAAAATGAGCATAATTTAAAATTTATAGAGAAAAAATAATAAAAATATTAATAATGTCCGAACGGGGTGCGGATCATAAGATCAAAGGATTGTAGTTCCGGTTTTAATTAAATAACTTTTAATTGTTAAAGAGATGTTCAGTCAATATAATCAACGTAAAATATGAAAATTCCCTCCTTCCTTCGATAAATTATTAATCCATTTCAATAGAAATTTCATTTTCCGCTGCTAAATAAATGCGAGGCTTGACGCAGCCATCAAGTCGACGCCCGCCTGAGACATCCGGCGGCCGCTGGTTGCGGTCCGCGCGCGCTCAACCGCGCTTTGCATCCCAATATTGGGCGATGTTGCAGCTGTATTACGCTAAAATGCGCAAAGTGGGTAAACGCTTCCCCTAAATCGCGCGTAAACGACGCGGACCCGTGAAAATCTCGCGCGCTACAAGCGCGCGGCAGCGGCATGGCATCCGGCGCTTCAGGGTTCGCCGGATCTCCGGCGGCTAATCCCATCCCATTCGACACGGAGCGCCGCGCCGCCCGTGCCGTGTGTCTCGGCTCCAGCACACGCCCCGACTACCACATCTCGCCCGACCTAATCCGCCACCGAGAATGTCGTTAAGTCGGATGGAGAGGCGTCTTAGCGCGCTCGCGCCTCGACGATCTCCTCGCCCCGAGACTACACGGCAGGCGATATTACGTTATTCCGGCAATGAAACGCGGGAGGGAGAGAAACCGCGCGACGTGGATTGTATATACGTGAATTCGCCGATGGGGAAACGCGGTGACGCGGGGTTAACAAGGTGCGACTGATCCGTCGAAGACATCTCTCTCGAGCGTTAATTGAGAATCTTCTCGGAGGATGAGCTCGCCCAAGATTTTCTGTCGAGTTTTCTTCTCGAACATATATCGTTGAATTCGATTTCCTCTCGACACACACACACACACACACACACACATTCACCACAAGAAATTAAATAAAAAATGCAGAAGCCGGAGCCGGAGGAGCGTTCGACCTTGAGGGGGAGAAGAAAGAGGGGGGAGAGATCGAGAACGGGGTACGAGCGGTATCGTTTCATTATGCAGAGAACGTCGTTGTACACACAGGGAGTAATAGCGGATGCGTCTCACGGGAGCGGCGCGAAGAGAGCGTGTTCTCGGGATCTCTATGGAAAACTGTGTAAGCCGGAAGCTGCCTCTCTCCGCTTAGTTTACGCGCCGTACGTTAGACGCGCGCGTTCATTAATATAAGTTAGCTTTACTTTCGAACTCCATGCGAGATTTATGCGAATCTCGAGCGGCATAAATCAATCTCAAGGCGGGAGACGTTGACGGCGAATTTTTTTCGAAGCGGATACGCGATGCTTGCTTTCTGATTATTCCACATTAATCGAGGTTGATAACGCATAATAATGTTGTATAATGAACATTTATGTATATGTGTGTGTGTATAAATTTTTTAATTGTAAATATTAAAAAATATTTCTCGAGGATTAAAAAGAGCTTCGTCTGATTTTTTAACGTGTCAGTTAGAGATTATATATATTCTATTCTGTTATGTAAGCTTTACATTCCAAATTACAAACTTGAAAAATAAAATTAATGCTAATGCTATCTATATGGGTTTTGCATAAAAATAATTTACATGCTTCGCGAGACATGTGCTCAAGAATTTTTAATATTTAAAGTCTTTTAAATTCTAGCGTTCCTAATAAAATTCTTTTAGCAACGATTTTATTTAAAAAATCCGCATATCTTTTTATTTACTACCTTTTAATTCTATTGAAGAAGATTTAAAAGCACGCTGAAAAGTTAAATAAATATTGCTTCCATATATTACATTAAATATCCCTTCAACTGAAAACTTGATAACATTGATAGAATATTGACACGCTGATTTCTTTTTGTTTGGGGGGAAAAAAAGGAGGCAGCAGGGCGTGATTAAAGCGCAATTTAAAAATATATATTTGTTAATATAAAAACAAAAACCAATGTCGCCGTTTTTCGATTTGGCTCAAGTATACCGCGCGGTCGCGCGACGATTATTCCGTGTTCCGCTGGGCAAACAGAATCGAGGGTGGATTCCATTCTCGGAAGGATGTCCTCGACAGTCCATTTATCTGGCTTGACCCAACTGGCGTATCCTGTACGAGAATGGGAAAAAAGGAGGGTTCCGAAACTGAGGGACTCTCGAGATGTTTACCGCGCTTTGATAGATTATTGCATTATTATATACTGCACGTATAAGCGTGACGACAGAGTGATATATCTATAATCTATTTCATGACATTTCTATGATTATATAATTTATAAGATAATTTCTAAAATTACTCTATTTGTTATGATTGCTATACAAAGGCAAAGGCAATGCTATATGGCGCCGTAATACTCTGGTGACTCTGAAATGTTCGACTCAGGTCAGAATTCAGGGGCATCGTTGAAACTTTGGCTATCTCGAGAGCCAGGAAATACCTTGTATATATTTTCATAGTTTGTCCACCATAGTTTCGATCGTGCGATATGCGCGGAACTCTGAATTTCCGCGTACGTGTATACGTCTCCCAAGATGATGTTATACTTTGCGATATATATATATATATATATATATCGTGCCTTCTCCTCAATAAAGTTTCTAAACCGGATAAGAGATCTATAACAACAAGTCATACAAGTTTATCATTTTAAGTCACAGATTCTCGTTATCATTGACCCAATTAGATTATATCTTCCCAACTTCTTTGCTGTCTATCGAAAAATAACATCATATTAAGAATCAAGATAGAGTATCGAGGTATCTATTTATTTATTTAATTTCCGACAGGGTTCTCTCAATTTTAAATGAATATTTCGACAACGGTACTCAAATATTCAACCAGAAATAAAATTTCAAATTTAATTTATTGAAATATATATGTGCCCGCACACGCAATCAGTCACATCGTTGAAAATATAATTTCTGTGAGAGATTTATATATTTTCTAAAATATTCAGACGTCAGTCCTTAAACGTACAACGCAAACAAATGCGCGAAATGAGAGCCGAAGTGCAGAGGCGTCCTTCGAGATTCACCTCATGCATCGGGATTTATTGTTTGCTAACCGTGATATTTACGAGAGCGACGATATTTATCGCTTCCCGACTGAAGCGCTCGTTGACGAGCGTCGCTTCCTGGGGGTTCGCGTTCTCCAGGCTCGGCTCGCGAGAGACGATCCCGGCCCCGGTGTCATCAGCGCGGAATTCGCCACGCGGCACGGAAGAACGCGGCGATGAATAAACATCGCGCTGAATTCGGTGCCGTCGCTCGAGATCAAACGCGGATGAGACACGCGCGCGTGTCTATACGTGCCCCGAATTTGTTTTTTTTTTTGAGAAACGTTCGAAACGAAACCCCATGAACCGTGTTATAGCTGCATCGTCGAGAACTCGTGTTTGACGTTATTTCGCGGCGGGCGCGCGACTCGTTCAGCGAGAGGTTTTTCGATCGCCGTTGGAAACGTATCTGTATCGGGATTGATAAAACCAGAGAGACACGCGGAATAATATCATCCAGGATTTAATAATCGAGTCAAAAAATATCGTATCGATATCGAATATATAACGTTTGCGCGAGCTTGCGTGTGTACGTAAACTCCCAATCCCCAATTCCCAACTCTAAACTTCGAATTTTCTCCTGTGTCTCAATTTTCAGCTACTATAGCCATCAGCCGTAAACTCTCAATTCTCGAATCTGAACTGGAGTTACAAAGTTTATTTATGGCCAATGCAAAACTCATGAAATTTAAAAATATGCTTCCCAGCGGAATAAACGATTTATATGAACATTTATATGTATTACCTATTTATTGTTATAAACGGATTTGTATACTTTACCCTTTTTGTTTGGATTCAAATATATTAATGGTGTTCAATGTGTAACCTGAAAATGTCCGAATGAATGATGAATAAAATGTACGTACGTCACAAGGAATTTGTTGTCTCATTTGACGCATAAAAAAAAATATATATATAGAAGAAGGATGTCGTGTCATGGGCAAAATAACTCGCATTGTGCGAGAGATATTTTATGCATCATTTTTCATGAAGAAGACTTTTTGTCATAAAACTTGTTCGCTTTTGACATATATCCAACTGTAACATTTAAAAATATTACTTTGCCCTCAAATACACTAATTAATTTTATTCATAGTTATTTGCAATATTAATCTTTAAATCAAAATCCAAATTTGTTCTCCAAAAATATTTTAAAACGGTTAAACTCTGAAGATTTCTTTCCAAAAAAATATAATATAAAAATAATTTCAAAAAATAAAACAGATATTTTTTTACATAAATTCTTTAAAAACTGACAGGGGACTGTTTTTGTTAACTTACCCGAGAATAACAAAGTAACGGCAAACGATAAAAACACTTTAAGTAAAAAACAAATTACAGCACGTATCAGCAAAAAAGAACAGGAATTTAGCATGAAATGAGCGTGAAACTGCAGTGTTTTTCGCAACGCCGTGGTACGAAAAGTCTCTCACTGTTTTCTCCTTTGGAAGCTTTTCCGTTTCCCGAATGGAAACGTGAATGCAAAAGTTTCATTTTACTTGCTATGGCGTTGTGAACGAACCGAAAAACCACCCCGGATAAATAACAGGTCGAACGTAATGATATAAATAAACGAATCTTTCGTTGAAAAATCACCTTTTTAAAAAATGTCTGTAGGTATATGCATGTGTGTAGGTACACGGAGAGAATTTTCTCTTAAAATTTACCCTGAAATCATGGTAGTTGTGGGACAACATGTACCACCAAGAATTTTATGCGAACTATTCTGATTAATATCCAATAAAAAATATTAATATTTATTACATTAAAATATAAAATGTTTGATTAATTTTATTAAAATCTTTTTCTAGAAAATTTCAAAAATTTTTCAAAATTTACCAATCTGCTTGGTAATTTTTATCACGTTGTTTGTAAAATGTTTGTAAGATATTTAAAAAATTCCTTGGTTGCCAAGTTGTCCCAAGTTTGTAGTAAATTTAAAGGTAAAATATAACAAAAAATTCTCTCCGTGTATATATTCCATTCTGGAGGGTGGAAGCTAATTTCGTTTTAAATAATAAAATTTAATTGATAGTAAATAAATGTAATAAAATTATTAATAAATAAATATAATAAAATACAAATAAAAATAATGTAAATTAAAAATAACGGGTTAGCGGAGGGTGTACATCCGCGCGATGCGCGGGTAAAATAGATATATATCTCTATATACATAAATTTAAGAGAGAAAAATATAACTCTTAAAGTAGAAAAAAATTGTCTGCGAAGAAAAAAGTAAGAACAAAGAGGATTTAGAGAAGAGATCTAGACTAAAAAAAGGAAACTAGTCTATACTAGTAATCTATACTTCTATATACGAACCTTCGCCATCAGCGTTCGATCCGATTACGAATAAAGTTCATCGCTTGTTGGCAAAACCGAGTTTAGCATCGATCGACTTACGACGTAAGTAAATGAACTATTCAAATCCGATGCGTCCGTACTTATAATATACCGAGAAGTTGGGCAGTGTCATTAATAATCGCGTATAAACTTACAAAAACGATTCGCCAAACTCTCTCGAAGAGTTAATTTAATTCGTCGAATTATTGAGTCTCCAATTCACATAACATTTTATATTAAAAATGTCAAAATAAAATCGCGTATGATTATGCGCATTTTTGCATCCTAAAAGCACGTATATAACGATAAATGAAGAGAATTCGTGAAATATTATACAAACATTTAACTTTTTAAAATGAGAGGAGAGATTTGATGTAATAAAATACAAAATTTTTCAATTAATTTACTATGAAATGTTTCGATGTTTATAACCTTCGTTATCAAAGACATTTAATATTCATTTTATATTCGAAAGGCATGCCTGAAAATATTGAGAGAATTGATCTCGGTTAGCGATGAGAACGCGTTTCGTTCGCTCACGTAATTCGGCCGCGCAAAATCGAATCGTTTCTATATACAAACTGATAATTACATTCGTTAATTACGAATGTGCCGCGCGTGTTATACTTGTCGGCTTGTTGATTATCGGCGACACGTGTCGACTCCGTAATTTATGTTATTCGCGCCGCCGGCATTTTATGCGGCACAATGCCTGGCGTGTCTTCGGGGCCAGTGGGGAGGGTGGCGAATATATAATGCCGGTAAATTAGGACGGAAGGAAGCGATGTTTAATAGTTTCCGACGCAAATTGATTCCCGCTAATTGCGAAGCGTGGCACGCGGGCGTCGTATAACCTCTCTTTTCCCTTCTCCAATTATGAATTATTTTACAATCCCGGCGGGATTTCTCACGACTCTTTTTCCAATGAGCCGCGTATAACGTTGACGTATTATTCGTTGAATATCCCAGCCCTCTCCGTTCGTCGCGCAACAAATTTGCATTTGTCACTGACGGAGGAATATATATTTGTTTTTTTTTCCATTTCAGCGTACGGTAAAAAACTCGATTATTGTTTCGTCAAATAATATATATAGCATAATTTCGATTATTTAGCTGCTGTCTTTTTATTCATTCATTTAACATTCAATTGTTTTAATTATTATCATCCTTTTAAGGCTATAATGATATATGCGCGAAAATATTTTTAAAGCTATAGCTTTTTAATTTTTGTATTTATTTTACTATTTTATATCATGTACAAATTACAAAGCAATACAACCGTAGCACGTTATTATAATCATATCGCCAAATCAGAACTGATTTCTTTCTAATAAAAACTTTCATTTTTGAATATTGCAGTAATTTCCTACATTTATTAAAAACAAAAAGCTAATTAAAGAAGAGGATTTTGCGCTACGCACTTCTCCAAGCCTGCCTTCTGAAATACCTTAGTTTTCCACGTTAAATTACAGCCAGACGTCGCGTTTCATTTTCCATGAGAAAAGCCTTCGGCTACGAATTTATCGCGAAAGCTAAGTTACGGCGAAGAGGTTCCGTCGGCTGCGTATTTCCCGTACTCCTTCGTGTCGCGCTAAAATAATCAATTTCTTTGTTTGCGTTTTCTATAGACCGGCGTCAGACGCAAACGCCGTGTGTCAACTGCGTATGTGTGCGTGTGTGTGGAAGGAGGCAAGACGTCGGGGAAAAGAGAGACTAGCGTAGAACGTTGCGCGGGCGCAACGCTTAAATTTTATCAGGATATACTCGCATTCATGGGTCGCCGACCCCGGCATTGTCCACGCCACCGCAACTTAATATACGGCGACGATGTATTAAATCTCGTTCCCTCGCGTAATATTTCGCGAGTTCGGTCTCTTAGCGCTTCGGAAGGGGGTTGGACAATGTGAGCGACAGCAGTTCAGTATGGTTTTTTTTTCCAACCATTTAGCAAATCGTCGATTCCGAAACGAGGATTACTTATTTTGCTACTAAAAAAAGTTTGCTCGTGTAACAATATTGCGTAAAATGCCGTATCTAAAATATAATTACACGCACAATAGAACAGAATTATAATATCGACAAGAAAATGTTAAGAAATTAAAAAAATGCTAAAATAAATATATATTACTGCTAGAGGTGGTCTCGGACATTTTAGTTTTCAATATCCTCTGTTGCCTCTCAAAGAGTCTGGCGATTTCGCCCAGGATCAGACCGGTTCATAACTCTGTTCCTGACGGCTTCTTTGGGATGATAATCGCCAGCCAGGCTCGTTTGTGTCATATAGAATAGCGATAGAAATGGCGAGCGGTATGGGGGGGTGGTCACTGAAAGCCTCGACGGGCCGCATTGTTTATAATCGCATCCCTTGTCCCGTTATACTAAATCCGTCCCTTTATGCGGTATCAGCGAGCAGCCGGGGAGATTTTCCGGTTATACAATTTATCCGCGATATTCCGCGAATTATGCGCTCGGACCGCCGCCGCGCGTTCTGTTCCCATCCTCCCGAATGGCTTACGCGCGTTAAGGGTGGGTCGTGGCGGTTAAGGGCGAACGATGCGCTTAAAACGGAACGTAAGCGGTTATAAGTATAGAGTGGGTGTACCGGTCAGTGATTCGAGACAAAGACTTTTAATCTCGAGATAACGTCCGGTTGCCAGAGATATAGCCATTCTTTATGGGGGTGATTTCAGAAGGCAATATCTACTCTGGGAGTAAACTTCGCACGGAAAGAGCATCGAGTGTGTTGTGAGAGTACTTAAAGCGCAATGACAAAAAAAAATCACTGTGGACAGAAGTGGACCAAGTGTTATTATGGGAGAGCAAGCTTTGGATATTTTCGAGGTAAACGTTCAGATTAGAAAACCAGGAATGAGTGTTATAGATATACAGGCACATGTACACTGTTAAATTCATAGGGTTAAATTAAACTCAATTTTGAGTAATTTTTAACTATTCCATAGGTATCGCCACTGCTCCTACTCAATATGTAGTTAATTCAACTAAAACAATGTTAATTTGACTAAACTAATGAAGTTAAAATAATCCTAGTTTGTTTTAAATTAATAATTTTTGATGCACATGGTGGTTAAAAATAACAAAATAAATCTAACTCATGGTATTGTTTTGAAATTCATCCTCTAACCTTTAACAGTGTAGTCTGATAAAATATCTGCAATTTATATAGAATGGTTATGAAAGAACAGTGCAATGCGCTTCTTTAAAATCCCGGTCCCCTTTCTCCCTCAAAATATTCACATGTCAGAATATATGAAGAACACTGTATCAAGGCAAGAAGATACCCTTCTCTTCTATTTCTCATACGATGGATATAAAAGAGGGTCCTTGCAAATATGACGGCGTATACAAAAATGCAATTAGGCTCGGGTATTCGGAAGCGAGCGTGCACGAATTTAAGAGTTAAAATTCCAGCGCGCGCGATTTCTCAACGTCCGAAGGCGGATGGGGGGCAGATATGTCAGCTGACTCGACATTCTCATGTGAAAATTTTCGGCGATATGTCGGCCGGGAGTCCGGGATCCCGTCCGGGATCGTCCCCGAAGGATATTCGAGACGCGGCAGATTCCGCGACGGAGAAAAGAGACGGGAGAGCCAAGAAGAAGAGAAGGGGGAGAGGCCGGGGATGTTGGGAGAGAGGACCGCGTAATTTATTGCAAGCAATATTACCGACGACACGCCGGGGGAAAGCCCGAGGAATGGGGAAAAGCCCGTGTCTCTCGTCCCAGAAATGTATTTTATAGCGACCGAAGATGGGGGCGGCTCTCCGTATAACGGCGACCCTGGCTTGCCATTCTCTTTCGGGTCGGCATTGGATTTAAATAAGTCGATGTGAACGTCCTGGCCTTTATTCGCCGTTTACTACCCCCTCCTACCCTTCCCCAATCGCATTGCTCGTTACCGGATTTATGCGGTGCTTGGCGAACGGAAATCCGTGTTACGTGCTGGACTAGCGATTTTGTTTTTTCCCCTCCGGTAGATTAGCTAATATTCGCGCACATTGTAATGCATAATAAAATGTCAAACTGTTCACGTGCATTTCGAATAATAGCTACATTATGCGTCATAATCATTGTACTAAAAGTACCATAAAAACTTCATATTATTCTAGCTGATATAATAAAAAAAATCGAGAAAAATTATAATTGGATTCCGTAACATAAATAATATACATATTCATGTGGAATAAATTAATATTTTAGGTTCAAAATCCTTTTTCTTTCTTTTCTGACGCATTTTCCATACAGATATGTTATAACCGCAATGCAGGTATAAGAATTGTTAATTAAAAAAGTAATTTTCATATTTAATCACTATGTTAATCCATATCAAATTTTATAACATGTTATACATATGTAAATCCGATTTACAAACGTTTTTAGCAACATATGCAATTCAGGGGGTTAACCAGTACCAAGTGGATCAACAGTATATTTAAATAAATCGGTCCGAAGTGGTTTCAGATAATGGGATAACGATGGTGTACGTTTAATTCGATGTAGTATTTACTGTCGTGCTTTATGACCTTTTTATTCCGCATTTTTACGACAAGAATCACTCAGGAGTACCCAACCCATCAGATTTACGTAATCTCATGCGATTTATTTCACCTCGAAGTATAAACAGTGGCGATATCGGTAAATATGGATAATCGTCAAGGCTCAAAGGATAAAATGCTACTTGAAGCAACGATTTGTCGTCGCGTCAAACATTATGGCTGGAGCTTCCTTAATGATCATTTTAAGGATTGTTTGTTATATTACGCTGTTGTACTATATAAAATATTATATCATTTTCAATATAACGATATATACGCGCATATAGTATAATTTTATCGATTTTGCAAGCGTGTCGGAGATATTGAAAGGCACTGGTTCATCTCGCAGCCCCGTAATTCCGTATCGTGAATTGAATAGCCCGGAGTCGAAGTGGTGTACGAGAGTCGCGCAGAAAATCGGAAATCGATTATACTTATACCGCGCCGCAGTATGCAGTCGGATGCGTAATCTATAGGGAGGACTTTTCATAACAAAAAACCCACTAATGCCGCATTCTCCTTCTGCGATTTTATCTCATCTTCGCTGCACGCCGAATGGCGCGGTGATAAAAGAACGCGTCGTCGTCGGTAGTTTTCTCCCGTTTCCTCTACTGCTTTTATATATGTATAGAGGAAATGTTTTCGGAAAATCGCGACATATTGCCACGTTAATGATCGCAGCAACTTCGACATTTTTTTTAGATACGTCTACATTTATAAAATTTTTTTCTTCCACGCTGTTGTTCGCTTTTTTCGATACAAAATTTGACTAACAGGGATATGTTTTTGAACGTGCTTTATATTTAAAAATCAATTTCTCTCATATATAAATGTGATTTCAGTGCTTGCAGTTTGCGAGAAAACTGTATCGGTTCCGAAGTCGACTTATATCCTCCCGTCTTGCGTGTCAAGTAAATAAAAAGATATAATAGATACATGTTCTACACGCGAGAGAGCCTAGCGAGGACGTTTTTAGAAATGGATACGCTGCTCGTCGTTTCGATATTGCCGAATCCCATTTGCCGTTTCGACACTCCATTCATCGTCACGTTTTACCATATCGCCCGAATGTCATCTCGTCGAATGTTTTCACATCCGTATCCATTTCGACCTCGTCGCTTCCGCGCTTTTATCTCAGCCGAGAATTTATATTTTTCATCGATACACGGCCGCGGCGCTTTAATTCGGCTTCCAGCAACCCTTCCAGTTACCTGCATTTCAGCATTCAATTATGCGATAATGAACATGTTGATTAATGTACATCGTGACGACAAAGTATAATGTTGTGTCGAGAGAAATTTTATTGAAAATGTATATTTTGAAGAAGAGGAGAAAACGAGAAAAAAAATTACAACTGGAGCGCAAAAAGGTACAGTTGTTAAAAGTATTGAATTAAATTGAAAAACCATTTGCTCTAACAATAAAGAGCAGTTAACTGGCGGTAATTAAAAGATTCAACATCAAAAACTCATTTTATGAGTTCGCATAAATTGGCAAAATTAAATTTTAATATGCATGTGCCTTATTATCGCCGTAATTATGTAACAATTTATATTTTTTTATATTTAAATGTATGTGTTCTTACTTATAGATTTATATTTGAACATTTTTATGTATTTTAGATCGGATACAAATTTTTAAAGCATATTTTTTTACCTCTTTCAATTAAGCTTTGTAATGTGACAGCCATGCTGCAGGCATTTCACTATTTGCGTACACTGTTAAATATTAGAGAATGGAACCAGTACCTCGAGTGAAATAACATTTTGGTATTTTTAACTACAATATGTGTCGAAATTTATTATTTCAACACGAAACAGTATTATTTTGACTCCATTGGTTTAGTTAAATTAACACTGTTTTAGTTAAATTATCAATATATTGAGTTAGAACAGGGCGACCTACAGGAATTGTTAAAAATGATGCAAAATGAGTATAATTTGACACTACAAATTTAAGTGTATACATACTTGCATATACAATTTTTCTTTCTTTCTTTTAGACTTCGTGCAAATCTCATCCTATTATACATGCACAGTAAATTATTATTGATATAAATTTTTAGAATTAAAAGCTCAAATATTTATTTTCGCGCCATTCTCTCATCGACTCGATCATCGATCGTTCTCTATCCGCGATCCCGCGATCTCGGAGCAGCAATAAAAAGGGAGTAAACCGGAGTAAACCTGCAAATAAGTCCGAGGAAAAAGAACGAAATCCTATTTGACGAGAGGTAGAAAAAAAGTGTAAAATGCGAGATAAGCTGGGACGGTTAGAAATCGGAGGGAAAACCCGGAGCTAGATAAAGACGAATCGATTCCGGTTTACGATAATCATGCGTCAGCTGCTCTCCTCTTCTTGTTTTTTTCGCGCCTCGCAATTTTTACGCGCGTGTAAAATAAAAACATTCGCCAAAGCAGAATATGTACCTACGTTCGATCGACTCGCGACCACGGGTGAGACTTATACATTTGCGCAAAGCAACGACGCTACTTTTCTTCTGCTCCTCGGGATTTATCGTCTCGTTTTCTCCGTTCTTTCTTTTAATATTTGTCTTCTTTTTCATTGATAATTTCGTATCACGACGCGTTATTAGACGGTAAACTGTTGTATGAATTATTATGAAGCGTGTATAAGAAGTCGAGCTTCTTGTTAAGCTCTCGTTGCGCGAAAGCGTTGTAAATCTTAACAACTCGAAAAGAACTGGAAAGACCCGCGCGTTAAAGTTTGAAGAAGTCTAAAAGCATCCTGTAAAAGATACAGTGAGACGAATGTGTCTACGTATTGAAGAATGTAAGAGATACCAGAGCTCTTTTGCTGGAGTACGTTGTGCAGTGACTCGCCATGTTATTGCAAGAATTATTCACACAACCTGGAGAGATCGTACATATCAATCCTAAATTTAATGATATATTTATTTTACTGCCTATAATAACGTCGTAAGACTTTATCTTCCGTTGCATAACGTGTTATCGAATTATCTCTTCGTGTATCGAAAAAAAAAAAATTACGCATGTAAAAGTCCCGATATTTTTGCCGTAGCTATTAATTTCGTATCTTCTTTTCATCACAATGTAATTTTAAGTTTCGCTCTCTCCGTCGGTTTTTCCAAGTTTTAAATTAAACGTAACGGTCAGTCGCAGCGAAGGAGAAAAAGGAAATGCGCAAAAAGAGCGCGCGACACGTTTTCTTGTTAAAGTTTTCGCTCCATCTGGTATAAAGAGGTGAGGAACGGGGGCCAGAAATCGGGTCGGCGCGGCGCGAACAAAGTAGCAAACTAATGAAGAGCTATATGAACAATGCGAGCAATACGTTTACGACAGAAAATGAAATGGCGCGCACTTGAATAACTAATCCTGGAGGGGGGGAGGGGGGAGGGGGCGGCGATGATCCGGCGGAGTAAGAACCGGGCGTAATTATGAAGTGCGAAGAGCCGTCGTTTATTAAAATCCGGCTTTATCTCGCGCTGCGCATAAAACAGTCGCGCGTAATAATAATTAGGTCGCAAACGCGAGCTGCAACGAATAATGCGACCGATAAATTAGGACGGGAAGTTGCACGCAACGCTGCATTTGAATAATAGCTGGGCATATAGTATTGTACGTCGCAACTTTAATCTCGGCGCATGTAATGTTCTCGATAAACAAAGAGATTTCAATTTTTTATATCAATGTTAAATATTCGTTTTAATTAAATCTCTAATTAACATTCCGAAAAGATGAAGTTTATTCAAATTTCGTAAACGATAAAGAATGACTTTGATATTTGATTCAAACACGACTAAGTTCAGAGAATCTCTTATTGCTAACTATTAATACCTTAAAAGTTTAATTGAAAAAAGTAGACACATAAAAATTCTTTGTCAAAATACAAGTGAAAAGTTCTAAAGCATCCTATGTCCGTCTCAAAAAGCCGCAAAGCCATGATTAACTGGACGCATGATTAACTTGTGAAAATCATGTGTCCATAGAAGATTTAGATCATTTTCGATGATCTCATCGTTGTGGGATAAAAGAAAAAAATCACGCCCATCGACAGAATAATAAACTATCACGAAGATTTCCAGGAATAAGGCTCGAATCCCGCGGGAGAATTGCGTCTTACGCTCGGATTTGAATAATCTCTTCGCGCAGCAGGCGCGGGGGTGCCCATATCTCGCGTCTCTCCTCGAAGGAGAGCTTCAGAATAAATCCTGCATATAATACTGTCGATATGAGCTACAGTTCTTTCTCGCTATTATAAAATATAAGTTATTTCCGGAGGGACATTTCGGTTACCGAAAGTATTAAATCAGAAATTAAGATGTCAGATCAATAAATAAAATATATCGAACTTAAAATCTTAAAATAGTATAAAAAGGATGTTACATCAAGATTCAAATTAAAATTCACGAAAGGCACAGGGAGGAAATGAGGCTTGTAAACTATACATCTGTCTGAAACCGTAGGGTGCTGCAGTAATGGGGGCGCACGAATGTCTTTTCAAGTTCCGTGTCCCGCTGTAAAAAAAACACGCTCTTAAAGATCCACTCTCGCGAACATAGACCGCGAAGGTGGCGTCGCCGTTAATAAACGAGCCAAGACAATGGGGTCCGGGCCGCGTAAGAACAAAATAAATTGAAGGTATCTCCAGTACCACCTCGCTTCCGCCCGGCGGGTCGAGTTCCCAGGCTGACTGTTCCGTAATTAGTGAGCGTCTAAACAATACTCGAGTCATCCCGCGGGCCACCCCTCGCGCGCGCGCGCGCGCCCGCCCCCCCGCCATCCCTTATTCCACGCTTCTCTTAGCGCGAACCGGAATCGCCGATAATTAATTATCCACTCGCAGGGTATGCGACTGTTGGGATTATTCGCGGCTGCGTCCCTCCTCTTCTTTCGTCCTTCTTCGTTCTTATTCCGTTCCTTTGGTCCCTAATTTCAAGCCATTTACAAGCAAGATCGTCTCTGTCGCGCGCAAAACTCGTATCTTGACGAGATAATGGCTCGTCGCCAGCAATTCCGGTAAAGGGACGGACAGAAGGGCGAAATAGCAGACTAAAAAGGCTATCTCGTGTATAATATGGGGCGCAAAGTGGCTCGTATTCAAATTTGAAAGCCGTGATATTGTCGCCGTAAATGAGAGGAAAATAACCACGACAATAATCTCTTTAATACATTGATTACTTCCTTTTAATTAAAATTATAGTCCAGATTTGGAGAAATTCAATGTTTTTGACGTTTGCGTGAGATTTTAAGGAATTTCATTATGTTCATAGAACTTCAGGATAAAAGATAATTAACATCCGATGTAGGAAAGACTCAAACTCTTGATGTAAAACTTAAGAGAAAAGATCCGATAACGATCACACAATGAGGTATCGATTAAAAATAAAACGCAAATTTATTTACAAAATTAAGATAAAAAGCACTGGACGTTTCAACTTACAATTAGCCAGCAATATAAATATAAATATAATATGAGAATTAGAATATACATATTGTTCTTAGTTGACTATTGGACAATCTTTGGACACTTTATTCGTTATTGGTCGTCGACCTTTTCTCTTCCGATATTTAATATCGCGATAAAAAAGATTGTAATGGGAATTTGTTTCATAAATCGCGCGTTCGGCGTATGCAGCGAAATATATATCTTAAGTTAAAATTGAAAACGGTTTCTCCTGGTATTTTCAGTATCCTCAGCCGCTCTACAGGGTACGGAGGGCAGCACGCTTCAAAATTTCGTCGTTTATGAATGTGATTAAACGTCGAGCGATTAAACGCACTAGGTTGTTACGCCGCAAGACGGACGGACGGAAGCGACCGCGCTCGTTAGCATGTACTTTGAAAGTCTTTAATTGCGGCCAGGCGCTCGGCGGGAACTCTCGCGGCTTGTAAACAATATTCGCCGGGTAAATAAATGGCGATAAATATATGCGCTGTCCCGAGCAATAAATGTTGTTAGTAAGTTCTTCAAGTTTTTAATCCTTCGCGCGGAAGGAATATGTTTCCCCTTGAATTATTATTTAGGCAGCAATAAGTTCTTCTATTAGATTACTGTTAAAGGGAAGTATATTTTTATCGATTATTCTTTGTCTCAGGCAATTATCTTACAGTCTTGAATATAATCTTAATTTAAAATGTAAGAGGAAAAATGTAGAGAAAAATTTTACTTGAAGAAGAATTCTAACTTGCGTTTATCTTATCTCATTTCATAACTTCAATATTATAGTTTTTTTTCCCAGAAGTAGTACATATTGTGTATTAAAGTTATAAAATATTAAATTAATATTTGTTAATCGTAAAATGCAGCTTGTAAGTCACAGTTAAAAATTTCTCAGTACATATGCGAGAAACGTCAAAAACGTATCTCGAAAAGTTCTTCGCGGATTTCGCGGTCATGACACGCTACGCTACTTTGATCTCGCGACAGTGTCGGTCAAAAAAGTTAGTTTTACCAGGTTAAAAGCTACAGAAATGTTTTACCCGGCAATTTCCGGGTTCGAAAGAGCAGACAGATCGGACACTCGATGGAAAACCGCGGAGTTCCAGTCGATTCCCTTTTGCTACGGGAATACGAAGTTGTACTGTTGGCAGACCAAAGGCCGCCCTCGTTGATTTTTTTCGCCGATCTCTCGAAGCGTTCGATAACTTCTTCGAAAGCCCGAGGATACACCCCGAGGGTGCAGTCTTGCAGATTCCAAACGCATACCGTAGAACCGACCTCTCCCTGTAAATTCTAAAGCGTGCTCTCTCTCTCTCTCTCTCTCTCTCTCTCTCTCTCTCTCTCTCTCTCTTCCTCTATCCGTCTAGCTAACTATCTATCTACCCATCTATCTCTCTTTCTTACGCTTCTCTCTTCAACCCGACTTTTACCGACGTCTCAAAGCTTAACGAAATGGAAACAATATTGACTCGCGAATCTAACTAGAGAACTTCGTATCGAAACGATAATGCAGTTTCCCGATGAGAGCGATTCCTTCTGCATCCCTTTATAGATTACGCGAGATAGTTATTTGGACGCGACTATAACGGAAATAAACTCGTCTTTTACAAAGTTCAGGCGTACCTCTGACCAAAAGCGCCTTTAACAAAGCCCGATAAATTAAACAACTTATATATTTTGTCGATATTATTCATAAATTAAAAAGGTAGTCTTAATTTATCCGTTTAATTATAGCATAAACACTATAACATATGATTGCTGCTAAAACGTTTAAAATATTTTTTTTTAATAATTATATTATTATAGTTTATATTATCTGCATACCTACATGTATTCTCTTACATTTTTGTCATCTATTACAAGGATGTTTTGTATACCATATATTTAAAATATCTTTAAATGTCACATAAAAATTAAAATCAGATGTGTATTCTACTTAAAAAATAATAAAAAATGTTCCCTTAAGTCAGTCTTATCGATCGGAACTCAGTTAATCCAGTCAAATATTATTAGGCAAAACGTATATGTAATATAACCAAATAATAAATAATAATAAAAAAGAATTGAATAAATTTACACACACATAAACAAAAACAAGATTTAAAAAACAAAGAAAACTTATCTAAAAATCCTAGCATAAAATAATTCGCGTCTTACTACGATCGCTAAGCTTATCGAAATCAAAGAGCGACGCTTTGAGATTATTTCCCATTTCCCACGGGGAGGCTATAGAATATTGCGTATCAAGTGAGCAGAGCATGAGGCGTGTCACGGTTGCGGAAATTTTGCGGCAAAACGGTTGAGCGCTACGTTGTTTACGACATCGTTCACGTTAATCTAACGTTATTTAATAATTATTAATATTTACCAGGATCAGGTCGCTTCTCTCGGTCTCGGTAAATATTAATTATTATCGTTACTACCATGGGGCCGAGAGTGCAAGCGTATGTAGTTCGTATAATAAGAGGCGTTTATCGAACGCGAAGATTGCAACGCCGGATGCACCAGTTGGGTCGAAATGTCGCGCGATCTCCTCATCATCGTTTTCATCGTTTACGATTATCGAATAATATAGTTCGAGAGTGTCATCACTTGTTGGTAGAATGAAGGACACTCGATATGGGCCGAATGATATCAACATGCGACGCAAAGTAGATAATTTAAAATGCAATTTTGCAAAAACGCAAAATGTGTTTCATCCAACTAAAATATAACTAAACATTAGTTGGTTTAAACAGTGTATAACTAAACATTAGTTAAATTAACTAATTCTTGAATATATTTTTATTTAAATATATTCCTCTATCTCACGAGTCGTCGAATTTTTTAAGAAAAGATTAATGTTCAATTAGCGATTTTTGCATTGCTAACTTATGTGTATGATCCTGGGGACGAGAGTCTTCACAATATAGCACGAACGGGGAATTTTCAGGTATTGTTATCGAGACTTTTATATAGTTGGTCGTTCGGTCCCTCCTCCATTTTCGGTTGTGCTATTGTGAGTGTCTGCGGTTGCGGAGGTGTAGCGGAACATTACCGCGTCTGGCACTTTTCCGTATTGCACGCCCGCACGGAAGAGCAAATAATTTCCGCTCCTTCTAATTTATCCTTATCTCGCCTTCGCGAGCTCTGCTCTTCCTCGCACGCGAAAATATACGAAAATAGATGACGTTGCGACGTGAGCTAGACGTTTCGTCGCCTACTATGTACGTGATGTTTATTCACGGCATGTAATAACGAAACTTGCATTGAAATTTTCCTTTGTAAAGCGCAGGAAGTTTAATTGTTAACGAACGCGGATTCCCCTGCTCATTACGACAAACAATCTTGAAAGAGCTTGTCCAATTTTTAAATTCTATCAACAATGGTTTTTTTTTTAATATGACGAATATGTTTATTAAATTTTATCGTATATTTTGAACTTCATCGATATATCTTGAGTCGATGATTTCTCGAAACTACCGTTTGAAGAGATTCAAGAAGAAAGCTTCGAACAACAAAAGACTTAAGCCCTTTGCCGCTTTATAAGAGTTTAAATTCTTCTTTTACTCTTTTTTTTGTTTACTTATTGTTACACATCCTTTCCATTGAGATGGCAAATAAAACACACTAAAGCGTAACTAACAAACCACGTGAATAACAACGGGATGTCTCACTTACCTCTATCCGGAAAGTCCATCCCTCCAGACTGAGCAGCTTAAGGGTCGTGTTCCTGGCCAGAGCGTGGCACAACAGCCTCGAAGGATGATCGTCCAGGGCCAGTCGGGGACTAGACAGATCCAGCAGCTGGAGACAGGGCGCTTCCGTCAGGGCCAGCACCAGGGGCATCACATCGGCCGGCCTCGACGCTCCAGCGGCCCTCAAGGCATCCAAATTGCGAGCCTTCCTTATGGTCTCGCCTAAACAGCCGGCATCCAAGCCGCCCAGAAGACATTTGGATACGTTCAGAGATCTCAGCTTGCAGTTGGGCTCCCTGAAACACAATGCGCAACGATATCGATCAGTCGGATTGTATCGCGGACGAGAATACAAGAGAAATGTTCCTTTAGAGAGCATACAAGCAGTGTATCGAGAATGAGAGTTTCAATATATATATATAAATAAAAGATTTAATATATATAAATAAAGACTTATATATAACATATATATATATATAAATTATAAAGACATGTTAGAATCATCTTTAATTATTTTGTATGATTATTGCAAACATTTTTCTTCCAAACACAGTGTTGCTTTCTCATTTTCGTTTAATAAAATTTTAGAACGAGATAAAATAGAAATTTTCAAGACAAATAAAGAAAAATTTGTTAAATAATTCAATTAAATATTTTCTTGTACATTTTGATACAATAATTTATTGCTAATCGCAAAGTTTGACTTATGATGTGTCATATCGAACTTTTTTTTTGTTCCACTTCGATAATAGAAATAAAAACTTATCAAATTGGATGAGAGAGAGGAGAAAGATTTAATCGAATCAGCTGATGAGGCAGTAATCATTTAAGATTGATGATAGGTCTGTCGAATCGGATCGCGGGCAAGACTTTGCCGTTAAGTAAAAGAGAGACGTAAAAGTATCTAACGGCAATTTCTGTCTCGGCTCTCATCATCGTCTATCAATCTTACAACAAAGAACATTCTCATAACAATGACACGAAACTTGGAATGAAATGCGATTCGAAATGAATCACGAAAAAGTTTGGCATCTTCTTTTTACGTGCAAAACTTTCGGGGCAATTTGGAACAGATTTCATCGACATTGATGTTTCTCAAAGGGGCTCAAGAAAATATAACGACACGTCGTTATATTTCCCAAGATATTGGGAAAGCCTAACTTTTCAAAATTAAATATTTTGTCAAATTAAAATTATGATTAACGGTTCCATTTATTAAGGTTAATCGAGGGGTTTAGTCTTATTTAATTTATTAATCTTCATCTTAATTTTTTATCGAGCCATTTAATTTTAAGCTAGACTAATTAGTTTCTTAATTAGGTTGCTTATTAAATTTCAGCTTTATTGAAACTGAGGGGAAAATGCTCACACGCAGTCTGTACCATATTGTTTGGCCTTGTAATTTTTTTAAAAATCGAAATGCTTGCTCTGAATTATATTCACACGCTCTTTTAAGTTTTCATCTCTCAGAGAGAAGTATATGTTTCGTTCGATCAATATAACTCTATAAAAGTATCCATTTTTATTATATTACTCATAAATTTTACGCACAAAAAAATTGCGATATAATTACCTTACTCCCATGATTTTCATTTAAGTTTAATTTAACGAGACGCTTTACGTGATCACGGTAGTATCCACACGTCACTTTCCCAAACGCTCCGTGCAATCTTGCGGCGGTATATCGATCAACGTCACGACAACGGAACATAATGAACAAACACACGGCGGCAGCAGGGTAACGCCACAAGGCAGGAGCGGCGAGCCGAATTATAGGGCGAATAATCGAATCGCGGCGGCGGCCGACACCGCGGCGTGAGGATTTACGTGCGCGTACGTGCGTTTAATGGGGGCAATTTAAGACGAACGATTCGAAGTACGAGCCAACAGCAGCAACAGTAGCAGCAGCAGCCGGCCGGGCCAGCTCGCGCAGTATCGCGTCTGGTTTTAATGGTATCTACTTCGGCCCATATTTACTGACGGCCCGACTGCGATTGCCGCCGCGATACGTACATATACGTTTCGCGATACGTCTGTTGCCGTCGCTGTTATACGTACGTACGTACGTCTAACGGCGTTGCCTTTAACGGTATCGCACGGGCGTGGTAAATTCGCTCGAGAGCCGCGCCGCACCGCTCTCTCGATGCAGTATCTCTCTTTCTCTCTCTCTCCTCCCCCGTATATATACAAGGGAGAGAACAAAAATACTGCACCCTCCACGGCGAGAAAGTACGCGCGCGCCCGTGTTGAATTTCTAACAAAAATAAACGTTTCTCTCCTGGCGGAGAGAAACGGGGAACGCGCGCGGCGAATATTCCGCCGGCGTCGGGGCTCCCGCGTAATAAAGCTATACGGATTTCGCGAGCGAGGATACCGGAATTTCTTGGCCGCTACGCGGCTTCGACTTGAAACTACTTGCCGTCGCGGAAATAATCCTCGAGATTCTTCTCTCTCAGGACAATTCGCCGATCGTTCTTTTCAGATTGCCTTATTGCTGCGTGCCCTTTTAAAGCCGCGAGAATTAGCTAGAATTAACCGAGGTTTAACTATTTTTTTGTCTTCGTCTAGAGACAGGATTAGAAACGGGATTAGCAAAGAGTAATTAATGTTAAGTGTTAAAATAACAATTTAGTTCCAGAGTAAGGTTTTTCAGAATTAGAAACGGGATTAGCAAAGGAAGTAATAAACGTTAAGTGTCAGGTTAATAATTAATTTGCAGAGTAAGCTTTTTCAGAATTAGAGACGAAGTTAGCAAAGAATAATAAGCGTTAATTAAGTGTTGAGTTAATAATTAAATTGTAAAGTAAGCTTTTTGATTTCTTTTGAGACGAAAGAGGGAAAGAGAGAGAGAGAGAGAGAGAGAGAGAGAGAGATAGTTATTAATATAAATAAATTGATAAAAAAATAAGTTCTTTAATAAGATTAATATATTTAAAAAATTGTTTAAAAAACTTTGAAAAATTCCTAATAAGTCTCTGTGATTTTACGTAGAAATAACGCGTGGTGTTGAATCTCGAGAATGTAAAGCAGCGTGATACGCGTATCTCGGTTATCAGAAAACGATGGAGCAGCCGTGCAAACAACCGGACGGTTAATCTATTAAAAAGAGCGCGCGATCGGCCCGGCAATTTTTCGACCCTTCGTCGTGAGAGCTTCGGGGTATTTTTTAGTGGGAAAGAACAAATGGCGTTTCACCATCATTCGCGGTGTGGAACACGAAATTTCCCCCGAAATAAAGCGCGGGTAATACGTCTCGGGGCTTGCGAGTATTATTGCGTCGGCCCACGTTTAATTTTCCACGTCGCTTTAATTACGAAAAATGCGATCGGTTCTTTAATACATCGCGTCGGGAAGAAAAACGATTCATAAAAATAAATAAAAACACGTGTTCTTTTTACTTTAAATTAGTGATACAGTCTTATCGCTGTATAGAAAAACGCGTGCCACACAAACTAAGCTATAGTGAAATTCTCTCAAACCAAATTGCACATCTCTTCGAATTCGCTGAATACGTGGAGTTAAGATTTCGGATCTATATTCAAATCAAAGTACAGACCCTACTCATATCAAATAATAAAGCTTATTATGCATGGCATAATAATAGATATAATATTCTTATACACATAATGCATATTGCATTATTGCATTTAAAAGGCGTAAAATTTGGGTATGTATGTACGTAGAAATTTATTGGTTAAATTGAACGTGCTGGACGCATTGATTTTATTAATATATAATTGCTCGATAAATATTTCGTGTATACATTAATAATTAATGGAGTTCATACATTGTAGCGCATTGCAATAATGCGCGAAGTGATAGTTTTATTAACGAGCATCGTTTATTCAATTATCTATACGATCGGCGTTATTCGTTTATATATTTACTTTCCGACTTATCCGCGAATCGTGTGTCGGAATCGCGCGACGTGTCGCGGCGCGGCGCGACGAGATTTTCCGCAACGCGGAAACGCGGACGGAGCGTTTCACCGCGACCCGGGAATCGCGCCGGATAAGCCCCGGCTGCCGCAATAGAGTCGCAATCGTAAGTCAAACGCGGTCGCGGTGATATTGCGCTTAAGTTTCGACAGTTTTAAGTACCGGCGCGGGGGATTTCGCACGGCGGGACGCGAAATCCGCACGGAATTTAAAGGAAAATAGAACGCGGCGCATTTTTACCGGTGGTTAAACCTCCACCTCGCCACCTCGGCTTTAACCGAGCGTCGCCTTTTATTGCCGCCGTATTCGAAGTCACTCGACTTTACGCTCTTACAAAGAGCGATGCCCTTTTGTTCGCCGTGAGTTCACCGACGTGTGAACAAAACATTTCGCAACAATTGCGAGATATTTATTCCTTGACGAAATAACATTACAATTTGACGCGCGAGAACTCGACGTTGTAAAAGTGAGCAAGAATTTGACGTTGTAACCTCGATGTCGTAAAACCACGTTATAACTTTGGCTCGACCTTATTTTTTCCCATGACGTTGATAAGATAAATATGTCAATTTGGCGAAAGTTTCCATCGAGAACTTTCGGTATTGTATATCGTTGGAATAAAAAAATATCCGCGCTTATGTATATTTATGTACTTTCACAGCTTGTTTTAATAATATACATTTAAAATTCAAACGCGACGTGTGGACCAGATATTTTGCTCGAACAAACATATTTCAAGCGCGATTAATACGCGCTACACAACAATATTTTTAGTATATCGTATATAATAAAATTCTACAGAGAAAATCGCGCGATAATAAACCTCTCATATTCCCTTCTCGGAGAACGATCGGCTAGTTTCCGCGGCGCGCGAAGTTGCATCGCGAAAGAAAAATATCGGGTGCTTAAACTGCGTTATATACTCGACGTGCGTCTCGCGGAATACCCACCCGCTTTCAACTTCGGTTCATCCTGCTCTTTCGAAGAGTTACACCTCCGGGATCTTCGGCGAGCTCTCGCAGAGCTTGTTATATAGGTAAAGTGGAACTCCGTTTATCCGGATGAGAAATCCGTGCTCGGTAGCTGATATACCGAACCCCTTGCCAAGTTGTTATTACTCCAATTGTTATATTACATCACAATCAATAATAAGCATATATGCATGTACGTTACAGGAGATATAATTCTATTAAATTATATGTAACTAGCATATAATGATGTTATCACATGACATGCTGTATGAATACTGTTACATTAAATGTGTGGAAAATATTTGCACACTTGCGTTATTTTAAATAAACCGAACAAACGCAAGTTTAATTTTCAAAACGTAAGCTTCAATTTAAGTAAATGAAGTTCTAGTTTAGTCTTGTCTCGTTTTAAAGCCGCGAAATATACCACATTCCGTAAAAAAAAAACCGCTATAAACTCTATTAATATCGTCAAAATCTCTGCGGTATTGGAAAATCCGATAACATCATTTTAAGATGTAAACGTTACCATTTACATCTCGCCGCTGTTTATTTACGACTGTTATCGGATTATCCGGAGAAAGTGGCGGACGAGTAAGAGCTAATTCCGCTTCGTCGTCTCGAGGAACGCTAATAAAACGTTGCTGGACCGGCTTGCGAAAGTGTTCCAACCGCCTTTTTAAACCCAAGTGGAAAATCGAAATTTTCCCTCGACGCGCACCCGCGCGATACTGATTCGGATAAAAGTCTGCGTCTCTTTTGTGAGCGGATCCCACAATTTTCTTATCAGACGCACCGACATGGAAACTGAAGATAGAAGATTTTATTTGTGCTGCTCGAAATATTCCTATACATCCTTATTATCGTTCAATCAATCATTACGATATAACATTACATGTAGCATTTTTATAAAAGTTAACATTGCTGAGCGCGCAATCCTTCTTCGCTTATACAAACAATAAAGGAACAATATTAATAGGAAACTTTCCTATACTTAAAATAAACTCACCGATTTTTATGTTGATAACTCCCCATCGGGCTTGCCATGGACAATGGATACAGTTTCTGACAGAACTTTTTTTATCGCGAGTGCCTGACTGGCCTCTCTAATCCCGGGAGCCGTGTCTCTTATCGCGAGCTGTGTTGCGCGCGCGCGTGATTTAGGAAGCTCGTCGGGAGAGCTCGACGAAAGTGTATAGGTATAGTGGGAGAAGATCGTCCGAAAGCGATGAAAAACGTCGGCGAAACTTGAAACGATGAAAAATCGCCGACTCTCTCCGGCCCGGAGAATTCGCGAACTCGCGTTAGCCGGATGAACTTCGCCGGGCGGCGAGTCGGCGAAATATCCCCCCCGTCGCGTCGTTTCCCATCGAAGCGATGTATCTTCGTTCGCGAATACCCCGCCGGTACTTATACCGGAGAGTCTATGCAGATGTTTGGATCCGTGATATCCCGCGCCGAAGATGACCCGCGAAAAACAAGGGTGAGAAAAATCGCGGTATCGTTTGTTATGGAATTTTTGAAGCAACGATAAATTTATCTTAAATTTGATCCATCGTGCTTATCGTCGAATCCGACAAGGTTGGATTTATGTTGGTTGAGAGCGATTTATTTTCCCGTTTTGATATTTCAAAGCGAATGACGGCCTCGCGATTTAACATGAAACAAATTTTTGACTCTTAATCGGAAGTGCATGTATACGAAACGTTAATCAATTTTCTATTAAAATATGACGTTATTTTTCAGATTTTCCAGATCTCTTAATCAATTATATTCTTGTATCCGGAAATTTTGTCGCTTTTTAAATAGATATAAAAAAATAGCTATAAGATAAGAATATAAAAACCATCTTTTTATCCATTCGCAATTATTTTCTCCCTTATTACGTATCAAAATCTCTTTACGCGTGAGATACACATGTTTGAAGGCACTCGGTAAAATTATACATTCTGTCACGATTAATACCGCCTAGCGTTAACGATGAAGTAAAAAAGTAAAAAGCATTCAACCCTTTACGAGTCCATTTACGAGCGCGATTTTGAAATTCACGAATGACGAGGTAGCTATAAAGTTCCGAGAGAGAGAGCGCAGTCGGCTGCTATCAACCCCCGAAGTATTGTTTCTTCGTTTATGCGTCAGGCATCCCCTAAACTGGCAGACGTAATCATCCCTATTTGACGAATTCCATATGCTTGCATGTTACGCTCGAATAAAGACATTTTATTTTCATGATGTCTTTTTGTGACGGAAATACGGGGCGATATATTCACAAAAATGTAGATATTTACAATTTACATTTATAAAAAACTCGGTTAATTCTGAAACTTTTTAAAAATTTATTTATAATATTCTTTTTCGTGTTAAATATATATATTTTTAAATATACACAAAGCTTGCGAATTTCGAAGAATATTTTCCCGACTAAAATCTATCGTTGATTACGACGTGACATTCGGGAAGACCATTTTTCACGGAAATATCTTTCCGATCTTCGAGCGAATGAAACGCTCGACAGACGTCGAACATGTTATTCTAAATGATTCGGAACAGAATTTCTACGAGAAGGGAGAGAAAGAGAGGAATTGTGATATCCCGTGTATATCGCGGGGCGGGATGATCGATAAGTCTCGATCGCGCGTTTAACAGCGGCTGCTGCGGAGCCTCGATGAGAGATCGCCGCGATTCGGCGTGACTTGCGAAATTTCGGGGGAAGGACGAAATAGCCCGTCGTTATCTCGACGATGGGAATCGATTATGACGGACGATCCCATCACCGCACCGCCCGGTCTGGCACGGGACGTGTATATTTTCACGCTCGTGGAAAATCTTGGACAGCACGTTTATGAAGGATGACGGAACACGCGGGGCGGAAAGAGAGATCGATTAGTCGCCCTTTGTCCCGGCTCTCTTTTCCGCGGAGGGAAACGCCGATAAACGTCATTCAGACGCCCCCGTATACGCGGTACATCCATCTCCTTTAGCCGCGAAACATGACGAAGCAGACGCGTTATTTTTTGCTTTAGGTATGAACCAGCGTTAACGGTTGCTGATAGACTTTTCTCATGAAAAACTGTTAATCAGAATTCAGTGATTTTCCGAGAACGCAAGCCCGCTTTTTAACGCGTTTCATTTTTTACAATTTCTGAAAAGAGAATGAATCATGTCCCCGATAGAACGTAATAGTCGAATGACGAAAAAAACGCTGTGAAAAATGTTTGTTTGCATAACATTTACACGGATACGGTGAAAAAATATATATTACTTACACAAATGAAACTGATATAATAAAATTTTGACGAAACGCGGAACGTCAACATGGTCTCAATGGAAAAATTCAACGAAAACTAAATATGTAGAAAAAACTTTTGTACACATATTTGCATTTTTGCTGTGAAAAAAATTCCCTGAAATTATAAAGTATTTTTTTATATTTCAATCGGTAAACGGGTTTCTCGTTTAGAGACGGAGTCAGATGTATAATAAAGCAACTTTGTGCAACTGTGTATTTTCAGCTTTCAAGACACGCGCTGCGCTTATCGCTTTTCGACAGTCTTAGAAGACTCGACCGAGGGTTCGGTGGTCAAAGTAATATTTCCTCGACATACAGCTCGAGCGCGTTTCTCGCGTTTTTGAAATTTGACGTTGTTTTTCTGCGCGCTCGTAAGTTCAGGGACCGTATTCTCGAGCCTGCCCTAATGATTTTCGTATGCGACTTTCTATTTGAAAAGCATTGAATTTCGCATGCGAGTTTCATGAAAATGATTCGAGAATAGGGCCCCAGGTCGAAGAAAGTCGACGACGCGACGACGGCAACGCGATGAAGGCCGGCACGAGAAATTTAATGGAAATACGTTCGCGCGTCGCGGATACGCGTCGGAATAAAGCGCGCGGAAAGGCGCAAGGTCGTGCGCGCTCGAGCCCGCGGAATAATCTCGGGAATATGTTTCCGCCGAGACCGAGGGTTCCAATTTGCCGGTATCCGCGCAACTCGCGCCCAACTCGGCGAAGGCGAATTTTTAATTAAAAACATCACCTTCGCCGGTATGTATGTACGCGCGCGCTTGCCTACACCTGTTACACACATCACGACGAAGTCGCGCTGTGGGTCTCGCGAAATTTACCGTATCCCGGAATTCGGCGGAAACACGTCGCGCGTCCGAAAAACACGTCGACGTCACGTAGCTGACGTTTCGTTCGGGTTCGCGCGTTCTATTTATGACGTAAGGGGGTAAGTGCAAATTAGAATGCCGGGGTGGCTTTTTATACCGCCGGGCCGAACTCGCCGTTTTGTATTTAACGTCGATAACGAATACAAATCCTCGCGAAATTGATCGCCGGGTTCTATTCAGCGGCGGGGGAACGTAACGGGTAACAACGTAATTTTCTCGCGCGATATTATGCGGCGATAATCTGCAACAATGCGCAAGACGGGGTTCCATTAACCCACAGCTTGCTCTCGCGATGCCTATCGATGCCACATTCATCATGTGTTTCGGGCGAGTTAATTTGCTCGCGTTAAAAACAAACGAATAAACATTTTCAACGATTAGATAGAAGAAGACGTCGAAGTCAGAGAGCAGTATTTATTTTTGTCATCCATAAAAATAATGAGTATTTATTAAAAATATAAATGTATACAAATTAATGTATCTCAAAGAATGAGTTTTTTATGAACACAAAAACTGAATTATTTTTAAAAATTACTCCTCGCGGAGAAAAGATAAGTCTGACTCGTTGTCTTCACATTTGACACAAGTACCTATCACGAATCAGACACGTTATGCGATCTCAATGGGTTAAAGATGATAGAAATAACTTCTGAATCTCGCTTCTTTCATTCTTTCATCCGCGTTACGATGATCGATGACATCACTTTCGGTTCGATCGTGATAAACGTGGCATTGGGCTAATCGTGACAGCCTGCAACGACGAAATTAATGGTCGCTATTCTTCTGGTTGATTTGACAATTTGTATTAATCGTCGGGAAAAATTGGGATGCTACACGTTCATCGCTCAATTACGATTATCCCGGTTAGAACTCGCGCTTACACTTTTGGCGATCGAACGATAATAGGCAATCAACGTAAGGGCGGAGCGCAAGTTATTTATCACCTTCGTAATCGCGAGCGGATCCGACTTGCCATGCCGATTTGCAGGCGCGAAAAAGACGAACGGCCGATGCGGCAGGTGGCGGCGGAACTTTTATTCCCGTCGAAGACGGTCTTAAGAAATCTTTCCGAGATCTTTAGAATACAGTTGGGAGCACCCGTGTCGGTTCGCATCTGCGAGAAATGGATCGACTTCCTTCCTCCCGCGCGCCGCCACCGCCGCCGCCATACCGGCTGGACCATCGTATCGCGCGGCACTTCGGCGATTACGCGAACAATAAATCATGGAATGCGCGCAGGCTGTTTTAAATATTATTAATGGTCTACAGACGTACAACGATGTAAGGCAGGAGGATAAATTAATATCTAATACCGCAGCTGCAATCGTCTTGCAATCCTATAGTACAATACTTAAAATAAAAATACACAGATATAATTTGTTCTCTCTATTGTTAATATCTTAGTAATTTAAAAAACCTCATTGTCTAAGTTATTAATTTAGTTAAATCGAAAGTTTACTTAAAGTGGCCAACATTTAACAGTTATATGCATGGAAACTAATAGCGCGTCTATTATAGTTTATGAAAAAATGAATATCACAAGTTAGTTAGGTAATATTTTAGGAGCAATGAGGCAATAAATACAAATTTTAAAATATTACGCAATTTAAATTTTATAAAAGAGATGATATAGGCTCATTCACGAATAATTCCGCAAATTATTCGCGCGTATTTCGTACAGCTTCGGGCAAGCTCCGACGGTAATTACGCGAAATATCGAGCTGCTCGCCCGGATAAGCGCACGGCTCGCCGACCGAACTTTCCGAGCTCCTCTCGTCCGGGAAGAACTAAAACTCTCGGGACGATATCTAATGGTCGACCAGGGGTGCCGACGAATGCGTCCCGTTTCTTCGTCGTCGGGCCGAATATGACGATAGGAGTTGCGCGATTTCCACGAGTTTGCCCGCCGGAGTGAAGTCTGTTGACGAAGTTTTCGCCTCCGTCGTCCGCAAAGTTCGCGTAATTTCGCCAACGAAATATTCCCACTCGTTCCCTTTAATTTCCATTATTCATTTACCGGTCGTTCAAGAAGAAAGAGACCCCGAGGAAGTTCGGGGATGCTTATCGTTCTAGGTCGCATATTCTCGTCCCCGAGAAGTTCCTCTTTGTCGAGGAGGTAATCAGGAGGGACAAGTTGTTCGATCATTTGCGCGGGTTTGTTTCAAGGTCGCGAATGTAATACGCCCACTTCTTCGTACGAGAGTTCGGGAAGAGAGAGGCGAGTTGAATGGCAAAGAGATCATTTGTCTCCCTAAAATCTTTCTTCCTTAAAGAGACGTCATTCCTAAACCTTCTAAAAGTTTGTCTTCATTTCTCCTTTCCCGGAAAATTTTTTCTCACAATTTCATTGAAATTATTAACTTTTACGCAATTTTTTTTATATGCAATACGAAAGGCGCAATTATTAGTTCAAACGTATAATGTTGCATCAGCACGTGACTGTATCTTGCCGAATATTTTATTCAGTCAGATTATTGTATCGAAACGTACACTGCAGGAATATGTATGGCGTTTGTATTCATTTATGCGTAAAAATATCTATATGCGTCAAGACTGATCGTCACTCGACCGTATACTCATCACACGTTTCACGGTCCATCTCGACCGTAAAACATTCAGTTGTGATGGTAATTATAATGATAATGGGAAATGTGATTAAGTCGATAACGAAATGTCGCGCATAATTATTAACGTTACCGCGTTTAATGTCATTCTACATGAAATTATTGGATTTTCATGCTGAACTATTGGTGCGCGTGATAGACACGAAGATCGATCGGGATTTATGCGACATCAATATTTCGCAGTGACTGCAGATTGAATCTTCCCTCCTCCCGAATGATTATAGCAGCGCGTAATTCCACGTTCGCGTATTCTAATGAATAATATCGCTCACAAATATTGTAAATTCATTCTAACGTAAAAAATATAAGAGCGCCAACAAATATAGATACAAAAAGAGTCCCGTGGACGAAAGAAAAGAGAGTTTACTAAAACTAAAGCAACAGAATTCTTAAAGAATTTAATCCAAGTGTTTCCTCTGTCATTTCCTTTCCCCTCAATATATAGCAATTTACAAGAAAATAGAAAAATTATGCACGCTAAAACGACTCACCTAATAGCGTTGAATATCTCGTGGAAGCCGGTGCCCTGATGACTGGCAACGTCACACGTGGGCAGAGGATGCAACAAGGGCAGCCGATGACAGAGCACGCTGTCGCTGTTTCTCTTGCTGCTTCCGTTGCTGTCTCGATCCCGATCGTTCTGGGGCAGAGGTCCGTTGCCGGTGTTGGGCGCCGGGCCCAAGCCTAGGCCCAGGGGAAGTCGCGGTAGAGTGGCGGGTCGTGTCAGGCTGCCGTAAGCCGTTAGCGCGCCCCTGGGTAAGGACGAGTAGCAGCGATTCAGCGGTAGGGTGCCGAGGGTACTGGAGGCACAGCCACTGCTACCGGAGCCGGAACCTGAACCTGAACCTGCCGTAAAATTACTGCGTCAGGATGATATCGTCGAAACTTTGTGATCTTAAAATTCTAGGTCAAAAAGCGAGTTAAACGAAGAAAAGAGACAGAGAGAGATAAAAAAGAGATAATGATATAGGGGAAATTAAATTATGTTATGTAAACTCTCTCTCTCTCTCTCTCTCTCTCTCTCTCTCTCTCTCTCTCTCTCTATCACTATAGAGATGCGAAAGGTAAAAGAAGATATTCACAATGTTTGATATTCGTCGCAGAAATACTCTACTCGAAATCAAATATTACAATGTCGTGCGCAGCGCGAAGAACCACGTGCGATTGGTTTGAAGGAAAAGTTAAATAAGTCCGCGCGAAGAACCTTTATGATGCAAAAGGGGGGGGATGAAAGACGGGGAGGGTAGCGCGAAATTGAAAAAGCAAAAGACGGAGTTTATGGAGGGTGATTTGTTCTTTTCGTACGAGCGAGAACCGTGATGACGATACGTATAACTTTTTATGGAGTAGATACCTCACACAATTTCCACTTGTCTTATCGACCTTTACCGGAAACGGTATACGAAACATAAACGGTGGTTGCCGTCACGAATAAATTTGTTTAGAAGCTTCTTTATAGTACAGCGGCAAATACCCTTCTTGGCCACGGATGAAATTTAGTAATTCCGTGAGCGCGCAGTATTGCCATATATTTTTTCGGTCTTCTCTTATATAAAATGAAGGAGTCAGTTTTATATAAGTATCTTTATTTTCACATTTTTTCGCTAAAGTATATTAATTTTGTTTATATAATATGTAAAATAAAAATATATAAATAATGTTCCAAGTAATAAAATATTGAATAGTTATTTTTAATAATCTAATAATTAATAATAATTCGTAATTTACTCTATTGGCATCTTGCTCTTTTTTATAATTCTTTATACATGTAATTATTTTGTAAAAGGAACAAAAATTTTGTATACTATGCAATAATAAAATAAGAGGTAGAAACGTAATCTATAACATTTTTAAACAAATAATCTCTAATATTTTAAACCAAAAGGCACGATACTATCGCAAGTAATTTGACGAAAAAAGTAAAAGAATAAGTGGGTAGCAGCGAATTCGAGTATCAAATCCTATAAGCTTCTCCGTTTTCCGGTTTCGTAAAGTGGCACCGATCCTTCTCGCCTCCCGATCGATTTATCGAATCGGAGCGCAGATTTCGGTTACAGAGCGAATTTTATCAGCGTTAAACTCGTAACCGCTCGGTAACGCGTTGTTCTGTAATCGGGCCCGCTGTGTAACGCGATCAATCAACGGCAAGCCACGTAGGACGAGTTATCTGAGCGGGTATAGTACACCGCCACGTACGATAATTGTGCCATCGCGTCCGGTACATTGCAACGAGCGTTTCGTAATTACTAATTAAATTAGGGTTTGTTTATCGCTATTTCGCGAGCGCTCTGCCATCGCATCCGTCTAGAATTGCAGTCAAATTCAAGTATATAGTAGCAGTGGCGTAGAGAATCCCAGAAATATATATTTTAAATATAAAATATATTTTATACATTACCTATATACTATTATTAATCACATATATATTCCCATTCCTAAACAAAAATATTGAAAATATGTCACTAAAATTACTGTACAAAATATGCAAAACAAAAGCGAAAGCGATGGAAAGCATGATTGAAAGAAAGGGTGTCATAAATTTTAAGGAAGTTGCTAGTTAGAAAAATCTTGAGATTCCAGTAGCGTAAGAGGAAAAAATAAAATCTTTTTCTTTCCGCAAATGCAGTGGATATGTCTAAACCTGAGCTACTTAAACCAGTGCTCTTTCTCTTCTATTTTGCCACTCGTAGCTGCCTGTGTATAGCTACGTTGCTGGCAACGTTAACGTTGCTGCGGATGTTCAACGAGAGATGTGCCGTTCGAGCTCAAATACGGATTCCACGGTACGGGTTTGAGCACTTAAACTCCTTTTTGGACGTGATCTCATCCGGGACGTGTATATCGGTCGGGGAAAATTCGAGGAAACTGCCACGCGAGATCCACGATAGATATTAATTCGAGACGCTCGTCACGGCGCGTTGGTTAATTTCGACGAGAGTCATCCGTCGCGGCAATATTATTCCGGATCGAACTAGCACGTCGCTCAAGTCTCCCGATCGATCCTTTCCTCCCCGTTTGATTTTAGAATCTTTATACCTTTTAGTCTGTAGCGTCCTGTCTTTTAATCTAAAGTACTCGATCTCTCGAGTTTCTGAACTAAACGACCCTTGGATTCTTGAATCCTTGAGAAACTCAAGCTCTTGGATGCTTAAACTTTTGCTTTTTCGAAGCTTCTACTTCTCAGCAAAAACATAAATATGCAGCAAACACTCGGCAAAAATATTCTCCTCTAATTTCTTTTCATTATTTATTAATTTCAAGCAACAGTACCGCAACGAAAGAAAATTACTGTAACTTCAATCCTCGTAGCAAACACTTTCCGCAAATTCGACCCGACGACAATAAACAACAGCCAGAGAGACGATTTAGTCGATTGGATTTCAATGCGCCGTATCGTCTCATTCAAAGTTTTTTGTTCGTCTCTTTATCCGTACAAAACGTGTGCTTGGCCCATCTCTTCTGAATTAATTATATTCCGTCTAATCGGTGACGAGAAAGTCGTGTCCACCAGCCAGCAACGAGGATTTAAGTCCTTGCTCGCGAAAAGTAGACAGTATCTCTTCTCTTCTCTTCTCTCCCTCTCTCTCGCGTGCATAGTTTCCGGAGAATTTCCAAGTTGAGCTGCTGTTATAATAAGTGTTAACTTTTGTTCGCGAACTTCACACGAACTTCCATACACTTTCTCGAGCACTTGCTTAGACACGCGCGATGCAAATGTGTCGTTCTTCCTCGTCGTCGTCGGCGTTGTCGAGTATTAAATTGATGGACACCGCCGGGACACTGTCGAAGTTTTGCGTAATAGGAAGTTATGTCGTAACTGGAACGTAAAATCGCGTTACGTCACGCGATCATTCGGACGACGATTAACCCGAGGTTAGCGAACTCGCGATTTTTCGATTAATAAATCATCGATAACCGACATGAAGTGATTATGACAACGTTAATTAGGTTGATACGTATTATGACGTCAAAATATGTTTTGTGTTAAAGTACCGTGAAATATTACGGCATTACGCCGTGAACGTATGTAATTTTATCTTATACATTTATAATTTGTAAAATTTACTTTACGTATTTATTTAAGCGCAAATAAATATTTCATGTGCTTTCTCTCATTATTTAAAAGGATTGTAGTTTGTCGACTTGAATAATACTGCTTTTGAAATATCGTTTGTTATTATATTATATCTTAATATCTCGACAGTAAATAACAGTGCGTCTTAAGGCGCAGAAGTAAAAGAAAACGTTCTTCTTTGTAAAAAAGTTTCGGTATAAAAGAAATGTCTGATATCGCGCGTTTGAACATCGACTTGACTTATTATCCGACGGCGTTATAAAGCCTTTTCACATCAATTTATTTGAGCGTTTGATGTAGAAGATAAAGAAAAAGCTTAAGCTTCTTTTCATTTTAAATACCTTCCGCACCTCTTCTCTTTTTTCAAGAATAGGCTGTAGACAAAGATTATAATCAAAATTAATTAAATAAACTTGAAAATGTTGTTTATTTAATTCAAAATAATTCTAATGTAATTTACGATAACAATTAACAATCAAGTTTTTTTAATATTAACAGACTCGAGACGGTTTTCTGATGTTAAGCAAGCGAATTCATAATTTCACGAAAAGATATGGAGAAAAAGAGAGAAAGAGAGATAGAGGAAGAATTAATTAATTAACGAATAAATTAATTTGTATGTAGAAAACACTTCAATAACATGAAATTAAGTTTTTCATAAAATTAATTATATTTCTACTATTCGTACATTTACTGTTTGAGGAGGGTTTCTATTATTACGTCTTTCATAATAAAAAAAGAGAGACAAAAAAAGAGGGATGATAGAAATCTCTAGATAGAAAGTTTTATTAGGTTCATTAAAATTCGTTGTCTTTCAATGTTTCCAGATAACGGGAAAGAAAGTTTAATGTAAACCCATTTATTCTCCCTATCCGAGAGACTCTCGCGAGAATGCATAATTCGATATTAATTATTGTCTCCTTTATGCGAAAAGAGGTAGATATTTCTCGCTACGTTGTACTAAACTTACTTGATCACGGTACAGAGGCGGGGAAAGTTTTTGCCCTACGATCGATCAGCGCGACTTGCATCGCGTTCATCCGCTCGTGCCGTGCCAAACTAATTATAATAGAGTCCGATTGGTGGCGGCGACCTAGTTAGGGTGATCGGTAACAAGGAGGTGACGTTTAATCCTTTCGATGGGAAAAGCAATTTCGCGATGCCGATAGCTTATGCTTCCCCCCCCCGACGTCCAATTTACATTTCATATTCCCTAACGGCGTAAACGCTTTTTTGATAATATAAGAGAAAAATAATTATATGTATAAACGTTGCTTTATTACTATTTCGAAAAACTCGATATTTATCTTACGTATGTTAAACTCGGAATCTTGACTAATATATATAACGAGAAATTGGTAACAAATAGGGAGCAGCAAAGGAGATTGTAAAAATCGTATAAAACGTTAAATGTCATTCCTAATATAATTATGAATGTAAAAGAATTTTAAAATTATCTTATAGATTTATTTTATTCGCCTTAAGACGTTCATAAATTAGCAGTCTCATTCCATGAAATAATTTCCATCGATTATTCAACAGCTATTATTCTATATATATTCTTATCGTAGATATTAATTAAGTATAATCATAGATTTTTATCCTAACCATTCTAATCTTCTAAAGAAGTCATTTGTTTCAGATTAAAATTTAATATTTCTTTTATTATATATTTTACACAGTTTGTGTGTGTGTGTGTGTGTGTGTGTGTGTGTGTGTGTGTGTGATATATGCTTTTTCAAAAGTGCTGCTATCAAATATTCTTTTTATTATAAACCCTTCGATTTTTACGTACAATCTCTTACAATTTTTCCACTCCACAGTTCTCGTAATCGCGATTTCAATTTTTTACGCGGTGCGACCAATAGCTTGTTTAAAGCAATCCGGTGAATTTACGATGCTGCTGTTACGCGTATTGCTTACAACAATGGCCCCCGAAACGATTCAATGTTATCCGAGGCGTTTTAGCGTGATTGGATGCCGCTGGCCGGCGAGAAACCGACCTCGACGATCGAGGAAAACGCGCATTGCAGCGAACGACGATGCAAAGCGATTTCGTAACTAAGATGAGAGAGCGGAGGAGGGAAGGCAGATTAGAAAGAGATGCCTGACTAAACGTGATCCTTCGGGCGTAACGTTACTCTCTTTTGAGAACGAGCGAGCAGATATTTCAGGAATCCTACACTTAAATGAGAAATTCGAGAGATTATTTAATTATACCATAATCACCTTTCAGATTTCGAAGAAATTAAAGAGGATTTTTTTGATTTTTACTAAAAGAAACTTTACAACTTTTAAGCAATATCTATCCAAGTAGTTCAATGCTAATTTCTAGTGAAATAGGATAAACTTTTTCACCGCGTACTTTTGTAAAACTGCTACTTACCAATATCGAGCTTTTGTAGCGAAAGGACCGAGAAAGAACTTGAATAATTAATCCCCAATATATTGAGCGCGTTTATGATAATTATATTAAAGTAATTATAAAATCAGTAAACATAAAGTAATATATATAATTCACCCACAACCTTAATGAATACGCATATATATTGAGCCGCGGTCCATGTGTTTTAACGGAGTTGATAAGCAAACTCGCGCGCACTCCCAATTCCGAGCTAACATAATAATCGTTAATTACGCAGACCTTACACACAGCTCGAAAGTTGTAATGGCGCTTAGTTGCGTTTGGAGCCATTTGCGCGACCGAAACGTGGGGCCATTAAAAAAAACTTCGGGATTAACACTGCTGCGCGGTTGTGATTTTAAACGACGTATATTATTCCGCCTGAGGCAGATAAGATCGCAATTGAACTACAAAAACCGCCCAGATCAAAACGCTATTAAATTGCCCTGTTAATCGATTTTTTTTTTTAAATTTCGGAGAGAAATTAAAACGAATAATTGGACCGCAAACGAGTTTAAACAAATGTATAAACAAAGTTAACGAATTATATGCAATTCGACACCTCATATAGTATTTTAACAGAATTATTTATCACATATCGCTTTATTATTGTAACCGGGCGTTTGTTTAATAAAACGCGAACCTCATCGACCTTTTTTAATCAAACTAACTTTTTTCGCTATATATTTATATGAGAACATATAGCACCAAAGGGAATAATAAAAATAAGGAATATATAGCACCTGAAGAAATAATAAAAAATCAACTCGTTTTTTTAATTAATTTACCGCGAGATGTATAATCTCCGATTATACGAGGAACTTTCTATTTATTATTTTACGAGTCTTTCAGGTAAGAAAAAGATGATCGGGTGGGCAAACACGGTGAAAAGCGATTCCTTCGGGAATCTGTGAGCAATCTTATAGCACGGTGCAAAAGTCGCGAGGTGCCTATAGCGAGACACTCGTAACTCCGATCGATTGTCAATTTCGCGGGAAGAGAGAAGGGCGCAACGATATGAGCTGCTCTTACTTCGTTGGGGCCGAGCGATTCTTGCTCGGTCTTGTAAACGGATTGGCTTCCCTCGAAGTATCAACCGTACTTGTAATTACTCCTCTTTCGAAGCTGTAAAATAAATCACCGGGAGAGAGAAAATCTTTTATCTGCGTGCGCGACCGCGTATGGATATATTTATATACGCGGGCTATCTCACGTTTCATTAATATTTTACTATTCTAAAGATCAATTAAATTTTAATGTTGAGATTATATAGTTTTCGAATTACGAGCCATCAAACGAGCCAACGGTGTTGCATAAAGTTCGCGTGTTTAAGCCGATAATTACGCTTATATGTGTACCAATCTGTCATCGATTATTGATTTTCATAGCTTATAATATTGACAAGTTAATAATTATTACAGCAAATTTATCATGCAAATTATTTAATCTTTTTAATGAAAACTTGAATAACTGATGTATTATTCCATTTCAAAGGATTGATAAATTGTAATATCAAACATATGCTTTAAGTTTGAATAAAGCTTATCTTTGTTCTGGTGATCGGAAAATAAGAATGATATATAATCCATTATTATCGTTTCCATTTTCTAAAAATTATTTAATTTAAATGGTAATAAAATTTTACTTGATTTCATTAATTTTAATATATATAAAAAAAAGAAAAATAAATCGCCCGTTTTTTCTGTAGCGAATTCATTTTACTCTATTTATTAAAAATCACATATTCTAAAAATGTCATATAATATAATAATTATAAATTAATTCACGCAAATATATACTTTTTTAAGCACGTTAAGCTAAATTTTATTATTCGAATAAATCTAAAAATTATCGTCATATATTTCTATAATATAACGTTAATTTTCTGTTTCAATTTGTTAATTTTGTTCCTGTCTGATCATCATTGACTGTCAATTGTCGTTTCGATTCTTGCAAATACCGCGGGCCTTTATGGCGAATAAATCGCATTCCAGTCCCTGCAGTCCGTGTATCCGTGGGCAAATGGCGCGACTTGAAGTTTCGGAAGGGCCAAAGTTCGTTTTAACATCGCCCGCGCAACTTTCGGTCACACGGATTTGTCGGCGCGATTCGCGTGCTTCCGTTCCGCAAGTTTCTAATTCCGGAGTCGGGTTAATGGCGAGCGTGCATATACGCGACAATGTTACTTTTGTCGGACCGATGTGACTGTGTCGACGTAATTTTCTCGGCGACGTGTCACCGTTGTCGCTCCTCTGTTGCCGCGGTCGGACCGTTGACAACGATTCAACCATTATGGGACGTAACCCTGACCAGAACCGCGAAATTACTATCCTATATATCTATACGGAGAATTCGCTAATTTCCTATTAATACTTTTCGAAAAGAACTCGCTCGTACTTGGAGAACATTCAAAGATATAGAAAAAATATTGTTAGTTTTATAAAAAAATTCCCCTTACTTATATTAAATAATAAATGCAAAAAAATTTCGTCCTGAATAAAAATTTTTAAAGTTACTCATGCGTTTCACATGCATATTATATTAATTTATGGAAAGAAATTGTGGGGCATGCATCTAGAATGACTTTTTCGCCTTTTCTAATTGTAAATAGATGTTTAAAAAAGGGCGCCCAATAATTTCGATGCAGCAAAAAAAAAATGTTTTACTCTATAAAAGGAATGATTCAATTGCAAAGAAAAAATTTGCCTAAGCCGATAAAATATAAAATGCGGTTGATATTGTGGAAAATTCGTGGACGTCAAATAACGATAGTACATGTGTTCACGCTTCGCATCGGTCGGCAAAACTCGCAATTTTGTCGACGCGATTCACCACGAAATATGCATGCATGCTTTCGATATATACATATATATGTATGTAATATGTAAATCGTGTCCAGAGAGCTAAATTTTTTAATTAAAAAGATTGCCACTAAAATGGCTCTCTACTCGCAGATTTTATTTCAAAATTTTTTTATTTTACCGATTTTTGGAATAAAATCACTGCAAAGCAGAAATAACATAGATAAAGAATGCCTATAGCTATATAATTATTATCCATTAAAAACAATAAAACAAGTACAACTGACAAATATACTTTAAACTTAAAAAAAATCTTCTTTTCACTTTTTTGAGCAGAAATTTTAAGATAATGATAAAAGATAAAAAGCAATTAATATTGTCTCGAGAAAAATAATTCTTCATTATCTTAATACAAATAATTCGTAATTTTTCAAATATCGGGGGTGTCTTGTATTCATTTATTCGAAAATAATCACGAATCTAACTTCGATACTTAATTTTCGGAAAGTATAAGCATCCGCGGAATCGCGCCAACGAATCGAGGGCAATAATGGCAAGGTTTTACCCATACTGATGCCAGAGCTGGACGGATCCTCGTTCTTGGCGCCCCAGCTGCCGGCCAGGTTGAGTGCCAGCAGCGGCCGTTCCTTCAGCAGCTCGGCGACCGATGCCAGGCCCTCGCATCCGCAGCCTAAATGGGGCAAGTGCAACGCCTGCACTTGAATGCAGTCGCGAAGTGCCTCGCAGACCCGGGACACTTGCTCACCGGACAGATTCATGTCGAGCACCAGACGCGACAGACTGCCGGAGGCGTGACTCAAGCCGCGACAAAGAGCGTTCACCACGCACTCCAACCTGAAATCAATCGCGTTAATGACGGCGTTAATAGGTCACTTAGACACGTTCTCGCGTTTTGTTATCGAATTGCGACAACGTCAAATAATTCTCAACTAGCGCAAATAAATAAATAAAATAAGAAAGAGCCAAATATACAAAAAAAAAATTACAATTGAAATAAAATAAAACATAGACATTTATCTTCTGAAGTCAGAAATATAATATGTGAAAAACTAATGTTGAGAAAATTACTTTTTGTCAGGCAAATTACTAATTTCGTCACTAATTATATATTTTCTGAAGTCAGAGATATGTATATATACATGTAAAACTAATTACACGTAAATTACACTTTTCGTGATGAGGCTCGGCGGCGAATTGATAATTTTGTTGTGAAACATAATATAAACACCCGCGCGCAGACATATGGCGGATTATATAATTTGTCCGTCACAAACTATACAAACGTTTTTGGAACAAACTTCGCATACGGATTATGCATATGTGGTATCGGTTTACTCGGAAAGTGCGGTTAATATTGTAGCTGTTATGTACATTCGGGTTTAAATTATATGTTAAATGAAACGCGCGAGCGAAGGAAATTTCCATTGGCGTTACGCGCGTTCGCGCCTTTATATTCCGGTATAGTCCGGAAAAAACTGCAGCGGATCTGACGCGCGTGGATGATGCGAGGGATGAAGGGCGGGAGAGAGAGAAAGAGAGAGAGAGAGGAAGAGGGATGCACTTTCGGGAAGCTCGGCTTTTGCGCGCAAGACGCGCGGCTCGAACGGATGCCGCGCCGCGCCCGTCGGATGCAGCCGATGTAAATTCGGTCGGTGTGGCGAGTTAGCGGCGCGGAAGTTCGGCGGACTCGTCGGCGAATATATTTATGCATATGTAATGCACATTTCACGTTGTCTATTCGCGCGGCGGTTATCCCTCTGGCGCATCTGGCGCGCGCGCTCGCGTGTAGATACATATTATGCAAAGTCCCAACGCTCCTCCTCCGGGAGAACGGGTAAGCGAAAGCCTGGATTTTCTCGCGCATGGTATACGCCGACAACGAGAGAGCGGGAGAAGATGCTCGCGTTGCACATCCCGATTACTCCCGGTACTCGAAAATTGGCCCAAGTCAGTAGCGTAAGTTCTAACTAGCGCTTAGAACTTACCCTCTCTTCCGCGAAGTACTGTAACGGAGGGAGATGAGAAGGACGAGAAGGGATCCTTCATTACCTTATCACTTAGATAACGTGTTATTATGCTTTCCACGTCTTTGCGCTGTTTAATATTAATAGGAATTAGTAATAGTAATTATCTAAATTAATAACAGTAATAAAAATTGCAGTAATGCACAAATGCTATACATGTAGATAAATGTGGATAAAAACAAGTGTAGATAATTGCTGTATTTAATATTTAATCGCTACAAAATTAATCAATAAATAACACAAGATTTTGAACAAATTTGATATTCTTTCCATTTTCCTCTGCATTTTTTCGTTTTTTTTCTTTTTTCCATACGTTTTACTTCTTTCTCTTGATTGTTTTATTATTCGTTTTATTAGCTTTTCTCCGTGAACATTTTTTAATATTTATCTGTTCTTTCCCGTTATCTTTCTCTTCGCTGCTTCCTTTTCCCTCGATTTTTGCCTCTCTTTTATAGGGAATTACATTACTATACGACTGAAGCTTTCTTCGCGCGGAATTGGCCGTTCCGCATTCGAGACGTGAGGCTGAGAGAATTGCGGCCGAAGCGCGCGCAAGCAGCGCATTCGCGAAAAGCGCGAAAGCAACGGCTAACAATAAGTGCAGTTACGGAAAACGGCAGGCATGCAGCATTCTCGTAACGTGGATCGTAATATTAATCGAGTATTCGTTCTGCCTTCCGACATCGTCGGCAAGTACGCGAGAAGAATTCGTATTTAGAAGGCGTATCACAGCAAATGTGATAATCCGCCGCATTTCACGCGAAAAGGGAGGGGGGAGAGGAAAAAGGAGGAAAACTTTCACGGTGCAACTTGGCTACTTTGTATGGTAACTAGCTTCAAACACGCGAAAAAATTTCGCGAATTTCAGAAATTGCACTCGAAACTTTTTATCTCTCGACAGTATTTGGTTGCCTAAACAAGTAGGATCCTTTAATTTAATAATTTTTCAACAAAGATACAAAAAGAGAAAAAATAACTGCAAGCAAGATTCATATAATATAAACTATTTTACAAATAATTGTCTTGAAAAAGAGAGCGGAATAAATTACATTATCGCTTTGTTGTTTGTCATATGTACTTTTGCTATTTCTATTATAAAATCATTCGAGAAAAATTATGAATTAATCAACGGAGAGCGCAAAAATTCGCGAATGTCAAATTATAAAATAAAGTAAGATAGATACAATGATATTGAGATATTGATAAGACCGCATCATGCTCGATTGTGAGTTCTATCTTGCAACACGTGATAGAGCTTCAGTATAGTATATAGGAAAAAATGAGCTCTCCTGTGTAGAATATTCGAGACGATGCAGATGATCTGATCGATTTCCGTCGTCCGAATAGAAAAGATAGACAATAATATCGATTCTCGCGAGAACACCTCGCACACCTCGCGTAGACCGTTCACCAACAAAAGTGAACGGTCTACGTTACGGGAAAGCGAATGGATAGAATGGAAGGGTAAAGGGTTCGGTGATGTAGAGGTGCGGCGGTTGAAACAAGTAGATCGTTTCGACACGAAACAATGAGCTGGCGGCCGCATCGTCGAGAGCGAGGGTCTCCGAGGCAAATGGTAGGTGTTCGTCCCCTTTTATTCCTCTGCCTCGCAGTTGCATCGCGGAAAAGATATCGCTCTCATGGAGCTTGAAGAAGACTTCAAGAAGAGCGGTATATATTCGCGTTGAGATGGAAAACCGAGACGACGAAAAGCAGGAGCGAACGAAAGCTCGGCTTGCGAGCGTAATCGCATTTACCGGAATACAATGCGGAGAAGAAAGATCTTTCGGAAAATACTTTTCATGTTGCGAATATTTGGAAAGATATGGCGCTCTCTCTCTCTCTCTCTCTCTCTCTCTCTCTCTCTCTCTCGCTAAATTGTAAGACGAGAATCAGATCTACGTGTTTGCAAACGGTTATTGGATTTAAGCATTAAAAGCATTTCGATTCGGCAAATCTCGTTTGGTCCAACAGTTAGAAATATATTTGCATTTTTGGACGAAAGAATCGAATATTGCATGTACGAGAGAACGTGTCGAGCGTGGAATAAAATCGTGATATATATATATATAACGGCGGGGTGAAAGTCTCCGGAGAGAAAAGCTCGGGGCCAACGGGATAAAACCAAAGAGATTGAAGCTGTGAGATTCAATAAAAAAGCGCGAAGCGGTAAAAAAGAGAGAGATGCCGAGTCCGGTCGCAAGTTAAAGCTCGCGGCGCGTCGTTTTCTTTAATTTTCCGTCGTGACTCTCTCTTTCTCCTTTTGTCTCTTTTTCCACTGAATTTTCTTTCGAGAATTTGCAGCTGCCCGCAACTCTTTGCAGAGATTGCACTCTCGTTCTTACGTGCCGTTCGTATTCGTAACAGCCTCCTTTGCCCCTACCCCACAAAAAAAAAAAAAAAAAAAGAAAAAAAAAAAAAAAAAAAAACATAATTCGTATCACGTCCGGAATATATAATTCGAGAAAGAAAAATTTCCCGATAAGGGTAAAGAAGTGCCTCCTGACCTCCAAGGTTGAACGAGATTGAATTTCTAAACGTGACGAAGGCAAGATAGTTTCGCGTTTTGTTTGCAAAATTGAAATCGTTGACAGATCTTTTCTACTAGACTTCGTCTCGCAAAATCGGCAATATTTATAAGACACTACACACTAGAATTTAATTAAATACATTCTGCATGAAGTCGTGTGTTATAAAATACGTAAAGATGGATTTAAAAAATTTAGAAGAATGATCTAAAATAAAATTAATTATCGAAAACAGAGAGTTTGAAAAGAAAAAAAGAAAGGCAATATATATAATAAGTTAATTCGCGATAACATATCCTGAAATCAAAACCGGCATTTCGAATTCCACGCGTCCGCTCAATCTCGAATTCGAGGTCGGCGCGACGGCAAGTTCATCGGTGAATCGGGTTCATGAACCCGCCCGTAGAAATACTTTCTCCGTCTCCACGGGGACACCGAGAAAGGGAGAGTTAAAGCGTCTCGGCGGAATCGAAAAATATAAAGCTTGAAATAGGCGAGTATGACGGCCGAGAGCGCGCATAAAACGGGAGAAGTCGGTAAAAAGTTCGCGTTAAGCCGAGGGAGCGCGAGCAAGAAATTAAAATCCCCCGCGAGAAGCATCATAAACGAAAAACCTCGAGAAGATTGCGCCAAAAGCACCCTGCGTATATGCAATCACATGCTTGTGGATCTATTGTGCACGCAAATGCGTAAAACAGTCTTACTACGCTTCGGTGCAGCGGCTACATGAAAAATGCGAGAGTATAATATATGCAAACGAAATAAGTTAATACATGGAACTTTTCGCCCATGTACGGTAAATTGGTGGTTTAATTATTGTAATGTAGGCAGCGCACTCGGCACATTTGTAGAGCACGAGCGAATTCGGTGGTAAATCTTTTATTCTACAAAACCGCACGAATTATCATCCTCTAATAACACGAAGAAATTAGACGACGCCACGATTATTTTTATTTTAATTTAAGGAAGACCGACGATAATGACTTCCACCAATTTTTTTTCGCGGTACCTCCCCCCCCCCGGCCATAATTATTACAGTTCTCATTACGAAGCCATCGTTGAATTTCTCACGGGATAAAAACCAGATCGAGACGATATTCCTCGGCAAAAGTTTTCTCGTTCGCGAGCGAGCCGGACGCGCTGCCAAGTTTGCGAATGTACATTCGCTCGATTCTCGCTAGGTAAACACGCTTTTTCCACGTCTGCCATTTCTTCGTTCCCTTCGGGCAAAGACAAATATCCGCCCGATGGACCCTTTCGTCGCCCTTCGTCGCGCGACAAAACAAATTTCTCAATTTTGACGTCTCCGTGTGAATCGCGCGAGCCCGATGGAAATTTTGGGGCCGATGATTTATACCACGTTCACGAACATGTTGCAGCAACGGTTAATATTTTAAAATATTTACAATTATTATTATGTACAGAGACAATGTATATGGATTATGACAAAAATGTAAATAAATACTGTTAATAATACTGTAACGTATTACAGACTCAAAAAAATTTCTTATCTCGATTAATTTATTCCAAATAAATGACATTATTATTTTTTAAAAATGTTTATCTATGATTCTTCCCTTTTTATTTATATAAAAGGAGAGATTTTTATTTATATAAAGATTAAAATTTTTCATTAATTTCGCTATATATATCCTACTTGTCTTCCTTCCTTTACCTTTATATCTTTCGACGTAGAAATCTAAATATAGATCTCCGTCCGCTCTCTCATCTTTTGCGCTTCTTTTCGCGGCGCGAAAGAGCAAATATCCTCATTGGCCGCTTGTCCTGGCCAACCTCATATACGACCGAGCGGACAAGCAGACTTTCTGTAATAACTCTTCGTCGTCGTCGAAGCTATCGACGGCGCCGTATCGAGCGTCCTCGAGGTGCAATAATGCCGACACATTCGCCTAGACTCTTTATCCTTCGAGCTATTGAGTCACGCAAGTGGATCGATGCGATGAGTTGTCCGGTAAAGTGGTCCGGTATTTTTCAACGCGGAAAATCGTCTTTATAGTCTATTGTTAATTGAGAAGTTTCGTGGAACAATAACGCGGGAATTTTAGGTCAAAATTCAATCGTGATAAAATAAAAGATTAGTAATTAAGATAAGTGAAAAGAAGCAATAAAACGGCAATAAAATTAGTAGTATAAAAGAAAAAAAAAGATATAAAAAATTAGATAAGTAGAGAGGGGAGGGGGAGAATAATTAAGCGGATAGATAAAAAAATCGAAATAAAAATATTGCATAAACTTCCCGCTCGTGTACCAATCTCGGTAACTCAATTATGTAATAGAAACCGGTTTGGCGCGTTATACATAGTTTATTCTCCTGAAGCGCGCTTAGCTACAATCTCGCGACTTGTTCGTAACTTGCTATCCTCGGGGAGATCGCGACAATTTGAAGAACGATTTGGAGCTCGCTTCGCCGAGTGGGTATATCTGATGTAAAACGACTCACCTATCATGGGCCGCCTCCTCGAGACAAGTGATGACAAGCTCGAAGTCGTTGAGCTTCTTCTTGCCGAGCACGCTCTTCAGGTGTCCGGCCAATCGCTGCGCCTCGTCCGCGGGGAACTCCTGCCCCAACAGAGACGTGATCCTGACGAGTTTGACGCTCTCGTTGCCGGCGAGCGCGTCGAAGAAATCGTCCAGATATCTCGGATCGGAACCGCGTTCCACTTGGAATACGACTTCGAGCGCCTCGAGCGTGCAAGCGGGACTCTCGAGGATCCTGGCCCATCCCTCCAGTTCCAGAGGGGACGTGTGCACCAACGGGGCCGGGGGCCGTTCGTTGGGCGCGGGCCCGAATCCGGGGCCCGCGCCGACCAGTCGGCAGACCGCCGAGATGTTGCCGTCGGACGCGCCGGCCGCCTTCAGCAACGAGAACACGGCTCTGGGCGGCACTTCCAGCGGGCACAATTGATTCAGAATCAGGTGGGTCTTGGGGCCCAGCAAACCGGCCAAATGGCCGATGATGCCCGAGGGTAGGCCCTCCAGTTCGCGGCGCAGGATGTTGGCGTATTGCGCTACCGAGGTGAGATAGTACGCCGCCAGAAACTCCGCAACCGCCACATGGATAGGCGTGTAAAAGTCCGGCTTGCGTCTCTGACCGAAGGTCAGTCCCCTCGTGAGAAAGCCGAGTCGAGTGACCTCGATGCCGCCACCCCGTGCCCTCAGCTCGGCCTCCGTGTAACAGCATCTGCTCTCCCTTAGGGCGGCCAGGGACACCTTGCCGAAGTCTTCGAGACGCTTCCTACAATGGCCCGGGATTTCCTCGTTATAGGGAATCGGCGGATCTAAGCTCCTTTTCACGATGCACTTCACCGCCGCTTGCACGAGGGCACTTGTCTCGGTCGGTAGGCTTCCGGAGTCCTGATAAGAAGGAAAATCGTGCTCGATCAAGGTATTCCGTATAATTTTCTAGGGCTTTTTATTTTATACGTTGTCTGCATCGAAAAGTGAATAATTTCTACAGAATACACGGAGAGAAAAAGAATTTTGTAGTCGCAGCAAAACTGTTGCGTATATATTCGCGATGGTAAAAGCAATCGTATTTTGTTATCACAATTAAGTATCAGATATTATAGAAGAAATTTTGTTAGTAAGCTAAAAATAATTATTGAATAAAATTGCTCGTAAAATTTTTAATTAAAAATTGCTATTAATTCATTTTATTGTTGGAGATAATATTTTTAGCAAACGTAAGTCTTCAAATAAAATTCATAAAAATTGTTTGATATTATTATAATTCATAATTTTTATTTTATAATCTAATAGGTAATATAATCTAAACAAATTTTTTTGATTTCACAATTATGGCATTATACATATAATTTGCTAATACTTTTTCATTAAAAAGTAAAAAATACAGTTCTGATTTAGTTAAGATTCTTTATATCGATATTTGTGTTGGAAAATCTCACCTGGTATAAGCAGCAGAGCATGATCCAGCCGAGCGGATGCTGGCCGAGCTGCCTGACGGATTGCGGTTGCACGTTGAGCGCCTCGAGGAACTCGCAGGCCTTCTCGGCGATGTCGTTGTGAATGAAATAGGCCACGCAGAGTCGCTCGACATGCGGCCACTCGAGGCCAGCCAGATGAATTCTGCGTTGGACCAAGGGCGCGAGGGTGGTTGAGTTGCTGGGCGAGCACGTGACCAGGATCCTGGCGTCCGGGAACAGTCGTCCCTCCAGCAGGTCGGCCGCGTCGCCGAGCGACGCCCGGCCGCCCACGCACTCGTCGTAACCGTCCAGGACGAAGAGCACGCGGTCCTCCATCAGGTGAAGGGTGCGCCATACCTGGGCGACCGCGTCGCCCAACGCGGACGTTCTTGGAAACAATTCTCGCGCCAGATAATTTAGGACCGGGCTACCGCGAAGCTCGCGCAGCGGCACGATGAACGCCAGAGCGGGACCGTCGCTCTGACTCGCCCACTGGTGCAGTAGTCGCAGACAGAGTGTGGTCCGGCCGCTTCCGGGACCACCCTCGACGGCGACGCGCCGCGGCGCCTCCGACACGGTACCGTCGCTCAGCTGGAAATCATAAATTGTTTCGCGTAAACAAGATGTAACAAAAACTAGAAAGATAGGCTCAACACCTTTGGCAAAATAAATGTCGATCACCATGCTTTTATCAAGATTATTATAATCAAACTACAATTGACGAAGAACGCAGACTCGTGCAAGGTAAGTACTCGATCCATTCGCGATTTATCGTTCAAATTTTAAAAAATTCTCGATGAGAGTTATCCAAAATTTAATTTCAGCAACAAGAATAAATTGGAGCATTTCACACAGCGGATTAGAAGAAAGCGGACACGTAACATTACGTTATATTAATATCTCGCTTTAATTTACATTTCACGTAACAAAACGCGCAATGCAGCGTCTGTGCTGTAACAAAATAAAAAATGTTGCGAATTACACGCAAAATAGAGCAAGCCTGTGACAAGCGCCCATTCACGTGGACTGCAGATGTAAAACGAAAGTAAAAAAAAATTAATGCGATGTTACGAGTTACGAGTCGTTTCTTCATGTAGGGAAAATTCTCTTTTGATCGATAGAACGCGACGACACGAGAATAAAAGAAAAAAGTTCGGTCACTTCGTGATCAGAGCTTCCCAGATACTTCTCAGTTTCCCGATCTCGGTCTCCGGTCAGCCAATTAGGACCTCAAACCTTCCCCACGAACCACTAATCCTCTTCGATAGATCAACCGTCGTCTGGGACTTCGCAACACTTCGGACACCTTATTGCCTGTTACACGTGAGGCATTCGATACTACGTCCTGCAATCTCGCACCCGACAACATTATGGCAAAATGTTTTCCCCACGAGAATCGATATCCTCCCCGAACGCTTTCCTCTGTGTTTGCAAAGTTGCAAAATTTTTCAAGCTCTCAAATTTTAACTTCTATGTTATTGTTAAATGCGTAGTGTCAAATTATACTCAATTTGAGTCAGTTTTAATCATTCCTATATAGGTCGTTACTCCTATTCAATATATCGTTAATTTAACTAAACCAATGAAGTTAAAATAACACTCTTTTGTGTTAAAATAATAAATTTCGACACACACGCATGATCGTTAAAAATAACAAGGTATTGGTTTAAATTCTTTAATATTTAACAGTGTATAGGGCTCGGGATTGAAGTTCTTTCAGAACAAGATTCCACATTCGACTGGACAATAACGTTTCATTATTATATTCGTGTATTTTTCATCGTTATTACAAAAAGCTCTTTGCTCCCGATGGTTTACAGATCATGAAATATCAGCGATCTGACACGCTAACGCAAATATTGCGCGAAGTGATGCTATCTGTCCACTTGCCACCAATCTAGGGCAATCCCCGACAGTACGGTAGTGTATTCGTGTGATGCTCGAAGCGAAAAGTATCACGTGACGTATAGTAGTTGCAGCATTATGCAAACGATTAGCGAGAGCGGGCGATTAAACCCGGTCTGTTTCGCGACGCGCAACAACACCGTTGACCGGCGCGGCGGTTTAGGGCGGTTTAGGACGCCGCGCCGTCGACGGCGGCGGCGGTGGTTGAACGATCGGCGATCGGCGATCGATATCGGCATCAGGCGGCGCATCTCGATTCCCGTAATCGATAACCGTAATCCGTAGTACGAGGAACACGCGGCGTTTGCCGGTCATTCGCTCTGTCAGCAATAATCGATCCGGTCGGCGGTACACAATCTGCTGGCCGACGGATAACAGCGCGACCATTATACACCGTGTGATTGCAACATCCGGTTACTGGGACACGCTGGCGGATGAAAAAGAGCGCGATATATACGAGTCCATTCATCGCACGTGCTTCCCGAGCGATTTGGCACCGATATATATTTGATATAACTTTTATCACGTGAAGCGGCGTATCTATGCCGACACGAACCTGTATCGTACGATGTATGAACATGTGTATGTACACGCGTGCAAGATGTCGAAACATTATCGCCAGCTCCACCGTCCGATTTTAGGTTCCTCGATTAATTCGAATATTTTTAATTCAATAAAAATTTGACCGACGTATAAATTTGATTTCCCTATTACCCCTTTCAGTTTCAAATATTAACGTTCGATAAAATATTGAAAGAACTGTGGTATTCGTAAATAGAAGAATGCGATTTTAATAGATTAACATATTACCGAACCTTCAATATTTCTTGTCAGAGGAAACGCGAATTGGAGTTTCGTGGAGCTGACGCTCCGATTAAAATTAATTGATTCGAGCGTTAACCGCCGATGGGGATTAACGAAACGTCGATAGCATGACGCAGGTTTTTGACGAGGTAATGCGGCAACGTGCGGATGCATGAAGGATCGTAAGCTCGTTACCGGATAATCCGCCGCGAAATAATTCCTGCGTCACGCGGGATCTACCTATATCAATCTTTCCGGTATAGGGCCGCATTTGTTCCGGCCGTTCTTCCACAGCCGCAACCAATCTCGAATGCCGAGAAACGAGGTGAAGGCGAGGAGAATATCCCGCGAGAAACGACGGACGCGGAGCACATCGGGAACGGTCGCGTTGCAAGGATACAGGGCGATAAATCCTTCGTTTCCGGACAGATTAGAAAGTCTGCACGCCCGTAAATATCCTTTCGATAAACGGAGACGGGAGGGCGCGTTGAAGGCAGACGACATTCGTTATTGTATTACGCGGGAAGAGTGAAAGTGGATTATTTTAAATACAATTTGACGAAATGGTCGATTTCCTGAAAGCCATCCACTAATGGAAAAGCAATTTTTTTTTATGGGCAAAATAGCAATTTTTATATAAACTATTTCTCCCACAACAATTTTAAAAAGAAAAGGAAACAAAATTTAAATTGCATTGTAATGTATATACACGCACATATAATTTTCAAATTCTTAATTAGTATATTTAATATTTAATTCTGTATTTTTTAAATTACTACATTGCATATAATTATTGCGCGATCGTTAATTATTACCAATATGCAACAACAAATACTTATATATCAATGTACGTCAGTGCCAATTATTTCTTTTGGCAATCCAGTTAGACGCTGCGACAAATTCCCCCGAAGGGATGAGTTGAAAACGCGATAGCGGCGCGCGTCCACAAATCTCAACGAAAGGATTGGAGCGCGCCGTTGATATTCATGGCGATACCGCGAGAGATATTGCGCTTCATTCCGCTGTGGAAAATTTAAGGAGACAGCGATACGGAAAACGGGGGAGGGAGAGGCGAGGGGACGATGTGTCTCTTCGCGAAGCACATCGTGGAAAGAAACGCGATGAGAAAGGTCCGCCGCGGAATCGCGGCAGCCAGAGCGTGCACCGCTTTCGCGGATATATATACGTCTCCGTATATATCAGAAACGGCAGGCAGCGATTGGATGTGGATCGATCCGCCACGGCGGCGGTCGTTCTCTCCTCCACCCTCCGTCGATCTATCATCGATCCGACCGCGCGCAAACCGACGGAATGCACGAATGCACGCGCGGCGCGGCATCGTCAGTCTCCGCGTCTCTCCGCGGAAAAATCTCTGAAATAATAAAATGAAGACCCGGTGGCTCCTCCCCCCCCCCCCGCAACCGTCGATGCTTTTTCGATGTAACCCCTTTGAATTTTTTTTACTTTTAGACTACGCGGAATTTATGAGAGTGATATTCCAGCGCACATTTCTCCTCGCTATATACTTTTATATATCGCGAGACCTCATTAGTAATCTCAATTATTCATTTTCCACGACCTTTTAATTTATCGGAATCGACTGGCTTCTTTTCCTATTTTAAAAAATGTCTTTTGCCGTATACCTGTACCCCGAATAAAATTACCACTAAAAAAGAGTAAATTTTCGAGCGTAACCTCCATTAGCGAACAGCGCGGCCGCGTTACTCGATTCTTCATTGCATGCAAATGTGTATAGTAGATAATAAAAATAATCGCTCACCAGCGTGAATGGTCGCCATAATCTTTAACAATTTGACAGTGATTGCATTTTTGTGTGTGTGTATATATATATATATATATATGTATATTAAAAAAACAACCTAAGTTAACGTTACGTCCATTTTCCATATTTTTGTTGAAAACATCGACGCGCTCGCGATTCGAAAGTTTTAATCGTTCGTTTTTTCAAGTATCGACCTCGATATTTTGATTCCGGCAAACTTGGTGAACGACAACAGGATTTTTCCACGAGTTATGCCCAGTTCTCAGGGAATCGTATGTTGGTTCTGCTCGCAATATACACTGATTCTTCATCGGTTTTATCGATGAACACTTTGACAAAGAGGACGAACCACATTCTATTTATGTAGTGAAAACAAGAACAAAACACATATTTCAAAGTAAATTATTGGATATTTAGATATAGTTTTAAAACATGTATGAGACGTATTAATTAGTTATTCAATTATTGTGATTAGAATATTTTAATATTTTTGCATATTGCCGCGTATACTTTCCGCTTCAGCGGAAAAACACGACCGTAATCGATTGTGTAAAATCAGAACATATAACTGCTTGCGTTATTCGTTAAAATATGGAAAAAGCACTGCGAGATGACGGATTATATATGCGCCGCTGCTCATGTAGCATCAATAAAAAAAAAAATCAATACATGCCATGGTATCAAGAAACTCATATTTACAAAGACTGCACTTTGTTAAAAAAATTAGTAGTTCTGAAGTATATATTCTTATTCTATTTATAATAAAAAAGAAGTTACTAACATCGTATTTACTCGTTATTTCTAAAAGCACATTTTCTTCAAAAAATATTTTATGTACCAAAGTCAAAACAATTTATATATTAAAAATTGTAGAATTCGTATTTGTGAAACAAACACGTAAATGGCGTTTCTCCCAAACATTTTCGAATAAATGAAATATTATCTAAAGAAGCGGCTTTTTTCTGAAGTTCCCGTCTCTCTTCGCGTTTACGTGCAGTCCTCTTTCACGTCGACTCTTTAATTTCTGACACGTGGGGGAATTGTGGTGGTGCACGCGACGAACGCGAGTGCATTTGGCGGTGCTAAGGGCGGTTTCTGAAAGTTGGCTCTGCAGTCGTCTTTTCTCGCGGTGGAAGCACATCGGTTTTATGACGCGAATTCATTTCCAGGCTGCCGGTAGCGCGCATGTGGTTCCCCAAGCTCGGTCTGTGTGTACCTGCACCTTCCTTCTTTCCTACCCTACGTATCCTATGTATGTCCCGACGGTTACGAGGCTCATTTTTCGACGCAAACGTTTCCGGGCGACGTGGCGCATTGTCTGCATTTTGTGGCTCTTTACGTTACGTAGTCGCAATATATATCGAAAGTAACGAACGAGAGACACGGGTTTCTCAGGAGAAAAAGAATGCAATAACAACGATAGCATTTCTCCATATGTATATCTTTTCATTAATTTATACGTGAAATAATAAATAGGATAATTAATTATACATAAATTTTGAATTAATACTCCCATTTACATGTATATATTGTTATAAATAATCACTGTACAAGATTGATTTTATATTTATCTAGTTTTAATTTATTAATACAATTTTTCATCGTAATATAGAACGATCATCATCTTTATAATCATTACTTTCATGTATTTTCGTTTGTAATAATTATATTTTTCATGATTAGTGCATTCTATAACTCAAAAACAATTGTGTTTAATTCATTTCGCAACGGTGATGTAAGAATGTAACAGCGATCTCGAAACTCGGCGAATATAAACATAAAGGAGCGTGCAGATCTCACTCTTACGTTCCGGCGCGGCGGGAGCCTGGATCGGTCGTAGCTGGTGCTGGTATTTCCACCCGAGACGAGAGAACGCGACCAACGCGACCAACACGGCTGGTCGGGGAAACGTTAACGAATCGGCTTATCGCTTCTCGCTTCGCGACAGAACAATGCTTCGTTACGCGATGCAGAAGGACGCTCGGCCGATCGGCGTCTCGGCGCCGCGATCAGAAACCTCCTTTATCCGAAGAACGAGAGTCAGAGCGACGAAGATATTATCGCCGGGACGTGAACGACCGTTCGCGAGACGTGAGAACCGCGCAAGGAGCTCGAAACCGCTATTCACCCCTTTGCCCGCTATTCGTCGTGATCGATGTGCTACGTACATACGTGCACGTGTACATCAGACTTGGATACACTCAACAATTTGTCTGAATTGGATATTACGACTTCGCCTGAATTTTAGAATATCAAGTCCACGTCTTGATCTCTGTGATTCAATTATACATACATATATTATACGTCTGCGCCAAGATTTCAAGAAAATCTGAGATTTTAATTTCGCGAATTCTCTTTAATATATACGTTTAATAAGTTCTTCTATCTTTATTAATGTATTATTAAATATTAATGACTCGCTAATTACTATTTGTTGACGAGAATTCGAAGAAAAAAAGCCAAATATATATTACCATTTGCAATTATGCTGACATTTTTATCCTTATTCCTCTTTCTTCACTTAATAAAAAATACATAAAACTGATTAAATTACATAGACCGCTATCCAGTTTAAAGTTGGTATCCTTTCATCCGTGAAAATCGACTCAAAGATTGCGCAATTTAATCAAAAAACAACCATTCGCGCAGCAGCCAAAGCAACTGCGACTATAAATTGCAAGCGTGTCGATTCGAGTGTCATTGAATCTCACTCGTGGGAAACTGCATCGAGAGATCGACGAGAGAAGCAAGAAGTCGAGCGGCCTCGTATTGCCGAGAACTCGAGACAGCGAATCGCGAAGAGATGGAAGTTCGCGGAACTTTTTCACGCCCTCTCTCTCTTTCTCTCGCTCTAAGACTTTAGAAAGACACCAACTTGGCTTTCACATTTTCTGAAAGAAGTTGCTTGGCGGTAGCGGCGGCGGCGACGACGGCGAAAGAGAGGGCGAAACGAGCTTTCGACAGTCGTCGGAGAAAACTCCCCCGCGCGCGGCTTTTTTGGACATCCGGGACCCGACTTGCCGCTCGTCCGCGCAATTACGGAGTCGATATCATGCAAATTTGCGGCTGCCGACGAAAGATCTCGGCCGCTTTCTGATAAAGCCCCCGCGTGGTGAACCGAAAATCTGTTTAGCATTTTCAGTACGAATCCGCGATTATCGATTGCCCTGCTTGTGACGTAACGCAGTATTTTTCGACACTTTGGCCTAAATTTTACGTCTCTGATATATCCATCTTTCTGCGACCGGTTTTTGAAAAGATGAACTTAAATTTTAATTTATTCTGAAGCTGATTCTCCTTTCTAATATATATATTTATAGAAATATATAGTGCAAAATCCTTAATATAATGTATACACCGCCAAGAATCCTTGATATCACGTATAAAGAATAAATATCGATGATTTAAATATATCCCGTCTGCATATCGCCTTCATTTATATCTCACCCTCTATTGTTACATAAAACATACTCTCCGAGTTTTTGTCAAACTGTAATCCTCTGGGCGTGCAGTGTCTCCGCTTTAAACCAGCGATATAATACAATCATTGGATTTTAATTATGCTCACCCTGACGGGGGCGAAGATCTGGTCGGGCTTGATGTTCTCGAGACGGTGCTCCTGCTCGCTCTTGTGCACGAGCTGCAGATGCGGCTGAAAGTGCGCCGGACAGAGGGTGCCGAGCGGCAGCGGAGACGCCCATGGCGGTAGATGGGGCGGATCGCGGGTGCCCAACTCCCTGTAGAAGGTCTTCAGGAATCTGTAACGATAGGGTTCGGCGGGGTTATTCAATCTGTAGGCCATATAGAACGGAAATTCTTCGAGCGAAGTCGTAGAGCGACGCGACGGTTCGCCGGATTCCGGGGGAGCAGAGGCTGGGAATTGATGAAATAGTTTTGATGCTCCGAGCAAGATAGATGGGAGTTGAAATCGCGAGATTCAAAATATCACATTGTTCGCGGAATATAATATGTATAATAAAGGAGACACGGTAATAACGATGAACATTTTCATAACTTCGGAGTCGGAATTTCAACTCGGACAATTTTTATTCCCTTCTAAAAATATTAACTGATGCATATTTCACTCCACTTTTCCATATAGTGATAATATAAATACCGTATATTAAAATTTAATTCATTTCAGCGTATTCTCACACCGTTAACTATACATTTATCGTTTTCATTAACGCAATATTGAAAAATTTCAACACACGAGCAGCGTTTGTAGAAGAGAAAAAATACCCGAAGGATAAAAAACGAAACTAAATTTGATAGATTGGACGAATAAAGCAGATCGGTAAATTTTCCCGAGACGACAAAATGGTGGTATACGAGCAAGATGTTAGACGGCGCATTCGTGTACACCTCTCGCCATACAGATTGATGGATCTCAACCGGAAAGCCCGCAGGGCTATGAAAGTAATCAGGAGAAGGACGTCCCGATGGGATGAGGCGTGGAAGAAAAGCTCGCGAGAGACTTTTACGACTTCCGAATAATCGATCTTAAAAGCCTGTTCTGATTTTATGGAAGTCATTAGGCCGGATAATATCCGTCTCGCGGCTCTTGATGACATTCGCGCTGTCTCGACAAACATTCCTGAGCATATCGCGAATTTAATTATGCCCGCACGAATGCTTTTACATTTATGATCCCGCGTATACCCGCGTGTCCGCGCTCTGTTCTAGAACACTGCTTTCATTAATGTCGATTAAATTAAATCAGAGTTTAACCAATGTTGAATTTAAACTCTGCAATATCGGTCACACTATGCACAAAGAAAATTGAATTAACCGCAATTATTATTTAATTAGTACTATGTTAGACTAATTAAAATTACAAGCGCAGAGTTGTTTCCACTGAAGCATTAAATTATGTTTATGAGAAAATTTAAAGCAGAAGTAGAATAAAGTTATAACTTGTACAGTATATTTCAAATTGTACGTAATATGGATATATTTGATTTTAATCCTTCGTATAATAAATAATTACAAGAATTCATTTATATTTATAATTTCGGGGGAATATTATATAATAAACTACAAGTATTCGTGTTACGTTTCAATTAATTATCCACCAACTGTAACATAACTGTAGAAAAGAGAAAATCAAAAAGAGCCAAAATTAAATTGCGAATTGGAACTGAGATTAATTAAAACGTACAGCACTTAGACGTAAAGTTTCTCGTTGTACTGCTATACCGGTATCTATTTGTACCGGGTAAAATCACCTCCGAGAGCATCATCTCATCTCCGGGACAATGCGAACGTAAGCGTCGGCGGGCAAAAACACGTCTAATGGAATTAGATTCTCTGTCGGACCTGGGAACGACGATTTTGCCCCGGAGAAATAAGGATTCCGTCTCGCAGTGAGAGAACTGCGGACGGCCGGGGAACATCGAACGAGTGACTCACCTTAACAGTCTTCCCAGGGGATCCCTCTCCGGGGATGTCGGCCCGCCGAGGCCACTTCCGGCGCCGAGTCTACGCGAGGACGCGCGGGCGCTCGATATGTATGCGGCCGGCGCGGGCGGTGGGCTGCAAGGCGGACAACAAACGGGACTGCTACCCCCCGGGGTCGACAGGGTGTAACTCCTCTCCAGCTCCTGCAACAGACGAGGGAAACGGCGGTTATATGGAACAGCGAAACCTCGGGCTTTTGATATAATATAGTCGAGTTGCATTCGACAAGAATCGAATGGCTCCATAGGTATCTGACCCACAATTCTCATAATATTTCATCTGTAAAGTTCTCTTATTTTTTAAACACTCAAAAAGATTTGTTGCACGGTAACAATGGTCTATAATCGTTTAAAAATTCAGGAAATACAAATATTTAAAAACTCGTGATTTAATGGTTTAAATGTGATATTATAAAGATTACAATGTGGTTTGTTCCAATGTTATTGTTATGATTGTAGTATGATTTAACTTTTTCGCTGCATGTATGTGCATTTTTATATTAATCCTTGATCCGGATTCATGCTTTATCTTTTTATTTTAATATCTAAAATATCAATCATAAAATATCGATCTATGTGCTATTAATATTTTGCAGATACATATTTGTTAAAATTAAAAAAAAAAAATGTTTCACGGTTAATAAAATTTATCATAAAACTGTACTGCTATCGACAGTTGATTTTTTTTTAGAATTTTCATTCATAGGTGGAAAGCTGTGGGTACTTTATTTGTTTTATTACGTAATACAATATTTTCAGAAAATTTTATGTTATACTGATTTGTGTTAATTTAACTCGCTGTCATTTTTAATCAATATATTTTATAAAACTTTGTTAGAATGTGTATTCTTATAGTTAAAAAATACGTCAGACAATATTAGAATTGTAAGCAAACTCGGAGAGCGAATGACGGTGAGTTCTTTTTTCAAGGATCTTCACGATGAAGGCACGAGTTCAAGACGTTAGTACGATCGAGGTGAAGAATCGAGTTTACGATTTCAAATTGTTCGCGAGAACGAAGCGCCTGGGTACAAGAGCGAACGTTTGATCCTCGCCGTTTTCGGCGGTCTATAGTTAAACCTACGGATTAAGTTTCGGGAAATTTTCAAGCGATTTTGCGAGGTTGAGCTTTATCGCGCGCGCACTTTCACGCTGTTAACGGGGAACTCGAGGATTAAACTTCGGAACTGAACTCGACTTTCGAGATTTATGAGGAGGCCGCCTCGACGACGCCTCTTTTTTGAATTTAATTAACGCACCAAAGAATGTAATTTTTCAATGTTGTTGCTGGAAAATAGAGCAATCTTTAAAAATTTAGAGATTGCTCGTTCGATGATAATTGCCGAAAGTATATCAAAAAGTTTAGATGCGTCGAAATTCGAGATATAAAATTCAGCGATTCTTAAGATTCTTTAGATTTGCAGGAATAACAGATTACGAAAATTGAATGTTATGTATCACATTCCATAATTATACGTTCCTTTGTTTGCGTATGCTATATTAATCTTCCTTTGTGTAATGCTGCGCACGATATTACGTGCGCGAGGGACCTCCTTTATCAACGAGGACGTGTCATTAAATTGGAATTTTCATATAAAATCCAGAGAATAGAATGTAGCTTCGATCGCGTAGGTTTATTACAACCTCCGAACGGAAGCAACTTTCGTTATCAACGTGCAACGTTTAACTTTCTGACGGCCAGACCCGAACGAAATCAAAGCTTCTTTCTTTCCCCGTCGAGCTTTTCTGACAATTTCTCGGAATTTTTAGCAGAAGGGTGGCTGTGTGTGCCGGAATGGAGATCGGAAAACTTTTCGAATCGACTACTGGTCCCCGACGGTCGATCGTCCGAGAACTAATCAGTATCCAGGTGCTAGTCGACAGATATTCCTTTAATTGCCCGACTACATACGCCAATCCGCACGCGATCCCCCTTGCTTCGTTTGAACGGAAAAAGAGATATACGGAACCACGATGCGACTAAAATCCCGACTAATCCAGAAAACAGTATGTTTGTTTGTGCTTCGGCGATTCCATTTAAATCCCTTTCTCTCGCAAATCTCGCATTCATATATCTCTATTCACACAAGAGCAATCTTTTCAGTAAACGTACTATGTTACGAATAATTAATTAACACACACATTGTTCATTCTACATCTAGCCTGCATACATTCAGAATGCAAAAGAGAATTTCGAAATTCTAGATAATTATTTATTTTTAGAAAACAAAGAGAGAAAATTTTACTTGAAAAAAATGTCATACTTTACAAACACAATCACTTTATTTTTCTTTTATGTATAAGACGCAGAAAAGCAAAGAAAAAATATCTCTATCTTTTAAAACAACTCAATATTTTAAAGAAACACTTTTTAATCTTTTAAAATATTAAAAGTATTATTGAATTGTATAAAGTATATTTTGTTATTCTTTTAACGAATGTATTTCTTATAAAGGGTCATTCAATATTCTTGGTAATCTCTATAAAAGTCTCGCGCAGTTTCAAAAAATCGGATTTTATATCTTTACCGATCATCGCGAATGATTATCACTATACGTTTACGCGAGCGTTACTTCTGTAGCAACTTACGATATATCACTCGTTTACGCGGAGTAAATTATCGTAAGTTACTACAAAATCCCGTTTACGCGAAGGAATTATCGTAAGTGACTACAGAAGTAACGCTCGCGTAAACGTAGTATACGACACATTTATAATGCGTACAGAGGTGCATTTTATTCGAACTAAAGAAGAGGAAGACGAGAAGACAGGACTTGGCGGTGAAGCCTCGGTATAATCGCATTATTCTCGGATATTAATTCCGCTTGAAGGCAAGGCTGCCTGTAACGACCTTCACCGAGCCGCGATGTTAATTGATGAAATGAAACAACGAACAAAGTAGATATCTTCCTTTCATCTATCTCTCTCTCTCTCTCTCTCTCTCTCTCACTCTCTCGCTCTTCTTTCGCTCAGGATTCCTATTAAGTTATTGAAAACGGTAGAACTTAAGAACTTTTGCAAATTCGATTACAAAGATAATAGCACATCTTTATTAAGGTTTCCTTACTATCATGCATTCTTTATGTATTCCGTTCCACCCACTTTATATCCACTGTGTACCTATACATAAGATCCATTTTATTGGACACAGATTTATTTGTTACAAATTCTTAAACCTACGTTCGTTCAAAATTTCATACTACTTTTATTGGTTTTACTATTTATACTGCTTAAAGTAAAATTATATATTTCAATTAAGTCCTTTTTTAATCTTGAATTTAGAACATCTATCCAAACGTTCTATCTAAATTTACTGAGCAAAAAGACTATTTTGCTTCTTCTGTTTCATTCAATCGAGAAACTGAATACCTTGATTGAATGGAAAGAGAGAAGCATTTCATTTGCGAGTAAAAGTTTGAACAAATCTGCTCTAAAACTTCTGCCTTCATATTTACATTCATCTCTATTCCATTTCTAGAATTTCAATATACCTAATATCGAGTGAGTGTGTCGATAGTTTATATTTGCTAAGAAGACACTAAAAATGTTTCAATTTACAACGTATTCGCGCAATCAATTTTAGACGAATAATCTATATTAGATCATCGCCCATTAGTTATCATTATCCCGCGCATCGTCGAAATTCGCAGGCATCGTTATAACTTCGCTGAAAGATCGGAGGATGAGTCTTCTGCTTAGAACACAAAGGACTATGCGTCTAAAACGGAGCGCACAATGGCCGTCGAATACCGCGAAACTACAATACCGGAACGGAACGGCGCGGCAGCAGCTCCGACGATCGAGTCGCAGAGGAATGGGAAAGGGTGTGCGAAAGACAGAGAGAGGGGGGGAGAGGAAAGAGAGAGTAAGAGAGGATACGAAGGAGCGAAGACGAGCGCCGGCATTAATCCGAGATAATTGCAGCCGTAGTAGGGACGACAAAGGAGGACCTCCCACGTTTCCGATGCAGGCACGCGCCTTCTCGCGGGCGGACAAAGGACCGCCACCCTTTCGCGCCCCGTCGCGAAGCACCCCACCGAGAGAGAGAGGAAAATTACGCATCTTCGTTTTCGGTAGCGCGTAAGATTACAGGTAACCGTCGGAATTATGGGACGAGAGGTGCATTCCTCCCGCATATGCGACGTATACCTGCATGGATATACCTGTGTGCGCGCCAGCATAGTGCGCGTACCTTGAAATTTACTTTGCAATTATGCGCCGGTTACATTAGCCGTTGCCCTAGTGGGGGGGGGGAAGGGTAACGAGCGCGGGTAAATTTTCCGGGTGCGTCTAATAAAGTCATTACTATCTAATTAGGCGCGCGGGTCCATTACGGGAGCGATTTAAAGCAAGCACACACACACACAGGCACAACGCAAAGCATATACTCGACTCTACAATATAAATGTCTAATAATTCTTTACATCCTTCGGTCGTTGGATATAACGGCCTCGAGTCGGGTCGCGTTTAATTTGAGATAATTCACGGCATGCGTTAGGATTCTTTCCCCTTTTCGGACGGTATTAACATGTTAATTGCTCTAAGTTTATTAGCATGTAAATACCGTCTAGGAAAGCGAGAGAAAAGATTAAGAGAAGGCAATGTCTGGTGAGATTAAAAGCCTGCAGATATTATATTTTTATTTATATCAAATATTACAAGTTCTCATTTTGCCTTTTCTGAATGCGGTAATGTACTTTATAAATATCTGCGATGTAAAATTAAATAACCTTGATTTTTACCTGTTATCCAAGCATATATTAATTAATCCAAAGTAATGTCTTTTCTCATTACAAAAAGATCTCTCTATCCATTTTTCCTCGAAATGATAATTCTGATATGCGCATTAGTTTACATATTATTCGTTCGTATTCAATCGTGCGCGTTTAGATGCATTTCATTCTTGTATAATTCCATATTAATCGCGAGCCTACCGCGACCTCGCTGATTTATTTAATTAATTAATCAATTTTCCCCGCATTTATCGATTCAAATCGTCGGCCATATATCGCGATCAAGTTTTGCCGCGTACTAAGTACGCCGTGCCTCGACATCGCATTTCGAATGAGAGGATATTTGCAAAAGCAATAACGCTCGCTAACAGATAACGCCGACACGAGGTATGTGATATTGAAATCGAGCAATTATAGTAAAACGTGCTCGGCATACCTCGCATAAGCAGACGCGTAATGCGTATCAAAGATAGACTGCGCTGCAATCAAAGCGATATTTAAAAAAAAAACTTGTTAAAAAGTTCCTAAGAAACTGATTTACTTTTTACATAAAATTCTTAAAATCGCTGACATTCCAGAAAACGACGAATTCTTTCAGAAATTTAACGCTGACTCTTCCCTGAACTATCGTTTGCGTATAACTTTCTAAATTTAATTTATGGCGCTTTCTTAAATTGCAATATTTTAAATTTATTGATATTAAATAAATCGTAATTTTAATTAAAATAATATATTCGAGGCTTTTAGTTTACTTTTTCTATTATTTGCCGACGAGCAATAAGTTTCACAAGCGCTGCGTCCCGCTAGCACATTGAATTGTAACGTTTTCAATGCAGAATTTCAACAAAGAACCTTGTCAGGATAATCGCATATGCGCGAAAAAGGTTTATCTAATAATTGAAAATCCATTTGTGACAGAATTATTATATTCTATAAGTCGAACTGAACACTGTCGTACGTAGCGATAAAAAATGTAGTCTTTTCGCCTGTATGTTTCAACTGTTCATTATTCGGTCGGTCGCGTAACGTAAGTCACACACACATAAATTCGCAACATCATTATTATCGGGTTGCTATAACACGCAATCTGAAAGTTTTCGAGTACATACTCACATAGTATTGTTATGTTGTGATAATCAGTATGGTACTATAGTTACTTCTGTTTCACAGATGTAATTATTGAAATGGAGAATACAGTATTTTTTATACAGCAGAAATATAGAAATAGAATCTGCAATAAAGATGAAAGTTTCCAACTGAAGCTGCACAAAGGATTCGTTAGTGCGTATACATATATAGTATGGTTTTCCTCAAGCTATTACATCAAATATACATTTGAAATAAATGTATAAAATATTTAGAATTAATGTAGTATCTTATTCAAAATCTGAATTGTTCCTCGCAGAATCACTCAAAAATCCTGTTAATTAGTAGGAAAAATCTATTTTACATAATCGTAATAGATTTAGTTTCACAAATAAAGGGATTCTAATTATTTTATACGTTATTATTATTTTATCTGAAAATTAACCGCACGTTATTTCATCTTTTCCTATTTTAATCAGAACTTTTTTAAAAAGATAAATTTTATTTTACAATCGTTCATTAATTTCAATAAAATTAAAATAAAAATAGATTCGCAATTTTTAATGTATAATACTCTATTGTTTAAATTAATACACAAAGTTAATTTTATAACTATAGCTTGTTTATTAGTGCTTTATCGTCGAATAACGAGAGATAAAATCAAGAGCGATAAGAGAACCATGCCGAGGGAAGATGCGCGCAATAAAGTTCTCTATCACAGCCGGAAGTTAATTTAATCCCGATCCAATTAAGCCGGATATAATGCCGAGTCTCTTAGCGGTGGGCGAGCGCAGTTAGGCGGCCACGGTCGACGGGCCCACGGCCATGTAAATTGGAAATTGGCCGCGCGTTCAATAAATATGAGATTGGGCGATAAATCGAACGGAAAAGCGACTCGCGACGCGTTATATCGTCGCAATGGCGCGGAACGGAATTAATGCGCCGCCGCGTGCATGCGCGAGGTGCGTTCGTCCGATCGACCGGAAACGCGAAACCCGATGCCCGTCGGCCGATCGCGTAACGGGACGTGTAACTTACACGCGTTATTCCGATGTTGCCTCGTTGCCTCGTTGCCTTTTTTTCTCAACAACGGTAAACGTTGATAAAAGTTCTCGCGCTCGATTTTTATCACGATTAATTCGCAAATTTTATATGTACCTATATATATATATATATATATATATATATATATAAAATGACCTATATTGAATAAATATATTAATTTAATATTTTAATGTATTGTGTGTGTGTGTGTGTGTGTATATATAATATTTGAGAAATAATTAATTAATCAAATAATAAATTAATAAATAATATTTAATTTGATTTAATACATATGATATACTGTATTAAAATGATTAAAGGTAGGTACATTATTTTCTTCACATTTTCATGCTTCCACTCATCAATTCGCCTCGCGATTGAACGGAATATCAATTTACGAGCTCTCACGGACTTGTTGTGTGTGCCAGTTAAGGAAATTGGATGTGGGTGTACCGTCGAGACATTGACTCGAGTGAGCCAGCGAAGGTACCGAAAGAAAGAACATTTTTCAACGTCGCGAAAACAAATGTGTGGCCCGCGATACAGGTCCACCCACGTCTACGACTTGGCCGGGGGAGGGAGGGAACGTGCGACCGGTCGTGCAAGCTCAAAAAGCACACTTCGCAGAAACCGGGGCTAACTCCTCGCTTTTTGCGAGACCTCCCTGGACTCTCCCTCGACGTGTGGCACTTCGATTGCCGCGGCTCGTTTCCCAAGCGTGCGGGTCCGAGATGCCCATTACCGGAATTGCTTTACCGCGGCGTTTGGGGTCAACGTACATTTGTTACTGGCTGCGTCCATCATTATCAGAAACTGCCGACGGGCGATATGTCTAAAATTTGGCTGTCCGAGTTGCGCGCGATCCGCATCAATAAAACAGTAATATCAATTCATTCATGTTATATGGATTCCGCATATATGCAGTAATAGAAATTATTATGTGCGCAGCGTATCATATAATGATTACGAGTATGATCGAATAATAATTATGTAACATTAACTAATATCTCTAATACATTATTGCATTGTACAACTCTGATTATGCGCAAAATGTAAAAGTTATTAGATATAATGAGTCTCTTATTTAAATAAAAGTATACGGTGTATGTATATTAAGAAACTCACAAAATATATCTTTCCATATTTAAAATGAAAATTTTCATACTTCACAAATCCTCCTCAAAGAATATTATTTCATAGTAAAATATCCTCTCTTGCTAATTATAATTTACACTGATTGAGAAAGCTTCTGCCAATTATTGCAAATAATTGTAATTATACGGGGCTTACGAGACTGACGTAAGTAGGAGCTATGTTTAATCAGTCACAACGAGCCATCTTTTGACGATTGCGTCTCTCTCTCGTTCTCTCGCTTATTAAATTTCTTGGCGACTTCGTTCTCTTTAAGAGAGTGGAACCGCTGCCGTTCTCTTGGAAAATCATAATTACACGGACTTAATTACATCACCGATGCTGCCCGCGACTGTTTATGGAGCACGCGACAAAGGGGGACGAAAATCGGTGATCCGAGAACTTCAGATGATCGTGCAATTTTCCTTTAAAAATGGAACGACAAGGGAGAAGTTAATTTACAATAAGAAAATGGTCATTGCGCAATTTTTTAATAAAACGAATTGGTCAGGTTGGATAAGAATTGGGTAAAATTGCAGGAATTAGCGGTAGTAAAAAGTGTGGAACGATTTTCTGATGAAAGCATGTCTTCTTAAAAATAAATTTAAAAAATTTATTATTCTTTTTGAACCAAGTTTTAAACATCGTGTAATAATATTTTAACATTGTAAACTTTAAACGATGTAACTATAGTTCTTCCATTTAAAAAAAAATTCAAACTGTACTTTATATAATACATAATAAAACGATAATAATGTTTGAAGTAAGCTCTTTTGTCCATTTTATTTCAGAACCGAATCCTTGTTAAAATTCGCCTCGTTTCTCTTCGATTATCCCTCTCGTTCTCAGACTCGTTCCCTGCATCTTTAATGAAAAAGGGAACTAGGCTCAACTCCATCTCGTCGGATAATCACAATTATTCAGAGTTAATTACACGTAAATGGATGACAACCGGCAATGTTTATTAAACTCGCGATGAAATTAGTGTACTGCTCTTCCTTCGGAGATGGAAGAGGCGTCGCGATTCTTACGGTAGCGGCTCTTATCTTGCTTCTTCCATCAACGGCGATGCTCTCAACTTTGATGTGATTGCCACGCCGACGCGACGGTGCACGCATATGAGTTGTCTCGATTCATGTGTGCACGGCTTTTATAGCAACGCCGGCTGCGACAAAAGCGAGAAAGGAAAGTGGCAAGAACATCGACACAACCTTTTGTGTGTGTTACTTTCTTCCGCTGGCAAGCTATTAGCATCTATTTGCGTGACTAATTACCGGCTTGAGTGTCTGGATTCGCAAACTGCTCCGAAGAGATTAAATGTTCAAATTTTGAGAGAATATCTGTTAGTTCTTTTCTTTGCGCACTTTTATGTAACGAAACTTACAAAGCCATTCATATATAATAATTTTGATAAAAATTTAGTGTTTTAATAAAATATATTCGCTTTTTTCGTACTTCATTCAAGCGCGTTTTAAAATGGAAAATTAAGACAGTTATTTTAAGATGATAAATTTTAATCGTAATTTTACAACAAAAAATGAATAAAAATATAGTCTGGGCAAATTAGTATAGTTAAACCTTCGCGATTTAATAATAATAAAAGAATGGTAATAAAGGAACAATTAGTGGTAATCAAAAAATAATTGAGATTGCCAATTAAGGCAGCCTCATTACCGCGAACGACTGGCTTAGCTGGAAAAGCGCGATATTCTACTCAAATTATTCTCCATTCGTAACCTCGTAGACCTCGTAACCATCTTTCAAAAACATCGGATAAAATTTAAAATATTAAGATCTATAAAACATAGAGCTGGAAAAAATTTTTTAGCTCTTTCATGCGGCGCGAATTTATTTACAAGACTAGCTGACTTGATGGAAGAATGAAAATACGTCAGTATAATTCCTGCGATTCATCGCCCGCTATTTTAATTGCAATTTCAATAGATAATTATACTATGCAGATGTATATACCTATATACATGTATTACAATATTCACAATGATCGAGTTAAACTCGATACAAACTCGAGAAAATTTGTGCAATTTGTATCATTAACTTTTCATTTCTCAACTTGTACGATCGTCGTTCCGGGAATATTGCACTTTGCTTTGATTTGAGAGCAGTGCGCCAGTTGCGAACTAACGTTTCAGCTCGCTATTAAATTACGCGTCTCGCCCATCGTGTTTTTGACAAATTTTTTTGATGTAAATTATGCTACGGCTTTTTCCTAAAAAAATATGTTGCTGTTAAAAAATAAACTTTAAAAAATTTGTTCTCAATTAATGCTTGCATAATTTCTCATTAATTTATTGTGAAATTAATATGTTAATCATTAATCTAAATATTTTATTTATTGTTAAATTGTGCATTTTGTTCTTAAATAGTAATAAAGTAACCGAAATATCGTCTCACATATACGTACATGACGTAATTAATTAAATTGACAATTTTTCAAAGATTAGCAAAATTTGAATAGATTCTATATAAACTATATAAAATTATTTCATACTCGTAGTTATACATTAATTCCGTGTTGTTACACTATAATTCTGTATATTCTACGTCACCGTTTGATCGATCGGCCATCTAATAAACTAATATTCTCGCTCACCAATTTCCTGTTCAAAATTAGACGCATGAATTACATCCAGCGTCAACAAGAATTCGCGCGGTTTGGATAACCTGCGAGAATCGTTACTTCGAGAGCATTCGTGACGGGTTTTCCTTCGATCGCAATTAGTGAATGTGCGCGCAGAAGGCAGCGGGATGCCTGAGAGCGTCTGTTCGGTAATTCGCCCGTAAATTAGCGCGCTTCAACTCGTTCTGGAACGTTTTCACGGCCGTGCGGCCTGCAAATTGGCGGAAAAACGAGACAGCTCAAAGTTTCGCTTAAGCGAAGCGATGTTTTCGGTGGCCGACGCGTATGAAAGAGTAAAAACCTTTCCGAGATAAATACGAGGCGTATCTGGCACTCTCGAGGTTGTTTTTTATGCGAGCGACGATTATGACTTGGATATATATGTTGATTGAGAAATATTCAGCTGCATTTTGAAAGTTTGCAATAATTAAATAATTAATCAATATATTGTAGATTTAAAATAAGACGAGCAGTGAGACTGCTGTTATTCTAATAGTTTGCTTCTCTGGTAATTGAGCGTATCTAATTTTCTAAATTAATTTTTAATCTTTTCAAAAATTAAAAATTAACTTTTAGCGCCCATTTCCTCTAATGTTCAATATTCTTATTTAATAGTCACATGTTTAGATAAAGAATTATTAAAATAATTGTAATGGAATAATAAAACTAATAACACTTGATATTATATGTATATCCATTACCAATAAAAAATGTTTAAGCTTCTTTTTAACGTAATATAAAACTTCTCCAGAATCGGAAATAAAAGTTTCTTGGTTTTTGTCTCCGCATTTTGAAATTTGAAATAAAAATTATCGGGTTTACATACTCTAAATTTGAGTTTACCTCGACACTATTTTTCATATCAATAATGCAACTTTGGAAATCTAGCGTATACGGTACGCGCGGAAACGAATCCCCCGTGCGCCTCTTTCCTTGGATATTCGCGAAGAAGTATGGCAGCGCGGTGAAACTACTCAGAAGTTATGCACGAGGTCGTAGAGGAGGGACGACGACAGGAAGAGTTTGCAGCGAAAGGAGAGTTAGGAGTAAACGAAGCCGCCGTTACATGTAACACACGTCGTAGCGAGCGTGCATGGTAAAATATGAGGGCTCTGTCACTTATCATCCCCCTTCTTACCCACGTCGTGACGACGGGCTTCCAGTGCCGTTAACGTTTCCATCGTCATAAACGCGCCCTGACACCTTCCGCACAAATATCAAAAGCACTTCCGTCCCTGTCCGCTTTCAACCTAATTTACGAATACCGTGAAGATAATTAGACATCGTAATATCTAGGAATCTTCTAAGGATAACTAACAAATTGTCGTACGCGCGGCAAATCCAGAAGGGTGACGAAGCCTTTTAAAAACTTCGTTTTTATTTCGAGCAGGTAATTGAATATTCTAATACAAAGTCGCAGAAAAAATGCAACCAAGCATTAATGATATCTATTTTCGCGCCTTATTATATAACACATCAAAGAGATGAGAGATAGTGATTTTTTCGAGAGAATTTATCGCGCTTTCAATACTTTACGGTGGAAATTTTACACGAACGAGGGGATTTTCAGCAATTTACTCCGAAATGCATGTAAAATTCTGTCAACCAACTTACGTAGCGAACAGTTGTTTGCCGAGCGTTTAAGGCCCTTAGCGGAGCCCTTTCGATCCTTTTGTCGCCCTATCTCGTCCGCCTTTAAATATTCATGAACGACCCGGAAATCTGCTCGTCCGCGAGACGCGTGCAATGGTCTTAATGCACTGCAAACGTGTTCTCGAGAAAGCTTTGTCGCCGCTTCGACGTCGCGATGCGCGTCACGCGGGAGCTTTAACCGCCCATCAAGCGACGGAATGACGACAAGGACGACTTGACTTGGCTTTGAGCCGCGCCTTAATGGCGAATTAAGATGTTAAGGCGATAAAAAGTAAGTGCATGCACGAGGAAGTAAATTGCAGCGCGTAAATCCGTTTATACGCCGAGCTCGAACGGGGCCCGAACTATTCTCTTAAATTCAATTAAAAATTTGTTTAATCTATCGATGAAATTCAGAAATCTTTTACTAAATCAAATAATAGTTTATTATATATCATACACGTATATTCTTCTTTTATAATATATAGAATATAATTAATATATGCAAAGCACAACCAGAGATAATAAAATAAATGCGATATCTTCGAAATAAGCGGGATCATGCAATAAGCCTTTATTGATAATTCGGATTATTGCGCGCGTTTCTGCACAAGCACGATGGCGGAGCAAACGAGATACATATCGGGAGCATAGCTGTCGCTACGAAATAATTTACTGAGACACAGATTATCATACCGTAAAATAATCCCGAGCGGTATATGCACGCTTCATTAGTACACGCCATTCATCGAGAGATTCCGTGCGTAGTAGTCAAGGCAAAATATACCGATCTAGCAAGAACCAAACGAGCGGACTCTACTATCCGAAGATCATTCAACGGGGCTCTTCGGGGACCCTTGCTTGAGATTATTAATGCATTTGCCAGTAAAGCAAATGCGCATCCGTAATGGCCGCGCTACCCTTGGATAGATTCGAGCCGCAAAGGCTGCGTCCTCGATCTCTCATCATGCAGCTCAGCACATGTTGACGTAGCGCTGTGTAAATCTTGCCCCGAGAAGCCGCATTTACGCGAATTACCGGTAATGTAAACCCGCGTTTGACTCTTTTTCAAGAGTTTTCTACAAATCTGATTAAAAACGATTTTTAATTTATACGTTATTTTAGCCCTCAAGTATACATTCGGCAATATTTTATTTTTCTTTTTTCATCCATTCTATGCATGGAAAAAAGTTAGTATATCGAAGTTTTATAAAATCGGTATCTTTTGAAGACAAAGACTTTTTGTCATCATATATAGTACCGTATTACATTTTACAACAAAAATTACAATCCTATAAATTCCTGCTAAATTAAATCAATAATAAGTTTCAATTCCATCCTAATTGCGACTATACATTTTCGCTGCATGTCTAAAGATGTTTGCCCACTGCAGATATCGTATTAACGGAACCATGAACGCTAAGTGCTTAGGACTTTACACAGCCCTCGGAATGTCGCCTCGGAGATTCTATAATTACGACTTCCTCGCGGAGTTTAATCCCCGATGGAAAAGGACGCTATGTGCAACGGTAAATGCCGCCGGACGAGCTTGCGCTTTCTCAATTTTGCCGGCGTTTTATCTTTTTGCTCCTCGGCGAACGGAAACGCAGAAAAGAAAAGCGATGGCGGAAGCAAGCCTCGTGACGACAACTCGATGGCAGCATAATAACGGCAGAAAGAATCGGGAATCGAACGAGACGTTATACACGATGCAGCATGAATTATTGAGCGGCAATAAGAAAGTTCTCTTCCGAACGATTTGATATTTTTCAAACTGAATGACTTTGAGAAAAATTGTTGTACGTATTGCTATTGCGCGTCTTTTTTGTTTCAGATTAACGCTGTGATTAATTAAAGAATTAAAAAATTTCAAAAAATTGAAAAGTAAAATTATACGTATATTCCTTATATCTAGAGACACGATAGATATATTTTTAAAAGTATTTTTTCTTTGGTATCATTGACACTCTAAAGAAGAAGTCATGTTAAGCATTATGAAATAATCTCTAGTTCATCCGCGATAATAACAAAAAAAAATTAATGCAAGTTAGGTTTTTACATAATTACGGAGATTAAACGCATCAAAATTATATAAGATTTCGTTGTAGTTTTTTGTGAATAATGAGCAAGTATCTAATGAAAAATGGAGAGAAAGAAGAAAAAAGGGAGAAAAAGAGAGTTATTCGTAGAATTTATGACGTTCTCGGTTGCCGTCGACAATTTACCTGCGTCCTTCAACGAATGGCAAACGGATTTTCACCATTTTTCCTGGATTCCTGGCGACATTGACGCGAAAGGCAATATCACGAATAATTGCGAATAGGACGACGGTTGCACTTTTGTGATCAACATATATTTGACAGCGGATGTTTGTTTCGTGCCATGCAAAATATACCGGACATGCGATCGTTCAAATTGATGGTGAGCCAATCAACTTGATCAACTTGTTCCAAATACAGAAATCCAATATCGTTGCTTTATCCAAGTTCGCTTAACTTTTAAGCGAACAGAAACAATCGACTGTTCGCCGAACTGAGTAGAAATTTTACACACATTTTGATTTAATAAATTTAATTAATTCTTGTATCTTCTATATCTCTTCTTTGAATACATTTTAAATAGAATACAATAGCATGGTGTATGTAATTATTTTTGTTATAATTCAAAAAATTGAATTGTGCACGCAAAGAGAAACGAGCCAATGAAGTTTTAATATTTTAACACTGCGCGAAAACCGTGGGCCTTTTAAGGCACAGTCGATTTTTCATTTACGATTCCCACGGGAATGGGTACAGCGCCGCGCTCTTAAAAAAAATTGCAACAATTCCGGCCCATGTAAGTGTAGAATCACTTTTTGAAACCTTAAAGATAATACATGAATTTTTATGTAACACAGAAACGCTTTCAAAAACCCTTTGAGACTTAAAAGTCCCAGGGTGAGTGCTATGGTGTCCGCGCAGTGTTATTCACGTTAAATATTCGCAAGTTGTGAATTTTTATGTTGTATTTTTGCCTCGAATATATATATATTGTATATGTTTGTTTATGCGGCACATAATATAACAAAAGCAACTGGATTGCACCATTTTTATAACTTTATTTAGAGTTTTAAATTTGTTTATGAATCCAATAATGGTGCTGCATGCAAAACATACATGAAACAAAACTTAATAGATAAAGTCATAAAGGCAAATGAGAGCCGTTTCGCTCGATGGACGGGCGACAATAACAACAAAACTCTTCGAGATATTTGAGGCAAAAAATACAACATAAAAATTCACAACTTGCGAATATTTAACGTGAATAACACTGCGCGGACACCATAGCACTCACCCTGGGACTTTTAAGTCTCAAAGGGTTTTTGAAAGCGTTTCTGTGTTACATAAAAATTCATGTATTATCTTTAAGGTTTCAAAAAGTGATTCTACACTTACATGGGCCGGAATTGTTGCAATTTTTTTTAAGAGCGCGGCGCTGTACCCATTCCCGTGGGAATCGTAAATGAAAAATCGACTTATATATATATATATATATATATATATATATATATATATATAAACTATGATTTCAGCGAAAAGTTAAATACTCATCAGCCATGTAAAACTTTTTAACACTGCATAGGAAAAGAGAAAGAGCGCGAGAGAAAGAGACTTTTATAAATATAACAAAAAATAAATCGATATTCAGAGTCCATTGTTTCAGAAACATTTTAATACAAGTTATTAACATTTTATTAAACACTGGTAAATCTTTCAAAGAGAAGAAGAGAGAAAGAGGGAGAGTAAACTCAAACGATTCGTGTATCCACGAATAAAGGTAAATTAATGCTTTAAAGAATATATTACTTTTATAAAATAATTTATAACGTTTGCCACTTATAAACTAGAATGTCGTATTTATTTCAAAAGCTCTTTTGCGAAATGTTTTGTTGAAAAATAAATGAATATGGATCAATATATATCAATATGTATCTGTCGCAAACAATTCAATGCTTGGCTATTCTGAAATTATATATTCGGCATTTTAAATAACTGAATTTTTTGTTTTATAATATCTCGGCGCGATACGTGTGTAAAGATAAGGCAGCATGTTGAAAAATTAAGAGATTTATAAAAAGTAACATATGTTAAATTAAGTATTTTCTTAAGAATATCTTCGCGCGAACGAAATTAACGTTTGTCTTTGCCACCCTATACGTTACGTGGTACATTCGGTCTCATTAAAGCATCTGATTGGCTCACCCGTGTACCAATTCATCGACCCATTGTCTCAACGATTTAATCCTGTTCTGCGAATTAGTCTGCGCGATCGAAACGGATTCTCTCCCTTTTGATGTATCACGGGCTCTAAAGGGATCTATCATCGGGCTACAAGATCTGGTGCAACGACCCTCGCGATCCTTCGAGTACTGCCAGGTTAATTACTGCGGCAACGGTAAGTCCTCTGCCGTAACATGATCTTATATAACGTAATGCAATCTAATGCTCGTGTAAGATGATTAGAGTATTACGCTATAAATTTGAGGTCTAAGAAATTGCGGCCCAAAATGCATGCGTAATCACCTATAAAAATCGCATAGTAAATTATTTATTACAGGATTCGCAGCTAATAGTGCTTAGCTAGCTTGATGAAAGCTGATGAGTTTATAAACCAAAATAGAAATTTTACAAAATCCATTACGTCCTTTGTTTTTAAATGTGCAAAACAATTCTCCATTTCGTGATAAAATATATACTGGTTCTATGCGTTTTTATATATTCTGTGTGTGTGTATAATTGTTTTCACAATATAAAACATATCTAATTATATATTTTTTCCTAATAAAAATAACTTATGTTGCTATAGCGGTATTTTTTTCTATATTATACTTTACTTTTTATATACATTAACGCGAATGATTTTATAATTAAGAAAATGTGGAAATACCACTATAAAATGACAAGGAATTATCACGCAAAAGAAATATTACAGACTAGTACAATTTTCTCGCGAGTAAATCTCATATGTAATAATACGGATTCTAAAAGAGATTCTAATCTTCAAGCTAAAGATTAAATGAATCGGAAACAAGAAAAGAAAATGTCAATAATATCGCGGCGATATACGTGCAAGTGTCATGCAACAGCTTACGCTGTGTTTGTCGATATCGCAACGGTATCATTTGAGCTTCTGCTCCGTGCGAGCTTTTCTAATCATTTATTTATCCCTTCTCATAGATGCATCCGATACTCAGCTTCCCTCATTGTGATATCCTAAACGCGAAAAGTGCAACATGACAAAACGTAGTTTCCTATAAAAGTAAAAAAAAATTTGCAAAAATGTTTATTAAGTTAGCGTAGACTATTCTCTGTTTTTTTTCACACACACACACACACACACACACACACACACACACACACACAAGGCTTTTAATACATTAAATAAATACATTAAATAAGAAAAAATGTATCGAATAATATCATTAGCGGCAAATAGTGGCGTAATTTAATTATTCATAATGCAAAAAATTATTCCATTAAATTCAACATTTAATATTTTATTAAACGTGCTAATGGAAATAAAATGAAAAAATTCCTTGCTAGAGCGAAATTATTCTTTAGATAGATGTACACGGTCGTTTTCTAAACATGGCTTTTATTTTTTAGTTAGTTTATAATGATAGTATCAATTTATAATTTTTGCGATAAATATACATCGCTGTATTTTTAGATTACAGAGAGATTTGTAGTTTTACAATGCTAAATTTTAATGAGTGTGCAGATTCTTGGATCGGTGAATAATCTTGAGTAACTCAATTCTTGAAACTTTCCTTGCTCTCGCGCAAGTTCGCGCTTTCGATTTTTCGCTACTTCAACAATCATCGTTCTTCCGTCAGAAAATTGGCGTAGAACTTATTCCTACCCGCATAAAATTGCAAACGGTAGACTTAAAAATAATATGTGATTATTCGGGATTTCCAAGAAGCATTGCAACTTACTTTATCGCGAACTGAAATCGCCTGCTGTAACTTTTAATGGTGCCCAATCTCGATCCATCGAAAATATACGGAAAAATGTCAGAAACAATAATACATTTTTATCTGGAAAATAAAAGTACCTATGCAAATTAAAAAATTGCCAAAAATTTTTAAGGTTATGCGAAATTATAATAAATAATCGGGTGATGATTGTATTACATGAATATACAAAGAATTACTGATTCAAATAATCATCTATCTAGATTTTAACTATACCTATCCCATTTTTATTTTCAATTATTCGAATTATTTCAGTACATACAAAATTCAAATTTGCTCTATTCTGAATTTCCTACAGTCGCATTCGCCACGCATAAGCCCGATAAAATGTTTTAATTTACGTCCGACGAATTTTTAATTTACCCCATGCAAATTTCTAATTTACGTCATCTAACTCGTCCGCCTCACGGATTTCATTTCAGATAAAGAAACTTTTCGTCCTCCCTCGGCCGACGTTTAACGAACTTAGCGAATGGCCCTGCAAAGTGGGATCTCTATATGAGATGCCTCGGGAAAAGGTAGTAAAAGTTTTCCGTCTCCCTTTCCGATAAATCCAAATGTCTCCGAAAGCTTTCGGTGCTTTGTTCACTTATAAAACGCTCCTTAAAACTGACGATTTGTAATTTATTCGATCATAAGGAGAAAAGAGAGCGGGTATCGTCGAAAAATGAATAAAAAGAAATTCCAGTGAAATTATTTGTTAATCTATTCACAGTGTTATCAGAGGAGTGAAACGATAAAGTTACGTAAACTTGAAATTTACGATTTAATATTTCAAGCCGCTTCTATATGTTGGCAGACAGGACGATAAAATTAGAAATTATGCACTTTGCTGCCGACTCTTTTAGAAGGTAAATTATTATGAGACAAAAGCTTGTTCGTATACAACTAAAAGTAAGAGACTTAATTACCAGCAAAATAAACTTATTGTTAGATTTTTTCCCGTCTAACGAGAAAATATATATATGGCAATGTGTGCCAAGTATTATTAATATGCCAAGATATACAAATACAATTATTCTTGCAAATCAGTTCGTTATACTTCACAATATTTTCGAAGCAGAGGAAATGGCTAATAAATATCGCGTTCGATAAATGTAAGGCGCAGATAATGGGAACGAGTGAACAAAAGCGAGAATTTCGAGTTTTATTCGGCAGTCACTTTATACGGCGGGGTAGCAGAATCTCTTCGTGAAAAAAGAACTTTACTGTTTCTCGACTCTTCGAGCTCAGTAGAAATCTAAATGCCGCGATTGGCAAACGGAGAAGGGCTGTAAGAATGAAGAATAGCCGGAGGAAATGAGACGCTTCGCTCACGAGCATTGCGCCCTGCAAGTCTGTCAGCGAAGGGTAGCTTTTGACTATAACTCCCGAAAGTGGCGAGGCAAGCGGGTTGAAACAATCGATGGTCTGCCTGCCTCCGCGTGCCGGGGGGAAAATTAACAAAATAATTCACATGCCACGGCGTTAAAAGCACCGACGGGACCGGTGCGGCGGCGGCGGCGCCGCCATAAACGCTGATGTGATTTACACAGGGTGTTCCTAAGTTCTCTCTCAGCGCGCCTCCATCCACCAGCTGCGCTGCCGTTCATCTTCAATGCCTAACGACTTCCGTGGTAGCTGCGTACGTAACTATAGCGTCAATAATTGCGGCACCTTAGTATGTACTGTCTATACGGGGATCGATATTGCGGTACACCGTTCGGAGATTGTTACTTTGTACACATATGGCGCGATTTGTCCCACCCCACGCGTATATACATATACATTTATGGAGGGATTTAAAACTAAGTCAAAAATTTTCAAGACAATTTAAAAAATTATCATTTAATTTAATTCAAGCTGAAATATTCGTATTTTGTCTTAGTTCATGCTCTATTTGTTAATTTCTTTTTCAAGAAAGAACTGACGCGCCAAAGATGCTGCTTTTACTGGGAGGAAAAAAGGGGATTTGTGTGTACCTTAATAATTTCCTCTTAGTGATACATGGGGTTTACAGCGAGTTCATAATTTACCAGACTCACCACAAGTATGAAGTCATGCGTAAAATGGACTTTAAAATTACAAACTTAGTTCGCTCTTGCTCGGAACATCATTACAACCCAATGTTCCAGAAATACAAAAGGCAACTTGCGCAACAGCAGTTTTCGAACTAACGCGAAGCGTCGCATATTTTCTGAAATCGTGGAGTTTCGCGAAACATGGATATGTCTTCCTGGGTGTTGCTCGCGAAATAAAAAGCACATACAAACGCGAGTCGTGCATGCGAAAGGAAATAGTGAAGAGCGCTATCAGCAATCCCGCGCCGTTTCTTTCAGTAACAAATGAGACGCGAGTTTCCTGCGCGTTTTCCACGGAAGTGGAAGATGCATAATACTTCAATGTTCAGCACGATGGAAATCGAGTGCATGGCCAGCGAAACACCGGTTCCGAACGAGTAACGAGAAAGAAGCTGGGTAGACGGAGGATGCACGCGGACAGACGGAGATAGTGCGAATTAGGATATAGAAAAATCGATTTGGACGAATGCAGTTCTCGGCGTGCACCGACAAACTGTTTTGTCAAATTACGCGATTCGCGCTCGAGATGAAACATTTCGTTATGTCCACCATGTCATCAAACATTTCATTGTGACAGAAACTATATACCAAATAACTTTCATCCTCCTCTCCTGTCGTACCGTGCGCCGATTCACTGCATTCGATTCCGTCTCAATTACGTCGTGCAACATATAAGACAAACTATACGAGAAATCACAACGATTAATTGGATTAAATTTATCCCCTCGTTGGAATTGCTTTAAAAGAAAAATAGAAGAATCAGCGTATATATACAAGATTCGAGTGAAAAATAGCACATACTTAACTAGCACTCTTCGCATCATATTTTCTGAAACCTGATGTGAAGAGTTAATAGCACTTTTATCATTTAATATTGTTTTCTCTTACCCTTTTAATATTGTTCTTGGAAAACGCGATAGCCCGCGTAAAGGTTTCGCGCATCGAGAGTAATATTCGCGCTTTCTTAGGAGTCTGTTTTCTCGGGATAAATTTCAACGCGCGCGGCGCGATACGCGCGGCGTTAAGCGGGGCAACACGGCAATGCACTTAGGATAATGCTCAATTTTTAAGCTCGGAGCGAAACTTCCTTGTTATTACTGCGCGATTGAGACGCGTTATCCCACGTCTCGTATAAATCATGCAAGTCGCGCAAAAGGGAATTTACGTTCGAGTTCGTCAGCCGTCTCGAGAGATCAATGTTTCCAATGTCAGCGATCCTATATATGTATAATGTGCTTTGGCGTTCGAATATATTATTCACGTTTGCTTATAATTTTTCTATCCGTGTAAGAGAGACCGCGTATCTTTTAATAAGCCACTTTTTCTATCTTACGGAATACCGATTGCAATTATTTTATTTTTAGTTGTTTTGTTCATATTTTTATAAATCACACATATTTCTAAAACATCTACGAATAACATGGGACTTCACACCCAATTTGACCGACCTCCCTCGTCTCGTACTACTACTTTTTTCTCGTGTGTCAAAGAGAAGCAAGGGGAACGATCAATCAATCACACGCGATCGAGCGTACGAAGCGTCGAGCGTATTAACGTTTAAAAATCGATAACTTAATGGCCCCGATGGCCATCCGGCGCGGTCGCGAACTCTTTCCTACCTTGACCTCGGCCACCACCGATGACCTTTCCTCTTCGCCGCGCCGCCACTTCCGATCCCTGTCTCCATCCGGCCGATGGTTCCTCACGATGAGGCCGTTCAGACTGCGATAGGAGAGCAGCCGGCACATATCGCTGGTGAGATCGGGCAGGCGATCTTTGTTGCAATCGCAGTGGAACTTGCGCTGTAGCATCGCGCGACACGCACACACACGTATTCAGTCTCCTGCTCACCTCGCGTCGTCTTTGACATTCACCATTTTTCCCCAGGTTGATGATAAACCTCGAGACCACTTCTCGATTAAACTAAAAAATTCGACGCGCCGTTCTCTTTAATTCACAGAAGAAGAATTCGTTGTTTTTGTATTATTGCGATAAACATATTATTGCGCTTTCGCTCAGAATATTAATTGGATTATTTATTAACAAATTAACACGTCGCATGATAAAAAAACGTTATCGAGAAATGCATTAATCAGCGCAGTTGAAACTAGATATGGTATATTTATACGAAACATGTTTTTCGACCATTGTGACATACTTTGATGATAATACCTTTGATCAATAAAATACACGCTGTTTTATATCTCAAAAGGGTATTTCCAAATAATAATTAAATAATTACTTGTTGTTTATTAGCGTATAAGTAATTTGTAAATTCCAAAGAAATTGGCCGGATTTACAATGCGTCGTTAAACCGTATATTTCTTGTCGATTCGCCGTAAAAACACACGGACGCTCGAGGATTGGGAGAAGAAACGGAGAGCAAAGAAGTAATTCACAAAGAAATTGTCAGAAAAAAGAAAAATATCGTTAGAAATTCCGAGAGAAACTGATTGCTGAAAATGGATTATAAATTTAATGTTTCATTATTCTTCTTAATATAAAATAATTGTTTCAATTGGCGTAAACAAAAAGTAAAAAAGTAAAATACTGGGAATGAGTGCGTTGAGCACGCGTTATATTCCTTGTACTGCTTTTACATGTTGATCTGTTCGGGAAGTCATTGATTATCCGAATGCTTATGTAGAATAATTATATACAATCAGGTATTTAATTAATTTAATTTCAAACATGTGTAAAATGTTATTATTGATGACTCTTGTTTTACATCGATTTCAGAAGTGGCGATTCGGGATAATTAAATTCCTAAATAACATTTTATAGTCACCGAATCGCAATCGAGCTGATGGCAATCAAACTCGTTTTACAGTTAGTCACGAAATTGATAAAATGTTTTATGAGAAAAATTTAAAATTATTTAAATAATTGTTTTTTTTTATTATATTGAAAAGAATAGAAAGGAAAAAGAGAGTTGGCACGTAAAAACATTTTTATAAGTTGTAATACTATCAGATAACATATATGAATACCAATAATATATTTCTAAAATTATGCAGACCTATATTTAAATAATTTTGTAATGTACAAAATACTTGATCAATATATTTCGCAATTTATCTTTTCTATTATGTATATAAAAAGTCGAAACGATACACTGTCAATAAATAATTAACAGAGGAAACTATCGTGATAGAGCATGGGAAAGAATTTAACGAGTGTCGGGTAAAAAGCAGCCGATAAAGTCAATGAGAATGTATTCCTGCATTGTGACGAAACGACGCAATTCAATCGAGTGCAGTTACAACACGATCGCGTAAAATTGGGACGATCGAAAAAGATGTCTCGGGGCTACGCTGCTGTTTGGCACCGTTCCGCGTAAATCGGCGAAACCACTTTTCGCTTCGTTCACAGTCCGGTATTTACCGACTATGCCTTTTGCTCGCTTTTTTATACCTCAAATACTTACAAACGGAATCCTATAACGATCGGTATAAAATAAATTTTAATAAGTGTGTCTTTAAATGTATCGAGACAAATGAAACTCAAATGATATTATATTAACAACCGGGTAAATTTTCAAATGCATTAAAAAAATTTATATGCTTCTAAATGAGCTTTTTAAATACCTGAGATATGTCCCTATTATTCTTGAATTTTTCACTTTTTCTTTTAATGTAAAGCAAACTTTATATATGCTCGAAAAATTTTTCGATTTAATTATATCCTGTCTTATCTAAGCATATGTTGAAATATACACGCACTGCGACAGTTTAAAAAACGTGGCACAAGTATAATACATCCATCAAAACAAATGTATTTTTTATTTGATTTTGTTACTGCAATTCCTGGCGATTCGACCGATGACCCACGGGAAAAAAAAACAATGAAAAATACACGGCTGCTTTTCCTGGGGCGGTTTACTACCCGCGGGAACGTCGTGAAAAATCGCGCGATGATCCACGAACGACTGGAGAGCGATGTCGAGCCGCGGGCAGTTCGTAGTTCGACGTTCGAGAAACGTTTAAAAATATCCGGGAACGTGAACAAGGTCATTTTGGGAAGACAAGGTGCGGAGGCCTTCGGAAGGTTGGAATTTACATAAACGAGGTCGAGAGCACGACTAACTCGGTGTGTGCAATTTTAGATGTTGAAGAGAATGTCGGCGATTAATTTCTTCGATACTTTATATTCAACTTACAATAAGTAATCTATAATAATATATGTTGTTACACGTGTAAAATAATTCTTTCAGTTGCAATATAGCGTCGAACTTTGTATACACTAAATGCCATGAAATTATATATTCAGTTTTTATTTTTTTAGCGTCATATTATATATATTTTACATTTATTCTTTTTTTATTTTTTTAGGACATTATTGAGTTTTATATCCACGGATTATGTAACATAAATTATTTATTTATATGGATGTTTATAAAAGCCAGAAGCACGATAATTCTACGAAAGATTTAAAGTATATAGTTCTTCCATCGTGCATCGTGCGCGTTGATTTAACAATGAATAATTACGTTTTTATGATCATGGAACTTTATAACGAATAAAAATGCGATAGGCATCACTCAGACACGGCAATGAGTTATAGAGTCACAAGTTGCAAGATTTAGCAATTTATTAAAATTATGTTCAGACGAAAAACCATTCACGTTATCGCGTACTTTATGGCGTGAATAATGCGATTGTCGGTATATATACAAAGATTACGTTTTACATTAACATCTCTCCTATAGAATGGTTAAACTTTTCACTTCTCAACATTAGCAAGCATGTATTTTTGTCTTTGCAGACAACACAAATTTTCAATTTTTATTAATTAGATTTATAACTATAGTATTATTAGTGGTAACGGGATTCTGGCGAATCTATTCCATAATATTACCCATTTGAATACATAAAATCTATTCCGTTTAATCATTATATCTGGATTCGTGTCTTCCTTTCAAAGACAGAGTGCGGAAATGAAGCACGGAATTACGCGCGCCTCGGCTTCTTCTCATCGACTTAGCGCGTTGGAACACGATATAAAGGATAATCCAATTTCGGAGGCTTTCTCTCCCGTGATAGCGGGTCGGGAAAAGACAAGGGCAAGCTCATAAAGTTCGGGCCCACGGGAGCGAAATACTCCGCCGGGCAACAACCCGAAGAGAAAGATGAAGAAGAACGAAGATTTTCTGGAAGATTACGGATGTAATACGCATTACGCAACTCAGTCTCTTTGCCCGTTTCTGCTAACGATCCTAATTACTTCGCTTACATCGACGTTCCTATATAAGATTGCCGCTGAAAAAAATTCACAGATTCTGTAATCTTTACTCAACGGACTCACTGTTATTTTAATCTAAATATATTGACGAATTAATTAATCTTATTTATATATTTAAGCTTAAGCTTAACAAATTAATTAATGCTAATAATATTTATAGCTGTTGCATAGTATTTTTATGCCCATATAATCAATTTAATATTAGGATATGGATTGTTGGTAAAGAATTTAATTGACTCTCTCAACTCATTTGCCAGAGATTGTATATTTTGCGAAAGACCGAAATTCCGCGTGTAACGGACGGCAATTAAAGACGGTTGCGGTGCAAGATAATCCGGGAAATTACAAATTCGTTCGACTCCCTTTCCATCCTTTGGGACAATCCTAATTAACTCGGTGCTACCACACCCCGAAGAGGATATCCTTCGTTCGCCGGTTCACGAAAACGTGCTTGACGATCTAGTTAGTTCGACCCGGAAATTTGGTGCTGTCCCCAACGGAGCCGGTGTAACACAGCTTGCACAAGGTGCAATTTAAATAGAGTTGGGTTTTAGATGTCCGAGGTAAAACTTTGCTGTGTTGACAAATTAAAAAATATATAATAGATACCTATATAAATAAATAAGTATAGTGAAAGAAAATGTTGGCTTCTACCTTATCAAGATATCGTAAAAATTTAAAAAATATGTAATGTTAAATTTTTCTGATATTGAAAAAAGAAAGCACTTTTCCCTGTTAATAATTAATCACTTTTTAATGTGTTGATATCGTTACGAATATATGTATATTTAGCTTCTAACAGAAACTCATTCAAATTAATTTAATTTAATTTAATTTCGTTAAAATCGTTAAAAACAAATAAATCAATTTAACTTTCATTAAATATAATTAATGGTTGTAAAAGCTACGTTATAAGAATAATATTCTATATCTTCTTATTTCTTATTCATTATTGTAACACTAATTAATTATTTGTGAAATGATTAGTTATATATCAAGTATTCGCAAAGTAAAAAAACGAGGGAAGGAATAATTGATAAACCTTTTGCGCGAACATGTGAAAAATATCTAGAAGCAATCCTCGACGAAAGATCTCTTGTAGAAAGTAAAATATTGAGAATTTCACTTCAAGACAAAATTGAGGTGTTATACTCGTATAACGATCGTCGATCATGAATATCCGGCAACTGCTACGAGGAAATAATCGCGATTCGAATACCAGCGGCTGCTAATGAAGACAAAAAACATGAAAACGGAATCTTTGCGTTAATCAGGAAATGTCTGTGAAGTTAATGAATTCTTCTTTAGCAAATGGCACGAGGCGCCGGCTTGATAATCATCCTAGTAATTATCCTTGCGCTAATTATACATATCCCTAACGAAATTCTGTCGACGTAATTAATATTGTATAAGCATGGTTAATGTCATTAACCAGAAACTGCTAATGTACATACAGTTACTACAATTGCATACGTAATTTAAGGTGTGATTTGCGAAGCTACGTGCTTTGCTTCGAATAATAAAAGTATTCGCTTTTTTTCTATCATAAAAATATATCTATACCATGGCTTCAGAAGAGATAAAGAAAAAGAGGAAATTTAAATTTGAGATACTATGTTATAAAAAACTTACATGCTCGATAATTATAATATACATTAATTTTGATTACAATTATTTTTACTGTACCTCGGTTACTCTTGAAAAAAAAAAACAATTGTGACATTTCGAAAATCCGCGGCAGTCATCAGTTGCGTTTGGACACTGAAGTTTAAAAAATGCGAGGAAAACTTTAATATCGCGAGGGAGAGAACATGCGCGATGAGAAGTTATCGGGAGACGCCCGCTACAAAAATAAAAAAGTTCCCGATTTATATTTCCGCCGCTGATGAAAAATAGAGAAGCATGTCTCGTGCACCCCCGCGCATTGCAAAGTCCGAAGTTTCTTCGCGACAATACAACAGAGTTACGTGCAGCATCTTTCCGTTACAACGTTTCGCGGCTTTGATCTTACATCCCTGACACATTCCACGTTTCTAACGCGCCACGTGCCATCGTCGTCGCATTGCACGTAAGAGTTGTAAAAACGCCAATTCATAAACTCAGTCCGCAGCAAAGCTGAAAGCTTTCTTTTCGTACCTAGCCGCTTAACTTAATAACATCGCGAACGAAACACGAACGAAAGCTTAACAGGGAATTAAAGCAGATTACGTCGCCTGTGAAAAATGAAAAAGTTTTCTAATTAACAGCGAAATTTCTTCCCGGAATCGTCAGTGGCCGCGGGAACAATTCACGAGTTTGAAATAATTCGTTGAGGAGGAAATAATCTTGTCACAGATGCATGGTTTTGTTATCTCGCGAAAATCATTATATAATTTCGTTGCGCAGTAATAAATTATCAATTTATCACTCATTGAAGATTCTTCGATATAATGCACAGATGCCTGCAATTACGAATTCTAATGAAGACATACGAAAGTTTCATGGATAAAATTAAGAATCTAAACGGTTCTAAACTACTATTTCTGCGCGAGACATCCCACATTTATTCTCACAAAAACAGTTTATTCCAAATAAATTAAAATTATATAATTTTGCCTCACTGCGTCGTTGGTTCACAAACGGAGTACCATATTCAGATCAAATATTGATAATTTTATGATCAAATTTTCAAAGGATTTTAATGCTAGATTTTCATAATATACAGTATACATAATTTATACAAATTAAATTTATGGATATTTATTTAATATATGTGTATAATGTGTGTAATTCAATTTGCTCCAAATTTAGCATCGGTTTTTCGATGCCGGAACAGATTCAGGTACGAAACGAAATGTATATTCGCGTGAGAGAAGTCAGGCTGGAGTTACGGATTTCGAGGTAAAAGCAAGCGCGAGCGGGACGCGACGAGACGCGATGCAAGTACAAGAATTTCGAAGTCCAAGCCCGTACGTAACGCAATGTTCCCGCAATCCGCTTATTCCGGCCCAGAAATTCTTGCCACCGTCCGGAAACTGCAAACGGTTCGTGCCCTCGCGCGACGCGACGTTCTCGCGCATTTCTTTCGCGGAGGGAAACAGCCATCCGGTCGCGCGCAGTCGTTGCTGACCTAATAACGTTATCGCGTACACCGCGGGGAAACAATGAGCGCGATGCATCAAAACAAACGACGGCGACTAGACGCGCCGAGGAAATTACTGGCGTCTCAATAAGAAAGGAAAATTTCATTCTTCTCTTGTGCAAGCGGCTTTATCGCGCCTGGAGTATAATAATTTTCTCTCTCGCGCAAAATTGAGGTAACAATGGAGTACGAGCGAGGATAAATAACACCCGAACTGACTCTATCCAGTCCACCATGGGAATTCCTGGAGATTCTTATTAAGATTCCGCTATATCCGTCGCGGGCAATCTATCTTAACCCGTTTGCATTTCGAAATTTTACTCGTTCAGAATGTTAATTTAACCAAAATTAATTATATTTTAACGTTATCTCTTTTTTTGTCGTAACTGCATGACGTCTGTAATTTTTTTTTTAGAAAGTATAATCGATTTTTACTTCCGAGGAATAAGGATGATCTGACGAGTTAGCGAAGATGGATAATGTGCTGATAAGACGATTATACATGTGAAAAAATAAAATCAGCGGATTTTACGGCAAACTTATGTTCCGTTACACCAGCGTATAGATATCACAGAACAAACGGTAACTTCGCTTAAAGACAAACATTTCGCGGAAAACTTTTCAAGCGCTTGTGCCAGCTGCCGTAGTAAAAAGTTATATCGGGAACTTTTCTTCGGGATCCTAATATCCTACGAGAGACTCTATCATTTAAGACAAATCTGGCGCAATCGTTTCGGCCAGATGCACTTGACTCTTTTAACTTTCCACTGACTTGACTGGAGCGAAATAGGCGTAACATATCTATATTTCTAAATAAATAATAACTATAATAGCAGAAAATAATGTGTATAGGCTCATGGCACAAAACGTCCTAATTTGAAGAAGTAAATTTTCCATCTCTAATTATATTTTCGCAATATTAATTTTTGATTTATCCAAAATTAAAGTTCTACAATTTCTTTTGGGCAATATAAAAAAAATAATATCTAAAATTCAAGCAAATTCCGTCTATTAACAATTTTTACTACGTTCTTTATCACAGCAGTCTCCACAAGATTTTCACATCATCGAATATTCAATAAATATAGCACGGTTAATTACTCGCGTTGTATACGTTGTACGAGAACTAGCGATGCGTGTGTGTTGTATACCAGCATATTTACGGTCGTCGCGCATTCTGTCTGGGCGTTGCCGATAAGATCGTTAAATTCCGCCGTTCTCTCTAATCACGGTGCATCACCGATGTTAAGCTACGAGCGGGTGTTGAATGCGATAAGTGCCACACACGGATACCTCGGCGCCCCCGGATGAGTGTTGCGCCGGTCGGATGAACTTGGTCCGTAAACAGACGATGCGCACAAAAGCTCATATATACGCCGTCGTTGAGCCACCTGCGAAACGGCAGGCGCTGTAAAACGAGCGCGGAACCTATACTGCCGATACTGCGGCCTCGTGCGTGCGGCGACGCAGCACCGCGGGTCGTGACTCGCGGCAAATTAATTGGCCCCGATTATCGCTCTCGCCGGGACGTTGCTTCAATTAGTGTCGCAGTATACGTACCGTGGATGCACCATGCACCTGCATGAAATTCCGACGCGCCCGCCTTTCGCACTCGTAATCGAGAGACGTGCGCGCACGTGCACGAGACGTATGTACGCCTCGCAAATACGAAGTGCAAGATCATTACGAGTAGAACCATCTCCCTTTCGACATAAAAAATTTCAGAGTTAAAAACGTCATATGTTAAGACGTTTTAACATATTTAATTTTTAAATTTCAGTATATTTGCATTATTTTTGCTATAGTTGTATTTTTCTCATTTCTGATGTATTTTCAGTAGTTATATGTATATACGTATAATAAAATATCTTTTGCATTTCTTTAAAAATAAACGCTTTTGTTGTTATTACTGCTTGGGATGTTAATTTTCGTACATATTTCTTTGCGATTTGTAATTCTAATAATCAGACAAAATTACATAAAGATTTATGTAAATGTAAGAAAATAGTTTTATTTCACCACAGAGATTTTTGTGCGTTGCTTTCCGGTGAACTTAACAACGTTACGCACGTACACATTGGTACATATAGAATCGTCAAAGACTCAAGGGGATTTGCATCGCGGCCTTTCGATGACTCGTTATTTTTGCTAATGGTGACATTAGCCGCTCAAAAAATTACGATCGTTACAAGCTACCGCTCGCTCGCCCGACGCGCAAGGCTAAACGATGGTGAGATGAAATCGCGAAAGCGTGAACGGCAGTGGTAAAATGCGCTCTAACGGTTAACTATCGACTCGAGACAAACTAACGACGAAGTAACGACGAGACGTACAACGATGGCCCGCGCCAATTTTCCAGGACGCCACGGAATAATTGCGGCCGGAACGGCCGAGTATAATGATTATCGCATCGTCACGCGATGCCGAGATATATCCGGTAAGATATATTCTACGTGCTCTCGTGACAAGGCAAGGCGCCGATAAGAAGTATACCGGAAGCCTGGTTCACCGATAACGTCACGTAAAAGATATAAGAAATGTTAATCCTCATTGCCTCTTATATATCTATATTTTGACCCAAATAATCATTTATTCCTTTTACTTATTTTACGTTACTTGCTAAAGTGTAAATAATTGCTCGCAATAATCGTATTTAAATTATAATTCCAATGCATGACTGCGCATCAATCGTGGATTTTAAATGCATTTCTGCAAAATGCCAATATAGAATTTGATTATAGAAATGCTTCGCATTAAAAAAAATTCTGTTATTTTGTTAGAAAATAAATGTTGCAATTAACACTAGCCGCACGCTATTGTTTACCTACTGTGCAAACTGACGTTGCTCGGAAGTAATTATATTTCTAACGCGCATCAGCTGCGAAAATTAAATCACGTAAATTCACGTTAATTTATCTCGATACTATCGCACAATGTTTAGTTCGAGCACGATTCAAGCGCGCTTAATCGAGCGTCAGCTGAGACGGTCGCAAATTACACGACGCGATTGTTGGGGAATGGCGCGCGACACAATGCGGAAAACTCGACGGTGAGTACCGCTGACGTAAACCTCGAAGCATGTTGACTTTGCATCGAATGGTTTCGACCATTCACTCCTCGTTATCCATTCCGTCGCGAATGCTGCGTTTCGATAAGCCGGCTTGAGTATCGTGTATAATACCGAAAGTTTCGATATAGCTGAACAGCGATACGCCACGGTTTTATTGAAAAACAAAATACGAAAGAAATTTCCCTCAATCTCCCAACATTGTAAGGTTTCACAAATCTGTTTTTATGAAATTTATAGTAGCCAAGTTATTATTAAAATTAATCAAAATTATTATTTTCTTTCTACGGCATACAAGACTTTACTTTAGCAATAAGATAATAACTGCTAAATTTTTCGGAAATACTTTTTGCTTTATCTTTGAATGGCTACTTCAATGTAATCCTAATAATGGCAATTACGTTTGATGAGCGCGCGTGTTATGGTAGAACAGCAATTTCATGAAACGGTTAGCGCCGCGAATCGTGCTTGCATGACGAGTGTTCATGGAAAGTCATAAAACGGAGTCATGTCTCGAGTTCGCGGGTCAACTTGATAGATTGTACGCGTAACAACTTTTCGGCACCACTTTCGGCTACAACTGCGACAAGTACTGCAAAGCGAGTTGTCGTTCAAATCGTGTCGAGGTTTACGTTGACTGTATAAGCTGAATAATTGATTTAAAGCATCCCAGGATCTCTTGGGATCTTTAACAAGATCAAGTTATACACATATAGTGGATTGAAGCATTTCTTCGAAGCTTGATTGTACACAATTTTTAAATAAAATATGGTAGTTTTAAATAAATATTTGATTGGTAATAAATTATCAATTTAAAAGTGTTCAAAAATAATTAGTTGTCGTAATACTTGACTATTTACAGTTAAAGAAATTTAGTAGATATTGTAGCATCAAATAAATACGAAGTTAAAGTTATAGTGATTAATATCTTAATAGCCGGATATAATTTAAAAAAATGTAAAAAGAATTAAAATCTGTACAATTTTATAAATGGAAAAATTTGTTTTAAATAATTCGATGATATAATTGATTACATCGTGCGAGATTGTAAATAAAATAAAAAATGTCAGTCGCGTTGTTTGCATGCTGAAATATCCAGCAGAGTGAAAGGAACAGTAAGCACTCTCCGCGCGACCTAAAGTGTAATGGCAGAAAATGTATGGTCAACAAATGTGAATTCTGATGTTCCAGCGTAGAAACTTCACTCATGTTAATGTTGGCAAAAGTATTACGAAATGATACTATAATACGAAGTACGCAACTCGCATGTTGAACGAAGTATTTTGCGAAACATCTCGTTACTAAATAAAGTAAAGAGAACAAATAGGATTTAATAAAGATTAATGGTACAAAGAGGAAATGTGGCTCGATCCACATGAAAAAGAATTTTCTTATAAAATCAATAAACATTCTCTTTCCCCATCAAAAGTATTCCATTACTAAATTAACTCTTAGTTTATATTAAAGGGAAATGTAATCAAATATTTTCTCATATTTAAAACAATTTTTAATAATACTTTTTCACTGTTAAATTCACAAAGCAAGCGATGAGAGAAACGGGAGAAAGGAATCTCGGAGAGTATGTAGCACGCACTTTCAGATCGTAATGCGGCATTATAACTCAGTGACGGCCAACGTCATGCCATTATTAAAGTGGATGCAGTGAGAGGTAGCGGTGCTGCAAAACGTTACCGAATAATCAACGCGCGTCCGCGCGTTCTCGCAAAACGGCGCGCGGCTAACGAGAAACTTGGACACAAAATTATGTGCAGGTCGAAAGCGTTCCGGAAACTACCTTACGGATTTTCCCGGCGCGGCAAGATTCCGCCCGAAAGCGATCGTATTCGTCGGCCGCGGCGAAACTTGCAGCTTGCAGCCGATCTACAGTAGGAACTTGCGACTCTCCGAGAAGAGATTGCACCCCGGCACACTCGGGCTGTCCGCTCGCGGCAACGCGAACGTCGCTATTATCGTCGCTGGCTGCACCGCTGGCCACTCGTGCGCGTCTCGCGGACGGAATGACGTTATTAACGAGCTCGTTATCTTGCCAAATAATAACTGCCGTGACGAACGACTGCGCGTAATAACCGTCACGATAATTGCGGAGACAAAGCGGCCGGGACAAATTCCCAGACGTGAGAATTATGCATTCTCGCGCGCCCGCTGCACTGGCAGCGGGTTAATCTGCGCGCCGATAACGGAGTATATTACCTTCCGCTGCCTGATAAGAACTAAACGAAGACCTGATAAACTAGACGAATATACAATTTGTTTCATTTCCTGTACGTATATGACGGTTTTAAAAATTAATTAAATTTTTGTTCAATTTTTGCAATTATAGGTAATGCTAATTTATTACTGCAGGGGAAATACATATTATAGGAACGCTGCAGCATTATGAGCATTACGTTAAAACGAAAAGTTCGCAATTATTAATTAAGCCAGAGTTAATAATGCTAATTAACATCCTACGCAAATAATAAATTAAAATTTTAAACATTAATATTTTACATTAATATATAATTACTGTCAAGTGATAAAGAATTTAACTTGGATGTTAAAGAGTTGGGCGTGGAAGTATCTTACAAAGTTCTGAATTTGCAAATTACGTTGCACACGGACATCGAATAAACTTGATTTAACTGTGAAAGAAGACTCACACGGCTAATTAATTCTGCATGTATCGTTTCAAGTTGCACGATCGTGCAGGACTGCGCTCTCATCTGGATACCAATCAACTCATCTCATTTCCGTGCAATCTCCACCGTAAAGTTTTTCGTTCGGCAAATATGGTGTACGTTACCGTTCAGATACGCAAAAAGTGCGAATATTTGATCGAACAGTAATTATCAAAATTATAGGTATACATTGCAAGAATCATACTGCAAAAACCGGGATAATTAAATTACCACTATTACCAGTGATTTAATAAATCCAAACGTGCACGGAACTCGGAGGTTAAAGATTCGCAAGTCCGAAATTTTTTAGATTTAAACACGGTTTAACAAGAAAGTTACTTTTAGAATATGATTATTATGATTATTATGTGATTAAGTGATTATAACAACAAAATATGCATTTTATTGTTAATAAAGTTAGTTTGTTGATTAAAGCAGTCGTAAATGGTTCAATTTACTATAACATTTATTATAAAAAATCAGCAACGCTTCTCACTAATTTGTCAGCGAGAACGATACTATTTCAATCTATTGTTACAGGCAGACCTGTCGCGTAATATATAGCACCACAGAAAATTAAACGGCGCCACTAATTTTCTCTTTTGTGCAATATCGGCTTTACGAGGGGATTTCCGTGTTTGTTTGTGGCGGCCTTTACACGCACGAAAATCTCGGCTAACGATGCAAGTTAGCCGAGGGCCACTCACATAACGAGATCCCATACACACACGCGCAAATTAAATAGCCAGGCATATGTGCGAGCTCTCGGTCGTCACGACAAAATCTAAACAGGATTTGAAAGCTTTCACGTGAAAACTACGTTTCTCACCGAGGTCCGGAAAAGCGACGTCGGGTTTAATGTAAAGCTCGCGTCTAACACAGCGTAACGTTATACATGCGCGACGCGTGACAAAGCAACGCGAAATGCGTTTGTTTACGAAGAGTAGAAACTACGTTATATATCGAAAGCGATTCTAAATGATTTTATGTATGATTTGTACTCTAATAAATTAATGTTTGTATTAAAATCTTCAATCAAAACTTCATAATTTTATAGAAAAAAATAAATAATTCTAGAGTTTATTTATGGTATATAATTCGATCTTACATTCATTTACTAAGATTATATAAGGAACACTGATCCACCAATTGTGCATATGTAATAATTATGTACATTATATATTAAAAAAAAACATTTTTATGAAAAAGAAATAACTATAACGCATTTATAAGATAAATTAATAATCCACAGATCTGATTAAAATCTATAAATAAAAGTACATTTTACGTATCTAGATTTTCTTGAATGAAACTGTGATAATACGAAAAAATAGGGTGCTCCCCCCTTGATATCTACAAAGTATCATAATCAGTAATCAAATGTAATTTTAACGGTTACTCGAGTACATAATTAGTGCAAATCGGATCGTTTAATTATACGATAGAACGTGCAATCCGTGACGATAGCATTCGCGATATCGGATCTTAACTGATCCGCAAGAACACACGGCCTCGATCGAAACCGGCCGCGCTCGCACGCACGCACCGCGATTGATCCGCGAATATATATATGCTCTCCGTGTATAATCCACGATATTGAAATGTCTGATTAAACAGGAATATTGCGTTGCGCTCCAATGCGGCGACGCTCGGAATGTCGTTGTATTGCGCGTATTGTAACGTCGGCATATCGTTATGTCGCGGCACGTGAAAATTATCGATCAAATGCCGCGCGATGCCAATAATATAATTATCAATCGCGTATCAATTAAAAGCACGTGAAACTTTAACAATCGTGCGAGAAATGTCGTTTGAGTTCAACGTATCGCATGGGTAATTGTTTGCGTGATTGACGTAATCGCAATTTGTGCAGTAGCTCATGCCGCTGCAAGATATTGATGTTTAACTACCGGTATATTTTCAATAATGTTATTAATAGAATTTTTAAAATCTATATGATTATTTAAATGTCTTTCCCTAAATTTCTTTCACTTGAACAATTTTTTACAATAATTATTTTTTTTAAATGTAATTACTTTTCTCCCCTAGTGTGCCTATACACATATAAATTTTGCAAGATGTCAAATTTTAATTACTTGTACATTTATAAATCTTTAATTAATTTCGCAAAAATTATAACAAATCAAGTCGGTATTAAATACCCCACAAAAGATCAATTTCAAATATTTTGAAACATACGTCTATAAATCATTAATTAATTATGCGAAAATTATAACAAATCAAATTGCTATTAAATAACCTGCAAAATTTTAGTTTTAGATCTTTTGATATAGATTAAAGAAAATTAATCTTTCTTATATACCTATAAGTATATAGAATGTACCGGAATTCCCGAATGGCACAATAACAGATTTCTCAATTGGATTTAGTTAGACATTCGGTTTTTATTTACGGGCATCGACACATTCCTGAAGTCGAGTTGATCGGTCTCTCTCGCGTCACGTTATTGCTTCTCGATGCAATCTATTCGCAAGTAAGAGTGCACTCGCGTTGCATACCGATGTGCGGCGCCGACTCTCGTTACGCACAGGGGGAGAAACGAGTTTACAGTGTGCAGAGTTTACAGGGCGACACACGCTGCCGTTGCACGTACGTCGCGAATCAAGACGATGACACGTCAATAAATCATTCACGACAACGGCCGGGCGGTTCAACATTGTCCCGGCAAAATTTACGCGGCACGATGCGGCGATACGGTCGGACGAAATACGGTGCTCGGACAATATCGATTCGACACGTCGATCGAGAGCCTAGTAGAGATGTTCGCGAACAATGGGATTATTCGGATGGAGTGTTTCGCGCGAGAGGCACATTATACCGGACACTCGCCGTCGTCTGCGCCCTCGATCAATATGGGATCAATTTGTCATTAATAAGACTATTGGTGTAACAATGATCTTCGAGTGTCACAGAAGCAAAAAAATTATTCCTAAAATTCTCAACTGTGAATTTTCCTTTAATATGGTTTTAATTTAAGAGTCAGAATTGTAGGGAGATATCTGATGCAAGATGACATCCAGTGTTCGATAAAGTTTTCTCGTTACGGATGAATTTGTTTCAGATGTCACAGAATTAATAGATCGAGAAAGAGATTAACCTTAGAATATATGTATACTACTTTAACTTACTTCTTGCAATAAGTAGTTAAGGATTAGCCATCATGTGCAGGCGAGAAGGCATTAAAGTCACCGAACGGTTAAATACGTTCTATCCAATAGCTCGCTGCGATCATTTGTTAATAGATTTAGGGGATCATATATAAAATATTCTATTTATTAAAAGAATATTTCATAATTAATAATTATAGAAAATATTCTACTTCAATTTATAATAGATAGAATATTTTATTATTATTTATTATATAATTAATAATAATTAATAACAATTAATAGTAGTTTATAATAAATAGGGCACACGCACTAGAAAACACAAACTGCAACAATTCTATTACAACCATCTCCATACGTAACCACGACACATTGTCACCGCATAACTCATCGAGTAACTGTAACCACCGCTCTCTGTCACCGCTCGTATACATTCCTTATCTAATCACACTGTCTACGACACATTATTATCTTCGTTAATTAATATTCGGGACGCAGCGCGTACCGCGCTCGTATTGGTTCTTTTTTTTCGAAACGCGTTACGGAGTTACATCCTCCGACGAAAGAACGACAGGGACGAGAACAGGAGTCAGATAACAGGATTATACGCGCGAGCAGGAGTGTACTCGCGTTAAAGAGCGCGTGGATACTGCATGCAGCGCGCACGTTTCGCTCGGTGAGCGCCGTGGGCGAACGCGGAGCGGAGCGGAGCGGAGCCTACCTACGCGCTCGCAGCTCGAGAGAACGCGCCTACCTCCACGCTGACCTTCCCCAATACTGTGTCGCGTGACCGCGGCCGTCGGAGTGTGCCATATGCCACGTGCCACACTCCGAGCGACTGTCGTGCGACTCTCTTCAGCTGCATTTTCTTGCACTTAATCTCGTCTGCGTCAAAACAGTACCATGATCTTCTACTCTTAATACTCTCAATCCTCTTAAGACATCTGTCCCGGAAGACAAATATCAGAAGAAGAAACAGGGAAAGAGAAGAAGAGAAAAAGAGATTGCTCTCCTTTATATGAACAAATTATTTCACGACTTTGACTTGGCAATTCAATACTAGTTGTGCGATTCCTTGAATAACGTGTATTATATGTAGGACATGTAATATACAATTTAATTATATTATATTAATATAATTTTGTACATAATGTCTCTCGCAAAAGAGAGTTCAACAAAAAAATATTTTATATTCGCAAAAATAATATTACTAATACATTCTTTATACGGAAAATAGTTTGAAATGGTAAACGTCATATTTTACAATGAATTTTAATAATTAAAAAAATATTTTTGGTAACCCATCTCCCGCAATGTGGATAAATGGAACGCAAGTTGTCAAACATATTTCTCCATTATTAAAATCATAATGCATATGTGCGTTGTATACAATTATAATTAATAATATTACCACAAATAATACATTTAATTATTAATTCCCTTAACTGATTTTCAATTAAATGTTATAATTATTTCTTTTGAGTGTGCGTACCGATCGCGTGCAAATGCCTGACTCCATGCGGAGGAAGATAGGCGCGTCGAGGTTCAATGCACGATGCGCCAAATCGGGGTTACGACAAATCGTTACACCATCGCTTCCGCGATCGTATGAAAAAGGGTTTACGGCCCGTGCGATCGTTTAGCTTAGCAACTCGACACTGCGTTTGCTATCTCGGTTCTAAAATTACACACGTTGTATTTACCGGACAGTTAAACGTCATGCAGCTAGCAGTTCGAAGTCGCGTCTCTCGATCGCGGAAGTGTCGAAAACACGTATGGAGAGAGTACCTACGTACGTCACGCGACGAGCTATCTTTTGGAGAAAGCACTTCGTTTTGCCTCGTGTCTCGTGCAAATAATTACATACCTTTGTAAATTTAAATTTTAGATAGGTAAATTAATAAGCATATGTAATATGTATATATAACATTATGTATTTCGATATCCATTTCGATATCGGTAAGTGTGTTTCACTTTATATGTCGTTACCAGCGCTCATATAGGTACATACTATTTTCAATAAAATATTAAATATCATTTTCAAATATCAGTTATTATTACATCCAATTCTCTTTTTACTCGGTTTTTAATGTTTTTTTACGCGATTTTAAAAAATTTTTTTTAAATTTGTCGTATATGTATGTACAAACCTTAATTTTATTTCCTAATAATCAATTAATGAAAATTTTTCAATCAGAAAAATTTTCATTCCCCTCATATTATGATGTTAAAAAAGAGAGTAATACCTGAAACAGATTATATTTTTTAATTATCGTTGTAGCTCCCCCCAATCCTATTTCAGCAGAGCTTCATTGTCAATCACGATTCGATTATCATTCATACGTTGTTCACCCTTATTCTCTTCAAACTCACAATCAGTGCGCGATATATTTCCTCCCTTTCATAAGGTTAGAAATCATGCATATGGCACATGTACTTTCAAGTGAGTGTGCGTATTAAGCTAGAAACTTCAAGTTCTGCGCAATTGTTTCACTTCAGTCTTTCTGATAGCGATCAATTTTTTACGCGATTTTTCCAAATAACGCGATTTCTTCTTCTTACGTGGAACGTATATCTATCGCGTGAAAAGAGAGTTGAGTGTATTACTCTTATTACCACAATTTTACAATTCGAATCCAAGTTCCGCACAGTTTCAAAATAAGGTATACTTCATTATAATTAATTATGAGCAGCGTATCGAGCGCAGGCACGAAAGGCATGAAAAACTATGTATGACGGATCCGGGCGCGCGCAACGGCAATAACAAACGCATGCACGGATAATAACGGTGCTCGCGGTATACGAATGCAATGCTTTCGCATTCCATTAGCACGCCGTGGCATACTCGGCAAAGTGCAAAATGAAAGACATTCTCCGCTATTTCGGTATCAGCCGCGTAAAAAAGCCGCGACGAGAGCGCGGCGCGTCGTTCTCACTTGAGCATCTTCGAGAACGTAACGGAGTAAATTTATCTTAACGCGTACGTATATACGAACGTGAAGCGTTTACCGCCTTACCGTCTCTTTGTGCCTCAAGAATGGAGTCCTGAGATTCGCGGAGACGACGGACGTCATTTTCGCGACCAACCGAACCGGTGCCGGTAACTCGAGACCGACGCGAAGAGCAAACGCCCGCCGCCTGTATATTCAGTTGCCTCCCTTCGGCGTAAACCCGAAACGGATGCCGAACTGTCGAGGATGCTTCTATTTCGGAGATTCGGCGTAGATCTATTGCCGCGGAACGCTAATGCTGTTGCTGTGCACCTGTTACCGTACAACGCTAAAATTATCAACTGCACTGTGTGGGCGCGGTTTGTTTCCCCCTTTAGAACAAGGTGCGTTGATTGATTGTGATGAATGGAATCATTCTATACCAAAAGGCGAAGCTTTAGCCCTCGTCGCGAATACGTATAAAACATCGTTTTTAATTCCATAATATTTAAAAATATGACGTAGATAAAAATAAATGTCAATTCGCGGGTAGTGACGCATCAATTCTACGCAAAAGATATTTTTCTCGAAACAATTTAATGTCTCCTTCTCTAAATCCCCTCTGGTCTAATTCTTAAAAAATTAATAAAGTTAATTTATAAAATTTAAAAATTATACGAAACGAGGCACTAAGTACAGCTACAAATATTCCTCTAAAAAATCTATAATTTCTTTTACAATATTTTCTACAAATAGAAGCTACTTATTGATCATTTCTTTGAGACGTTGCAAGATATATTGTATGAATAATGATTCGTCGCTTAAGATAGCAAAGTGCAACGTTTAAGTGTGTTTCATTTGGCAAGCCTCCAAGTAACAATGTGGTATCGTTTACCTAACTAACCCTACCATCTCAAAAGAGGCAAATCGATTGCGTCTTAATTAATTAATGTAATTTTTCTAAAATATATATATAAAACAGGAACTAGCAATGATAATAAATCATAAGCGTTACACATGAACGCAATACTTGCTCGAATTTTAAAAATGCAAGAAGTCTGTGTATTTTAACTGCAGAAAAAAACTGCAAGTCAAAATACATAGTCAAAATACATCTCGTAACTTGTTATTTAATTTAAAGTTCAAGTTTTTACGGACTCATGTTTAATGATTAACTATATAGCGGCTGCGTGTGAAATTGACGGGTTAAGATCGATCTACGATGCAGCGTTTTTTTTCCCGCGTCTCGCAGATTACGGAAAACACTGTAGTCAGGAAAAAAATGTTGGCGCTTTCGGCGTTGAATCGGAACAAGGTTTTATTGGAAAACAGATACGGGTTTTTTTGATTCTCGATGGGACATTTTCCGCGGTCACGCGAGCTCAACTCTGTAAATAAAAGCGCACTATGCAAATGCAAAAATAGCGTCATTATTCTCTCCCGGCCGCGCATCGTGATATTCTCTTTTATCCCGAAGCGATAAATATTTCTGCGAGCTTCGCCGGGGGTCGGTGTGACAAAAGCACAGGCTTCATATTCTCACGAAAATGGCACGATGTGTGTATGTGATGTGTGTGTGGAAATGCAGACGAAATTAAAAAATAAAAGATCGCGTCGGTCGCCTGCTCGATCCCCTCGTGTTTTCCACGCACGGATATGTCCGGATCCGTGGACATATCCTATACATCAGCAGGAAACAGCATAAATTCGAATTTTTCGTCGAACGTTTCTCGACGTTATTTTTTCGCTCGGGAAAATTATTTCCTGATCCGACTCGCGAAAAGGAAAGACTACGAGTGCAAAACCGACAAGATGCAATTAATATCAGGATGTTCAGTGTCTATAGAGATACTTACAATTAGTCGTTCGAGCTGTGCATCACGCGAAATGAAAAGCTGCTGCAATGTGTTCGCATTTTTCAAATTTCATAAATCGATTGTCGATAACCGATTAACAAAAAACCACAGACCAACATGTAATTTTTCACATTGAAAATTGCTAAATTGTTTCATATCCGATGGTCTCTCGCTGCGCGAATATCTCTCCCATGAAAAAATATTATTCGCCGATATTGCATTCTTTATTACGGCGGTTTAATGTAAATCTTGCGATACGCGCCACGCACACGTATATACTGACGGCTAATAGATGAGCTATGCCACACTGACGTAAATCACAGTATAAATCTTGTTTCCCTTCGCTTCGGTGGAAACGCGATATTTAAAAATTAACGTTTGAACAACCTCGAAAGGGAGATACCGCGTACTCTCGATACGCGATAAACTAAACGCAGTGGAAGAGGGCGAGAACGCGGCATATCCGGATTTAAGCGATCACAATTCTGCGCGAAATAGACGGCGATGTAAATTAAAAATCTCGCAATCAGTTAACGGGCAGCTTGATACCGGTGAGATATTTGCGTAATATCGTATTTAACGTATATATAATACATTGAGTTAATTTTATCAATTTTTACTACTTTTCAATACAAAAAACATCCTTCGCGAACGCTAAGTACAATTTTTACGATCATTATGCAATACTTAATTTAATATATTCCGATAATTTAATTAAAATCGCACAATTAAATTTCTTATTAGGAAAATATTCAAGTCACCAATAGTCTTCGTATTGTAAATATTAAAACAGATTAATGTAAAGATTTGCATAGAGTTCGATATCGATTTTTATTATTCAGTTCATCTTATCTATCGGTTTCTTATGTGTAATATAATACAACATAAATAATTAATTACTAATAGACAAACAAATAGTTAAATAATATCTAACCAAGCAATGCGTCCATGAAAAGTGTTTTTCTCTATGATAATCTTATGCTATTAATTAAACATACAACTACAAAAATCTTGCGTGTCTGGTATATAATTTTCATAGACTCATTACTTCAAATTGAAATACAACTCGTCATTCACTAATACGATGTACGATAGCGGTATTAATTGGCGTAATGTAAGCTATGTTGATATGCAAAATCTCGAATTAAAAAGCAACGCCTAAAATAGTTCGTAAAATAACCGTTGCGCATATAAAATAATAAAAAATAATCCATTCTATATTTAGAAAGTAACAAGTAAAATAATAAATAATAAATGACGTACCCTATAATTCCGTCTCTCTCCCCGGCTTTCTCCTCCTCTCAGAATCTCGTTGTTGCACTCGCGAAAATACAATTAATTACGATCGCACGGCACCCTTTATCACTCGAACGAACGATCCATCTCGTAAAAGCTTTAGTACTCTGTGTTCTCGATTCGAAAATGATAGGCAAGTTATTTCGATAAACGGCTCGTCGCCTCGCACGCTCACGAGTCGTTAATCGCGAAAGTAATTAATTGATAACACGGGCTTATAATAGTTACACGTTTATAGAGAAAATGATCACGTCCACGTCGTAGCGATTTGTCACGATCAAATTTCGAAAGATAATGCGACGACACACGCAACCACGCGCGCTATTACTTGCTCGTTCGAGTGTCGGTGCGAGAATGGAGAATGATAACGCGGCGACGTTGTGCGTACGCGGCGCGGCACCGTGCGTCACAACCGTAAACAACAAGGTCGCTCGTGTGAATTTTGTTACCGTTACCAAATGTTTAACGCTTTCTCGCATACTTACGATATTTCGTTCCTTAGATTAATATATGCGATATTATCACGCTCATTCTCTCTCGCGTAATATATCTATTGCTTATTTGAAGAATACAGCAGTTTACTTTCGTTTTAATCTCGCATGATTTTAATAAATTAAGAATTATACGATAAATAATATTGTGTGTAAATTAAAAAAGTGAAATTAAACCATCGTGAAAAAATTAATGATTTCTTTATTAAAATTGCAATTTTATGCCTTCAAAAACTTGAAAAGAAATAATAACGATAAAACAACTTCCATTTTCCGATCATGCAAAACAAAGATAAATTTTATTTATTATTAAATCTAAATTTATTATTAAAACAAATTCTTTTCAAATCTAATGATTAATTAACTATTTGAATTTTTAATAAAACAAACGATTAAATAATTTTCTATATACATGAAAGATTTTCTATTAGTAATCAAATTGTCGTTGCTATAATAGCTATAGTGCACGTAAAAGTATTTGCACATAAGAAACCAATAGAACAAAATCAGCTGACCGATAAAAATTGATATCACTTCAGCTGCAAAAATCAATAATAGATGACAAATCGGTAAATTATAATCAACGGTTAGAGACCGCGTCCTGAGTACAGTGTTCATAATTTCGTATATACTCTTTCCTACCGGTGGCGCATTTTTACGAACCGGTTGGAAAGATTATTATCCGTGGGATACAAAACGCAAAGCTACTTTTATGAGAAAAAACGTTCGGTATGCGTAAACACTGGACGTTATTATTAAGCCCGCGAATGGTACAAGTATTTTGCGACGCAATTGCAGTAATAATAACTATAATGAGCGACTTTAATGCGCGAGCTGTATATTGCTTCTAAGAATATTTCAGAGCCGTAATTTGTTTAAAAAAAGTTATGGCTCGCTACGCGAGCCTGATATAATTTCAGCCCTATATACGTAATTTTAGGGCAGGTATACACATACAGTTTTGAAAGTCTAAAAATATTTGCCGTTCTTAAAAATTCAACTAAACGTTAAAAATTGAATAAACATTAAATGACTAGCACAAAACACGACAACGAGACGACGACATGACACCAAGACTCACCAAGAACTCGCCACTGCCAAGGCTCTGCTGGGATCCGTCTGGTGTAACTGCGAGATCCGAGACGATCGACGTGGAGAAGCTCCTGCGCGCTTGATGGTGACACCTCTGCGTAGCATAACCGGAAACTACAGCGCTCTCGTTTAGCTTGGACGTCCAAATCTCCTGCTCGCGCTGCGGCGACTGACTGATAGTGCGATGCTTGGTGAACCTGGAGATACGCTCGGTCTTCACCCAGTCGTGATTCGGACGAGGCTGCCGCGTGATCGTCTGCAGCGACTTCATGGCGTTGAAGCGCGAGAAACCGTCTTCCATCGCGGCCGCCCACAGATGATCCGGCAGATCCCTGGAGCCGCACTGTGTCTCCACGGATTGACGGTCCGAAGACGAGCCCAGGCCGGAAGTGGTCGGCGTGGTCGGGTAGTATCTTCGGTAGGAGGTGTCCTTGGAGTCCTCGATATCCGTGGAGTAGAAATCGCCGTCGCGCGACTCCAACGAGCGATTGTTCTCGTGTAGGTTCAGGGACGAGCCGATGCCAGTCGAGGTGGTCGAGGTGCGGCAGAAACGCCGCTCGTTCGCCGACGTCCATATCTCATCCGTGATCGAGGAACCGATCCCCGTGGAGGTCGTAGGCGTTCTGCACGAACGAGCCTTTCTATAGCCGCTATTGAATGGATATAGCGAAATATTGGGGGACTTTGTATTTCCAAGGACAGTAACATGCTCCGTTTTAATTGTCGCTTGAGAGGAACAAAAAAAATGTAGAACGAAAGCTCGAAGAGTTAAGTAATAACAATCTTCTCGTGAAAAGAGTTTAATTCGAGTTTGTAATTACAAAAGATTAAGCTTCCGTCAGAAAAAAAGAGAATTGATCGTAAATTAATTAATGCAAAAATAGTAAAAGCAAATGATATTTAGAACAATTTCACGACATTCAGAAAACATGATAAATTGCAATGCAATTTTACTCTTTCTTAGATATGTACGATAAATGATATCATATTCTAATAAAAATAAAAAAAATTAATAAAAACTCCCTGCACATCAAAGTTTAGTTCTACTTGTAATATGCGATATTTTTGTAGTTTTTTCAAAATTGAACATTTCTAGATATTGGGACAAATTGAACGTTTCAGAGAATTGATAACTGATTTGAAAAAGAACTTCTGATATATATTTATATATATACATGACAGATATACTAAACTTACAAAATTAATCAAGCTCCCTTCTTCTTATGTTTAAAAAATAGCGAAAATTTTAAAACTTGATTAATTTCATAAATAATCGTATATACCTATGAGGGAAGTTTCTTTCTCTCCAGAGCTCGTCGGGGTTCGCGGGAGACGTGTGGCTCGCAGAAGAGGACGCGGCGAGAGTGGTATGCTGATTCGCGTAAGAGCATCTCTGCGGAAATCCCATCCCCTCGTCCAGGCCGGCCGCCCAGAGCGATTCGAGGGGTAGGTCGTGGGCACCCACGGGGGTGTCGCCGGTGCCCTTGCCGCTTCCCGCTCCCGTACCGTGTTTCCCCCCGTTCCCAACGGAGGGGAACACTCTCTCGGCACCCTGAAGGACGCAGCACATACTCGTGCCGCCTCCCTCGCCGCTGCCCCCGACGCCACCACCCTCCTCCTCCGCCTCCGACCCCCTGGAACCAACGCTTTGCAGGCAACCTATTGTGACCGAGCTTTTGACCTGGTGCCAGGCCTCGACCCCTTTTTTTAGGAGGGGGTGACGACCCTCCCGGTGGTCGATTCCTCTCTCGGTTCGTTCTCCTTCGGTATGCCCTTCAGGCCCGACTAACTCCTTAAGGCCGGCCCTTCATCCCTCTTGTTTTCTTTTTTGCGTTTGCGAACGCTTCTTCGATTGCTAATCACTGGATTTAATAATCAACGAACGATGACGGTTGACGTAATGCTCCAGCGTATATCTTCCTTAGGTAGAAATTTGTTGAGAGAACTTGAGAACGCTGAAAGTTAGTTCCGCTGTTGTAATTCGCAAACCGAGTAATTTAATGTCATCGTTGCGGACTTTTTGCAAGCTTCGAGAAGGGATGCGGAAAGATTGTGGAAAGGATTTACTGAAAATTGCGTAATGAAATATTCTGTAATAGATATTACGTGATTCTGAATCTCTCGGTAGTGTAGAATTTGATATGAACACATAACATGTCGATATTTTTCCTCTAATTTTCCCTCGTCGGCCTTAGAGTTTCCGAAATATGGAAACCCATCACCAATTTCTCGTAACTAGATTTGGCGTACCAATTACTGTGTAACTCGAAATGTAATCACACATATAAAGAAGTTTTCACAAATTAAATTTAAAATTTATTTTAAAAAATATTAATTACAAATTTTAAATATAAATTTTTCAGATTTTGAAAACTGCGATTGTATTAGTTTGCTTTAGATTCTTATTGCAGTTATAAAATCTATATCTATAACAAATTCAATAAAAGATTTATATAATAATTTTTTTTTATCCAGGTGTTACTAAACCGCTCTGTATCTACAGTTCGATACAATATTTCTTTCATTAAATTCTTCATTAATTAGCTATTTAGATGTTAAACGAAAATCTAACGAAGTATATGCATAACGTTGATAGTATACATTATTTAAACGAACGCACTGAGCTAGTATATCATGATATTTATATCTCTGGTCCAACAATCTATCATAACTAATATACAGTAAATTGTTATAGTAGCAAACTTTTTGCAACGAAGCGTGGCAGATTATCGGAACGCAGACGATGCGATACGAAGTCAAAATTCAGTACCGCGTCTATTACGCCTGTCATAGCTTCCACATACTATTTTTTTTATTCGTCGTACGTGGCGCGACGTTAATTAGCTAATGAAGACTAACGAGAACGAGAAAGCCTGAGTGTGAAGTCTGGTCGATCCGAGCGCGAATATACACGCGGATCGATCCCGAGGGCATTGCATCCATAAAGCTTTCGATGCCGACGAAATTCGATGGAATGGCCATTATACTGCACGGGCAAATTGAAAGCCGCGTAATTCGTTATTTACCGACGCAGCTTTGTAATTGACCGGGAGGCGCAGTGGACCCGATGATTTATCGCGATCGTCGGGACCCTTTTCGCCGGGACCGATCTGTCCCACTCGTGTCGACTGTCCCCGACAGAGATTTACGAGCGATTCGACCGCCGAAACGTCCGCGTCGGCAGAAACATATGGTGGTGACGATCCCGCATGATATAGCCTCGCGTTTGAAAAGAATCTGATTTTCAGAGTTCGTATAGAGCTATCAAGATAACTCATAATACGTCTCGTTATGCAATTTAAAGAATTCATCGAAATATAATTTTATAAATCTCATTAATATTTTATATAAATCGCAACAAACATCGCGATGTTTCTCAATAACGTAATTCCGTGTGTCAAATTATTAGATTTCTTTCCTTTAATGTGATATTGCAATGCTAGTTAATGATAAATGAACCAATCACATTCTGATTATTTTATTTCAGGAATATCGCAACGGCAGCGTAATATTTGCGCAATCAAATTAGTATCTTGTTTATACCCTTTAAACATGCTAGTCTAACTCCAAATTAAACTCGACACGTTTTCCCTAAATTCTCGAATTGCGAATTGCGGAGTTGCATATCATGCACATTGATTGCGTTCATATTAATTCACGCCGAAGCGCGTAAACGCAACAAAAAGATATTAAATCTTCACTAGAATCGAAAGATACTTTTTTGTCATTTAAAGATTCCCTATTGAAAGGAGGATACAATTTCAGCTCAGCGCGGTGATGATAAAAATTGTGATAAAAATGTAATAAAATGCGCGACAAAATTTGTGATGCTGGATGAAATATCCCTGATATGAATCAACGATAAAATTTTTCGCAGTTCCAATACGACGCGATGCGACCTATTTTATTTAATCTTTCCATTCACGTACGTGTCAAATATGCGCAGAAGTCGCTCGCGATATAACTCTTTGCAAAAGAAGCTCTTCTTTAACGGATTTACTGGCGGAAACCCGCGATAGATGCGAAACTTCGTCTGGACGAAAACGTGGCTGCCGTAGTAGCTTCGATGGAAATCTCTCAACGAATTTTCTTTCGCGTCTCTCTCAAAACCAGGTTCAATTTTTATATTTGAAAATGTAGCAAAAGATGAAAACCCCTTCCCCTCTCTTTCTCTCTCTCATGAAGCCGCGACATATATTTCTTAATATAGCATAATGTGTTAGATATAAAGTTAGCTAGGTTGAACATAGAATGACCTATTTTAAGAGTATTTATGTATATTCCTAGAATTATATCTCTGAAATAAATTTTCTTTTTTACTTACAAAAATTTCTCAATATTAATCAATATATATAAAACCTCTCTTTTAGTGTTTTTTATAGGTTCTTTGTGTCGTTAAGTAATTATATTATTTTAATAAGTTTAGAAAAAATTCAAAGTATCGTTATAACAGATTTTTTGTACCGAAATTTAATATTGATATTATACTTTAATCTAAAAATTGTTTTTTAAGTCTGTAAACAAAGCCTTGTCAAAAAGGAACGTTAGCGGAAATTGGTTAAAAAACTTTGACTTATACAAGAGATTGTAAAGTATGTTTAAATAAATTAAATAGTAAAAGAATATAAATATATCCAGTAGAAATAGCCAACAGATGCTCAGAATATTTAAAAAATCACTTATAAGCGAGTATATATATATATATATATAATTAAATATAAATATAAATAAATTTATCTTTAGATAAAATAAAGTAAACGCTCGTGTGTCAAAATAAACTGTAAAAGAATAAAGGCCAACAATAAATTTATCTTTATATTTTATTATTGAAAGAATTTGGAACTTGAGACAGAGATCAAGAAAAGATCTGTCCACATTTTTATAGAAATACTTTTAAATTCTGTTTGCGCGTGAACAACCGCGGCTTCCAGAATTAATAAGAGAAGAAATAATGAAAAAGATTCAAGTACCGTGCCATGCAGCGAGAGGAACAAGAAAATAAGGGCTGCTAAATATTTATAGAATACTTTACCGACGCAAGACGATTCCAACGCGATACGCGATGTGCTTGCAAAAAGGTGGATGCATAAATAAGCGGGGGCGTCTAAGAAGTCGATGTAACGCCCGACGAGGTGCGAACGAACATGCGGTCGGGTTGAGAGGACGAGAAAAAAAAACATCTTCGTTCCTTCGAATGGCCGCGAAATGAGCATGATCCATCATTACGATGCATAATAACGCGGACAGCACACGCGCGCCGGCAGAATAAACACGGAATTTAATATTACCATACTACTGCGATGCGCGCATGCAACATTACACCGATATGAAATTTCCGCAGAGCACCGCGGAATTTCTGCGCACACGTAATAACCGTACCCAAATTACCACGTACGTGAAAATTCTGTTATATTCGCGATCGGCGTATCTCGATCTCGTTCGATTGAGTAAAAAAAAATTACAAGCGCGTACATACAAAAAGACATCAAAGCGCTGAGTATCGTCGTTAACCCACATGAACTGAATTACACGTTAACGATATCGCGGGAAATACGTTATCGCATCATTAACGTCGATCGATATTTAAATAGAGTCAGTTTTGCCGTAATAAAAATGATATATATGCCATAAGTAAGTATATAGATATATTATCGAATAAAACGTGTCTCGGAACATATCATTTATAAGGATTTTTTTAACTTGAATGTGAAAAAAAAGTAATTTACTACTTTCTTTGTAAGTTAGACAGCATCGTTCTCCTCACGTCACATTATCGCACATAAATAACTTATAGCAGGACATATATTGTGCTTTAAAGGCAGTTCTCCAATATAAAATATCCTAGATACGACTAGTATCCATAAAATATATTATGATTAAGTATGACGGTGCCGGTAAAAAGGAAAAATTATCTCCGGCCAATGCAGTAAGCAAAAGAGAGAGAGAGAGAGAGAGAGAGAGAATAAGGAAAAAACTTGAATTTACAAAGATGACTAAAAAGAGACAAAGTGCATGCTGGCGGTGAAGAATATACGTTGAAGTATGGTCGCCATTAAATATTTATAAAATGATTGCGGGTTATATAAGAGCAAAACGTATCGGATGAGTCGCTTCCATGTATCTCACAGCTGGCTCACGCGTAAAAAAAACAAAAAACTATGATTTCCATTTAATATCTCCATGAATAACACTGTCTCTCGCGCGCGTCGGAAAAAAGCGACCACGGAGAAAGAAGGGCGCGCGTGTGCACTTTCGCGAATTTGCCGACTTTTATCTGCCTTCTCGGATGCATTACCTGCGGGTACACACGTATACGTAATGCATATGCAACGCACTATTGCATTATTTTGACATTGTAAAACCGACGTCTAGACTCGCGAAACGGCGGACATTCATAAAAGCAGGACGATCCGCAGAAAAAAAATTATACTTAATGCCCTTAATGGCAGCGGAAATGCACCCTATAAGCTGTATCGCAATTTCCGATTTGCGAGGATATAAAATTCGCATACAAACTCTGTAAAAATACGCGAGAAGCCTTGATATAAATTACGCATGTTTGGTTATTTTCTACACAATATAAAATGCAAAATGCAAAAATATTGTAACAGAAATATGATAAACGCGTCATTAATGCTGTATACTTGTAATGTTTTGCATAAATAATAAATATCGTATAAAAATAGAGCGTGCTCGATGACATATTCGAAAAAAATATATGTATATATTAACAAAACAAATGCGCCATCGCCGATATTGGCAAAAAGCTGCGTTGCGGAAACGAAGCAAGCTCAAACTCCGAACAAGTCGTAGTTGGTCGCAAATTACACGCGACGGTTGTAACCGGTAGCACTATGCCAGGTAACGAGGAATCACGAGAGAACAATAAAACGCGGTAAAGCACAACGAGGCGAAGAGGAAGGAAACTCGCGAGCGCGGAAAAACGGCTAAATTAACCGGCCGTGGGCAATTTGTTTTCAATTACGTGTACAAGTGCGTGAGGGGGATGAAAAGGGAGAAAATGAGAGCGATCTGGAGAGAAGAGGAGATCGAGCCGGAATTTTATGGTCGTAGACCATAGCGGGCAGGCGCGAGCACACACAGTGGACCAAAAGTTATAGTTTTCGCCTTCCCTTCGACGAAGCGCCGTGTCGTGCCGCGCTGCGCTATCGGGACTCCTGAAGTGACTCGTAAAGCACAGACCACTCCACTCCGGATATACCGGGATAACCGGAAAACTGGTAACGAGATCGCCTCCTGTACCATTTATCGCCGCGCAGATAAGCGAGTGCCGATCGCCTCTTCTCTGAGCGATCTCATTTTTCGTGTGAGTATGTGTGCCATGATCATAATTTTAACGTAGATATATCATGCGGTCTATAAAGTCACCGTATATTTTTTATGTTGATTACTTTTAGTATAACAAAGTATTGAGTAAAGTCAAGATTGGAGTTTATTCGTATCTGCCGGAAGTTAAACCAAATGTTATCGAGATTTCACGTGATGTTTGATGATTTGCGCGATGATTTGGATTAAATAAAGCAGGAAGCGCTGAATCTTATATAGATATTAGATTTTATGTTCCGTATCGTTGAAACGAGCCTTCAGGATATTCTGATATAGTAAAATTTAGCCAATAGCTCCGAAATGTATTGATGATTCGATCCGCAATTATGCGAATTTACGTAATACGGCGTAATCGTCGCGCCTTTCACGCACCGATGGAAAATTTAACGATTATACGCGCTGTAGGCATTATCGCAATTTTGGCGCGTTGTTTATTCCGAGGTGTCGCGCGCGCTATCGTTATTTCCGTTTGCGCCGTAACGACGGATACGTACAATTAAAGCGATTTAAAGGGATTCAATTGCTTCCATTTTACACCAGCCGCGCGAACGTCGTATATAGGTGGCGTATCGCCGCGCGACGACCGAATAAATTGAAACAACTGTTTTCCCAACAGCCGCGGCGAGCTAAACGCCGGGCAAATTAAAGAGCGTGTTAGAGCAAACGCGTGTATGGAGAAACACCGGTCGGCCGTGAAACAACGACGGCGAGTTTACACGATTTTATCGTCGCATTTTTTTCCAAGCGCGTTTTCATTATTCACTGTCGGCGCGACGACCGTTTGATCGATGTCGACCTCGCGGAAATCCACGAAATTCAGCAAATAACGTCGGCAAACAATATTGAATATACCGTGTCAAGGTAAACGCAGTTTATTGGATTAAAAGCATTAACCCGAGAGATACATCTATATTTATCGCGACGTAAAAAGAAAGTAGATATTATTAGCAGTCAAATTCTTTCTCTATCATAAAAACCATTATTTATTTTATTATGTAGAATGTTATATACAATCTGTTAATTTCCAAGTATAGTTTCGAAATTACATGCACATTGACAATTTATAGGCTACGTTAGATTTATCTTGCACTCTCGATTTGCTATGCAGAATCGTTCTCAGGAGTCGAAATAAAAAGGCTCGTGAATAGACAAGACTAATCGTTACCCACGCAGTAGCAAAAGCGCGTCGTCGCGTCAGACATTTATCTTATTCTACGATGGTATAGGAAAATAAGTGCGGGAATGATACGAGTGTCACACGACGGTTTCTCGGGACAGAGTTTCCCGTCTTGGCGTTAAACACTATTCCCATTCATCGCGTCGTCGTGAGAAGGCATCGGGGATTTGCACTTGACAAGCCATAAAAAGGTGGCGACGAGCAGCTCGTGGGAGACGAGAAGACGTGAGCGGGATATTCCGCCGTATTTTTCACGGCGCCGTGACCACGACAATTTTCCATCGGCTCTAACGCGAAAACAAATGTCCTCCCCGTCCGCATCGTCGCCATCAAAAAGAAACCCAGGGCCGCGTCGTCGGCAGATGCTCGAGAGGGTGGATCTCTTTAAAAAAAACTTCACGAAAATCCCCCTTTCTTTTAGTCTTCTCAGAATTTACTTAAAAATTCGTAGCTTCTACGATGTACACAGAAATGAAATATTCAAAGTCTGAAAAATTAATGTCAATTTCACAAAAAAAAATTTAAATAAAAAATAGCAAAATATATGTAGATTAGGATGTACTGATCACAATATTACACTTTCTATAAATGAATCATAAAAACCGTTCTTGCGATAGAAAATAAAAAATAAAAAAATTTGTGTTGTTGTTGCAGTCAAGAAAATTCCAGTATGACGTATTTATAGTTTTACATATTAAAACATCTAATGCCGTCTAATAAAAAGGCCAACAGTTGAAAAAATAAAATAACCGGAGTCAAGAGCTCACTCGTCTCCACGAGATGCAGGATTTCCCATAGGGCGCGGCAGTTTTCCTTCTCTTGGAATATTATACACAAAAGGGCATGGAGCAGAGCGGGACTTAAATTACGCAGTTCTCCTCTATGCGGCCCATTCTACAAAATTCCATGGAAGTTACTTTTATTACAGGCCGTAGTGCCGCGGTCTTTCCTTCTCGTTTCAATCGATACCACGCTATGATTCTGTTACCAATTGTATCTCGATATAGATATTCCGCTCGAACGAGAGTAATTCGAGTTAATGAACCTTGAAAGGTCTCACTCTCTCAAAGAGAAGAGAAAAAAAATATTATGTTACAATTAAAGAAATTATATACGGACCTTGTATTTTCAACTTTTAGATATTATATATTAAATTGTTTCATATCATTGCATGATATGTATGTACACTCGTGTTTTGCTACATTGCTTGCGAGATAATGAGATACAATTAACAACGTTGTGTTTGTGATAATTTTGATGTACTACAGAGCATGCTGCATCATGCAATTAACTAATTATGAACTGGAATCGCAAACGACAGGATATAATAATTTTACGTCGAAAAAGCCGTTTTGTATAATACTCATCTCTCTCTCTCGGCGTCACGTGAATGAAATGCGTATTATTAAGCTGTCAAGATAAACGATAAATAAAAATCCTCGATATTCGTTGCGAGCTCTCCGGCGTCGATCATAAACCGATCGTGAGTGACGTTTTTTTTTATGGTAAGCCGCCTGTCCCTGGCACAAGTAGACCGACCATATTTTGCAGACAATTAATGACTGGCATTGAAAAAAAAAAAAAAAAGAATGAGCCAAAACAAATCCGCCAAAATCGAAAACGCGAAGCGCTGTTGATATTGACTGCGAAGATAAAACGTGCTGCCGATCGCAGGCTCCGCGTCTCGTAATTTCGTGAACAATATATATTTATGCTAGACACTGTCGTGCTTCATATGTCCCGTGTTTCCCGTATTTGACTACATTCTATTTTTTAAATTATCCATCACCATTTTTTTTTATAGATCCGCGACCCCATCAAGGGAGTTTATATTAGATAATTTATTGAGTTTTATGTCATTTCGCTTTTTCTTGGCTCACAGTTCTTATTGTTAGAAGATCTTTTCTTAAAAAGATTTTTCTCCGTACCAATATTACCGTATATTATGTCAAATAATATAAAATTAATAATCTTCAATATAAAGACGTATAACATTAAATGCAAATTTAAAAGTTCGTGAAAATCTAAATGTCTCTAGATGTCTTTCTTGTATTCTCTTTATGAGCATTGAAGATTCAATGTCGAGCCGTTATAGAATATCAAAACATATACAAAGTATAGGTACATTTTATTCATTAAAGTATCACTATTCATATTTTCATTCAAATTTATTTATTATTTTACCGTAATATAATTTGAATATTATCTGTTATATAAATCTTTTATCTAATTCAAATTTTTGGATGTTATAATTTTTATGTGGTATTAATATTTAATATTTAAGTAATATGATTAAAAGATTATTTTGTCTAAAATATTGATTAGATTAAATATACGCGAAGAATATTCGCCTAGACGAAGACTGTCAAATTTTATTCTCGTTGTCAAACAAATAACGAAATTTCGGGTGAGGTCGAAATAAAAGAGCGCGTGAGGTCCTTTGTATATCACGGAGAAGATAACACCTACACGATTTCAGCTCAAAAGGAACAAGTTACGTCCCAGTCGTTGCACACAATTGTTATCGCTGCTATTCTCAAGCTACAGTTATCATCAATTGCACTAGTCAGCACTCTCGATTCTGGCGGAAGCACAAGATGCACCAAGAGCATTCTCGCGAAGGAATTCTCACGATTGTAGAATTTCGTTACTAATGCAAATTGCTTTAAATCAATAAGAGATTAATAATCGACGATTTAGCAATCGCTAAAATTATTAAAAATTATTACACAAAGAAAACAAAATTTAGAAAACATTTAATTGGTTGGAATGAACGAGTTAAAAAATGCGAGCATATATATAGTTCGAATTGGAATCGCCAGCTAAAAGTATTTATCTTTTGGTATGGAATTGAATAGTCACGTATATAAAACGAGTTCTATATACAAGTCTTACGTTAATTACATAAATAATTCCATTGTATAATATTTTCTCTTATGCCTTTACAAACGTATACAAAACTAAAGCAATTAGCATAGTTGCGTACCGAGTCACCACCAATTGTAATTGCTAATTAGAATTACAATTTGCAGTTGCAGCTCTACGAATGTAAATTCGACTTGAAAAAGGAAGGCGTAGAGATTACGTGATAGAATCCGAATGGAGTAACAAGACAAACGCGCGGGGTATCACTCTTCGCATACACGGAAATGTTATTCTGGCAAATGCGCGTGTTTTTGAATGCAATCAAGCCGTTCGCACACGGTTCACGTTGAGTAAATATGATCCAAAGCTCGTTTGCGCGGCGGCGTAGTTGCAGTGCACAGTGTCGAGAGGAAATTTTTTTCCAATAATATGGATATACTCACCGACGACGAAGCATTATCACGCTTAACTGGAAATTTTTTTTTTATTTAATCTACCTCTCGCCTGGGAGAGATGCGATCGACTACCGTGAAGTCTACGATACTTCATTTTAATAACGCTACTCTCAAGTATACTCTCACGTATTCTCTTATAAACACTCGGTAAAAAACGCAAGAGCATTTTAAAGTGCAAAACGAAAATGTTCGGTCGTTCGTCTCTAATAATTCCGTTAATAATTAGATAAACTTCAAATTTAACGTTTCGTTATTCTAATATGTCTTCTCTCTCTGTCGTTAATTTTCATATATTAAAAAAAATAGTTGCAATTCTTTTCTTATATTTTGGATACCGTTGCCATTATAGCCGCTGGGATTCGGATTGCAATAACACGTGGATGAAACGAGGTCGAAGAGATGGGGTTGGACGAGAGGAACATACGTAGACGTGCAATCGCGAAGTGGGCCTGGAAAATTTATAAACCTCCCTCCTTCCAGAAGAGGATCCGGCGAACGTGACCACGTTGAGCAAGCTGCTGCTCCATTAGGATTAGACCGGCTATACCGGAAAAAGAAAGACGACAGAAGACACTAATGCCAGCGAGGATTTAGACACATGCCGCGAGAAACTCCTCTCTCGCATTCCTTTCGTTCTACGACAAGTGCAGAATTTCCTACGAGAACGATAAATTGATAAGGAATGCTTTAATACGACAGAATTGCTCCTACAATCCCTTTTAAATTACTGCAGACAAGTATTTTATCTCGGTCCTTTCGTAATACACAAACGCATTAGATCTTAACGACACTTGATAAAAAAATTGTAATTTACAAATATTTTGTGTATAATATTTATGAATGTAATTTCTATTTGAAAATAGAAACTCGAAATTTCACTCTGAATTAAGAACATGACCGTTGCCGACGCTTATAGTGCATGGTAATTAAAATTAGAGAGCATCGCAAATTTTCTCGACATAACTTCTGCTTCCAGAAACATTGCGACGAATGTCGCGAATTAAATTAATTTTCGCGACGAAATCGCCTTTGCTTTTAATGCTACGTCGTTGTTGATATCGCCGGTGGCGTACAAAAAAAAAAGAGTGAAATTTATGGTTGCACGTAAATGCGCATTGTGGTTTTTATCGTCGAGTTAACTCGAAATAAAGTTCCATTTTCTACGTTTACGTGCACGGCTGGTTTAAATATTTATTAGTTTAAACTTTAAATTTATTTGTGTTCATTTCTCATTTTATTGTTTTAAGAAATGTTAGCCGGATAATATTCACATCTCGAGAAAATACATGTGCTCGTCAATGTGTATGTATCTGTCTGTAGAACATACGTCGCTTTAATGTCATACTAAAACGTTGCTAAAAAGAGATAACACCGTTGCTAAAAAAGGAAACTTTTCGTTGCTTGTATGACGATCGTAAAGAATGCAGATCACGCTAGGTTATTTTAAAGCTCGCTCGTAATTCTCTGTGATCTTACTTTGCAAATATGAAAGTTTGCCTGCTATATAAAACCTACATACGCCCATCCAGATATGAATTTGCAATTTTTATAACGTTATAATATATTGTTATAACTTGAAAATTCCATTTTAAATTATTCTATTTTAAATTATATATAAGCGTAATTGGAGCAATGCATGCCACGAATTATTGGCCAATGAAACGAATGAATTGTACATAACAAACAGCGTGCCGCTTATATTTTTCGAAATTGAAAAGATGAAAAATTGTTCATGCAATTTTTATTGTAAAAAAATGTAGCAAGACCTATATAATTTTAGCGTATAACTTAATTAGCACGTATCAGTGATATTTTGTCCTTTTTTTCATCAATTTCACATAAATGACAGCTGCTTTATAATATTAGAAAAAAAAGATTTAAAAAAATTTGTAAATATACACACGGCAATTCTTTCAATTTAGATCGCGCAAATTACATGATTTCCTCTTTCGAGTCTCACTCTATAATTATCGTTTCTCATAATATCACGTATCGGAGCGGACAAATGTCGGTTTAATAGACCGGAAAAATTTCGCGGTCTACGGTTTCGCATTGCTGCTCGAAGGAAGTCATGAGTACGACTAAATAATTGAAATTATACCGAGAATATTCATGGGAAAGCAGGGACGAAGACAGATTCCGTAGCACATCATTTCGCTAACGCAGAACGTCGCGTGGAAATCTCGACGTCACGTATTTGCATTGCAAAAATCGGCGGCGGGCAGTTCGTTATACATTGAGCGCATTTGCAAATGGTTCGAGAGTCGCGCGAGTAATCCGAGACGGTTTCTCCGGTTTCTCCAGTCGTACCGACTGGATTAACGTATATCATTGTCCCATGGCGCGGAAACGCGCGACAGTTTGGAACTACGTGGGGGGGATGGTGTTACGTATGGTTACCGGTTCTCCTGCGGGCGAGCGGGAAATTCATCGTTTCTTGTCCAGCGGGAGACGAAACGAGGAACTCATTCATAATCGAGCGAGTTAGCGGCGCCGAAGTTTTCGATGGAATTTCGGTATTCCGTTAATGGCTCTGCCTCCCCCGAGAAACCCTCCGGCCGTCCCTTGTTGACACGGCGACGGCGGATGAGTGATTTCGTCGTAGATCGCTATTGCGGCGAATTTATGGTTGCTACTATACATCGCGCATTAAAGCATGAGAGAAATATCATTCTGATATCACAAGGAAATTAACAATGATCTTGATTATGATGATGCGAAACAATATTTCATTTTATTAATATAATATTTAATCATTAAAAAAAAAGGCAATGACAGGAACAAAACTTATTTTTCTCTTTGCTCTTGTTCTTCAACGTTCTTTAGTTTTCGTAAAAAATATTGCGTAAAAGCGGTATTTTTGGAATACATTGTGACGCTTTAATTGAATTATTTTTTTCCACAGCGCACAGTTTTACGTAATCTCGCGATAACGAATACCAAAATATATTTTTTAACGCTTTTGTTATTTTTCGCTGAAAATTCCACGTCTGCGTTTGAACGTATACCTTCCAAGTATTGGTTAGAAGGCTTTCCTTCGAATGCGAAACTCTCGTAATCTTGCACACGCTGTCTCTTTCTTCTTCCTCGCGCACTCGTCTTGCATCGGCCATTAATCCTAATCGACCAATCGCCTCGGGTGAATACTAAAGTATTTGTCGCTGCGCTTTCCGATAAAGATGCGGAAAATTACTTACAAATGGGGAAATCTTCCGGAAAAGCTCGGGCGTGGGTCGGCAGGCATTTAATTTGCTTTTGGTGCCATCATATGGAGCACAGGGCTTGCAACAAAGCGTTCATTTACGGCATTTTACGGTAAAGAGAATCGCGCGTATTGAACAAAAGAGAAGAGATTGAACAGAGAGAATGAAAGGGTAGGAGGTGACGAATTCTATACTATGTGTTTAATTTGTAGACTGTGACATAGATGAGTGATTGGGATCAAAAGAAATCGAATTATAGTGAGATCAACGAGAGAACAATTGAGCCCATAAATATACGAATGCGCCTCTCGAAAGATCAACTGTCGCGTTGAGAATATCGACTTTAGAACGTCAGAGATTATACATCGCAATTATTTCCGTAACAATATAAGCCTTGACGCTGTGCTAAGATAGAGTGGCGATTACACTCATAAACTACGCTTGCTATTATTTCTGACATTAATGACTGACTAATTACTATTTATCCATACAAATTCAACTGCACTAATGTATGCTATCAATCATTGTAATTGTAATATTGAGATAAACGTAATTCTGCACAAATAGCCTCATTTTCTCGATACTATTAAGTAAACTATTAAGCAGGCATTTAAACTTGGTACAATTTTCTAGCCAAGCAGTAAAGAACGCTACAGGATGATATTTAGCTCGGTATCGCAGAAACCGAGCATCAAATCAACAAATAACCACAGCAATAAATAACCAATGCGTACGATTTGATCAAAGCTGACAAATTTAGCCGATTTGTATTGCTATTTCGATAGAGCATGATATAGAGCTCTTCGTTAACAATTACAATGTATATATTAACACGCATGTATGCATGCTCGTTAACGAATTTCATTTCTAATTGCGAATCGTTTCGTTTGACATCCATACGCAACATCATTCTATAACGTTGCATTCCACAGCTAAAAATTGAAAAGCATTAATATGGCGGTGAGCTTTTACGAGCAGAATGTTTCGCAAATGTACTTAATACGGATATGTGCAACCGCGAAAATAGCACGCAGATTTTTTTCGAGAATGAAAAAATTGCGGGAAACGAATAAATAATCTCCAATGAGCCGATAAAACGATAAAAAATATATAAAACGCTGTAAATTTTTAATTTCACAGATTTGCAAGAGAAAATGATGCTGTCCCGGCCGATTTGTCGCGTATGAATAGTACATGCAGCACCTAACATAGCTTAAAATGAATGTACAAACATGCGCATTAACTATTTGCGATTTTGTCCCCAAGTGCTTCGACGATGGACCATTAAATTACTCTCGCGCACATAGAAACACATGTATACACATGCGCACGGATATATCGGTGAAACGATATAATGACGCGGATGCATCTGATATATAGATGCTCCGTTCACCGTCCAATCTCCAGAGAAGCGAGCGTTTACGTGGCAAACTCGCTGAGTAATGACGAGAACGTACTCGAGTTAGATTAGATGGAGTATGCCACCCCGAAGCGCGTGCAGGAGAAAGGGAAGAAAGCTCCATCTCCTTAGTGAATCATTTGTCGCGAGTGGAGGAAACTCCATCGAACGTCCGCTCGCTTCCACGCTAATTTTAATCGCCCGGTCCCCATGGAACGTACTCCGATACAACCGCGCCTCCCGTTCTCCGAAACAACAACATATACGAGACAGAATTAGATCGTGGCGCGAAACTACGAGCGATGAAACGCCGGTGTTACAGCGTGATACATGACTGACGGCTCCCAGAGAGATTGCTTGTCGTTCGCGTCGCACAACATCAGATACAGGCTGATGCCAACGCGGACCAACATCGACTTTTTCGCGCCATCGCGCGGTTGATGGCATTTCCTCGATTCAGTCGTTTTTACATTCATTTGAACTTGGAAAAAAAGCTTTCGCAACGCGCAATAAATAAAATTATCAAATTGAATCACTGGCCAAATGAAAGATTTCGAGTAAGATTTGATTAAATTTATATACCGCGAGATATAAGTATATCTAGCAAATAAAAATAAAAAAATGCGTTGATGGATTTAGAATAAAAATACTTAATCTATAAATTGCGGAAATCCTTTAAATAGTTATAAGTATAACATATCCATGTCACAAACGCAGTATGCATATATAAGTAATTTAATTCAATGAAAATTTCAATAAGAAAATTTTAATGAACCGGAACCGAAAAAAACTGTAATTTACAAAATACCGATACTTTTCTTAGTTAGAAAACCTAAATCGAAACCGAAACCTTTATTAAGTATTTATATAATGGACCGAAACCGGAACCGAACTGATATTTTCGTCCGGGTCCCTGCTTTAAATTTTACATTGTTTTTAGTTCTAGTTTACCGTGAAGCTTTCAAAAAGCCTTACCGAATCGTATATACCTACACAACGCTGCCTACAAATGTATACCTATATTTCATTTCCGCTTCTAACGTTCCTGGAAATCTCTACTCGGATCATCTCCGGTCAAACTGTAAATATCGTATCCGATGCGTCAAATCGTGAATAGGTCTCAATTTCGCGAAAAGAGAATAATTGAAAAGTATAGCTCGCTATTTTTCGCAGTCCCGAGTGGTCGTTTGAAAAGTTCTGCCCATATTTCTATGGGGCCGCCGCAAGAACAATCGCAGCTTAGTATAATCCAAATCACACACGCTCTGTTATATACACCGCTCGGTATACGTACATACATATATACCGACGTCGCTCGAGAGGAAGTTCCTGGGGGGCGAATAACTGTTGCTTTAGCATTTTCACCACCGTAGGATATCTCGTAAATTCGGTGCAGCGCGTCTTGCCACGATAACATCGGGAAACCATTCTATTATCCGACATGACGACGTGTGTGTGTGTGTGTGTGTGTGTGTGTGCATGCGTGTGCCTAATATGCGTAGCTGTGTGGTACACGGATGTGGTACATCCATGAAGTTATAGCTACTACATGATCCAAATATTTCTGTTAATGTTTCGTTGATCTTCCACGTTCTATTTTGCGCTGATACCGCGCACGATAATGGATATTTAAATTATAAGTATTAAAATATATAAATTTGAAATAAGTCACAAGTAATAAAAAAAATTTATAAATCGATCTTTTTTCTGCGAGAGTTCGCTCTATGAGATTTTCCGTAATGTTAACTTCACGTCTTTGTTTTTCAAAACTTAAGCGAATTTCAGGATTTTAGATTTCCAATCTTTATACTGATCGAAAGTCATGATATGCCGTCGATATCTTGTTTCCCGCCGTTCCAACGCACTTAGGCATAATTTGAAAATATATCCGACATAAATATTTCAAAAATAAAGAAGAGAAAGGGATAGGGACGAAAACTTGGTTTCCTATCGACCGATACAATACTCCTTTCGCTCGAGTTCTCACCCCGCGAGAAGCTATCCCCTGATGAGATTCGTGAAAGCAGACCGGAAACGAGATTTCTACATCCTGACTCAAACAGGAAAACAGTTCGTTTCCTCATTCGAAATCCATAGAAATGTGCGTATGTGCACCAAATACGGCAATCTCTGATGGTGATTTCCTTGAAACGTCTGCCATTTTGTACGAGGACCCAAAGAATTATATAACTTCTTTAATCGACAGAGTTTATAAAAAGAATTATCTCTCTCTGATAAAATATTCGCCGAAAAGGGATTACTTTAGATAACAATTTAATGTAGAATATCTCTTTCATTAGAACGTTATATCTGATAAATTTGACGTCTTTTTACAAAATTTAATGAAAATACCAGAGTTATAACTCTACCCTTGATAAAGTATTAAATTTAAAAACGTATAAATTTTTATAAAGATATCCCGTAACTTAATCTTTATGGAACCATTTACGTTAAGTGTAATGGATATTACACGATAAACGTTAAGTTTGTAGAAGCTTTCAAGTTCCTAGTTTTTTAGACGCGTGACTTTGTTACGCCGATACTCTTATGACCTGATCCACTTTTTTATCTAGTCACTCAACGCGTTACAATGCTCTGGTATGTTACGATTTCCATTTTCGCTTTATGGACCTGCTTGTGACAAAGTAAACGCTAGAGAAAAACGCGAATCAATAAAAGCCATTTACAGATCAAACAATAGCTTTTCAGTAAAGCCGTTCTTTTAAACACAATTTTGGTGTTATATCCGTAACTCTTTTCACGCTACAAGCTGTTTTTAGAAAAACGAAACCGAGAGTGCGGTATGCAATGTATCGACTAAGCAAATACAAAAGAAATATAAACTCAATATACACACTTGTCATTCGATGAACACAGATTCAAAACGTATTGACGAATAACGTTATACATCCTTCTATACAAAAAAAATTAAAGTCTATATAACGTGGACCGTGACTGCGGTAAAATGTCTCTTTTAATTCGAAAGTGGCATTTCTGTGGAAAGTAATTTTTTTTTAGGTATAAAGACGCGGTAAAATAGGTGGAAATTGCTTGGAATTTCCATGTCTCGGTCGAGTTATTACTTTTCAGTTTAGCGTTCGAAACTCGCGTCCTGACGATATTTACGACACCCTTCCCTCCGAAGAAGAGAACGCGAAGCCGTCCGCAACGTCGCGCTACGTGCTTGTGTTTCTCTGTCAAATTAAAGCAACATTGGCGTTACGCTACCGGCAACGCGGATGAAGCAGCAGCCGCCGCAGCACAACTCGATTTCCTGCGTCCGAACAACAACTGTCATTATTCAATGTCGACTGTCACGAGAAACCGTTTATAATGCGCCGCGCGAGCCATGGGGGCCGCTACGGACAACTCGTTAGTATCGGTTATCGACATTAACAACGGGGGCGTGTTGCGACGTTTGCGCCGGGCGACGGTGACACGGCTTCGCTTAACACCGCTTTGAATCTCCGTGGGGCAATAATGGTACGTATTTACCGTCACCGATTAATATCCCGGGGGAACGCCCGTGAAAGCACTTGACTGTTACTTACGGGAGACGATAATTGGGGATTTTGACTGAAAGATGGTTTCTTAATTGTCTTTTCTTCCGGACAACTAATTTGATAATTATTAAACACGAATTAATTTTAACTCGCCGATTTCAAAATAAAATGTTATGGAAACGGTACAAAGAGAGTTACTATCCAAAAATCTGATGTAAATATATTACAAAAGTATGAAGTAAGTTTGATTGGACCGCGTGGGATTGTAATATCTGAGTTATATAATATTGACTCGTACTTCAGTTAGGAAAAGAATAAAACACGTGATATATTTTAACTTGAAGCTTTCACGGCGAACATCAAAAATACATAAAACGTATTTGATATGCTATTTTTATGTCGTATATCAATTTATACTGCAGAAGCATATGTGACCGATCGATGCACTCGAAATACATATGGGCAATATAATGCTAGAGTTATTGAAAAAAACCGCTTTCTCGAAAATGTTTGTTATTTTGGTCAGTTTTTACTATTGCAATTTTATCTAAGATTTAAATAAAAAGATTGTTAATTATTTAATTATTTAAATCAATAATGAATGCATTTTAGTAATCCTTTAACTACCACAAAAAGCTAATTAGCTTCAAAAAATAATAAGAGAATTAATTTATGATAACTAGGTACATGGTAATATGAGAAACATGAGTGAATATGAAATTCATGATTATTCCGACAGACGAAAAATCGCAGAGTTTGCGTGCCGACGATAATTCGTGAGCTAATGCTCGGTAATTTGTAATTCTCCCCTGCATTAACCGCTAACGATTACTAATTCCGCGGTCAAACCAATTAGGATTTTAAATGAGGTGAAACCCGGGAGTTCATTTTTTCTCTACTCTTACCATTTTTCCGTCCATTCGCGTAATATCTATCGTAATGTTTGTTGTACATCTTCTTTACTTTAGTGTTTTAGAGTTTGTACATTACTCATGTTAAAAATTTTAAACCTGTACATTTTCTTGTTTCTATTAGACAGATATACAAACGTAAGATCAATTCAAATACAGTATTACAATAAACACAATAGGTGTATCATGTATTTATATTGATAAGTAGATATTTATATAAGCAGAAAAGTATTTCACTATGTTGTTCTTATATTTTATTTGACAGTGAAAATTTCTACATTTTTTAAAATATTTGTAAAGACATCAAGTCTCATATCTGTTATTAATTATAAAATTTACTCTGTGCGTTGTAGTGAATTAACTTGTATCTGTATTTATTTTTACTTATTTACTAAATACAAAAATTTTTTTTCGCATTTCCAATTATTTCCGAACATAGTAAAATATGACACAAATATCGGCACGACATTGAAACAGAAAATGTTTAATTGTGTACGACTGTTTAATATCGTGTCATTAAACGAGTGAGAAGTTGCGATACAGACGCGCTCAACCTGCCTGTGCACCGCCGTAATAACTCGACGGGCTAACGAACCGGCACTAACGCGGATCTAAAAAGCGCGCTGAACTTCGTTGCCTTCATTGCGCGCCTTCGAGGAAGTAAAAGTTCCACTCGTGGTCCGTGGAGAAAAATATAAAATGGACCGGAGGCGGAAGAAGCGAAGGGTTGAAGGTGAAGAGGAAAGGGCGACGGCGGATCCGTCTCCTGGCGCACCTGAGGCACCTCCCGATCTCGTGAATTTCGGAGTAAATCGCAGAGACTTAAGGGAATCCCGGGCAATATACCGTCAAGAGATTGAAAAGTGAGACTGCTATAGATATTTCGCTTATCCTCGATGTCTATCATGCATAGTAGACGAATAGAGTGCGACTAATGTAGCTGGAAAATTGTTTTATTTGGTGACGTTAAAACCATTTTTTTTTTCAGTTCTTACTAATTTTATCCCCATCTGTTAAAAAATATACATCTATACGTAATATTAATATAGCTTGATATTTTCATAATATTTCGTTATACATCCGATTATTCTGATAAGCAGAAATCGATCCCGCATCGGTCAATTATATTTACTTCGCGTAAGTCGATACATTTTTTAATATGAGAACTTTGCGGGGAAATATTCGAACCATGAAGAAGCGCATATGTAAAACTTGAAGCGGGATTTGTGCCAGCTGATTATGCCAACGGAATCATATCTCCTCGTCGCCAGCCACTGGCTCTTTAAATTCGGATCGTAAAGTTTCGACACGACGCGTGGTGTCCGTCAGCTGGAACTCGCTTTTTATTTTCATTGGCTTTTGTGTTATTATTTGTCAAAGAAACTATCCGAGGAAGAGCGATATTAATGTCAGATGAATTATAATTTCATGACGACGAGCTTCTACGAGACTAAATTTTTCATCGTAACAACGCATCGTAAAATGGACATAACGGAATAAATTATGACGTGATATTTATCGTCTAGTCTTTTAAATACATAATAGATGATATCAATAACATGAATTGCGATCTAATTAAGAATCTAATTAAGAAATGATTAATTAATAACCTCCCCATTACGCAACCGCGCAAATTTCCGCGCTTGTATACGTCTTGAGAAACCTTCCAAAATCCTTAGAAAACGTCAGCCAAAATAAATTCAATTTTCTAGCTTGCTCATTAATCTACGATAATTAATATACGTAGTGATGCTATAACATGATAAAAATTTAGTTAATAACAGAGCTAGCAAAGTAATTTCATCTAACGGGCAAAATCTTCTCAGTCAATTGACATACTACCTATATTCAAAGTTCAAAGCCTGTTTGTCGACATAAATAAATAAAATTCATTGATTCGAGGAATTCAAATCTTATCAAGATTTCGAGCTTATCTTATTTGACGAGATGTTTAGCTTTCGGAAAGAAGAAGTCTACGAAAATACTCAACTTCGAGTGGCAAACACACATAATGTGCAACATCCGACAGCGCGTCTTCTACTTCTTCTTCTAACTTCCGTTCGTGCATTTTGTATGCATCGCGGTGACTTCGATATACATATACATATATATACATGTATATATATATAATGTTAAAGAAAAGATAGACATACCAACAACGAAGCGTGACGAGAGCGTAAAACATCGTGATTTTATCACATGCGCGAGCGCATATAACGCGTTTCTTCGGCGATCTCTTTTTACGTTTTCTTTCGAAAATCGATACAGCAACTGGACCAACGTATAGATTTACGTTACAAACTTTTGCAATTCAACCCAAGCGATCCGCGAAACGATAGGAACGCAACCGTATTGCAAAACTAATACGTAAATCAGAAGCGGAACATATGAACAGTGTGAGAAAATTTATATATGCGCGTTGCATTAAAGCTAAAAAATAAATTTTATATATAAATAGAGAAATATAAAAATAATACACTCGCCCCCGCACACAAATTATCAACGATAAGAAAGTTTTGATATATTTCATGTTAATTTAAATACAGTTTTGTCTAACTATTTTAATTACGGCCTTGTTGTGTGAAATATTCTTTTATTTACGTTCAGCTAACTCATATTTATATTACTATATTATGCTTTTACTTTGAAAGTACACAGTGAAGTAGGGGAGGGGGGATGTCAAAGTACACTCACTCGATGTTTCTGTTAACAACCATCAACATAGCTCAGGTTTCACCAAATTTAAGAGTATCATAAACATTTTTAATTAAAGCAGCCGCATCTGGAAACATATTGCTGCAATATTTAGTATTAATTAAAATCAAATTCGTCCTCTGTTTATCCGCAGAATTGAAACGAATATCTATTATAAAACTCAATCTCTCCCGAATAATATGCCCATCTAATAACTTTTCATCGTTCTTCTGGATGTTTCGCGAGGTAAATAACACTCGTTGTATTTACGATTGCGGCTCGTAAACCCAATTTTTCATCGCGAACTGTCGACACCTGTGCGCCCGGTAAATAAGGGGCGCAAACTCGCGGCGAGAAAGTTTATTCTTTTACCCGAAGTTCTGTGTCATTCGTTGATCGCCTCTGTGCGGGATCATATTGAAACCAGAAACTCCGTCGACCCGGAAAATCGGTCGCGAGATCAGACCTTTGTCAGCCGAAAGCATCGAACAACCGGTCACCAGCGATTAGCCGAGTGGAAATCGCCTTCCGGAAAAAAATCCACGGTAAACTTTTCCACGTAGACTAATCTCACTCCTAATTGAATTTCTTTGAACCCCCCTGTCTGGGAGATACGCAGAGAAGTCTTGATAGTTATAGATTTCCGCGGTGAAAGAAAAGGCGGCGTCCGCGAAAAGAAATCGATATCCGAATGGACGGAGGAAGAGATGGTTACGGACAGAAAAAAAAAACGGCGTGAGAAGATTCCATTCGCGTCCGTCTACAAGGTGAACTTTGGCGATTTAAATTCCATCTGGTTGGATTGCTCTGATAGCAACTTCCTTTCGGTATTAAATCCTTTCAGTGTTCGATATCTACTTTCTCAGTTAAACTCTGATTTTGGAAAACGTGTTAAGAAACACTCGATCACTTGTAATTTAATATTTTCTATATTAACGATTTAATTCACGAATTATTGGTAATGTTCAAAGTCGATTCTAAATGGCAAATTCGAAAGGATGTTATGAAAACGTCTTTCTTTCATGACAAAACAAGCATGAATTGCTTCAATTGCATCTATCAAGAGTCTGCGTTTGAAATAATTGTACACATTTATACATACATTTACGTACACACGCCCGACGTATAAAAATTACTGAAAACACCGAGTATTACTTTCAAGATTGCAATGCACGAGCTGTCAGTCGTAAAAGTCTATCGCAATTTCGAAAGTATATTAGTGCTCGTACAAATCTACGAGCGGTCGAGAGTGTAGATCGGAAAATGTCGAAAAGTCGAAACGCCGAACGCTCCAACGGTAACGATTCCGGTGGCACTTGTGTCAAATATTCTGGCAGCTGTTCGACCAAAGCGTTTCGCTATTGGCAAACGATAATCACGTTTCACGAGCAGTCACGCGCGATATATTCATTCCGGCGCTGCGTTTTGAGATTACTCGATTTCACCATTGCATTGCGCGAGAGAGCTCGTCCGATTCCGTAATTTTCCCGCGTTTATACCACACAAAATCCAAATCCGAGGAGCATGAGAATTGGTATCGGCCTTTTTCCGAAAGAGAATGCATGAGTTAAAATTGTAATTTCGTGTAATTTCCACAATAACGAAATTTGCGAAATTATTAAAATCAGAATAGAACCATAGAAAGATTTAATCTCAATTTTAATTTAATAACAGTGATATTAGGTAAGCGATTTTTTTACACGGATAAAAAAAAGATATGATTCTCAAAAAAAAATTCTCTTTGGATACAGCTGTTAACAAAATATTATTTTAACGTTGCTCAATCCAAAAAAAAATGCAATTTAAATTATGTAGAAAACGTACGTTTTAAAATTAAGCATAAAATTATTATCATTTATTTATTTTCTCAACTATGAGCCATCCTCGACATCTAGAAGCTAATCCTATTTTCGTTTTCACGCTGCACGCGTGGGTTTATGGTTGGCGCTAAAAATCCGAGTGCGTTTAACGGCCGACAAACGACAATTACAGTCCGCACCCGACCGAAATGTTCAATCTCCTGTGAATTTGTACATATGCGCGGCGCGGCAGCGAAAAAAAAAAAAAGAAATACACAAAACCTCGCTGCTGTGGGAATGGAGTCGCGATAAAAATCATTAATCATTAACCTCAGCAATTGAGATTCGTGATGGGTTTCGAATTAGCGCGGCAAATTTGTGACGTTCATCGAGAAGCATTGAAAGATAAAAACGATACACTCATTTAAAAAATAGATAATAAAAATATAGCGAGATCAAAGAAGTGAACAAAACAGTCACTTAATCGTAACCAATGCTAATGAATGGTGCATTACCATTCTATAATAGGATCAAAATTTGTTTCAGATTATCGATTGGGAATTGCCGGTTTCCGGGTCGTCCCAAATTTTCTTTGGATTTGAAATTTTGGAAACTGGGATGCAGCCTATTGCAAAGCGTCTGTCTCGCGTCGCGGCGGAACTCGCGCACCATTGAACGACCACGTGCGAGATGAGCAATCTCGTGTTCCGAGATTGCTCGATTATTTAACTAGCGAGACAAAGGAAGGGCGCCGGTTCGAATCCAATCGTGACGCGACCGCTGGAGATTAACCAATTTCGAGGCCGGTGCGTAAATTCGATGCGGTACGAGGGATTCGACACTGTCTGTGGCATGTGGAAAATTACAAATTATCACAGAAATTGTCACAGGAATATTAACCGATGTGTTTACTCCAATTTGGGTTTTGCACGAATTTTATAATGAGTGATAACACATAGTATATGTATTATATATTGTTGTCTTCCTAAATTGGGAAACGATTGCACAGTGGACGGAAATAAACGATGTGGAGTAAATACAATTTGGGCATGTCGGTAAAATTGACCGAAAGTTCTCCTTCGAAGACGGTTAAATTAACAATTCCACTACGCGATTACACGAAAAGATTTAATAGACATTTTTCGGGTTATCTGTTTGTCACACAAATATATGTATACATATATTTTACTTATTAACATAATTTATTAAGACTATCACACACACACACACACACGCATGTGTGTATATTTATAAAATCCAAATATGACAAAGAACGTATTAGTCTTTTAGATAATATTTGCATAATTTTATTGATGTATCTTTTATATAGTACGTTTATAGTTAGTTTTGCATTTAATATCGCTTGCAAGTCACAGGTCTCTGATTGACGATAGTAATTTCGTAATAGCCTATTAGTACTCATCGATTAATTACCTGTACCCACGAGCATCAGAGAAACCTTGCCCACGATATCGTAGCCGTCACACAGATGTAAACAGCGTTAAACGAGGTAACTGAATCAAGTTAACACAAAATGCATTCCTAATATTTACAATTGGATGTTAATTGGTCTGCCATATCACATATTCGTATCTGCATGGATACTCGTGTATTCTGAGTAAGCATGACTCGTTTGATTACGATATATTGTACAAGCATCTGCATAATGTTTTCGATAACATAGTAAAGTTGAAATTTGCAAAATTTATTCTATATCAACTGATCTTGGATATTGAAATTCTTTAATTTTGTTTAAAACCTTTACCTTTTTACTAAATTAATTCTTTTGATCAATGACTATTAATAACAAGAACGACGTTAAATTGCGATATTAAGCCGAAAATCGCGTGAGAGTTTTGATGGAGATCTGTTTTTGAAGCGAGCGTGTATTTGCCCACGATTCGCGGATTCGTCACGCGGTCTTCAATAATTTCATAACGCCAGCGATCGATATGGTTGCTATACGCGAAATTGCACGGACGATGGCAGAGTTAATTATGTTCTTTCGACGCAGTAGCTGCTACACGCTGCACGTGTTCCTAGCAATCTGGAATACCGAAACACTGAACATTTGTTATTCTTGTTTTGCGCAATCGCTTTTAGATACATTGTTCATGTGCTTGATTTAGCTCGACAGACAAATGTAATCACGGTAGCATGTGGAAAAATTCGAATGCGGAATATTTCATACCCATCAGACAGTTTACATACATCGAAACGCTTCGGACCGATATTGAATATTAGACCATCATTAATATTCATCTATATATCTCTATTTTTGCATCCAATTATATTCGCGAAATTATTAACTTGTAACGTGATGTCAAAAACATCTAGCAAAATATTTGTTAAAGATCCATAACCATCGTGAGAATAATTGAGTTTTATTCTAATAAGTAACAGAAATGTATATATATGCTTTTGAACACTTTTACTTGTTTATTTTAATAAGAAAGAGTAATATATTGATTTTATATTTTATCAAGTGTTTCATCATTTAAGAGCATTTTCATTCATTGTCTTTTAACGGATCTCGCTCGCGCGTATATAAGGGAAACCGTTTTGTGAGAAAAAGGAATTTCCAATAAACTCGCATTTAATATCGTAAAAAATTAATGTTCAAAGATTTTAATGAGAAAACATTGAAAGTTACATTTTAAATTAGTATTTTATTTTGTTAATAATAATATAGATTGGTAAGAAAATATTGTTGAAAAATGGGGCGTGTGCCCTTATTACGCGTGTCTCGCGGAAAGATTGCGTCGCGAATACGTGGCCGAGAAAACTGGTTTCTCTCACTTTATTGCTTAGGCACATTTCAGCTGCGGAACGATTTCGCGGTATACAAGGCCTTGACGAGACTTTATATCGCCGATACCGTAATGCGCACAATACTTGACGCGGCAATGTGCCTTGAGCGAAGAGCCGCGAAGGAAAGAACGATCCGATTTCTATACGATATAGTGGATGCAAATTAGACCAAAAAAGTGCGTTATCTCGGAACCGGTTAAAACTACTCGGATTTAACCGTTTTTTTTTTAATGTAGGTAATTGTAATTAAAAACACTACAATGTTTATGGGTTAAAAATTGACGCTTTAATTTATTAAATAATTATTAAATAAAAATTTATTAAATAAATAATTATATAGCGTCAATTTTTAACCCATAAACATTGTAGTGTTTTTAATTACCTACATTTAAAAAAAAAGCGTTCAAATCCGAGTAGTTTTAACCAGTTCCAAGATAAAAACCTAATTTGCCTCCACTAATAGCCGGAGACGAACAGGCTCGGGCAGGCACGCCGCGCGCGATACCTACCGCATACCGCAATCGGCGGGTGATAATACCGAGCGCGCCCGAAAATTAGCGAATAATAGCTTAGGTCGCGGAAAATTCTCCCACGCGTAGAACGCGTGTCGCGTATTTCCGCGCAAAAAACATCGTGTTGACGCATGCAATACCTCAAAGTGTATCGAACAAATATCTTGGTTCAATAAAATATTAATCATAAATACAGTCATAGTCGTAAAAAAAAACGAATTAAATAATGTATATAATAATTTAAATAACAGTTTATACAAGAATCTGAAATTAAAATAAACGTTTAAAAATTGCATTGTGTAATTTTTTTAATTTTACAATGAAGCTATCTATTTCAGCCTCTATTTCAGCTTTTAAAACGCCAAGACTTTAATTATTATCGTAATGACCCGAGAAAACGTCCTCGACCGAAGTGGACGGCCGAACTCTCAATCCTTTCTCCTCGCTTCCACATCGCGCGGAAAGGGATTTAATTCACTGACTTATCGCGCCTGGCTTTGCATTATCTCGCGGCAAAATCGCGTAACCTGATCGCGAAACTCGCTCGTATAGTTTTCTTTTCGTCGCGACGAAGGCTTTGATGCGACTCCCGGATCCGCGAACTGAATTTATCGCTGTGTCGCAATAACTCGCGGTTTGTGTACTCTTTAAGACGGATTACCGACTTTCTTCTCCCGACCTCTTCCTCCGGCAATTTTTCGCGACAATTGAATATATATCTTGGAATGAATCACGCGAGAACCCACGCTCAAAACTAGAGCGAAAGCGGATTGGACAATGACATATCGCATCTCCTAAATAAAATCTACGAAGCTATAGTATACGCTTTATACGCTATAGCATACATTGTATACTTCGTTTTTCTGCCAAGATAATTGAAAGTAAATAGTTAACTTTTCTAGAAAGTGGTATCTTTTGTATTTTTATCATCGAATTATTATATAAAGAATTACTGAATTAATATTTACAAAGTATTTGGCTACTAATTATTAGTTTTTAAAGTAATATTCTCTTTCTTTAATATTATAAAATGTTTATATATATATTTATAGTTTAATAAAAAATCTTCTGATTTTCATATAGTTTAATTAATTTGGAACATAATATTTCTACTTTATCGTATATGTAACATTACGTCGATTCCTTGATTTCATTGTTACTCGAAAACGACAGTCGGTACGTTGTTGTTGACGTCTTTCCTGAGATTGGATAAATAAAATTCTCCAAATAAAACATAAACGAAACACGAAAGCGGCATGTCCGTCCGTGCGGCGTGTAACTAAAAGTTGACAGAAACTATTAAAATAGCGCGCGTTGCTTGCAGAAACTCGAGCGCGCTTGCTGAATCTCGAGAAATTGTCGAGAGTTGGACGGTAAAAATTTTAAGTCTGACTTTTCGCAAGCACACACATACAATACGTTGAAAGTTTTATACGGACGATATCTTTTGGTGTACGCGCTGACGCGCGCGAGAAAGAAAAGATTATATCACCGAGCATAAATCTTTGAGATTTTAATACAGGGTCTATAATTCACTGGTCATTGGTTTATAATTCGCGTAGTCAACTCTGTGAGGAATAGTCTATCAGTATATTATCCACTAATGTTCTTTTTTTTTACAGAATCCATTCTTTTTATTTAATCTTAATTACACGAGTGTCAATAATCGATTATATTAATTAAGCGAGAAAATTCAAAGATCATGTATAAAATAACGTATTCATACATTCAACAGATAGAGCTCATATTTTATCAGAAAATATATAATAAAATATGACCGATCATTTCTCGTGCGAATCGTGAAGTTTTGACCGCTTTTAACCCCTCTGCATATTATAACCACTTGTATTAATAAACATTTCATTGCAGTATGAATGATATCGGTTTTACAAGTATACACTTTGCATGTTTGGTACGATGGTTGGATAAATATGAATTTGTTATATGTGTATATCTGTATATACCTATACATATACACATAATATATATAAACCGCTAAAAACTAATTTCTTGTTAGTCTTAGGGCCAATTTCTTCACCGTTGGATAACTCTATCCTTCGGTTAACCTCACTCTTCGTCTCTTTCTAAGGGCCAGTTTCACAATTAAGTGTCGGTTAACTTTTAATCTTAGATTAACTCACTCTTCGTCTTTTTCTAAGGGGGATGTTATAGAAGGAGACGAAGAGTGAGTTAATCTAAGATTAAAAGTTAACCGACACTTGTGAAACTGGGCCTAAGGCGGCAGAGGTTAGAAAAAAATAAAGAGTGGAGGTTAACCGAAGGATAGAGTTATCTGACGGTGAAGAAATTGGCTATAAACTAGACTCATGTCTGGTTCACCATGATACAGTATAATATAATGTTATGTTGAGAAATTCCAACAGAGAATTCATTCTTTTCGTTCTATAGAAAAAAATGAGGGGAGACACTGCAGAGATGATTTCAATCGGAAAACGTGAGGTTTTTAAACTAAGAGAAGAATCATTTGTTCTCATTTGCGACAAATTCGTTAGGTCTTAAAAAAAATTTTGCACGAGCGATGGCGACGACGACGATGGCTGGTTAGATAAACGGCCGCAGCTCGCAACACTCCATTATGCAACGTAATGTCAGCAGATGCTGCATAATACAGCGACGGGAGGAAACAAGACGAAGATCATCGGAATAAGGAGGCAGGGCGATTATTAATTCATGCTTTATCGTCGCTTTCCGCTTCGGGATAGTAAAACGGAAAGAAACGGGCGAAAAGGGAAAAAAGGACACATGTTAGATCGGGCAGTAAAGAAAAATCCGTCGTTACTGTGCGTTTCCGCCGTTTACAAAAACCAGAAACGGGGCGCGATTTCAATGATAAATGGATTTTAATCAAACGCGTTCCGGAAGAAATATAGTGCGCCGCGCGTTACGGTTTTGCGCGCGATATGCATTAACGATGAACTTAATTAGGTCATCGCCATTCGTTCGCGAGCGACCGAGCCGATTTCATCGCCGAGATCTCTCCTACGGGAGAATCGATCTATCGGGAAATTTATCAGGCTCGTCCGGATGACGAATCGAATCGCTATCATCGACAAAAAAAGGAACTCAATCGTGCAAACGTTTTCGTTGTGATTTTTCCATAAAAGACGCGCGCCATCGAGCTTTTCCGTTGATAGAACACGACGAAAACGAATCGCTGTCGTCTCGATATCGACGTGAAAAAATGTCGCTATAGACTCCCGCTCATTTTCGCGAAGCCTATACACGCGTTTGGGCGCGATAAGCTAAGCGTTGAGCTAAGCTACGATTTATGCGATTTGTGACAGGTGAATGTAAGTCATCGCGGGAAAGAAAATTACTATTTTCGCCTTCATAAATATGTTGCAAATTACTGCGAATTATTCATGAGAAGATCGAGTAAGCTCGCATCGTCTCATTTCTCACGTTATCTTTTAAATCTTTTAGAAAACGGAGTAGAAGCTTTTAGCATAAACAAGCAAACTGGGGAAAGAGGCTTATTGTTAGTGCAACCTCTGCGCTTTTGTATTTTACGGTTAGTTTACCGAGCGGCTCGGAATATCTAAAAACGTAACGAGTTAAATTCACCAGGCAAATAAATACGAGAGATTAACATTATATATACTGGCCATTTCGAGGGAGTTTCGCAGAATTATTACAGGGAAAGAATGCAATATCTTTCACGGCGAGTGTTTGCGGACTATACATTCACAGCTTTATCGCGACAGTATTTAAGGCGATAAGTCATGCCGGTGAGAATCTTTCTGTCGAAAAATGGCAAACGTAGCTCGACTCGCGTAAATTAAGGCGTCTTTAACAAACGAGAGCATATACGTCGGTATTAAATATAGAAAATTAAAATATATAAAATTCATAGTTTGCCCTATGAATAAAAAAGTCTTATATACAGAATTAATTATATCGTAGAATAATACAATTAATAAACTGATCAATAAGAGTTTATCACTTTAAAAACTATTGTTATAGCTGAAAATGCATAATTAACAGCATAAATAACAAAATTATCTCTTTTTCAGAATATAAAGAGTTTTAGCAATTTCCAAATTTATTGAAATGTATAATTTTACGCATGTCTTTTATAAAAAATTTAATAAATTTATATTTTCCTTTGTTAGATAAATATACTCTATTAATTTACTAATAATCATCTGTCGAGATGTTTATTTATCATTTGTAAGTAACCCATTTCTTCTAAAAAGAAAACGGATTCTTTCCTCGAAAAAAAAACAGTGGCGTTGATAATCCCACTTTCTGAACTAGATATCGCGTGAGACGAGACCTCGTGTCTCACTTGTGTCTTCTACAAAAACATGCGTAACGGAATTATCAATGTTGTCTTTAACTATACCTAACATGAAACAAAATTTAAATTTAGCGCAACACGATTGATTTTCAAAAAATCCAATTATAACTCTAAATAGCGAATAAGGCGATGTACTCTTGAATAATTCTCGTCCATTTCTTTTTCTTGCTCACTAGTAAGCTGGTTGTCCGCATGCAAAATAATTTGCACAATTAGATTAGAGTGCACTAATTTATATATATTTATTAATATACTTTAATTTCAAGTACCTAAAAAAAAATTGGTTTCGTCATCTTGTCGAATAAACGCTTCAAACTTTCCTCATCTGCGTCAGCGATAAAATGATCGTAATATTCATCATAGTTTTCTGCAACTTTGTGTCTATATATAGTAATATCCCGGCTACATAATAATTCGCATGGTAAAAAATCGTCTAACGAGGCCAAGTCAGATTGATTGGTAACACGTTTAAACTAATCCAAAGTTACAACATCGTATTTTCCACTGTTTATTTTACTTCTTTCCCTTGTATCTAAAAAAGGAATTTGTTCTATTAGTTCGGAGACGAACTCGGATCAAGACACACGTACATATAGGTATATTCCTCATTAAGCCGTCAAAGTAGCGAGCGTAATTATGGAAGTAAATCCCTGCTGGTGATTATCCCGCCAGTATGCTTGCTCATTAATCGGAAGATAATTACGTGCGGACCTCATCAAAGTCATCTTGCGAGCGAGCGCGCGACGTCTCTCAACTTTCGTGTCGCCGGCATAAATCGATTTATATGCCGTTCCGTCAGTCGGCGCTCGGTGCTCTCTGCACTTGACACATGGATATCGCCGATTAAGGGATCATCTCCGCCGACTCGAACACGGCGGAGTATAATTGGATCGTCTTAAATTGTGCCTGAGCACCAAGGGAGGACGTGCGATTTACGCGACGAAAACAAGCGCCGCCTTGCGTATTGCATCAAATTATATTGCAAGCTCCGAAACTTCGTTTTGTTCGCCTTTGAGTGCCGACAAAGCCGAAGGGAGGAAAACATTAGTTTCGGGAGAGAATTTCGACTCAATTGCGGGATGACAATAGCGATGTTCAAATTCCTCAGAACTATATCTTTCTTAATTATCATTTTATTTAATATTACGGTTACTAACGTGTGTAATAATAAATATTAAAAATTAACATTTGGGTGTTTTTGAGATCTTCTCTGAGAAGAAATCAAACTTGCACGGTGCCGCACAATAAACAACTTAATTGCGAAAAAGGACGTATGCCGCGTATTTAAATTAATTAAAAACTTTACCGCTATTTCCATTTTTTTCTGTGCTAGTATAATCAAAGTGTCTGTGTAACATACAGGTACAAAAAGAAACTTTCAGAACATTTTATAGTTCGTCGCGGCCGCCGACCATGTTAATTACGCGTCGGAAAGCGCCGCTTGAAGAACGTCGCGTCGCGAAGCTTCCGCGGGAAAAAAAAGTAAAAGCGTCTAAGTGAAAGAAGTTAACGGTTGGAATATCAGAGTGAGCGCACGAAACTCCATTGACTCTAATTTGATCGTCTTTCTTGCCCGGCTGCCAAGAATTACACATGAAAATTCTCTGTATAGCATATGTTGATATACCTTCTACCCGATGTGCAAATATAGACGAGTTGGCTTCTCTTTGGGTTTATTCGCGAGATGCAAAGCTCCATGATGACACACAGAGAGGGACGACTAATTAAGCAGAGCGGCTCAAAGAGTGGAGAGGTAGAAAGAGAATCATTGTACGCGTATCTTGTATCTTGTCAAAAACGAGTACTACTACTGTAAAAAATTTAATGTCAATGAAAGTCCACTCTAAATTTTGTGTTAAAATAACTCATTCATCGTGTTATTTTTTACATTTAGAAATGTTATATCGACTAAAAAATGTCGATATAACATTTCTAAATGTAAAATATAACACAATGAATGAGTTATTTTAACACAAAATTTATATAGAGTGGACTTTCATTGACATTAAATTTTTTACTGTGTAAATATAATGCGCGCGCGCGCGTCAGAGCGCGCTTACAAATTTTTTTACTTCTATCCATTTACCTGTATTTCTTCATTTCGTTTAGCTTACAAGCGATAGGTAAAGCGAGGTTAATTAAGATTTTATTAAAGTTCAAAACTCAGTTCACAGTTTCACATTTTTATGAGAAATGAAAATGATACTCCTCATGAGGAAAGTTCGCTTCCTCCTTTCTTTGCCCATCTTATGCATAAACAAAAAGTTAGCTATAACAAATTCCGTTAGCCGAATCAATTACGTGCTCCAACTTTAGCAGCGATATACTTTCTGGAGCGAGGAAATTAATGATGCATCCCGACGGTCGGAATTATCCGGCGAAGGGAAACGACCGCGAGTCGCGTGACCCACGAGTGATAAAACTCTTTCATTTTAGGGGGAGATCGTGGACCACGATGAAAAAGAAATGAACCGCGATATCCCGCTCTAATATCCCGAGGTAGGATGGCGCTTTTATGTCCCGCATCATCGTACATCATTTTCCGGACAAATTTCAGACCGGCTTTCGTTGCTGTAAGTGATGTTGCATATACGAGGACGTACGCGAGGATAATAAACATCCAGCCAGCTTGACAAGAGCCATTCTTTCATCGCACTCTGAAATGAACATCCGCCTCGTCACTTTGTCGCACGTGACGCACCGCGTGAAACAATAGTTATATTTCCGCACTGAAAAATGAATGACATAAATATCATCGTGTCATTTTATCGGTGCAACAACTATTTCCTTCGCTACATATGTATATAAACTTGCTGACATTATTTAAATTTTATTCAAACGATGGTATTTCAATGTTACTTGCATATATTGTTAATGTTATTCTACATATTATTACGATAATATTATACTTATTATATTGTTTTTGCATTCGTTATTATTTAATAATTATATTATTGTTACACAATTGTATTATAGGATTTACGTATATACCATAATTATGATGAATATTATATTCTTATTCATATATGTACCTCTTCTTTTTCTATAATTGGAGGGGTAAAAATCACAGTGGTGTAAGTCAAATTTTTAAAAATATTTTTTCGCGTGCATCGATGCAATTTATACAATATATAAATTGCATCGATGCACGCGAAAAAATATTTTTAAAAATTTGACTTACACCACTATGACCTTTACCCCTCCAATTATTAAACAAAAACTTCTCACCGATTGTTTAAGTTATGTAATAAAAATGTTAAAATAAATGGAGATAACTCATTCTCATTAAGTCCAATTTTTAAATTAAAATTTTCCTTTTTTTATCCTACAAGCTTAATCCACGCACGTTGCAACCGGAATAATATCGATCCAATTATGCGAGTCGATTCTCATTATTGGAAGAAGGTGCGCGTAAATACATATATACACTTTTGGAAAAAAAGAAAATAATAGCATTTATTATTTCACAGATATTTTTTATTAAAGAAATTTGCAATATCAAGTAAAATAATGTTTTGCTTAAAAACATTTACAGAAATGGGAGAAGGAAAAGGATTTCAAAATCGATACTTTTGCTTCATTAAAATTAAAAGCAAGTTCGTGTGGAATATGGAGCACGATAGCGCATGATAGTCGAGACACTTTGTTAATCGCTAATATCGCGTAGTGTTGCGCCAAAGCTCGTTAAAGCTGCGTATATACAAGAGCAATATGTATGTGAAATGTGATGCGACAATGCCAATTTTCGCCAGGCGTTGAAAGTGAGATAGCCTTTGAGCAGCAATTTCACTTCACAAGGATAGTTAATCCTATATAGAAACGTCTCAATGTTTCATATATGAGAGTTATCGATGAGAGAACGCAATGAGTTTATTTAAAAAAGATAATATAAAAAGTTAAGTCTTATTTATAATTATTTATTTTGTTTAAAAACAAACTTTTTGTAAAAAAAAGAAACCCAAACAGTTAAAATTTATCGTGAAATCTCGATTTGGTTTAGACGTCGACAGGGTAAAAGTTCGTGGATAAAATTTCTATCGGTACTTTTTCGCACCGGCGAAAAGTGATTGGTCGTGAGAATTTACTTTCGTTAGCGGTGTTTTCTCGCCGGAAGACCGCCCCCTCCCTCTTCTCCTCGGGGGATAAGGAAAACGAAGTGCAGACAGAATCCGAGAAGAAGTGCAGCCGGATCTTGACTTTGATTACTTGACGAGCGGGCGGCTCGAATCGATAATCGGCACATTGCCGGTGCAATCCCCGCCAACTAAAATGATAATGTTCCCGCGAGAAATCCGTTTTTCCGTGGACGAATTGCAGTGCTGTGAATAGCAGAGGACTCCTATCGCCAAATAAAAATAAAATAAAATAAAATAAAACGACGAATCACACATTAATTCCTGATCGTATACTGACGTGCGCTTATGTTCGGCTATTTTTAACATCTACTCTTTAATTGTACAACTCGCAAAGATTTTTTCGCAGTCGTCCTTGCAGTATCCGTTTGTGCAATATCAGCGAGACATTTACGAACGTTTTATAGATTTTTAAGGGAAAATATAAAAATGTATAGAAAAAGGATTCTTATCAACACAGTTTTGCATCAGCATTACTGCATTTTGCAACATGGAATGTTATCAATTACGTTTGAAATGAATGGCTGGATGCTATAGATTTTTAATTTAGAATTTCTAATACAGCAGCGATGTAAAATATTAATTATTCTCTATTTCTGAAAGAACAAATACTAAGAATAAAATTTGCAAATCATAATAAACGCTTTGATTCTATACTCTGTGTCATTTCGAGAAATCGAGCAGTTATTCTCTTTAAAATTATAAATTGTAGACTCGTGAGAAATGCATTCTTCGTAGACGGGCACAGTAAAGGACGATATTTTTGCACGTCTCGCAGATGGTCGTAATGGCGCAAATTTGTTAAAAGTCAGCGATGAGTCTTGCGAAAAATATCTCCGTGCGTCTTTTGCGGTTTTTACGGTAAAAGCATTCGCGAGATATCGCTTGGCTCGGAGAGAACGAAAAATACCCCTGTTAATATCGCCAATGGCGTGGATGCACTTGAATAATTTTATGATTGCCGGCACATGTACACTGAGAGAAAAAAATCGAAATATTCAGAAACAAATGTTACTTAGTATTAACGATTCTAATTAATATGCAGCATGCGCTATTCAAATATTGTACGGTGACTGTGAGACTTTCACATACCTATTAGTGAAATTTATCAGTTCAAACAGATAATAATAATAAGCACACAATTAATATTTACGAATAATAATAACTCATAACTATATTAATTGTTAGTAATCACCGCTATTTAGTAGCCTGCCGATCTAATTCCGGGATGTAAAGCATTAAAGCACATCGGTGATAATCAAAATTTATCTCGATTATCGCAAAAAAAAAACCCGGCACAATGTGCAACATGATTTGCAACATGATTCGTACAATTTCGCAATTAAGCCGAGATCAATTTCGAGCCAGGTACTCAATTGATCTAACGCGAATATACGCATACGTGCACCCGTTATCAGATCGGACTGAACGCGAGAGATGCGCGATCCATGCCAATCAACGTTTTCATCCGCGTTGTCGTATTCATGTCGTATCTTGATCCGGCAGAATTCCGGACTTCGGAAACTCGAGGGGCGCCTGACAGCGCGATCAAACTTGCCGATAATCCGTGAATTTATTCGCTCGCCGAGAAATGGCCGCTCTGCTAAATCCACGGGCACTGCGCGCTAGACTACGAACTGATAAATTAATAAAAGCCATCAGAATGCTCGAGATTAAACCATTCGCGTCATGAAACATCAGGAGCGCCGCGATGCATCATACGAATGATATCATTCATTTATTTGTTATTCGCTTAAGCGAAAGTAAAAAATAATAATTTAAACAATTAAATGTCCAAATCGTAAAAATATAATATAAACGTTTTTATTTTCAATCGCTTAATTTTGTCGGTAATTTTGTAGCTGAAAACAAAGAACTATACCCTAACGCGTCGCCTTATCTACGGAGTGTTAACAAGGCGCTCATTAATTCGGAAGAGGAGTCGAGCAACGATAACACGTTATCGATGCACTCGGTGGGACATGCATGCACCGTCGACGACTATATGCACGATCAGTCCTTTAATATACAACAGGTGGTTCTGAGAACAGCGATTGATCGAAGGAACTAGTAATTAATGTAACGTATATAACTCGCTTTATCTCGAACATGTCCTAAGTAATAAATCAGATACATCGCCGTCTTGCTGCACACGCGTGAACATGTGCTTGAATTTGGAACCTGTTATCCTAGGCTCCTCTCTCTGTTATGTATCATTTCTGATTTTTTAAAAATACAGGTGTTTTAAATCAAGTAGATAAATTGAAAAATTACCTTAACACATTTCCTGCAGTTTCAAATAAAATAATTTCACAAGACTGCTATTCTAAAATTCAAAAATTTTTTATGACACGTCGACAATGAAATTTTTTCTGTTTTAATATCCTGGCCGACACGAGAGAATAAAGCGCGTCATTCATATGGACGATGAATGCTGGAGCCTTCTATTAATTGGGTTTTGAAAGCGAACAAACTTCTCGTATTTCAAAAAGATCGCTCAGCTAATACGAAAACTGTGAAAATTGTGTTAATGATGATAATAATAATAATAATAATAATTATTATAATAATAATAAATACGTCCAATCATTACGTACATTTCAATTATGTGATTATACTTGTATTACTAAGGATTTTAAAAGAATTAGAATCTTATTGGTGCAAATTTAAAACGCCATCTGCAGCATGTAAAATTAATATTATTGAATAATAATTTCGAACATATTTTATGTAATACTCTACAATATATATTTTCAAAAGTATCGTCTCGTCTGATTAGATCTTTTTTTTTGTTCATAATGGAACATCAACCTGAACCGACCTACGAAAAAGCGAGGGAGGTAAACAGCCGGACGCGGCTTAGTGCAAAAAGTAATTTGGAATCTCCGTTCGTTCGTCGAAGATCGTCCACTGACGAGCGAAAAACCGACGATGGATATAAGGGTGCAGAAAGTGCATATAAGAATTCCGGAAGCGTTTCTCCGCCCCGCCATCGCCTTCCACCAATCGCTACGCTGAGGACACGCGTCAGAAAACATGCCGGAAACTCGGTCGGTGCTTTTTGCGGTCATTCGTAAGATCCGCGAGTCGCGAGAAAAATCGCAGCGGCAAATGTCGGGCTGGACGCGATAAATTCATGATTCTAAATGATGACACACGTCGTTCTCGTGCGCACGCAATCTCATGCACGCAAAGTTCCGAGAGATTCCGCATCAGTTTTTATATATATATGAAATATGTTTTTGCAACATATCTCATATATGTATATATTCCATTTTATCAAATATAATATAAATATTTATATATATTTATATATGTAGTTGATATATACAAAATATAACTCAACACATATTAATATATCAGTTAAGAATCTAAGTCGACTGTTGAATGTAAAAAGTGTTACAAATAGAACGTGCGCGCGCATGTCTTATAAAAAGCTGTTTCTTATAAAATATTACCATATTATAAAAAATATTTTTTTATACATTAGATAATAAACGTACGAGAGAGAGAGATTACGTATCCCTTGCATTTACATAAATAAAAATGTTTTCAGACAGCCAGATTCAATGGCGAAAATAAATGTGTGTAAATCAATGTGGTACTGAGTAAATAATGTTTACGCTGTACCCATCATAAAATATTTTGATTTCGACACACGTAATTTTTATCAAAATTATATAGTATTACTAGGGTATTTTTTCGTAATTGCATGCATTACGTAAACTTGAGTTTATAATTTTATCTGCAAGCATAAAATTATTATGAAAATTAACTTTACGTTATTTCCCTTCAAATACATATCAGCATTTGCGAAAGACACGATTCGAGAAGTATTCTTGACCGCAAACTGGCCTGATTTTTGGCGAGCGCCACCGAAAAATTGATCGAACTTTAATTAAAATTCCACTGGATTTTTAAGAAGAAAGAGAAAAGTTTTCTAAATATTTGTCATCACTATACCGTTGAAAACGAAGTCAAATGTCAGCAAAGTAATCTTGATAAAATTTAAAAAGCATCATTAAACATTGTAATTCAATTAAAAGTTATTGACTTAAGTATTAGACTTAATAATAAAATAACCATATACTTTTCCAGTTGTTATATCGCTTTGAAGGATATAAGAAGAATGCGTCGATCACAATATTATTACCATTCTAGTAGGTACATGTTTAATGAAATTTTCATTTTTTGACACCAACTCAGCAAATTTTATATACCGTACTTTGAATTATTCCGATTATTCCGATCGCGATCGCCTATTTCTTAGTCTATACGTGACGTCGACGCCAATCGAGAATACAGAACAAGGTCGATTTAAGATGGAGGAAGACAGAGAAAAGTAGTCGCTTCCACAAAACAGGGACATTCGTAAAATTAAATGAATTCTATTCGCCTACATTTAACTACGATAATTTAACCATGATAATATGCATATGCATATCAAAATTACCAACTATTATTCTTAACCTTAATTACGTATTATTTTTGTATTAAACAAATTTAACGTATCGTTAGGATAAAATAATATTTTTTTAGACTGTTGTGGAATACAATTGCATATTCAAACAAAATTTTTCACGAAGTTCATATTGACAAGCTTTGCTTTTGCCAATATATAACCGCACCTATACAGTGGTGTCTCCACTTGTATTATATCATAAATCCCAAAGCGTGCTCGATGAAACGAACAAATACAGCTTTTCTCCGATAAACGACCGATGCTGTCGTTGTTCATCGCGGGTGACGAAATCGCAATTTCCACGTTCTTCCGTCACGTATGCGTGTGTGCGTGCGTGCGTGCGCGCGCGTGAAGCGGCAAGGTAAGATAGAGGTGGTGGTAGAGAATCTCTCGCAGGATGCAGAGACGCGATGGCCCGTAAGCTGCAGATAAGGGGCGAGGCAAAACTTTGGGTGGCATGCAGATACAGGAGAGTGGTGCTTTTTTTTACTGTCTAGGGACAACGGAGTAGATACGCCGGAAGGGCGGGATGGCACAACAGGCGAAAGAATGGCGGGCTGGGACTAGTAAGAAAGTCGAAAAATGCAACGCGCGTGAAGGCCGGGGAAGAGTAATGCATGCGCTTCGTCGAGAAGTTAGTTTATTGATACGATTGTCCGAAAAAATAAATTTATATGAAACGACTATAAAAGTTGAATGAATCGTTGCCAACAAATATGCGTTTTATATAAAACTAAGACATAGATTTGCCAGGAAATTGCTATTTGGGAGAGCAATTAAAAAACATATTGCATATATTTATATAAATCGCCAATGTGGCAAAATGAGAGAGAAAGAGTGTGTGTGCAGGCTATATGTGCGTTAGGGAGACGGAGACATGCTCGGAGACATGGGAGCACGTATGGGAGAAATGTAGGAGGTGGATTGAGAGAGGAGGTGGAAGTTCCCAGGAAGTATTTATGAAGATTTTTGGGGGGGATGGAGAGGGAAAGAGATGGATGAGAGAGATGTAGAAGAAAAGGAGATAAGATGTGATTAAGGCATATTTTAAGTTATAGGTTAACTTAGTGATAAGTATTTGTATGCCGAGAAAAACAATAAATTCATATCTATTTTAATATAAATCACCAACAAATTAAATTTTATTCACACATCGTGATAATATATATAATAAAACTAATTAGTGTGTTAATAAATCATTTTTAAATAATGTCATTGTTTGATTGATATACAGATAATTTAGATAATAATTATCTGCTATTCAAGAATTATTTTAGTCAAATGGATGCGATATAGTATAATATAGACAATTTGTATTGATATATATAATATGTACCTCCGTTATATATAATATTCATTTTGTTACTTCGTAAGTTTACCGTGTTACCTAAAGTAATGTTTCTGCTAGATGTAGTGAACTAACAATTATTACACACTCCCATTAATCACAGCTCGTTAGACCAAATTAATGACTCTTACGAGATAGTAGAATCTAAATTGATGAAGACTGCGATATAGCACAATATGCTTGAAGCTTCGTATGAAAACGAAGATAAATGTGGAATTTAACATCTGCATAATCTTTTATCAATGCAGGAAATAAGAATACAGCGTCCATTACAAAGCTGAAAAACATTGGCTTTTGTATTTTTAGATGCAAATTTCTAATTAATCTAATAAATTTTGAAACACGCTTTTTTTAATAATGTTCAATAAGCGAGGAGCATGAGAAAATACGAGTTTTATTCCCATAAATTGGCGCAATCGATAGGTTCGATCAGATGCGCTTTGCACAAATCGTGGCACATTTTTCCCGATAATAATAACGACTTAACCGGATAGTCTCGTAATTTTTCGACAAGCGCATTCGACACGGTAGACTCGCCTTCGCCATACGTAACGATTAGGGTCGTCGTTTTGCCGGACGTTTACAATCGACGGTAAACTCAGCGCGGATTTATCGTGCACACACATGCACGCACGCGCGCGCAAACGTGCCCGCGGAACACAAAGGGCTGGCTTTTGAAATTAGATCATCGAGTCGATGTGGAGGCGGAAATCCGAATCTTCGAATCGGCTTAACGTCGAATCCTTGAATAAGCCGGTACACTCTCCAAAGGTTTGTTAAGCCGGTCGTTTTAGTCTATACAGGGACTCTTCGGCGAGTGGTACATTCGTTAAAACCGCTGTGCCGTATTTTGCGAATTACATCGTACTTTTTGAACCGGGACGTTACCAGGAGTAACGCGGTGCCGCAATTTTGAAAACGCGATGCAAAGCCGGATCTGTTTTATGTAACATTTTGCTTTACCAGCGAGATAATCGGGGATAATTAATTGCAGACGTAACTCATGGGGATTATTACTTTATTAAGTATCCTTGGCGATTTAGTTGCATTCATAGTGGTACAATTATACGCGAAAATAGCACGGAATTATGTAATTTTTACGTCCTTATCGCTGGAATGTACCCCGGATTTGCAGCCTCTTAATGGGCGAGTTAAGCAAGATAAGTAGTTATAGACATTAGCTCAATTATTATTTTATTATCGTTTATAACGATAATAAAATGCAGTAAGATTTGGCATAAAACGCAGACAGTAACATTTTACGAATCTCTCTTATAAATTTAGTATTTGATATAACATGAGATTCTATCGCAAATATTCCAATGTTGTATTTTCGTATTCATATTGTTTCAAAGAATATTAATTATAATAATAATTATAAACAAAGATAAAATTAAAGAATATGAAAGATGAAATTATTTTACAATTATTTTTAAGTGGAACATTTAAGAGAGCTTTATTTTGCAAGCTAACGCTTTGAAATGTATATATATCGATGATACATCTAACATCTAACACGAAATGTTTGCCATGCTATTAAAAATCTATTCCAAAAGTTCTATAAGATTTTTGGCCGATCTAAATAATTTCTAGTATCAGTTAAGAGCCATTAAGCGAAAATAATTGTGTAGTCTATATGATAGTACAAGCAACAAGAAAAAGAAATGCTAGTAAATTTGGCGGTCAGACAGCGTTGAATGGCCAAGAGAAAGCCCGCAATAAGCAAACAATGCATACGCACATGCAACGCTTTCAAAGAGTTCGACTGCCCGGGTCAGAGTCACCGCGGGGCAGTTTAACGTGTGGTTAATTATGCGGAATTAATTCGTTGTTTGGCCTTTTAATCAAATTTTCTCTCGTATTCGCCTACACCGTTCTATGTGTTCGATTGTGCAACCGCGACTCTTGCTTGCGAGCGTCTCAATGAATGAAATTCCGTTTATACGTCTAAACGTTCTCGTGTTCAGTAATATGCACAACCATAATGATAATTATTACGTTTGTTACAGAGAATCAACAGATTCATATATGCGACAAAAAATATAATATAATCTCTAATATGAAGAAGAATATTACGCAACGTCTATATGAGATTCGTCTTAAGATTATAAGATTATAAGTATATTCAATGCAATATATAAGACTTCATAACGCAAATCCCTCACTATATTAATTCTTTTTTCCAGATACGAAAGCCATTGGTCGCAAAAAATACGCTCATCCGCTCCAAATTATCTTCCGCATGGATTTTCTAAAGCTTTCGCAAACCACGGCTTAATTAAAGATACTTTTCATAAGTATATTAACAAAACAAGTAAAAGTGTGCAAGTAGAAACCTGCACATTGCTTCCTCATAGTTTTTAAGTGTGCAAGTAGAAACCTTTGCTCACAAAGCTTCCTCTATTTGTTTTGGCTTCCTCATAGAGGAAGCTTTGTGAGCAAAGGTTTCTACTTGCAAAAAACCTCTTTACCGATCATCGCCAAATTCAATACCGACCTTCCTTGAATGATACTCTATTGATTAAAAAAAAAAAAAAAACAGCCCGATATCTCAATATTTGCGGAAGTTAGAGCAACTAGTACTTGCATCTCGTTTTTAACTTGAATATAAGACCCGGCTATGCCATGAATACCGGCATTAAAAAACTATATAAAATAGAAATAGAGAAGACTGAAGAATATAACAAAATTAAAAATAAACCGATATCTTTTAAAATTTACAGAAGTTAAAGCTATTAAAAACATTTTTCTAAAAATTAGGGACCTTTGATCACGTATAAAGCTGAGTCTAATCAACCAAATCTTAAAGAATTATATATGAAATATAGGGGTAGAAAAAAAAAGACTAAAAAATATAATAAAATTAGAAATAGATCGATATCTCCAAATTTGCGGAAATTAAAACATAAACAAACATTTCTGCAAAAATTCAAAATTTTATTAAAAAATAACCGCTTGATTATTAGCAATTTTTATTAATTCTATATATTCTTCAGTTTTTTTTCTACCCCTATTTCATATATAATTCGTAAAGATTTAGTTGATGGTTCTGGAGTTATAGAAATTTCGGTAAATTTGATACACACATACCGACATTTTTTAAAATAGCGATTTTTCGACGTTTTAGAACATTCTGAACACATTGGCAAAAGCAACTAAAAAAAATTTTTTTTTACGAAAACAAAGCTTCCTCTATGAGGAAGCAAAAACGCGCGGCTATTTTTGCTTTACAGACTGAAAAGCTGGATAAATTGGGAAAAGGAGATATATGGTTTGTTCATGAAGCCGCGATCAAAAAGTCCGCAACGACTTGCTTATTACGATACTAAATAATTTATTTTGACTTACAATCGCAGTCGTGGATGTTTGATCCGAATATCTTCTTTCTCTTGACACTGAAGGTGAGAAAAAACACGCGCAATAATCACTTTTCACAGGAATTTCAACCACGGATGTTCACGATCGGTTGTTTCATAATAATTTCGTAGATGCGACTGGTCGAGATACATGACAAACATATCAACATGTCACATTAAACATCAATTTGAGAATTAAATTTTCAAGTAAATTTTAAATTAGACGTTCTAACAACAACGGCGATGTAAAAGAAACTGTGTAATCTTATAAAAAAATAATTAACGAAATTGGTGGCTTGTCAGTTCAATTTTAATTATCCCGATATTACATCGATAATTATATCATATTTCTTTTAATTTCTTAAATAAAAGAAGTTTCTTTTTTCCAAAGCGTAATTATATAACTTGTCAGTGATAAGAAATCGTGTTTTAATTGTATACCATTTTAACCTTATGTGTGTGTGTGTGTGTGTGTGTGCTTTTTATAAAATATTAATTAAATAAACATCTCTCAGAAAAGAGAAAGAAAGAATATTTGTAATATAATTGAAGTTTTTTTTACTGTAATATTATATAAGCCACGTTTTTTGCTTTATACCGAAAATCAATGTCATTATCATTCTTTAATTAATCGTTTCCATTATAGGACGATTATACCATGGATTACAAATAAAACTGGATTGCGAACTTCGTGGTGCATCATTAATAGGATAACTTCCACCCTCGAAGGATATCTAGTTAGTTTAGATCGGACTTCGACAGTGTTCAACCACTATCGCTATTAATGCGACAAGTGATACGATAAGTCGTACTACACGAATTGTGTCCTCTATATGATGACTGTATTTACCGAGGATGTTCCCCAATTAGTAAATTTACCACATAAATTATTTCCGTACGTAACGGTATTTTAAAGTATTATAACACGCGCTAAATTATTCACATCTAATATTCTTCTGATCTTTTCTTCTTAAAATTCTTTTAATTCCACAAATTTCCCAAAAAAGACATTTATAATATTTGGCGAGATTAAAAATAATCCCATCAAAATTATGATGAAGATCTTTAATTGAACTCTCGTAAACTTCGAACTTTTTCTTCTAACTCTTTATCAAATTGGCCGGCGATTCATAAGATATTGATCGCCAAGACTTAACGCGCCATTAGAGTTCTTAACTCGCAATTAATTTCCTCTAAACATCGCCGGCCAATCACAAACTTTCCTCACGTCGTTATACGACTAACTTTGATCCTCGGAGAACCACGCAATCTCTTCGCAAGAGTTCCCTAACGCTCAACAAGGATCATCATCAATGAATAGAGAATTATTCTACGAAGTCGCGCTGTAGTGTTGATCGTCCGCGGAATAATCTCGCGCACAATCATTTTCTCGCGTCAATTAATCGTTATCTGCGACTTGTTGATCTCTCCCTCTTAATGTCGCAATAACTTTAGAGTTCTACGAGAGTTTCGGCACATTGTCGATCAGACTACCCTTGTTGATTGATTAATACATACAAATATTATTTCTGATTTGTCAACAATTTCTAATATCCTTCACTTTAAATCAATAATTTTTATATTACAAATTTGTGTATAATTGTGTATTGTATATATAATTAATAAATTTTAATATTTGTTTTGTTTATGTATAATATTACGTTCTTAATTACTTCAAACGACTGTTTCTATAATTTCTTTTTTCTGCACAATATTATTTAAAAAAAATTATCTTTTCATCAGTAATATTAATCTTTGCGACAATTATTAACAATTTAAAAATTTGATATGCAATTTAATAAAATTACTTACAAATATCCAGAAAAATTCTCAGAACTTTAATATTACCAAAATATTCGTGATAATTCATTGACAATTCCTTTGTATCTATTCTCTTTTAATTTGTTACAAATAATTTTATGACAAGCGTCATAATGATTCAAATAAATTTTCAATTAAACGTAAAGCCACCAATTTCTATTCCTAATTTATTCTCTCGATTGCTGCATCTTGCCACCCTTTAATCCTCTTGCCTTGACACTTTTCAGGGATACTCTCGATCTCGAGTTGCGCGCCGTTGTTCGTTCGCCAATTAACTGATCTCGTTACCTCCACGATCCCGTTTCACCCCCGACACGACACTGCCGCGAATTTTCTCTTTCTCTATATATATCACGCTCTCCCTTATCAAATTCAGCTTATCTCGCACCGGCACTTGACTTGTTAACTCTCGACAAAATTCTCTCGATCCTCAAATACCTGCAAGTGCTAGATAGAGTTGAAGTATGGAACTCGCGCGAGGATCTCGAGCTGAGATTTCGATCGCGTATCCGACGACGCCGATCTCGTCGATTTAGTAGGAAAGAGAGAAAGAGAGAAAGAGAGAGAGAACAGGAAGGGAGGTCGTGGGATCGACGTCGCGTTGTACGTGGTCAGTTCGGCGTCGTGGAGCGCACTGAGAGAGTGTAACAGCCCCGCCCGCTCGCTACGAGGAAACTCGACGCCCGGCGTCGCGTAGATTCATCCCCATCGGTTGCCCGGAGCAACGCCGGCGTACACGGGGAGCGCGACGCAAGCGTCCCAGACAGCCACCCCGCGGAGTCCCAGACGATGCGTCGCGTCGCGTTGCGTCGTGCCGTGTGCCGTGCCGCGCCGCGCCGCGCCGAAATGCGTGCCGGACGACGCGGAAGCGGAAAATTCTTGCCGCCAAAACTTATCGAATCGAGCCTATAAATCATTCTAGTCGTATAGGATTGGTCAGACTACAAGAATAAAGAGCTACAGAATATTCTATCTTCCGCCAGATCTTTATACTTATACTATTTTTACACATGATTGCACTCGAATTACTTATAGGTCTTTTAAGGTTTTCTAATATTGTAAGTTTTAAATATAAAAATAATATCGAATTTATTTGTATAAAATGACTCTTTACGTATGTACGTGTTCTCTGCTGAAAATTTGCAGTAATATATATTATATAAACATATAATAGTATAATATTATAAATCTATAACATAATTTTAAAAATTTATAGAATTTGTAATACGTAATGTATATATATATATTAGCCCCGGGTAACCAGCAACTAGTATTTAATAAAACGCATTTCGCCAGTGGTATGTCGCTCACGCAAAATGTACACAGCATACTTTCTTACGAGAGAATGTGCGATAGAATACTTGTAATTAGAGTAGATTTTAATGGAAAGAATACGGGAGACGACGGAGTTGATGAAAAGAAAATTAGACAGGTCTATAATGAGAAACTCTGCGTATCTCTCCTTCTCGACGACATTGTCACTTAACACCTCTTTCAGAACCCAATTTAGTAGCTTCTGCTCGTCATCATGAAAATAGCATTTACTTCGGATAAATATTTATTCCGCATTTGAGATATCAAAAACTAATGTCAGTCGCAAATTAATTTTCCGGTAATCATATACGAAGAGATATGTGTGCGAGGCACACGAACGTTAATTGACGAATATTGTTTGTTGAATTCTAAATTGATTAAAATTAAATAAAACTTAGAATTTTATTTAAAAAACTAATTATATAATTATTAATTATATTATAATTTTAATTAATTTGATGTTGGTACAAACAGAAAAATTATTTTATTTCTTACTATATTTCTTAATTATAACTCACGATATATATATATGGTTATTGCATGCAAAATGGTGCGGTACCCGGAAGGTTAAACGATTTAAACTCGATTATATGAGTCGACTCATAATCAGGTATGCTATGATATCACGCACAATCGTCGATAAATGGGTAGTTAACGACATAGAAACGCTATGCGTATAGAAACAGAAGAACTGGAACATAGAAAAACCCGGGATTCACGCAGTCGTTCAGTGGGAATTAAAGTGCGCCGGATATCGATAATTATCGGAGAATATGATGAATTTCATCGAACAATGAGATGGGTTTAATGAACTGAATTATGTTGATTTTCGTGGAAATGTAGTCGTTATATTTTTTAATCAATATGTCTTTTTTAGAAGTAGTTAAAAGAATTAACATAAATAAGATAGGGAAGCCCAAATTTCGTTCTCTAAATCACTTTTTAAGCGCGGGAACGAATTTTGGGCCGCCTACTTTATCTTCCGTAAAAAGAATCGAAACTTTTAGAATTTTATAGATGTAAAAATAAAGAATAGAAAAAATTGCGGAGAAATTATGAAAATGTGATTCATGAATGAGAGAACGTTCTACATCTACTAGCAGATGTCCATTAACGCGTCCATTGGCGAGCACATTCGGAATTTACTCCTTTTCAATTGCAACATCAATCATCCTGTCATCTCGCATAAACTGCATCTGCAGTTCGCATGCAGTGCGTTCGCATGGCTCCAGCTACGAGAAACGCGCCGTGAAGAAATACATTTATAACGCATTACTTAATGCCGTTTCTACTTGCAGGTGGTAACGGTTAATTCTTGTCAGTCAGTCGGGGGCTTCAAAGTAAATCAGATAAAAATAGCAAGATCGTTTTTAAAGGCCGGAAAAAAATGTCTTATCGAGACATTTGCAGGTAGTAATGGAAATCATCGCGAAAGAATATCGGATAATTATATGCCGTTTTATGATGTCGCGATTCGCGAACCGAGCTTAACGTCCTCTCGATAGACTGCCAACTTCCCTCGCTTTTTACATCCGAGTTAAAAACGGCTGGAAACGTTTAATTGGCAATTCAATTACGCGGCGGCGAATCGATGGAAGTTACGACGTGGTGTCGAGCGATAGTCAGACGACCGAAGATTAATGTTTGTAGAACGCTCCGCGGGATCGATCACGCGGTACGATAACTGGTTGCAGTCGATATTTGAAATCCAACCACGCGTAGAATCGAGACGCGATCAAAGACATCCGTCGCGTTGTGATATGACGGGACGATTAGGTTTCAATTCAGGCGTTGGCTGATGCGTGCACGTACGCTCTGCAAGTCTAACGCAATATAGAAATCAAATAGGGGATTCGCAGTGCCTGATCCGTCGAGTGTCTGGCTCGACTCCACTTCGGGCGGAGTTCAGTAAACGATAAGGGCTAGTAGCGAGCCTTTACGCGGGGACGCATCGGTCCGGTCATGACGCATAGGTCCGAAAATGTTCCAATAGACTTTCACGTCTGTGGGCCGTCCGGCACTGAGCTTGTGTGCGGATCATATTTTGTTCGCCCGAGAGGCAAGGCCGCGCAAATTTGGATTCTTGTTGCGCATGTCCAAGGCCTTGGAGTCAGTGAATTGCTGGAACGCCGCCTTTGGTCCAACACTTCGAAGCCTCGAACGGTTTCTTTGCTCTCAGCCCCAATGGAGCGGATGGCACGAAGCCGATGCCCGTCTACTAGCTGCGGGTGTCTCTGCCAACAGTGAACGCTTAGCTTTTTTGATCGTATCGAGGGTGTGTGGCTTTGTGCGCATCGCCTGATTGGGGTGTGCAGACACGGAGCCCTGCTTCTTCCGTCTTTTGGACTGGAGATTCGATAAACTGCAGAGCTTCTCCTCGTCACGCGGGTGAACGTAAGATTATGGAAGGAAATAACAGAACTAGCGGGTTGGATCGACAGAGCGCCAAACTCGAAGAGGGCTGTACCGGGTAATGTCTCCTGCAGGTGCTGTATAGAGTCCCCCCGTCTCGCGAACGGTGTCTACAACGTACTCCCGCATTGTACGGAAGTACGTCAGCGGAGTGGTGTGCAAGTGACGACACTGATGGGGGACAATTTGCTTTTCGTGCGACTGGATATCCCTAGAATAGATTGCTTTAAGAGCGGAGAGAAGGGGACCTTCAAAGCACGCGGAGGGGGTCCGGGGGGCGATATGCAGCCCGGGGGTTGAGGATAGGCCGCAGTAAAGGCGTCCCTCATATCCAATAAGCCATGCAGAGAGGTCGGGCCTCCCCGCCTCCGTGAATTTCAGAGTCCCAATATGATGCCACCAGCCCGTGCAAGCCAATGGTGCCTGGACTAAGCTTCGTAAAATAACGGGCTCATCACCGCCCTGCAATTCGCGGAACTCGATCAGTGATTCAGAATATCTCTGTCCCGCTGCGTACTTGATGCGGATCGTCGTGAGTCTCAGTTTATGTTATCGTATCGACCTTAATGCAGCGGTGCCGTAATAACGGTTAGTGCCTTCATTATGGATGTAAAAATGAATACCTCGATGCGATTTGTGCACGACGGGCATACGACATACACAAACTGCTTGGGGAGGGGGGGTACACTGCAAAATATATCCACTCTAAATTCCGCGAAACTATAACGGAAAAAAGTGACTTCTTTCCACTTTAAATAAGTGTAAAATTAAAGCGGAATTATATATATTGGACATTGTCCTATAATAATATCCTTTATAAATGTAAGAAGCACACTATTAGGCTATGTATATACGGCATGTGACTGCGACGGTTACCCCGTCAACCGACACCCATATTGCTCGTCGGCAACAATTAGCGACAAAAATATATAAGAAAATACAACTGGAAAGAGAACCGCCACCCGCCGTTAACGTAGACGACAGAGGATGCTCTTAGAGCTATGCGACTGGAATGCGTCTATCTCTGGGAATAAAAGAAATCGAAAAAAACCACAACGCAGAATATATATCAATAATTGTAAGCGAGGTACTAAATGAGTGGCACATTAATGCTGATTCAGTAGTAGCTGTAATTACACACTCTAAAAGAACGCTTTCAACATCGCGAAGCCGATGCGGGATACGTTTAGGCATCGAAAACATCTGGGGTGTTTCGCTCACACCCTAAATCTAACTGTCCAAGATGCAATCGCTGCAACACCGGAATTCCAGACTGTGGTGAAAAAAGTGAAATCTATTGTCACGTATTTCAAACGCAGCGCCAAAGCAGCAGACGCACTCAAGGAGTTACAGACATCGGATCTTGAAAACGGTGGACTGACTTTAAAATTAAAGCAGGGATGCGAGACACACTGGAATTCGCTTTTTTATATGATAGAAAGATTCGTTCAATTAGTAAACCACGTGATACCTTGTTATAATTAAAATATGCACTTGCTGATTTTTCGAGAACTAGCATCTTTTCTGATAGATTTATAAAAAAATATACTTGCAATTGTAAATTACTTCTTTAGGTTTCTTCTCTTTATATATATCTTATATATATATATATATATCTTTGCTGGAGTTGATATAAGAATCGCAATTAATTAAAAAAATATATAACTACTATAATTCTTTCAAAATATTTAAAAATTAAATAAAGTTTGGACTTAGCCACATCCGTGCGATGCAACGTGTCTTATCGAGCGTCAGCAAATGCAAATCAAATCCACTATTGCGGAAAATCGGCCGCCAGAGAAAAGGGTACAATCTGATAGTTCACGATAAATAGACGAAACGTGGCAGCCAGCTCGCGAAAGTTCTACAGTGTAGAACTGTAGAAGAAGAAATGAGAAAGAGGAATAGCGCCGCCAGCTATTCGCCTAAATCTGGCTAAACTGCTTCGGCTTTTAATGCAACCTCTTGATTACCGCACCAATACCTACTCAAGGTAAATCTTTTTGTGACTCTACCCGTTAATAGTTCAGTTCATTGATAATAATCATTAACAAAAAGAGCTATTAGCTCGTGATTATCATATTAGAAATTTATTAGAGAAATGTCAGTTAATTTCACTAAACAAATCCAAAGATCTAAAATAATGTTTAAAAAGAATTTCAGTTTTCGATATATGTCATAAAATCATAGACATAAATATATGTCAATAAAAATCCCAAACATTAGAAGAGAATTAGAATTCAAGGGATGCAATACATATGTATACTTCATCTCAAACTAATAAATAAAACAATTACTTTATCACTTTAGAAAGTATCTATCTATATATAATGTGTTTAAATTTGAATTTATTATAATAATCGGGAATTTGTAACGCTTTTCCAACCTTCATAATGATAACAAGAATGTGCAGCATTGCACCATAGCACGATGCAGGATGCGCTTACTTAGGCCTACATAAATACATCGCATCGGATAATTAACGTGTATTGCCGGCCGTACGGGATGCACCTGCGCACCTGTTATTTATCTCATCTGCGCGAGTATGCGATTTCTTATGCCGCCACGACATCCGCTCGCAATTTGCTGATGGCGGAGTACCGGACATGACGGACAAATGTAGCTTATGTTTTTGCGAATCCCGTATCGCGAAATAAGAACGAACGTAAGCGCGACGGCCGATAATAAAATAATTTACAAATTTGTTTGGCCCATTTATATCCACCTTTGCAGCAAAAATATTAAAAACGATTTAAATATGTAATGTATACACTACCTTTCAAAAAATTTTTATGGCAGTTCCGACAAACACTGGTACATAATATCCAATTCAATATTTTATCGAATAATGTAATTTTTAGAAAACAGAGTTGCATAGTTCGATTAAATTTTTCAAATTATAATTAACAGTCAAAATTTTATGCTATTGCTGTAAATTTTATTCACAAAAATACTAAATTAAAGCCCATATTATTCAAATTTTCATTTTTAAAAGTTGTTTCTTAATCTATTACAATCTTTTCAAAAAAGAATCGTTTTTAATTCTGCATCTTATTCGTGCGATATAAAAAAAGCTTCTAATGTTAATGTAAGATGAGAATTAATGGATCATATTTACCATTGTTTACCACTAAACACGTGTTTAACTTTTCTGGTACAGATAACTCGTGCGTCTTTATACTCGAATGCATATGCGGGTGCATACGCACAGGGGCACGTTGCATCGGAGTAGATTCTACGTTATAATAGAGAACTCGATGCATGGTAACCAACTGCGCGCTTATTGTTTTGAGTCTCGAATTACTACTCCCAAACACCTCGAAATACTACGCTGCCGCCGAATAAACTTGGTAATACTCACGAGACTCATAGCGTGAAATTCGCCTGACCGTCGAATTCGACAAAAACAGCTATGAAAGACAAAACTTGTTCGAGCATAGGCTACTTCCTCCCTCTCACTCTGATAAAAGTATATCCTCTAGAGTTCTATACACCAACGGGCTTTGTACACAAAAGTGATTCTATGGACGTATATTTTGCTAACGAGTTATCAGAAGGGCAATACCTATGGCGAATAGATTTTAAAACAATACTGAATGATGAGAAAGCTGAATTGTTTACAACTACCTAAGCAGATGAAGAAGGAAAAAGAATTGCATGGTTGCTGGGAACGAATGGAGCTCGAGAAATATTTCAATGTTGGGACAAACCGGTTTTCGAGTCGATCTTTGAAATTTCTATAATTTATCTTGCAAAACACACAGTTTTGTCGAACATGTCTGTACGAGAGACTTATAGGCACGATGAACGCCTAACGTGGACGCACTTCCGCATGAAACTCCTGTAATTCCTCCTAATCTTCTGGCGATTGTAATATCTGATTTTGTTTATATTACTAACAGAATCAATGAAAGAATTAGTCTCTTCCCTCTTTTCCGAGAACCGACCTCTCAAATCATATTAATAATAACAGCTGACCGATCACGCCGGCGCCGGTTTGTCTTAACTCTTAAGCGCGTATAAAGTTTTAGTGTTACTAAAGAAATATTGAATAATTTTAATTACTATGTAGTTGTACGATATCAAAGCACAAAGAACAAGATAGAATAACATAAAAACAAAGTTTATATTCATTTCTCGCCTAAAAATTCAAACAATAGATGGTGTAACACGTGTGTATGCAAGATAGCACAAATGCAGTCACTGAAGATCGTGCCTCGAGAAATCTGAGAGAGATCCTGTTATCAGAAGCAATGCGTTATGTGCCTAGGGGTTAATACGAACGCTGCTGGAAGACTGCTCATTTTCCTCCATCGTACTAGCCGTCATTATACGCGGATTATCTCCACCGGTAGTAAAATAAAAAACTTCGACGCGAGCGCGATCGTAAAGATTTATAGCCGAGTTTACCGGCAAGCGAGCAAAGTTTTAGCGAATTACAGAAGAAAGCGTGCGCACTATAACTGCATGGCTTCTACGAGTGCTGTTTGTTTCGGAATATCCTCCTCGGTATATTAAACCTCTCCCACTGCTAATTAATTGAGAAAGCTGAAAAATAAGTGCAAAATATTTTCTTTTTAAATTTCAACTGTCAACAAGCTTTCTCAAAAGCTTAACGGATTGCATATAACATTTTTAAAAAAGTAAATTTCTTTAATAATGCGACTGGGTGCGCTTCATCCACTCTCCTATACGTTCTTGTTTTTGCGCGGGTCCATTCGTCCGGAGATGCGACGCGACGCGACGCGACACGACACGACACGACGTGCCGGTGAGAATTTCGCCGAGAGAAGACGATGCGAAAATAAACCTTTCGCATTTCCCACGGGAGATTCCACGGAGTGGCTACAACGACAACACCGATGCCGATGTCTAGACACCGACGTCTAGGTACCGGCATCAAACCGCGAGCGTCAGCGTCGAACCAACGACAATAATAATCCGCCGACATCTTCCTTTGTCGCCCTCCGGGATATTCCAGAAGTGATTGCCGGCTTCCAAAAGAGAGAGAAAGACCAGCAGCGCGTCTACCAACTCATGATTCTCCGCGAATTCATTGACTCGTACAGAAAGTGCAGCAAAAGACAAAAACAATTGAAGGCAAAGCAGCATTCCAAGTCACGTTTATATTTTGTTTGAAAATATTCAATATTTAATTTCATAAATTGTCACTTTTTAGTCTTTTTACAAATAATTATCATGACATATATTTTACTATATTAACCCTCAGTTACCTCACCTGGGTCTGAGAGACTCTGCACATTGTTAAAACGTGCAGAGTCTTTAAAACGTTCATAAAACCCTTGTATCTTTTTTTAGTCAGTACTACGTCAACTTGAAAAAAAGCAACCTTTTTCGCTTTTTCAGAAAAACACGTCTTCCTTTTTTTTTAAATAACATTTACATTTTTTAACTTGGAATAATCTAACTCGCACAGTCTTGTAGATCTTTAAAAGACGCATCTATTAAAAAAAAAAGACTTCAAATTGATGCATTTGTCTTAAAGATACAAGCTAAAGAAAACGGCAGAGGTCTCTCAGACCTGGTGAGGTAATATCGGGGTGTAAAAACGTAAGGTAACTGTGTGAGGGTTAAATATTATTTAAAAATATTTTGTACATGAACATGTTGATAAAGAATCGTTGATCGTTACAAGACAGATTTTAACTTCGAGAAATAAAGTAAGAAAGAAAAAAAACTGAAACAGAGAATTTTGTTCGAGCTTTATAAAAGAGAAATTTTTCTTCGAAGGATGTTTTCTTAACCGCATCATAAAATCGTATAGCTACAATAAAAAATAAATCTTCCGATTGTTTATTAACGCGCGTACCAGACAGCAAACATTTTACGTGATTCATGATGTATGCCGTCTGAATTGGCGACGGAATGAAAACCATTTTCACGTGCGAAAAGTAAGCTCTCGACTGGGTATCGTTGGTCGGAAAAGCGCTCCTGGGTGTCATAAAAGTGTAAGGTCCTAGAATCCTTCTTGCGAGAGAAGAATACAACGCGGGACACTCCATTGTTGTTGGTCCGCTATTTACACTACGCACACACGCGCGCTCGATTGTGCATCGAATTGATTTTGCCGTTTTGTCTGATCGAATGGAAAATATTCAGCTTGCATGTAATACATTGCGTCTGCCATCCGCTGAAATAAACCGCCCGATGAAAAACTACACGAACATTTATTTTGACGTCACCGCGCTTATCTGTTTGCCGCAACGTATTACGATTTTGCGAAAAGAGAAGAAACAAATAATTCCTAGACTAACGGAGACGTGCGAGAATTCTTGAGAAGTTTATAAACTTATTTATAGACTGCGTCACGAGATAAACTGTAGCGAGAAAATAATAAAATCTTAAATTATAACATTAACATTTCATTATTAATGTAAACTAATTTCATTTTATAGTAACAGATTTACTTTACTTTTAATTCTTGAGATGTTAAAATATAAAATTAAAAAAATTAAAATAATTTACGCTATAAAAAATTTTCATCTATTTTTCCATTTTTATTACAATCACAAAAACGGAAAGTTAAATCGATATTCAACTTATTGTAAAATAAATTCGCTTCTTCATCTCATTGATTAGTTAAAATATTTTCCGTAGCTGATCAATGCATAGGACAGAATCAAAATATGTCTGTGAAGTTGGCATATCATTTTCCAGCAGATCAAAAATAAAAAAGAGTTCTTATCGCATGCAGTCGAGTTCTATAGTTCCTGATACTTTTGGTGATTTTACCCAAAAAACAGTCGATCGAAAAAATGATCTGCTAACTTCCCGTAGCAGATCATTTCCTAGCAGATCAAAAATAAAAAAGAGTTCTTATCGCATGCAGTCGAGTTGTATATCATTCCTAATACTTTTTAATAATAGTTCTGTTGATTTTGCAAAAAAAAATTAATTGAAAAAATTATCTGCTAGTTTTCCGAAATCTCGGAGTTCCGGTTTATTTAAAATATTTTTCGAATAGTTCTAAATATACTACAGCATTTTCTAAAAAGTTCCCGACACTAGCAATGTTGTATGATTTTTTTATAAATTAATACCGCTCGAAAGCCGAGCGGTTAAACAATCATAACCAACATTGCCAGTGTCGGGAACTCTTTAGAAAATGCTTTAGTATATTCAGAACTATTCGAAAAGTTTTAGATAAACCGGAACTGCGACATTTCGTACAGCATATCACCCTATTCTTTCTAAATACTCGGCTTTCGGGCGGTATTAATTTATAAAAAAAATTATACAACATTGCTCTAGTGTCGGAAACTCTGTAGAAAATGCTTCAGTATGCTTAGAATTATTCGAAAAATATTTCAGATAAACCGGAATTCCGAGATTTCGGAAAACTAGCAGATAATTTTTTCAATGGACTTTTTTTTGTCAAAATCAACAGAACTATTACTAAAAAGTATCAGGAACTATAGAACTCGACTGCATGCGACAAGAACTGACCTTTTATTTTTGATCTGCTGGAAAATGATATGCCAACTTCACAAACACGATCAAAATCAGATTCGAAACCCAAGCGAGAGTCGCATGGCGAACAGCACACGTTCGGATCGCTAAGCATTATTTGAAGCGCACGGAGATGTGACACGGTGCATCGAACAATGAAATCATCGCAATACGGGAAATAGCGTGTAAATCGGAAATGTTATCCATCATCAAATCGTTCACCGACCATAAATAGATCTGACTTGCAAATTTTTGGAGGAAAAAACAAATGGAAAGTCAATTAAAAGCCGTTTCCAAGCCGTTTCTGTTTCCTCTAAAAAATCATTGCACATAAATCAATAATATTTAAGTGCAATATATCTGACAAATAAGTGATTTGTAGCAATATACATAAAAAGTATACAGATTGAATAAATTTATATTTGAATCAACAAGATGGTGCATATGTAGTAACCATAATAACATTAACCGTACCGTTGATTTCCTTTAAGTATTTCACGCAGTTGAAGTGACAGCAGATGTAGTTACATAGATTACATGGTATTCAATTATACATCAAGAAAGTTATTTAATTCATATGTAATTATAATAAAGAATTATGGGTTTGGTATGAGTAGATGTATGATTGACAATGATTGATATAACGAAATATTCCAACTACAATGATATTATTCGGCCAAATATCTGATGGATTATGAATCAACTATCTGATGCATTTTGTTCATTAATATTAAAGTTGCATCAACCAATTTTATTTATCATACACACTGATGCTGTTAATACAATTTTTTTTCCCAGTGTACAAGAACTTCCGAGTCTTGCGGATCAAACAGTCGGATCAAACCATCGGAAGATGACTTGAAACCTAACTTAAGATACTGGCAATTGATCGAGGAGGCGATAAATTCAACGCGGGAGAAAGAAATGACTCTACAATAAATTAGAGAATATATAATAAAACATTATGTATATTTCGAAAAAAGGAAGGATAAAGAGATGTGGAAACGTGCATTACGTAATGATTTGAGTGATAAAAAAAAAAGCAAAAATTCATAAAAACAGAAAAAGTTAAGACAGGTTATTTATGGAGAATTTGTCTTAATAGAAAACAGAATATACGAAGAAAAAGTAATACAAAGAACAAATTAAAAGCAAGAAAAAAATCAAGAGACACGGTAGTGTCTCGCGCCAAGTACACGCGGAGCGAGACCGACCGTCACTCTTTTACGCGACGCGACGGGTTGCGAGTACCCGAGATGTTGAGATCTCGATAACGAGTGAACGGATCAAGTTCTAAGTAGGCTTGATCGATAGCTTGGGGTCCAATTAGGGGGGGGTTTCTCTCATAATATTCCGCTACGTGCCTTACGAGCGGAGATATTGCGACGCAAAGTCCAAATGTGAAAATTTATTTTTAAGATACTCCTCCTCCTCCTCCTCCTAACGCCGCGATCTATCAGAGAAACGTCACTTTCACTTTTTCGACGCTGGCGGCGCAGGTATCGCCAGTTTCGATATCGCGCGCGTATTTCGAAATTAGGTCGATAGACTTATCGGTCAGGAGGAAGATTTCTATATTTAGGTAAATTAGGTATATATATAATAAATATTGAGTCAACGGAAAAGAAGGTTCTCTATGCTTGGCAGAAAATGCCGCTAGGGAATTTTTAAGTCGATTCTTATGAATCAAGCTTGAATTTGATGTCTATGTATCCCAGGTTGCCGATGACGAGGTCCAGATAGTGCGCTTTATAGTTTTCGGTGTCCAGGTGTAATAATACGTTGAATTCGATGTCTACGTGTCCCAGGTTGCCGATGACGAGGTCCACATAGTGCGCTCCGTAATTTTCGGTGTCTACGTGTGTTAATATCTTGAATTCGATGTCCACGTGTCCCAGGTTGCCGATGACGAGGTCCACATAGTGCGCTCCGTAGTTTTTGGTGTCTACGTGTATTAATATCTTAAATTCGATGTCCACGTGTCCCAGGTTGCCGATGACGGGATCCAGATAATGCGCTTCATAGATTTCGGTGTCCAGGTGTAATAATACGTTGAATTCGATGTCTACGTGTCCCAGGTTGCCGATGACGAGGTCCACATAGTGCGCTCCGTAGTTTTTGGTGTCTACGTGTATTAATACCTTGAATTCGATGTTCACGTGTCCCAGGTTGCCGATGACGGGATCCAGATAGTGCGCTTCATAGTTTTCGGTGTCCAGGTGTAATCGTACGTTGAATGCGATGTCTAGATGTCCCAGGTTGCCGATGACAAGGTCCACATAGTGCGCTCCGTAGTTTTCGGTGTCTACGTGTATTAATACCTTGAATTCGATGTTCACGTGTCCCAGGTTGCCGATGACGGGATCCAGATAGTGCGCTTCATAGTTTTCGGTGTCCAGGTGTAATCGTACGTTGAATTCGATGTCTAGGTGTCCCAGGTTGCCGATGACGAGGTCCACATAGTGCGCTCCGTAGTTTTCGGTGTCTACGTGTATTAATACCTTGAATTCGATGTCCACGTGTCCCAGGTTGCCGATGACGAGGTCCACATAGTGCGCTTCGTAATTTTCAATGTCCAGGTGTAATAATACGTTGAATGCGACGTCTACGTGTCCCAGGTTGCCGATGACGAGGTCCACACAGTGCGCTCCGTAGTTTTTGATGTCTAGGTGTAATAATACCTCGAATTTGATGTTCACGTGTCCCAGGGTTGCCGATGACGAGATCCAGATAGTGCGCTTCATAGTTTTCGGTGTCCAGGTGTAATTGTACGTTGAATTTGATGTCTAGGTGTCCCAGGTTGCCGATGACAAGGTCAACATAGTGCGCTCCGTAGTTTTCGGTGTCTACGTGTATTAATATTTTAAATTCGATGTCCACGTATCCCAGGTTGCCGATGACGGAATCCAGATAGTGCGCTTCATAGTTTCCGGTGTCCAGGTGTAATCGTACGTTGAATTTGATGTCTAAGTGTCCCAGGTTGCCGATGACAAGGTCCACATATTGCGCTCCGTAGTTTTCGGTGTCTACGTGTATTAATACCTTGAAATTGATGTTTAGGTGTCCCAGGTTGCTGATGACACGAGGTCCACATAGTGCGCTTCATAGTTTTTGGTGTCTATATAATGTACCGAAATCTCCTCACACACACACACACATGAAGATAACAGCAAACAATTCACATTCCTTTAAAGTTCAACCGTGAGTCTATATTTAAAAAAATCGTCATTTTTCCAACAGTGTTAGATACAGATAAAGCTGAAAAAAATAATTAAAAAATACACACGAATTAGTCAGAACTATAGGGCACCGCGAAATGAAAATGTTGTGTCTTTATTTACACATGGTGCACCGTTTTTTGTCAGCAGAGCAATTCGCCGTTTCAAACGAAAATCTCGACGTAGCTCAAAAACGCAACGGGCCGCGCGTTTCGTTGTTTCGCGAAAATCCGCGGAAACGCAGTCGTCCGATGATTGCGTGCGAATCCGAAAATAAAGGGAGATTCCTCGACGAGAATTAAAAACCCGTCATGAACAGCGCGAGGGACATCGCAAAAGCCAGAAGCCGTGATCTAGCGAATGAAATGAGATTTGATAAAGCGCGCAAGCGGCAACGCACGAGCGATATAATGGCGACTCGTTGAAAAAGAGGACCAACGTGGCATGGTTTCGGCACTGCGAGTACACGCAGCTCGACAAATTAACTTTTTGCGAAACAATGAAAGCACGCCACGCGTGTTCGAACGTTGTCCTGGACGTCCTACACGACAGGCATGCAACGATCTGTTCTTTCATTTATGCTATTTTTGACGAAACCTCGTAAAAAATATACATATAGAAAAAAATATAGCCAAAAAGCTATATTTCTAGTTAGGTTTCGTTATTCTTTCTCAATAAATAGAATAATAACCGTAACTATTAACCGCGCGAAAAAATTTTATAAACCGAATTTTGTAATGTACTTTTTTTCAGCAACGTCGTAATATGTGAGCAACTCAAACCACGGTTTTTATTTATAATTCAATAAGTTTATTAATCTATGCTTTATTCCCCACGAAGCATCGGTAAAAGTTGGTCTAAAGATGAACCCTCAAAAAACGAGGATCCCGAGTCCAGATGTGGTTCAATTCTCGGTGGGAAACTAAACCTTGGAAATTGTGAACCGCTACGTCTACCTTGGCCCAGCATCAAGCTGGGCAAGGACAACCAAACAACGGAGATAACCAGGAGAATGGGGTTGACATGGGCGGCTCAATTTTATCCTTAAGGACCCGACAGTGCCGATCAACCTCAAACGAAAGATATATATGAAACTTGCGTGGCTACAAGTGGCAACCTATGGCCTAGAAACGATGACGCAAACACGGAGTAGCGCGAATTGTCTAAGGACATGTCAGAAAGCCATGGAGAGGGCAATGCTGGAGATCAGTCTCAGGGACAGAATGCGCAACGAAGAGATCAAGAAACGCACTAGGATCACGGACGTTGTGCGACGGGTCGCCAGCCAGAAATGGCGATGGTGGGTCACGCGGCAAAATAAGACGATACAAGGGGGCCGAAAAGAATCGTCCAATAAAGACCCAGGACAACTAAGAGAAACGTGAAGAAACCACAATTGAGGTGGCTGGATGACATCCGCAGGACTGCGGGGAAAAATTGACTGCAGACAGCAGCAAACCGAGACTCATGTGGAAAAAGATGGAAGAGACCTATATCCAGAAGTGGATGATGACGGGCTGAGAAAGAGGAAGAGAAAGAAGAAGAAGAATGCTTTATTCTAAACCTTATATAATATTATAAATTAATAATTTATTACAATATCAATAACTCATAATAATTTTGTTCAATTTAGATTTCAATTTAATTCGCTTAACTCAGTCGTGTTCACTGAAACCGTCAAATGCACAAAAAAAACCGCGTAAAATGTAGCGGAAGAAAAGCAGTAAACAACTGTAATTAATCGATCCATTAAGGCAAATGCACGTGCAACGAGCCGCCGAATAATTCACGCACTTTCAGGTCATGTCTCTGCAGTTATACGCGGTTTCACGAGATGCTGTGTGTGCGCCGATGAACACAGCCGCGTGATGATCCTGTGTATCCACCGTGTGTCGCATAACAAGCCGCGTATGACATACGTTACGGTTTCGCGAAATGTGTAATTGCGTGCGACTTCCATCGTCTGTCGTTCGCACACGTGGTGACGTTATAACGTGCACATGTGTCGTGCACCGCGATAGAGTGAGTGTCCGAGCTCGCAAAAAAGTTTAATTGCCAACACATCAGTCGGACAGCTTGAAAAACGTAATTTCCAAAAATTAAAAAACTATCAAAAAATATGTCCTAAAATATAAGCTTAACTATGCGTGCAGAATGCACTCATTACGATATGGAGCTGCAGTATTATTTTTGATGGAACTGATGCATGAAGCATGCATATAAACAAAGAGAAAATTACTTTTGTCGACCGAGTTATTAAACTTAACTAATTTTTGTTTCGTGTCACGCAATGTTATGCATTCAATTTTTCGCGCGAGCTGCTATTCGCGATTATTAATAAAATTCGTTCATATTTTGAATCGAGCCGTGATATCTTGCATAAGCAGAGATCGAACGAGTGGTCATAACTATGGCCTATATGTATTGCAATAATAATAATACTGACGGCTAATAATATTATAATAATAATTAATAACAATCTCTTATATAATAGATGCTATTATTTTAGAAACATTATACGCGTGAACTGTTCTGCGTGGAACTTCTTTTGTTTGAATATATTGTGTTGATCATGACAAAATATTTACAATAAGGAATTATTTTATTTCGCTAAATATGTTATAAACTACGATTACATTAGTGAATCACTCACATATTCATGCTGATGGAAATGTAAAAGCTCGCCAACAATTTCTGACTATTGTAACTACATTAGCTTAATAATACATTTATTGCGAAAGCATGCAATAATAATAATAATTCTCATTACGATAATAATATTCCGACCTCGAAATCAACATTAACGCGATTTACACATATTCACATTTCTGCATACCTTAATATCGGTATTAATACCTCGAGAAAACTGCATATGGGTGATAATTAATGATAATTATGAAGTAAATCCCACCCGCAAAATATAATTCCAATCCGTTCTTGCGTGTTTTTAAAGAAAATTTGCTTGTAATCCAAGAAAGTTTAATATATTTGCTGCAAAACGTTTAATTTCTCCTTATCTTATTCAATTCTCTTGTGTTAATCGGAGCCCGTTGATACTGAAATTGTTACGGCGGGCGACACAATAAAGAGCTGTACTAGTTTCAGCTTGTGTCAGCTATGTCTTTATCCTCTATTAGATAGAAAGCTCGCTTGCGCAATACCTAGTGAAACGCTTAGCTACTGTATCGAAATAGTAAGTTATACAATAGCGACTGAGCTAATAGTCAAATATCTTTATGTATGATTAATATAACGTTTAAGATTAAACCCAATCTATATCAATTATCCGCTCAACGCTTCTATAAATCACATTTTTGTACACGCGTTGGAATTCGAAAGATGATGGTATATTTTTATATGTATTACATATTAATAAGAATCGGAAGATTTGCAATTAATTAAGATCAAGTCTTATTTTCCATCTCCTTTTTATAATGTTTGTAGAGTTGTTAAAATAAAAATGGTTTCTCTAATTAAATTGTCTCTCTACGAAATGTGTACGAAATTCATTATTTACGTTGATTTCGCACAAATATTATAATTTTTTATTGCAAAAAAGAAAAAACTGCTTGAAACGCCATCGCACTCCTATTCCACTGCTATTAACTTCCAATTATACCGAGGGTCACTCTCTGCAAAACGCAACATCGCTCGCTCGTCCCAAAACTCGTTCCGAGGGAAGCGTAATTCGATTCCGTATCCTATAAATTTACAAGCAAGTGCACATGTCCCCGCAGGTCAGCATCCCGCTTCGATCGTTAGTTCGTGCCCGTCGTCGTCCGTCGTAGTCGTCGATCGTCGGTCCGTGTTTTTCTCGCTCGTCTCCCGTCATTGACGTCAGCGGGAGACCAAATTTTCGAGTCGTAACCGAGATGGGCCACCCGCCGGGATAATTTTACGAGCAAGTGTAACGGAAAGGAAACTACCGCAGGAACGAAGGAGAGATATCCTAGCTTGTGAGGCGTGCCGCGCGACTTTAGCACGTGCGTGTGTTCCATGCTCAAGAAGTTGACTTTCCTGCGAATCGCTCGTCTCGTTTCCCGCGTCGTCGTAACTCGTCCCGAATAGGATTCCGTCGGATGTACGTCGGCATGTACGTTCCGGAATACAACACATTCCAGAATTTTTCGTTTTACACACCGGAATGTTTTTTTAACGGAGAAAAAGAAAGAGACAAAGTTTCGCTCCGAAAGGATCGCTCGGACAACGATTATTTGGAATTTGGTCCGCGAGTCCGGAAATCGCTGCTTCTTAGTTCGAACGACATTGTTGTTTTAAACAGATTCGGGACATAGTTCGAGCCGGAGCGAACGTCGGAGAAATTTGAAGAAAGAAAGAGGGTTAATTCGACACTCTGTAAGCTGTATGCACGAATTTTCCTCGTAAACTTACGTTACGTTGTAATAATATCGAAATTTTTCCATGTTCTCTCTATTGAGCTTTTCATGTCGCTATTTGTCTGCATATAAACCATGACTTACAAAAGTTAAAAGTTGGAGATGAAAATTCAGAGAATTAAAAATTTAGATATTTATGTATTTTTTGTGCAAATTTGTTAAAAATTTGTTATATTTATATGTCGAATCCACCAAATAGATCCACCCAGTGACTTATCATCGAGTATAAGTTCAAAATGTTATAGTATTCTCAAATTGCTTGTGCATTTTCCAACTTATTTAGTCTTATAAAAATGTGTAGCCGCTGTGACAATTTTGTCGAAAGTTTTCCCAAGGTATAATCTAAATTTAAAAAAAAAAATAATTTTTATTTATTATATTTTATTTATTTTAATTTAGATTATACCTGGGAAACACTTTCGACAAATTGCACAGCGGCTACACATTTTATAAGACTAAATAAGTTGGAAAATGCACAAGCAATTTGAGAATACTATAACATTATATATATATATATATATATATATATATATATATATATACCTTGTGTTAAAGTAAAAAAGAAAGAAGAGAAAGAAAAGTAGGAGCAGGAAAAAGAACACTGCTTGTGGCAAACAAAGCAATTTTTGGCAGTTGAGATCGAGAAGTGACACAAATATATATATATATTTTTTTTTAAATTCCAGTTTCTTATAAATAATCATTAACCAGTAACGCCTCCGCGCGCTTCGTTACGACAGAAATGGAAACGCTTGCGTATTACGCGATGCATAATACGCGGAAATGTGAAAGCTCGTTCGAGAAATGGAAACTGAAAATTGAAATAATAATAGGTCCGTTTCTTACTCTCGTAAAACTGGCATTTTATTTAATGAGAAAATCTGGAAAATGCACTTGGAAAACCACGTTAGACATATATATTGTTAATATACTTCGGGATTTACTTCGCTCTGTTATAGAGAGCATAATCCGAGAAAGTTCGGCCTTCGCTATAGGCCCCTTAAATTTTTAATTTACCAAAACTCCCAAGTTCCCTAAGCTTGACGACCAATTCAAATTTAATGTCTCCTCCGAAAGATAGTCCAGTTTCTCCGCACGAGCCCCAGCACTCGTGCGGGGGGTGCAGTTTGGAATAGAAAAATTCCTGTGATCAGGTGGACTCGAACCCGGTTCCACGGAGTTACGAGTCTGGCGCTTTACCACAAGATCACACTGCCACCCTTAAAAAAGATAATAAATGTTTAAGAATGATTTTGACAGTCTAAACGTTTTTCTTTTTTTTTATTAGACAAATATTACAAGACTATTAAACTTGATGCATAGTTAACACAAATATATAAATAATTTAATTTAATTTTTAATTTAATTTAAATGCAAATAGCGAGAAAAGATTTTTTTCTATTGTAATAATCTATCTTTTTTTATATAACATTTACGTATAAAAATACTATTTATTGTAATAACGAAAAAGGTCTCGGAATTTAATTAAAAACATAATTTAATATTTTTTTTATTTTGAGGAATTTTATGGGCGAAGGCAGCGTACTTTTGTTGGATAATTCTTACTCGAATTATCCAAAGATTCTTAATCATCATTAGCTCTTAATGCGTCGCAGTAATTGCCGCGAGCTTGTACGCGAAATGGTAAATACAGATGCAATTCCGATGCAGTCTAACGATGATTATAACACAATAGCGGTGTTTGTTGCACGCACGGTATCGCGTTGAGTTCAAATATTACCCGTTACCCACCTGTATGTTATATAAGCTTCGCATCGCATCGCAAGCACGTGCTTGTGGAAATTTGTCAAAGCTTCTCCTCGCAACGTGAGCTTCCGCATCGTAACGAGCTTACGAGCTGAGCCGCGGAATTCCGCTGACACGTTCCGTGACAACGATAAATAAAAAGATGATTTCCGGCACAATATGAGCGGTTTGTAACCTGATTACTGTGAGTGTATCGACAGATTTGATATCGGGGCGGAGAAGCAAAAAGAAAATTAATATTTGAAGTAAGATTATTGAAATTCGTAATCGAAGCCTTGTGTTGAGGTCGAACTTTTCACAATACGAATATGTGCATATAAAAAGTACTTTGCAGATACGGATTCACGCTCTTTGAACCAAAGATACTTTTTAAATTTGACAGTTCATATACAGAATGATTGCTGCCGAAATATGATTAAAACATATACGTTCCTCTATAATCTCCATATATTGATCGTGCTGTAAGTCCTGATAAAATCCTAGCTCGTAAGTGCAAGTCTATTCCGATTGAAACCAATAAAAAATTTAAATTTTAAGGTATGTGCAATTGCTGATTAAAGAAGATCAAGTCATTAAAAATTATTTGCAATTGCAGATAAAACACGACCGAAGTTTGAAGAATATCTGCAATCTCAGATGATTGACCTGCGCCAAGTCTCTTTGGAGTTCTATCTGTTTGTATAAGTTGTGATAGATACGTATAAAATTTGATTAAATCAACAAATTCCAAAAATCATCAATTCTATCAGAAGTTATAAGAGATTCCAAGGACAAAAACACATTATTTTCAGATAAAATATATTTTTTTTATCAGTTTCTATCGGTTCTTTGCAACAATGCCACGTACGGAGGGAGTTCGTTATACGAGTAATATTAATATAAATCTTGCAGCATCGATATATACGCGTATTAAGATCATTTTACATTAGTCAAAATTTTGTGTATGTTTGAACAAGATTATTTTAAGACGTATGTTGAATAATATTTCTGCTTTGAATCCCGCAAAAAAAAATGATCAATAGATATAAGTAATTTAATTCAATAAAAATTTTAATAAAAAAATTTTTATGAATCAGAACTGAAAAAAACTGTAATTTACAAAATAACCAATTTAATCAATTTAACCAAAAAAAATTTTAAGGGGTTACACCACTCTAAAAGTCCAAAATAAAGCGTTTTTTGCGATTTTTTTTGGATGGAAAAAAAAGTATAAAAGGATAATAATATTCAATATCCAAATCGCCTGTATAATCAATTGTTAATACATAAAAAAATTACTTTCATAAGTACCTACTTTCAGCAAAACCAAAATAAGTTCCTAATTTCGTCCCCATACTAAATTTCGAAAAAAATGCAATTATAAGTTTTTTAATTTTCAACTTTTTATTTATATTATTTACTAAAAGTCATTACAAAAATGAACATAATTAGTCGATTGTAGTGAATTAATACAAAATTTTATACATATAGAAAATTAAAAACATGCGGGTTTAGCAAAACTCAGAGAAAATAATTTTACTTGAAAAGTTTAATAATCTTATTATTATTTTTTAAGATGAGCATTTAGCCCTCCAAGTAACTATCACAAACACTCATCCAGGAAACGAATTGTAGGAACATGAAGAAGGACGAAATTAAGAAAAACCCTCAAACCAAAATCGCGGCTCCTATATATTATACAATGTGGTCCGTGTAAATGATAAATATTTATTTAACAACATTTATCGATAAAATATTTACCCTATATAAAAGAGTATGGAAGAAAACAGTTTTTCTCACGAGTATTTTCGAATTAACGAAGTGACAGGCGTGATTTCTCTTGATATTGCATACGCAAGCGGGTCAGATCCGTGGAGCCTGTGATAATTACCGTTCTCGCAAACTCGGCTTGCAACGATAATGAAACATAATGAAAAAAATATGATAAAACATTGCACTAACTGATTTGCTCGACGCATTCTAAGCGATTTTAATTTTAAGCTGTCCACGGTATTCTGAATTCAAGTCCGATTGTTTCGATCGACAAAGACGAACGGAAATTCCGTGCGCGCTTGAGCGCTATGCTATTTAGAAATCTACTCGAACATACAAAGGGATGTCATCCCTCTCGGCGGAGGTAGCGGTGCCATGCCCGAGTGCTCTCGTGCCACGTACAGCACGCGTGTCGCGACGCACACGCACGACGAAGCTCGCCCGCTGGTTGTCAACTTTTTGAATAGAGTGGGTCGAATAACACCGACGAACTTTGCAACACGCGATACCGGGTGGCAAGAAAAAAAGGGATATGCATCGAACAAAAACATATCAAAAGGATAACAAAACTAGGTCATTAACTCTGCACCAATAGCGAGTTTTCTCGCGTAGAAAATTAAGAAGCACATTTCCGAATACTAATGTCTTTTATATTTACTGTGATTCTATTAAATTCAGACTTTACCGAATGTATTTGATACTCATCTATCTCGTTTATTCTGTCCTCAACCAAAAAACTTTTGAAAAGTCTAAACGTAAGCGTATAAATCTCATATGTCACAACAACAAAAGTTACACCAAGAAATACCAAGTTAACATCATTTCAATATATTACGGCTAATTTTTAGTGTAAGAATTTAAACCGTTCATGTATATATCCGACTTCATTATAAACTTAATGAAGCTAAAAAAAGGATTTTACTGACCTGCATTTCATTTCGAGATAAAAAATTGTATGCTGAGAAGAGAGCTACAGTGTAACAGGCGTCGACTCGGCGCACTTTGCCGGTTTCTTTATCCGAAGGTTGATTTACATTATATACCGGGTCAAAGAGCGGTCGAGTACTTTAGCATTAGACAAAGAGATAACAAGCTCTTATTGATAAACACAGACGAGTCTCTTTACACTAATTTTCCGGAAGACTATCAGAGGTTTTGACGCGTAAGTTAACTGTAATTACATTTAGTTTTGCTTGCGATTAAAGTGTTAACGTTAGATCCTACATTTTTTTTTAATCTTTCTTATTCCTGATGATAAGAATAAATATGCTAAATATTTTATTATATTCTTTTACATTGCAATTTTGAAGTACATATCCACAAACGCAGTATGTATATAAGTAATTTAATTCAATAAAAATTTTAATGAACCGGAACCGAAAAAAACTGTAATTTACAAAATACCGCGCGGTACTTTTGTTTATAGCTAGAAAACCGAAGTCGAAACCAAAACCTTTATTAAGTATTTTAATGAACCGAAACCGGAACCAAACAGATATTTTCGTCCGGTCCAAGCGAGGGTCCGAGTCCCTGCTTATAAGTACATATCCACAAAAACGCAGTATGCATATAAGTAATTTAATTCAATAAAAATTTCAATAAGAAAATTTTAATAAACCGGAACCGAAAAAAAACTAATTTACAAAATATCGGTATTTTTGTCAGCTAGAAAACCGAAATCGAAACCGAAACCTTTATTAAGTATTTTGATGGACCAAAACCGGAACCGAACCGGCGAGGTTCGCGAACGTCGGCTTAGCCTGGTTTATGACGATAATAAACTAATCGGAACTGATACATGCCGACGATAAAGTTGAGCAGCACATACATGAAAATACAAACGGCCATGATAGTGATCGAGCAATTTATACACGAGATATTTCGCGTTGCGGGCGGCTCGTACGCGCGCGTAAACTCGTTATAGGTCAGGTTCTCCACATCTGGCAGAAATCGATACGTCGCCGGGAGAACGCGAGAAGCTCGCGTAACGAGCGAGTGCTTCAGGATCGAGCGAGGTCTTAATAATTGCGCATCGATCCGCACAATGCGCTGTTGTGCATCGGAAACCTGCCCGACGTCGCGCCTAATTAGACGCAAATAGAAATTACTAACTTCCCAGCGCGATCGTGAGCAACTCGTATATGGACTAGTGCATCAGTGCTCAATATATTTTTCTTTAATTTATATAACGTATATATAAATTACAACATACTTCGTAGTTAATATACAAATATTTAAATTATTTTATAGAACAAGATTGGAACGCTTACAAGTTACACCGAAAGATTGGAGTAGTTGCGACAGATACGTTTGTCGTGCCAATTTAGCGAGTCGGTTTCCTCGCCGCGAAACTCAACTACTTGTCGGTGTATTACACGAGCATACAGCTTGCGACGAGCAGCAAACAAAGTACTGCAGTAGTCCTGACCCACATAGCACTCGAGGCGGCCCTTTAAGGGAAAATGCAAACAACGCGGAGCAGCGGTCTTGGTTTGCTACCGTACAAGTCTCACGGTCTTCACTGATCATAAAATCATAAAAAAGAACTACCACGCGGTACCTCAAGTTCTTCACGATATAGTCTGTATTACAAACTTTTCACGGAAAAAGTTTGAAAGAATCTTCGAAAAGTTACAAGGAAACTTCTTCACGGAAGATTCTTTGCGATTGAACGATACAGAAGTGCACAGAAAAATTAAAACATTATTTATGTACATACATGTACAACCAAATTATATCGGGATAAATATATCGGAACTCTCAATATTGAAGAGCGAAGTCATAACTGTTATGAGATAACTTAAAAACGAGAACAGACGGTATAGTCGCGGAAATATTGGTAGCGACAGGGAAGAGCGGAATTGATGTACTACATAAAATATGCAAGAAGATTTGGAAAAGTGGATGCTGGCCAAAGAAGTGGAAAGAAACTGTGTATATATACCATTGCACAAGAAAAGATGTAAAAAAGATTGCAGCAACTACAGGATGATCGCCCTCATCAATCATGCGAGCAAGGTCATGCTGTACATCCTACAAGACCGTCTCAAGCATTATCTGTTACCGCAAATCTCTCCAGAACAGTCGGGATTCGTTCCCGGTCGCGGAACGAGAGACCAGCTCATCAACAGCACAAACAAATGATAGAGAAATGTTGAGTACAACGTTTTTTTTTATATTAACATGGTGTCTAGGTAGTCTCTAGCAAAATAAAACTTTCGAACGAAAGTTTAACATAACCAAGAAAGTACAAAAGCAAGACCAAATAAAATAGACAAAGCTAACACTAACACTGTGTTACCTTTGCTCTTTGTTGTTAAGTTTAATTATTAAATATTAATTGATTGAAAATGAAGTTTAAATCATATTTTAAAAGATATGTATATTTAATGTACGTAAACTCAAAAATTTTGATTTTAATATATTTTTCTTAAGAAAGAATATTTTATATAAAGAAAAACATCAACGTGACAGAACTCTTTTTCTCATTACATTTCAAACATCACATCTCAGTAAAACCCTATAATTATTTCGAAATAAACAATATTTCAAGCGGATAAGTATCGCTATGAAAAAATTATTTAGTTTATCTTATCTTGAGCTATATAATTTAATAAAAAGTAATCAGGAAAACGAATGTCTACAACTATGCCAAATCCTACACGGAGAGAATTTTCTCTTACCCTGCAAAAAAAATATCTTCTGATAAAGTGAGAAACACTTTAAAGCAGATACTTGGTAGCAAATGTACTATTCAATACCTGACCCTAATGAATAAAATTGAAGAAGCCTTCCTAAACAAATCATTAACTTGTTCGAATCGAGTTTATAATGGAGACATTGGTTCTACACAAATAAGATTACTTTCAAGAACTTCATAACTTCAAATAAGTATACATGTATAGAGCTTAATGGTCATGGACTTATTTTACTACTAATAAAACTAGAGAATAACCCAGAACAGTTTTTACCCTGGTTCTTTTCAAGCCAAACTTGTGAACAAATATTTCGTCAAACAAGATCAATGACGAGCACTTACTCGACAATTTTAAATTTTTCTATACTAGACCTTTTGCGAAAGCTGTCCAGAATTCAGATGATAAACGAAATCGTCACTGACTTAGGTATGCCATTTATATATTACAATATAATTCAATTTTATTACTCTATTATTATTTTATTATTTTTCCTATTACTTTGTGACTCATTTTAGGAGATTCATTTATCTTTCCGAGGGAAAAGTGCTCGTCAAAATTGGGAAATACAGCAGAAAAAAATCGTGAAAAATTAACAACACTTAGTGAAATCAAAGATATTCTTTTCCGCGCTAAAGCTGATGCACTAACTGATTGTCTTGCGTTAGGAATAAATGCTACTACAGAAGAAGCTTTTTATACGATACATATAAAGCCAGACTCTGCTGATTATTTTGATCAGGAAGACAACCGGAGTGAATCTGACAGCGACGAGCATGGTATATCACCAAATGAAAATTCAGGGTATATTTCCGAAACAGACCTCAATGATATTACTGAGTCTAAAACTATTTTTCAAAACATAGATCCTGAAAGATTTTAGTCAAACTCTAATTAATAATAAATTAGTTTTAAAAATAAAACTGAAAACTGGCAAAACTATGACTATAAAAAAATCAACCCTTTGCTGGTTTTTTACCGAAAACAAAAGTTATTTGTCTGGCGACCGGCTACAGAGAGTAAAAGGAATGGGCTCTCAAAAAACCATTCCAAAAACCAAAGAATAAAAAAAGTAAATTGGAAGGCAGCGAACAAGTGGCAGAACACAGTAGCTCTGATTCGGAGGCCCCAAAGAAGCGACAAATAGCCATTGTTGAAGAAAAATACTACGCAGTATACTATGATGATCAGTAGTACATAGGAAGAATAATAAAAATCAGAGAGGCAACGTGTCAGATAAAATTTTTGTACCGAAATTTGGACAGTTTTAACTGGTCCAAACAAGAAGACGTGCAACAGGTCAAAAAATGTTATATTTTTTATGGACCTATTTCGCTTTTAGGCTTAAGTCCATTCAACCTTAAAAGATACGACTTGTATGTGCAATTGAAAAAAAGTACAAAATGTTTAAAAAAGATAAGTAATTAACAAGAACGTAAAGTTTATTTTTATTATTATTTTTAGTGTTCTATTGTTTATAGTTATAATATGCATAAGGCATTACATAATAATGCGCAGTTACATTTAAATGTATAAAATATTTAAAGAAGAATGTTTAAAATTTATTTTGATTATTATTTTTAGTATTCTATTGTTTGAAGTTAGGTATACCTATGCATAAGACATCACATAATAATGTGCAATTACATTAAAATGTATAGATACAGTTCGTAAATAAAATTTTTTACAGTTTTTTGTATAATTGTGTAGAAATACTTCGGGAAAGCTTTGTGATTCTTGCGTGCAGGCATTGGCGTATGATAATGGGCAGTACGCGGCAGTGTTCATAATTGCATGGCATTGCCTTAATTTTAATACAGGATTGACGGCATTGTAGGCATTGACTAAGCATTGTCGGCAATGTACGAAAATGTCGGCAGTGTTTTACAGCAATGCCAAAAATCGGCATTGGTGTACAAAATTTTGGGTTGTGAATTCCCCCCCCCCCCAACATTTGTAGAGCGGAGGTAATTAATTAACGTACATCGTACGTGTCTAAATATATAAAGTATCTGGGCCCAAATTTCGTCTGGCTAGTCACTTTTTCGTACCTGGAGACCGCAAAAAATTATGTAAGAGCTTAAAAATTTGACATTACGTCCGTTAAATATCCCTTTACCGGGAAAACCACCAAGGCAAATCGCCTGTATAATCAATTAATTATTAATACCCCAAAAAATTACTTTCAAAAGTACCTACTTTCGGCAAAACCAAAATAAGTTCCTAATTTCGTCCCCATACTAAATTTTGAAAAAAATGCAATAATTACAATTTTTTTTATTTTCAACTTCATATTATTTACTAAAAGTCATTACAAAAATGAACATAATTAGTCGATTGTAGTGAATTAATACAAAATTTTATACTTATAAAAAATTAAAAGCATGGGTTTAGCAAAAACTCAAAAAAAAATAATTTTGTTTAAAAAAAAATTAATAATCTTATTATAATTATTTAAAATGGACACTTAGCCTTCCAAGTATCACAAATAAATTTCGCTCGTCTAGAGAACGAATTTAGGAACATGAAGGGGAACAAAATTAAGAAAAACCCTCAAACTAACATCGCGGTTCCTAGAATGCAATAGATCAATAAAATAGTAATTGACGTGACTCACCAAAATGAAGTACGACGGAGCTGCACTACCGGATGTTCATCCTTATCCCCTGTAAAAAGAAATTAAATCTATTTGAAAAATCGTGCTACGATTTGAAAAATCAAATCTGCGTTATACAAAATCCGTTTTATAGATATTCAAAAAAAATCAACATATATATGTAATCTTTTTAAAACGAACTAAAAGAAACATGAAAACTATTACGAAGACATTTAATAACAAGAATGTAACTTTTATATAATATCCAATTTCCATTCTCGTTTAATTATTGCCATTTGTCATCGCTTTTTGCACTCATTCGGTCACAAAATGAAAAATTTAACACGCCACGCACCAGAACCGGTCAATTTTTGCGCTTTTTATCATTTCACTCGCCGTGGATTTCCCGAAAAAAGATCGGGAACCGTCTATTAAGCAAACGATCGTCAATCCGTCGCTTACGATTTTTTTGCGACGACTATCACCTGTGCCACGATTATTCTCCGAATTGCTCTTCGCGTCGAGACAAATGGACATTTTTTTAACAGATTATTCGACTTATCGGCTTTGGCGATTTTGGTCCTTCTCAATCGACATAATTTTCGATGCTACGAAGCATTCTTTTTAAAAATCACTGAAGAATTTAAAAGCACATTAAAATTACTGTAAATTTTATTTCTTAGACACTGGGGGTGTAAAAATCACACAGGTGGCACTTTCCGACTTAAATGCGCGATTTTTCGTAGCATTTTGAGTATTTTTAAAATAAATAATAACCTTCTGAGTCTTTCAGAAAGAAAAGAAGGACCAAAAGGGCCAGGAAGATGCAAAGCCACGCGTGTTCATTCACAAGAGAGCATCGAAAAGTTACTTTACACATATGCAAAGCTGCGCACTTACGAATTAAAACGACAATTAAAATCACAAATGACGTTAACACGTCAGCATCAAACGATTGGTCACGCGAGTAACAGGAATGAATTTACTCACCAGCGCCGATGTACCGTCGCCACTCTGTCTCGCCTGCTCGTGCTGCTTGAAGAGGCTCACTCGATGCACACGCACACACACACACACACGCGCAACCACGCGCGACAATTACCGTAAGAATTAAGAATCGCCCGTCACTTTATTCGGCACTCCCGATCGACAAGTAAAATATACGCCTCGACGAACTTCGGAGTTCGGAGGCGCTCCGCTACTGCTCCGCGAAACTTTGCTGCGCGGCGTTCGCGCCGTCCGCCGCCTTCGATTCTCGATCGCGCACACGCGACGCACTTCACGCCGAGCGATGCAGGATCGCATTTTTCGGACAAACGGATACGCGAGCGTTCGTCGAGCAACTCGGCGGTCGACGGTTCACGCGTGGACGACGTGGAACACGTACGGCTTCGCAAAAACGCGAAAAATTCAAAAATTACAGGATTAGACATGGCGGATCGCGTACCCACGGCACTCTGGCAGCCTTCGAACGGCCGAGGCGGTGGGGGGTCGGAGACGAGGCCGCGACGAGGCGACACCACAGTCCGATATCGACGGACGCGGATGGATGGCGATCGTCCACGTCGATTTATCGCGTCGGAGATGGTCACGGGATCGCGATTCGACACTACGGACGCTTGTTTCGCGCACGAAAACGAGGGAGAAAAACCGCGCGTGAAACTACGATGATCCCGCATGACCGTCTGGCGTCGAGTGCTGCGTGCTGCGTGACCGTCGCGAGTCGCGACTGTCGGCGAGGCTCGCGAGTGAGAGAGATGCGCGGAGCTGATTGGCCGATCGAGGCGATTAGAACAAATAGGGCGTCGTGATTGGTCGCGCGGCGTAACGAAACCGTCTTCCCGTTCAAAATTGTCGCGAAGAAGATTCTCGATGTAGCACAAGTAGTAATGCGCCTAAATACGCTACGAATATCGATACTAACGATGTGTCAAGGATGATTACATTTGAGAGAAGCGTGATTATAATAGCATCGATGCCTATTTTCTAATTCTAAATTCATACGATATTAATTTTAATAATTAAAATTCGTTGATTATCGTAAATAGCGTTTTTCTCTCGAATTAATTGGTACGTTATATCGGTCCCGTTTCACTTATTATCGTCGATATTTTCTAAAACGCCAGCGTTGTTGTAAACAAGCCGGTCACGATCGCGGGAGCTGTCGACACGTAAATACGTAACACGTGTTATTCCTTGACGACTCTCTCTAACGAGTTTTTGCCTCGCGCTTCAATTCTCTTTTTTCGTTCGCAATTATTAACGTCTGCGTAAAGTCGAGTGAAATATTATTTCGTGCCTTTCGGCTTTACAATTTCAACAACACAATATAACGTTATTTATCGTTAACGTAAGATGTAACAACGCCTGTTCAGTGGTATAACATAACGATGCGAAAAAGACGTATTATTTTCTATCGCGTGACTCTCTTCACTCCATTCGCGGATGTGGTCGTTTTGAATCGTACGCTTAAATAGAAAATGTCGATAATATAAGTGAAACAGAACCGATACAACGTACAATTAATTAGAGAGAAAAACGCCATTTACTAGTAACTGAATAATTTTTATTATCAATTAATATCGTGTAAACTTGGAATTAGAAAATAGGCATATCGATGCTATTAATCACGCTTCTCTCAAATATAATCAATAATCATCATTAATACATTGTTGGTATCAAATATTTGTAGCGTATCGCTACTTGTGCGACATCGAGTATGTTCTTCGCGACAATTTTGAACGGCAAGACGGTTTCGTTACGCCGCGCCGGCCCGGCCGGCCGACCAATCGCGACGCTCGAATTGTTTTTTGCCTCGATCAGCCGATTAGGTACCTCGCGCCGCGCGCGTCTCTCTCTCTCTCACTCTCACTCTCTCACTCTCACTTGCAACGGTCGCGCAGCGTTCGTCGGTCACGCGAGAGCTCCGTGGTTTTTTCTAGAAAGCGCGCCGCGGCTTTTTTCCCGTTTTCCCGTAACGAGCGTGCGGCTGTGCGGAGTGCCGAATTGCGATCCAGTGACCATCTCCGACGCGATAAATCGACGCGATAAATGAACGAATCCATCCGCGTCCGACGATATCGTCACGTCACCTCGTCTATCCGGCTCGCACCGGCTCGGCCGTTTCGTGTGTCGTACGACCCGTTTTTTAAGCATATATGTTGGCTGCAGGACAGAGAAATTCTCGAGTTTTTAGAAATCAGTACGCCTGACAAAGCTTGTCGTACGACACGTGAAATATCAGCCTAACTCCGTAATTTTTTCCGGAGCAATTTTTTCCTCGCGTTTTTACAAAGCCGTATTATATACGTGTTCTACGCGTGTGACGCGTGAAACGTCGTCAACGTCGACCGCCGAGTTGCTCGACGAACGCTCGCGTATCCGTTTATACGAAAAAAATGCGAATTGCGATTCGGCATCGCTCGGCGTGAAGTGCGTCGCGTGTGCGCGATCGAGAATCGAAGGCGGCCGACGCGCGACGGCGCGAACGCCGCGCAGCAAAGTTTCGCGGAGCGGAGCGGAGCGCCTCCGAACTCCGAAGTTCGTCGAGGCGTATATTTTACTTGTCGATCGGGAGTGCCGAATAAAGTGACGGGCGATTCTTAATTCTTACGGCAATTGTCGCGCGTGGTCGCGCGCGCGTGTGTGTGCGTGTGCATCGGGTGAGCCTCTTCAAGCAGCACGAGCAGGCGAGGACAGAGTGGCGACGGTACATCGGCGCTGGTGAGTAAATTCATTCCTGTTACTCGCGTGACCAATCGTTTGATGCTGACGCGTTAACGTCATTTGTGATTTTAATTGTCGTTTTAATTCGTAAGTGCGCAGCTTTGCATATGTGTAAAGTAACTTTTCGATGCTCCGTGTAATCTCCCTTGTAAACTTGTGAATGAAAGCGCGTGGTTTTGCACCTTCTCTGGCCCTTTTGGTCCTTCTTTCCTTTCTGAACGACTCGGAACTCGCAAGGTTATTATTTATTTTTAAAATACTCAGAGTGCTACGAAAAATCGCACATTTAAGCCGGAAAATCCCTGTGATGTCGAAAAAAAAAATGATATTTATAGTAATTTTAATGTGTTTTTAAATTCTTTAGTGATTTTTAAAAAGAATGCTTTGCAGCATCGAAAATTATATCGATTGAGATATGATCTGTAAAAAAAATATCCATTTGTCTCGACGCGAAAAGCAATTCGGAGAATAATCGTGGCACAGGTGATAGTCGTCGCAAAAAAACATCGTAAGCGACGGATTGACGATCGTTTGCTTAATAGACGGTTCCCGATCTTTTTTCGGGAAATCCACGGCGAGTGAAATGATAAAAAGCGCAAAAATTGACCGGTTCTGGTTCGTGGCGTGTTAAATTTTTCATTTTGTCACCGAATGATTGCAAAAAGCGATGGCAATTGGCAATAATTAAACGAGAATGGAAATTGGATATTATATAAAAGTTATACATTCTTGTTATTAAAAATGTCTTCGTAATAGTTTTCATATTTCTTTTAGTTCGTTTTAAAAAGATTACACATATATGTTGATTTTTTTCTGAATATCTATAAAATGGATTTTGTATAACGCAGAATTTGATTTTTCAAATCGTAGCACGATTTTTCAAATAGATTTAATTTCTTTTTACAGGGGAGATAAGGATGAACATATCCGGTAATGCAGCTCCGTCGTACTTCATTTTGGGGTGAGTCACATCATTTACTAGTTTATTGATCTATTGTATGCTTAATGGTTTAACATTAAATAATTTAATAATTTACAAGCCATAAATTAGAATAGCGAACAAGATATAGAAAATAATAAATCGACTGTATTACACTATTGACAATCAGCTCGTAATGCGTTAACTTACTGCGTTGTGCGAGTTTCAGTCAATTCTGTGGGGTTGGTTGATGCAGTACGTGCCCCAATAAAGCCGGCCGGTTGTTTCGAATCTCGTACAGCTCGCGATTCGCCTATAACTCATGGCCGATGGACTAGTTAGAGTGCATTCGTTCTCGTTTTTCGTAACGTCCGATGCAAAGGCTCTGTTAGAGATCGAACTGGTTTCAAGAGATACTCTCCTTTCGCTCTTTTCCACGTCGTTCATTCTGTCGTTTCTTCTCTCCATTCGCTTCTCCAACTCTTTTTCTCCCCTCTCTTTCTGTGCAAGGAGAGAGGATGGAGGATACAAAAAGACCGGAAAACTACAGGATCAGCGAGGAGGGACGGAAAAGAGGAACGAAATAGAGGGAGAGGTAGAGGAGAGAGAGGTGTGTACGGTGGGTAGAGCGACCAACATCCAGCTCGACGTTCCACGAGATCTCCTCTATCTTCTTTCGATACTTTTTATCCCGCTTTATTCCGTCTGTTTCTTATCATGCCGCCGCTGCTCTTCCCCGCGTCGCGCCTCGCGAGGAATCTCGTCGTATCGACTACCGAGCGACTACTTACATAAGACGGATATAAAGGCGTTCTCGGGATACGAAACTTTATTCAGGATCTTAGGGCGTCAGTAGTCTTGAAGGGACCAAAGGAACAGAGCGGGAATACCACTCTACGATGATCCCGAGGCTGTCGATCGACACGCGAATCAATCGTGTGACACACGTTTCCCGTTTCGGTATCTTTAGAAAGTCGATAAAAGAGATCTTGCTTTTTTTTCTCCCAAAAACACTCCCGACTTTGTCGAAACGTCGAATATTGTTGAGAATCTTGATTTATGCAACATTTTTTCTTCGTCCGCTTAGGAATTACACAAACGGAAAAAAAATTCAAATATATATTCTGGTAAAACTATTTTATTTTTATTTACAAAATTGTTTATCTTTCATAATTTTGATGATATTCGCTCCGAAAGAAAAAACTGATCTTCAAAGAGATGCGTTTTATCTGAAAATGCATATAAGCACGCATAAAAAAACATGTGTTCATTCTTTTGATCAATTAATATTAGCTAATCGCTATAGTACGTATTATTTATATACAAAAAAACGAAAAAATAAAAATATGAAGTGAAAAAAGTCTTTATAATGTACAGTCAATATAGAAGAAACTGCCATTTACGGTCCGAGCTGGATCTTGGAAGCCGAGCTTAATAATGCTTCTGTGTGTATTTATACGCACATTTCCAATTTAGTAAAACTGCACGCCGATCTCTTGTCGGCTATTTAAGTCCAGAAATATGTATAATATATATATGTACCTATAGATCTCGTCACATGCACAATACGAAACATTGAGCCATGTCCGCAATTTTATCATATGCGGATATAACCAGATCGATGCATACGCATAAATGTGTAGTAGTCTGCATTAAACAGGCCATCATAAATATGAGAGTAGTATATTATATGAGTGTATCATTTGATCTATTGATGATTTGCGGGATTCAAAGCAAAAATAATGTTATTCAACATACGTTTTAAAATAATCCTGTTCAAACGTACACAAAATTCTTTCTTGATTTTCGATAAATTGACGAAAAATAGTTTTCAGACATAAATATAATTCTCACGTGATAAAGTGCGAATTCTGTAAATGTAAGTAAAAATGATATCCTCGTCATTTATCTTTTGCTGATCTGCCCATCAATTTTGTAGAAAAGAATTTAATTAATTACCTAAAAAGATTTTTCTTTTTCTTAGATAAAATAATGTGTGTTTTACGCGAATAATAAGATTTTTAAAAATATTAAATATTACAGAAATAACTTTTTAATATTCGTGTAGTTATAATAAATTAAATTATAATTTTGCAAGTGGAAATACGTACAGTTCCTTACTGTACTGTTATATTACATGTACTGTTCATTATTGCATTTGATTTAAAGGGCTAATTAAATCTTTTCAATTGCAATTTCATCGCTTTAGACGTTTCCACCGAATGGATAACTGGATTAATTACGTGCATGTAATTGTGAATTTTCGCGAGGGATACGTTGTATTTAGCAGCAGCTTGTTTAGCACACGGCGTTTCACGTGAATACGAAGAAATGTAATGTAGGCTAGTGGCGAACGCAATCGAGGATACTGGAACGCGAACGTGCGTACTGCATACTAACGCGTGTGCGGTCGCGAGTGACCCTCGTGATGCAAATACACGAGTTGCATTTGTGTACGTCGTCCACGCGGCACATGTGCTAACCAGATGATGCGCTGCGGGATACGAGATAATTGTTATACGAGAGTCTCTGGTATATTAAGCGCATCAATATCATTGATATATCATGGCCATTTGATTCGTAATACAGATTTCGCCGCGAGTTACATACGTTAAATACAGATTAAGATAAAATATAATAAGCCGAGATACACGGAGATAAAAGATCTTGTAAACAAAAGTGCGAAAAAGTGAAGATAGAAGGTACGTATATTCATGTATAAATATAAATGGATACATGTAAATTATATAAAAAGACAATGATCGGTTGCGACTTTAATTTGCCAAGTTAATTTTTGTTATTTGGTTAATTATTAAATATTAATTGATTGAAAATTAAGTTTAAATCATATTTTAAAAGGTATATATATTTAATGTACGTAAACTCAAAAATTTTTATTTTAATATATTTTTCTTGAGAAAAAATATTTAAAAAAAAACATCACGTTGAATCCGTGCTTCTATTGTAATATATTCTGTATATCTTCAAACGCATGTGTATACGTTTGTCTTACGCACAACGATGCATCATTATAATTCCATCGCATAGTCAATTTTGCCGCCGGTTTTTCGCGATATCGGCGCTCTGAAAGCTCCAGGTCGGCATTTTCCGGGTAGCTGGGTCGGTGGTTGAAGGGCCAATTCAAGGGAGGATATTATGTAGCCTTAGGGGGATGCTAGGTGCGGTGACGTCCCGCTGAAGTTTCCGGATGCGGAGAGAACACAGGAAGGTGGCTCGCAGCTCGCTGAGGAACACCAAGGCGAAGAGGTGCGAGGATATTGCATTCTGCTTGGTAACTTCTACGGCGTTCTATCTCTGTTTCTCGCTTTCGAACGCGTTTTTCTCTTTCTCTCTCTCGTACCGTCTATCTCTTATGATCCCTGTGATCTTCCGTCAACATTCTCGTCTACGACCAACTGAGCAAAGGGTCTAACGGATTTACATGCACGTGCTTGGATCTGTGTGGTGGTTGGATAGTGTTTACGCTTGAAATAAGGGAAGTCTCTTTCTTTTCCTCTCTACCGCGCGTTCTAAAGTGCTAATGCAGTCGCTGTCGGATAATTCCTAATGAATGGCAGTAATATAACGATGAGAAGCGCGATTAATGCATCGAGCAAAGATGAGAATGAGTAAATATATGATTATATATATCTCGCAAGGTGAGACTCGGCAAGGTTACGCTTTCAAATTTAGCACTCGGTAGATTAAAACATATTTACCTTATTCTGTATATGTTATAAATGCAAATGAGTAAAACGCTAATTATGCTAGAATGATTTCTCGTCTGATTGTGAATCTATTTTTAGCAAAAACTTTTTGCTTATTTTAAATTTAACCTATAGCATCAGAATGTTTTAATTTCCTGTTTTTCTTGATTCTAAATGCTTCTATTCGGTTTTCTTAAATCATTCAACAATTGATACTGCATTTTATTGTAAAAAATAATTTCATATATCTTCAATTTAATACTTTTAAATTATGGTTAATGACAATTTTCCCGTTGGTCTCTGATACGACCGATATTGTGAGATGTGATTATAAATATTATCCAATGTAAATTTATTTAAGTAAAAAGATGAAATATGTGATAACAACAATTAACATCTTATCAGACCTTATAAGTCTTTTGATCTTTAATTTGCGAACCACATAGGTTAACATAGATCTATATATTTACGTTCTACGTAATAAACCGCGGATTCGTGTTGGTGTCCATGTTTACGGTCGACGTAAGACCCAGGCTTGATTATCTGTCGTTCGCTTATATTAAATGTGTGCAAGACATCGTGAATATGTAGTTTCGTGCTGCAAATAGCACACGGTCTATAGGCAACTTGCTTAAATATCTTCTATACGTTCTTTGCATAATGATTGTTCACATCATACGCTAATTATCCAAATTGCTAATTAATCGAGTTACATTGCAATTAATCGAGTTATATTGTTGCATTTTTTCAAATGCAATACAGTATTCCGAAAATATTGATCAATATTGATGAAAATATCAATATTTTCGGAATACTGTATTGTATTTGATTCATGTATTGGATTCATTAATGAATCAACCCAATAATTATAATTATTAGGTTGATTCATAAATAAATTCCGTTTTACTTAACAAACCGAATTTTTATATTTAAAAAACATTATAACAGTATATATAAGGCCCAGTTTCACAAGTGTTGGTTAACCTTAGATTAACTCACTCTTCATCTCCTTCTAACGTCCACCTTAGAAGAGTGAGTTAATCTAAGATTAAAAGTTAACCGACACTTGTGAAACTGGGCCTAAGTACTGATTCATATAAATGATACACTTTATTAACTACTTGTAGCAGATAAATTAGATTCCGTAGATAATACTGGTTCCTCAGAAGAAGTGATTTATTAATTATGTAAAGCGAAACTTATTTATAAATTAAGCCAATATATTTATTCATTTTCTTAAATTATTTAAAAACTTTTAGTTATTGTGTGTTATTGCTAAGGTAATTTTTTTTTCAAAAATTTTTCTTATTCCCCAAGATCAAAATTTTGATTACGCAACTTAAATTATTCCATCGAACTTGCACTCTGCACAATGTATTAATCAATTTATATCATCTTGTAACTTTTCACGCTTACTTCTCTCCGTTTTACCGCGATGCAAATTTTTAGACTACTATCATTCCAAGTGTAATATCGCGTCGCGTTCTAACGCATTTGCATTTTCAAAACTTCGAGGGCTGCGTACCGATTCCTACCTTGTTCATCATCGTTACTCATTGTCTCGATTGACGTAACAACTCGCAAGGCCAACCCATTTATTTGCAAATCTCGAAAATCAATGACGTCGGCTTTTCTCTCGCGATTTTGTTATTAATGTATCAACCAAATCTATTATATAAATCTATATAAATGATAATTTTGAGTTTTGTGAATACGTTTACATAATCTAAAAATTGGCCGCTATTTTTGTATTATTTTTTTAAGTTATAGATAATGATCATCTGATCATGCATGGAAATACCTATATTCCATGACATTACGAATTTTCGATCATATGCGCAGTGGCTCATAATATCCGTAAATCCTTTTGTAATAAAATAAAATAGTTTCAAAAATTCTATAGAATAATGTTCTCAGGTTTTTTAAAAATGTTATAATTTTCAATATATCCACTCACTTTCTTCTTTTTGTAATACAGAAATTTTTTCGACAAAATGATAACATATTTTATACCGAATGCACAACCATCTTTAATAAAGTCATTCCGAAATACAAATCGGAGATAGAATCCAAAAACAGGATCGGATTCGACTTAAAATAGAGATAAAGGAAAAATACCGCCAATGTTTTCCCATAGATATTTTGATAGGTATTGGTAGCATGTTATTTCATCGTGACATTTGTCGAGTCGAACAGTACTCTTACCCATAAAAAAATTTTTAATAAGGAACTAAAAAATTTTTTCATAGCGATACTTATCCGCTTGAAATATTATTTATTTCGAAATAATAGAGGGTTCTACTGAGATGTGATGTTTGAAATGTAATGAGAAAAAGAGTTCTATCTTCAAAAATGTACGAAAAAATATTTTCAAATTTCGCGTAGAAAGATGTTCCTATGGGCTAGCCCTTGACACAAATATCGTTCTTGTTTGGAAGACATTGCATGAAACGCCACGAACGTATAGCGATATACATTCAGCTTGCATGGCACTTGCATTTCGAATGGACGGGCCGTAAACATGCGAAGGGCAAAAGCTCGCGCAAGGTACATGAAGCAAAGATTTAAACAACTAGCATGAGCGAGTCGAGATACCAGAACTCATGCATACCCCGACGAGGGCAAGCTTGCCATGGACATTGCTGCATTTGAAGGTGCACGAAGGAGATCTTCCGACTCATCGTGTAAGAAATAAGGGTGACCGTGGTGGACCGCGAGGATGAGAGGGCGAAAGTCCGAGAGAAGAAAGGAGAGAGCCGTACGATTTATGATTCGATCCAACTGGGAACCGAGCATAAGGTATGCGGTTCATAGCACGCTTTAACGCGCAAGAAAGGCGCAATAAATTGTTCAACGCGTGCAAGTACGTCTCGGGGAGCCGGGGGTAAATGCGAGACTCACGCCCTTAACAAGATTCGGTCGTCCGGTGCTCGTTCTTTTTCTGCAACGTTGACCTTCAAAGACCTTCAAAAGATTTTAATCGACTCTACTGGCAATTATAATTGTCAAGACAATACGACCATGATTTGGTTTGATTTATCGTCAAAACACTCTTTTTTAACCAAAGATTTGGTCCTAAATTGATGGAATCTTTGATACTTACACATAAGCATCTAATTTAAATAATTAAATTTATTGCGAAAAACATTACATACCTCAGCGGTCCATGGCTGACATGAGTTAAATTAGATGCTTATGTGTAAGTATCCAATAAAGATTACATCAATTTATAAGGACCAATTCAATCTTTTCTCACGCCTTTGTTCATTCGATTCTTGCCACGAAAGCAAAATGGAATAAGAAACGAACAATGTTAAATTCAATCAAAGACTTTTGTTAACAAATATTAGGCCACGCGGAGAAAGGTTATCGACATAATTAAAAGATATCTTGTAACAAAGTGGTGTTTTTACGCGGTATTTTACTTTATAATTTAGTTTATAATTTACTTTATAATTTACTTTATAATTTAGCAGTATCTTAATTAAACATTCATTATAGTTATTGTGTCGTGTATTGAGACTCGAGTCCATCACGGGATGCGAGAGTGACGGGATGCGAATTCTAGTTTGGATGAAGAGAAATCGAATGTATAAGAAATATAGTCTTTTGTGTCGTCGATCGAGCGAACAGACGTCGCGATGAAATAACGTGCCACCGATATCAAAATATCGGCTATCGATGGCGAAATATCGGCGGTGCTTTTCGCGTATCCTTATTTCAAGTCAGATTCTGCGAATTATCCTTCTGCACCCTACATTCCGCCGGGAGTGAAATATCACTCCCTCCGGGAGAATTTGATATACTGAACTGAGACACGCGCGCAAACCCCATTACGTCACGTTTACGGCGACCACAACGCAAAAACTTGATAATTACATTACACATCACAGCCCTCTTTTATGATAACTACATACATTACTAAGAGGCATATATAATTACAGTTTATTCCACCGACGATGCTCTGCACGTGTATACTCAACCTTATTAGCGATGCATTTTTTATGCACAACTTACATAAACATAGGTAGCTTGATGTAAAATGCGATACAAAATTGCTTTTGATCTTTATATATAAACTGCTTATACATATAAATGAATAATAACTTCGATAAATAGTGCCTACGAATAAAGAGAATAATTAAACGAGCTGAAATAAATTGTGAAACGCGTTAACGCGATAAGATTAGATTGGAATTAAGTGTCATTTGATTATACTAAAGAATATTTATTTTCAGAATTTTCAGTGCATATTACTTATTTTGTTAGTTTAATAATTTATTTTTATGTGTACTTAGATGATTATATTCAGGATCAATTAATCTTAAAGATAATTAGAAATAATTAGAAATAATTATTTTTAGAGATATAATAGCGTTGTGACTATAAACGACCAATTGTTGTTGTTTTTCAACAATTTTGTAATGATTATTGGTTTTGATTCTATACGATATTATAATTCCCTATTTATTCCATTATATATTATGTCACAATTAGCTCGATTAATTCGGTTCGCGTTGCCGCAATTTCAGGAAGTTAAAATTTGCATTGTTAAATAATTGATCATTCATTGACAACGCGGTGATACGTAAACAACATTGGGGTTTTTGTTAATGGCAATTTGGTGTATTTGTTACCAGATCGGAATAAAGAGCCGAACGAAACGAACAACATCGATTATTCATTAAGCTTGTAATTACCGAAAGAGCCGCGGGATTTGTCGCACGGACTATCGTGTAGCAGCGCATGTGTAATTATTGGGTTACTGTCAGGCAGATCTTGTCGGCAAGTTTTATCGCGATTAAAACGAGATAGTTTGTGGCGGCAAAAACAATCGATATATACGATATGATACGATACGATACCAAACTGTGCATCGTATGTCGATTCACCGATTGTCGAAATCGAGATCGAATTTCGATCGCGGACAATCTCATTTTTTCCCGACTAATGTGTGAATCTCTTTAGATACCTAAGTTTCAGTCATACGATGTCGTTAATTTCTTTTAAGTCGATTACACGACGATATAAGAAATCATATTGTTAATTAAGTAATAAACTTTTAAAATTCTATCAATCATTTTAAAGTATTTATATACATATACAACACATATATACATGCATTGACAAAAAATACTTTTAAAAATTATGCTTTATACAATGCATAGTTTAATACAATGTTATATTTCTTTAAATATTTTTTAGGCATTTCTATTTAAATAAAATATGTTTCAGAACTAAAAAGAAAGGAGAAGAATATTAATAGAACATCTGATTATAATTAAATTTCCTTAAAGAAAATTTATTAATTTACAGCACGTTGTCTTCATTATTGATGCTGATAATGTATTGATGAATGACTCACTAATCGTATTATTTAGCAATTTATTTTGTTGACGGTTTATTAAAGACTATACTACTCACACGTAATTTGTATTATATATTCATATTTTTTTTTATAACGAAGATAATTAAACTCTCGTAATTTATTATAGCTTAATATAAAAAATTATAAAGTATCACTCACCGTTTTCAGCGTCTCGAAGTTCCCTCTCTTCAACATGTCTATTAGCCTCCGGTGTTCCATTTCTTCCTTCGTCATATACATCTTCTTGTTCTTCAACTTCTCATTTTCGTAATCGTCGCACAAAATATTGTGAAAATTCACCTGCTGTATCACGTGATCCGATCTCGTTTGCTCGACCGGATTTTCCGGCAGATCCTGCTCGAACTGCAGGTTCTTAACGAGAATTTCGTTGACCACCGCACCACGTTCGTCGGCGTTCTTTACCGCGTTCTCTTCAACTACGCGGTCTTGTAACTTTTCACCGAACTGAAGTTTATTTCGAGAAGGATCTTCCTCTGTCTTCAATCTCGAGCCTGCCTGACTCTCCAGTTCATCCACAGGAATTGTAGCGGTCGACAAATTGCTGTTCTCCCGCGAATGGATCGTCAGTTGGTCCTGATCCTCTCGCGACGCGTCCTCGTAACCCACGAGATCTTGGAGGATTGTCGTCGACTCGTCTGGATCTTGTCTAATCTCTTCATGACCTCGGGATTCTTTTATCTCCGGAGATCGAGACCTGATACTCGATTTAACGTTACTCTGACAAGAGGACGCCGATTGAAAAGTGGCGAAAGTTTTCGCGGGCTCATTAAGAACAACCTGCTGCTGTTGATTCCACTGAATATAAATCGGATTGTCTTTCCTCTTGTCCCGCTTGTCCGCTGATTCTTTCGACCTGCCATTCGGCAGACTCTTCTGCACCTTCAGACACTGTTTCAACCCGATCTCCGGATACCTGCAGACCGAGCCTTCGCTCTTCCGATCGTCCTCCTCGATAGTCTCGAGATGCTCGTGTCGCGATTTGCCGATCTTGTCGAACGTCTCGTCCTCGAACGTCGACGACGTTTCCTTGACAGTTGACTCTCGATCCAGTTTAGAAACGCCGACTTTTTCACCGTAAGGCGACGCTTGCAGGGAAGGTCGAAGAATTGATTCGAGATTATCTGTGTGGATCACCTGCGGTTGCAAGCTACGTTCGTAAATTTTTTCCACGTGATTGGGAGAGGCGTAACGCATAACTCTAACGGACGGAACATTTTCACAGACAGCAATCTTGGATCTTGTGGCATTCTGCTCATTCGGTTGTTGCTGCGAATCACTGATCGCGGTGTAAGCTCGATTGTTTGGCTTGAAGCTCGACGAAGGTATGCCAATCGACATCCTCGTTCGATCCTGCGATCCAGCGTCTCGCGAGGGAGACACACCGAGATCCTTGCGCGGCAAGGCCGCGGGCCTTCTGACTTCCATCGACGCCCCTGCGACTTGGTGACACCTGGATCTCGGTGTGCGCGACTCCACCTGACCTTGAAGAGCCCGCACACGAGCGCTAACAGCCGAGCCATAAATCGGTTGCTCCTGTCGTGACTGATCGATTGATCTAAGCTCCCTTCGGATGTCGCTGCAAAACTGAAGTCGGCGTCGCGGCGATTCGATCGCGACGACGCGGTCAGATTCCGCCGACGAAGCGATCCTCGACGAGCTACCTCGCGAATAGTTTGCGGCACATCTTGTCGACACTTCCGTCGATTTACAGGCCGCCTCAACCGTTTTATCGGCGGCGGCGGGTCGCAGCGTCGGCCCGCTCGCCGTAGCAGACGGCCGCCTACTTTCTCCGTCCTTATTTGGTGAGATCGGCTCGCCTTGGTCACTAAGACTGCCTCCGGGCAACGATAGGCCCTTCGAGGGGCCTGGCTCGCACGACGGGTCCATCTCCTCCTTAACAAGCGAATGCGCCGCCGTCGCCGCCGCACAGTTTTCATCCACGCCGTTTCCAGAACGCTTCAGTGACGGCCTTCTGCGGGAAATAATTGACGTCGTCGTCGTCGTCGTACCAGTAGACACCTCGATCATCTTTGAATTGCTGTTAACGGTCGTCCTACCGTGATCAGACTCGCTCATCGCCTTTGACAAATTCATAATCCTACTCGCGGCGGTAGTTTTCTCTTCAAGATCCGCTTCGACACGTCTGGACTTGAAGCTCGAACCCAGAAGTCCTCTCTGAGGTATCCTAGAGGCCGGGTTAGAATCTCCGGATCTTAATGACGCGGCACACAACTGAGCGTTGAAGCCATAATCCTGCTGTTTACTTCTCACCGCCAAGTATTCCTTATACGTGCCTCTACTAGTGTTCACACCGACGTTAACCTTCTCCGGCTTGCTACGCTCTAATCTGCGATTCACACGAGTCAGATCGTCGTAACTCGACGAGGTTCCTCCGTTCAATCTGTCCCTCGCCTCGTCGATGGATGATCGAGACCGTGAATCCTGACCACGGTACCTTCGCTGGCTCTTCTGCTCGGCGCTGCTATTGGACCTCGTCAAGGGTTTTTCACGTGGAGTTACCGGAAAGTTCTGACTGTGCGCTTGATTTAACCATTCGTCTACCCTTTTCTGGACCTCTCCTTTGCGCAGCAAGATCTCAGGCATTTTCGAACGACCGCTCTCGATCTCGTCCATTGTAACCGGCGGCGAAACACAACAGGTATCTTGCTGGTGTCCTTTGTTAGAGTCTCTCTGTCTGTCCCGCGAACGCTGTCTCACTTGGGTCTGCTGATTCACCTTTAGCACCGGTTGAATCTTTTCCCTCGTCGGAATAGATTTAGGCTGAATTTTTGCGCCGGACAATGACTTAATCTGCTTCGACTTTACCTGCTGCCGTTTCTGTTGATCCATCATTATCGCCTCGAAATTTGTCACGCTGATGTTACCGACGTCACTGAGATCCGACGATCTCCGATAGTCCAGATCCTCGTACTCGTCCAAAATATTGTTCACCGACTGCGTGTCGATCGAGCTGGTGCTCTTCGACTTGTTTCTCGCGACGCTCTCGTCGCTGCTCGAGCAATTGCTCTGTTGCTGCTGTTGCTCGCGCTCTCTGCTGATCTGTCGCTTGGGACGTGGCTTCGGCTTCTGGTATTTTATCACCGCATTCTCGAAGCGCGACGAAATGCCTTCGATCTCTTCGCTTTGGTCTGTCCTCGGAGCGGACGACTGACGCGCGTAACGTTGCTGAGACGACTCCCGCCGATGATTGAGCATCTTGCCGTCGTCGGACGTCGGCAAGTCCCGCCTCGCAATCGCCGGTAAACCGGAAGCCCGGAAGGTCGTGAAGTTCTGCACGTTCCGCGAACACGTGTCCTCCTCGGCGTTCGTCAACCCCTTCGACGTGATCCATGAAGCGACCAGACGAGAGACGCCGCCGTCCACGTTGATCGCATCCTCGTCGGCGAAAGGAATGTTACTGCCGACATTGGACTTCGAGATTATTTCATCGTTCATCTTTTATCGCAAAACGGCATTTTAGTCATCGTGTCTCCTCGAAGAGAATAGGAAGGGGTACTGGTGACACGAAGAGATCCTGAAATAAAAATATTTAAATATAAAAATTGTGGCAAAAAGATGATTGAGAAAAAATGAAGAACTAACGAAAGATTGTTTTATAAATTTGAGTTTGATAGAATTTCTCGAAATTATGAAAAAAAAAGTATAAAAATATTCTGCGTGAGATAATTTTTCAAAACGTTAAATATTTTTTTCTATAGCAGCATAGAATATCGATTTATTTCGAAATAATTATCGAGATAATTATTTAATGAAAAATTATATATTTTTTTAATAGGCAACCATGATGTGTTTATGAAAAAATGCATCGCACTGTTCAGAAGATGCACGATTATTTCAGAAATTCAGACACTGAGAGTGGAGAGAAACTAGTGCAATTTGTCGACTAATTTATCGACTATTTAGTCGACTAATTTATCAGTCCTGATAACGGAATTAACTTTGTGTTAAATTTTAGAAACTGTTCCTGCGATTGCTTGCGAGTACCAAAAATTATCCACTAGGAACGGTTTATACGCAGGAACTATTCCCACAAATCCAACGTAATAAAGTCTCAAACTCGTAGAAACGACCAACGAAGAACGCGGTTCTCCTCATTAATTTTTCAACCTGCACGAAATTTACGTGCGTGCTCCGCTAAATGATACCGCCGCGGCTACGTTTCCGCTTGAACTCCACATGCACATTATGCGCCATTTTAACTAATTTGCAAAGGCCAGCACAGACTATCGTTTTTCCAGTGAATTGACAAAGATACGAGATCATAATAATAGATTGGAAAAGGCCCGGTAAATATAATTTTCGTAAAGCTTGAGAACACTTTAGCAACACTTAATTCCACAAATGGAAAAAAGTACGAGTCTAGGCTACGAGAATCAGAGTTATCTTACGAGGTACAGTGTTAAGTTTAGGATTAAAATTCTCCTCGGCAAAATTCGCTATTTCGAACTCGACCACGTTCTGGAAATCTCGCCGATCGGCGATAAATAGCAGAAGGCGCGCTTCTCCACAACGATTGCGCCGATCCGACGCCACCGTCATTTACCGACATTGGAGGCACGTTCTATCGTTCGTAGAATTTCCGGTAACTGACCGGTATCCGGTTTGAATTAATTCGGTTCCTGGGCTCGAGGACATTAAATATTATAATGTGTTCGCTCTGAGGAAATCGTGCATGGAATCCTTAAGAAACTCAAGAGATCAACCGAATTTAATATGCCCATAGAGACTGGCGGGATAATGCGAAACAGCATTATTTCTTCGTAAAGTCAGTTTGCAAGTTTATAGCGCCCTGTGAATTATTAAGAAAATGTTATAGATGTTGATGGGAAACTTGTAAGTAATGAAAGTAATACTTTCTTGGTTAAAATATATAAATATTCATTTAAAGCTTGTAGTATTTCATGTAAAATTGAATTTATAAAATATGATGATCCACCAAAGTTGCTTACCTATATCTATATCTTCTCTAGATCGATTAAGGCGATTTTTATCTTAATTTTTATATAAATATACAAAGGAAGTAATTAAAATAGATTAGTTTCGCTAATTAATTTAGATAAATTTGTTATGAAAGAAGTAAAAATCCAAATTTTCCATGATTTCCGCTTTACATATTCTTCGTGAAGTATAAACAAATTTCCAAAAGTAATATTTATACTCTTCATAAATGCGTTTTTATGTTGACCACCAACGATTTACTTCTCTCCCAAATGAGATCGCGATAACGCATGTCGATAATGCATGTAAATTTGTATAATTAACAAAATTTAATTTTAATTTGCGAAAACCTGGCTCACAGATGATGGGTTATTAAATGCATAGCGACGTGAGAGAATCTCTAATGCAAATTAAATAAAATCGTAACTAATGGAGCGAATAAAAATACGAGAAATCGTACTGCTTATCGGAAAACAACAACCGGATCAATTGCAAATTGCGTATTTTCGGTAAACAATCGGTTTTCAGCGACAATGTATCGCCCGACAAAAATAAAGGTCGACCTGGCGATAAACATTCGTAAAACGATGCGCGCGAAGGGTACGGGGCAGCTATGTAATCGGATAATATTCGCGAACGTGTAAAAAGGGGGAGGTGGATTTTATTTCATTTAATTACAATCCGTTGCGCGATAGCCATCGGTGCATCGATAGATCGATATAATTCAACAATGCGTTAAAATCGGCGAACGCGTAGAGTAAATATTATAAACGACAATCGGCTTGGGATCGCGAACATCGTCAAACCTCACGGGGAGGGTATATGCAATTCACACGAGGCAGTAAGACCGCGCGTGCGGGAGCGGCGTAAATTGAATTAAACTGTCCCGGCTTCGCTGCTGTACTACCGTGAGCTCTTCTGGCGCTCTAATGATTCCTACACAACCACACGCTTTGAAACCCCCTGGCAGGAATGCTACTTTTAGATCGCGGATAACGTTTAATGTAACCCACCGCGTCGTAACGAAACATTCGTGAATCATGTGTGACATGGGTGACGTCGGCGTTAAATTGACCTTAAAATCAGCAGAATCGTACGTCTTCGTGCGTTTGGCCAAAATGATTTGATTAATTTAATCCTAACTGAATTTGTTTGCATTTGCACGTGCTAAAAGTTTTTCACATAAAAAAGGATTTCTCTGTAACTTTATCAAATTCGTATCGCTCTTCGAAAAATATTACAATAGATTTATTTTTCATGTTGCATGAAATATGCAACGAGAGAGAACGAAGGCTATAAAAAAAAAGTAAAAAAAAAAAGACAGAAGCGCAGATAATCAAAGCAACGCGACAGAAAAAGATTTATCAGAATAAATTTCTTTCTCAAAAATGTTTTTATTAAAAAGCTTGAATTATGTCATTGCGTAATATGCAAATGAGAGTAAAGATTGTGCTCTGGGGAATATCAGTTTTCCCGATAAAAATGTTTATACCGTATGTACCCCAGGAACGCGAGCCACGGGTGTGTTGGCTAACGTAATTAACGGTACTGGAAAATTCAGGTGTTTCCGCGAATGCACCGACCCGAATCCTCTACGCGCGCACTAACACGCGATGCACGAAGATGACTACGATCTACGGTGATTATCGCGATTTATCGTCCGTAGGCCCTCGTCGCGATTCAGCTCATAATTTTGTCTCGTTAGCGAGCCCTCAGTATTTACTGTAGCGCAATAATGCTATTCTCCGCGACTTGCAGCAGTTGCGGGAATACGGGCATCAGAAGCAAGATATCATATGTAACTTTTTCTAGCAGGACATATCTCGTGACAGATAAGCTTCCGTCTACAGTTATTGTTAGACTGAAATTTGAATTATTTTAAATGTAAGTACACGTGTAAATATGATGATTTGTTTATTTATTATATATATATTATATAATATATATATATATATATATATATATATATATATGTATATATATTTTAACATATATATATATGCGCATACATAATGTATCATTATATATTTTTTGTTTTGCGGTACAATAACAACATTCGTAATATATACTATGCACGTTATGCGGAGACAGTTATAGTTTGAGAAAATTCTGTTTCGCAAAACACCTCTGGCAGATTTGCTCTCACAATTTTCATAAAACGCAATTCTTCAACTTTATAAAGAACCGCAAGATGTCAGCGACAAATCGGTGCCGCGGATATGCATAATTCATCGATTGACATTCTCGAATGAATTGCGGCGTGTTAGAATCGCGGTAGAGACGACAATGGAATGCAAAAATAATCGCGTGGGCTTAACGACCATGACACGATTGCGTAAAAACCAGGGATGGTAATCGACCTACGATCGCGAAAAGCGAATACGTACATCGGGAACTGACTCGTTAGCCGAGCGTGAGGTACTATGCACGCTATATTTAAACCTTTTAACCTTTCAATTAATCGGGTGACGAGATCTTTGATCTCTTCCCATCTAAGGTTGACTTACAGATCATCCGGATTATTCACGCTGGCATTACCGTTACATCGAATTTCTTCTAATTTGGTGAGACTAATTGTAAGCTAACTAAAACATAAAATTTCAGTTTTACGATATTGTTATAGGTAGTGAGAAATATGCAGCAGAATTAAAAGGTTTAAAGGTTTCTTTACAGGTTTTAGATAATTAAATCGAGTCGATTTAATTCCGAGGAGAGAAGAGAAACTAATTTACTTACTAATGTAAGAGAAACTAAATACTCTGATGAAAATTTTATAGTTCTTTTATTTAACTATTGATATTCTAACTATTGATCTATGTTTTATTTTATTTTATTTTAAAATAAGGTTTAATACAACAAACATATTAAGAAGGAATAATCATTTTAGTACGGACGGTGACACTTACATGCGCGGAAATCAGCTTTCAGGGTACTCAATCGTAATCGCGGGTGTTTTGTCAATTACTTCGTTCAACCGACGATACTTCTCGCGTAGAGGCCGGAAGACACGGTCGTTTCCTGCGGTAGCGCCGTAATAAAACGTACCGCACGTCTCGTAGCGCGCACGACAGAGCAATCTTATCGAGGATCGGGCACTACGTGCGTTTAGCATATACGCGCGCGCGCGTGTACGCGTACGTGATTAAGCGCCGTCGAGCAGCAACATTATCTGGCGATATGTAGGTGAGCACCGATCCTTTAGGAAGATTTAATGACCCTCTATTATCTGGTCGATATATGTGCCGCGCGGTCAGGCCGAGACTTTTTGAAGCCGCGCGGGAAGACCTTCGCCTTGGACTCCGACTCGACTTCGCCGCCGTTCGTTTGTCATTCCGACGACTACTTGTCGCGCGCCGATTTCCAATCGCGTATCTCGTATCGCTCATAATTCAGATTCGCCATTCGTGTGTGTCTGCCGTTCGTATTACTAGTTGTTATGCAGCGCGCGTTTCGTATCCCTCGAGGCGTTCGCCGATATTCGATTTTAACATCGCGCATGTCATCATTAGGTACGATTATTATTTTCGAATTAAATAATACGAGTGCGCGCCTTAGGCAACGAAATAAATCAAGCTCGAGACTGCTTCAGTTTGAGTTTCCCACGCAATTTTCTAAGATAATGAGAGAGAGAGAGTCCACCGTCTATCTTTAGCTGCGATTCAAAAATAGAAATTTGTGAAAATAGCTTTGCAAGTTCGCTCAACTGTAAAGTTCATTGTATCTCTTAGCCTACAACTTAACGTATTTCTTGTGAATTTTGTTCACATATTTTAACGTGTAACGTGACAAAATTTGTACTAAAATAGTATATCAAGTTGGAAATCGCAAATTTTCTACCAGACTCAAAAATCAGATGCTGAGAATCTTATCAAGATCATATATCGTTGGATGATTCTTAGTTGCTCAAGAGTCGCGCGAGCTACCTTACATGCTTCTTTCTTCTATAGATATAATTTCTTCGACAACGATATATCGATTTTGTCCGGCCACTAGCGTCTTTGCTAACCATTCTTCTAGGTAGTGTATACCGGTCCCTTCCGGCGAATGGTCTCTGAAACCGCGCGGCCCTCTTTCACAATCCTCTCTCGCCTCTTTCTTTGTTCTAAACCGTTGGGCTATTCACGTCTTTGACAGATTTGCCTTCAGGGTGGATAACCCGAACGTAACTACGTGGGGTCTACGCACTCAAAAGTTTTTCGAAGGACTCGCCGTATTTACTCACGAAAGAATACACAATTTCATAATTTTTCTATACACAGATAAACATATTAATAATGTCCATAGCTAATGAGATGTAGAAGTTTAGTTTAAATAAATCAACACAATTTTTGTGGTTTGAAAAAATTTATTTTAAAAATCTAAAAGTATTGTTTATATAAAAGAAATACAGTAACAATTATTAGAAAATAAAATAAATTTTATGGTTGTTTATTATATAAGAACTAACATAAAATATTAGGAAAATTATACGCTTATATGTTATGGTATTACAATTATTATGTTGAGATTATTATTATTTTATGGTAATACACATATTGTATACGCGCTTCATAAGCTTTAAAAGTTCTGATTTCAAACAGAGTTGTCTTACGACGCGGGCGGCTCCGAGAAGTACTTTGCAACCTTTTTGCTCATCTTAACATTCTCCGCGTAGGTCGCTTCGCTCTGGGTTGCATATGCGACCCCTCTGAAACCCAGTTCCTCCCTTCTCCCTCCCATTCTTTTGTTCTCGCCATACTCCCTCTCTCTCTCTCTCTCTCTCTCTCTCTCTCTCTCTCTCTCTCTCTCTCTCTCTCTCTCTCTCTCTCTGTTATTTTTTCTCCTATCCCCGCGACATACGAGATGTGCCAGAAGAGACTCACTTTTTCGACAAACAAACCATACGACAAACAAATGTCACGAGCCGCACTTTAAAGCTAAACACCTTGCTTTTTTTTCCACACATGGTTAATTTACGTTTGCTCGTTATTACCACGTGTGAAAATGGAGTTTATATAGTGCCTTCGCTTTTATTTTTTATTATTTTTCACGTTGAGTTTCTTTTCAAGCGACAAATTCTTTTTGATTACCGTGTACCGACAGAACTATTGAATTATTTTAATTATTTAACATAATGAAAGATGGCGCTAATTATCTAGAATATTAAATGACATAATTTATAAATGAACACGTGTGCAAAATTTTTCTATTAAATTACTTTAACTTTTAATTTCCAGTAAATAAGTGAGGCACAAAAATACAATTTTGCAAACAATGTAAGGAATTATTATCGTCCCCTAGCACAAATCACGAGTGTATCGGGCATCGACCGAATGCATCGGTGCGCTAAACCCAAAGCGAGGCACTAAAATGCAAGAACGAGATGACGTTTAATTCTTCGCATCGGAAGAATGTCTTTGAACTCGGTTTGGAACCGGACACGCTCGTTATAGGCCGCTCCTCGCCTCCGTCGTTCTCTCTGTCTCGCCTCAAGCTAACGGACGATCGGCGGCAAGTGCATTCACACGTAGATAACGCACACTAATAGCAACGAATACGTTGGACTCGTGTTGCGAGACTCATTCATGCTGATAATAGCGCGAAGCGCGTGAATCGTCCAACGCGAGTGATACGCTTTTTATCGCACAATACGGATACGCACACGTACGCGCAAATATATGTATATTTGTTCCAAGCCAAGCACGATCGTTACGTTCACTCAACTATCTCTTCCGAGGGATTTAACTCATTAATGCAAAATTACCACTTCTATCTTTATTGTACTGTAACAGAAGCTACCGTGCTTTTATTTTCGACATGATACGATATCGCAATGATACGGAATATTTGAACGGTAAAATGGATATCATAAATATAGAGAGAGAGAGAGAAATTGGATATATGAAATAATTTAAATAACAGTATATTTTTTTATGAATTGCGAGATGGTTGCATTATTTTTATCATGTTTATTATTTTATATTATTTTTTATATATATTTATTTGTATATATATATATATATATATATATATTGGCCAATATTGCATTACCCATCAATTATAAAAGAATATTATTACTTGCTCTCATAATTTCATACAAAATTAAATAACGCTTTCGGATGAAGAGACTAATCTCAAGGTGACACTGTTAGAGAAAAAAATCTATTACTGCACCGTTACATCATCGCTTGCGTAAGCTTTGATTACTGAAATAAACACCTCCTACACACTATCGCACTTTCCTTAACGGGACGATTAAATGTTCTCTTCCTCCTCCTCTTCAAATCCTCCGCAGTTCCTGACTACTAACCACAAAGCCGATTCTATCCCTAAAGTTAATGCAACTGAGTAGGTTGTGTGTACGTTGAACCCCAAACCCGTATAGTCGTATCTAGAATAAACATACCGGATAAATATCCGAACATCTATCTTCGTATTCCGAAAAATATTCATTTTACAGTTTTCTCAGAACAGAGTGAATAGAATTTTCCTTATACAGGCTACAATAACCCTGCATGACTCAAGAACTTTTTTATGAAAAGTAGAAATTTAATAATAGAATTTACGTATTGAATAATATATTATTAACTGATGATAGAAGAATGTTTATGTGCGCGAAATTATGTATTAGAGATATGATAATTATAAAGTAAATTATTAATAATCAGTATTCAGAGAAGACTTTTTTTACATGTAAAAGACACGCAAGAATATATAGGAAAAGAAATTTGGAATCTGGCAATCTCATATATGTGAGAGAAGTACGCATTTAACATTTACGAACGCACCTTACTTACGTATCTCCTATCTGTTGAAGGAGCCGTTATTATCCTCAATAAACGACCGCTGCGGCGTATGCGGACGATTCCAGGTCACGCAGCGTGATCGACGCGGTGCAATTCCGTGTCAGGCAGCCGGCATTAACCGAGAAACATCTCTCCGCAGTCAATGCCGCGCGACATCGACGGTACAATTGTCAATTGCATCGATTTTGCAATCTCTAATCCTTTCCCGCTCGCCGCAGCACCATGTCGCGGATTCGCTTCGACGGCTGCATAACGCCGAGCCGCATTATCGCATGCCGCTCTCCGTATGGATTCTCCTTGACGCGCGCGACGAACTTCTTGAATTCCCGTCCGACCAGCATCCGAGTTCTTCGAGTCACGAGCGCGCCTCTCGGAGCTGCGCTCGATGCATTTCTTCCGACGTGAAGCGCGCCAAGGTGCCCCGTTTCCGACCCCGGTCCCGCGAAGCGTTGTAACGCGATTCGCCACGCAAAGGATAACTTCTCGCGGTGTCCTTCGACGTCGATGCCGGTTACCCTCATACGCGGCCGTGGCGGTTTCCCGCGGCTCCGGTTTCCTCGAAGACGCAGATTATTGCTCCACCGTGGATTGCACGCTGGATTTACGCGCGACCGACGAATTCCCGAAAAAGAGATTCGTGGAAGAGATGTGCCCTCGCCTCTTCGTTTGCTCACGCAACGCAGCGTGGAACGTGGAAATACGGGTTCGGTGTTTTCGTCGTGTTGCCGATGTGGAGATTGCGATCGGTAAACGGAGGCGATAACTTTTTAGCGTATAACTTCGTTCGCGCTAATTATTATCGATCCTCAGATACGACACGTGTAGACTCGTGCATGACTCATTAATAATCGCTGCAATCAGAAACATGAAATAGATACAATGGCTTTTTTCCGATAAATCGTCATTATCTTGACAGGAAATTAGCTTTTGTCGATTTCTTCAAAGCGTGCTCAAGTACACCGAGAAGCAGTCCAATAATAATTACTATTGCATTGCGTTATGTTTGAATACACTTTTACAATATCGATCGCACAATGTTAGTTTCTTGTAACTATGAACAAGGGACGTTGTTTACCGCTGCGATTTGTCGCGCGGCCTTAAATTCAGGAACCCAGTTTCGGTTCTGCAGCGAGTTCTGTCAGCGAGCATTATCGAAGCAAATTAGCGAAACGCGCCGCGCCAGCGGAGCAGAAACAATCCGTGGCTGCGGCAAGCTGCGAAACTATTACTCTGCGGCGGAAACTGCCATTTGAAGTACCGCGAAATTCACCGTAGAAGGTACGTAACATCGTACCGCGGAGCCGAACCGGTACCTCTCGCAGCGCGTGTCCGCGTGAGAATTGCAGTAAACTCGGCGCCGATATGTATGTTGCGAAACGCCGAGTTTGTGAAGGAAAGTGTTGGCGAATTTTCAAAAATTCCACACGTGAAATAAATCCCAGATGTGAAGAGTCCTTTTCGCTTACAGCTCAAACTGTTATTACGCGCTGGTCATACAATTGAGACTGAAAAGCGTCGTCCGTTGCGTTATTTCAAGATGTTCCATTTCATGGGTATAGAAAAAATGTTCAAAGATGCATTCGGTGACTACGCAATAACGTTTGTTGCGGTAACGTTCTCTTCTAAAACTTCTAAACTTTCTCCAATCGTACACAATGGCATTGTTTCCAATTAGACTGCAGACATAATTGTACGTTTGCGTCGAGGCTTTTTGCGGACTGGTGTATCGGCGGGCAGCCGAGTGCCGTTATCGTGCGGAGAGAGAAAGAGAGAGAGAAAGAGAAAGCACACCGCAATTTAGAGGGATGGTACACTTCGCGGTACACTGATTTCTTCGTGACACCAGCCGGTGATAGTCCCGTGGCCGATTTCACGAATGCTCGCGAGGCGGACGATCGATCTAGCTTCTCTATTTTTGCGCCGTTCCGATATCGCGTAAGAAGTACGTTACGGAATTGCTGCCGCGACCAGGCTACGTCGTTCCGGCGAATTTCACAGTCCCGTAACGGCGAATCGCCGCGTTAATCGCATCCTTTCATCCGCGATCCGCGCGTGGCGGACTGGCAGCGACGTCGCTTAACGCGATACGGTAATTGCAGCCCCTTGTGTAGCACTTCAAAGAGGATCCAGCACAGTATCTCGTACCACCACTATCACGTGAAATTATGCACTATTATCAGGATGGAGAGAATGCGATCTCGGTATCTTTGTGCAATGTGTTAAGTCGTACACTGCACCGCCGCCATAAATAAGGAGTAATTGTTGTGTCGAACGTAGATCTCTATGCCATAGAAACTGTGATGGGGGAATTTCAATTTTGTAACTTCTATTATTCCGATAATTGCTTATAATTTTATCATTTTGCACACCCACGAACGCACGTAACTAATGTTATTAACAGTTCCCGGACAAGCAAGTTGACACGTTTAGTTAAACTTTGAGACAGAAAGTTCGACATAATTCGCGAGGAATTTCGACTTACGTTAATAACATGGGAATTACGAAAGCTCTTCGGAGAGTATCCTTAAGAAACTAGCAGCGAGCTCGAACTTATCTGCTTTAATATTCGTGAATCTGTCGTGAATTACAATTTGCAGGGATAATGCAGGAGTGCTCTGACGATTCAATTCTCGTCTTAACAAAGATCGTAACACATATATCCATTGTATAAATCCGTGAGAAAGCTCATAAGATTCCAAATATTTAAACTTTCGAAAGCTAACCGCGGCAACACAATTCCGGGGCCCAGAATCTAAGGAATAATAATTATCGTTCTGATCTGAAAAAGTCACGATGTCGGAAAGGCATGACAGCCGCGCTGATGTATATGCGAGGATGCAATTTTGCGAGCGGAAAATGCCGCGGAAAAACTAACGCGCGGCGGAAGAACGAGGGAATGTTGAGGGAATTGAACACGGATGTAAACATCGAGCGATAGTAGACAGAGATGAATGGGGCGCGTTGCATGCCGCGAGATAAATTGAATTAACATATTAACGGAACGACGAATAAAAAGCGCCGCGCGCGATTCAACGTTCCGCCTTTCTATCGCCATTGTGCGAGATTAATCGAAAAAAATTAAAGGATTGAAGATATCGTAGATCTCGAGAGTCCGCTCGGTTTTTTAACTATTTTTATTGATGCCATTAATTATTTCAGAGAGTCGCATTTGTTTTTTGTAATGCGAGATGATCTACGGAATTGATAAAGCCCGATATATATGGTGTATAGATAAAAAATTACTTGATTGACATTTATGGAAAGATTTCGTAGGCGAACGGAAAGAAGTTATATGAACCGCTTGTCAGGGAACTGTGTGTGAATCAGCCCATGTAATTAGCGGATTTTGCTTCGTTTGACTTCGGGCTGTTTATCTTCTGCGCGGAGATAAGTCGAAAGAATTCAAGTGTTACATTTAACGAAGTATCGTACAGATACGTGTGAGTTACGCGGTCAATTGGAATCTAAATCGAGCGTAATAAGCCGTCGTTCAAAGCAATGTGAGCCGTGATCTCGCGAGAAGAAGAGGAAGCCCTTAATCGGCGCTCATTAAATTAATCTCGAATTAATGACGCGGACAAGAATGCTTTATATATACACTTCGTCACTGTTCCAAAAATACACCCAAATGATTCAGCGCGCGATAATGAAATTGTAAGCACCGAACCGTTTGATAGATTCTTGGCGTAGAGATGTACGATGGGAAGAATGAAAAAATATCGCCCGCGGGAGGTTCAATTCCTTTGGGAGAAACGAATTAATTCGGCCGCGGTAGCGAATTTATTAACCTCCGGCAGATCGCAAGCGGATCCACGTGACACATCCGGCAAGTAATTGCACAAATAGAGACACGCATCACTGATGAATCCACTTCGTTATTGATCTCGGTTAATTCTATTGAGGATCACTATATGTACTCGATTTCTCGAATCGGAGCGCCGCGCCGATGCGCTGGAACTATGCAGCATCGATCCTCTCGATCGCGCTGGCGCGGCAAGACTGGCCGGCATGGATCAGGATCTTGATCGAGGGACAACGACCAGGGACGGCACAAGGCAGGGTTCATGGCGTAAATGCCATTATCGATTCGTGAATAATACACGGCTAAAAGGATGTTTGAACTGTATATTCGACAGTTTTTCATTGATGCCGGAATGTAATGAGCTTTCCAAAAGTTTAAATGAGTAATATCCGAAAGTACACGTTGTATTGAACGCTGTAAATTCTGGAATATTAATTTCTTGCGTTTGGAAACAGTGCACAAATTTATAAAACGTACTTTACAGGTTACAGAGAGTTATTACTTTACTTTAGTGCTTTATAAGTTACAGAAAGGTCACACAGATTAGTAAAGATCATATGAATTAATCTTAAATCTTAAATAATAAGACATTATTTTATAGTTTGTGAATCAAGATTTAAACTATGTGTGAAAACCGGAGATCTTTTATGAGATAAACTAAATTAACAACTGGAACGTTAATTCGAAATATAATTTAAACACACAGTTTACATCCGATTTATGCAGCTGAAAATTTTGTCTTCGAAATCAGCAATTTTAACGACGCGACCAGAAACAGAAGCATTCCGACGCGTTATCGCAACGTTGATTTATTACGGTGGGTATAACTATTCTTTTTTCTATGTTGCCGCGTGAATTCGCGTGAATTCCGTAACTCGTATTATTGCACGTGAGAGATACGCGCATTAACGGAAGAGGTAGAGCCGGAAGTGTATGCGAACACTTAGCACTATCTCAATCGGTATTACGAAGTTTAGACGGATTAATAATATGTAACGCGCGCGCTATAATTTCTCCAGTCAGTAAATTTCTCATGAAGCAAAATTATACTGAAAATTATACTCTATTATAAGAGAAAGGAAATTGGACAAATTTATCGAGTAAAATTATGTGCACAAAACGTAAAGTGTAAGTGTGTGTATATTCCTAAATTAGTTATAATCCTAGCGATTTACGTTTTTATTTAACTTGTCAATTATTAAAATGGGAAATTTCGTCTACATGCGAGACCGTTTTAGAAATGAATGAAAGAAATCGTTAAAGTCAACGCTCGTGTCATTTGCGTAGATCGTAAATCAGTCTCAAATTCTCAACTGGCGATGATGAGAGCGGGGTCTTTTGAAGAGCTCAAGACGCTAAACGAAAAGTTCTCAGGTACTCACGAGAGAATGCGGCCGGTTCTCCGTGGGCGCCCCGGCCGTGTGCCCACATGGGGGCACGTACCTGTTCCCGCGGTATGCGTGCTGCCCGCACCACACCATCATCACCACACAACCGCGCGCTCGCCGAGATGCACACACGCGCGTATATAAATACGAGCATCTCCCTCATTAAGGTACTCGACTGGTTTGGCCCACGGCGCGTACGATGTTTTTCGCGCGCGCGCGCGCGCGCACGGTATACGCGAAAGTGGCAGGTACACACGCGGCGTTACAACTCTCGCGAGGCCTTCCACACGTGGTCATTCGCGTTTAATCCCGGCTTTATTTTCACGCGGTTCATTAGCGACGGATCGTGACACCTTGCGAATCTGTTTAATTAAAAGGGACGAAATTATGGAAGGAACCACGGCGCGAAAAGTGGTCGCTTAGGGAAGATGAGTCGCCCAGATTAACCCCTTTTTAGAGCGAGATCTTTTTTATGAAACCTTTTATTAAATTTGAGAAAATATGATACTACTGAGGCTTTTCACTTAATTTATACTAAGTAGTCTTGTGTTCTCTTTTAATTAACTCTCGCGTACTTGAAGTACTGTTAATCTCTATTTATCGAATAACACTGTCGACATTTATCTAATAACATTATCCATCGGGATCGTGTTTAAACTTGAGACGTATATGGTCAAGATATACCTGCATATACGTGTCTGTCTGCAGACATGTTATATCCTTGCCGAAGGATGCGGGAGTTTGACTGTCGCGGCAGTTGCAGCAGCACGTTACATAGGTACGGGGAAGCGGAATATCATTTTGCAAGTAGGGAGGATCAGGGGTAGCCGTGCCGTTTGAGGACGATGACGCCGTATTGCGCGGATACCGAGTGTCTACGCGAAAGGCATTTCCGCTCGCTGATGTTTCTTCACGATGCTGCCTGCAGCATCGTCCTTCGTCGCTGGCGGATGTGTCGTATCGTCGACGACTTTTGGCTCTCATCATAATGAGTTTCCGCTGGCGCCAGCATTAGGACGAATCGTCGTACCGGTTGCTGATTCGTTCCCGAGGCCCTTTCGAGTTCTGCTCCCCTGGTTTTGGCGAGGTAAAGTTGTCCCATCGAGCAGACTTTTGCAATTCGAAAGACAAAAGAGGCTATGAAAATTATATTCAAAAACTTAAATTTCGACAATCAGCAAGCTCGTTTTTATCTTCAAAGCATTTTAGTATTGTGTAATTTTGATTTAATTTTAAAGACAGCTTTTTTATTAATTTGTAATCAATTTTTTATTACAGATGTCAAGAATTATTTTAAATTATAAATAATATGTATAAGAATATATAAGTTTTTATACGTAATAAAATGATACAAAAACTTTAATTCTTTAAATTATCTCTTCTTCAGAAAAATTTGTAATTTCAACTTTTATCTATATATATATATATATATATATATATATATATATATAATATTTAATACCAAAAAAATGATGGCATCTTGATAATAAATTGAAATTTAAGAAAGACTCTCTCTCTCTCTCTCTATTACTTAAAATTGCTTGCAAGTGTTAGGACATCGCCGTTACATTTCGCCAGGTGTACTATGTTTGATTTAATTCGTGACAGCAGCCTCGTTAGACGCTTTAACACCAAGATTCGCACGCGACATTATTTACGACGGCCGGTGTGTGTAATTCGTAGCGAGTTAACCGGTTGATTGCACGTCACATGCGTGATTGCGACATACACATGTATTTGTAACCGCATCGCGCGAATTTTGTGCTGGACAGCGAGCCTTCAAATGTGCGATTAATGGAACACTGCGCTTGAAACACGCGACGATAAACTCTAATTGTCCAAGAGAAACTATAAAAAACGAGATATTTTGCCACAGTTATTTTAAAAATATATCTATATAGATAAATATATGTGTAAATACATATGAATTTTCCCCATATCTCACTAATCAATGTTATCACTCTGAAATTAAACCGAAAATAGTTATATGGAACGTTGATTATTTTAATGACTCGTAAAATTGATTAAGATGATGAATTGCCTATATTGTTATAATAAGCAACTTTGAAATATTGATCGTGATAGCAGCAAAGAATAAGACAGAAACAGAAACAGTTATCCTTTGTCGTTTCTCCCAACAATATTCCAGTCATTGAACGAAGACAGGCAATGGCTAGATAACTTTATAATTTCGTTGTAAATTATAGGGAAATCGTGCCTGGTGATGTGTATTTATTCAAACCGGTTTCGACGCGCTGAAATCTTTTTCGGTCGAGAAGGGACCCCTCTCGCGGTCACATAACCGAAGGCGGCTAGTATTTCATACCGCATGTCTTTCGATATATCAACGATGTAATCTCCGTGAAATTCTTAATTCAAGCGTTACAGTCATAACTTCGTAATTTCGTCAGATACGACGCTCGAATGAACGGACAACCTTGCCGACAATTTTGATGCGAACGATCATGAAACGTCATATTTTTTTTAGAGAACCTGTATGTAAACGAGATTTCCGAACACGGTTTCTTTGACTTAATTATTTTTAATGTGCCGTATAAATAAAATAATCATCGTTAAAAGTTGCGTGTGCAAAATCCAGGGCAACTTTTACGGAATAGGTATCTAAATGATCGTTTTACGGTTAATCCGGGGTTAATCTTAAAACGAATGATGAGAAACAGCGGTTATTTCTTATCGTTTATCTACTTGGATTACTTATACGAGATGGTAGTTTAGGTGTGCCGCCGCGAAAACTGGATAAAGCGCATGGCACAAATCGCGATTTATTGGGCCATGCAAAATGAAGGGAATTGCGTTCCATATCTTTACGAGCTGCAGAAGAAGTCGCGGAGCGGCGCGCGACGTCGTTCTCTCGGTAGAGTGCCCTGATATCCCTGAATAATTTCCCGCATCGCCGGAATGACGAGCGGGGTTTACGCACTGGGTTATGGGATGCCAGCCATACACTCGATTCGTTATACGGATAGTGGTAATAGAGATTAGAGCAACCGCGCGATAACGGAAGTGGGTAACTCAGTCGCGATCAGCGCATTGGCGACATAAAAATGCTCATCGTTAGCCGTCTCGTGAATACCAGCTTTATTTTACCGCCGCGCCGCCCGCTGCGATTAAGCGTGTGAGTGACAATATTTTATTATGCCCCGAGATAAAACCTTTTTTCGAGCGACTGATACTGATTTAGGCCACGGAATATAAAATTATCGGCACTGGCAATATGAAATTGATATTAAAGCGGTAACCATTACGCACAAATGGAGCCCGTGAGAAAAAGCTACTTCGATAGAATCAAGTAGGTTCTTCTCCCTAATAGAGAAATCTTTTAGCGTCTCATTTGTCTTTCTCTCATTTCTGACGTAGATATACACTTCCCATCTGTTCATATAAAAGCCGTTTAATTAGCTAACGACTTTCCATGCTCCGGATTATGTTACCAAACCGCGAACCAAAAACTGGTCATACTCGAGGAACGCGAACGATAAACTCGAGTAAATAATAACACGGCAAATTCCTCCGCCCGGGACAATGGTTTCCGCATAGAGACGATATATATATATCGTCGATATATATATATAATCTACGATTCTCCGATAAATAACTTGGGGAGAGCGCGACCGTTTTCGGCGGCCGAGATTTGTGTCCCGGCGGCGTCGTCGAAATTACTCCGAATGCAAGCGGATGCGGCGAGGCGGCGCGGACCGGGCTCGCCGAATCGCCTGACTTTCGCTGCAGTTTCGCGCAGTCGGTGTGTTTCGAAATTCGGCGTACGCTACCCGGGGGAAAACAATGCGCCACCGTGTCGTTTCAAGGCTGTTTCACACTTACCGCCGCGCGGGCCGCCCGTAAAACGGCGAAATCGCGCCTGAATTTACGATGCAATCGTGTGCTCGCGGTACCGGCAAAATTTTTCTTCAACTTCTGCAGAGCGCAAGTGATTTACGATTACTTAAACTTTTGATATCGATAGCTAATATACGACGAAATTTTATTTAAAAAATGGGCCTGCAGAGAGTGTGCAGCTCGGGAAGGAAGTTCTTCGGTTTTGTCGAGATCAAAAGTAGTCAGAAGAGAGATTTTTCACACATGCCATATTTATTCTTCCAATTATTTCAATTACTCTTAATATATGTTTTTAATGATAGCTACGTCTTTTTTGTTACAGGTTCACAAGAGCATAAAAAAAATTATACGTGGAGCGCTAGAAAAAGGAAATATAAACGGTATGTACATCAAGATGGTACATACAACGGTATGTACATTTCAAGAATGTATCTCAAACTTTATTATCCGATCAGGTTATATAAAACATTAATGTCTCATTAGCCATTACAATATCATAATATTAACCACAATTTTTGTGCAACTGCAAAATCGTATTCAAGTATCGCTCTGTTTATCCTATTCTCAAGTTTTTCTTAATTAAAGTACGAATGTCGTACTAATTTATGAAGACAGATTACATCGAGGCAGCTTTTTACCGGTACACAGCTGCTTCCGTTTGTGCGGCCTCATAATAATTTTATACGATCTGAAAATCTCGTTTCTTCAGCGCGAACGTTCATTATCCGGACATTATGCGACGTCATTGCATGACTATTTCGAGCACGCCTTTCATTCGGCTCACAATAAGCCATTGACGTTGAAATTCGCCAGGTAAAAATGCGGAGAGGAGTACTAAAAACGGTAGGAATTATAGGCGAGAGGCAAAGAGCAAAAAGTCCGGAGAGTCAACGAAAGGAAGACAAAAGATCGCGAATTGTGAAAAAAGGCGGGGGAAAGGGCGGGAGGGAGGGAGGGCGAAGTGAGGAAAGAAAGAGACCGGCCGCGCACCGGGGTGGCGCACTACGAAGGATATATTCACGGTGTTCGCCCTTTTGTTCTCGTAATCACCATTTGTGCGCTCTCAGATGCAGCGCATTCGTTCAGCGGCAGATGTGCGCGCGCGCGGCGCGGGCTGTTGCACATCTCGCTGCATCGCGAATCGAACCGGTTTGTGCGGTTTTCTTTAATTTCAGCTTATCACACGGGAGTATACGGGCGCGCGTGCGGAAAAACATCGCGTGGATCGCGGATCGCACGAACCGCGGCGCGATCGAAAGCGTTTTCTCAACCGCTATGTATTATATATCATATAAATCGCCCGGGAAAGCTTTATTCGCGAAACTCGGCGCGGACGCAGGAATTATTTACGCGGGATCTTTTACGGTGCGCGGTAACCGTAGGATGCGGCTCTACGATCTTATCTCAACGTTGTGCAATGTTGCAAAACGTATTCCTGGCAGAGAAAGGTTTGATTCCTATACACAAGTACAAATAAAATACGCAAATGTGGATAAAGGGAGTAGCGAAAGTTCATAGGAAAGAGAAAAAAGTGATAGCTCATGATTTTTATTGTAAAATGTATTTGCCGTATCTAAACATTGACTTTTTAAAACGCTAAGTTTTAACAAGCGAAATTGATACAATACTGTGCGCATCGCTCCTGTAAACTCGTCGTATTTATCATTCGCGAACGTGGCTTACCTCCGTCAACGACGGAGACGAATGCAGTGTTTCCTATGCATCTCAAATGTTTACAATAAGAGAAACGTACCGTCTGAAACGGAATCTTCTTAAAAGGGATGACTGTGTTATCATTACGTTAAAATTATTTTGCAATTGAACGTTACGTTTATTCCATTATCATAATATTGTTATATTATAGAAGAAAAATCTTTATTATAATTCATTAATTTACGAAATTTCTCTTGACAATCTCTAGATCCCTTTTTTTATCATTTCTTATAAATTTCATGATATATATAATGAGAATAATTTATAATATACAATAAGAAAAATATATAATAAACATTCTCTCTTTTTTCTGTTCATTTTATTTTGAAGTATAAAATTTAATAAAACTTTTAATGCAACACGTACGTTTAATATATAACGATTTTTAAGTAATATATTTAGTAAATGTATTTACGATTAATGTACATTTAAACTTATAATTAATTTTATGTAATTTGATAGATACGTCTGTCTCTCTTCTTTCTAATGTATAACATTTTTCATATACATTAATTATATGTATTATCTATATCTGTTTCACGACCTTTGTTGCACAAATAAGGAGGGTTCTGCGTGCAAACAACGCACAACCATAGGATATACTCATTCCGATTCGATCAAGTATACGGACAATTTGCTTTGTCGATTGCGTCGCAGGCGCATGTGCCGTCAAAGCCGCGCGCGTAGATAGCACTACGCGGTGTTATCCTCATTCTCACGAGACACACCGTGACGGCAACGGCAGACGAGCTCGCTGCTCGCAACAATCCCATTACCTCGCCGTATTAAAACAAAGCGGCGCACGCGAGGAGTAGAACTTCCAAGAGCACCGGCGATGCCCCAAGGGTTTCCTGCTATACGTTTCAGGCTTCTCGCGAGCTACGGAACATCAACATCCTCTAGCTCCGGAGCCACCGAGCGGCCGCGATATCCTCCGCGGGAAGGAAAGTCAGTTTATTTATTTCCGGCGTGAGAGGTGCAGCGTGCAGCCGCCACCACCGCCGCCGCCGCTCGCTGCTGCTGCCTTCTTCGAACCAAAGTTGCTATTATCCTCGGGGGCTTCCTCGTGTAATCGTTTAACCTTGAATGTCGGCACCTCGGAAGCTCACCATAAATTCTCGTCGATCCCGCGAGTGCATTAACGAAATTCTCGGATAAATTGCCAGTTACGTATTGCAAGTGCGATAGCTTAACTATACGTTGCAACGCTTATATTTTTTATACCTTTTAAGGAAATGACCGCGAGTTTCTGTTCCGAAGACATTGCACGAATAACGATCTCTGCGAGAGGATTGTTACATTTTACATATCCACGCAAGTTTTACGCCTCGATACAGAACTTTCGCTTCTTTGAAATATTTACTTCTTGTTGTTGGTAAACCATAAAATTTTACGCAAGATAGTAAAATGTTGTAGAATATTATAAGTTTTCTTTTACGACAAACCCGATTTTTCATAGCCGGAACGTTTATTATATTTATGACTGTTTTACAGTTGCGAAAGTCGACACGCCGCGTCTTAAATCGTTTCCCTCCTGAAAAACTTAGATTAAAAAATTAAAATGTCGTCAACCCCTAATATTTATTACCTAGAATGTGAGAAAGTTTGATTAGAAAGATCGGTCGATTGAATTTTGCATCTGGACGGTGCTACTACTGGCAAAGTTATCATTATTCACGCACGATAAGAACTTTAATGAAACTCGTCTTGCTTGCTCGTCCGATTTTTTGCATCCACTCCTGCACGAGAAGTGAACCCGATCGCGAAAACTTAGATGGTTTGCATCCTTCTATCCGACGTTACATGGACGTTACCCATCTCGCCATTGCACATTGTTCCGTTCCGCCCATATCCATCTATTTACCGTTCTCGTGTGGTCAGTGAAGTATGCCCGGTCTATGGAAAGAGCCCGGAGGCTACCGAATTACAATGGTAGAAGAGTGGCCTTTCTCTACGGCGCCGTATACATAAGAACGCGGAAGTCGGCAGGTGTGTACATTTGCATAGGCTCTGCGTGCTAGTTATGCATTGTGAGAAGCGTACGCGCGATTTTGCGCGAAATCCCGGTTAGAAAGTGAGCCGGAATTTTTCATTCCTGAACCAACGATGTCCAGTCTCACGATAATCGGGGCGACACTTAAATTAATACTATAAATTAATTCTATAGAATGCGCGCCATCAGCTTATTCGCGTATTCTTACTTAATTACGACCAATTACTTTCACTTTCGCAACTATATGATTAACTATTTTTTCCGACATCCAAGATTTAATTAACAGAAATCTAATTTAACTTTTGAATCGTTATTATCATCTGCGTGAACTTAGAAATATATTATAAAATACATTTATTAGTATCTTTTCGTTGCCTATAAATCAGATATATCAGGAATAATCATGAAATTATTTTACTCGTATATTTATCTAATATTCCAGTTACAGTAATACTAATTTTAGCAAAATATGATTAACATTAATTATAGGCAATTTGATTCATAAAAATTGGATTATATCGATGTCATAAAATATACCTACATATCTAAATATATATAGTACAGATTTTATAACACTATGAAAATTATTTGACTCACTATATAATCATTAAACACAGTTATGAAATAATCAATCGACAGTTTTGAAAATTTTTATCATAATTAAGAATGCATCGTGAACCGCAAAAAGATTAGACAAACTTTTATTTCTCTCGTTTCTTATAAAGTTATTATTTTCCTTTCCTTCGGATAATATTCAGATTAATCTTAAGTTATCTCTTCGCGGAGAATAACTGAATCAAAAGCTTTCTAGAACTATTTCTCTGTCACGTCGGTTTTTGCAGCTCTTCGTTAGGAGACCGTTCGTCGCAGAGTTAAAAATCGACGAACCCGACCGCGCGAAAGTAGACAAATGTGAGTTACGATAACACAGTTCCCGCCTGAAGTATCGAAGACGAGAATAAAACACCGGCGAGCGTTCGATCCGATCGAAGAGGGTCGTAGCCGCACTGATGCTCCGCGGGTTGAAATTTCAGTTTCCACGAGACGGGCATTTATTTCGATCCGCCACGGTTAGGAACGTGGCGCACGGCAAAAATGCACGCGCGTCCCGCATGAATATTTACATCCAGATGGTGTACATAAATAGTACTCAACGAAAAAATGGGTTAGACCCGGGATATACCCACCCGCGCCGTAGATATCTGCCGGAAGCGGTCACAAATTCTACGAGTCTCGCGGAACAACCGTATTGCGCATAACTCTCGTGGACCCCCCCTCCACTCTTTCGTCCTCTCGTGGTTTTTCTCTCTTCTTCGCTCCTTCAACTCTGCTCTGAATTGCATATATAAATTATTTTCATTATGGTTGATATACTTAATATCCGAGAACTTAAAAGCTGATAATGCACCATCATACATAATATACGTAATAATAATTATAATAACTTACCGGTGTGTATACAGCGTATTTACATATAGAAAAAAATATCAAGTTCTACCCCTTTTTCCAAACTTAATGTTGATGAAACGCGCGCATACCATTTTTAATATTATTAGGATAAATGACTAATCGTTGTTACATTTGTTGATTATAATATTTCATTACATTACATTACAACATTATTTTAGTATTGATACATTATAATAGCTATAAAGATATCTTGAACATCAGCTTTCACGAAGATTTTTTAGATTTCTGTGGTAATTACGTCAAACTTATTTCGAGTTCCCGAGCGTTAATGGCGCGAACGGTATTCTTTTGTGGAACTGTTTCTCTGAAAGAATAAAATTGCAGCGGTATCACTTTCTTTCCGTCTTTGTCCATCTTAATGCTCGCGAACGATAATAAATCCAAAAATACCTAACCACGGTTGAGTATAAAAAAAAGAGAATGCTATAAAAATAAGCACGCGACGGATTATTCGTTCTCGAAATTCCAACGACGGTTTATGACAAATATAACATCTACTTTATCGTCGCATTTATGACGAATGGCGGATTACGCGTATGCACAAATGAAATATCGCTTTTATCGGGCCAATCGTCGTCGTAGCCCCTAATATTTGCCATTTTGGGATCACGTATCATCCCATTCGGTGCGGTACGAGCTTTCGCGTTTACGTTCTTCCTATATTTTACGGGTATCCGGTGCTCTAATCTCCCTGCACTCTAATCTCTCTAATCTCTCTACGTATACACATATATTCTACTTTTGGAGCGTAACGATAAATTAGATTTCCAAATATGATCCCCAGGGTGGTCTTAATTTTAGATAGGTAATCGAAACTAACGCGTGATTATTTTCACGTAAAACTCATAAATTAGTACACTAAAAAGAATTTTGCTTCTTTTTTTTTTCAAGAAAAACACGTAGAGGAAGTTTGAAAATATTGATTACAACATTAAATATGTATATACCGCGTTTAACGTTAAATATTATAAATTTTAACTAAAACTATTTTTGCTCTTTTTTTAAATAATAATTTAATAAAACAAAATATTTAATATGAGCAGGTTTTTAGCACTGAAATGGTTCTTTCCCTCACTTTCTCTCTCGCTTCGTCTCTGTCTCTAATTAGATATCGTTAAAGAGAGCAAAAAGCGGTTGAAGATTTATTGCGCATATAATCTATTCTTCATCTCCTTACCACTATTATTCATCTCTTTTATTTCTTACTTTACATTTATTACGACTGCGTAACGATTCCTCGGACTTCTTCAATTCGTCCATCACGTACTTGGTGTCCTCGGCTTCCATCCGCGAATCTCGACTGTCGCCATAAGTGCTCACGCAGATCGTTCTCGGGCGTTCGCTTCTGTCGCTCGTCAAACTGATCTAGACGAAAAGACGCGGTACATGTCACAAGGAAGAGGATGAAGGATCGTTACGTCGCGAAATTCTGCTCCAATTTCACATGCGACGTAAAAACGGGAAAGGACGGTTCTTACTTTAGATTCATCCGAGCGACAACGTCTCCGGGCGGGTCGACGAAAGGACTTCTTAAGACGAAGGCAGCAAATGGCGAATGGGAAAATCAAGAAGAACATCGTGTTTAAGAAGAATTCCGCTTTCCTGCCGAACATAATCGCGTCACGTTTCACGCACTTATCTATATATATATTTTTCTTACTGTACCGTAACTATACAGCTATCTCGCTGTACCTGCTGCATATCCTGACCGTTCTCTTGCGCGTATCTGGGTGCACCGGTGCACCATGTTCATCCGTCACCACGCATTTATATTTTAATTCTCGTTCGAAGTACTCCGACATTCCTCCAGTTTCCAATAGAGAGTCCAAGCCCCAACGGCCTACCACCGGTATGTACAAGCCGATCAACCATTTCAGAAAACCTGAGAGAAATATATTTCAAATTTCACATATCGTTATAAATATTAAAAATATATTAGACCGTATATAATGCTGGAGTAAAATAATTAAGTAAATTATAAAGATGTAAACATCATACGTTAAAAATATCAGTTAGAGAAAGTTGATTGGGAAAAATAAAAAGTACTATGCGCGTTAAAGACGGTTTATTAGTTAGAAATAATTACAAATCCTAAATGGAAGTCCGTCTTTGGGGATCAGTAAGTTTACAAATTATTAAACAAACAAATGTATAGGATTACTGACCCATGAAAAGTAAGAGCAGGATTGACGAGATGACGAAGAATAAGACGTCTACAATTTTCGCGAAAATTTCGCGGGAGGCTGTAGGAACTGGACCGCGAAATCCAGCGGCGTGATAAAGCTCCGGCGACATGGGTCTGCAACCACGCGCGTCACTCATGCATACACATAAGCAATGCAACATGCAGGAGCAACGATCCATTTTCCGTATATTTATTCTCCTGGTGGCCACTAATTCCCCGAGACGATTCAGCAATTGTACTGGAAACGTGTAACCGCCCAATGTTTGCTTGAATGATTTCTTACGCATAATTTCTCGCATATATTTCGCGCACTGCGACAATAAAAATTGTGCAGTTCGATAACTTTACGAGAAACTAAACTTTCTTCTTTTTCTTCACGTTCGTGAAAAAAATCAATTCAGGTTAAAAGATTATAGAATCGAATGTAAATTTGAGAGTCCTAACTTTAACGCTGTTTAAATATTATTTAATGATGCGAGCCTTTAGAAGTGATTGTAGTTTATTATTCTCATTGGGTTGTTAAATTTACCAGAACAGTGAAATTCGTTTATAGGCAGTTCTCCGTAGAGATCCAAGCTCACTGTTTGATCCCGTCGAGGTTGAATTATTTTTCTAAGAAACGTAGCGTTCACCCAAGACTCTGGAAGATTGTCGGGACATTTCGCGATCCTCGATCGATAGGACATCGAAGTCAGTCCCATATTAGTTATCACAACTGTCACTACAGTGTGATCGAGTGCCGTGCTATCCACGTGCACTTCGCTGATGCGACCTAGGAATCTAAGATTCAAAAATTTTAAACAATCGTGATTTAGTCGAAGATTGTATTATTGAAATATCTTTGATTTTGCTCACATATCAATTTGTTTCAATCTGTAAAATATCTACGATACATCTGAAGAACTTGGAAAATTACATTGAAACACCCTCAGATTTTGTTATTAAGAAATTTACTTATATTTATAAAATATTATTAACCCTTATATATATATATATATATATATATATATATATATATATAAATGCCTCGTGGGATCCAGCGAACCCCAGACCCTTTAGAATGAAATGTTTTCAAATGTTCTTGCCAAAAATGGAGCTCATGCTCCCATTGATGATAGTTGAGTGCGTGACCTCCCGTTTGTACACTTAGCAGTATTCAGTTTACTTAATTTTTTATACTATGTTGAAATTGAAATTTTAACAATATAAGCATTTTATTCTCTTTTCTAAGCCTTGAACAACATTGAAAAAATTTTTCATAATTAAAGATAAAAAAATCAATGAGTAAGGAGACATTTTTCATGCTGGGGTTTTTTAGACCCCTCATGTCGATCATTTACGAGATTCTTGAGAGGTGTGGCATTTAAGGGTTAAATAACTTATTTCTATTTATAAAATATCATTACGATGTCACATAAAATTCTAAACGCTTAATTTTAACATAACGTAAATCATCTCTCGGCACGTAGAGTTTATTGACGCTTTTCTATTCATCACATCCCGAAACTTTAGTTATAAATTTATTTCAAAGAAGAGGTATCCAGCAGCCAACACTCGAGTCATTCGGAGTAATCATAAAATCGGATTACGAGGGAATTAGCGCGCAAAGTGTAAGCGCGGACTTGTAATCTCTAGTTAGTCATCTAGGGCGTAGATAGATATCGCTCCTCTCGAGACTCACCCTCCCGCAAGCGCGGCATTGTAACCCGCTTCGACTTCGATGTCGATCGCAGACACGTGCGGCGAATGGTACTCCAGTGCGAGGAACTCGTGACTTCCGCTTCCGTTCGCGCTGTACTTGATGGGCTCGCTCGGCACGGATGCGAAATTGCTCAAGAAGTAACAACCAGGTCGCCCGGCCGCGCTAGCTTCCTGTCGACATGTGACACTAGATCGAACAGCGCGCCCGACCTTCGACAACCGGTTGGCGGAAATGTCGACGGGATACGCGAGGTGGTTTCCGGCACACGTTCGTGACGCGCGACCGTCGTCTGCTTTCGCCGATAAACCTCGCGATGACGTATTTCATAGTTCACGCGGTTCTAAAGGTTCGACAAGCGAAACCCTAATCGATAGATCTTGCCCTTTCCCGATGAAAGAATTTCCATTTATATAACTTTTTGTTTGTGATTTTTAATATTTCGATATTAATACGGTCTCGTTCAGACTCTTGCTAAAATTGCAATTTTTCGCACTTGCAAAAGATCCAATGTAGCGAACTGTCGAAATTCGTAAGCTCTTTGAAGCGGAAACCGTTTGAGACCGATTAAAACGTAAAAGCTGTAAAAAAAAGTTTTGGACGAATCCCAAATTTGCACGTTGCAAATGTCTTGCAGCGTATAATACAATGCGAGTCGTTTCGCAATGGAAATCCGGGAGAAAAAACGCGAATCCGCGATACAAATGATTCGAAATGTATAACAACGGACATTTATGAACGCGAGACAGATTCGGTATTTCGCCCGAAACGAGACGGCTCGAATTCCTCGTCTCGCGTATCACAGAGCCAAGCGTATACAAAAATCCGCGCGCCAGTGTCCCTTCACCAGCAACCGATTTGTATTATACGCGACTGTCCGTTTCCGTCGCCGGGACAAATCTCCCCTCGCGAACGTTTTATGCGGATGCGGGCATAAGCATTAAATTCGTGCGCGATAAATCATGTTGCACGACGAGCGGACCGTACTTAAAAGCGTCTCGCGCGATCGCTTCGCACGAAGCTCTCGAAGCGACGCGGCCGCGGATAGCTCGAGGACAGACCATTTTCAGTGTTTCATTTATTGCACCTGTCATATACGTACCGCGTCGCGCCTACGGTAGGCCAGGGGCTGATTTTTCAAACAAGTTCCCCTGACACGTTCGCACCGGTCCGGTTGCCTGGCGAACGCCGCGAATCCCACGCCCGCTTTGTCGCACTCGTTCCCACTCTCGTCGACGCTGCTCGCTGGCACCACGAGATACTCACCCGATTTGTCTACATTGAACACGACGAAGTATTATTTAACAAAATGTCATATTAGATTAATTATACCCGAACTCTTTGACTTGATCTTCGCAAAGTCATCTTGCTGACATTATCGACGAGATTAAGTCGCAAACAGCTATACGTATTATTTTTCAAATATTAGCCTTTTAAAATTCTTACACTACGTTATATTACAATTACATATATTATAGCAAATTCTATTGAACGACGTAATAGTTGAAAATTGAAATTTTGGTACATATATATTGTGGTACACGTTTGACATGTATTTTTCAATATTCCTTGGCTGTTTAAAAATCTCGATTAAATTCTTGATAAGAAAAGACTGAAATTCAGATGAAATTGTAATTACACACAATTTTGGTACATTTTAAATAAAATATACATGGCCTTTCTGATTACGAATAAAAATCGTGAAATCATTGTTCTAGACATGTAATTATCCACTCTCTTTTATACGATAATTTTCACTAGAAAATATAATATCTCGCGTGCAAAATGTTGAAAGAAAAGCCCTGAAATATTCCGGGCTCGATACCTTCGGCAGGATATTCAGAGCCTTTTGATGTCACCGACGATGGTATCAAAAGACGATTACGAACGACATCCAAATTAGGAATCTCGCCCTCCTCCCGTCCTGGCATTTTCACTTCCTTGTAGGCGAAAGCGATCGTGTCTTGACTGCCTCTATGGTGCCTGTTGAACGTGCCCAATCTGATGGCATAAACGACCTGTCTAGCGTGAAGTTTATCGGACCGCTTCGAACATACTCGAGTGCGCATTTAAACTCCCCGTCTCCTCTCTCACCTGACTACGGAATTTCCAGTGAGATCCTCCCAGTAAGTCGATCCATTTGCTAAAGCGCGTTTTTCGTAAACCTGAAGATACACCGTGTGCTCGACGATAGGATCCTCCAACTGGTACACGGAATACCTGAAGAATTTTCCCGGGGTTTATTTCCATCGAACTTTGATAATTAATTTTGAGGGAGATAACAATGATTCGCGTAATCGACAAATAGAAAGTTGCGAAAGCCGATTTAACATGTACGGGGACTTTTGAATTTGAAATGTAACGTTATCTTTTTTGTATCGATTATCTGTTAATTAATTTGCGGCACGTCAACCGCAGAGACCATCGGAAGCGCGAAACAAAGCACTCATCTTTGCTTTTGTTGCGTCTATGTCTATAGTCTGCAATTGTTACCGTGCATAGCATTGTGCGCGTAAAACTGAAAATAAGTAATCGAGAGCCATTGGCTGTCATTTTAATGTTTTAATAAACCATCGGCCCATGCCGCTATTATATGCACGATTGATTCACAATATTTTTAGTAAAACTGTATCGACAGGTAAAACAACACACATTCTCCGTAAACAAATGAGGAAAAAGTTTTTCTGTATTTGTAAAATAATGGCATTATTTTCAGTCGGTGCAAATTTACAAAAATAACACCGTTATGCACATATTTTATACTTTACATTCACGTTTTATGCACGAAAAATCATATATTCTTGTTTTCTCTCTCTGTTTTCTTTCTCTTCTTCTTCTCAATTTATTGTTACAATTTAAATCTCTCGTTCTCGGACTTTCGAATGTTGTCACATCTTTTTTTTTTGTATATTTTCCGTTATAATCGCGAGATTCGCTAACTTTATCGCGTTTGGTAATAACTATAAGCGTCGAAAAAAAGCCGGCTGCATCCCTTTTCTCAATGAAACAAACGTTATATATTCCACATGAATCACGGGTTCGACCCGCGATCCCCTTAAATCCCCATAGGCGACCTACCATAAATCACTAAAGCGCAAACAATGTGCGGACTCGAGATATTTGGCCGCATCGATATTCGGCGGGTGTCGGTGATCCGTGCAGTCTTGACCACCGCGGATTTGCGCCGCGCCGGGATCAGCTTCCGATCCATCGACCGTCCGACTTCCGTCGCGTTTGCGCCGCCGCCGCCGTCTCGCGTTGCTTCCCGCGGACTTCCGAAATTTCTCAGCGTTCCTTTTTCCCACGGCGACGTGGCGTCTCGAAAATCCTGCCGCGGCGTCATCGGCGTCATCCTCCGGCTCGAGAGACGTCATTAATAAGTGTCTCTTGAAACGCCGGTGGTTTTCAGTCTCTGAAATATCTCTCGTCCGCCGACCGCCCTTTTTCCTCTTCTTTTTCCTCCGCTGCTTTGTCTTCTTCTTCATCGAGCTCGAGGCTTTCTGTCGTTCCTTAAGTACGCGATTACCTTCGCGGAAATCGCGGCGCTCGCTGACATCTCGTTTCTTGTACGGAATTCTATGAGACAATGTAAAATTATGGGATCTGTCATGTAGAGATAATAAGACTAATTACATAGAGCATTCTTGGATAGTGTAGAAATTTTTCTTTCTAAATGTCTCCTTCAAAATAATTTCTTTAAGAATTATCAAGAAAGCGGTAAAAAATAAACGTTGTAAACAATATAAGTCCAATTAAATTAAATTAAGGTAAATATTTTATATATGAATTTTTTTTTAGAATTAACTTCATTGTTTCTATGTAACAGACCTTATGTGTTCATCCACGATTTCTCTGCCAATTCTAGAAGTGCCAACGTTATCGTTCATTAATGAAGAAGTTGAATATCGAATTGCATTTCCCGAGGTATCTTCTCTTTCTAACGAACTCAATTCCCTGTCGGTGGATAAAGCATCATCGGTCGAAAGTTTTGCCAGAGGGCCATTTCCGGCGACGTTCCTTTCGATCTTAAACGAATCACTTCTACCGCTAACGAGATTTGGGTCAGGAGGGCGGTTAATCTTGCCGCGGACGCGCCGAAATACGACTTTTCCGAGCGTTGCAGTTCCGTCCGGTACTTCGCGCGATTCCCGCAATTTCTTATCGATCGGCAGTCGACGCGCGGCCGCCCGACGTTCCCCGATCCAATCTCCCGGAGGACCTCCTCTCGTGGAACGGTTAAGCAATTTCGTACTCGTTTCGGCACGCCGATCTGATACCCCCGCCTGCTTGCTGGCCTTCTTCGACTTGGAACGTCGGGGCCTGTTTTCTCTCGCGGCACCGTTTCTTTCTGATAAAGCATTTCGCGAGACATCGATATCGCGCGGAAGTATCGGTCTGACAGTATCGTTAGCGACACCCGATTCCGGTTGCCAAAACCCGACGTTTTTACTCCCTGCCAAATATCTCTCCCGAAAAGATCCGATTTTATCCTCCGGATTTGTCGTGCAGGCAATTCCTTGTTTACCGAAGTGAAGTCGATCGGCGGAATTTCGATCTCGGTCCCGCGACCACGAAGGCGAACGATTCGTTTGGCTGCCGTCCAATCGAGATTTCTCCCCTCCCGACTCGCTCTTTGAATCTTTAAAGGAAACGTTCGAATTTTGTTTTACACCCGTTAGGTCGACTTTGGTATTTTTCCGAGAGGCGTCTTTGCGAGGCGACTTTCGTGCGGGATCGTAAAATAGAAAGGACTTGAGCGTCGCGAAAGAAGTCGTGCTCGATAAAGCGGAGGTGTATACTTCCTTTCCCGTTGAAGTTTCAAAGAGCGTGGATAGCCCTTCGTCCTTGGACACTTCATCGGAAGAGGTGGACGCTGCCGGGTGAGACGGTGCTTCGGTAAAGGACTCAAAAGTACCGTCGCCCAAAGGCGACGATTCCTCGCGCATCCTTCCCACGATTGTCGTTCGCCACTCAGCGGTCGTAAGATCCTGCCTTGTTCTTCCTGATTTTATTATCGTCCTATCAGTGGTGCTTTTCTGCCGTTCCACGTGACTCGACGCATTAATAACTACGTTCTTCACGCGAATCACCGTCTCGCCGATCTGAGCCGTGGGACAAGGAGGCTCTTCGTCCTCCGCGACGATTCTCAACAGCTTCATCATGAATCTCACGATGGCCATCAAGTTTCTCACGCGAACTGCGTTAATCGAGCCATCGTTGCATTTAGCTGCGGTTTCAAGAACGCCGTTCGGCAATCGCGTTGACGGTGAGGGTCTCGTGGTTACCGCATTCCGGTCGTTTGCAGTCGTTTCGTAGAATCTGGGCGGAAAAGTTTCAGGATCGTCATTCCGATAATTGCTCGAAGTTTGCAACTCGCGCGAAGTCGTCTCTGTAACTTCGAGTTTTCGAACGGTCGCGGGCATTCTGTAACAACCGCCCGAAGTAGCGTTCCACGGGTTCTCGCGAGGGCAACACGTCGTTCTTCCACCGTTCGTAAGATCGACACTTGGTTTCTCGATACCGATATGCACCAACGGTACACTATGAAGAGTCGTATTTGATGGGTCAATCTCGATCGAATTGGATCGGTTCGTTTCGATCGTAGGAACGTCGATTCGACGTCGGGGTTCTTTAATCGCGTCCCGATCTTTTAGACTATCGTTGTTGACCAGGACGGATCCCAAAATATCTGGAAAGTGCACCGGATTCGCGGATGAACGAGAATCCAGTTTGCCAATCGTTCCGCCGGTTCGCTCGGAAATCATCCTCCCGACGTTCGTTCTGCTCACTTTGCTGTTCGGTTCGACCGAGTAATCCGTTAGAAAAACCTGCTTGGCCGATCTTGAGTTCGTGTTATATTTGTCCAATCGCTTCTCGATTCGGGAGGGATTTTTTTTCGTCGTCTTTCGTTCCTTCCCCCTTTTTCGCGTCAGATCGAAAAGCTTCTCGCGAGACTTTATCCTGACTTTGTTCGCGTTCGTCTTTTCGGCTTCCCGTCGACTCTCGCCCGATATCGCGTTCAGTGAATCGCTCGCTTCGTCGTTTGCACGCTCGCTCATGGACAAGAGATCAAACGCAGATCCCGCATTTGAATCATTCAGAGAGAGATTAATGGCGGTAGTTTCAATCGCCTTGATAGTGTTCGACAATTCTGTGGAAACCGAAGACTGTGTTGCTGCAGACTCGTCGGGAATGGCATCAAAGCTTATCAGCATTGGCGTCTGATTGAAACCACCGTTTACCTGAATTCTCCCAATTAGCGAAATTTTGATGCTCTTATCAGTTTTTGGCGTGGCCGAGCTTTGTGATAAATCTATATTCGATGGTATTCTTCCAGTACTCGAGAGACTTTGATTATTCGTAGCAAGAGAGTTTACAGTTTCTCTCGTATTAAATGTCGGATGGGTTTCGTAAAGAGATTCATCTGTTATCTCATCAATTAAATTATTTTCGTTGTTTTTCTCGCGAAAGGAAAGTGGTTCCTCGTTAACTTCGTCGGTTCGTGAATTTCTTAAAATATTTTCGGAATTATCGAAACTGTTTTCCTGTACAGAAATATTATTATCGACGATATTATTAACGGTGCTTTGGACAATAGATTTTTCTTCTGCTTCGAGAGGAACTTCTAACATCTTATCGTCATTGAAACTCGAAAAATCAGTCGATTCGGAAGGAACTTCGATATCTTGAAAGTCTGTATTTTTATTCTTAACTTTCTTCTCAATATTCCTGTAATTGCCACCGTAATTAATGGTAATAATGGCCTGATTATGTATATAAGTGTATAAATAGTTTAAATGGATGCTATTTTTGTATGGAATTTTATCATTTTATTTAAAATAATTACCGCGTATCTTTTTAATGAAGCGAGTTTTATCTCAATTTTCTATACATTGCTTTTCCGTATTTTCGCCAGATAATTTTAATATTGCTATAATGAACATTAATAATCAATAACATTATCAGCATTAATCAGCTTTTCAGTATTTATAAAGGATTATGGAAAAAATATCGCGTTTCTATAAAAATAAAAAAGATATTAATTACTCTTTTATACAGAATACTATACGTGGAAGTAGGAATTTTTGCGTTAATGAGAATCCCGTATCTGTATCAAAATTAATATCTGGTATTAATAACCTTGAGATTGCCTCTTCGCTGTTCGCCTGCATATCGTCGGAGTGCATCGCTGCATCGCGGGCAGCAACTGTTCTTTCTTCCGGCATCGCAGCTCGTGCAACATCGGCGTTCCCGTCTGCCAATCGATCCGTCTCGGGCACCAATTTCCGTGAATCTCGATCCTTGCGCCGGCCAGACCGATTCTCGAGGTACGATAGATCATCCCTCTTGGCAATAGCTTCATTATCGCTCGAGTCATTCTCCCGGTCCGTCTCGCTTTCATCGTTGGCGTAATATTCATCGTCGATACTCCCGACGTAGCCGGGTCCACTCGACAACAGTCGTCTGCCCGGCCGATGCCAATCCGGTGGCGATCGATCGGCGCGTTTCTCGCTTCCCTTCTCGGTACCCGCCTTGCCCGATACCGATGATAACTTTTTCTTGATCTTATTGATTATTTTGCGGACGGTGTCGTACACCTTGCCTCGAGGACGTCGGAGGTATTGCTTTCCGGCGAAAACGCGACAATCCGCGGGATTTTCATTAATCTTCCTCGGGTCCTCGCGTCCCTGCTGTCGCGCAACGAAAAGCGGAGGGATCTTTTTATCGGCACTTTTAGCCGCGACATCGAGCTCGCGCGTCTCGCCCTTATCGTCCGGTATCATCAATTTCACGTCGCGAATGACAGTATCCGTTTCACGACTCTTGTCTCGGTCCCCGCGACTTCTTGCGCGAGTCGGCGATATCCCACCCGCGGACGATTCCTTCCGCGGCTTCGCGCCGCGATCCGACAAATCGTTCGCGCTCGCGGTTCTTGCGTTCTCCGACACGTTCACCGCGATTTTTCGCACCACCGCGATTCGGTCGATCTCGGCCACCGCATGCTCGCCGAACGCGTGTTTCTCCGATCTCCGATCTATTTCCAGTCTTTCGCGCACCGATCCGGCAAGGTCCGTCCGTGACGACGGAATTTTTGCCGGGCCCGAAGGCAGAGTAGCGGGCGACACCGACGTAGCTTCACGATTCCGCGAAGAAATATTCTCGTCGAATTTACGAACTGCGTCATCCTTCATGTGACGCAGCTTCGAGAGGATGAAGGTTTTCAGATTACCTTGCATATCTTGTTCTTTCTTTTGCACGTCCGAATCGAGATTATCTTTAACGGTACGAAGCCCGACGTTACGCGCTGCAATATCTTGAAGAGCATTCAGCTTTTGTGCCTGATCTCGACTTTCGCAACTGTGTCGAACGGATCCTCGGCTCGCAGAATAATCCAATTCGTCGGCTAATCTTTTTTCAATTGTAGAACGTAATTCAGTCGACTCGGTTATGTTCGGAGACTCTTCATTTTTATTCAAACCCGTTCTTCCACTTCGCCGTGCCTCTTCATCTTCGCTCTCGTAGTCGTAGAAGACCGATGAATCGCGATTGCCCGCCGCGCGGATATAGTCCGATCTCTTGCCTCTCGTCTGCGCGACGCCGGAAGAGACCGTCGTTGATGAAGTCCACGTTGAGGAAGTGTTCTGAAAATAATCTGTCTTCGATTTGTAACGGTGATCCTTCCTTTTTCCCTCAGTCTTCTGGACTGGTTTAGATCGATTCGCTGCGATTACCTGCTGCACCTCTGTAGTTTGATACCAAGGGTGATCTCCGATTTCCTCTTCCGCGTCCGTCATTTTCGCGTTTGCAACACGATTGGTAATTTTCTGTCGTTGTTTTCCGATTTTTCTAGTTTTATTCGATTCTTTTCGTGCATTTGCTTTTGGTGAGGTGTTCGCGTCTGGTCTTCCAGGTCGAAATCTCGGTTTAGAGACGGTTTTTTCGTGAGTGGTCGTCGTTGCTTCCGTCTCGTCCGCGAAGGTGGTCTCGTCCAGAGAGATCTCATCGTGCATCTCTCCCGGGAGCGGTGTCGTTTCCAACGGACGTACGGAAGGTCGGAAAGCCACGTCCGTAATCCTGGTAGTGGTCGCCAAAGTCGTCGTGAAACGAGTGACGGTCGTCTCTTCTTCAAGCGGCAAGGTTTCCGCTTCCGTGATCTCGTCGAAAGTCGGCATGCCCGGCATGATGGGCGTGTATGCCGCGTATTGTCTCACGATTCGATCCACCAGCTCGGCAATTTCTTCCTTTTCCCGGGAGCGCTCTAGATAACCCTTCGAATTTTCTAAAAGCGGATCTTTGGTACAACGAGAGCCTATTCCTTCCTCGTCGTTCAACGAAATTTCCTTAGGTTCGGTAATCGCAGCGCTTTCGCGTGATGAGAGCCCCGGGTCGATCAGCAGGCCTTTAGGATCCACGAAATTGCCGGCAGTAATCCGCGAAGAGTTGTCATTAAGTTCGAGGGATCTCGCATTTTCCGTTTCATCTCGCTCGCCCTCGCCACGATTGTTCGGTTTTTTAGTCACTTCCTTGGAACTACTCGGCCAATTGCTAGATAAGGTTCTAAGTGGATCATCGGTGATCTCGAAATAGTCATCGATATTTTGCGCGAAGATTTTCGTCCGCCCCATTGCGAATTCGGTTGCATTAATCGGACTTTTTGATTTATTAAAATTAATTTTCTTTGCGATATTGTAATCGAGCTGTCTCGTAATCGATGGTGATGAAAAAGGTTCGATCGAGGGTTTGAAGGAAACGGATTCTTTATGATTGATGGAATCTTTTCGCGTAATTGGTGACGTAATCGTGGTGACTTCATTGCTTGTCACTGTAGATCCCGTAGTCGCCGCGAAAGAGTTTTCTTTCAATCGTGTATTATTTGATTCTGCAGGCTGCTCGTGCGTAATTTCATGAATCGCAAGCAACTCGTCCGATTTGCCGTTTTCTCGCGAAAACAAATTGCCTCCTAGCTCATCCTGAATTTTAGGGATATCGGCTTTTGCGACTTCGCTCTTTGTAACTACTTTGAAATTCTCCGGAGTTTCTTGAATAATTCCCATCTCGGTAGAATCTTCCTTCAGGACGTTGCTTATTCGCACGAACTTGTCCTCGATCCGCTTATCGACGCTGCTCTTTTTGCCATCTTTATTGTTGGAGTAGAACGGATTATCGTTCTGTTCGGACCGGACTTTCCCATAAGAACGGCCGGATTCCAAAATCACTTGTTTCTTCGGACTTTCATTTCCACCATTATTCGACGTCTTTCGCTTAGAGCGAGCTATCTCAGGTCGCGCATAGTAATCTACAAAAGCTTGCATATTTTTGCGACGCGAGCCTTCGTCTGTCAAACCGTCCGCGATATTAAAAACTTCCTTTCCGGTTTGGAGATGTCTTCGAAAACGTTTCTCGCGCTTCGGAAACTCGCTCCGAAAACTGTCGCGCTTAAAATCTGACAACGCGCGCTTTCGCGTCAATCCGCGGCTCGAATTCCCGAAGCGTTTCAACTTCCCCCCTGTGACGCCCTTGTCCCCGCGAAACTTCGCGGCGCCCTTCGACTTCCGTAACTTCCGGCGGGGCTTCCAGAATTTGTAACTGTTTTTCAAGTTCACGTCTTTTGGCGCTCGCTCGGACGAGTTATACATTCCGCGCGATTCTCGGTTCTTGTATAAATCCCCGAAGTCGTCGGGAGATCCCCGTATCTCGTTCGTCGGTAACGAACCGTGAGTTTTTGATTCCAGGATTTTCGTCAATGATTTATCCGCGGAACGAGCGACGACGACGGCGATGGCGGCGGCGGTGGGCGCGGATAATTCTTCCAATCGCGAGATTCCAACGGCAGAGGAGAGCTTTCGTAATCTTGTAAAAGCAGGAGCGGTCGAGATTTGCGTCGATACATTAGCATTTTCCGTTTTTCTCTCTTCGCCGCTCGTATTACCTCTTCGAATCGCGGCTGCACTTAAGTTCTTCCTCACGACCGAAGCGTTTCTCAACGCGTTAACGTTATCCGAGGTGTTCTGCGATGCCCTAAATCCATACTGTCTCTCTTCACCTTCCGTCGTCGAGCGCGTTTCTGACATCATAATTTTCGATAATAGCGCGAACACGTTCCCCTCGAAACTGTTCGATCTTATCGTCGGTAACGCGATATCGTAATTAATATCCTCGTCAGAATTGTTCCTGAACGAAATCCCAGATCGAATAAAAAATTCAATGGTTGTTGGAAAGCTTCCGTTATCAGGCAACGTGTTATCGCCGTTGAGGAACGCATTCTTCTCCGTCCGTCTCGAAAATTGACTCTCTCCCGGAATTCGCGACGAGTGTATTGCCGGGGACGTCGGTGGGTAATCGAAGGTATTTTCTGGCTGAGCTGCGCCACGAAATCGATCCCTCACCGTTTCCTCGCGATTTCCACTTTCTGAAAAATTCACCGACCTATCGCACTTCTCGAGCTCGAGAGACTCCCGATTATCATTTTTACCGCCCATTTTCATAAAACCCCGTTCATCTTCTAACTTCGTTAGTCTCGTAGTTGGATCTCGAGGATCATCCGCGATTGATCCTTGAATCAAAGATCGACCGTCGCTCCGATGATCGAGGGATTGCGAACTGAATTTCCGAGATTTTAACTTTCCAGAATCATAATCGCCTATATTCGTGAATTTTGTAGTTCTATTTTGTAGATTGTCCGTAACTGGTCCGTAGATCGAAGATCGTCCGTCACTAATCCTCCGATCGAGAATCTGTCGACCCGATTCTCGAGATGTGCCCTTCGATGAATCACCGAAACTTCCAGTTGATAAATCGTTTTCGTCCAATAAATCCTTACTTCTCTCGTCGCTTTCGTGTTTCATGGCTCTGTCCTTCATGGCTTGCTCGTAGACAGCATCAATATAGGCTTCGATCTTCCCCTTGCTCGGCGACGGATCGGAGAACACGTTCCTCAGCACGGACGGCGAGCTTTCCGTGCGATTCGCGTTTTTCGCCCAGGGAAATCCCTCGGGCGGTCGAGTGCGCTGTCGGGCCGAATCGTTTTTAAGCTGTTTTTCTTGTTGTTTCCGAAGAGGAGACGCTTGCTCGCCAAGTGGGCCATTAACGGCGGAAGTATTGCGGCTCGTTACTCGTCCTCGCGCGTCGCCGCTCCCGACTTGGCGGTTGTGTTCCTCCTTCCCGCTCGCTTCGGCCTGGCGCCGTGCCTCCGAATTGTCAAATAAATTCGCACTCGACACGGACCTGTTGCGAGCTCTGTTTGCGCTTTCGTCCCGCTGGTAATAGTTTGACTTGGCGGCGACCGAGCGGAAACTTTCGGCACGCTGCGCGTCCTCGCAAGAACAGCAGAAACCCTGAAAGCGATCCGTCGTCTTGTTGCGCGTGGCTCTTATTGCAGGGACATAACTTACCTAAAGTTTAATTAAATGGCTCGCCATTGTCGGGGGGAGTTTGGGCAAACTGTCGTGTAAATGACATGTCGATGGCGTCTCGAAATTACTTTTGCATGTCTTTTGAGGCAGTTCGATTCGATCGTAATTAGGAACACAGTTGTAAGAGAATATTTAATAATAATAATAGATGACTTTTTATTGAGTGCAAGAAGACTAATAAGATGCAATAGTAATTAGTAATGCATAACATAGAACCAATAGATAATAATTTGAATGCTAAATTGATGTGTTATATGGATGTATTATTATAATATGTAACACAGCCTTATTTGACGTACACACCAACATAAAAAAATTAATATTTTACGAAAATATAATTATTCTCGTATTTTTCTATCTTAATAACTCGCCTCTTGCTTAATTTCTTGGTTCTAATAAAATATCTTTCTCTAGCTGCACTTTTTAAATTTTTCTAGACATATAATCTATCATTTATGTGTATAATCTATTATTTATCTGTCATTTTTTTTATTGGAAAAAAGGTCAAACTTTCGTAAAATAATAATTCATTATTTTGCAATTCATTGATTCAACAAAATTATTTTTTATTAAAAAAAAGCAAATGAATGTTGTTTATAGGTGGTGTCTTATGAGTATATTCGTTTTTTTTATATTACTCTTACTTGACTAAATGGAATTGGCTCTCCATTAACTAACATTTGACCGCAAGTTGGGTTGTTTAGACCATCGTTACATTCAGTGAAGTTGGTTCGATGATTATTAATGACTTCTTCTCTTGCCTCCGCATTGACAACCTTATTCAAAACGATCGACATGTAGAAGAAACATTTTTTTTCTATTATACGAACACGCGAATAATTCAAGCAGCGCGAATTTATCGTCAGTTAATATACATTTTTCTGTATCAAATGTAGATAATCCAGAGTACGTTAATGGAAACTATTTTGTCGAACCCCAATCAACAAATCATTGATGAAACTTAATTGATAATTTATCCGCGAAATTTTTGTAGATAAATAATTACTAATAATATTATTATCAATGAGGATTCCATTCTATTTTTATGTATTTTCTTAGCCGATGTTGTATTAGTTAAAAAAAAAACTGTCATGTACATTAATTGTAATATAAATTAATACACTTACGCCTTGTAATCTCAGTCCATATAGATGCAACAGAGGTTCTTGGCGGACTTTTATGACGTACGGATTACGCAATCTGATTTTATGCATCTTTACCGGATCCAATACGTGATCCACCAACACGAATTCTTCCCGCGTGTTTGTCTAATAAAATATATTATAATTTCTTATGATAATTGGCCAAAACTTTAAACAATCAAAAAAAAGGATAACAATGATCTTTATCTTGAAATAGTAACACTTAAATAATTTCGATAAATTAATTATGTATATTCAACGATACCTTGCCAACATTGTTGATCTTCATGCTAATAATCACTTTTCTTTTGCAATTTCGAATTGATTGTGTACGCGACGTTTCTCTGCTACCAATATAATAATTAGTAATAATATTAACAATATTATAAATCTAATAATAATAAAAATATTTGCTATAATTAGTCGTTTTATAGATTATGCCAGTTCTGAAAATTTCAATGTAAATTGCGTTTGCCTACACTTCTTTCCGTGTTTTCGAACAACGAACGAGAACAGCTCTGATTTCGATCCATGGATGAGCTTGATCGACGAGCGGTTCTTTAAACGAGAAGTGTCGATAATCCTCATGTTCGAATCGTTCGTTGTAAAACCTACGTCGGAGCCATTGCGGCGCGCAGTCAGGATTCTTCGATGGATGATACTGGGGAGCGTATCGAAACTCCGATATATAGGGGTGTAGATGTGGAGAAGCACTTTTGGGATGAGGGCCAATTGACGCGAGTACCATCTGATGAGTATATATTTTAATCGCATGCAGATATCAAAACTAATAAATAAGATTATCAATAATCTATTTCTGTAAATCTTTATTAATTTATATTAAAATAATTAATGAATCTTAAAAAAGTTTATCGTATGATGAAGAACGTGAAAACGAAGTTGCCAAAACGAGAGTCGATATCGGGAGATACCTGCAGCGTTATCCAAAGGATCTTGAAAGGGCGCGAATGAGCTGGTGACATGTTAGATTATCCGGTGCGACATCGTTATCACTTGCCGGGCTCATTTCAGATGCAAAACGGCATCGGGCGTGCTACTACGCATTCTATCTTGAGTCTTGACACAACGTGCATGTCGTAATTATTCAGCGGGACAAATAGATTGGCCAAATTTCCGACCGAATGAACTAAATAATCTCGTAATGTGCACCTTGTAAATAGTAGATTCCTTTTGCGTATTTTAGTGTGCGGTTTAGGAAGTTGAACAGAATTCGAGGATGTAGGGTTATGATTTATTTGAATCGGAGTAAAACTCGATATCAATGATGAAGCTACTCATTTAACAATTCGATAAATCTAGATCCTTGTTTGTCAATTACAAACACAGATGTCTATATAGACATATGTGACTACAAATTAATTTAGTTTATAATGGATTAAAATATATATAGTTTATCGTTGTTTTGATCGAAGATATATTTATGAAGATAAATTGATTTTTTTAAATTCTTTTACGTGACGAGAAAAGTAAATGTAACTTATATAGACTTTAATTTCAAAGAAAAATTAAGAATTCTGCAATTTAATAAAGAAGTTTACAAATTGAGAAAAGCAGTAAATTCTTAAAATAGCTTTTTAAAATTTGTACATTTTAATGTTGAGTATAAATAGATATAAAAAAAAAATAACGTGTTATTTCATTTATGGGCTGCAGTTAATTTGTCTTACCTCAACTTGTTAAAAAATCGTATTTATTTAATCAACGCCCGCATGTGAGTAAAACTGGCAGCTGTTGAATTACCCTTCATAGAGCGAAGACATTTAAGCGCTATTTTTATTCATTAAAAAAAAAAAAAAAAAAAGCGTTTAAAATAATTTAAAAATATACATTTTAGGGAGTCGTCATTCATTAATTTATTTTTAAATCTTTAGATCATTATTGGATAGATGATACATAAAAAATTTAGATATTGTTGTGTTTTGTTCAAATCGCAAAACTAATAGCTCGCAAGAATACAACAAGTCATTATCATATAACGCAACAATTTGCGATGGTTGATAAATTGGGAATAAGTAAAGAAAGAGACAGAAATAAATTTTTTTTCATTATTAGTTTATTTTGACATTTTAAGATGTATGGACAATTATTATATAATAATTTTATATAATGAAAGGTTCTCCATGGTGGTAACTTTATATATAATGAGGCGTTTCACTCCTTTTTTTTTATCTCATCTTTTGTGTAACGCTCGCCCTTTCTCCCCTGTTGTGATCATCTCCCTCGTAATAAGACTCTTACACATCATTCTTTCACAACGGAAATCAAATAATGATTATTAAACTATGAATGCATCATGAAATACGTGCGCTCTTGATTATTGATCGTCAATTAAACGTCATTATTTACTTCTTTTTTTTTGTAGTTATTTTTATCATTACCAGTGTGTTATAATAATTACCATTAATCATTATAATTACGATATAACGCTATAATTAATCCTCCCACACAATTTACTGTATTTCGCTCGCTTCCGACCGTAATAACGGTAGAGAGAGAGCACATTTTTTTTTTATATGATAGGATGCATAGCGAACGTGTCGCGGCTGTTCTCGGCACAGTAAATTTCACCTCGCCTCGCATTATAGTCATCATTATAGTGGATTTTCACCGGGAGGCCGTGTATCTTCGAAAGAATCCTCGTCGTCCCTTTCGACGTCTTCCGCGAACGCGAGCCCCTTCAGGGCGGCCTAGCCGCGTCTCCTCCGACTTCCTTCCTCTCGCGACAGATTAAAAAAAAGAAGGCAAATAACCGACAGATTAAAAAAAAAGTATACGACAGTAAAAAAATAAGTAGATCGGATAAAAAGTAATCTCTGGAAATCCGCTTGGAAATGCATCAACGTTCACACGGTTCGCAGTCTCTTAAGAGGTTTGACGCAATCCTTCACGCCGTGTCTCGATCAATCGCGGTCCTTTTCCTTTTCTCATGCGTGAGAAGCGCGCAATTATACTCGCAATTGTACTGCATATAGGATGTACCGAGTCTACCAGGAATTATTTTGCGGACAAGCGTTTCGACCTATTTGATGATTTTGTGATTTTCAGCTTTCTAAGTTTCTCGTTTGTAGGCTGAAATCGATTGAAGAACAAAGCGTATTCGTCGTCGATCACTTCGACAAGAGCTTTCATATTTCAAGTATAATGCGACAATTAAAAATAAGCTCTTTTTATTACCGATGAGGTTTATCACCGCTGAGTCGGCTCCAAATTCGTCGTAAGACTCGTCCGTAAAGTATTTCTCGGCGGGTCTGGGACACGCTGTGCACGAACTTAAATGACTGTGAGCGAACAATGTCAGGTATACACGTGTACGTACATGTACGTGTAGACATTTAGTTGTTAAGGTTGGTTTTTTTTTTGTTTTTTGGTTCGATTACGTGACTAGAAATGCTACACACATACGTGCCATCCATCCGTCCGCACGGTCACACGCATACACACATAAAAGTATGACTTAGCAGTAGTATAACTAATACGTATCTCTATATTTATATATGTATAATTATATATATATATTTGTATGTATAATTATATATATATATATATATATTACTCGTCACAATAGCTTCTACCGGCTGTCTGTGTATTAAGCTAATTTTACAACAATATGGCAATCATGGTGAATAATGAATAATACAGCTACGTTATCGCGAGACTACACAGTCAGTAACACTAATCTTAGGGACAGTAATACAAAATGAAAAGGACTCGTATCTCGGATATACCAGTTTCGCCAAGCGAAATTAAGTCGCACGTTTGTGCCACGAAGCAACTCGCGCCGTTGCACGAACCAAACGCCGACGAGACGTTCCTCCGATCCGTCGTGAAAACTTCGCAACTTTAATTCGCCACGAACGAAACGGCGCAGACCCGAATATTTTTAATGGATAAAAATACCGACGAGACTGAATATTTTCTAACAAAAATAAATAGCAAACACTCGACCGTTCGACCTGTGTGATCCATGCAGCTATCATTTTTATAGCGCATTTTTCCTACATAGAGAAACATTTTACGTCGTATAAAAAAAACCATCGTGCACAAAAAACTGCCACCGTTTTATACAGAGCCACAAAGTTGCAACGTTTTCACACGAACGTCCCGCGCCGTCGCAACAAACAAAGACGAAAAAGTAATTCCTCATCGATCTCACTCCGCAAAACTGTCGCTTCGAGTTCTCTCTTATCGAGAAAACTCGTTTTATCTCGGACAAATTCTTCGCGGCGTGACTTTCTCAGATTTTCAATTCCGCACTCCCGCGATCAAGTTGCCTCGTCAACGAAATCGCGACCGCGCTAAGCGACTCTTTTTCTTTCGCGCTGCCTTCCCCGTTTACCGCGATTCGTAATAGATTGATATGAAAAATGACATGGATCATTGCGCGCAATCGCCATATCGCTTATACGTATTAAACTTTTCTAGGATACATCTGAATAAAGACTGTCCGGAAAAACGTCTCGGCGAATACAAAATAATCGCTATTTTTCCTTCTACGGAAACAAAATAAAATATAAAAAACGATTAAAAAATCTTTGATCTCATCACAAATGTTTCAAACGTGAACGTGTCTAAAAGGTACCGCAATTTTTCAGATGTCTCTCATAAACGACTTTTCGATCGTTTGAGATATATTTCGCCGTTAATGAAAGAAAACTTCAATTTCCCCGATGTTGATACACGAATTAGGCCACCCTGGGCAAGATTCCGAGATATCGGATCGTCGCGCTTGGTCCGACGGTTGCAATGTGAGCCCGTTGCAATGTGAGACGAGCGTGAGGTGAAACGAAATGAAACGTACGTCGCAAAGTGTGCCTCGAAGGGAGAGAGCTCGCTTGTAACACGCGTGTGCCGTGAAACAGCGGAGTGAAAGACGCGAAAAAAGACACGCGACGATGAGACTTGCCATCCGACCGTATGGCACGAGCTTCATTCGCGTACGCAGCGATACCCGGTATAGTGGCTTCGTGTGTCTCGAGCGTATATTACACACATTTAATGTAGTATCACACATAATACTATATTATTATATATTATAGCATTATATATACAGACTCGAGACGCCTGTCCACCTGTCTCGTCATCGCAACGCGATTCACTCGCCTGTGTCTCGATCTCGTCTACAGGCTTTTACCGCTCATCGTCTTCGACTAATCAATTTCTAATCGGTTATCCGCCGATCTCTCCGCATGTCGATCCCTCACGTCGCGATTATGCGAAGTCAGTGGGCAATTACGTCGAACGGGTTATTCGCTTTGTAGATCTTTCTTTCGACCTTGCCCAAAAGAGCTAGTCTTCTGCGCGCCACTTCCCGTCTCGATTTTTCACAAACCGTTCGCTCGCGTACAGCCGCCCGTTTCGCCTAAGTTTCTCCGTCTAAGCATTCATCAAGAAAACACGCGTCCCGCATACAGAAACATCATCGCTTATATCCGCTTCTTAATGTTGAATCATGTATATAAGCTAGCAACGCAGTAAATCGGTAAACTTACAAATATATTCTCGCGTTTTCCGTTTCACGTAATTAAATTTGCGCGTGTAAACCCCCCTCCCTCCCAAACCTCCCTCTTCCCCGAATGTATTCTCGATAAAACGGTTTCACCGACGTGTCGTCGACGAGCTCCCCGATAGGTTGACTAGAGCCGAGAAACGACCATCTCCACGCATGATTTCGATTTAGTTACGTTGCACGGTCGTTCGATCTCTCACTGAATCCCAGGTTCGCGTGGAATCAGTACAGGAGGCAAATCGAGCAGCGTCGAGGGGTGAATCTTGGCTCTCGTTGAACGAGGCAAGTGATCTCTCGGGAACAACGTTTTCACGCTCGATTTCGCTTCCCGTTTGCGCTTTCCTGATTTCACGCGTTCGCCCCGTTTAAGATAACTGCATGGTGATCAAATCGCGCGCGAGTAACTGGATTCGACCGACATCGTAACCGATAACGATCGTCTCCTCTAACGAACCGGTCCAAGTCTTGCCCGCACAGTTGATCTTCAAATGGTCACAGTGGACTAAATTTGTTAGAGCAGTATAGTTGATACGATAATTGAAAGTTCCTAATCCTTGTACCAACGCTAGAAACCGATGCTCGTGATCGGTCGAATCCTCGTATCTCGCGACAACGACCGCGGCGTCGATCTCGTCGTGTCCAATCGCTCTCTCGACAGAAAACGCAGCTTACCGGGGCCCTCGATACCCTAACGTAGCTAGACTAAAAGTTAAATCACGCGCATTGGCACGCACTATTTGGTACGTTTCGTTTTGAGACTTCTTACACATATTTCTCCTTTTTGGTTTTCGGTATAAATATTTTATCGCTAAAGTCACAAAGCACAATTAGCTCATCACCCGTCTCGCTGATGACGCCTCGTCTACTCGTAACTCGAACGCGTTTAGAAGCGTCGACGCTCGCCTGACACTTGAAAAGATTAAAGATCAAACTGTTTAAGATCGCTAACAAGTAGCATCGCTGCCACTCAAGATTCGTTTCTAGAGTATCGATATTTTGTCACATCGGTACGAATTATGGTGGTCCACATAAGCGACACCAACGGTACAAAACACTCAATACTCCGAAGAGAATATCTAAACTCTCCTACGAGGTCTAAAAGTTGTCTAGAAGTTATCTCGGAGATGCCTTTTAAATGTTCGTATCGTTCAAGCATCGTTCCAACATTTGAGAGCGCATCTTTCTTCAAGTATCAGACGAGCACAAGTATCGACGCCCGATATTTTCGAGCGATTCGCTTCAAATGCGTTCGTTAGCCCTCGATACATTATGCAAGTCACGTTCGCGCTTCTCATCCACGTTTTCGTCAGGCAATCAATTGTCGTCTTTTTCCTCCAAGGACCTTTGTACTGATCCGATTACTATCGGACGACAAAACGGGCTCGCAATCTCGAGCGATCGACCTCTCGTCACCCGACCTAACATATACGTTTATTCCTCTGCACTAACGCTCTTTCATCATCTCCCTTTCTGACGAGATAGCAATCAGAGTAATCGCAACGTAACGATGCTCGTCATCGGTGGCTCGTTTTTTCTCTCTCTCTCTCGTCGGCGTCTCTCCCAACAGTCCCCGTGTAATAAAATATAACTTATGCGAGATAGCGCCGAGTACAGTACGATTGTGCGCAACGAGATTCTTACTTGCCTGTCCCGGAACACGTTACGCACGTGCTGTTGGTGCACGCGCCTAAATGTGAGGTCCCATGTGTGCATGCTCTCGTACACCTTCCCTCGCCCCGCCCTCCCTTTCCGTGCACTGAACTTAACCACCAGTATTGTCGGTACGCCCCGGTAGGAAAAGAAAACGAAAAGGAAGAAAAACGAAGCACTTAGAAAAATACACTCTTAGGATCTTCCCGCGAATTGCCGCAGCGCGTTTACGCGTGTGCGCAGGATGTCCCAGAAATTGTGTACACACAGGTACGTGCCGTATGTGTGTCCCTGCTCGAACGCATGGAGCGTCCACCGTGAAAATCTTGAATCACCGCCAAGTAATTTGTCGACAATTATTTTTAATCGTAAGACGTCTCGCTATTTCGCACATTTTCCTCGGGACACCGCGAACAAGATGTCGCGAATTATCCCGTGAGTAGAAATTGCGTGATGACTTTTCATCTTCCTAATATTCTCACCGAGAAATTTCGCGGAGCGAACGGATAATTCAAAGTCGCGAGGATTTCAAGGATTCGACACGTTCTGTATATATTCGGAATTCGTGTACATATACGTGTGCGACGATAAAAGTATACTATACATATACATGACAGTCTGCGACGATCGTTAACGAAGGAAACAGGTTTCTCCACCGTGAAAAATAATTTATGCGTATGTGTATGTGCGTATGGATCGACATTTGTGACTATAATTTTCTGTGCCTAGGAATATCCCGTGTGCGTGGTCGTCATATTAATTGCATGACGCATAGAAATGACGATAAAGTAAAAATAGAGGGATCTAACCGTTACGTTACGAGAAGTAATTAACTGAGCTTGGAGACACTTCGCGATGTCGATGCCGTTTGCTCTCTTATAAAATTGTCACGGTTGCCCTTCAGCCGCTCTCCGATTATCAAAATGCAATTCTGGAAAACGCTGTCGGTGCTCTCTCGAGAGATACGTTCGATCGCGTGTGCGAATTTGTTCCTCGATGAAAGGAGAGACGTAAGAGAATATATGAACGTGTATATGTGTATATATAAACCGAACTCCGAGTGCGCTTAGTAAAATCTGTGTGTGAAAATTGTGGGAAAAGGATTTCGACTCGTGTGCGTGGCGCGCACGCATGACTCTTCTCTCCCTTCCTCTACGTGGAGCGTCATGGAATGCTCGAGCGTTTCTGCAGCGAAACGAGAACGAAGCCGAAGATCAGATCGGATATAAAAGATGATCGAGCCTCGACGACCTTTAACGTCGACAGCCAGCTTCGATCGAACGGTCCGCGACCCTCTCAATTTTGTACAGAACTCGCGTTCTCATCACCGACGATCAGATGCAAGCACGAATAATTAAGATCCTATTTCTCCGGCACGTAAGATCGTAACATCGCTCGCAGGAAACAAGTGCAAATCAATCGGAGTACAATATTCTGACGGATTCATACCGGTTTTCCGCGAAAACGACATTCTGCCGCATCCGAGGATTGGCCCGCCGCGCCGTTCTCGTTCATAGAGCACGCGTTCTCTTTCGCAATCGATCGTTCCTCCTTCGCCAAGGAGGCGTGCCGTTTCTCCGACCGACATCACATCACGAACGATTGACGACGTCGGCTTCTCGGATTCGTTAGTATAAGACAAGACAAACTAAACGTATCCGCTACGCTTCTGCACAGCGTTGATAACAAAAGGGGTCGTCTTTCTCTCTCTTTTTCTCCCCCCCTCTCTATCTCTCTTTCTCGCGTCGGAGTGGAACCGAGACGAGCCACGAACTCATTGAAGAACATCGTCCGACCAGCCATGTCGCGGGTAACGTTTTCCTCCTCCGTTTGCGCTTAACGTAGAATATAGAATTAGCCTAGTAGAGACCGCAGCCGCGCAGATTATTGGCGATAATGACGTCTGTGACTGCGTCGAACACAAATTGAATGTTGTTCGTGTCGGTGGCACAGGTCATGTGGCAGTAAATCTCCTTCGTGGTCGACTTATTCTTCGCTTCGAACTGTGCCTGGATGTATGCAGCCGCTTCGCTGTACTCCTGCGCACCTACGGTGAGCAATTCAACGTCTCGTTAGCTACCTTTAGCGTAAGATAAACGAAAAAGCGACGTATTCTGATATTATTTACCAGTGTATTCGGGAAAACAGATTGTAAGAGGAGACTTGCGGATTTTCTCCTCGAAGAGATCCTTCTTGTTCAGGAAGAGGATAATCGAGGTGTCGGTAAACCACTTGTTGTTGCAGATCGAGTCGAACAGCTTTAAACTCTCTTGCATTCGGTTCTGTAAAACGTCAAAAGCATTACAATCTCGCTCGTTTACACAAGATATTTGCGTGTAATTTCCGCGGATAAACATTTTCGAACTTCATATTCTCGTCATTTTCTCTATTTCGCGAAATACGATAATTAAATCGATTAAGCGCGGAGGGACATGATCAAGAGAGATACGCTTATGTAATAATTACATCGGTATAAATAATTACATCGCCCGAGTAGTTGAAGCTCATGATTTATAAGACTCGCTCTCTAAACGTGATCGATATTGTGATTTAAAGCGATACTGGTTCATGGCGGACGTGGTTCACTTGCTTCCGCGCATAATCCGTATAGGCTACGATGGACCGGCGATACAGGTCACGAGACATACACCGTAATGACAATTAACAGTGGTAGGACGGCGACACGCGTGTGTCACTACCGCACGCGAACGGAGAGTTCAACGGAACCTTCCCACGTGCAGCGACCCCGGCAATTGAACCCTTGATTCCTCGGAGCTTCAGTTACGTGTACTCCCCGTCGCATTCCCAATTTGGACGTGATACTCTTCTAACGGATCGCACGCCGTACGTTCAACCTCGTATCAACCGTGCCCAATGTCGATTATCTCGCATTCTTAATGTAACCGCATGAACGCGCGCATTTGTATATACGTACATACATACTAGTCGAACGCAATGAAAAGAGAAACCGTTTGATCTCTATCACATATCTCGTGCATTGAAAAACGTGACATGTTAGCTATGACGGAAACACCGCAAGGATATTCCTGAATTTTTTTAATTTTATTATATCTTAATGCGGCACACACACACAAAAAGAAATATTAATGATTTTTTAAAACATTAATGATTTTTTTCGCAAGATATATAACACTGTTTTTTTATAATATATAAAACATATTACTTTAAAATCATGAAAAGAGTTTATTTGCTTATTATATCAGAAATTCACGATCGAGTTTAGATCAGTTGTTCAGAATTCAATACACTTTAAATTTGTAGTGTCAAATTATACTCAATTTAAGTCATTTTTAATTTTCCTAATATAAGTCGCCATTGCTTCTACTTAATATATCGTTAATTTAATTAAAACAATGTTAATTTTACTGAGCCAATAGAGTTAAAATAACACTGTTTTGTGTTAAAATAATAAATTTCGACACACATGGCAGTTAAAAAACACACGGTAGTTAAAAATAACAAAATATTATTTAAGTCAAAGTATTAGTTTAAATTTCATCCTTTAATATCTAACAATGTATGGCGAATGTATGTCGAAAGGGATAAATTAGCATCGTTTACCGTCGTTTCGTCCTCGTGCAAGACCTGATCGTATTCGGACATTGCCACGCAGAAAATAATTGCAGTTACATCCTCGAAGCAATGTATCCATTTTTTACGCTCGCTCCTCTGACCACCCACGTCAAATAATCTAGAAAAACAAGACAAAGTTAAAAATAATCGATTTCATCGTTTTATTCTCTGAATCTTTATTTTGATTATTAATTCCCTGCGTAACATCGGGTCATCATTAGGAAATAATCTCGATAAATAAAACATCAATGTCCACGTCTGCAATCGTGACAAGCTTATGCACTGTTTCGATGCGTAATGTCTCGTCTAATTAGTTCTTAATCGGCACTCGATATCGCTTAGGCTAGTACGGTTGATTTAACAGGGCCATAATTATCCCGACACGCGTTTCAACCGCTAACAACGCTAATTTTCGACTCCGCCCGACAAACGGAGAGAAGTATTGGCCGCACATACGACTCATCGCTCAGCTTCGTTCCAAGCAAACGCTCGAATTATCACGGTAATGACTCACGCGTCGACCATTCATAACGAGGTAGCCGCCTCGCATCTCCAGAACGACGCGCTCGCCTCGCGAGATTACACAAATGAGTCGGCATAAATGAAGCAAGAACGATTGATTATCGTTCACGCGCAGAACGATCCTAATTAAAGTCGCGAATTTATTACAATATATAATTCATCTTTCTATTTTAATCTATATCTCATGTGATATCAAATAAAATCTCGACTCACTTGAAATTGAGGTTTTTGAATGAGAAGTGAACTTCTACGATTCCCGTCGTTTTCACTCGAGTCCTGAGAATATCCTGTTCCGTTGGCTGGTATTCCTTCGCTCCTAATCGATCCAAGTCGTCCAGGAAGCTGTAAAGAACGACGGATTTGTAAAAAGCTTTGCAGAGGTGCAACTCTGTTATACATTGATTGTTATGCATGATGTTTTATATACTTCGACAATATTGTTGTAATTTAATTATCTCGTACACAATTTGTGTGTTCTCGCATTAATCGTTCTAACTTGTTTTTAAAGCAACAAAATAACTTTTCTCTTAAAAATCAACTCCAGTTTATCCATTTCTACAAATACGGTTTTCCCGCGTGCAAGCGTTATCACCTTCGGTTTCGAGTCTCCACTAAATTGTAAAGACCACAAATTTTTGACGTGCCATTACCGATTAATTAACAATAAATACGCATCTATTTATACAACAAATCCAGATTCGATTCCGAGCGGTGAGGAGCGTTTGAGGTGGGAGCTAGGGCGCGGCTCGCAACAAGTAGCTAGAAGCGAGCGGATATAATAAATGGCGTTACTGTAATCAGGTCTTCGTAAACTGCCGTGCGAACTGGCCGCCACGAGGAAACGCTTCCGCCGGTGCAAATACCTTTGAAGTTTCTCGCCGATCGTTTGCGAAACCGGCATCATTGACGGTACTCGCAATTCAACGTCGATAATAATCGAATCTAATTATTTTTTTCTGAGATATCATTTTAGTTACACAGTGCCACTTGGCAGAATTAATAGCAATGTTCCAATGAATAATGGAAAAAATTTTTTGAAACATTTGAATCATTATCTTTATTGCAAATTGCATGGTTAAACGAATTAGTTTCATTAGCAGCTTAATAAAACTATATTTCTTGATGTTGAGTGCAGGTGTTAAATATTGAGAATGATAGATGCATATTGAATAATAAATATTTAGCAATGACAGTATTATAATAATGCTAAGAATAATGATTATTGTTTCTCAAAGCAAAATCGTCGAGTGAAGACGATTGATGTCACTTCAAAGATAATAATTTTCTCGTATCGGCAATTAGGATCACCGAACATTTTTCAAGAAGCAAAAGGGGAAGTAAAAGGTTAGGTAAAACCACGCAGCGCCATCTTTTTAGGCCTCTGCTTACGGCGTTTAGGGGTTGCAAGATATGAAGGTTGCGAGATTCTCCTTTTGGCATCCGTAATGAGAAAAAAGGGATGAGATGAGAAAGAAAACTAATCGGAAGCTGATGAAGAGGACTGATGATGGATGAATTTCTGACGAAGAAGGAAGAAAGAGAGAGAGAAAAATGCGAAAAGTAATAGTAAAATGATATGAGAGAATAGAAGATGGAATGAAAGGGTTCAGAGAATATGAAGGAACGAGAGAGAGAGAGAGAGGGGGGAGGAAGGGGGAGTGCGCAGGAAATGGAAGCAAAGATCGAAGCACGAGGAAATCAGGCCGCCATGAAGGGTTCGGCGATTCGGGACACGCCAAAGCCGAGACGAGCGAGCGAGTCCTGGTAATATCTCCCTCGGGAAAGAAGGAGCTTAGATTTTTCCGTCAGGAGGGAAGAAAGGAGGAACGGAGAGAGGGACAGGCGTGAATAAACCAGGCAGAAAATAGGAGAGAAGGTGGTGGTTTCGCCGGAACCCGATCGGCCATCTTGGTCGTATGCCACGTGACACGGGCGTGGCGTGACGTCATCTGCGATCAATAATGACGAGGTGCGCACGGAGGGAAGAGGAAGAGAATCCCCGAAGAAGGCGGCAAAGAGAAAAGAAGAGGGAAAAAAAAGAGAGACGGAAGGAGAGACGGTTGGCGCGCATTTCTCGTAACATTTCGACTATCGGTGGCCACCTCTCTGTCGTATCATTATCCCCCCCCCCTTCCCCTATCCCTCCCTCTCGCGACCCCGCGTTCGGGCAAACCTGTCGCATCTCCCGCGGCAGGAGGACTCACCCCATCGCGACTTCTTCCACGGGAAATTCGCGTTACCCTCTTCCGGCCTGCATGCCTCGCGAAACGAAATTCCCGCGGCGGTTCTCTGTTTCCCTTCCCTCGGAATGCTCATTTTTCGGGGGTTGCGGAGGACCCTGCACGTCTTCGCCTTTGACGAAGTCTTTGAACTGAACTGCGATTGAGTTTTCTCCCCAAGCCGGAATATCGGTGCCTTAGGAATTATAAGCGAAGAGAAAATAGGGAGATTTTCTTAATTAAGGAAAAAAAGCAAATATTTTTCACGAAATTTCCTGTGATTTTACATCAATGAGTATTTCGTGTAATTTTCAACACGTGGCATTCGCAGCAGACGGAGGCAAAATTTCTTCTTCGGCCATTCTTTTTTTTTAATTCTCCGATATAAGATTTCCAAGATTAACGGTGCATCGTAGTACTGCTTTGTCTTCTAATGCCCAACGGCGCTAATCTATTCGTGTAAATTTGATCTATTAATATCAGCTATCGGCACGGTCTTTATGTGTTCTATATATAGATATCGTGGGTGGTTAAGCACAATCTTTTGTTCTATCATAAACACATTTCTGCGAGCGAATCGAACGCGAATAATTAATATAATTGTCGGAAAGCGTTTTGCATTTTTTTGCAATTTCAGTTGCGAATATCATTCGCTTTCATCGAAAAGGCGTCGACTTGTTCGTTATACACATTTATTAAGGGCGGTATAGGGTCTCAGTGAATTATACATTAAGCGACGGCGAGGGAAAGAGAGGGTGAAGAAAAAGAGGGAGAGGGAGGGAGAAAAAGAGAGTATAGTTGCGTGTGCAATAAGTGTGCTATAAGCGATATCGTGCAGCTCAGTGCGAAACCGCAGTGCGGTTTATTGAAGCTAAGAACGGCGCCAGAAAACGGCGTGTGTCCGTGGCGTAGAGAGAGAGAGAGAGAAAAAAAGACTCTCGTATTGCGTGCAGACGCGACAGAACGTGTACGCCCTAATCGGATCTAATAGTCAGCGACAGGACTTCACAACAGTGGCCACACGACGGCGACGTGGCATACATACTACCCCGGCGAAATTGGTCGCGCGATTAAATCTTTCGCGACCAACTTGTTTATGCAAGTGCTTTGATTTCTCTCTTCGTGTCCAGGGAGGGGATCTTTCAGGGAGGGCAGGCGAAGCTCTTCTGCTAAAATTATTTTGAGTTATGAAAATGAGTTAAAATTAAGATAAGTATAGAAATCTTGGATAAAATAAATTTGAAATGAAGAGTCTCTTTGTCTTTTCAATCTTGTGAATGCGTTGATTTTTAACATATATAATATAATATTGTTGTCGTAAAAGTAAATCGTGGAGCAATTGCGTTTCCGCGAAAATAATTGCTCGCGGACAATGTTGGAGAAAAACGAGTTTCCCCATTCTTTTTTTAATCGCGTTATTTGCGATCGGCTCGCCGAGTGTCGTGATTCAACTTTATCGAGAGGAATAGATCCGCAATCATTATTACACGCGCTCAAAAAGCATCCCGTAATAAAAAATAAAAAAAAACGTATGCTTAGCGGAGATAACTGATGACGAAAGTATTGGAAAACGGCACTACACCCCGAGATATACAAGCGTTACTACAAAATCAATATCCAGCGAAGGAGGCAGCGCGGAAATATGCTTGCGAAACGCACCCGAGAGGGAGAAGAGGGACGACAAGTCTCACGTTCAGGATGAGGTTTTGCTTCTACTACTCTCCGCCCTTTCGAGCACGCGAATTCTCAAGAGTGAAATTCAAGTTTCGAATACCACCCCCCGTGACGGCTGTGACGCGTGACCATTGCCCGCGGCGACTGGTCGCAAAAATCACCGAGTCGATATTTCGCGCAACTTAACAAAAGATTCTCGTTGATAAAAAAAAAAATTCGATATATAATGAAATAATTCCCGGTTAAATGATACAATTAAAACAAATTCGTAATTCGTCATTCGTCTCCTGTATATATAATTGATAAGCATCATCTCCGACTGGTAATTTTGCAGCGGAATTGAACAGACCGTTATATTTCGAGAATACAGTCGTCAATTTTTTATACAGAAGAATTCATAAAATTTGAAGATTTAAGATCCTTTGAGGAATCGTTTTAGGAATGATCGCTACTTACTATTTCGCGGAGTCGTTCAACTGATACTCATTGCTCCTGCCAAAGCACTCCTGCACTCCATTATCGGACCACAGCCTCTTCATAGCCGCCAGCAGTTCTTCGCTAAAGGGTTCCGTGTCTTCCATTCTTTGTATTACGTCAAACACCATTTTTGCGTCCGTCTGCAAACACGCGAAACATGTAAATCCTCACACCACAAAAATCTCAAAGTTTACTTCGGCCCGGTCTTCGCCGAATGCATATTAATTCCGAGCTACAAATAATATCGTGACATTAAATAATCCAATCGCTCGGTGCATTCGCATAATATTCCCAATATCTAATCACTTAACGGGAATAATTAATCGAATTTTTTGCTGTGATATAATTTGCACAGGTGTCAATTTAATTTCTGGCGTAAATTCAATAACATTTGCATAATTATAATGCTACATAGCCGTAGGTTGAACCGTTCAGGGCACAATTATTTTATTACTTATTAATTCGTGCGCAGCACACATGTAAAGAGTTATAGATACCTATTGAGGAGAGATGATCAATAATTAATTATTCGTGCGATCTTGGGACACGCATCCGGCGCGGCGGGTCAGATCGCCTTATTACTTACACGATCGCGCTTTAGACGGCTAATCAACCAGGCAACACGTTATGATTCGCCGTTGAATGCTTCATTCATTAGATAACCGTCGGCACGTTAGTAAACCACATTCTGGATGTCATGTCATGCTTCACGAGTTAAAATGGTCGATACACAACATTTAAATAACATACGAGATGTATGCGACCGATACGCGACTGTTATACTCTGGAGACCGTTTTCCATAATTTTGCAGTTGACACTTCATTGAGATTAAACATGCGTGGATATATACCACGATTACGGACGAGCAGCATAAAGGTGTCGCGTTAATAAATACATCGGAAATAAAAAATTAAATCATCTACGATTTCTGCTCGTGCGACGATCTTTTTTCCGAACGGTCGGAAAAAATTCGCGAGGATAACTGAATAAAAAATTGAAAATGTATCTCTTTCAGCAAGTAAATACTATTGGCGTGATCGAACTGTGAAAGTATGAAGCGATTAAAACGAAACGATGCGTTCGATGAAACGCGCAGATGTATATGTTAAACGTAATAGCCGGAAATTACCCCCAAGTTATTTTGAAGTAAACTCTAAGATGCGCGTGTGGTATACACGACCATCGCCGCATTATAATTTCAGAATAGTTCGCGACGGGATCTCTCCCCGACAACGGACTCCTATTTTCTTAAAGCATTCGAACAGACGCAAATGAACATTACCTCTCGCTCGTTGGTTGAAAAGCTGATGCCGAGATTAGGCATTGCTCTGAGAATAGCGACTAGAGATTGTATCGTGTTACTGTATACGACGGGTCTGTACTGCTTGAAGTCTTCCGGCGTGAAGCCGCTCTCGTGGATAATTCTGAAAGCAGAATCGTACTCGCGTTAGCACGTCCGCGCGAGGGAGGCGAGACACCAGACACGCACGGGATGTCTCCTTTCCGTAAATATTAGGATAAGGGTGGTTGGTTTAAGACAACGTTTGCTTAAAAAATACTCGGAAAGGAGAGGAAAAAGGCCGCACACTTATAGGACAGGAGCAATTTTCTGAAAGAGAGGAATGCGTGTCGGAAAGCCGGGGCGGTTGGAGGAGAGAGAGAGAGTGTGTAACATCGATAAACCTGTATTTATTCGAGTATACGATTCGAACGGATATAGACGCGTGGATTATCCCACTTGATTTTAAGTGCCTCTCGCAAGAAGTCTGCAGTCGCGCGCTGTAATATACGCGTGTCACGTGCGCAACGGCTCGAATTAATATATGCCACGTAGTGCAACCCTGTCTAAACGCATATATGAATTGCGATGCGCGTTACATGTACTCCGTGACTTACATGAGCACCCATATACATATCGTAACAATGTTCGGAGTCAACACAGGTGAATTATAGAGTCGGCGGTGTGCTATGTATATACAAGTGAAAACACACGGTGTAGTGTTACGTGGAATAGATCTATGTCCGTACCAGCGGCTAAATATACTTTTCTATATATGTATAATCACTTGCGAAAATATTCTGGATGTGATTTTCGTAAGAAAAAAGAAGGGAAAAAAACACGTTAATTTGTATTCGTACATATTTATACGTACGAGAGAAACCGAAGGCTTTCAAAAGTTAATTAAACACTTGTGTTCTAGCACCAATTAACTTTTCTTTGTCGTATACGGCGACATCGTACATTTTACAGACACACGTTCGCGGAACTTTTAGTAACTTCAAACGCGCGTGACGTATCCTCGATTTTTATTTCGTAGCGTAACAAAAGAACCGAGAGCATATGCAATCCGGACGCTTTAATTAACGAATATTAATTGTAATTTGTGTGTGTGCAACAGCATTTCCTAATGTGATTCCCATCGTCCAATAAGCGCGACCGCCGTTACAATGTTTAACGGCACGTTAATCCCGACAAAGAATATTGCACTGTCCATTACGTTAATAAATGATACAGAAACAGAGTGTGGCGCGGCGTCCGCTGTTTCGAGAGTAACGATATTAACGAGAGCGCGGAGAGAGCCCGCTATGTGTATACGCATATATGCACGCATACGCCGCTAGATTTATGGCTGCTCGCACGCGAGAAGGAAAACGCGTAAGAGTGCGCGTGAAATCACGCTTCGCTCGTACTTCAGTCTCGAGTACCGCGACTGTTCGTTGCATTATGCGCATCCATAAATTATGCAGTCGGTGTACGGGAGATGCGGTTGTATGTCGTAAAGAATCGTTTCGAGAACATTACGAATTTATAGGTTTTTCCGTCACAACCACGTAACGTGATACGATTTAAAATAACTCTACACCCATCCCTCTTTAACCCTCTTTTTCCCCCTAATATAATATTAATAAAATTCCATCATAAAGATATATAATAATGTCCCTGAATCGTGGCCCACGGGAAATCTTCGGCGCTCTTATCCAATATTGGTTTCGTCCAATACCGGTTTTCAATAAGAAAAAAGAGAAGAAATCTAATTAACTTTGAAGCAAAGTGCAAAAATACTGGGAATCGGGAAGGAAATATCGCTATCGAAATACGAGGAGCATCCCTATTCGCGACTGACAGCTTCCCTTCCGTTCTCGGGAGAGCACGCACAGCGGTAACTTTGTTCGTGGGACCTCTTGAACAGGGCCCATTCATGGCGCAGGTCACAGGAAGAGAGAGACTCGCCCCACAGAGAGAATATGCTAATCTACACGACAGAGGAAGAGAGTGAGAGAGAGAGAGAGAGAGAGAGAGAGAGAGAGAGAGAGAGAGAGAGAGAGAGAGAGAGAGAGAGAGAGAGAGAGAGAGAGAAAACTCGGTGCTAACATCTCGAACGAGCGCGTATCACGGAACAGCTGCTGCCCTCGGATACGCGCGAGCGTATCGTAACATTGCCAGTATCGATCTCGCCGAGGCGAGGCGAGGCAACAGTTTGCCTCGAAATAATGCCGATGCACGGACGCGAAAAGATTAATCTATTATTCGCACACGCGAGAGACGAGCACGCGCTATTATCCAACTGCAGTTTCTGCTTGCTTTCAAGGTGCGCAATAATTCAGGCAATTGTGCATCTGCGCAAAGTGCGCAGCGTGAAGAGATCTTTCGGATATAAACGCGACATGAAATTTATTTAATTAAAAGATTAATGTCCTTTTGATAATTTACTTGTATAGAATATAATAGATACAATGAATGAATGTGTCAAATCTGTATGTGATAAAATTTTTCACGCGAATTTTTCTATCGGTAGTTTTGCACGATGTTGTTTTTTTTTTCTCAGCGTAGTTTTTTTATTATATTTTTCTTTTAATGAAATGCTTTAATTGCAAGAATTTGGTTGGATTAGAAAGATTTGGATTGTCGTCACGATTTAACGAGGTGGCAGAATTGCGAGCGAAAAATACCTACATTATAATGAAACATCTCAAACAATTTAATTCCCAAGCGAATAGGCATGCGTTATGATTCAAGTCATTTAACTTTTAGTAAGCAAACCGAAATGTACCTAATTAGAGGTCTGACTCACTTCCGACCGGTTATTAAGCCACATCGTTCAAATTTAAGCAGCTGCGTTCTTGGACAGAATAAACCTCTCGTAAAAAAAAAACAATCTACTAAATCGAGAATTCGATCGCTATTAACGCTAAGAATAGCAAAACTGAAGAGAACTGGGATTAAATTACTATTAATCACTATTAATAGTAATTTAACTATATTATTAATTACTATATTACCATTAAATTAACAATAGTAAAACATAAGAAAAGGAAATAAGGATACATATTTTTATTCCACATATATATTTTTATTATGTTTTTGAAAAATAAATAAAGATACATTTTTATGGTAAGTTAAAAGACGTAAAAATTCTAATTGTATACAAAAGATCATAAATTAAACAATGAAAAATATAGGCTCGCAGGACAGAATTCTTGAGAATTAAAGCAATCGCGAAGGTGAACTTTAAGATACAAAAATCTGGCAGTCCGTTCAAGAGTCCGTGCAGAAGAGAAACGTGGGAAAGTATTTCTCGTGATCAGCCTGCAGCTGACTGATGAGTGTCCACAAATTAGCATTTCCGCGACGTCACGAAACATCAAAGGACGCGAGCCTTACAGACGCCGCATTGTACCATTGTGTTCACGACCCGTTCTTGTCGCATTCTTCGTCTCATTTTCCAGTGGAAGAGCCGTTAAATTCTCGGATAACGAGTCGGTAACGCGAATTTCGCCTAATTACGCACGTACACGCACGACGAGCCGGGATGAATCATCTTCGTGTGACTGCCAGATATATATATATATATATCTGAGTTCATTTCCGTAATGTATGGAAAGTTGGGTGAAACCGGGTAGACGGGTCAAACCGGGTACCTTTGTTTCTTTGCGATAAGTATCGCTATCTGTAACCAACTCGTTAGTATTAATTGCAGATATGGGCGCGATCGTCATTTTTAGACGTACTGTGCTCATGTGAACACGATATTTATTTCTCAAGAGAAGCCCAAAGTTTTCAGGCCGACAGAAATCGAGTCGTCGTGGACTTTTTCTATACAGAGCATCTGTTTCGGTAACTACAGCATCGCAATCGCAATCTGTACGTATTAGAGAGTATATCGCACCAGTGTTGATCGACACTGTGTAAGCCGGAATGTACAGCCGTTTATCAGTTTCTTCGTGTTGGGGCACAAAACCGGGTACAATCCGGTGGGACAAAATCGGATACCCGTTTTTGCCTCAAACTCCATAACAAGGAAAAAAAATAGTCGTCTTTATTTTTTCTTACAATAAATCCCAATCTGTGCATGTCAGTTAGAGTTGATGAGGTCCACTCTGTGACATCTAGATATGAGACCCGGCCGTCGGCGTTTGCAATTTTCCATAGCTCGCTGATTCCTCTTTCCCAAAAAGAAAATAGGATTCAGAAGAGAGTCAATAGGAGAAGAGGAAAAACTGCCATCCTGACTTCGTCTCCTTACGAAAAGGAGTTGGAAATAGAGATTGCCATTCAGAAAAAGAAATCACTAAAAAAAAAAAAGCTTTCTGAGACCCATAAAGTTAAAAAAATAAGTTTAAAAAAAGCAGGAAGACAGCTCATCCTTAAAAGAGGAAAAAGATGGAGCTCGCATCTTTTGGAATGATTTATATTCAAAATCAACCGAGAGTTGGATACGATAATACATTGCATGCCAAGGGTGGGCCCATAAGTCCTGCAGCAATGTAGAGAAAGAAATATTTGTTTGCGATTTTCGTGTAAACCAAAATGAATAGAATACATTTGGTATTGTATTCGTTGATCAAAATAAATCCAGATTTTATAATTGCACAGTGTTTTACGTGCTTTTCAAATGGGTACCCGATTTTACCCTACAGAGTAAAAAAAAATTTTTGTTAAATTCAACACATTTCACATATCCCAAACGGTCCACTCAAATTTTTGTGTTAATTTAACACAATGTGAATATGTCAAATTCAATCCAAAAGTTCAAGGCAGACATAAATTGGAAGCGGTTGCATAATTAACTCGTACTTGTAATTAATTTAATTGATAATCGGGAACGGCCGGTGTGTGTTAGGGAATAAACAACACGTGTGGATGTAATCTCGTGCGCTACAATAATAGAATCCCCCTCCTTCGAAGCTGATAATTAGCGCATGTAGCACGAAGCTCTAAGACGATTATACTTACTTCATTTGTTTCACGATCGTACTCTTGCCGGACTCTCCTGCTCCTGAAAAGAAAAAAAAACAGAAGAGATTAATAGTTAATAATTGAAGAGCAATCAGTCTTTCACGATTGCATATCGCCGAATTACGTTGCAAAATGAACTCTGCGCGTTGGACAAAGGAAAGATAAGCCTCTTATTATCCGTTTAATTTCAGGCGGAATTTACTTATGGGACTCACAATTCCAGAATTATCTATTTTGTACGAAAATTAAAAAGTTGTGACAAAACTAAACTCTGTCCATTAAATTATCATCGAAGAGAAATCAGTTAAAAGTCTGTCAAAGAATACGTATTAAAATTCGATAGTCTCTGTAAGATAGGTTATCTCATATATTAACTTGTATATTGAATGAAAAAGAAGTGCTTTTTTAATTCATTAAATATTTTCCGAAAGAAAAACGATCTCTCGTGCACATAACTAAAATCGGATCGACGAACGCATTAGGACAGAGTCGCTATAGTTATCGCGAAATATGCCGCTTTATATAACCGGATACGTTGACGGAACTCGCTTTTCCTGCTTACCGCAAGCCTCCGCTCTCCCATTTTTTAAAAGCACTCTCGGCGTAAGTAGCCATCTATAATAGCTACTCAACGACTAGAGCCGTTTAGTACCAACACGTGAGATTTCGAGTAAGAGCAGAGCGCCCTGTAAACGGCGGCCAGGAAGAAAAGGAGTTCATCTCGAGACGCCGGACGATGATCCTCGTCCCGCTCTCGCCGAGGTAAAACACCGAATAGAGCTAAACGGGTTGCAAATCTGCATATCTATTAGAGCTCGCCGAGATAATCGTGCTTCGCCATCGTGACTCCTCCCCAAGCTTCTATTTTATTCCGGTAAAGCAGTCGGCTTTTAGTATCCGGTAAAATAGGCGCTACGTCCCGATGGAATGAGATGGAATAAACCTAAGCTCATCTCTATTTACTTTAGATAAGCCCGAGAGCTCTCCGCGGGGTAACTCCTATTAGATTCCGTGTTAACTTTCGTATATAACTCCAGTTAGATTCACCTGTGGCTACGCCACCTGGTAAACTTCCGCGAGCGCTTATTATTCATACGATGGTTTGTTATACCGTTTTAGTGTATGATTTAGAGCCAGATCGCGTTTACTATCGCGCCGCGGTAAGATTTGGCGCACCTGTCAGCTGCGTTTACCACCGCGTTGAGACTCTCTGTCGAAACCTCGGAACCGCTAGCGATCCGGTTTGTCTAACGAATCCGGTCCAGAAACGCATCACTTCCTGCAGCTGCGTTCTCGCGTTGCGTTTTCATTCACCTGTTCCATTCACGGAAGGCTCGCAGGTTGTGAGGGCGGCTTTATCCATCGCAAACGCGATAAATGTGCGGAGATAATTCAGATAAATTTAAGTGCTCACACACGGAGCGACGGGAAACGAGAAATTGTTTGCATTTCATTGACGCTATACATCAGTTTAGTGTGGAATCAACCGTGCGTAGGAATATTCATGAAAAATTCATGTAAGAGAAAATTTATGCCAGGCTTTATATAAACATAAATAATACAAAGGCAAGGAAATTCTATGAATTCGCATAAATATATCGAAATATATTTTATTCAGATTTAATATAAATTTTATTTATAAAATATCTCTCTCACGCGAGAAGAAAAGTTTTAATGAATTTCCATACGTCGGAGATCGATTGAATATTATTTTTACTCATTATCGGTTGTTAATAACGCTAATGATATATTTTAATCATTTACATAAATCTACTAAATTAAAAAAATATATGTGACTCTTTAATAAATGTGTGAGGCAAAGATATTTCTTTTCATACATTCTTTATTTTGGGTGATTTGGAAGAAATATTAAAAAATAAGAGGATATTTTATTCTCTCTCTCTCTCTTTTTTTTTATATATGTATATAAAACTTTGGTCTTTTTTATTATATCGTAAATCACAGCAAATTCTACGTAATTTTATATGTATATACATATGTTATAACGTTGTGTCGAAAAGTGAAATATTAATCGTAATGTAATTAAATATTGAATGCGTTTAGCACACGGAAAAACACTCCATCATTGTTATAATATACAGGCTGCAATAAATTGTATTTTATTACGCTGCCCTTCTATATAACATTTTGGTCGGATTCACGCGCAAACATATCGTGCCCTTTGCTATTTGACATCGGTACACGTAGTATGCGAGCGACCTGTTTTTAAAGTATGCTTAACTATGTTTGCAAAATTTTTCAAGACTCCCGAAGTAAACTGTCTATATAAATTGAGGTTCTTTTATAAGCCTTTAGTATACATATATGTATTCGTGATGTAACGCTTGTACAAAATAATTAAAAAATTGAGAAACGGTACCTATATATTTTTTTTTCTCTGTAAATTTTCATAATTAATTGCTGTGTTGAAATCTTAGGCTCAATTCAAGTATAGCGATATCGAGATATAAGAAAATTGTCCGGGATAAAGTTCCCCTATTTCTGTCGCGTTCCCAATATAAGTAGAAAAATTTCGACAACAATAATAGAATAATAGATTAGATAAATAACAGCAACAAAAATGTAAAATCTTCAAAAAGGTATTCGCATGCTTAAAAGCAGAGTTTTAGATTGGCATTTGTTCTCTTTTCGCATTTTTAACGCCCCGTCCACCGACACGCTGTACGCTGCGGCAAAGAAGGCATCTCAAGTCACCGACATTTAACGCCATAGACCCGCCCTACGTCGCTTTGAAATATACGCAACGTGCGTTTGTATTTCGCAGCCGAGGCACCATTAATCGGATGAAAATACTCGCGGCCAATTTGCGCGCGTATACATAGGCTTGCACGTTCCGCCGCGCCGGCGGAATGACGTCACTGGTTACACCAATAAACAGGACCCATATTTCGCTAGAAAACGTGTATGTTCCACGGTGCCCGCGTACGTCGCGTTTTGAGCTAACGCAGAATGCGATTTGTCGGACGCACGCGCGCGGTATGTCCTCGGGAGACAAACATCGTTAAAAATGGAGAAGCCTTCGGCGAATTAAACTCGTATAATTAAACGAGAAAATTTCATTTACCAAGTTAAGGTCAAAACAACTTTACTTCCATAGAATATTGGATACACAAGTTGCAATTACCGAGATATCGAATATTAAAAATTGCGAGGAAGGCCCGAAAATCGAGATCAACAATTTCCTCGGACACCGGGGGTATATCCCGTCGCGAGATGCGAGATGGAAAACGAGAAAAGGCGAGGGAGTAAATTTAAAACGTGCAATTAGTGACGCTGACAGATAAACGGAGATAATACGCCGCGGTGCATTTTATGCCACCCCCGCACTGATTTCGCCTCTAATTATAGCGCGAGGCCACGGCAAAGGATTTTTCATTAAGACTTCGGAATCGGAGGCGCAAGTAGCACGGTAATATCTATACAAAACGTAATTGAAATTTGACAGAAAGCAATTAAACGCTATAAGCGTTTGCCTAATTAATATCGATACGAAAACAACGCGACAAAATGGGTGCAGAATTTATCGACGCGTAATAATATATTCGTATAAACAGGCTACGATAATGAATGAACCTCAAGTCCTGTATAACTATATCTATTTACCTATGAGTACGTTTCGCAACGCTTCCTGCGCACGAGCTCGCCAGATATGATTCACCATGATGCATCATTATAGTAATCGGTCCTAATCTTATCTTATTCTATAATCTTAGGACGTGAATGGAACGAACGATTTGTCCCATTGACATTCTAATCTTTGAAATGCTTGTATGTACTATAGCTTCTGTAATTATTCACGATATTCTTTCTTAGGAACAAAAAAGCTAGCGTTATAAATACAGTAACTCCCGTACATCTGTGCCGACGACACATTTATAACGTATACATTTGCTCTCGAACTGTGTCCGAAACGCTTAAAAAAAAAAAATCATTAGGTGGGAAACCAGAAATAAATATGTCCCTGATGTGAGAGATGTGGCTCGACTGAACGAATGTATAAAATGCCGTTGGAAACCGCGTTCCCAAATTATCCCTCGTGTCGTCCGTGCGCTTCTAGCTTGAAAAAAATATATATCTGGCGATAGACTTTCCCCGTCGACTGAAAATTTCATGGCTCTCGTGTCCCGCAGCCCGAGGGACGTTGACACGTGGCAACAGTATGTGTCCTGGCAAATATCGGATCTCCCGACGTCAGGTCCCCCTTCTCCCCGACAGATAGCCCCGAATGCATACGGGGGGGGGGGTGCAGGAAAGAGAGAAAAAAGCCGGCTATCTGATTTATTTTTCCAGCTCTGTCTCCAGCGGATCGCGGCGCGTCGCCGCCGTCTATTTCGGTGGAAATATTTTTGGCGCGCGAGATTCAACGTTGCATATCATTTGCGTGTCCCCCGTCACATTTTTTTTTCTTTTTTTTTTTATCGAGAAGTTTTCTCTCTCGACCCAGCGCGCGATTGGCAAGCAAACGAGGAGGACGCCGCTGTCGCGCGCGTCATCTCGGCCGCGTCCCAAAGCGTTGACGTCACCGATGATGAAACGCCGACGTCAGATGATATCTGATGTCGACGCCGGCAATTATGCGCCTCGAAGCGTTCCGGCGTGCACTGAAAGAACTGACGTCGGATGAGCGATCGGGCATTACCCTTCCGCAATAAGGAGGAACAGGCTTGTTGCGCCGTTCTTCCGGCTTTACGTCGCGTCCAATTTCCTGCATGCCCGGTCGATTTAAAAAGCCGGCCGGCGCGGCGCGGCGCGGCGCTCCATTCGCGCGTCGAACGCGTGCGGGCGTCGAGACGAAATCGTCTTTAATCCTTTAAGCCGAGATAAACTTAGAAGAGAGCCTCAAATTATTATCTCGCGAAACTCTAAGTTAATTTCTCTGATTTAACTGGGCGGAAAATTTTGCTCTTTTCGGCAATGGATTTTCCGTCGGGGAACAACGCGAATCAGTTTCCGGATGTTGCGTCAAAGGTAATCGTGGAATTGCGATCTCGATGATTCTTGCACGCGAAACGAAGAACTTTGACATCATAATTGGCCTGATTTGGCACGCGTTTAAAAAAGTTAAGTATAGATCAATAAAGAAGAGAGAAAGAGAGAGAGAGAGAGAAAAAAAAAAAGCGTATACAAGGCACAACTCCTCACCAATCATAGATCTATAGCTCATGAAATATCTAACGCGATGGTATACTTCGCGGTGTCGTCGATATAATCGCGGTCGGTCGCCGAGTTGCGTGCACTATTTCTGACGGATAATGTCCCGACAATATTTATGCGGTTTGACGAAGTTATTTTCTTCCCGTGTTTCAGAACTCTCAGAGCTAAAGTCTGCGCGCAGTTCCTTTCAACTACTACTACGTTTATAGTTACGTTTCGTTGTTTTTCCACGTCGATTCCTTCTGATTTGAGCGATATCGGACTTTAGGCGAGCAACGTGACAATCAAGATAAGTGACACTTTAATAAATTTGCAACGGACGCATAATCGATATATTATAATTGTTACATTTCTTTCGCTCGTTACATTTTGTATCTCAATATAACTCGCAACAGGGGTGTTTTACATCCTCTCTCGTATAGTTATTGTTCCGATATCGGTATTCACACGGCACTCATGTTGAATATACAAGTCACCAGATCCAAATCAAATAGCTGGCTACTTGTTTATCTCTTCTGCCTGACCTGTTTCCGCGAAATGAGCGATAGAACGTTATTTTTACAGTGACTTAAATTTAATTTAAATGATAAAGCTCTGCAAAAAAAGACTATTTGATAAAATATTGGAAAATTCATAATTATTCAATTGTTCAACATAAATGGTAATTTAATAGATCCCTAAAGGATTATATAAATCGACTCAGAGATTAATAAAGCATCTAATTTTACGATTGAATTATGCGTGTCCTACGCTGAGTAAAATTGTGAGCAAGCATTTTGGCTGCCAGCTGTCTTTTTTTAATTTTTCAAGCTCCAAAATAGCAGATGGGGGGGTCTGCTGGTTCCATCCACCTACGATTTCTCGTTATAACATTTTAACGAGCATACATATCGCTCGTATACGGTTTTATTTCCGGCCGAACGCATGTGTATTTCGGAATCGAGAACGAGTAAAGAGAGTAAAACGACGTACCGAGCAGCAGGAGCTTGATGTCCTTGGCCGCCTGGATGCCATCCTCCTTGAGATTCTTCTCGATCTGCTTGCTGCGAGCCAGAGCGGCTCGCTCTTCCGCGGACATGGCACAGCCCATCTTGCTACACGTTGCCTTTACAAATGCCACCCTCGCGCACTTGCTCTCTCACCAGCGGCTGCTAAACGGCGCGGCCAGGTAACGGCCTCCCGGCGCAACTTCTTCTCCTCCAGCACCACCACCTCCCTCTTCTCTCCTTCGCCTCGTTAATCCCGTCCTCCTCGTCGCACTTTGCACTTCCCGCGGCCGCGGCCGTCGCCGTCGTCACCGCAACGACCGATACCACCACCGTCACCACAACCACCGTAAACACTTTCGCCACCGATACCACTGACACCACTACCGTCACCGGCACTACCTCCTTCACCGGCTTCACCGTCTCCTCCGCCGACGCCGCCGCCGCCGCCGCCTCCTCCTCCTCCTCCTCCTCCGCCACCACCACCGCCGTCCTCCTCCTCGTCCTCGTCTTCGTCGTCTTCGTCTTCGTCGTCACCGATGGCAACCTTACTGACGGCAACCGGCACCGAGTGGTCCCCTAACTACCTGGGCGACCGCAGCCACCCGTACGCGACCCCAACCACCGCCACACTTGCGCCGATTTAGCCGCGCGATTCAGCTACGCCTGCAAGCAGAAAGGGAGTAATCAGATAAATCTTTTTCAATGTTCATATCGGAAAGACGTTATATATATTGCCAGTCAGGTCGATTTAAATTACTTTAATTGTTAAACTAACGAAGTTAAAATTATATTATTTTTGTTGTTAAAATAATAAATTTCGACACACAATAGTTAAAAATAACCAAATGTTATTTAACTCAAGGTATTGGTTTAAATTTTATTCTTTGTATTTAACAGTGTACGGCATGAATTGATGGACGCATAATAGATTTTTAAGAAATTTTACACTTTGACGTTAAAAAAAAATTATTCCAAGTCTCAGATATATATATCTCGCGGACATATTCTCAATATAAAACCAAACTAAATTAGAAAAATAATAGTTGATTCTGTATCGCGTGTTGTTACATGCGCGATTCATTAACGATTAGAATAATTGATTACGTGTAACCGAGTCTTCGGATTAGATCGCCGATATCGGCGCATTGTTCAACCAATTTTTGTCTCAACTATATACAAACGTATGTTTACGCCGAGAAATACGAGAAAGAAACAGACAACACTCGTTTTCGCTTTTCCAGCCAAGTGTACGATCACGGCTTGGCAGATCGCCCGTGTTTGATACGTTGAAAGGTTCTCGACCACGCGTCGCTGATAACGTCGTTGTTCGTCGTATCTCGTTATTGTTCCTCGGCGCGAGCCGGGTAATAATTTTATTAGGCTGGCGTATCTCGTAACCGCACTCGATGTGATTTAAGACCTTGTCACCGAGCGCGTGAATCCGATCTAATGTCATTAGCCATATAGTAAATGAGAGATCGAGTTTCACAATAATGAAAGAGAAAATAACAAATCAAAATAGACCAAACTCGCCTCGCAACCCCTCTTTCATCAATATTATTTTTATATTGTTAAAAAAAGACGTGTTTTTTGTAGTCGACCCAGGCACATAAAGAAAAAGGGCCTAAAAGTATATTACATACTTGAATTCCGAAAAAAAAAGATATATTCCTGTAAAAGGATTCCTATAAAGAGAATTCTTTAAGAAATACTATTATATAATTTTATTCTGCTTGTAAATAACTAGTAGAATAATTCTCGGTTGGTTAGACGTGATAGTGGAATAGGTTCACGTTCAGTCAGCCTAAGTTTTAACGCAACTCGCAGAGGAATGTCGTTGCGTAGAAAGACGACGAATTATAACGAAACAGAAATGAAATTGTGGGGCCTTGACGAGCTATTTCAGAAAACTCAATCCAAGTTTCCTTCCCCAGTTTCCGAGAACAAACCTGACTTAACCGTCGAGTGGAAAGAGCGAAAAGCAAAACGCTAAATTAGATTCTCGATTTAATTGCAATTAGATTCGGACAGCGATCGCTCGGCAATTTAATAAAGATGATTGTAATTTTCACGCATCAAAACAAAATGTGTTGAAATCTGAAAATCTTATAAAACGCTAACAACGCTATTAACAATAAATTAAATCGTAAATTTCTCTTATAGCAAAATAAAAATAAAATTTATCAACTTCTACAACGTGAATATTTCAAGTAAAGTGACGTCGAAAACATTAAAATACCGAATGTGTAGAAATTAACAAATTCAAATTGCAACAGAATTGCAACAAAATTGCAACGCTGCGTTAAAAAAAAAACATTTGAAAAATTACACGATCAAAGAAATTATTTCATCGCCCTCGGAATCTGGGTGTATAAACTCAATAAGATATCGATACCTTTGTTCCGCTTTCGGAACGAGGGTATCAAACGCGGTTTGCCTTAAAAGTATCATGTCTCCGCAAACAATTTTAATAACAACGCCGTTAGCTTTTCGCCGGCTCTCACTGGGGCGCACGGTGTGTGTACACCACCGCGAAATCGAAGCTCATCGAGATCGTTCCGGTTGCGCGACAGCTGAATTTTTAACTAGCGGGAAAACCCAGCCGCGCGCGCGAAGCCGCCGGGGGAACGTCCATGGTTTATTCGTTTGTCGGATTGCACGTACATCTTCGCCAAGCACGGCATTACGTGGAAACACACCGGCGTACGATCAATAAAATGCAACGACCTGATATAATGGAAGCGATACGCGTCGCGCTTCATAAAATACCATCGCCGGCATGGTAAGGCTAAAATACGTTAAGCAGACGCGTGACTCGCGGAAAAAAAAATTAAGTCGGACGGGAGCCGGCGAATCCTAAGGATCTTCGATTCGTCGAGTTCCTCGCGATTTCGTCATCCCCGGCCTTTTATTTTCGTCCACCCCTCTTGCCTTTTAAGTTGATAATTTATGTAACGCGCGAAAAGGATCTCTCGCGCGGTATAACGTGAACTTCCAACATCAGCCAAAAAATTCTGTTCTTATACTTATTACGAATATATTTTATTCTATTCTGAACGATTAGATCGTTATTTAAAGTTACTCAACCCGAAACACAGCGAAACGCAGAATATTTCATTTCGTAACGTAGACCTTTTTATCGCCCGCGCAACCTCGAATGGTTCTTTCGCGTTCAGTAGCGCGCAGTAGTTTTAATGCGGCAGGAAAGAAAGGGCGCGGAGTCCTCGAGCAAATGCACAAGTGGCTCTTAATTGCAAACTTCTTTTTTTCCGCGTTTCTTTTCACGTAATTTCGGAATAATTAAATAGCGCTCTTGCCATCGCAATATCTATTTTGAAAACGCTGTGAGACGAACCTTTTAATTCAATTCTATATATTGCGGTGAAAAATCTGACTTAATTCATTACTTATGTTACAGAAATATAACTATTTATCGTGTTTAATGTTACAAGAGAGAGAAAGAGAGAGAATATAGTTATTTCTATTTATAGTCATTTAGTGTCACAAACGATTGAAATTAGATCCCCGACAACTGACTGACAACATCGATTAATCACCGGGAGATAAAAGCGGCATAATATCACATTTATTATAAATTTCGAAAATGTGCCGGTAAGGATCTTTTTTCCGACAATTTAGCCATGATTATTTCCCGTATTCGAACGATTTAACGCAACAGCGATATACGGCGCGAAACTTTCTATCGATTATGATCACGCGATGATATTTCAGATTGCATCCGAAACCTAAAACCGCATTAAAAAAATGCAAACAGACGCTTCATCTCCCATATACGTAAGGCGAAGGGGAAATTAAAATACGTTCCGCGAGAATCGCCGTTGCGTTTAATCGAGAGAGAGAAATCGCGTATTTCCTTTTTACGTCCCGGGAACTGGAAACATCCCTCCTCCGTGACTCGGACGAAAACACGTTGACCCACGTGTATCGCGTATATTGCACAATTTTATCGCGTATCGTGAGCGACGTATCGCGCTATACTCGCCAATATATACGTTCCGCGCAGCGCGCTGGGGAGCTTGAAATCATAAAATGAAATTGTTCGGTCGTTTATATCTCGTTACACGCTCTTTCCATCGATATATTTTTCGTATACGGAGAGAACACGCGATATAGCTAACGCACGAACAAAATGTAAGCAAACGTAAGCCATTGCAAGGCCTTAAAAGTTTTTAAAGCGCCAAGTACCTCGAAGAAACCGTAATTACTTTCTTCACTGATCTTGAAAAAAGACTCGGTATCCCCCTCGAGAGAAAAGACAGATCGCCATTCTTTCTAGTACTGTCCCCTTTAAGGTGCGAATACCAAATAAACCAGATTAAATAATTTTCAATCCTTTTTTATTAAGTCACCATTGAACACCATTCTATATAAAACTGAACGAATCTTTTCGAAAAGGCATCGATGCGATCGTATAATTTGAATTGCTGTTACATACATTTACTGTCCCGAACAATTATCGTTCGGACAAGAACAAGGGGAAGTAATTAAACAACGATAAAGTGCCCGCGTACGACTCGCGCTCGGTTGATCCGCCAACCGCCACCCTTTATCGAACTCTTATCGCGAGACGAGTAGGTACGTTTCGCACTGAAGCACCCTTTCCTTTTTTTTTCCACCCCCTAGCAGTTAACGGGGTGAATCGAGCGCGTCAGTATGTGCAGCGGTCGCGCGTACTCCGAAAGAACCCCCGCCCTCTCTCTCTCTCTCTCTCTTTCTCTCTCTCCGCCTCTCGGCCCCTCTTCTCTCTCCCTCTCACGGAGCAGCTCTCGCCAGGGGTAGCTCTCGACGGTGTCACCGCGAGCGCACGCACAAACGGGCGCTCTCCCCGGCGAGATCCGTCGATACGAATCGAAACCGCGTTACGTGTTACGCACCTCCTTACGCGTATCCTGGACTGACGTCGGGATTCTCTCGCCGTCTCTCTCTGTCTTTTTGTCTTCTCTGTACCACCGACACCCTCTTTTTCTGTTTCTCTCTCTCTCTCTCTCTCTCTCTCCCCCGTTCTTCCCGGAGTAGTTTTTCACTTGGTTCGGGCTATTTGATCGATATTCCGGGAGAACGGCTCCCAGCAGGAGCACGGTCGGCGGTCCCGTTCCCGCTCGGCCCGACCGGGATCCGGGAGGAGGAGCGGCTTAGGCGAGGCTCGCGAGCCGCGCGCGAGAGAGAGAGAGAGGAACTCTCGTCGACCCGGCAGCGACGACGACGACGACGGCGACGACGATGATGACGCTGGCGGCGAGCACTCGCGGCGCGAGCGAGCGAGGCGTGCGTATGCGCGAGCGACAGATACGGCTCGTTATCGCGTCGTCTCTCGCTCTCCGTCGGCGACCGCTCTCCCTCCGGCCTCTGACGGCGGCTCTCCGTCTACGTCTCTACGCGTCCGTCCGCGTTTCGCGTCCTCCCGTTCGTTCTTGTCAGACGAGGGGCGCCGATTCCGACCGAGCGCGTCGGCTCCGCGGCACCTCGGCGCGCCGGGTGTCTCGGTTGCTCGCGACCGAATGACGTCGACGTCGATAACGACGGCGACGACGTCGGCGGCTGCCGGCCGGGCTACAGTCTCCGCCGAGGATGCGACCCGCGTGAAAACTCGCGCGACCCCCGCGACTCCGTCGTCCGTCACCTTTTTCCGTGTGAAAAAAAAAAACGGTGGAACGCTCGAGTAGGGGAGAACACAGGGCCGCTCCGCGCCCTTGGTTCGCTCTCCCGGAGTCCGAGTGCGTAACGACCGTGGGGAGGAGGGGGGCTCGCTCGCTCGCGCGTTATCCCGGAATCTCGGATGGGGGATTGAAACCCGCGGGATCCCCGGCAGCTGCGTGCTCCGCGAAAGTCGCACTTGTCTTGACAGCGGCGACGAGCTGGACGCGTACTGGCGGCGCGGCGGAGGTACGAGCGTCGATCGGGGCGACCTCTCGCCCCACCCGACTCCGTCGCCGCCGCCGCCGCCGCCGCCGCCGCCGCCACCGCCGCCTCCACCGCCTCCACCGCCGCCGCCGCCGCCGCTACCGCCACCGCCGCCACGGCGCGCCACGCCGCGGCGGAGGGGACGTCGATCGATCCCGGGACCAGCCGGCCCCCGACGCGACGAGACGAGAAGCGTCGAGAGACGACCGGCGATCGCTCGACCCCTGACCTCGGTCTCGAAAACCTCGTCCTGGCGACATCTAATGGCACACGGCACGCGGCGTCGCGACGCTGCTCCCCCCCTTCCCCCAGCTCGAGGGGTAGCTCGGGGCGCATTACGTGTTTTCGCCGCTACGCTTTGTGCTTTCATTCATTTTTATTAGATTGGCGTGAAAACGTTTCAGTTTTTATTGAAATAAAATTATCACAATTATTATATATCGGCTTCGATATACCCTTTATTTTATCTGGGTGGAAAGTTCTTTTCGTTCCCTTTTTTCAGAAAACTCGAATTTTAACTCCATTGATTTGGTTAAAATTGTTAAATTAACATATCGAGTAGGAGCAGTAACGATCGACCTATGAGAATAATTGAAAATAACTTAAATTGGGTTACACTGTTAATTATTAAAGAATTGAATTAAATAACATTTTGTTACTTTCAACAAATGCTATGCGTGTGTCTAAATTTATTATTTTAATTACACAAAACAATATTATTTTAACTCCATTGCATTGATTTACTGTTAGTTAAATTAACATTGTTTCAGATAAATTAATTTAACGACACATTGAGTAGCAGTATTGGCGACCTACTGGAACGGTTAAAATTAAAAATGACTCCAATTGAATATGTAATTTGACACTGCGAATTCAACAGCGTACAGAAAACAGATTGACACGAATCAATTAATTGAATCCAAAAGGTCTCGAACGTCGAGAGAGGAAATGTCACGCGGAAAAAATTATTGAGATACATCTTTTCGCGCAAGACACTCAAAAATTTATACTCCTCGTGATACACGATCAATTTTTTTATTGCTGATAACTCGACAAAAATGTTTTACAAAATTGCCCCTACAAAGATAAAGAAATATATATAGTCAGACTTACCTTAACACATTATAACTTACGCGCCGCGACGACGATCGATCGTCGCCGCGTCGCCTTTGAATTTCACATATCGCGACATTAGAGTGTACCGAAGTAATATTATAACAATATCCTAAGATCATCTCAACCCGAATGACGCACGCAATGATTTACGCAGCTCGCACAAGTAAGGGATATACAGCTTGCTTTATTACAGGATAATCCGTTAACGACTCTATAAACGTATAATCGCTGGGTAGCGCGCGAATGGTATTTGTATTTCAATAATCGCGCAAAATCGTACAATGCTATACCTTACGCGATAAAAATCGTGCGACATTTGGCGGATTTCCGTCCTCGATCTCTAATAAATCGATTTGTTTTTCGTTTTTTTTTTTTCATTTACCTTCATCGCACGTCGCTCGAAGTAGGGGAGACCAAACGCGATTAAAATTTCACTCGGCTCGATCCACCGAGCGCGGCCAGCTTGATCCGCGATTATTTGCATTATCTCATTTAAGCGAGACAGATATAATGGATTTGGCAATTAAAGCCCTCCGGGACAGAGAGTGGACCGTGGAAAAATCGCCGAATCGGGCCTCGTCTCTACGCTCGAGCCACGTCAAAATCCACGTCTCGTCGAAATAACACCCCGACTTCGATCCCCGCGTTTAAATAAGGGACGCCTCCGTACGTCGCTCCGTCAAGCCGCTCGCGCTCGCGTGTGCTTTACTTATTCACACCGTACGGTTACTCGGCGTGTTGCGCACTCGGGTCTCTGAAATGTCAGAAGCACAGCCTGTGTGCCGCCGTAATCGAAATCGAAAGCTCATAAGGGTAGCCGAGGGTAGGTGGGCACCCCCCCTCCCCTCCCCGGTGCCACGAAGCCGCCGCGATTCGAGAGGCCGGGGGATTCGCTCTCGAGAGCCACGCGAAACAAAAAAACGATACGATACCGCTATGTTTAATCAGCAAGACAGAAAAAAAGAGGGAAAAAACGAAGAGACGCGCACAGCGCACAGCAGCCTCGATCGTCGTTATGCTATTATTTTCCGGAATATCGCACGTCGCTCTTATCGTCTATACGCGCCGCGGGAAGTTCTCGCTCCCCTCCTCTCTCGTTCCCTTCTCCTCCTCGCTATTACATAATATATTGCTAAAAAACACGGTTGACAGGATGAACTTTCGATTTGGTTTTATTCGTGGATACAGAGTGTTTCGCCGGCGCGCGCGCGCAGACCCGCTCCCCGAATCACCCTGCACATCAGCTCCTAAACAGCGGAGAACTTATAGCGACGACAAAAATGTTTGAAATATTTCTTTTTGTTCCCCCCTCCCCCCCCCCGCATATGTTTTATTCTACAAACATGTTGTAACATGTTCACGATGTTCTCGTTTACACACGCAGCTTCATTTGATACAACTACGTCGTACACGTATAAAAATAACGTTTTCTATTGTTAAAATACGTTTTCAACATACTCAGAGTTTAGAAATAACTAATTCGATGGCCGTCGCCACTGCGATTTTCCCCCGAAAACTGGATCCAAGATATATACTTCGTACTCTCGTACATGAGAACTACAATTACATTGTCATATATATATAAAAAAAGAGCGTAGTATAGATATATATTTAATATTTATATATGTATATATATATATATATATATATATATATATATATATATATTTACTGTGTACATATACGCACACGCACGTGCGCACGTACATACGCACATAAATGAGTATCGTCAAGCTTGTGGGACTCTTTTATGCGACGCGAAACAAAGTATTGCGAATTTACAACACATTCCGTGCTTAAAGTCAATTAATTGAACAGCATTTAACTCGTATCCGGGCAAGCTAAAAATATGTCTCCTAACTTCGTAAGTTTATACGTGTAGTCTTTGATTATATAAAGATAAATATATCTTATATACGTGTATATATATATAGATTTTTTTTTACGAGACTCTTAGAGAAAAAATATACGTTTACCCGTTTGCCTTTAAAAAATGGACCTCCCGGATAAGGGTTAATCGATGAGAATGAATTTTCGTCGCGACATTTCATCTTCGTCGTGCGGAAGTCTGGAGAACAGAGCTGGGATTGCCGCCGACGTTATCCCTTTTGGGGAGGGGGTGGGAGTATACGCGCGCGTGCGTGTGCGATCGCGTTTCAAGTGCGAACAGTCTCCCTTCGAAAGTTAAAGATAAAAGCGAGAAAGTGTTTGCCGATTCCCTCTATTTAAAACGTCACCGCTGTCGTACAACGCTAGCTAAACAACATCTTGTGCAGGAGTCGCTTGAGTGAGAGAAGACCTCGAGGAAGTCCGTCGAGTGAACATTTACTACCTTTCGACGCGAACGACGTGATTGGTGCATACCCTATACGCACGCATATGCATTTTATCCCTCTCGTTACGGACAAGAGGGAAACATCATCCCCCTCTGCGCTTCATCGCGGACGTGCGTGATACAAGAATACCGACACGATACCAACAACCAGCCCTTTTCTTGGCGCGCCAGGCTGACGATCTTCGGAGGAGAAACGGAAAAGCGGCGTGACACCGTATGCGTGTCGAACGTAGAACGTATTACGCAGGTAAACGCACGTGTTTGCTTGCGTGAGCGTTAATCAAGCGAGAACGAAAATAAAGTTACGTTAAATAGGCACATATATGTATGTATATACGTATATTACATTATGTATCATTTATTACCTAAAATATATGCACTTTGAAAATATCGTCGAAAGACTTAGAGAAGGCAGGCAAGGGGCAAAACGACGTTCGGGAGCCAACGATTGGATATGGGTGCGCAAACGAAAGTGTCCAGGGACAAGGACGCCGGCGATCCTACTGAGCAGGTCTCTCGATGAATAATCCGATACAAGAATGAGCAGGTTTTTATCGTCAAATGTATCGCCGGTCGCGTAACAAAAACGAATGCTCTAAACAGATCACGAAACAACAATGACGATCAGTCCCGAAAATCAATTTCTACCGGCTTGTACAATAGATCGTTTTTTTTTTTGTTTTTGGTGAATTTACACGAAGATCCTGACTGGATAATCGCGATAACAACAACATGTGCGACGTGAAACAAAATGACTTATAAACCATCTTGGCCAAATCATTGCTGTATTCGCACATATTCATATTATAGCTCTATCTATAGTACATAAAACAATAGCACTAAAAATCATTTTAATATTCGAGTAATTCTATTTTAATTAATATAGTATATGTAGTAAATTATTGTATTTAAACGCACGCTTACGCCTAGCTGCATACGATTTTTCTTATTTGTGTGATTTCTTCTTTTTTTTCTTCTTTAATAATATATATAATATAATAATATACTATGTCGCATATAAAAAACAATTACTTAATATAGAGTACAAGATCGTTTCTTAGTTAAGTTTACAGATTTTTTTGTTTTTCGCAACTATTTATATAAACGTAAGACGTCATCCATCTCTAAAATGAACATGCTTCCGCCGCTCCCAGAGTAATTACGAAAATCAAGATATACAAAGAGTATAATCTTCGCGCCGATTCGTCAAATTAATATCAAGGAAGAAAGTATTTTCTATCGTTAGGATGCGTTAAGCGAAAAATTAAATAGAATCGTTAAAACTGCGGAAGATTAGTTCGGCTCGTGCGGTGAATTTCTTTCCGTTTTCCTTTTATCGAAGCGAACAGAGCGCAAGGTATAACATTTATTACTCCTCCCCTCCTAGCCATCAGCGAATTTCGACTACATCTAGTCAGATTTGGATGTTTGATTGATTTTTTTCCGTTATTAAATACGCCTGGACACAGCTCGCGTTTTAAATGCAAATGAATTTGATTACACGTTACCCTCCGGGTGTGCCGCGCGATACGCGGGAATCTCGGCTGCATGACGATACGAACGACAGCATCACAGAAGCGTCACTTTCGCATGAAACGACCTCCACCTCCGTTCGTCACCAACAACAACGGTTATTCTCTCTCCTATTGCGCCGTGGAATCGTCATATTGCACAATTGCTTGCGGCTATTAACTAACGATACGCGAATTATCGCGCTTATCAACGAGACACCGCGTACATCCAGGTAACGCGCTAGCCGCGATAAACATCCGAGTGGATCGTAAAACGAAGTATTGGCGTCGGTTAAAAAAAAACAAAAGAAAGTAAAAAGAAGAGAAAAAAAGTAAAGGGATACAGAAAATCATATAAATAGTCACAACAATGTCAAAAACGTGACACGGTCGATCACGATACGATGTGCGGTCGACCACCGGGAACGGGGGATCAGCATCGTCAACTGCCGCTTCTCGTTCTTGGTCGGCGTAGTAGTTATCCAAAGTGACCGTCCATCCGATTTAAGCTAAAAATTCATGAGGTGTCATTTTGGCTGGCAGGTCTGAGCGTTCACCTTGTATGTTCGTGTCAGTGGTGTGAGATCGAGCCAAGGCACCGACGAATCCGGCTGCTCTAGCTGAAGAGGCACGCGACATCGCGATGTTGCTGCGTTAACAGAACAATCTGCTCCACGTTCCGCCTCTGCATCCTACAAGATTCCTTCTCTCAGTGTTTTTTGCGACCGAGAAGATTCACATGCATATCAGAGACATACGGAAAGACATGGTAAGTGCTATAATAACTGATGGAATCGCCGCGCTTGATACCGAAACAATTTTCGAACTGTAGTGCACAGAGCACTTCCTACCTTAATCTTTCTTTGTATGGAATTTCCATATCTAGATAAGAAGGAAAATGCGCGTTATTTACCTAGAAGAGAGTTCACTCCTTAAACATTTTATTCTACAGAAGAAAGATTTATGTCACTTTTTAAATATTTTATTTTATAAATTTATTTCGAGATTTTTCACGACATATTGTTCTGTAATCAAACTAAATCTCAATAATACGGGAATTATAAAACTCGCGTTACCTCTCCTCTTCTTTAGATCGACCGGCTCTTATCGTCAATCATTCGTACATGCCTCATTCTCGGCGGAGACAGATATGCGAGCGTACTTTTTCGATAAATCAATCCACCCGTGATTTCGCGATCTTGTTCGCGCGAATGCAAACGAATATTACTCACCATACTCGCACTGGTAGAAGAGGCGGACGTGGCAGCAGAGGTAGGCACCGTCAATATTGGATAATATTATCTACTACTGCAAATCCGCAGGCCCCTAGGCCATTAGCCGACATCAAGCGAACGAGCTCCCTAGCATGGGATGCTGCGACTTCCAACGGCGGCCGACGGGATAAGTTACTAGACTCTGTTAATCATAATAATCGCAACGTTAGATTGACAATCATTGTCAATTACATTGACAATCCAAATTCTGATTGAATCCTCGAGAATTGCCGTAATTGCTCGAACTCGATTGCTCGTAGTTGAGTGAATTTAAAAAGATACAAATAAATAATAAGATAATAAAATAAAATCATTAATTAATGATAACAAATTTAAAAGTAATTTCATTTCATTTCTTCTTGCAGAGCAATTTGGTCCACAGACATCAAACATATCGTCTTTTTTTTTTCACGTCATTGCGAAAACATGCTTGTTCTCTTACCAAGAATAGCAGAATTCAGTCTGGCGCAGACCGTTTCTCTTTCTTGAGGATTCAGTTGCCAGCCAACTGGCGAATTCCACGGATTGGAGTACGCTAACAAACTGAAAGCGTCCTGCAGCATCTTCTTATTGCTCTCGTTCTTTCCGTACTGCTGTCTCAGATGCACCGACTGCGAGTACAACTGTTTGCCGAATTCCAACATTTTCTCGATCGCCTGCTTGTTACCTCCGCACAATTGCTTCTTGTTGCTTTTGTTACATGTCACAGTCACATCGGCGATGTTACTGCTCTGCTGCTGACTCTGATTGGCACTGTTGTCGATTTCTGCAAATATTTGTCTATTCTAAGAACTACGTTCTATTCGATAAATGTAAACTGACAGTAGACAAACGGGCCATTTATTAGACAATTTATAAAGGACCTTAAACTTATTACGCGCATCTATTCAACGACGCGACGTTAAATCTATAAATTTATTTAACTATCTCACTCGTTATTTTCGTTCATCTACTGTCTAATTCGTAAGACATTGATTTAATTTTATCTAGTTTTATCTAGAAGATAATCTATTCTCAAACTATTGGTGATATCAACTATATTGAGATCTCACCCATATCTACATCTTCCCCATTTTGACACTTGTACCCATTCGAGTCCAGATTACCATTCTGATACCCGTTACTGTTCTTGATACCGTTCACGCCGGTGACGCTGCTTTCCTCCATTTCTACGTCATCTTCTATCTGACCGTTGACGAACTGTGGGCTGGTGCCGTTTATCGTATTATTGATATTCATCTCTTCCACGGTACCGGTCGGGTTTGCGGACTTCACGTACGCTTTGGTCGATTGTATCACACTGGTCTGATTGGGGTTGCCGTTCTGACAGACCTCCGAGTCGCTGCCGTTCACCATTTCCACGAATTGGCGACACTTGAGCGCGAACAGCAGGTCCGGATCCCGGTCGAGAAGACCAGGGTATAACCGATTTGTCGTGTCTATCGCTTCACCGATACGACCAGACAATATCAACTTTATAACCCCTGTAAATCATTGTCGAATCACAGTGTAAAAATGCAAGCTTAATAATCGACAAGCGGGGAGTCATCATTCTTCCTCAAATTTCTAAGTGCGGTAAATACTTGTATCATATATTTGTAACTTCTTCACATTTATCTATTATTCTCTCTTGGTGTTTCAGCTGCTTTCGGAAGAGTGACAACCCCGACGAATGGGCGACGACGAGCAAATACCTACTCTGTCGATTTTTGATCGAGTTGTAATCCTCCTCGAACACCTGACCCGTGCTGCTGGCGAATGCCTCGGCGCTGTCGAGATACCCATGATGGACGAGATACGTACACACCATTCTGTCGAATTCGTACATAGCTTCGTTAACTCTCGAGAGATACCGCGAACATTGGTCCGTGGCGATTTTTTTCCCCGCTAACTTCCTCGATTTATCCGCGCAAGCGTTTGGGAAGAACTCTCGCAAATCAAGGAGGATCTTAACGGACAACAATGACAAACGAAGGAGGAGCAAAAGCAACCACGAAGGGAGTGGAATCACGCACCCGGTCCCCGTCTCGCTTTCTGGTCGTATATGTACCTGTGAAGAATCGCCTGCCACTGCCCCTGGCCGTGGTCTGGCGTGGGATAGTTTATGATCTGTAATCTCGTTCGTACGCGCAGTTCGTTGATCATGTCCCCGATGTCGAAGACAAACGGCAACTGTCCGAAGTTCGCGTCCACCACCTCGCCTGGAGTCTGCAGACCGACCGTCGGAAAGAGATTGGGCTGCGAAAGCGAATTTTAGGTAGAATTTCGCTCCATCATATCTAATACACGAATGATACACGAATCGGTAATATACATCAATTTCCGCCACTTTATCAATATCAGGAAAATTCTAAAATCTATACTTTTTACTACAAAATGATTTGAGACCTGTATTTGTGAAGTCTGTCAAATATCTTGATAATTAATATACAAATAAGTTCTCGTGCGCGAAGAAAAGATATGAAAAAAGAAGGAAACAGAGGGAAGAAATTAATGTATAATATGTATAACTGAAATTTATGAAAGAACGAAAGGTGCGGAGAGAAAGAGAGAAATTGCCTATGTTCTCATGGGGTTTAGGACATTTGATCCCTTTTTCTCCGTTATTTACCCGCGACTGTTCCTTTCGGAACAAAGCACTATTTTTTTTTCTCCCGTTTATATTATTGATGCGGTGAATAGCTTACAGGAAGGTCGGTGAAGGCGATGCCCAAGTGATGGCCATTCTTCGTGTAGAAGGCGGTGTTGTCAACGAGATTTACACCGCAGCCGATCACGTCGCCGGTGGTGAAGGTCGGGCCGTAAGGTTGCCCGGTGCCACTTGAGCAGAAACTGTGGCCGTCGTCGCCGTGGTAACCGTATGAATGCTTGTCCCAACCGGGAAGTCTATTTACGTTGACGCCTGAGGCCGAGAGGCCGATGCCCATGTAACCGTCGCGTCCCTTGCTCACGATCTTCACCTCGAAGTAGTACAGGCCGCAGGCAGCCGGTATCGAGTGCGTTGTGCGAACGCTGGCAGCGTCTTTGTGGGTTTTGCCGTAACCTGGAAAAAGAGTACGGCCCCGACTCTCTTTAAAGGAATCGGTGAATCCGAAGACTATAGGTATCCTGTATCGTACGAGAATTTCAGTTACGAAGACAAACATATTAAAAATAGAGAGACAGAGATGGATGGGCGGAGAGAGGAAGACATATTTGGCGAGTGGGATGTATCTGCTGCTTGAGATTAAAACCAAGGCCGTCGTGCAGTGACGGAGAGATGCAAGGACGAATACCATACGTTCATTCATATCTTCCTGCCTACTCGTCCAGCATTCTGTAGGATAACGTGTAGTTATCAAATTATGTTTAGAGTACACGGAAGAGATTTATCAAATATAATTGCAAAGATTATTTATTCTCGTACTATTTTTTTATATGTAAGCCTTTTTTTGTTATTGTGCATGTAAAAGTAAGATTATCATAAAAAATAAATATTTCATATTTTACTTAAGATATACTATCCAGAAATTTCATGAAAATTAAATACAATCCTTATTTTTTCATTTTTATTTTATCATTTTAAGTGTTAAAATTCTTTTAAATGTTTCCAGAAATTCTAGTTTTGAAAGCTGCAGACTTCCATCAATTATACTAAAAAAATCTATGAATGGAATAGAAAAGGGAAATGGAAGGTGACGGTAAAGAGATGGACTTAAAATTGGAAATATGTTCTTGAGAAAGAAAGAGAATCCAATATCTTACATGTCTATATATTTTTCTCTATTTGTAACGCGCTCGCTGGAGCAAGTTTAATCAAATTGGCTGAACACGTAAGTCTACGTGTCAAGATAAAGGTAAGCGAGAACTATGGTCACCTTCGAGATACGCTATGTGCCTTGGTTACAACGTGAAATATTGATTTCAAGCTGCATACATTAGCGCCTACCCGAGGAAAAGCGGCGTGAGATCTAGAGAAACGCCGAAGTCGCCGCGAGTGAAATGGGGGTCAGGGTGTTTTTTTTTCTTTTTGCTTTTCTTTTAATTTTACGCATCGTAAGTCGTCACGCGAACGATATATTTTTCGGTGCGTCACGGTGATGCCGGCGCGCGATGGCGATAAACAATACATACTTTAAGCAGCAACTTTCGCCTGTGGGAAATGTTAACATAAGTAGATGACCTTCGTCGCACGCTTATACAACGAGATATCGCAGTCGCGCGCGATACACGGGTATATTCTCGGGGGATATTATTATGCAGGTGTACATTTCTCAACAAAATCGAACGTCGATTTGTCGGCGATTTGAAGTTTAAGTCTTTGGATTATTATTGCGCGACTTTCCGCTGTAATTTTCGACGTTTAACGTCTTTCTTACGGTCTGAGCGAAATTAACGCGAAAAATTGCCCACTGCCGTGAAAACTGCGTACGTCACGAAGCTACAAATTGATTCACACAAAGACATGATTTACCTAGGCAGATGTAAGTAGGGCATTGGGTCATCGCCGCGCGGCACATCGATGCAACGTTACAAGCTTATCCAGGATCCGCGTGATCTATGAGTTTCCAAGTGTTGGTCGCATGTCTCCCACCCTTACACAACGTAATACATATCTATCCCGTATCTGTCTGCTCCGAGCATTATTTATATAGCTTTCGGAAGCTTCTGTCGAGGCATTAAAGCGACGGAGGATAAAACAAAGAATCCTCTTTTTTTTGTGCAAACGACGGTCTCCAGGAACGCTGTTGTAATCACGCAATACCGTTTGACGTAATATCAGCGTCAGTATGTTTCTCTTATATCTCAATATCTGGTTCATTTTGAAACAAAGAACGAGGTATACCTACTTGCGCGAATACCAGAATTTATTTTGTAAAATAATATATAGATAATAATGTAACGACGCATTATTTCGCGCATGGAATTGGAATATATTCATTTGCATGAGTAAGTATAAATCAGTTTTGATATGTAAATAAGTAGTTGAATATTAATGAATACGCGTAATGTGCGACATATGCTATTTTACCGATATAAAGTATAAAGAATACAAAAAGGAAAAGAAAGCTTTTATCTTTGATCTGCGTCGAATAATTAGATAAGTTATCGCAATAATGATTATAAAAATGAATAATAAATTAATAATAAGCTTAGAGAATCGAAACGATCAATAAAATACGTTTTCGAAAATTTTCTTAATTTTGGCAAGTTCAATACCTTGAGAAAGAAACATAGATTGAACTAATTAACTCCGCTGCATAATTAATGTTTACAGACACGGCCTTTTGAATCTGTTGAGCTTCGCAAAAGACGGAGCATTTCTACGATCGTCAGCTCGTAAACTCGAGCGACTGGAAGACGAAGGAAGAGTGCCTGAGGAGGAGCGCGACGAAGACGAAGTCCGGTCGGCTCGTGTTCACGGGATCAAAGAGCGATATACGTGTACACGTGCGGGGAAAACGAGAGGAGTTAACGGCTAACGGTAGATGCACTATTGCGAGTGACGACGTCGGCCTTCCGCTTTCTCAAGACTCAAGGCACTCCCATCCAAGGGAGGCCACGTGCACTCGTCCGTTGCGCTGAATCGCGGATTTGTAACTGCATTCGGCAGCAGATCACAACCAACATAGCCTGGAGAGCTGCGGTCGATTCTCGAGCATCGAATTTCTCGCCCAAAATGCTTCATCGCGGGTTTACCTGTAAACTGCTCAGGTCTGGACGCTCGCAACAACAATTTCGTCTATACGAAATAATACATAGGAGTTCTCGAATGCGTGGCAGTTGAGCGTAATTGTATTTATATTTTCATGATTTCACGATTATTACTGCATGTAGAATTATTCCATTTTATTGGCAGATGCCTCGGAAATATTGCCGCGTCTCTCATCCGATATGGCTTAACACTAGAACTACGGAGGGGGTCAAAATGACTCGTTTGACATTCTTTGAAAATAATTATTCACTTTTAAAGCATCACAATTTCTGAAATTTTCTGACTTTTATCGAAATATGCACATAATTAATTTTATAAATTTATTTTCTCTCTTTTTTTATTTTGATATTCTTTTGAAATATATATATAAGTTAATCTTCGGTAGTTCTAGTGTTAATTAACAATTTCAAATTTACATTATAATGAATAAATACAATCACACATAATGTACTTTAATTGTAAAAACACATATATATAAGCCAAGTAAAATATCTTCTAATTAATTTCAGGTGGAATTTGTTTTAACGGAATTTCGATTTGAAAACTTGGAAGTGCTGAAATATTCGTGTTGCAAACTGAAATTGTCTGATCCAAGACGTGTTTCTACGGCTCCGTGGAACCTCAGAAGCGACGACGATCGAAGTTAAATTAAAGGATTCGCGAGCGACGAATGTTATCGACGTGCAGTACGGCTAGGGTCGAGTATACGCGCGCATTTATGCCTCATGTCTGGCCGCGTATCGTAACATTGCAACTTCTCAGCGGGCTCACGCTTTCCCTATCACAATAGTCAGAATTCTAACAGTGATCGCGACTGCTTAATCACACTACTCGGCGAATATTTATCTTATGAACAATGACAATATCCCTTTGAAGATATCCATATGCTGACAAACTCTAATTTTAACGATTTCACGTTGACTTTCGTAATACGGGGTTATAACTTTGCCGTATTATATACTTTTTATGGAAAAAAATATATGTATTTATATTTATAGCGAGCCTTATTCCGTTAATAACATAGTTAATAATAGTTAGATATTTTATAATGTATTAAACATTGGAGCTATAATAATATATTATATATTATTATATAGTCAATAATAGTTGCGCTCCAATGTTTAATCTGTTTATAATACATTACAAAACAAACAAAAACACAATCTAATTTTTATTTCGCTTCACAAATCGACGTTTTTCACGCACGAATCAATTAATGCATGACGATGCACAGACGTTATCGTTCTATATTCTCGTTAGTAATAAAATAAATACAAAGGAATCGGCTCGCGTATATATAAATCGGGAAATTGTCGGATCGAAAGAAAAGGAAATACCGCTAAAAATTTGCCCATCGGCATTATTATCATTCGCTCGCGAAGTAATCGAACAAACGCGCGACGATTGTTTATCTCTCTCTCTCTCTCTCTCTCGCTTCGCTTCCACTCAACAATCTTCGTGCGCGCGGATCAAGGAGAAACAATATTTTCGTTCGCTGCACGAACACGTCACGTTCGTCGAGCGTGCTCGGGCCCGAAGCCGATACAGCGCGCATTTACGTTTTAAATGCCTTTTAACTTTTCTTATTCCGTGCATGGCACCCGGCACCGAGGGAGGTAGATATGCGCCGCCGTCACCGTCGTCGTCGTCGTTGCCATCATATACGTTACGTTGCGGCCGAGCTTGCGGCACACACGCCGAGGAATCCAGGATGCCACGGGCTGTATATAACGAGGGGGGAGAGCGCAAAGAGGCGAGAAAAAAAAGAGCCCTCGCCATTTCTGGCATCGTTGACTCTCGATGCGTGAGAAAAGAAGAAGCCTTGCCTTGCCTTGCCTTGCCCCGTTCACAAGGGAGAGAAGAAACTCCACGGGATTTGAATGCGCGGAGCGCTCCGCGCCTGAGAAACACGCGTGCACACGGTGCTGCGCTTTATCGAATTTTAATGACCGGTCGCCTCCTCGAAGGAGATCCGACGGGAGAGATCGGGGGTTCCGATAGCGAGATAATCCAGTGACTAAACATCGCGCGCGCGGCGCGTCTCTCCATTTTCCGCCATTGAATATCTCGACGATCAGGTCTCCGTATCAAGTTGCTGACGCAGCAGCTCCGGCTTCTGCAATTCAACCGGAGAGCGCTCCTTGTTTATTTAGCGATCCCCGCTGTGAAATCTCGATTTACCCTCAGATCTGCGCGCCTAGTCATCTTCTCGATATTAAGAAAAAAGAGAGAGAGTGAGAGAGAGAGAGAGATAAGGGGAGATAGTAGTTCGCCTCTCGGATTCTGGAGACGATCTTTATTATTAAATTTTGACATTTTAGAGAGCGAGACACCCCGTACCTATGTCGACGAAAAATTCGAGGCGAGGATTTGATCGAGCGACGAGCTCGCGGCACGAGAGTATCGTTTTCACGTCGGCTGTCATTGACATTGCGTGTTTCGTCTCTCTCTCGGTTCCTCTCTCCACGCATCTCCCTGTCTCCCTCCCTCTCCCTCTGGCATTTCTTTTCCCCGCCAGACGCATCGACGGAAACCCCGACGTAAGCGTCCCTCCGAGGAGGCATCCGCGAGGATCGACCGCGGGGACGAACGCGGGGCGATGACGACGACGACGACGGCAGCGACGCGTAGAGGCCCGACCGCGGGGGGGGACTGGCTGACCGATCAGCTGATTCCTTTGTTTAGGTCGCTGACACACGGTGAAATAGCGCCCTGCCATTTTCAATCGATCGACCGTGCCTGCTCCCGGGAGCAGCCCGATCCACGGGCACACGAGGCCGCAGAGGCACGGGCGTCCGGACAGGCCGCGGCAGCGCAGGGGGGCCGCCCCCCCACCCCACCCCCCGCGGTCGGGTCGCCGAGGACGCGCGACACGCGCCGCGACGACGGAGGCGCGTCGTCGTCGCGGGTCCGAGAGCGCGCGCTGACGGGCTACCCACGTACCTTTGTAGTGAACGCGAAGATTGTTTTGCGACAGGCCGATGTAGCTGTACTTGTCCTTGGTGCTCCAGGAGCGCGGCAGCGGCGTCTTCTCCTCGTCTACCATCGGATAGAGCAGCTTCAGCCGGTCCACGGGCTGGCTCTGCCCCGAATTCGTCTTCCCAGGCTCCATAACACTCCGTTCGTCGCTGGTGGCGGCCATCATTGTCATCCGCGCTGCCCCACTCGCCCCGCTCTGGCCCAGTGCCCACACCGTGCCGTCAGCCGTGCCGCGAATGCGATCTGGCGATCTCCGCGCTCCGCTCTCTCAGCTCCGCGATTCCTGGACGCGAGAGCGTGCCCGCTGCGCACGTCGCACGCGCAATTCTCTCGCTCCGCTCGCCTCTCGCCTCGCCTTCGCTCGCTCGCTCCCTCCGCAATACCCCCGTCCCCGTGGACGTTGGACGGGTTCGCCAGTTTCGCCACTTTTTGCCAGGCAGCGCGCAGCGTGAGCGTGAACGCCGCGAACGTGAAGCTGAAGCGAGCGGCGCGGATAGACGAGCGTACCACCTGCTTGAAGCTGCCTGCTCGCCGCCGCCCCCCTTCGGACCGCGGCGCTACTAGCTACTGACGCGTGGCACGCCACACACGCGAAAACGGTTAGTAGGTTTTAGGTTAGGTTTCGCGCGTCTCGACCCCGGGGAACGAGTTGACGGTTGACGTTGCTCCACCACGATTTTTCACCCTGCGAAGATATCCCGGTAATTATTTAGAATACGCGCCGCACCTCGAATATCAATAAAATTATGCTCGAGCATAATTTTATTGATATTCGAGATGCAGCGCAGCATAATTTTATTGATATTCGAGGTGCAGCGCGTCTTCTAAATAAATACAGATATTCCTTGAGAAGCGCGTTCGCCCATCTCTCACCGCGGGTAATTAATATGTTCGAGAGAAGATTAAAGGCGCTCGGCTACTTGGAATGGGATAAAGTCAACGGAAACAGTGAGTGACTCCTTGACGCATGTCGTAACCTATGTGCGATGTCAAAACAATTTTACGATATTTGAATGCATCATTTAAATGGTTACGAAACGGCAGATTTTTTGTTCAATTTCCATGGTCAGTCTGCCGTTACGTTCCGTTAATAGATTCCGTCGTATTTCCGGCACACATTTTTGTACCAAACACACATTCAAAATCTGTTCTCGACGCGATCTGGCGGTCTGATTGATTCGTCGGTTGCAAAAATTCTTATTATTGCGTCATATACTTCTCATTTGGACAGGAAGCTTCTTAGGAACTGTAACGTTTCAGATACCGAGCACTTCAGAAAGGTGATTGTATGGCTGGAAGATCAGAAGATACGTCATTACGCCATAGACGATCGCAAGAAATTGAGAGACATCGCCTCCTCGGAATGGCCGAACGCTTTCGAAAAGTACTGCAATGACATCGAGTGTCCGATAACCAAGAACGAGATCGATCGGTTGGAATGGTTCATAGGATACGCTGTTTTGCTAGAGTTTGAAGACGACTGTAAGTAGGATTTATCTGAAAACGACGGAATTAAAACTTCGAAAGGCATATTTGCGATAAATTGTGAATTTTCGTAAAGTTTGAACAATCGTTTCAGTTGTCTAATTAATAAACAGTATATATATATATATATATATATATATATATATAATACTGATAGAATTTAAAAATATTAATTTATTCTTTCAGGCCAGAAATATCAGCAAGTCGTAGGGAGTAAGGCAAAAGACAAGAAAGAGGTAAAAGTGCCTAGGATCAAGTCCACAAATCCTCTAGATAATTTAGATTGTAGGTATATCTTGTGTGCGTCGAACAATATTTGATGCAGGGAGATACGTCATGTGTGAGAATATAATCTAAATCTCGCATTTCTGTCTTTTTTCAGTTGACGGTGACGCTTTCAAGAACGGAGTTAATTCGATAGCCAAGCTACTGAACGTACCGAAACATTCTGATCATCTCGTAACGCTACGAGCGTGCAGCAAACTCGTGTGTAACAAGTTGAACGCGGACGCGATTAAACAACCTAACAATGCCTTGAACGCCAAGGGTAAATCCCAAACGAAAGTGATTATTGGGCCTGGCTTTAACATGGGCGACGCGATGTTGGACAATGCCGCCAAAGGTCTCTCCCTGTTGTACGTTCAAGATCTCAGGAATCTTCAAACAAAAATCAATGAGACGATAGTCGCTGTGCAAAATATAACGGCTAACCCGAAAACTGACACCAAATTAGGAAAAGTTGGCAAATAAATCGCTCGTTGACGTTTTATATTCTAGAAGATATTTGACACCTCGAACGAGTAATATGGACTATATCAAATTAGCAGGATATTTAATGTCACGTACACGTCTCAAAGCAATCTCAAATGAAAAACGTTTGTACTATAAAACGAGATCTCTGTATAATTTAAATGTTATTATATTTTAACTTTGTGCCAAATCTGTGAATACGTCGTAAAACTTTGCAAAGAAACGCAGTGTAACATCTGTCTCTCTTGTACAAAATTGGCATATTATGTATAAGCATAGATTTGCTAGTGTAACAAAAAATACTCTGTATGTGCAAATGAAAATTATCCTATTAATTTATACGTAAATACTGGAGACATAGAGTAGTACATTTTAATCGCATCACGTTAGAACATAATGAATATCGAGCAATAAATATAAATTGAATTCTGACTTGTTTATAATTCCTGGTGAGCGTGTCAAATTCTTAGGAAAATTATTTTGTTCCGAGTTACATATTATTATAAATGTCCAAATACTCTATAATATAATTGGACTATATTTATGAAAAATGTATTCTTTAAAAGCGTAAAATATAAATTTAATTAATATATAGCATATATTGTGTGTGTGTGCGAATGTGTACAGGCTATTGTTCGCCGAGATAAATTTATTTCTTTGTAATTATTTGGTCACCTTATTATTTATTTTTGAATCCAATACATATCTCGTAGGATTTAAAAAAGTTTGTTGGAAAAGTTATATGTTATTGGTCGTATAATTGTTACAACGTAATTTTATACATCTGAATAGAAAACAAATTATGAATTATACGTAATATCAATAAATGACCTTTTTGTAAACGTATATACGTCCATATATCTGCTTGTCATTTCCTTGCATTTATTATGTATTCAAGTTTATTTATATATATATAGTATCAGAATCCATTAAATATATAAATTACCGTAATATGCATAAGAAGATACGCACGTGGATATATGTGTATATATAGGAATGTATAGGAATATAATAAACCACCTTCTCTCACATATTTTAAACGTTTCAGAGACACTGAAAGGCAATATGTTTGCAGATTTAAATTTAAATACTTTTATAAGGAGGTACAAGTGAAAAATTACAAAATAACTTATACCGAGAGAGAGATTCTCTACCTAAAATACCAATAATTATAGAAAGATAGTAAACGCTTTCCAATAGCTCTGACACGTCATAGGCGAGTATAATATAACGATATTAACAAAAACTTTTTAAAGCAGTAAAAAGCGTATTTCTCTATTTACATATTATCAAGAATTATATTATTTTCGAGTCTTCAATATTAAAAGCATATTATTCATTAAACATACATAAGTAATGGCAAGCATAAAGCATAAATCTGCTATTGACTATATTCATTAATTGTCAATGCATTCGTACGTATTATAGATATATTTGTCATCTCTGGTTATTATAATTATTTAAAAAAAATCCATGCCTCGCATATATATGTATATTGAAAATTCTCACCCATTTTGCTATAAAAAAAGATGCTTATTCTACACTTCCAAAAGAACGAAGTAAATTAAAGGGAACTGGGTGTATTGTGTATTGTAAAATTATATATATTTATAAAAATATGACAATTATCACAGAATTTATGAATATCAGTTTTTGTCAATATATCAATGCAGCATCTCGAGTATAAAGTCTATATGTTTATTCACTTTGGTGATACTCTGAATTTTCAATAAGAAGCCTGTGATGCGAGAGTGTGATATGTTCAAACGTGATTTTTATTTCGAGACCTTGCTTAAGTTGTAATATGAACACGCCTAGATATCGTACATTATACACGATTTCTTCCTGCCATCACAGTTTTTTTGATATTGCACTAAAGACCAATACTTACTTCATATATTATTTGTTAAAATCCCGTTGATTAGAAATACGTAATAATAATTATAATATAATTTCTTGTATACACGGTATTATTATAAATTAATAACAGACGATTTAATATTCCGAAAACAATATTAAATCCACAGGTATGTATTTTTGTATCGTACGAAAATCTATATATGTAGTCACTGTCTGAAAGCAGTTTCTATAGCAAATCGATTACAAATATTAATAAGCTTGAATTAAAACAATTTCTATGTTTCTTTTTATTATTAAAGTGAAGAGATTTCACGCAAGTGCGTATTCTAATGTAGATTATGTTTCATCTACTAAGGCACTCTATACTGAAGCTTTATTATGTAATATATTATCAGAATTGTTTTATTTTCGGCAGAGAATGTATTTGCTGGTTGTAAGCCAGAGTTTATAATCTAAATGAAATATATGTGAGATAATCCACATTTATGATATATAAAGGAAATATCGAGTCGTGAACAATTTGTACTTGCAACTTAACATAACTTATCTAACGACGAATAACGTCTTTTTGAGATAAATGCTTTAATATACAATTTTGCTTAGGAATCCCATAAGATAATGTGATGTGCTTAATTACGTGAGCAATTTTATAAATACGGTTCAATTTCTATAACGCAACAGCAGGTTATAGGTGTAACAGCTGAGTTATATCTATAACAATATATAACGGATAAAAAAATTGATAGAGCAACAAATATAATACTTAAGTAACTTCCATTGTGCGTGTCGTCAAGTATGCGCACCCTTCGAGCCAGCTTGCGATTCATGATTCATGATTCGCGATTCGTTATTTGTGTAACTCTGTATACGAATCAATATGTCGACTGATTTGTGACAATTTGCATTTTCGTTAAAAAAAAACTGCTCCACGAATCGAACGGGAAATAACGTATGCAACTCGACGAATCCGTCCATTCGCGCTGCGAGTCTCGAAACACGAATTGCGCATAGTTCGGCGCTAGAGCTTTAAGGATCGCACAATTTACATATTATTATGTTGATAGATTTCCGGAAAACAGAAGGAGGAAGCTTTTTTTTCTCTATAACGATATAAAATATTGCGTAGATAGTTACGAAAGCCTACATCTGTCTCGGTTTCCGGCAGAAGGCACTGGTTGCGGCATACGTCGGCTTCTCTCCTCGTCGTCCAAGGAAGCTTGGAGAGCTCTGGCTAACGCTTCATCCTCGGTCATTGTCCCTTGAAGACTGCGGAACGGATGCGAATTGCTGTTGCCGCTATTCTGCGATATTGTTGCGCGAGCGCCCCTCTTGTTCAGCGCCTCCAGCCGGCGCAGTCTCAACGCCTCTTCCGCCCCGATGCAAGCGTGATCGGTCGGGTGTCTGTGCTTCAGGCAGAAATTGGCACCGCATTCGCCGCACTTCACCGGCACCATCTCCTTGACCTTGCAACCCTTCGAAGAACACTTGTTGGAGAATACCTTCCTGCGGCTCTCTCTACAGTCATTGTCTATATGCGATCCGACGGCGACGTCGGGCAGATCGCCGCGCTTCATCGGTATAGGAGTGTCGCACAACGGGCACACGGGCACCTGTACATCCTTCTTGTACGCGCTGGGGCAGCTGTGGCTTGTATAAGTTATATGATCCGTGCAAAAGATTGCCTGGCAGGCGTCGCACCTCAAAGGTAAAAAATCCAAGCGGTTGCACGCACTCTCGGAGCAGTGTTCTCCCAAGTTTGGAAACTCCATTCCGATTATGTTGTACCTTCCTTAAATATCTGCAAAAATAATTTAACCCAGAATAAAACACATAAAGATACAATTGTATCCTCTTTGAAAACAAAGATGCATAATCAGCTAGAGATTGGTAATTTTATTTTCAGGGGCAGAAAATGAAATAAAGAAATAGTGTCCGATGTGTAAAAGAGATCAATCTTGAGTAAGCAAAGGTGATATGATACATTTTCCTATATAATTTAAAACAATCGCATGACGCAATCAGTCGCACCGTTTATTCTCTCTGCTATCAAACAAAGCGCTTTCTCGAAAAAGGTATCGCAGGCTCGAATCATAAAAAGCTCCAATTCAAGCGCACGTATGTTGTACGCAAGGTGAAACCACGATGACCGTGGGTGAAAACGTTGACGCGGAAAGCGAGAAAGGCGAGGAAATCGTGCAACTGTCGCGATAAATTTTACAAATGACGTACCTTGACTCAGCCAAAATGAAAAGTCGCGAGGGGGTCTCGCGAGATTGCGGGCGTGCTGCGCGTATTTCGCTCCTCCCTCTCCACCGCCGACGTAACGTAACGTGTGTGACTTGTGACTCCTTGAGCACGCAGTACGTGGTTAATCGCAATCGCTCGGAATTTCACGACCGTGAGTCGCTAAAATTTCCGACGGCAGGACAGTAAGTATTTGACACCGACAAACCGCGAGCCGAAGCTCACTCACGATGGCCGCATGCACTGATGGGGGGGTCAGGCACGTGTACCCCTCTTTATATATTCTCGCGCGGCGAGATAGAAGCCGATGACCAACCAGACCAACGATGATCGACGACTTTCGGACCTACATCCCTCGTCCTACAGTATGCATGCACAGTACATAAGCGGGACCTCAATTGACCACGTCGTCAATTGATTTAAAATAAAAATATTTGATTGGTTGGTTCAGGGGAAAAATCCAGGCATCGGGGACCTGTGAGTGGCCGTGGTCGATCGCTGTGGTCAAACGGGACGTCGCGTCGCGACGCCGCGATGGTCGCGTTTCGCGCGGACGCACGAGTAAATTAAGATCACCCGCTAGATTCGAAGGAGGTAACGAACGCTAAGAAAAGAGAATAAATTATAATAAATTTATAATAAATTATATCATTATGTAGTATATATATATATATATATATATATATATATATATATATTCTAATCTTATGTATTATACGATTATATTATGGATTAAAATTGTAATATAATTTATAAATTAATGTTATCACGAAGATAAAATTGTATGCGGTGTCGATGAGATATTGTTAAAAATGACTCTCGACGATCATAAATAAATTCTCGTATTCATCAAGCAAAGAATGATTGAAAGGTGATTCAAGTTCGGAATACAAATTCGACACATTATGCTAATTAAGGTAATCACAAGATAAAATATAGACAAAATATATATAAGTATTTTTTTTTACGCATCTAAGACATTTGCAACTTTAAGAATAATGCTTTGAGGTATCGCGCCTCGTAAACGACCGTCCGCTTGCCCTGAGGTGAAACATTCAGCATGTCTTGTACGTCAAACGGCTGGTCTATCACCGTCATTATGTCTTTGCCGTAAACTGGAATAAGAAGAAACACACACGAGTATAAGTCTATCGTTAAAAATTTGCTAGTAAATTTATCGACGATTTAATTCATCTACTAAATTAATATAATCCGTCGTCCCCCCCTCGACATGTCCCTCGACATGGACCTCGAGCAACAAAAAGTCGACAATTCCTATCTATGTTAATAAAATATTGCAGATATCGCTTCAAAAATCGCTGGAGTAAGTTAGAGAGTCGAGGCACCTTCGCAGTGCTCCAAAAATTGAATGCATTCCTGCAACGTGGAATCCTTCAGGACTACTAACTGCTTCGCCAATTGCTCCAGGAGCGACAGAAAGCACCTCTTCGCGTAGAACCAGGTGTCGGTGCCGAGCTTCTTGTTGTACGGCTCCAGGCTCTTCATCACCCGCGATATGCCGAACTCGTAGTTGCCCTTGGAGCAGTACAGCGTCCCGATCACCAGATTCACGATGCACAAGTGAAAGAGCTTCTTGTCCTGATCCTCAAACGACACCGCCTCCTCCTCCTTCTCGATCTTCTTCATCAGCTCCTCGGCCTCCGCGTTCTGCGAGGTCATGATGTAGCTGACGCAGAGGTTCGCGAGGACTATGGCGCTCACGTCCAGGATCTGCGAACAGAAGCGGCGAGTCAGATCGCGACGAGGACACGAGGGCAAAAAGAACAAGGAAAACGAGCTTATTGTGTTTCGTACTAACGTTTTCGTATTTCTTCTTGACGATCGGCTCGTAGAAACGCGTCGCATCCTTGAACTTGTTCTCCTGCATGAAAAGCGTGTGCGCCACGTTCAGCTTCCACACGTCGTGCTCGTTGCAGAACTCGACGCTCTTCTTGAAGATCTTCTCCACCTGAGTGTAGTTCTCCAGGTCCCAGTATATCTTCGCCTCGGCCATTAATACGGGAACGTATCGGTCGAGGGCCTCCTCGTAATCGTTCACGGCCTTCTTCACGGCATTGTCGTCGTGATTCAGCCTCGCCTCCTGGACCTGCTTGGTCGCCTTACGAAGCGCCTCCGTATGCTTATTAGCGAGATCGTCGAACTTACGATACGCTTCCTCCGGCGATGTTTGTTGCGTTATTAGCGCGTCCAAGAAGTCGTACAAATACTGGAAAAATAATGTGAACTTAAATCATTCTAATACTACTAATAAAAACATTTGTATCGTTCCATACCGTACTTTTATTGTATTGTATATTTTTTTTTCTACAAACATATTATATAAATAGAGAATATTATGTAAAATCATAATCACTTCATCGAAGCTATAACTTGCTAAAAATCTTTCCAAAGGGATCTTTATTTTTGCAGCGTATCGTGTATTAATATTTGTTCTATACTTGTATATTTTTCTACAAATATTAAGTATAGAATGTTACATATTAAAAATATATAATCCCTTGAGATAATCGGCGCTATACTTGCTTAAAATTTTTTCCAAAATAATCTTTATTTTTGCAAAACATCATATATTAACATTTGTTCTATATCACACTTTTATTATATAATAGTTTTCTATGAATATATATTAAATCCAATATGTTACACAGAAAAAATTATAATCCCATCGGAATTGCTTTATTGTTAAAAAATGTTCCAGAATATTTTTTATTTTTGTAAAATATCACTTATCAATACGTTTTCTACATCGTATCTTTTTGTTGCATCTTTCTATGAATACTAACGTAAATTATAGACACTTCGATCTAAACTTCAATTATTTCGTTAATGAGATAATAAACAATGTCCATTGGCACCAGTGACAGATGCTGCGGACATATGTTGATTACGTTACGGCCCTGCATTTGTTGATAGAAACCTAACCTGTGTAGCGCAATTTTTCTTTCCATCGATCTTACACTTGTCGAAACGGGTCGTCGGTCGTCAGTCGCGCACGGATGACGGAGTCGCTTCGATGAGAAATTGAAGCAGGATGACGAAATGCGAACTGAATCGGATATTTTTAGGCGAGGTCGCGTCCGTACAAAATTACGGAGCCTTCGTTAGGATACCAGGTACCTCGCAGCAAGGCTTGATACACCGGACACAGGTGTGTATTGTCATAATCTCGTTAAACAAGTACACCGATGTATGTATCCCTGCCGCAATGTAATCCATTGATTTCTATGCAATTCTCCGTCAGGTAAGCACGGCTCATGTCGACAATGTTGCAGAAGTCTTGCAAAAGGGCGAACGGGTCTGGTGTAAGGTGATCTCCATGGGGGAGGACGGCAAGGTAGGGCTGTCCATGAAACACGTGAATCAGGGAAACGGCACGGATCTGGATCCCAACGGCGTGGAGCTGCAAAGGGACGAGCAACGGAGAAAGACACCAGGGACGGCTCAACGCAAGGCCATACACTTGGAGGCGGTGCTGAACACCACGTGCACCAAGTGCGGGACGAGGGGACACTTGTCCAAGGACTGCTTCGTGTCGCCCGACGGCAAGAAGTACGAGCTGATCCCGGAAGTCGAGGAGCAGGAGAGTGTTCCGGAACCGGAACCGGACAGCGAGAACGTCGCGGTCGCGAAGAAGGTGGCGAAGAGGCGCAAGTCGAAGAAGAAGAAGAGAAAGTCGAAGAGGAGCAAACGGTCCACCGACGACAGCGATACGGAGGACAAGGAGAGGAGCAAGAAGAAGAAGAAATTTTCTAAAGAGCGCAAGAAGCACAGGAAGAAAGACAGCGGCAACTCGAGCGACTCCTCGGACAGCACGTCGTCCGGCGACGTGAAGGCTCGCAAGCGAAAACACTCGGAAGATCACGAAACTCGTACGAAGAAATGCAAACACTCGAAAACCAAGCGTTCAGATTAATTTAGCATCAAGCATTCAGCGTTGATGTCAACCAAACTTTCTTTTATAAATATAATTTTCAATATTTTACCCTACACGCTGCATGTGACTTGTATATAAACTATGCAAAATACGACTGCAATAGTTTAAAATGCTCAAATTGATGTTTTAACGAATAAATGATCGATTATAAGAATTGAACTTACTGGCGTCAAATATTTGTAGGTCAGATGTACATTTTCGGCCAGAACATCGGCGGCGAGGTCGTAGTACTGATATTTACAGTACAGGAGTAACAAGTTGGCGAAGGTCTCGGGCGGGAACGGATTTTGCTGCAGCAGAAACTGCAATTTCTCGAATCCCTCGCTCGGTTTTGTGTCCATGTTTATTAACGCCTGATTGTGCAGAGTAACGGCATCGAGCTCCTCCTCGGAACGCGGCGGCATGTCCGTTAACGCCTCCTTCGCCGCGTCGTCTGTAACATTGAGGAACGATGTAACAAGTACAGGCGGACTTTTTCTTGAATTCGGAAGCGACGCGATAGTATACAATTTTGCAATTGGTACTCGATGGCGGCCTTCAGATTGAACGCCTCTGTCAGAGCTGTCTCGTGCAGCGTCAACGTATTCCCGACGCTCCGAACTTCGATACCCTCGGTGGCCATCCCTACGCTCAGCTCTGGATGCTCCCTTATACCGTGTTCGATAATAGTAGCTGAAAGTTAATAAGAAGCTCAACTGAGTAAGCGATTAAAGATTATAATTCACATCGATAGAATTGGTAATAAAGACACGAGGATTATACCGATGTGTTTCAGCGATGCTGCGTACTCTTTCAGTTTGAAATAGCAAAGGGCAACGTTGTACGACAAGTGAGGTCTGAATCCCGCAATTTGTAACGCGTTCCCAAATTTCTTCAGAGCCTGTTCGTACCGTTCCTCCTAGAAACGCAATCGTACGTGTACATCTATCAACCGAGTCTGCTTGTAGATATCCGTACCTTGTACAAGAGACATCCCAGGTTGATTTCCGTATCGACGTCGTCGGCGGGACATTGATCGACGAGATTTTTCGCAGCCACCGTGTCTTCCTGCCCGTACTTTATAGCTGCTTGCAGCTTCTTTACTTTGAATTCCATGTTACTTTGATCGACGATGCTCGAACAGACCGTCCACGCTTCTGGATACATGCAAGCCTGATGCAAGGATTGGGCGTAGTAAAGCTTATACAGATTCTCCTCCGGGCATAGCTGGACGAGCTTCTCGTAACACTGAGCCGCGGCCAGGAAATCTTGCGTGTAGAAATAACAATGGGCCAGAAGGGACAAACAAGGTCTGGACTGAAAGAACATTTTACTCGGCATTGACAACGTTTACGCAAATCGGAATATCATATTGCGGCATACGTACATTGGGATGAGAGTCTAAGAGATTTAACAAGACTTTAATAGTTTCGGTATATCGCTGTTCTTTTATCTGGAATACACAATATTGTATTTAATTGCATATTTATTCGTTTTCAAAGATTAAAAAAAAATCTACGCAACATCCTCCCTTCTATTTAATCAACTTTTCAATTAAATTGGAGTCGGGTTTATTTTATTAAAAGTGTCAAATGTACATAATATATGTACAGCGTATTTGGAAATAATCCTTCCTCATATTTAATCAACTCTTCGATTAACTTGGAGTTGGGTTTATTTTATTGAAATTGTCAAATATACATAATATATGCATGCGTAGTCATGCACACAATTCAATGTACCATGATATATATTATTTTACTATATTCTCCATCCTTTATATGCACATTTTCTATGAACGTAGACATAGCGAATTACAATACATAACAACGCACTACTTTAACAGTCAATTGGTATTATTTCTTGCTTTACAGTGCAGTGTGCAGTGTGTATGTACATGTGATTGTAAAACATGCATTCCTGCGTATTGTTTTGACGCGAGACTAGATACGTTGCCAGGGAAACAACACTAGGGAATAATACAAGTTTGAAACACAATTCGTTTATATTCACATTGTTATCAATAATGTCGATATTTTATCGAATGCAAATTCTGTTTATTTAATACGTGTCAGTGAGTTTTTTAAAAAATATTTACAATGCAAATTGTGATTTGAAAAAGTATTTATCTATTCATATATATTTACACATTTGATACACAATATATACAATACATAAGAGATGGATAGATATTACATTGAGGAAAAAGCGCATCTAGTGCCACAATAATTTATTTACTTCGCACAACCTGTCCCTCTTAATCTGATCCAGAACAGCTGTTAAATTATCAATTTTATCAATCATCACTTGCAATTTATGTTCCTGCGTCTTCAGTAGCTCAGCTGTCTCCGAGAAATTCTTCTCAAACACGGCCGAGTGTTCATTCGTGACAGATGGCACATCTAGAATCTTTGCTGGCTTCACGAGAACTCGAGTCATCTGCAAATGAATCGCACCGGTGATAAATACAGGTAAGCAGGCGACGAAACGATAACTGGCAGTCCCGTAAAGGAACACTTACACGTATCTCGTTGGTAAGCTCGATGGACCTCTCAAGTTCCTTCGCACATTGCAGTGGATATCTCTCCCGAGCGTCACATACCTCAAACACTGCGTCTTCGCACTGCTGTTCAAGATCATCTGAATTCAGAACAAACGACATTATGGATAACTGACTGAGGTATTTCCAATTTAAAGTAAGGATTCTCGATTGTTTTTTTTTTTGTCAAAATCTTTGTAACGGACTGAGGGCTTATAATGACCAAATATGTTTTATTCTTGAAAATCCATATAAAAACGAAATATCTTTCTTTTAAAATTATTATATTGTTATGCCTTTGGTTCTGTGGTTTGGTTGTTGCTGTATTAGATTTTTATAATATAGAAGAACTTTGTTTTTTTTTTTTTTTTTCAAAACTTATATCCAGCTTCCTGATCATTACAAATATTTTATGGCCTTCTATACACGATATACATATTGTCAACATATCTTAGCAGGCCAGATAAAACTTCATAGAGGGGCTAGATCCAGCCTGGAGACCACAGAGAGATCGCGGACTCTCTCTCCTAATTTAGAGCAATTTCGTTTCCACTCGAAAAAATCCAGGTTGGGAGTTTTCAACAGCGAGGTGGGACACGGAGCACCTACCCATTTCCAGATTACATGCAGTTGGCTCCTCACATCTGACGTCGCATCCCCGAGTTCCTCATGCCTGTTTGGAAAACAAACGGTGAGGCGCTTTATAAATAAGTGATCAAGCGTGCCCGAATGTGTGATAAAACTTCGAGGGGCAGAAGAAAATACAGAGAAAAGAAAACAACGACGCTTTTTGTTTCCGATTCGAAGGAAAAGTCGTCAGAGAAAAATACGCCACGAATTCGAGACGCGGCTCGACTCTTACCAGGCTCGCGTATACGCACACAGTTTCCGGACGAGCGTGACAGCAAGCCTCGAGGATTAGCTCGGTCATTTGTCTGAACGAAACGAAACGGCGTCGTTTTGAAAGACACGGTTGACGGTTGACACTCGTTCCGCCATCAAAGGGATATTTTTATTCTCCGTGACAGGCACACTCCGCAGTGACTCCAGCCCTCCAGCCAATCAGAGTCCATCAACGGTCACGTGACGAGTCTGGAGTCGGCGACTCTCCCTTCGGAGCCGCGAGGTCTTTATCAATCAAACCTTCGAAGACGATCTTAAATAATAATAATAATAATGACGCTCACCCTTGGGCCTATTCTCGCCAATTTGCATAATCCCCTGTAATCCCCGGAAATCGACTAATCGTGGACCGAATAAAAAGCTGCGCGCGCGATTGGCCGATCCGTCCGAGCGGGCGTTATCGCGCGCGTCGAGTGTCGAGTGTCAATAACGCGCGCGTCACCGTGACACGGAGATCGAGATGAATTTCGACGATCCCGGGGCCGATGACGGATTTTCCGTCTGCGTGGCGATCGCCGTCTGACTTCCGCGACGACTCGACTCGAGAAGCAAGCGGAAAGCTCGTCGCGCACGGGAGGAAGCGGGGTAGCCCCTAGACTCTAGACCCCCACGCCATTCGATCGGCACGGGGTGCCGTTATTCGCGTATCGAGAAGAGAAGAACGAAGAACAGTTAAACCGCGATCGTAGAGTCGTCCCCGGCACCGAGCGCCGCGACAAACGCTGACAACGTCGCTTTGTCCGGAACCGACCGCCGACGGCGCCGACGGCGATTCCAGCGTAGCGACTAGCGACCGTGAGCGACTCTGCCGACCCATACACGGAGACGTGGCGCGCATCTTCGCGTGAACGGATAACGGATCGACGATAGAGAGTGAGAGAAGCGAGAGACACCGTGTCCTGAGAGGTAGAAATATCCGAGGCTTCGAGGAGTCGTTACCTCGCGCGCCAGCGAGATGAGCTATCTAAAGTCGATCGGCACCGCCGTCATCTACATCGGCCTGTTCCTGGCCGTGATCACGTACATGCCCGGTCTACCGCCGGACTCGGAGTTCCACGAGTACAGGTAATCACTGATCGCGAAGAGAAAGAAAGAGGAGAGAAAAAAAAGAAATACGCGATCGATTATTGACTCTGATTGACCCTTGACCTTCGACCTTGCAGCGTGACACCGCCGCGCGAGCTTGACCCTGAAGTGGGCCCGAAGAATCGGCTGAACGACGTCGAGAGGCTGTTCGAGGGCGAGATCAATTCCCCGGAGAGCTTCGACTCGCATAACGGGCAGCTCTACACCGGCGTCCACGGCGGCTACGTCCTGAGGATCGAGGAGGATCGCACGGTGCCGATCGTCAAGTTCGGCGAGAAATGCGGTGAGTAGTGACGACAAATGGTAACTCGATTCTTTCTCGACCGGAAAAAGTTGCGCGAGATTCATCAGCATGGATCCCAACGATGCGAAAACGGGTATTGTGAATTTTAAAAAATGTAGCATGTGGAAGGGGAAATAGAACGAAGTGACACTTCGTCCATAATAGAATTTTCTAATTCAATCTATGGAGAAACGATCAGATATTACAGAGCTATCGGAGTTGATACACGATTCTATAAATATTGGTGAAGGTTAACGTCATTTTTTTTTCAAGTTGATAAATCACTTGAGTTACGGCCAGCCTCGGAGATAAATTTTAGAGATATAAGTTTCCTTGGAGACAAATTTATATATACTTATTCATATAAATATTAATAAATTATTTGTTTGGACTTTGCCTCTTTGTGATCTTTACACTCTATATAAATATGCGAAAGGAGGATAAATCGGAATATCAGATATAATAGCGTTCAGATTTGCAAATTTTTTATCTTCTTGTCTTCTTATCTTAAAAAATAACTTAATTTGCAAGTGTACGAGTATAATAATGAGGTAATAAAATTATTATAAACCTGATGTAAAATTAATGACCCAAGAATTGTTTTTTAAAATTCAGATTGTATGCAGAAAAATATGACAAATTTTATTTTATAACTTGACATAATTATTATTCAACAAAGTAATACAAATTTTAAAGGTAGGAAGAAATTGAAAATTACATTTCAAGAAATATATGCATTGTGGAAATGTCTACGCATGCCGTGTCATTTTGGAATCTTAAATGAACGTTATCAGCAGGTTTGTCACTGCCTGTGTGTGCTCGATTATACAAATGCGGACACTTGATTATACTTACAATTAGGGATTAGTTTAACACGTATATACGTGGAAAGATTAAACATTGCATCAAACTTCAAAATCTTTTATCTTATATTATCTTTTATTTTATTTTTTTAATCTTTTATATTCTCTCTCTCTCTCTCTCTCTTATTTCAAAACTTCAAAAAGTGTACATGTATGTGTAGCACGATGGGAAAAAGCATAGACTTTATGTCTATTCGGAAGTTCAGTTAGACATTTGATACAATTACTGGTGTAATAGTAGCATTGTGATACTGTTAAAATGTTTGATGAAATTAATATAGGTGTTGGTATTATATATCTGCATAAATTTTTTTGTGCATCTATACGTATAATTATAATATGTAGAATTAACAAATATAAATAATTTTGGTGTAATTAATACAATTAATTATACCACAGTAATAAAATTTGCATTTTCTTATCAAATTTATAGATGGCATTTGGCAAGAGCACAAATGTGGCAGACCACTGGGATTGAGATTTGACAGGAAAGGCAATTTATTTGTGGTTGACACCTATCACGGAATTTTCAAAGTGAATGTTGCAACCGGAGAATACAAAAATATAGTGAACATTTCTAAACCGATTGAGGGGAAAGTTCCACGATTACCTAATAGCATAGATATCGCGGAAAATGGGGATTTTTATTGGACCGATAGCAATACAGATTTCCGTCTTCATGATTTGGTGCTGTCAGCGTTGTCGAATCCATCGGGAAGGTAAAAAAAATATATGAATGCGTGTTTTAAAAACAGTTTTGTGCTATGTGCATATATGCATGTATTTAATCTTCCGACGGAAGCGCCTGTGTACTTTGTATACGCGCGACGATTATGGAGGGAATGCATGGAAACTTCCAGTTTGAGTGCCGGCTCCCCGAGCTATTCCTTTAGTGTCTAATAACCTTTCAAATATTGTAAACTTTCACCGCATAATGTTTATTTTACGATAATATATCCCTTATCCTTTCAAATTTCCAGTCTCATTCCGCTCCCGTTATGAAAAGGGCGCGGCCGCCGGAAGGTTAACATATGTATATAGAATCTATATGTATTAAAAAAATATATATATATATATATTAATTTTATTAATTTTACAGGCTTATACGTTATAATGCAGCTAAAAAGAAAAACGAGGTATTGATGCGAGATCTTGCATTCGCGAATGGACTCATGTTGAGCAAGGACGAAAGTTTCGTAATTGTGGCAGAAACGCACAGAAATCGTATCATGAAATATAACTTGAAAGGACCAAAGGCAGGACAACGGGAGGTTTTCATTGACGGTTTACCGGGTATGCCGGACAACATTCACAGCGATGGTCAAGGTGGTTTTCTCATCACTTTGGTCATCGCTATTGATTCTGAACATCCTCAACTTACCCAGTCTCTCACGCCACACCCGTACTTGAGAAAAATGTTGGTGCGGTTGTTAGTAACGATGGAACTGCCGTTTAAACTGCTAAATGACATTTATCCTAATACCTGCACAGAGAGACTTGTGCACGCGATAGGATCGTACCAAACCGCTCAGTTTTTAATCAATTCGGACAAAAGTCTGGTGTTAAGAGTAGACGCGTCTGGTAACATTGTCGAAGCTCTTTCTTCAGATAACGGCAAAGTCTACGGTATAAGTTCGGCTCACATACACAACGACTTTTTATGGTTTGGCTCTCCGTGGGTAAACTATCTCTCGAGAATCCCGTTGAAACAGGCTTTTCCTGACCTAGCCGATAGTGCGAAGCAATCGCTGAATGCCGGTCCTTCAGGTGTGAAAACGGAAAGAGTGAAACGCAGTACGGATTCTACGACGGCAAAACCGACCGAGTCGGCCAGGGCTTCCCAGACAACGTCAAAATCAACTACCACTCCTACAACAACGCCTAAGCCAACCGCTGCTCCCACGACACCTAAGCCAACCGCTGCTCCTACGACATCTAAACCAACCGTTGCTCCTACGGCACCTAAGCCAACCGCTGCACCAAAACCAGCCCCAACTCCTAAAGCGGACAAACCTACAGCTACAGGCGGTGGCAATGTGAAACCGGAAATTAAATCGTCTACAAATGCCGAAGCCAAAAAGGACAATGCACAAACGGTTGGTGACGCGAAACCTAAAACGAAATCAAATTCTCCGAACGCGAAATCGGAAGAGAATAGCAAAAAGGACGATGCTGCAAAGGCACAATCCGAAAAGAATGTGAAGGTGGACCAGGGTGCTTCTGTGAAACAAACAGCGCAGAAATCACAACCCGAGAAAGTTAAACGGGTCGAAACAAACCGTCCGAGAGACGATCTTTAATGAGAAAGTAAATGAACCATGAGGATATATTTGTGATACCACCAACACTTGTTGAACGGTACACTCCATTTTTCACATTCCATTAAAAAACAGGTTGAGGATACATAGATTATCGATATCTCATCAATTTGCTTTATACGCATTCATATCGTTCACGTTGTTATATCCAAGTCATGTATATATAAGTTATGTGATCCATTACAGGTGCTATGATTGCAAAAGGTAAAAGTCCATGAAAAAAAATAAGTTGAAGATGAGTAGAAAAAACTTTTTCATACAAAGTTTCACTGTTGCGAGAATTAAAAATACTTTTCATCATGTTTAATTAGCATGACTTTTAACTACACATTGCAACCTCATTGCAATCATTCAACGTATCTCAACAGTGGTTCAAAACATGATTTAAAAATTTTGCTATTCTACATAGTAGAATAATAAATTTTTCATCAAATATTAGAAAATAGGAATTGAAATTGGTCATGGAGGTTACGCGTGTAAGATATCAAAATAACTTTTATGTTTCTGTGAATCGAAGATTTTTACTCAGATTCTGATTTAAAAAAACAGATTCTTTTTTTAATAGTGTTGCGAGATCGTTATAAAGGCTTAAAATTAAGAGAAGATTAGATGAAAGCTTATTAATGGTCTAATCTTTAAGCTCGATTTTATTTTCGAAAATTTGTATTTTAAAAATTTTCATATTTCGATTTTACTTTTTTAAATATAAGGTTACGTTCCCAGTTAATACTATCCATGATGGACAACCTTGTATATTCCAGAGAGTGGAACAAGATTGTGAAATGCACATTAGAGAAATCTATCAGCTTTATTACGAATGACTAAAAATAAGAACGAAAGTTTAGAGAAAGTTGTATGTTGGCAACTGTAATGTATATAAAAAGTTAAAAGATCGTTTTTGCAAATTTTATTATACGTTTTTCATTTATATAGTATATGTACTAATTTTTATACTTTATATCTTACTTGTATCGAAATCCAAACGATAAGAATTTTTACTCCTTTTTTTTTGCATCCTTTAAATAATATCGCTCTATCTTTATACTGGCTTCCGGTTTTAAGTATATAAAGCATACGTCAAATGCTAAGATAATTTGAAAGCTGACACAAACGTCTTTTTAAAAGAAACTAAGGGATAGTCGTAATTAAAATGAGTTGGTTATTTTGCATTGTTCGTACAGTAGATAATTTTTCATAAGTCTATTTTTATATTACGTTTTTCTTTAATACGGACAATATCCACAATAATTGTAACTATTGCGGATATCAAAATATAATCAACCCAAGTTTCAACAAGTGAGAGTGAACAAGTCCCAAAATAAGAATATAAGTACTGTAGGTAATTAAAGAATTGACATAAATGTTTTTGTTAAGTTGCTCGACGATTAAAAATAACCTTGTTATATGGCGTCAGGTGTGAGATGTAAGATAATTATAAGAATTGTACAGTTTGGCAACTACACAAATAAAATTGACTTTTTCGATAGTTATCACCCGTCCAAATATTTGATTTGATACTTTACAAAAACGCTCACGTACTTCGATTATTAATCTTATATCAAATAAGTTGAAATATATTTGAAGCGTCCGAAACAAAAGGTTCAACATTAATCTTATATCTCTGGAATTGATAAACTTGTTTTTTTAACTAAACGTGCACACAACTGGTCCTCGTGAGACGCACACGAAATTGCGAAAATACTTTTTATTAAAAAATCCTTAAGTACACACAATATATACATTCTCTCTCTTGTATAAACTATCAAAAATATATATTACTCTAGAAGCTTATCGCTAAGACAAGCCGAGCACTTACAGATCAAGCCGTCTCACTACGATTGCAGGCAACAACGACTTCATTTTGTCAATCATGAACATTTGTGTCTTCCACAGAACGGTCGGCTGCTTGACAAAATGCCAATATCCGTTTCTCCTTCGTACTGCCCACTTTTGCGCGTTCGCTAAAGAATTTTTGTACGCCAGAACTTGCTTATCCTTCAGCTTCGTCCAAGGTTCGTGTACCGTAGCTAGGCCTAATTTGACTAATTCCTCGCCAATCTCTAACGAGACCTGTTTGTAAAAATAACGTTGTGAGCACGATATATAAAGTACTTAATAACAACAACGAACATAATCTCTATTTCTCTCACTCGATCTTTCTCTGACATTGCGACCACGCACTCCAAATACTCCTTCTCTCTGACAATAGGCAAAAACGTTACGAGCTTTCCATTGAGCACGGTTTGCAACCAGCTTACACCTACAAGATCAATCGGCATTTTGAGCAACAACTGTGGGTTCCATGTTCGGCTCGATACCTACCGTTGCCAGTAATTTCAACGCCACCGATCTTGACGGGCAAGTAAGCCTTGTTGAAACGGGGAAAGGGCAGCAAGGGCCGGTGATCGACCATCAGTAGAACCTTGCTGGAGCTCGGTTCCACGCGTCGCACCGTGCCCTGGAGTGGAACCCGCGATTGCAGGAAATGCAACGGGACGTCGGACGGCTTCGTGAACCTCGCGAACTGGAAAACAACGAGAGAACGAGAGGATCGAATCAACGTGAGGAGGAGACAGTGGCAGGTAGACGTAACGTAAAGTACGAAATTTGTACTCACGGGCCTAATTTTGTACAGGGCTGCGAGTAGGCCGGCGCTGGCGAGACCGTAGGTGATCAGCTGAAAAGAGAAGGAGAAACAGCAGGTATAAGATACAAGCGCGTGACCATGCAGCGCGGCTAGGAAGGTTAGGAAAGCGTCGCTCACCTTTCCCGGTCCCGTCTCGTCCTGCATAAGGATCTGCAATCGTCCGAGGATGGACGGGTCGTCCTCGCGCGCCATGCTCCACCCTGGTCCTGAGTCCTGAGACTCCTGAGCGAGGCTGTCGTTCGCGTCGCTAATTTCGTTCGGCTAATCACCGTCGCGACCCGACGGTTCGTTTATCTTATCACAGCTCAAGTCGGTATTCGATCACCTACGGACATAGAAACATAACGTCACACTCGTAATAATTTAACGTGTTAATGTTTACACTTTCTTCGATATATCTTCTCGGAACGGTCAGGCAGTTACCTTCTCCGCGCGCGGCGGGCGATTTAATATCCAATAATTAACGAGCACGTGTTAAATCTCCCGGTCGACTCGCATGCGGTCCACAGTCCACGCTTCTCAGCTGCGCCTGCCGTCTGCGCCTGAAACGAAATACAGTGGGGTCAGTGGGGACATTAGAGAAAGAGAGAGAGAGAGAGAGAGAGAGAGAGAGAGAGAGAGAGAGAGAGAGAGAGAGAGAGAAAGGAGAGGAGAGACAACAGTAAAATGCAATTACCAAAAGCAGTCCTTGGAGAAACGGACGAAGGGATTACGTAATTGTAAACTCATGAAATTTTCTTCTCAATACAAACGAATACAAACAATTAAGAGATTTGATTCAAACTTAAGTTTCTTTATCCTTAGAATTATAATTCTCTTATATTCTATAATTATATACTAACGGCACCTTTGTAAAAAAAATTAACGGCGCCTTCACAGAAGGACGCACAGTTTCCTCTTCAATCACCTCGCGGAGAACCTCGGGATGCTCCACGTTGAAACTTCACGCGAGCGCATCTCCGCAAACGTCGGCGCACGGAGCAGGTGATCCTTCAGCGATTTCTACGCTCGAGGGCCGAATTAAAGGAGACGCCTCCCCGAATGTTATCGGTCGAGATAAAGCTCGCGACGCGAAAGAGAGAGCCGTTCGAAAGGAGAAAGACGCCGCGCGTCTTTCCTCTTGTCTTCCCTGAAAAAGAACTCCGACGCGACGGAGGCACGGCGCTTCGATAACCGTTATCAGCCCCGGGCGCGCGCGCGGCTCTCTCGCAATTAACTCGAACGCCCGGTGGAAGGGCACCTCTCGGGATCGGGGAAAACGCGCCACGGAAATAAACGACTGTAAAAAAAGACGTGACTTGACGCTCGCGCGCGCCTCGCGGAGGGGCAAAGGGAGCGGACTGTCGGGAGTCGGGAGTCGGGCCTGTGCGGTCGACGGGGCGCGCCGCGCTCCAAATCCGCGCCGCCGCTCGGCCCGGCGAGGACGAAGCGTGCGCCGCGCGTATAGCGTATAGGCAGCGAGTATACGCGGCGCGTGCATCAGGCGACCGCGACGTCAGCTGTCGTCGTCGGTCAACCGCGGGAGAGACGGGCAGTGCCGTCGATCAACGACCCTGGACCCATATAATCACGTCGCGAACGCCCCCGCCCCCGCCGTCGGCGACGGCCTCCCGCCTGAGCGACGTGCCCCCCTCGAGCGTGAACATGTTCCGGGACGGACAGTATCTGGAGGTGATCAAGGTACCGCGTGCAACAGCTGTCAACAGCTGGCTGCTGGCTGTCAAACGTGCTCGCGCGCGCGCGCGCAACAGGCGGGCGCCCGCGCCGCGCGCACGAACGCGAACATCTGTTACGAGGACCGCGAGCGATACGGAGCAGAAATTTTTTTTTCTGTCGGCAATATTATCTCGGTGTCTCCTTTTTTTTTCCTCAAAACTGTTCGAGAATAAGTTATCGCCCGCGACAAGTCGCATGATATATGGAACGATCCGGAGAGTAGAGGATGGAGACGGTGCAGGTGTTGGACGATAATATTTTTTAATCAATCGCGTCGGCGCGGAACGTGTCTCGTTTAGTTTTCTGGAACGATCACGCGGTGATTTGTACCGAGCATATTGTGCATATATATATAATTGTTCATCGTGACGCAACGTGTGTTCGCAGGCCTCGGACGATTGCCTGGCGACCGCCGTGGTCACCGTGCAGGAGAGAACGGTGGAGATCAAGAAGCGGAAGGTCACCACGAACAAGTGGCTGCAGGTCGAGGACTGGGCGGCTCTGTACGAGATACTGGAGCGAGCGATCCTGCGGAACGGCCGCCGGGATGATGGATCGTATCGCGAGGGCCGGGGTTGCGAGTGGAGAAAGTCGACTCGTCAGCTGGAAGTCACGTAAGAGCGCGACCGTCCCGGTTCGATGACTTTAGATTGTTTGTTCAGCGAATTGATTGGATGATTTCGACCGAACTCCGATCAACTTGACGATTAATTTATTAAGTGACCTGTCCAAAATGTTTCGTTCACGCGTGGATAGGATTGTCAATTTTTCATTTGACGCGTGGGAAGGAAGATTTGGAGATTAGATGATGAATTATACATGTAGTCAAAAATTCGCCGGAAACAATTCTGTTGAATTAATCGCTGATTAAATTAATCGGAATTTAATCTTATTCAAGAGAGATATTCTATAATATATTGTCTAAATAAAATATTTTGAATTAAACTGCGGATAAAATTTATATTGTATAATAACATATAATAAAGTTTGATATTAAAGATAGGTATGTACTTCTTATGTTCATTTTTATCAATGCAGATTAATTTTGAACTCGGTTTAACTTGCTTTTTATCCTTTTCTAGTTCTAGGATTTAGAAAAAGATGAACAGTAAGTTAAATCGAGATTAAAGATAATCTACATTGGTGGAAATGGACATTAAACGTGACAAGCTGAGCTTGCTACAGATAGAAAGAAACAATACTCAGACGAATATTTATCTTGTCGCACGTTACGTACAAATAACGTGAATTTCGTACAACAGGTACACTTTCGAAAACCCGGAGAACGCAAGCGACGTGTCATTCTTGCCCACGATCAAGGTGCACGTGTCGCCAGCCCGGAAGAAACCGGTGAAGCGAGAAACGAGTGACGAAACGTCGAAGAGGAGCAAAATGAAGACGGATGACGATGCGGCGAAACGAACGAAAGAAGAGAAATCTCCGATTCGAACGCCGACGAAAAGCGATCGACTGAAAAAGACACCGGGAAAATCGGCGCAGATTTCCCCGAAGAAGACTGAGACTCCGAGCGCTACCGCGACAAAGCGGGAAGATCTGAAGAGGAAGAAGTGTCGGACGTACAAGCTTTCCGACGATCTGGAGAACGCGCCGTTGGAGGAATACATCCCGGACGCGCCGAAGACGAAGAGATCGTGTCCGGACTTCAAGTACGTGCCCAGCCGGAAGAGCGCGTTGGAGGGTATGCGATTAACGTCGAACGAGTACACGCCGACCGTGTGCGGCAGCAAGGGATGCCGCGTCGCGGAAGACGTGAGCTACGTGCCGAACTCCGTCGAGAGACTGGAGGCGAATTACGAGATTTACGAGCCACGCGCCATCACGATGGTGCCCGACAGCGTTCTCGAGGAGTACGTGCCCAATTCCAAGGGATTCGACTCCTCCATAGAGGAGTACGTGCCCAATTCCAAGGGATTCGACTCCTCCATAGAGGAGTACGAGCCCGACTTCAAATCCCCGAGCAAGCTGATGAAATTCGACGACAGTTACGTGCCCTCGAGCGTGCGATGGAGCGCGCCGAACGACTCGAAGAGAACTCCGAGCAAGCCGGAGAAGTCGAAGATGCAGAGACTGGAGGCTCGTCGGAAGGAGATGGTCAAGAAGAAGGTGGATCATCTCTTCTCGTGAGACACACGAGTGTCTTAAGTGCTTAAGCGTGGCGGTACGCGACTGAAGAAAGTTTTGCAGGGAGAGAGGAAATAGATTCTGGTACGACTGACATCTGTAAAAAGTGTAATTTATCTTAATACGATATATAAGATTCTATATATTACATTATTGTATAGTGACATCCATAATAAAATAGTTATTCTTGCTAAGTACAACAGTATTGATAGATTGATCATTTACAATGTGTATATTGATGTCTTGGAACTGGAGCAAATAGTTGTTTCATTTCCATGCTGCAAAATCGATTATTTCACTTCCGACGTGTCAATATGTTTCCTAATGACATCAGTCCTGCGCGTGCATCGGTGTACGATCCATTCAGCGGTCGTTTTCGCCCTCGCTCGGAGGATCTTCGATCAAATTCTTTATAGGCTCGTATTTCTTCTCCGCCACTTCTTCCTTGGATTCTTTAATTTCAGCGTTATCTTGACTGACTTCCTCTTCGTCGTCGGTATCGTCATCGGCACCTGGATGAGCAGGAATCTTGTGCGTCGGACTACCCATTGTCTGCATGGTTCCCGGTTTCTGCCACATCTTTTGCGATCCCTGAAAATGACCAAGAGAGACCGTGTAATCGATATATCAAGAAGCGACGTACGTAAATCAATTTATAAATAGAAATTACCTTCATTCCGCTGACTTTTTCCATGTAATAGTCGTAAACGAACTTAGCCATGTGCGGCATGTCCTCGATCTCCATCGGGGGTGTCGAGGGTACGGCGTCGTTCGGTCGTTCGGTGGGATAGAGCTCCTGTGGCAATAGTTGCAGCTTCAACGGTCTCTGCATCAATTGATCGAAGGCCGGTGTCAGCTCGAAACAGTTCTTGAAGAGGGACACGCGAGCGAAGACGTAGAGACCGAGGCGGGCACGGGACATCGCCACCACTAGACGCCTCGCGTCTCTCAGGTGACCAACCGCGCGCGTCTTCACCAGAGACAGCAGGATGTAGTCGTTTTGCTGACCCTGGTACTTATCGACAGTCGTCACTTTGTTTGGTCGGCCTATCAAAGGATTATTCGCGCACCGGATGTTTATCACGTCTCTTATCAGATGCTTCTGACCGTTATATGTCGTTAGGATACTGATCTTGTCCGCCGGATATCCCAGCAGGCGCATGTACATGAACACCGCGACGCAATACTCGGCCTCGGCGAGATTCTGATAAAAGTAGGCGCTCGGTTCGCTCTCGCCGACGCCGTTGAAATCCTCGACATTCACCAGTTGGAAATCGTACAGGAAACCGGCGTTCGCTACCAGATACTCGGGGCTGCGCTCCACGTGCACCAGATTGCCCAGTTTCTTATAGCGCCAATTGTAGAGATTGCATATACTGGGTCTGGCGCGACCTTGGCCGTCGAGATCGACCGTGGGTACGCCCAGTCTCACGAATCTCGCGAACAGCGATTGCTCCATGTTCGAGTATTTCTGGAAGGCCATGTTCTTGATGACCGGCGGCAGCTGATGATGGTCGCCTATCATTATCCAACGTTTTAAACGATTATATCCATCCTGGGGATTTTGTAGCAACAACGGTATGAAAGTCTCGATCTCCAAGATCTGCGCGGACTCCTCCATGAGAATATTGTCGTACTTGAAACCCATGTCGACGAGCTCGCGACGTTTGAGCGCCGCGTGCGTACAGGTCATAGCGATCACCTTAGCCTCCTTCACGAGCAAGTATTTCGACCTATCGAGACCCGATCGCAGTAACTCGAAAGCACGAAACTCCTCCAGTTGTGCGAATATCCTCTCAATGTATCTGTATAAATGATATCTCATTAAAAGTAGTCGTGATTACTCATCTCGTAAGAGTTTAACGCGCGTGTTCTTACCTAAAGCAACTGCGCGCAATCTTGAGATCCTCGTCGTACGAATTCCGTTTGAAAAGCGGCTGCGGGGCGTTGTCGAAGAACTTGTGGAAGGGAAACTCCTCGTCGACTATAGCAGATAAATCGGACTTCTCACTCGCGTGTTGCCTCTGTTTCACTCTGGTCTGGAAACGGTCCCATCTCGTGGACACTTGATACATGAAGAAGTAACCCGCCGTTTCACACGTGTACGCGACGTCGCCCTTCACGTTCAGGGATTCCTGAGAGGAGAGATACATTGTAACAACTGAATACAATTAAACAATATTAATATGTAATTTGAAAAATAAGTACCTGTAATCTCTGAACTTCCAGGAGCAGATCCAAACGTTTGGCGAGAACGTAATTGACCCTGCCATAGCGACTGAAGTCCTTTTCCGTCTCCAGAGCCTCCTCTCCATGACCGAGACGCAGCAGATGCCGCTCGTCGATATCGAGGGCCATTATCTTCTCGAAAAGCTGATTGAGCGCCTGATTGGAGTGCGTCACGATCAGCGTTCTCTGATTTGGAAAATTATGATATAGATTCGAGATGATTTGCACAGCGACGTCCGTTTTGCCGGTACCGGGCGGGCCGACGACCAGCGTCAGACCTGGCTGCATTCCAGCTCGTATAGCTTCGACTTGCGTCGGCGTGAAGGGAATCTGATTTCTGTAACGTAAACATGTTTTTCATCCGTTCAAAAAATAACACGTTTTAACATACTATTAATACGCTACGGAAGAGTAAGTAAAGTGCTAACTTTTTCGGTTCGTTCGCTCTGTATGGACCTCTACTGGGTGGCACGTGCGGTTTAACCGTAATGATCTTCTTGATCGGTTCGTCGTTGTGCTTTGCAAGGACGTCCTCGAAAGTCAGCTGAAACGGCCGCACCAGGTTTTCTTCGTCCTCCGGCCTCGTTTTGCACTCGTACTGAGGAAAACTGGCTCGTAGATGGTCGATATCGAGGAATGTATCGTTGAAGTCTATCGTCGCGATTTCATCTGGCATTCTGTCGAATCAAATATTTGTCAATGCTCTATTGATTGCCGATTTTATATATTTCTTAGATTATTATAGATATACAAATTATAAATTACGTGAATTATTACAGAAAGTAGTACAAAAATGTTAATCTTTTTTTCAAACAAATAACCAAGGAAATTACTGTTTGGAAGATACTGGTAGAGTAATTGCACGATAATGTAATTACAGAAGAATATATCTACTGTCAAAATCTCAAACTCAGATTTGCTCATCCGTTTATAATCAATGCTGCTCCAAGCAAGCAAACAAGGTACACCCTCAGCTTTATTATTGGTACATACGTACAGATAGATAATAGACAGAGATTACCTAAAATAGCATGCTGCACCCGGATCGCCGTATCCGAGGATTATGTCGTGCAACCAGTCGGGAACGACGCATTCAGTGTTCATGAGCTCCCTTATAGTCTCTAACACGGCTTTGAAATTGTTCTCCTTAGGTTTACGCCTCATTATGATATTAAATCCCTCGTATACATCCTCGCCGCCATGGCTGGCGTTGTCCATATCGATCCGGTATTGATTACAGTCCAGCCACACTCTATAGGTGCGCGAATCGCCTGGTAGAATCGGCCTCGGCTCGGGGCCATCCTCTATCACTCTACCGTTCGAGTCGAGCATACCCTCGACTTCGCACCCTCGCACCGTCGTTAAACCCACTTGTGGCACGAAGGGGAGCTTATGACTGTATTTAGTGCCTGCGATAAAATATCGGGATAAAACGTGTCTTATTGGTAATAAAAATAGAAAAATGTTTGCTGACAAGTCTATCTTTGCCAAATATATTCTGCAATTGCAACAAAATCGTCCGCACAATTTTAAAAATAAAAATTAATTCGTCTATTACATCTTCGTTATCATAGCGAGTCATTGATTATTACAAATTATTAATTTATTATATACGTCAGCAAGTTTTTTTATTTTCTTTGAGTAATCGATTCTTATTTATGATTACGAAACGGTTTCAAATTATTCTCTTCAATTCTTATCTTACCGATAGGATTCGGCGGCTTAACTGTGATGAGAAAGCACACGTCGTGCTTGCGAAGATTCTCCCATTCGGATTTAATTTCCTTACGAACGCTGAGGTTTATCGTCACATCGGCACGGACTCTCGATGGCCTGTTCTCGCCGACGTTAGGCTTAGCCACCTCGACCACCGCGAATTGCGTGATAGGTTGAGCCATTCTGGCCCATCCGCCGAAGTAGACACCGCCGTCCTCCGCTCGCCTACAAGTAAGAAGAAATATCGCGATTACTTTTATTTTTACGAAGATGAAGCTGAATGCAACGCGACGATTCAACATACCAAGGACTCAGTCTGCTCACGGCATCCTCGATGTCTTGTCGTATTTCGTCTGCGAACAGCGGTAATATAATACATTTAACGACTGATGATATATTACGACTCATAAATTTAGATACGATAATAAACGACAACGTCGTTCATTCTTTTTATCGCTTTCTACATACATGTAGATTCCAAACGGAATAGATTGAAATTCCGTAGCAGATAGTCGTGCAACGTGAGGAACTGCAGGTTCAATTTTGGCAGAGCCAGACAGCCCTCGCCAGAAAAATATTCGGTCGGGACGATGCTCTCGTTCCAGATGATGTCCTCGGTTGGGTAGAGGGGCATCTCATTCAGCTCTTCAAGCTGCGACGGCCTACGCTCGTGTCGCGATATCTGAAATTAAAACGCACGCTCTCAGAATTCAGATCGACCTTGATGGCCGTAAAATCTCTCGCGGTCTCTCTCGACGTTTCTTCTTTTTGTTTCTTCTTATACCCACCAGCAGTTCGCGCAAAAATTCTATATCCAGGCGGTACCAATTCTCGTACTCTTCTCTCTCCGTGGGCGGCACCAAATTCAAATAACTCGCGATGGACCTCAATTTTTCTTGACTGAAAATAAAACCCATTAATTTCGCGGCGTTTCGACGCCAACACTTCGTGGTTTTCTACGTCAATCAATTACTTCGGGCCACACATGAATCATCTTACGGGATGTTATTTTCGAGATTAATTAACCCATGTGTATTTTGTAGGGTAAACAATTGCGTGCAGAACTCACCTGAGCGAACCGAAGTGTTTATACAGAGCGTCTCTGACGTTCACGCTGGCTACGTTGGCCAATGCAAAGCTTCTCAGATCCGGGAATTTCGCGAAGACTGCATTCTGGAATTGGAACGTTACCTGCTAATCTCGAGAGTTCGGGAATTTATTATACGTAATGACGTACCTACCGATGCACGTCAGCGTTAATGACATAGCAGCTAATAGGATTGATCAGAGCTACTGAAATTCAAGTTTGTGTCTCATGATCGACAACGACCGGTTTGCAAAGATCACACAACGCATTTGAGGTTCGTTATTTTCACGTTAAAAACAAAGCGTCTATATATAGTAGAAATATAAAAATGAAAGACATTTCACAAATTTGAAAAATTATTCAGCACGTATACAAAATTGTTTTTTAATCCGTAGCGACTACTCTACGTACCTGAAGAGATGTAATTTTAGCGTAATGCAACTCCGTCATGTCGTGATCCGTCAGGGGATTGCCGGTCTCCTCGCTGATCTCGAACCGGGCGTAGAACTTGAGCATCTCCAGGAGCTGCAATCAAGATAATCGGAGGAATAATTTTTAGGGCGGTGATACTTATTGTTACGCATTATGAGTCATATACTTTTTTTCGTGGAGACACGCGACCGACTATGCGTGCGTAATAAAACCAGAATCAACAAAGTCGTTGCATTTATAATCGATCTTTGACGTCATAGAAGAGGACCGGCCGCAGGTATGTTAATCGTTTCTCTCAACGAAATAGGTTTCTCCTTTCTTTCGGTAAAGTACCCTCCCGAAAAATTCAACCTTCCTTCGTTGAAAAACCTATATATATTTACCACACTCATTCATTATCTGAAAAAAATCATTTTCCGCATTGTCTTAAAATATCTCAAAAAATGAAGATTATTTGTAACTTCTTATTTCTGAAAACATGAATTTAAGACGATCGGAAGATGAATTCTTCAGTTCTCATTTAAAACGTCCTAGATATATTATATATTGTGTACGAACGAAAGGTATTATTATTATATGTAATTATTATATTGTTAGATAATATATATTTTACTAATTATTATAATATATAATAATGATTAAGATTATTGCATACAAAATTGATAATATTAGTTAATAGATACATTTCAGGTGTTCTGTTATGTCGTGAATATAATAGCTTCCGTCATATTCTTCAAGTCTTTTCGATCAAGACTGATAAATTAATCAGTTCACTTAATAGCGTGCCTAATAAACGAGCGTGCCAATTAGCACGGCTCGTTACTCGTTCGTTACTTCTTACTTCGCATGTTCCACATATCAAAGCGACTCTTCGAATGCGATTAGCCGACTGCGGTTTGGAGGAAGAGCATTCACTGCGATGCAGTGAATGTTAACGATAGTAATTAATCATAGTAATTATCAGAATTTCCTATCGTTCCGTCACGGCCTTCGCTCGCATGTGCGCGTGCGAATACAATACTCCAGAGGATAACTCTAAACTTTCAGGATAGTTGCAATGAGATTGCGTTTGCAGTGGATGCACAATATCGTCAGCATTTTAATGCTATACGTGTAAAAAAAGATGCTGAATGCGTAACGGTATGTATCTCCAACACGTTTCTTTACCACGTTCTTATTCACGCGGCGTGACGTTCGTAAAGCATTAAAGCGATAACACGCAATATATATATCTCCGTGTTCCTTTTCTCCTCCTCTTAACTAACTAACTTAGACGTCTTTTTGCAGCATATTCCCCTTGGAGCGCCACCCCTTTCTCGGTAGCTCTCACGAACGCATCCCTATTTGCATATCGACATCTGGAAGAAAACCTGCTTCGAGATTGTTTCATTCATCGAACGATTGTTTCATTCTGGCCATCGTTCTCGAGGAGATGGTGCCAGGTGGTGCCTCGCGAGGATAAAAAAGACAAGAAAAAGAAAGAAATACTGCACGGTTCGGTCGCACCACACGAGTCCATTCAAACGCAAAAAGTGGGAGAGGAACGGCGCTATCTCTCAGCCGCCGGTCTCTCCGGGTAAGCTCCGGAGAACAGTCCGCCGTCACGTTCAGTTTCGTTCGCAGCGCAACTGCGCGAGCTCGGCCAACGCGATTCCATCAGCCACTTCAATCGCTTATCAGGGTCTAATCGTATCGACAATCAAAACACGTCGTCTTCCCTGTAAAAGCTCGCGTGACACGCGTCGAGGACTTTTCTCGCGATTTCGATAACGCTCGCGCACCCCTCGTCTGGCTCATTCTGAACAAACAGAAAACTATACCTTATTTCGCGAACAAAAGTTCCTTGTCAGTTCTTTTCGAGTGAGAGTGAAGGTCGATCGATAAGGGACCGATAAGATCGCCGATAATCTTCTCAAACTCCTCCACGTTTGCAGCAGCCCGAGTCGCAGCGACTCGTGAGGAGCCACGAGAAGAAAGGAAGAAGAAAGGAAGTGTGTCGACAGAGGAAACCGGCCGCGGGAAATCGTGGACAGAAGCGACCGGCAGTAGCGAAACCACGGATCTTGTCATCATCCGACTCGCAGAACTTCCCAGGAAAGCTGCGAAAAACAATCCGCGGTCGTTCCTTCAGCGGTAAACGTCAGCGCGACCCGTCGTCGCGGGGTCCGTTGACCCTCGCTTGATCGCGTGCGTCGCGCCAAACAAGCGACTCTTCCCTTGGAAAACGTTTGCATCGCCCAACTCGGCTATAGCTATCTTCGGCGAGAAGCAGACTCGCCCCATACATCGAGGAACGAGGAGATGCCGTAACGAGAGCGAGATATAATGTTGTCCGACGTGAGTTACGGCAGACAGCTGAGCGCGTCGTCGATCAGAGGTGAGAGCTTCGTGAGCTTCCCCTGCGTGTCCATTCGTCTTTGTGCGTCAGACTCTCCTCCTCGCGCGATGTTTTTATAGAAACCTCCTCCTGTGTACAGATTTTATCTACGTCGATCATACGTCGATAATAAGGCTGATTGTAATTAATCAAATTAATGTCATCGCCAACGTCATTGGCCACTTCAAGCTTCTTGCGGATCTTGCGCGGATCATTGTATTCCATTTTCCAGAACTTCGCACTTCGAAAATCCTCCCACGTGGAACAGATCACACACATTGTAAAGTTCACTTCCATTATCAATCTTAAAATATTATAGTTTCATAGGAAGATTTATAATATTCAGAAATCGCATAATTTCGCATTTTACGATTCGTATAATCATTTCTTTTTCATAAATGTGCGTCCCGCGATCGTGTTTCGCTTGTCTGTTTCTAGCGTGTATGTACATCAGAAACTTATTTTCATTTACGTAAAACGTAGCTCATTGGTATTCTACGATGCAAACTCGTCTATAATACAGTCGCAGTCGTGCATACGGTTAGCAATGGAACATCCGATATTCAATTAACTTATCAATCGTCAAAACCGGCCTGAACATTATACAATTGTACGATTAGAGGAAAATTTGCGTTCATCGATAAAAAAAATCAACTCCAATCTATCGTAAGTATCTTCTCAACAAGGAAGCTGCTGTACCGAAGAGAATTATTACTGGATAATAATTTGCAGCCAATATTAATGCATACATTCGATCGGCGCGTGTATCTCAAAAGAGACAATATTTCGTTGTCTACTCGGAAATCGCTTAAGGTTGTTTAAAACTAATATCAAGATAAGCGCACTGTGAATTATTGTGAAAAAGTCGCAACCGGTTCTATAAATAAATGCAGATGACGAGATTGATGCTTAATCGTGACATTTCATAATCTTCATAAGGCTAATTTGATCTGGAGATACACAGAGTGCATTAAGCACGCCAATTCGATTATCAAAAGCGTCTTTCGCTTGTGTGTTTTCTGTTAAGATGAGATACCTATCTCAGGCGAACGGTCGCCACGCATCTTACAATTTACTTCGTTTGCAGGATATCTCATTTCGAACAACTTCTTACGATAATAATCTTTAAAAAGTTGCGTGCTTACCGCCTTTTATCCTACATGTATTTTATAATCTTATTGCTTGCGAATAGTTCATCGCGTTAATGCGACAATCTAGACTAAACGAATAGCGGCAAATTTATCGATATACCTTTATATATATATATATATATATGGACGATGATAACGGCGACACGTGAGGCATAATAACGATAAGCGTTTATTCCGCTCATTATACGGCAATTGCATGTAATTAAACATGGCGCTTATATTGTCTTTAATTAAGTTGTCTCTGCTGCACCTCCAAGCAACGGAGGTGACGACTGCGTCGATTCACAGTAATTCCACGGTTTATTGAAAAGTAAAAATTATTTTTAATGTTAGGATTTTCCTAGAAATTACGTGACAATAATATTCGATGATAATTACGTTGTAAAGCGAGATCTTTAGACTCTGTTGATGATTTACGATACGAAGTATCACGTTTGAAGTTTACAATCTCGACGCACGGTGACGAGATAGTTACATCGATCGGGTCAAGAGATCGTCCCATCAGAAAACTTAAATAATTGCGAGAGAAGGCAAAAGTGTGTATACGATTAACGACGCCGATCGTTTCGCAAAAATAATGTTATCCGGCGAGATTTCTTGAGGCCGATATCATTATAAATAAGAGATGCAAAAATAAATCGAAGCGTTTAACTGATAATAGTAATAAATCAGCAACAGTAAAAAGAAAGGAATAGAATACACGAGTTCAAAAAAACATACGTATCGCGTCAATAAATAAAATATATTAAAAAATTTTTTATGAAACGATTAACGTTATCGGTGGATATTAAGGAGTATTAACATAACAAAATTCTTATTTAACGCCTCGTGCGGGCATTTAAACTTTCACGATATGATACGTCGCGTCTTTTATAAGACAAATTATTCGCTACAACATATTAATTAGCACTCAAAAATAAATCGAAGCATTTAATTGATAATAGTAATAAATCAGCAACAATAAAAAAAAAGGAATAGAATACATGAGTTCAAAAAAAGATACGTATCGCGTTGATAAATAAAATGCCCTTTTTTAATGAAACGATCGCGATATGATACGTCGCGTCTTTTATAAGACAAATTATTCGCTACAACATATTAATTTGCAGTATTTGCACTCTCTCCGAATTTCGTGCAGCATTAAATGCTTTCGTAAAATGTTAAAAATGTAGGTCGAACGATACACCGTTACAGAGCACTTGCCTACGCACGTGTCCGGTACAGACGCAGTGCGGTCCAGCGCCGTTTTAATAAAGAGTTAACAATCCCAAGTTAACAAGAGAGCCATCCCTCCTTTCGTAATTTGTCGCAGATTGTTTGATATCGCACATCTGCCAGTGAACTGAGTTACGGGTGCCGTTTCTACATTGCGTCTCTTATTGCGACGCGCCCGTCTCTTCTCCGTCGAGGAGGAGGATGCCGGCGTACGCAGACGGATGTACCGCGTTGTATCGAGCTTGGTTTTCCCATTCAGAGAGTTCCCGTTTTATTTTCCGCTGAAAATCTCGTGACCCCCGGATAACGAAGGCATTCGCGTGATAACGTCGGGTCTAGTATCACCGAAGATACAAAAAATCGTTTGGGTATCAGGCCGGCTCTTGTGTGACGCACGCGGAAACTCGTGGAAACTACGTGTTTTACGTTAGAACGCGGCGATACATTACATTAAGATTAAGATATATTCGAGGACATTTCTAATTCTATTATTAATTTAATATACTTGACCCCCATATATATATATATATATATATATATATATATATCATCAGTTTGAGAAGTGCAATATTATATAAATATTTCATAGAAACGATTACGCTAGAAAGAAGGTACCTTTGCAAACGAGATCGCTGACAACAACTAGATTATTGTTAGAATATTTTAAAATTATTGTTAGAATTATTGTCACAGTTTCGCGTTTATAAACGTGACAGAACGTGTAAAATACCACGACTGTGTATTTTAAGCTACGCCTTTCTGGCAAGCGTCCGTCTTTTCACGGAAAAGCTGAGTCAACCGTATCACTACAATGCGACGTGTTGCAGGTTCCCTCTGGTTGCTGTGGCTCTGCCTGTTCGCGAGCTCGGTCACCCCGAGCCTGTCCTTCGACGTATCCTGCTGCCCCGAAGGCACGGTATGGCAATACTCGTCCAATTGCTCGGACGGCACGAAGATCCGCCTGGAGTGCCCGTCCGGCATCTTCCTGATGGATCCCAATATGAGCGACCACGATAACTTCACTGTTATCCACGAGGACGACACCGCCTGGTTGTTGTTGGACATCGATCATGAAAAAATCCCAGCTGACAGGTAGAATCTCCGCAACTTCCGCCTGGCTTTATCTGCATTCTGCCGATTACGGTTTTATCTGCGGAGAATTAATTTGTCGCACACGTGCTTGCGGAAGGAAAAAAGAAATAGAGAGAAACGGTCGCTGGAAGTAGTTGATAGATTGAGAAACACGAGGAAAATCCTGGTGTTCGGAAATTTTCTGAGCTCATGTAGCATCTCGTTATTATTGCAAGTTATTACCGCGCAATAGTCCCAGGCTGTTAGAATCTTTCGTAATGGATGGACGATTAATATCGAGCTTGACTGATCCACGACTGCGAGCGTCGATTTTTATCGCTAATGAATCTTTTTGTTCATTAGATTCTGCATAGCCAAATCGGCGCGGAGCAAAAGCGAAATCGCCCTGGTGTGCTTCGACGAGCTGATGGACGAGAGCGTCACGAAGTCATGGAAAAACACCCTGATCTGCATCGTCAGCATCATCTCGGCGATATTCCTGATCGCCACTCTGGCGATTTACGTTACACTGCCGGAATTACGGGAGTTGCAGGACAAGGCGATGATGGCCGCCGTCACGACTTTGGCGGTCAGTTACACCGTCCTCTCCATTCAGCACTTACGGCCGAACTTAGAGGACGATTATATCATCTGCGTTTCTCTCGGTATATAAATTTATATATAATTATCATTAAGTTGTGTGCTCTGATGAATATTTACAGGTAAATTTATCGCTGATTTGGACATATGAGAAGCATACCTTAAAAAGCTTCCGACTTTTCGCTGTTATCCAATCCATATATTTGCATTTTAGGATTTATATTATACTTTGCCTTCATGTCCGCGTTCTTCTGGTTGAACATCGTGGCCTTCAACGTGTGGCGATGCGTATGGTAAGTGCCAGGCGAATAAAACACCTGAGAAACACCGGGTGTACGTAAAATTGTTTCACATTCCGCGTACGTCTTCAAAATTCAATTATCCGTACAGGTTTAAGAACTTCAGGATAAGGGATCAATCGCTCTTCTATGCTTACTGCGTTTGGGGATGGGGCGGTCCAACGTGTTTTCTGATCGCCGCACTGACGACGCACCATATATCGGGAAATCACCTGCGACCCGGCTTTGGCGAATTTGCCTGTTGGTTCAGCGGTAAGTTTTAAATTTAAAGAAATATTCCTGTTCCGACAAAGAAATTCAGTGAGTGACTTTGCTGCTTCATAACACATTGTCGAAATACAATTTAAAAATCTGTTTATCGGGCATTCTTTTGATGTAAGATAAAATATTATTTCGCGCATATATTGTTTCACAGGCGTTACAGAGACGTGGGTGTACTTTTACGGGCCGATAGCTATTCTATTAATGTTAAACATGATCTATCTCGGGATGACCAGCTGGCGTTTGTGGCATCAATATCGCGATTACACGGGAAGCAAGCTGCGAGTTTTGCGATTTAAGTGCCTGCTGTATATCAAATTGGTGCTCGTGATGGGCATTACCTGGATCTTTGAATTGCTATCATTCGCAATCGGGTCGAGGATGGATGAATTCTGGTAAGCGATCGTTAAGACATCCTACCTTGACATCAATATTTAATATTTATCAATTACTAATAAGGTGATCCACAAACATTCTCTTTTTCGCCAGGATACCGACGGATCTGTTAAACGGCCTTCAAGGATTCATCATATTCCTGCTTCTGGTCGCGACGCGGAAAAGAGTGCGGAAGCTGTTGGCGAAAAAGCGGCCGTGCGGTATCGCTTTCCCGAAGTCCTGGGCCGCGTACGAGGACGAGGAGTGCGAAGCGGTACTTCCCGAAGAGCTCGAACTATCTCAACAAGGATAAGACACTCTTTCAAGGATAAGATTTCTTTCTTTCGCAATTTCTTTTCCAAGGATCATCACGCCGGTTTAGATGTAACAAGTATCGCCTAGGAAAAGATAATCTTGATTTATATCTGTACATTGTCTGTAATCAGGCACAGATAACGCGATTGTTGTCGACCTTTGAATTAATTTGGTTTTAAATAACTCGTTTATATATATGCATTTTATTTTCATTCTGCACGAATATAGTCTCAATTATGTCAATCCGTTATCACTCACGAGTCAGTTTAATCGAAACCAATATTACTGTAAGTGTATCTCTTGTTGACGTATATATTATCACTTATTCTTTTACGTATAGCGCCATAAGAGAGACATAAAAATACGATATTTGCCTGATAACAAGTTAAGCAATATAATGTGTGTTTTTTAAGTATCCGATCATTGTGGAACACACGTCGTATTGTTTTCGATTAGCGTAATGGAGTACATTAGTGTTAAGCGCTGCATAAGAATCTCTGTAAACATTATGCAAATGTTGGAATCACTGCATGTACGTCTGTGTGGAGAAAAACACGTGGAAAGAATATAATTACGAAGATTACAATTACTCATCGGTGCGTAATATCATTTCATGCCTGTGATTCAATTACAGTTTCGCGTTTAAGTAAATCACTCGCGGAAACGTGACGATATGAATCATCCGTTCCCCCACGTTCCTACGATTTTCTACAAAAACGCGTAAAATCCGACTCATTTACGTTGTTTTCGTTATACTTTCGTTATCGCGAGTACTATGCATGACGTATCGCGCGGATCTCCGGCACGAGATTATCTCGCGTGCGGTGAAAACATTGCGCAAGCGAATGAATCCAATCGTGAACATCTGACGAACATCCGACATTGGACCATCAAGGTATATAGCTATCAAGGTGTAAACAGTTGAGCAATAAGTTGCGATGCAAAAGCCGCTTTCTGTACCCGAAGGCTACCGGACACTTTCACCGTGTGGGCGAGACAATAAACCCAATATACGCGCGTACGTTAACGTGCTCGTCGAGCTCGAGTATATCTCCCAATAAAAATCTGATTCACGCAGCGACATAAGGTCTAGACAACAGACTTAGGAAAATTGTCGCCGCGGGCACGCGGTTAAATGTGCGCGTTGGTAAACACACATCGCTTGTCCCACTTCCATTGATCTCGCGTAATTCGTTACGCGTCATCCACTTCGACATGCGTTCATTAATATGAATTGTACGGGGCGTGCCAGATCTAGAGAACCTTTGCTCGGTGGATTCTTCAATCAGTTCGAGGCTGATTCTTTAAATCTTCAAAAATGTCAAGGACGACTTATGGCTTAAAAATTATATTGATATCCTCGACATCTTTATTAAAGAAACACGCATTTCACATTGGAGAATCTATGGGCGAATGTGGACGATCTGCAAGCCTAGAAGTAGGTACTCTGTGCCATCACGTTGCATTCTATAACGATACAGAATCAGAAATGCATGAAACAATACCGCGTATAACAAACCTGATTGCATTCGCGCAGTGCATTCTGGCTTGTTGACAGACGGATAGATAGTAGGTCACGACACGAACTAAATTTGTTAAGCAAATTGGATCGTCCCGAGACAATCGATGCCGTTATAGGTGCAACGAGTTCGTCCGAATGTATTCGACCCCGCGAGACATTCCGCGAAATCCTTTCACGAAATATTTGCAAACGTGCAAATATTTTTTATATATATTGTTCCCTAATTCTATAAAATAAATCTACAAATATTGCTATTTAAATGCGATTCATTCACGATAAAAATATTTATCAGAAAGCGAACTCTTATAAATAGAAAGCGAACTCTTCCTATATTAAATCTTTCATAATTTCCTGCTTTAAAAACAAAATAAATATCTCGCTGATACCTGAAATGCCGATTCGTGCTGTTACATGCAAATAGATGCATCCATCATAGCCAGGAAATTTATGCTTTTTTTTTTCTTTATTTCTATAATTATGTCAAAATGACTTAATAAGCAATAAGTAACGTGCCTATGTAATCGAACGATCATTTGGATAAAGGTGAAGTGGAACAAAAAATGGAGAGGAAAAAGAGAAGATAGATGAAAAAAATCTAGATGAACGTAAATATTATCTCCTTGCATAAGTTGCTCGCGTACAAATATCACCATCGGTAGGATTAACAGATTAGGCATAAAAATTAATCGACGACATTCCCGGAACTTTAGTTAAGCTTTGGCACACCTATACGCTAATGAAATGCACCGTCAAATAACTGGAGATGACAAAGAAGGAGTAATTTTTGCATTCTTCTCGTGTGTCTTCAACACAGAAAGAAATTACATGTGAAAAAAGAAAGTTGCAAGTTTAATTAAAATTGTAAAAAAAAAAAAAAAAAAATTGTGTGTATTATATGACGTACATGTAAAAGACGAATTTAGGTTGTATAAAGAATTAAAAACGTGCAAAATTATCTCTCTCTCTCTTTAGACGTGTTAAAGTTAACAATGACTCGATTGTTCAACGAAAGAGAAGCAACGCGTCGCTGTCATATACAACCAATTGAGAGCGTAAATAGAGCATGTTAGCGTTACATTACGTGCGTCTTGAGAGCGGCTGTAAAAAGGGAGCACCGACAAGAAGGGGGGAAGCCAGTACGAATTACCGGGGCCCGACAGTCCGGAAGGCCTTATTTGCCTTTCTCAGAGGAATCATTATTGGTCCATCTATTTTTAGCATGCATTGTTAAATCGGTAAATCCCACGGAGAATTTCGTGAGAATTTTCTTGCGCGTTTCAAATAAAAATATGACGGAGAAGGATATTGCAGTGATTTTTACATTCTATACCGATGTGTCTTCGGTACAGGAAAATATTGCATGTGAGAAAAGGACTTGCAGTTTTGACTGAAGTTGTTTAAGAAAAAAGAATCATATTGTTGACGATCAATGACAATAGCATTTAGATTGGAAAATGGACGTTGCACTCTGTGTATCTCTATATTTCTATTTATATTACAGCGCGCTTACTTTTACTGACACAGTAAAACGCGTGTCGAAGGGACTGAAAGTATTTTTTTTTTCTTTTTTAATCTAAACTCGAGACCGCTCTCGGGTCTGATACATAGATATATTGGACTGCGATACAGCGTTTCCACAGAGGAGCATTTCATAAACACATATCATATTTTACACACGTCCTTGCGGTTTATTGTTAACACGTTTAAAGAAGAGGTAGCGAATGAATAATACAAAGATGAAACGAGAAGAACCGCGAGAAAACAAGGAAGAGAATGCGACTGCGTACTTGCGAATTCACGTAACTAAGACGCAGACTTGGATACGCTGATGTTCATGATAATATTTAAGAGAAATATCGTGCTGCTTTCGTAATTTGTCTAATGCCCATTTCTACCAATGTAGATTAACTTCTAATCTCGGTTTAACTTACTTTCTATCTTTTTCTAACTTTTAGAACTAGGAAAAGATGACAGGTAAGTTAAACCAAGATCAAAATTAACCTGCGTTGATAGAAATGGACATAATTCACCTGGTGATAATTCAGACGGATAAGATTAAGAGGGAATCGTCCCTTTTGTACACTTACAATGTCGAAGGCTGAAAAATAATGACAATTTTTGATAAGAATAATCTCATACGATAGAATCGTTGCAAAAAAATAAGTTTTAAGTAATTTTTCCGAGTTATCAATGATGCCTGATAAGAGTATCGGCCTGATTAAAAACTCGTTTCTTTCTTATATATGGTTCTTACATTAACAAATTCGAAAATAAGTTGTTTTGATAATTTTTCGATTAATTCCCATGTCCCAGTTCCCATGTCATTCATTCATTGATATCGTTATCATCGATAATCCTTTGACATTTCACTAGAGATTCAAATTATCAATATTGTCATATATATTGCTGATAAACAATGTGTGCTTAACTCTTATGAGAATAAACGCATAATATAAATATATATATTCAATTATTATATTAAACATTAAGAGTATATTAAATATTAGGTTTATATGTCTAAAAGAGTATCCTATTTAACACTTCTGCATTCAACAAATGTTGGAATAAAGTAGAGTAAAACAGACTATCTAAATTTTGGGATGTATAAGATCCCCTTATAGTCGTGACACATTAAGACATTAATCCTAGAGCTCAAATCTGATGAAGAAAAAGCAAAATGAGAAGAAGAACCGTATACATTACAGACAGAAAGAATGATGTAACGAATTTTACACAATATTCTGAATTTTTTAAAAAGTCGCGTCGGCACTCGAGAGTTCAGAATACATAATCGAAAATGAAAGGATTATACACAAAGGCGCGTGCGAGCGCAACGCTGACGCGCGCCGTTGTGTCTTTGGAGCAGCTGAAACGAAGGTAAAACTCGCTTGTGGTCGTCGCGGGACGCAGGGGGGCCGAGGGAGGGCAACGATGCGGCGAAGAACGGGAATGTCATGGCGGCGGACGCACTGGCAGGGGTAGCTAGATAGGTAGGCAGTCGCGGGACGGGAGGCACTGGCGGTCACAGGCCAGGTATGGTGAAGAGAGTACGAACACGCCGCGCGATGAGCTGAGTGAATCACGGATGAACGCTTCGCGAGACGATCGATCGGCCGCACGGACGCGGCGGCAACTCGGTTTTCCGCTCGACGGCGAAGAGGCGGGAGAGCGTGGCCGCGGATGCGAACCTGAGGAGAAGACTCGCGCGCGTTTCGGAGTCATGTATACGAGGATCGTGCTGCTGTTGCTCGCCGTCGGTTGGCAGGCGAGGACCGTGCTCGCCGACGCCGAGACCCGACCCGTCGGCGCCGGGGCGACGGTGAACATCGGCAAGTGTTGCGAGCCCGAGGAGCTGCTGGTGGACGACCGGTGCACGCCGCTGGCGGAGACCAACGAGACCAAGTGGCGGCCGGAGTTCGCGAGGGACCGAGACGACGCGGCGCAGAGGAGAACGGGATTCGTCGAGCCCAGGTACGAGCTGAAGATCGGACGGCCAAGATGCGACTCCGACGAGCACCAGTGGCACGTGTACTACTATCCGTCCGGGCCGGATCGGCTGGCGATCCTGCCGAGCGGCGTGTTGCGCCACTACATCGTCGACCTGGCCAAGAGCATGGACGAGAATCGCGGCGTCTACGGCGTCGCGATGCTGAACAATCTCGATGACGACGACGACGACGACGGGGAGACACGGGCGACCATACACTACGACTATCCGTTCGGGCATTACTGCGCCGACAAGGTGGTGCTCAGCGGGGATCGACTGGTGGCGACGTACGCCATGCTTTGCGTGCCGGACGTTGCTGTGCGCTGGACCGACACCAACTACCTGATGAGGCACGCGATCGATCCCGCCTTCCACGCCGTGTCGATGGCCTGCTATCTGATCGTCGCGGTGGTTTACTTCGTGTTGCCACAGCTGCGCGATCTCGTCGGCAACATCATCACCAGCATGTCTCTCTGCCTCATGGTCAACCAGTGCGCCTCCACCGTCAGAATATTCACCGAGTTCGGCAATCACGTCAGCTTCTTGGTCGCCGGTACGTGAATCGTGAGCGGTTGTCTCGCTTAGCGCGAAAGTAACGAATGGTTCTTTATTTATGCAGTTGAATCACACGCGGCTTCTCGATATGTCCTTTTGAAGATGCAAATGATCTCCTGTGACGAAACCGGCGTGACGAGGCATATCTGATTATCTCCGGCGCATCATTTTAACGTTCAATTAAACTCCGTGATGAAATTGGAATGCGTTCTGTCTGTAGAAAGAAATATCTCGATAATTTATCGCAGAAAAAGGTTGCATTTAGGAGCGCAGCAATGCAGCAATTGACGCACTGTTGCTGCATTGCACACTCAGCAATGTAGGAGACACTTGATATGAATTAATTTATAGAATTACCGTGGGTCATCTTCCCTCGGGCATGCCGAGACAGCGAAATTTGCGGTCATATCCTTTTCGTTTCAAGTGCGTTAGCACCATCTGCGAGACACGCGAATGAGTCATATTTCAGCGCGAGAGCGAACGGACCGACGGAAGGACCAATTAATAAGCGCGACCGCTCGAACGCACCATCTGCCCCGACAGCAAATTGCCGGGACAAATTTCCCGGACGGACGTGTTGCCAGGAAATACAACACTGAAATCATTTCCGTCTCTTTCTTCCTTTTCAGACACGGTCATGTACGTTTTCCTGATGGCCGCCTTCTTCTGGCTCGGCGCCCTGGGCTACTACGTGTGGAGCACGTTCAAGTCGCGCAACGTATTCCTGCGGGTCACCGACGGCAGGAAGTACTGCTACTACTCGTCCTGGGTCTGGTGCATAACGGTCTGCATAGCCGGCACGGCGATCTTCGCGCACTTCGCTCTCGAGACGAACAAGCCCACCGTGGGCGGCACGACCTATCCCGCCCAGGAGACCGTGGGCTGGCTCGGGCTCTCCGTGATGTTCATGTGCATCGCGTTCACCATCATCATCGATCTGTGCCTGATACTGACGACCGCGAACAGGATCAAGCGGATGAGCACGTACGGCCGTATTCATCACAAAATGAAGTACAGCTTCCGGATGTTCGTCTATCTCTACGCGATCATGAGCACCGGCTGGCTCTCGCTGCTGCTCTCGCAGTTCAAGTACGACGCCCTGATATACAGCCATATCGTCGTTAATCTGCTGCAGGCGCTTCTCGTCCTCTACGTGTGCGTGTTCGGCCAGCGTAGGGTCACGTTCCTGCTCGGGAAAACGTGCAACTGTTGCGATTCCGGTGACAACACAGAGGGCCTCGACTGGGGCGAGGAGATGACGGCCATCAACGCGGGTTATTGAAGTGCGCCTATCCTCGATGAACAATCGCTTGCGTTACGAGCGTAATCTGCATTCGACTCGATGATCGAACGATGACGACGGCGCGTTTAGATCACGATTAGTAGCACAACATCGCTCGCGGAACGATGAAGAGAATGCATTCGGCACGTGCGAAGCACGTGGAAAGAATTCCGTACAGTCGTCCAAGTACGATTATATTCGAATTGAGAATATAATCGTTGCACATCGTACAATCTCAATCTCAGAGTCATAGCTCATAAACGTACATCTGTCGCGCGCAAATTTTACCAGATATAATATATCATAGATATATGCGCATATATATTGAAACCAAAAGTTATTCTTTATAGAGTGTGAAAAATGCGTGGATGTGTCTCTATTCCAGAAGGAAACAGTATTATGCGCGTAACGGCGTTATTTTGGAGAAATATACGCGAAACGTGCAAGCGAAGAATATGTAAAGAAAGATACATATATATATCGGAGACAATATCGGAATAAAAAAATGCAGCAATATATTGTAAATAATGATGCAATAATCGAGCCAATGTGCAAGTTAAATGTGAGCGAAGTCGAGAAAGTCGACGAGGCATTGAAAGATCCTACAAGTTTAAAAAATTTGTAAAAAGCATCATGTATGAAGCATCATGTACATATGATGCATTTCGATCAGAGTGTTCGGACTGATACGTAAACGATGGCACTGATAAAATTGCGTACGTCTTTCGTAGTCCACGTTCGGTGATTATGCGTGCCTTAAAACGAAATCAATATCTTGCCTTGTAAAAAAAAAAAAAAGAAACGTACGCTTATCGAGACATTTTTATCACTTCGCGATTCTGACACGTCTAGCATGTTCTATTTATCCATGATCATAGCATATCATGTTCGCCATGACTTAGTTTTTTAATCTAAATATAAAAATCGATTGTATTATGCAATATCGCTAATTGACGGACAAGTTTGCTGGCGAGCGTGTTGCACAGTACGATTAAAATATGTGTCACCGAGTCTCAAATGATCTTATACTTTTAATGGCATTTGTGTTTAATATTTATGTCTATACAGTAAGTCAACTTTTTGTACGAGAGAGATTTAGATTTATTAGATTCGATAAACGAATATTCGAATTAATGTCATAAGTTAAATTATTTAACCCCCCCCCTGCCCCCTCTATTTGTACAATAAATACTTTGCAGCGACTCACCTGTCCGAACAAACTTCCCTCCGGACGATGCAGCAGATTAGATAACTGGCAACGCACCACCAGATGATTGTCGTCCATGACAGTGTTGAAGAAACGTCTGGTAGGAAGTAAAGCCTCGAGATCGATGACCAACTCCAAAAATCTCTCGCAATAACGTACTTTATCGGGAAGTACACTTTCTATTAAAAAATATAAATAAAGTTTACAATTAAAGATAAATTGTTTCAAGTATTTAATTTTATATAAAATTTAGTTGAATTTCTGGCTTTAAGAGAGTCATGCTTAAAGAGTCAGGAAATGTATTCTTTTAAAAAATGCACGGATGAAATTTAAATGGACATACATAAAGATACGTATAAAATACCTTCTGCGGAAATCGTTTCCAATATCGTCATGAATTTTATCATGAGCCTATGCAAGAACTTGCGTTCCCATTCGAGTTTCTCCTTACGCTCGGGATTATCCTTCTTCCTTATAACTTTCCAATATTTCCTCCATTTCGGATACTTTCTAAATTCGAGTTCCCGCCTGCCTTGCTGCAGGGAGATCCACATGGACAGGGACACCAGTCTCTTGGCCTCCTCCCGAACCAAGGACACCTCCATGGAGTTGAAGCAATGATTCAGGAACACTATCAATGCCGTCTGTTCTTTCAAATTGAAGTCCATTATAGATTCCTCCAGGCACGCCTCGAGGACCTTCTGAAAGAATCCGGCGAACTGCGTCGGGTTCTTCTCAAACGCTTCCCAGACTTGCACCCGCTCCCTGAACTTCTCGTTCACCATGACGACGATGGACATGGTGTGCTGCCGCGTGGCGGTCTCCGCATTGTAATTCGGCCAGAGGAAATTCTCCAGATACTGGCTGAACTCCAGCATCATGATCCTCCGGACGGAAAACTTGGACGCGCATATCTCCTGCACGTAAATCTCGTCCACCACCTGGGAGTCGAACGCCAGATGCGTGTTTGTGGTGTGCGGCGCCCAGTACTTGTTCGCAAGCTGCAATACAACGGAATCGCAATGTAATCGCGCAAGGTATGCAAAGTAACGGGCAAGATAGAAGCACTGATAGAAAAGGTGTCCCGTCACAGGATTCAGGCCGTGACATCTCAATGGATACGCAATAACAGCAAGAATCAATAGAAGTGCTTGACGACAAAATTCGGGGCGTGACATCTTGAACAATTCGAAAACTTCTCTACGATCGTAAACAGATACCTGGGTGAGCCTGTCCGCGTTGATCTGCTCCACCGTAGGAGCGGGATTGTTGCTTTTGACAGGCGGTGCGTTCTCCATCGTATATCCGTCAGCTCCAAACTGCACGCCAGAAGTCAACCTAACCTAACCTAACCTCCATCCGCCGGTGTCGACGGCGAAGAACTCGCAGCCGCGGGCCCGCGGCGGGCAAGCGTCGCTTGTCGCGCGAGGAGAACGCAGAGGGAGAATTCTCGTCGAATTCCTTCGCGATTCCTTCAAAACAATATTTAAAAAAGCAGATTTGATTCTCAATTCTAATTGCAAAACAAGACGTAACGTTGGTACGAAAATACATGTATGCGTGGCGCGTACTTGCCTGCGCGATTCGGATTTCGGATTTGGCGCGGGCTCTCGTCACGCTGTCATGTGACCAACTTTAGTTCGCTCCGAGGGAGGCGACGCCGAGCTGACAAGCAACTGTCCGGAGTGTCCGGCCTTGTCCGGGAAGCGAGATTTGGAACTCCTGCGTTGGAACTTCGACGGGACGAGCTCCCTCGACGGTATTATGGCGCGGACTGACGTCGCGGACTCACGTCACGACGCGCCGTCGCGACGGCTGTAGAGCGACGTTTCGCGTGGACGCCGTCGTCGTGAGGGATGCGCGTACCGCGTACGCGGAACGAGCGAGTCGCGCGATTCCGATTATCGCCGCGCTTTCTGGGAACGAGAGGACTCTCCCCCCGCCCCAACCCCTTGTCGCGTCGCCCGTCGCCGTCGGTGGCTCGCGTTGGAGTTGGAAGGAGACCGCGAGAGGAGGCACCTCGGTACCGTCGACATGGCCGTCGTCGAGGAGTTCGATTACCTGTGCCGTCTATGCGCGACCAAGACTGGCATCCTGATGGGCCTGCCGATATTCGAGGCCGGCGATCAGATGCGCAACATCGACAAGAAGATCGCGGCCTGTCTGCCGGTTCAGGTAAAGGGCGACGATTGTGGAGCGCGGAGCGTCAGCGAGCACTGACAGCGACGGAGGAGTAATCTTCATCCTGGGTCTTTAAATTAGTTTAAATGCCCTCGGTCGAGAGGCACACGCTTTTTTGTCGCTTGGACTCGGCTGATGTGGCATTAAATAATTTTAATTGGTTTCATAAATGTAAATTTATTATATTGACAAAAGAAGAATTGATTAGAATCGATGAATAGTTGGATATCTTTAGAAGTATGCATATGAAATCTTGCTAGTTTATATTTTTATTATACTGTTTTATTGCGCTTGATATTTTTATATTTCGAACGGGAGCAAAATAGATGCTAATTTGCGCTGCAAAAGAGTAAAATGATGCTTTTTGAAGCGAGATATTGTACTGCAGTTTTGTAAATTTCAGGTGTCGTTGACGGATCAACTGCCCAAAGTGGTGTGCGAGGATTGCGCGTTCAAACTGGATCAGTTGTTTGATTTCCGCGAGAAATGTCTGCACACGGAGGGGATGTTTATGGAGATGTTGAAGGAGATCGGGAAGGAGGAGGTCATGCACATATCGGAGCACGATTTAGCGAGCGTGAATAACATGGGCACAATTCCGAGAAACCTGAATAGCATACAGATTAATAACGAAAATGTACAAAGCCACTCGGTCGTGGCTCACGAGGCTACGGAATCCACCATGCACACGATGCAGGTAATGGACGAGATGGATCTGGCCGGTGGCGAACAAGTGGTCACTCAGGAAGAGATGGGTCAGCAAGATGCGGATATACAAGACATTGACTGTCTAGATGGTGACACGGTCAGAATGGTCGATGAACATATACGAGAGGTAATTAAACTAATCTATGTTCACTTTGTTTCGTAAATCGAACAGATTGCTTACGATTCCGATCATTAGTTTGTATATAATGTGTGTGATACGATTATATAAACCCAACGATAGAGAAACAGTTTATTTATAGATATGTAATTTATCCAATTAAAAATAATTTAAAATTTAATTCGAATTTTAATGTATGATTTGTGGGCTGTTTTGTAGGTTTCAAACCATCAGATCGCAATACACTTGGATAGCGATATAACTGTGGTGAGTAACCTGGGTGGCCACTTGAGTCAATTAGGGATAAATTACGTTACTTCGATCAATCCTGAAGATCAGAGTCAAGAGCAGATAGTGCATTACTGTGAAAATGTGAAATACGAGACAGATTCAATGAAACAGGAGTACCACAGATTGCAAGACAGATTAACCACCGAAGAGACACAGCACGTACTAAAAAATAATGTAAGTATTGCTTTAAATAATGGACAGTTTGTAAGGAAAAATTAATTGCTATTTCGAAATTAGAAGCAAATGTAACAGCCATAAAAATAAAAAATTGTTTAATCTTATTTTACTTAAGTTTATTCCGGTTTGTAATTCAGGTAGCAGTAGATAATTTTGTATCCACCCAAGCCGAAACAGAAACTGAAATAGAGGAGTCTTGCATGAACGAAAATGGAACTCGCGAGCACGTGGACTCCGTGAATGATTTACCATCTACGAGTCAGATAAACGGCGTGTGTGAAATAATGATTAAATACACGAAGAGAACGAAGCACGCGTTATTGGAATCTACGCTCAGCAACCCTACCGTGGATGAAACCGGCTCGCACTGGTACGTGTGCCCATTCTGCAACGAAGCAGCTTTGGAGACGACCAATTTAGCCGCACATTTCGAGCAGCACTTCTGCTGCTGTCCCTGCGGTTTTTATTTTACTAGCGTCGAGGTATTAAATCTGCACAAGGAGCGATGTAATGTATATAAAACTGAAATAGTCGATAAGGAGAAGGACGCACAGTTAAACGTAGTACCGTCGCAAGAGAGCAATGACAATCAAGAGGGACAGAAGAAACAGTCGACGGTGAGACGGAAGTGGACCGCGAAGGTGTGTACGGAATGCGGCAAGCAATACAAGTCGAATTACAAGCTGCAGGAGCACATGCGCAAGCACACGGGCGAGAAGCCGTTTCAGTGTACGACGTGCGATAAGGCGTTCCGCAGCAAGATCGGTCTCGCGCAGCACACGGCCACGCACACGGGCCAGTTCGACTACAACTGCTCCACGTGCGGCAAGGGATTCCAATGCAAGAGCTATCTCATCGTACACCAAAGGGTGCACTCGGACCTGAAGCCGTACTCGTGCACGAAGTGCAGTCAGAACTTCAAGACGAAGCAATCGCTGCTGGACCACGAGAACCGTCACCTCGGCGTGAAGCCGTACATGTGCGAGATCTGCGGCCGTGGTTTCATCACCAAGGGTCTCTGCAAGAGCCATCAGAAGATACACTCCGGCACTGACAATCGCCAATACCCGTGCGAGGTGTGCAAGAAGATGTTCGTCAGCAAGAGTTACCTGAACACGCACCAGCGCATTCACACGGGCGAGAAGCCGTATCTGTGCGAGGTGTGCGGCAAGGGATTCCTTACGCGCGTCGACCTCAGGATCCACTCGACCATGCACACCGGCGAGAAGAGCTTCAAATGCGAAGTCTGCGGGAAGGTGTTCGCTCGACGCGCGGCGCTACGCTGCCATCGGCGGTCGCACACGGGCGAGCGTCCTTACAAATGCGACGTCTGCGGCAGATCGTTCACGCAGTTCAGCCCGATGGCGATCCACAAGCGTTTGCACACCGGCGAGCGGCCGTACGACTGCGACGACTGCGGCAAGGCTTTCGTGTCTAGGTCAACTATGATGTCTCACAGGAAGAAGCATCACGTTACGACCGTTGCGCAAAAGGACGAGTCTGTGCCGCAGAACGAAGACGCGGAGGTCAAGTTCATCCTCTCGTCCGATATCCTAGTTCGAGATACACACGAAGGGCTCCAAATCACCGCGGATTGAAACCACGGATGAAAATGACGTATACGAATTCTGCGAGTCGCGTTCAAGCCTAGCGCGCACAGTTTGGGTGCTAAGAAAATTTCATTCGCATTTGTTAGATAACGAACTGCTTTCATCACCATAGTGTATTCTCTATCAGTGTACATTTTCAAAAACTTTATATAAAGATATTTTTACAAGCAGCGTAGTGCTGGTGGTATATGAAGATTGAAAGTTATATTGAATTATTGAGATGCAACATGTTTTATACATTCTATAACAATGTCGTCCTTTAATTTTCTTTTCGTGACATTGTACTGTATTTCCAGATCGTGTAAATACAAATCTTTTATATCAATGTCTATATTGTTTTCTAAAACGTTAAAAATCTAACAATTATTTGTTAATAGATGAAATGATTGCAAGACTCTAAGAAGATCAGCATGAACAAATAAACTCGCGTTATTTTAATTTTCAAAAGATTGTAGCAGTTTAGCTTATATTCAAAAATATATTTTACTTTTTTCGAAAGATAGATTTACAAAGTAATAACTTGTCATTACTTTGTAATAATAACAAAAAGATAATAACTTGTTTTAATATATCAATTTTATGCAGTTTAAAAAAAAACACAAATAGATTTAATACATAAAATAACTTCTAAAGGTATATATAAAAATTGCGTAGAAAAATTCAGCAGCATTCATTATCGAACGTGGACGTCAGGTAGTTGATAATACGAAATATTATCATTCTGATTTTATATATCGGATATCTCTGATTTGTTTTTGATTCGAACAATAAGCTTTAACAAAACATGGAGAGTATAAAAAATATATTAATGAGTATTTAAGATTGTATTAATGTATAAATTGTACGATTTTTCTTACTGCGTTTGCATATATATATATATATATATATATATATATATATACGCACACATTTGCGCATTAGAATTCTCTTATATTATTACATCTTTTATATATTCCTAAACCTTTACCTATCATAAAAAGAAACGTTAACGTTGTTATAAAAAAAGTAAAATATTTTCTTATAGATGTAGTAGAGTAAATATTATAATATTTACTACTATATCTATATTTATTATTTAATAGCAAAATAGTATTTAATGAATCGAAGGCTGATATGCTTGACGAAACGCTATGCAATGATGACAATGCTTTTTTTAATGATATATAAGCACTTTCCAAATCGTAACAAGATAATTCAAGAGAATAGATAATAATTTTCATGAACAATTGTATATTTTTATACAGCTACCAGGAAAAACCTCTCAGTAAATATAAATATAATATAAATCAGCTTTCTGCACAAAGTAGAAATTGTGATATACGATAAAAAAATAACTGAATATATTATATTTGTAAGATTGTGATGAATGTAATATTATTATTAACAAAGTCTTGGAAGAAAATATAAAAAGCTTTACACCGACATGTGTCTTTTAGTTGGCCGTACGTCCCTGAAACTGGTTGAATTGAATTTTTCTCAGAGCTAAGATCATCTTCGAAGAGAAGAAATTCATTAATAGCACCGTAAGGTCGAGTGGAATTGAATATAAGTGATTTTATTGAAAACTCGCTTTATTTTGACAGTACGAAATGATATTGCAGAAGGCTGCTCAGCACGTACCTCGGTACGTCGACTCTACCAGCAGCAATAACATTGCCGTTGACAATGGGCATGTAGAAAGTATCGACGTATATAAAAATTTATGTATATTCAGTTTTCTTTTTTTTTTAATATTCTTTTTATTACCTTGAATACCAGTTTGAACGCAGCTGTTATATATGCACAATGAGTTGTACGTGATAACAACCTTTACAATAACTGCTGCTGGCTTTGCCTATACCGTCTCTACAATTGACAACGAATATTTATTCTATAATTTGACATTAACTACCTACGCAAGGCATCGATGACATAATTTATTTCAATAATTCTGTCGCCTATCGCTAATATCTACACGCGGGGCCCCTAAGCTACGAATGACAACAAACTATTTAACAGGATTCATTAATTGATCACCGCAAATTATACGATACACATTTATGTGACACATTTTGTGGCCTCGTAAATATAAAATACATATAAAATTGTAAACGGCTTTTTAAGTAGAAAAACGGAAACTTATGCGACGTTTCAATAAGGTACAAAATACATCTCGTCGTTGTTTAATAACTCCCTTAGAATTTCGAGTTCGTGGGCGCTACTTTACTACTTTAATACCCAGCTTCCTTTCTCTGTTACGTATCGCTCAATATATTATAAGCGTGCAGGGGCCCTCAGTAAATCGGTGGTCGATCATGTGAATAAATTCTCTAATTTTCTAGTAGTGTTAAATACGTATATTACAAAGCACCATGATCTAAAATTATAAATATACAGGGTGTTTTATATGTTATCTAATGATATAATGGATGGGAATTAAATTTCCATTCTTAAATATTTTCTTTTAGAAAAACTATAAGTAAAAAAATCAATAAAATACAGTTAAAATCTTGTCTTATTGATATAAGACTTCTATAAATATAACATAATGATATATACATTAATATATGCTTAACACCCTATATATTTTAACTATATACTTATGATTATGTAATACTAAATAGACTTATATCTTAGATTAGTTACATATATTTTATATAACAAAAAAAGATGTTAACGGAGATATTCGGCAAAACCAATACGTTTTCATTTGTCTCGAATGTTACACATTGTGATGAATGGGTGCATGGTTTTTGAGAAAAATCTCTCTATATATATATATACACAACATATACGTTTTTTGGTGGTATTTCCCAGTGATTATATTGATCCCAAAGCTGCTTCTTAAATATTAAGCTTATATATAAACCTAGCATAATCACAGCGATTTATCCGAAATGTAATATTTACCACAGGAACATGAAAAATAATATTGAAAATATTCAAAACATTTTTGCGGGGGAAAAGTTGATTGTTAAATTGCTCGAAGTAATACCATGCAGACAATGCGGATGTGAGAAATTTATTGGACGAGTTGACTGACATCAAGAGACCAAAAACGAATGTTTCTAGTGTGATGAATAATACAGTTCAATTTTCATTTGCTTTGAGATCAGGAATGAATTGAATATCTCTTCGCAATAGCATAAAATTACCTTTTCACGCCTTCAATTTCCACGCGATGAATTGCTAATCAATTACCAGACACTCTTATCCTTCACATCGCAAGCTTCTAAATCAATACAAAATTTTTCAACAACATACATTATCATAAAATATTTTAAACATTGAAACACATTAAATTATCTCTTTTGTACACAGTTACGGGCAGCTTTTAAATAAAATTCTGAATAAAACTTTGCGCTGTCATATTCGCTACATGTAATTAAATTAACACAGATACTAAACTGTTAATTATATAAGTTACTGTTGTTATTATTTAGTTGTAAATAGCGTGAAATAAGGATAAATGTTAAAATTTCTGTGCTAAACGAAAGCAGCATGATATAATGATGTACAGACGTTCATTATTTAACTTCAATGTATATCATGCTGTTTTGAATAACAGTGCTTGAACACGAACCATCCTGACTGTGAAAGCTAGAAAATTGTATTGCAAGACAGTGAACATATAAGTCATATTTATGCTCTGTTATTAGATAGTAACGATACAAAGAAGAAACACAAATCAGTGCTAACAATCTTATTTCTGAGCTGTTGTTATTCTAACTCATCTAATTTTTGCCACGTATCAAATACTTTTCGCGTTTCCATAAATTTGTATTATCTCTCATGTCACATTAATGTTATAATCTCCGATACTAAAAACTTAAAATTATAGCGCCAATGTTAAACTAACATAATTGTTTTACAGCAATGTAGTCCTTCAGTCTTTCTCTCATTTCAACTAACTGTCATGGATCGATTCTTTATGCTCGTTATAATATACATAAATTTATGTTTTTGATGATTGGATCGCTCATACATTGGACTAATGAAAATCACTCTCGTCCTCATTCTCATATATAAGCATAATTTTAACGTATATATGTGCGATGTAAATCGTATCGTAGAATAAGAGGAAAAAGACGGTTGGTCCTCCTGATATCAAATGTAGCAGCACATGCATTGTATATATTTGTGTGTGTGTGTGTGTGTGTGTGTGTGTGTGTGTGTGTGTGTGTGTGTGTGTGTGTGTGTGTGTACGTGCGTGCGAGCGTGTGTGTGTGTGTATGTAAATTTTTATTTATGCCCAAATTTGGTATTCACGATTTTCCAACGAGAAAGTAATGTTTCTTGCAGCCTTCAGTGAAATTCTTCATTTCCGGTTCATTGCATGCGCGATTTAATTTATACACTAGCTATTTTATGCAATGCAACAACAATTAAAAAAAGCTTGCATTTCCTAGAGAACTTATACCTTTATCGAATATTACAAATAACAAGTAAATATACAATACGTACTACTTCGTATTTTATACAATGCCGGACAGCAGCTATCTATAGTGATATAAGAGCTCTGTCTTAATTTACATTATTGTTTAGCATTTGGACGATTTGGATGTTACAAATTCTTAACTTATCGACACATACATCCAAGAAGATTTAAAAACAAATCGATTGTACATCGACAAATTGTAACTGGACCGATCGTGAAGGTTGAAGACAGTATCCTGGTGTGCATCATCACTTAACATTTTCTCACTTGATATTTTTTTTATACTACTTTTACATTCAAGTGAAGAAATGAACGTAGAGATATACTGCTAATTGAAATTAAACCTTCATAATATGTGCCACATATAGCCAAGCAGTGTGTCACTGTGTAGTGTTTCAACAATTCTTCGTACCTTAATATAGAAGTTTCTTTAATGTCATTTGTTCAGCACTAATAGATCGCTAATGTAACGATCATGAAAGATAAAATTGAACCAAAATGAAGAGATATAAATTAATGAAATTAATAAAAGTTTGTATAAATTAATTTAAAAATCACGTACTTTTCTACAGCAAGGTAGCTTCGTCAATTTAAATAATGGTATCAAAAATACATATATCTTATATAATAATAAATTTAAACAACCCAAGATAAACATACAAGATAAACTTATTTACGCGTATACATACTATTATTGCTCCAATGTGCTACAACACTGATAAACGGATGCAAGATTTCAATGTGTGTCCAATCTAGCCCAGCATCACAGGGTTTGATTAAATTTAAGTATTCCACCCTAAAATAAATACTGTTTACATAAAATATATTTTTCTTACTTTCTATCCCCCCCCCTGCCCCTTCTCTTTCTCCAAGAAAAGTTATTTAGGAACTTTCATATTTCGTTCACTTCGTTTTGAAATATAGTATCGCACTAAAGTTGCCTTTACGTGTTAACGACAATTAAACATCGAGTGAAAATTTCATTCACTTACAATGCTACTTCATGGCGAGCGTCTGCTTGAGGTGGCGCATGAGATGACTGCCGACGTCATGTACCTCAGGCCATTGCTTTAGCACGAACACTATGCCCAGTACAACGAATGTAGTTGTTAATATACGCACCCTACACATGAAACAATGAGGCTTAGTACAGCTGTAACAAACATGTAAAAACAAAACAGAATAATGAATGTGCAAAATAAATTCGGATGACTGATCGGAGTATGAAGATGATAAAAATAAGCAAGAGAGAAATAACATGATTTACTGATTAAAAAAAAAACCGATATCCATTATTATATTTCAATTTTCTACTTATATCACGGAAATATTATCTGTAGATATCTAATAGAGATAAATGTAGACAAGGCAGATAATAGAGAATATATTAGCATAAAGTTCTATTAATAGTTTATCCGTTGTCGCTACAACGGAAAGTAAATTAAAAAAGTGACATAAAAGAGTAAAAGATAAAAACCATCTCAACAATAATCTTACCTGGTTCTGAGGAAAGGCATCATAATACCAGCACCCGTTGCAACGAGGAGCAAAACAACTTGCAATACTGTCAATACTACGTTTATCAATTTTACAACCAACGCTCTCGCATTGCTATTATCCAAACCCTCCAATGTCACATATTGCTGGTGCTGTTGTTGCTGATGTTCCATTTTCCAGATTTTAGTTTGACAACTCTCTAACATCTCATGTATATCTCGTAGTCTGTCCTCGCTTTGATATTGCACCTTCTCCTCCATATCTGTAATAGCCTGCTTCAAGTTTTCTACTTCATTCTGATGTAATTCTGTCAGGTCATTAATTTGCTCTTCCAAACGTTCACATCTGAAACGTTCTTCTTGGAGGGAATGAGAAAGATATGTCACTTCCTGCTGTAACGTCTGAACAAAACAAAACAAAAAGATTAGTCAAATATTTGTGAAATTAGCAACATACAGGTGATATCCTTATAAAATATATTTTGATTACCGGATATATAAATACAAACCTTTACAGCATCTACTTTTTCTCTCATTCGGTCAAGATTCTCTCGGTGTTCCTGTAGTTCTGCAAAAATAGATTTGAGACTCAAGGCATTATTACTGTGACACGTATGCGGCTGTCCTCTACTACCAGGGCCGCTTTCACTAGTTACGCTAGAACACTCCGATCCTTCCTCAGACGGAAACTTCATAGCCGCTGCGCTTTGGGTAGATCCCAGACTGCATCCACCCGGAAGCGTGGCCGATCCGTGGTGAGTTTTATCATCTTCAACGCTAGCGTTATCACCATTACCTGCATGCGGTGTATCGTTTACATAAAAAGTCGAGCCATCTGTAGAGACACAGAGGTGGCAAGTTAGAATGTTATCCAATACCAAAGCTTGGCCTTTTGAAGTAATAGTATTTGTCGAGTTATTATGTTATTCAGTTTCCTTAGACAATGGTTAATTTCTCGCTGCCTTTTTATTTTCGAAAAACAGTCGTTTCACAATATGCTTTTTTTTTTAATCACGATAATGTCAAAACAGCTAATATTTTTTTATATTATCATATACTTTAGCATCGTTACAAGAGAGTATTGGATAACTGACAGTAAATAAAGAAAAGCAAATGTGTAATCATAGAAGCCACTGTAAACCATATAATACTTTGCTACACACACATAATAATATAATGTTAAATAAATATGTGCAACATAACGTATGGCAAAATTATATCAAGTAATTATACTGCATTAAAACAGAAAGAGAAATTATTTTAATAAGCAAAGTTCTAAGCAAAGAATACATGGTACAGCAAAGTAATCTTTCATACGTTACAGATAACAATGTTATTACTTTATCGTTTCTTTATAAAGAAGATAAGAAGCTTGAAGCGGTAAAAATAGAGATACTGTGCATGAAGCATTATAATAAAGTGTAATGGAACTCTCGCTCTTTGGACAACACATTACTTACTACTCTCAACTGCCATGATAGCCAAAAATGTTAAAAGATATTTATTTTCTTATCTAAACATATTTTATATTTAAATAAATGGAAATGACAAGAATAGATTGTATGAATCGAAATGTAAGATTTATATACTTTATTTTCTGTAGTTAAATGGAATTATAAATTACATTTATTAATCTGAACCAATTTAAATTGTTTTTAACCAGGCGTTGTAATATGTTATACTTCACAGCTTGAATCATATAAAACTCGATAGAAATTTATTGAACACTGTTACTTACGTGATAAAGTATTTATATTATCAGCACTTCCAAATTTGTTTTTAATAAGATGAGCAAACTCTCTTGGTTTAGACATTACAGTTCTGCAATAGAATATTAGATATATAATAGATTAGAAATATAAATAAGCGTACAATATATTTTACTTAACTATACTTTTAATTATGATTTCTCGTAAATTATTAAAATAATGCTTTACGTTAATCTTAAATTGAAGTGGTATTAATGGCAGTGCGGTTCTAAAAAGAAGTGATGAATCAACCACATAAGAATAGAGTTTCAGCATGTTTGGGCATGGGATCTATTTTCGTATCAACACTCACCCTGAAAAACCAGTGATTCCATCCCTGATGTTTCCTCCCACATTTCTGAAATGCAAGCCCAAATTAGTCAGAGATTTGCTTTTAACGTTTATCAAATAATACATAATAATTTATTATGTATTATTCGGTGATAAATTTCAACATTTTTTTCTTTAGACATAATTAAAATCAAAATAATCATTTACATAAAACTCACTTAAGTCCTTGCCCCATATCGCGTAACATTTCTCTCGGTTGCCTATGACTCGTCGGTGCACCATTCATCTCGTAATTTCTTAATTTTTTCGTATAGCTATCTAACTTTTTTTGTAGTTGCGAAATACTGTGCGCCGATTTTTGATTTTTCTTCTCGAATACCGTTTTAATCCTAGTTAACTGCTGCTTGTCCGCATTAGCAGCCAATTTCAAATATTCGTTGACGTTCTCTAAAGAACAAATGTATAACGATACATAAAGTAAATAACACATATTAATAAAATATACTTTCATCTTTGCGTGTCCATCTAAATTAAATTAAGAAAAGTTTACGTACCATCCCGCGTGGTTTGTTCTATTCTTATTTGTTCTCGCGTTTTAGCAATTTTGCTTTGAATATGTTCAATAGCTTGACGAACTCGTGTTGCACTAGAGTCAACATCATCGGTTATCAGTTCAGAAGAACCATTCGATAGAAACGATTGGGTTGCGTGATATTGTTCCTGCAACAATACATTGATATTATCTTTCACTTAAACGTGCATAAAAAATCATATATATATATGAACTATATAACGTTAAATATAAAACAACATCCTTTTCAACGCAGTTTAACTATATCAAAAGCAGTTGATTTTATGATTTTTTCTGCGATCTTAAAATATCAAATAGAGTCTAAAAATTGGCGAAGCTAATATAATCTTGTTTAAAACATGCGCATAATTGTGCTATTTCCTATTCTATAATTTGATTGCATATTAATCATTGACGACCTTGCAATCTCCTATGTTAGTTAACGCATATACAATAGCAATATTATGTAACTCTCTTTATGTAAGAACACAAAGACGACTGTAGATTGCATACACGCATTAGGTCCACATAGTAACAATTTTCCTGCTCGTGTTTAATGCAAACGCTTATTATCTTATGCCTCATTAGAATCGAGGTATTTAAAATGAAAAGTACGTACTCCTTCGTCATCGGTCGGTGGATGAACATTTGGCACAAACTCGTCTGGTTCGGCAGTGTTTGAAGTATTACTTGGTTCATCCATGGTATCCCCCGTGCGAATTAAATTTCCTGGCGATCTTTGTCTATTGCTGCCTTTCATATTAAGGCTACTTCCAGTACCGCCCCCACCGCTACTTCCACTGCCTGTGCTACCCTCTCCTTGAGAACTGAAACCGATATTTAGCAAATGTTATTATTATAGTTTCTTTAATTTGTAGATTTTAGATCTGATAATATTATAATAAATATAATAAAGACGAATTATAAATATACATATAAAAATATACAGATTCTTATGACTCTTTGTTTCAAGAAACTGCACGTGCGATAAATGATAAATTGTACATATATATCTATTGTACTAATAGAACCTTACATTGGGGCATTACGCAATCTTGGAGTGTGATCCAAGTTTGCTGTCGATTGTTGCTGATGCACTTGAGACGTCGAAGTCGTTCTACTAGGAGATCCACTGCGCGAACTGTTTTTACTAGAGGTGCTGACCATCAAGCTTGCCATACCTTTGTTCTGAGATGGTTGACATCTATCTACTTCGTTTTAGTAAGTTCACGTTGAACCTGAACACACGATAAATTACAGGTATTATAAGAAATACTGTTAAGTACGAAAGGATAGTTAAATTTTACAAGACAACTATGTCCCGGTTATTAATCTACTTATACTGGAATTGATAAATCGATATTTAATAATCTTAAGCTGCAAAAAGCGAAAGATAAGATTCTAATAATTAATATCACGTATCAATGAATTGAAACTTCATCTCGCACCGGAGAGATTACTCACGCCTCTTGATATTATTAGATAAAGCTCAATATCAACCACATATATGATAAGCTTTATCTTATTACAGTTTTTTTATATATGATTCATAGGTTTTTCTCAGAGTAAACCATTAATGGCAAAACAAGCGATAAATATATATCAAATATATATACAGTGTGTATTTATTTATAATTTTATTCCATTATCGACATTTATGCATCATAAATATTATGCATTAATATTGCGTACAGTATTTTTATTCCTTTTATCGTATAATAAAAAAAACATAAAGCATAACAAATTACGGAACAAACACTCCACCACGGCTGGACCCCAATGGGTCTATCTTGGGCAGTAATTTTCTCTAAGAGGCTACATTATCTAATTTATACTTTAAATATACATTGAGCACACAGAGACTGCATCTAAATTTAGAATGTAGGATACTTCACATAAAGAGAAACGTTTCATTCGCGTTTTAGTTGGCGAAAAATTATTTCGATTACGCTACATAAATAAATTTGTGCAAAAGTATTATTGCATCTCTGTTCATATTAAATTCAAAAGACACGTATAAAGTTTTTAAAAACTAAATTATATTTAAAAAAGTAAAACTACTTATATATATATATATATATATATATATATATATATATACACTGAAATATACAATATACCATTATATTGCATATTTATATTATAACATATTAAAAGTACATGCCAAAAGCTTCGTCTATTCAACGTTTGCAACAACGGAAAATAAAGTGTACAAGCATTCTTTTCTCAATTCAACGTCGTATCACTTCCTTTAATTTGATCATATTAACTGATGAATCATTGCTATTATCATAATGTATATTTGAAACTAAGAAGCGCTACATTACTTAGAATCATAGTTCAAATGATAGAAATTGCTCCACAATTTTTTATAATCACCTAGATCGTAATTCCATTAACATTAAATTATTTAAAACATAAAATTACTAAAGTAGGAATATACACCGAACGTGAAAAGGGTCAAGTTAAAGCTGAATATGTTTAAGAAACGCGAAAAGCATCCGATTCGAGAACGAAAGTCAGGAATTTAAAACACTTGGCTAATCCTGCCAATTCGTGAATGACGAAGACCTCGCTTCGGCCCGCGCTCGATGCAACGTAGGTAAAACAAAATTGAACTTGCCGATCACGTGGCTGGCGAAAGTCTCGGCGATGATCTTTAGACGGCATCTGGGTGGCTGGGCACCGATATCACAAAACGCACCGCGCGCACACACACACACACGCGCGCGCGCGCGCGGCAGACGACGCAGAGAGCGGAGGTAACACGCAGTTAGTCACGGACGGCGCCGCGTTTCTCCAGGGGATATCGAGGACAAGGGGGAACAGCTCCGCTCCAGAAGAAAACGGCAGTCCAGCAGCCTCCGGACTTCGCTCCTGCCGCGTTCAGGGACAGAGCGCGATCTCGGTGCGCCCGTTGCGCGATCACGGCGCTGTTATGCGAGCGCGGAATAGCGTGTGCGGCGACGGGCAGTATCGATGAAAAACACACGCAGGACCGTATTAATAGCGTGCGCTAGCCGGGTCGGTCGGTCCCGTCGGCGTCGGTCCGTAGCGGCGACGTCGACCCTCGCTGGGAGACTTCCTCCCTCGCGTTAGACGCACCGTTTCCCTGCAAACAGGAGAGTTGACTCAACGTTAAGCAGATCTCTCGCCTTCCTCCGTCAGTACAAAAGGAAAAATTAGATCGCGGTAGGCACTGTTGTACGAGAACGGTTCCACCGTTAGTCTACTTATGGAGGAAAAAACGGCACCGGTCAAAATAATTCATCGATGCCGCGAGACGGAGAGACGGGCGAACGGTCCAAATCGTGATTCTCGTTCGCCTGAACGTGGAGAGAGAGAGAGAGTGTGTGTGTGTGAGGAAAGAAACGGGCGGTCGCGCGTCGACAGAGTGGCACAAGCGCTAATTAGTCCCGATTAACTGTTCCTCGGGGATCCGGGGGCTATTCGGTGTCACAACTCTGGCCGCGGTGCCGACTGGCAACGGAATTAAATCTTGGCAGCCAGACCGCGACCGGCTCCGGAAATACGCTCGGAAATGCGACGTCCAAACGTCAGGAGCCAGGAGGGCACACACAGATGACGACTCCCGCGCGCGAGTCCCGCGGGGAGTGAGAATAAACACGCACGTTCCGTCGGCCGTCGGGAGCCGCAGCTGGCGCGCGTCGATCCTCCGAATCCGCGCTCCTCTCACCTGGTCAGCCTGGCCTCACCGAGCCTCCCTCGTCCTCGCGGAACGCGCGTAAACCAGGATAAACGAAAAGTCGCGGACGGGCGCATTCGGCGTGAAGTGCGCCGCGGACGCGCGATCGTCCGTCGTCGTCGTCGCCCGACGTCACGGCGCACGCACGGCGCGGCGTCGCCGTTCGAAACGAGTGTGCTGCGCGCGCCCGTCCGCCGTTCCTGGAGAGTGGAGAACAGGACCACCCCGCGGACGACGCCGGACGTTCCTCGTCGGCCGGGGGGAAGGAAGTGACACGCGCGTCGAAGCGTCAAATCTCGTACTATACCTCGGGTCCCGCGGGCCAGACGTATACTTTCTCGACGCAGCACGCAACTCGCTCACTCTTTCTTGCTTTCTTTCTCTCGCTCGCTCTCACTCTCGCGAAATCACGTCGTCGCTCTCACCTCGTTCACCGCGCGGCGCGCGGTGTCGTTCCTAGTTCCTACGCGACGTCGGACGACGGACGCACGAATGCATGCGCGATCCGCGATCCGCGCCGCGCGTGTCGCATCGGCATCGGCTGGCTGACTGGTCGTCCCCGCGCTGTTCCCGAACGCGTTCTGTCGTGTCCTCGCGTGCGTCCGCACGCGACGGGAGACGGAGACGGAGAGCGCGCGGTGGGTACAGTTGCACCGTGCTGCGCGCTGCACCGCGCGCGAACTGACCAGACTGCACAGACTGGCCTTATCGCTGACGGACGCTATACGTTGCTATACGTGCTCGCTGCGTGACGGATCGGCGGGCGTGTCATGTCATCGCACGCCGGACGCCGGCCGATTCATCAGGCCGATTTCCCGCGCGCCGTCACGAAGCGCATGTACATACATACATACATACGTGTATACATATGCGTACCTCGCGCGAGGTATCCGAGGTTACGGCGCGACGTAACGTCGACGGGACTGTCGGCGACTGGGCGACTCCACGCGCAGCCGAGACTAACGTCAATGACTATAGGAACGGCACCGGGCGGCCCGATGCCTGGAGATACGCTTCCCTGAAGCTGAGAAGTTTTTGTTCGGAGATGACGCAATAATTTGGCAGCGGCGTCCTGCGGCGACGAGAATGAAAAAAAGGAAATTTTACTTAGCATTATTTATCGAGTTATGAATGTTGGAAAGAAGAATACTGCGGTATTTTATTGATTCGGCCTTTCGGCCTAGAGCCAAGAACTTGTTTACAATAATTAATACCTCTGCATACACTCACTCCTTCATATTCTTTCCCTCTCTCGACTTTCTGCATTCTTTATAGTTTTCAACAGATTTTGAAAATGTTCGCTGCAAATTTTGTCGATGGAACATCAGCAGAAATCTATAACAAACTCTGCTAACAAAATATAATGGCAAATTGATTGTGGAAACTATATAGATAAATCTGCCTTTTAAACGATGTATTTTGATGTTGGCGAAATGAAGGTCCGCTCCGTTTTTACTGACAATCCGCTATATATACAATACTATATATGTATACTATATACAATAGTACGGGCAGATTGCTTACAGAGAACCGATGTCTTCGTTACATCCTTGGAATTTGATGGCCGAAAGTTATATCAAAGATTTATGACGTCGTAACGGGTCAGGACATTTTGGAAATTTAAATGGATTGGATGCACGTTTAGGAAGGAGAATCGCCAAGACGCCAAATATCTAGAGACGCATTGCGGTGGAATTCTCAGGATAATTAGGAAACGTGGGCGAGCCAAGAACAGTTAGAGAAGAGCCTGGGGCAGGGGACTAAACGAAGCTGGAGCTAATGAGCTGAGATATTTGGAACTTCTGACAAGCGGGAACGGAAAATGTTTGTAGATGACCTACGCTCCAAAAGTGATGGACTATTATTATTATTATGGGAAAAGTAGTGCATTTCTTTTTCTCCCTCTCATAATATATACTTTTCTTTTTTCCTCTTTCCTCCTTTTCTCCCCGATGCCTAATTACAGTCATTTCAAATGCATTCCAGGTATGACGTAGCGTAGGCTACGAAGAACGGACTTTCGAGCGACGGCTATTAGTCTCGCGACTGGGAACAAAGCATCGATTGATCTCTTTAAATGTCAATGTGACATCGGCGACGGTCAAGTAATTTGAACGAAAAATAATCACGAGATACATACCGACGCGTTGGCTCTACATAGAATTCCAAGAACTGAAATTGTTGAGAAAAGGCTCACCTGGACCCTCGCACGGATTAAATTCGCGTCCAGATATCAGCGCGATATATTTTCGATACCTTTGAAAATAAATAACTCTCTAAAGCCGTCTAGAACCGACGAATTCGGACATCGTGGAAAGCGAAATTTGAATTACAGAATTGTCTTGTAAATGTAAACGAAATCGTTCGAATGCAAAATTTCGACATTTATCTTTTACCGCTACAGCTGTTTTTTTTTTCCAGACAGCCGATCACGTTGCGTCATATACGTATGATCATTCTGGCTTAATTCATGATAAGATTACGCGCTCCTCATTTTCACGTCGCCCACGAGAGACGAGAGCATTTTAAGCCGTCGCGTCGCGTCGCGTCGCGCAGTTGTGCGCTGGAACAACGCAGAATACGATAAGACGTATGCGTCAGCACCGCGCGTCTGTGAAGTCATCGATTAGACCGAATGCACTGGAAAATCACTTCACGGAAGACGATAAGAGACGTGTCCGTGCATTCCGGGATTGATAAGTCGACTCTTGCGGCAAAACTTCGTCGCAAAATTAAAAAAAAAAAAAAACATTTTTAATTCAGCTCCTAAGAGTGTTTGCAACTTTGATTCTCATGAATACGGAAAACGGAATAATAATTAATAGCGTATTCACGAGGACTAATGTTTGGAAGATAAGATAAACTATGAATAAATAATATAAGCGAAGCGGAAACTTAATAATCTGCGATACATTTCGTGATGATTAAAAGCTTGCAATACTTATAAAAAAATAAATAAAGAAATAGTAACGATTGAGAGTTTAAAATGTCAGGAATTATTTCAGAAGTTTGGATAATAATAAGGCGATGCAAATCAAAGTTTCCAGTCGACCAAGATTGGCATTATATTTCCAAAAACTCTAGTCTCTCTCATTTTAATTCTTTCCGTTAGTTTTACATTACGGGGTTCATTATGAGATTATGATTGAAAAATGAGCGGAACGTATAAGACAATGAACAACTCTGTTTTTACAAACGAGTAAAACTACTACTAGAAGCGCAAAAAAGAATGAAGGCAAGATACATAAGTAAATCGATGATTTGTTCTTTTGCGAAGCTTGCCTCGCAACGTTAATGAAACACATTAAATCTATTTTTTTTTTTTTAAATTAAGTTTGAGCGATTTCGCAATTTACTCGTCGAGAATACGATAAAAAAACTCGACAATAATAAATATAAACGCGACAATGAATGCGGGCATGCGTTCCCAAACGCATCGACGCAGCGTCTAAGGGTGTTACGTGGGATCGAATCCCATTTTCGCGTCGGCCGTCGACTAATTATCAAAATATAGTCCGTATGCTACATAGTAAACTGTTTCATTCCAAATTGTGCAATACTAACTAAAATAACGGACGCTTATAAGCGAATTATAATTTAATTAACCGCACTTAACCTAACTCTTAACCTAGACCACGACAGGAACACGGCTTCCTTCCCGTCGTCTCGCGCGAGATCTACTGTTCATCGCTCCAGCTCCTTCAGCTTGTCCAGCAGCGCGTTCCCGAAGGAGTTCCCGTACTGCGGACTGACGAAGTCCAGCAGGCTGTACGGCGTCTCGAAGCGCTCGTTACCCGTATTCGACGTGTCGTCGTGCCGATTGCCGACGATGGCGAAGCCGGCGGCCGACAGCTCCACGCAGAACCGCAGGCCCTCCAGCGTGACCAGGTTCAGGTAGATGACCTGGTTCGTGCTGGTCAGCCGCTCGGACACCCTCAGATCTCGCACGTGCTTCTTCACGTCGTCGATAACCGCCTGGGCCTCCAGCCGCCACTGGTCCGCGTCCAGCACCCGGTCCCCGTCGTCGGTCCGCATCGCGCCGCGAACGCGATTTCTCCCCGGTCACGCTTGAAACCGGTCTGGGTCTGGCCACTCTGGCCCTGGCCGTCTGGCCGCGACAGTTCGCAGCCTGATGCTGCAAACACCCGACATTCTTGAAATAAAATATCTATATTTCCCTATATGGATCCTTACACTATACCTGTAGCCTGTAGCTATATACAGTCCTCTTTCTGAAGCCGTTAAAAATATAGACCTGTTAATTGGACGAAGAGGAATCCACGATGGCGATGAGTATTTCCGTCTGCTCGGACAGATGTACCCTATAAGATTTCTTTACGATTTAATTTAAACTTTTACAAAAGAGATAAGTACATACCATATGTAACTTTGGCCTATCGTATATATTTTACATTTATTAAAAATACTTATTTCGGTAGTATACATATGGTGTTGGTAATCACATGAACTGATTGGACGTTAATGAAAATGGATACAATCGGGATGAGTATTTGTCGCATGAGCTCGTTCGCTTCTTTGCGCAAGTGGTTTCTCTTTTTTTTTTACACGCTCATTGTTGCGCCAGTTCGTACGTATCGTCTATGCTCAGGTCACTCAAATCTTCCCCCCAACCGTTAACGTCGTGTTCCTCCAAAGTGGCGCCTGACGTCTTCACGTCGAACATGCTCTTCGGCGATTGCACTTCCTCCGGGACGCGTAAGATCTGCGTCTTCCGTATCACAGGCTCCATATCCGTGAAGAAGTCGATTTCTTCCTTCGCGGATTTTATCACCTTCGAATTCTTTATGTCGAGCTCCGTAATGTCGGAAATTACAAGTTTCTTCGTGTACTTTGGCTTCTCGGCGCTCGACGATAATTCCGACAAGGGCGAGGACGAGCCCGCGTCGCAAGGACCTTGTACCTCCGATTGCACGTTGTCCTCCTCCGGGGGAGCCTCTTCTACAGAGCAACGACCAGCTGGCTCCTGCGTTTCCCAATCCGACCAGGTGCACTCCTCCTCGGGAAACGAAAATTCCTTCTCCCTCTTGTCCTCGCCACCGTCCGGCGACGGTCTCTCCGCTAGGTGCGCGTTACTTTCGTCTATGTTCGCGAAGACGGGTATCTCTTGAGCGAACGTTAAAGCTTTCCTAATATCATCGAGATCCTTGCCTCGAGTCATTTTCTTGTTCGGCCGACCGTCCGTAAATAATTTTCCTCTGTTCCCACCGATAACCGTCGCCGCGCCCAGGATCGGCACTACGTCAGCCAGCGCCCTTAACGTGGCGCTGACGAGATCGTCGTTGGTGTCCTTTATTCCAACGAGTAACTCGGGAAGAATATGATTTTTCAACTCGTCCGTCTCGAACACGTGAACGAACGTATTGAAATGGGACAGCAGCGGCAGGCGAATAGAGACATCTCGAATGCAAAACATTTGCAGAAGTCTCGGTATTAAGATACTCTTAAAAGTAGGAACTGTAAATAGACTAGTCCCCAAATCGTTTTTCTCATCTGTAAAAAATATTGGATATTTCATTAGGCCATTTGTCACGTAAAATGAAGATATTCGTGTGCATCAATTAACCGTTATGATTTTACTGAACGCAACAGATATGGCCTAACCTTTTGGTTTAAAGATAAACGGTAAAAGTTTTACTTGGGCAGTGCTATCCAACAAAACTATCCTGGAAAGAAGCACCCTGCCTAATTGTTCAGCAACAACAGCCTCGGGATACATCTGCAATTGCTGCGTTAATTTCCTAAAAAAAATTATCCATATATGTAGACACAATTTATTATGCCACGTATTACACAACGCAGAATTATTTTCTTCAAGTTGCTCACGTGAAGAACTCTTCCCTCTCAACGTCAGTTTTTAGCGGTAATTCTTCCAGAAACGCATGTATCCTTATAAACTCGTGAGTGAAAAATGAATGCTGCAGCACATTGAATAATCTACTTCTCAGACACGCGTCCGGATTCTGCAGATTCTTTTTGCAAAACTCTTTAAATTCCAACAGATTTGGTGCTCCATCTGAAATTGGTTTGAAATTCAAGTTTACCGTATTCCAGTGTCCCAAACGTTTCATTTAACAAGGAAACTATGACTTTCGATTTTTGTGTATACCCGTGTCTTGTAAATTCTTCAGAATATCTTCTGCCAGTACTCCAAACGCGTACGAATCGATCGCAGTGAGATTAGCGGTTTCAATTAAATCAGCTACGTCTTCGTTCGACGATATCGCCTTCTCGCATCGGTAACTCTTTATTCGTTGATAATACGTCGGCGTCGCGCCCGCGAGTTTGCACAGGCACTCCAATCCACCCAACTTCCAATATCCTTCCGCGGTGACGTAGATGGAACTGCTGCACACGTTGTTGTGCGACGCCAATGCGGTCTCGTGCAGGAACACCAGGGCTCGTAGGATACCGTGCAGACCGATGCATATTTGCAATACATTCTGCTTCTCGATAACTTGGATCAGCGGCCTGGCCTCTTCCGTGGCGAGAAAGAACTTGCTGCCTTTGCTCCACGAAGATATATACTTCAGGATACAAGGATGCCGGTGTAGCATAAAATTCTAAAACATATAATACCGCGTCCACTGCTCATTTCTTACAATTATACTTTCGCAATGTACACGCAACGTATAATCCATAACGTGTTATTGTAAACGAAAGAAGTCCACATATAAAAAAAAAAATCAGGAGGAGGATCTCAAAGTGGTCTCATTTCTGTGTCCGTCGAGATAAATAGGGAAATATTCGAGTGCTTTTGTGGGATATGGAGATGTCAAACCTTCGCCGCTCGCTCCAACGGCGACGGTCGCCCGAACGTTGCTGCGAAGTGCAAGGACGGCTCGCTGATGAAGATGGACAGCTTCTGCAGACTGTCGCGCACGCTCGCATCGTAGTGCATCCAGTAGTCCGTGACCTCGACGGCCTTGTTTTCGATCTCGAGGCCGCGCAGGGCACTCCTTTCGTTCCCCATTAGTCGCTCGACATACGCGTCGGATGCCGCACCGGAGAATCGCTCGGGAACATCGGGCACGCGAGGCCGGGGAGAGGCGCGCGTTCCATCTGCTCTACGATTCGCGCGATTCAGCGACCGACATCGACATCGCTACTTGGCCGACTCCGATCGCATTCGGATAACGCCGACATTACGTTTTACGTGTGCGCGGCCCCAAGGTGTCACCCTCTCGGTAGGGTTAGGGTTAGGTCGCGCGGATGATCACCGCGATTGGTCCGGTTCTCCGTTTCACGTCCATTTCTAACAACGCAGATTTAATTTTATTCTCAATTATAATTTTGTTCCAGTTTTAATAATTAGAAAAAGATAATAATCAAGGAGGTTATGGGGAAAACCAGAAGAATTGCATATAATTCAAAATTGCATATAAGTTACTCTTTTACAAATAATTTTACCATGTAATTTTTTTGAGTTTTTTTTAGTTAATATGTTAGTTATGTGAATATTTGTGAAAAAAAGTTCAAGAATGGGTTTTATTTTTGAATGAGATTTTTAATAGGTTCTGGAAGATTCGTGTTATCAATAATTATTAATAAAAATGACTATTAAAATATATTAAGAACTAAATAAATTATGTTTATAAAGACTATCTGACACTAAAAATATCTTGAAAGATATAAAATTTATGGCCACATGGCTCTTTTGCAATATTAAAATTTGCACTGCGGATAAAACCGCACAGTATATTTGAGATTTTAAATTACAATATTTGGATTTAGAATGGTGGTAATAGCGCAAAATGCATTCTGTCAGTTATTACATTTTCTTCCTTTGTTGAAAAATGGATTGTCAAAACTTTTGATTTTATAGCACGTTTTTGTACAAATAAACATCAATATATAAATGATTGTTAAAAATTACTTTACTACCCGATTGCCTTTCCTCATTCTTATCGAATTCTGGTAGTTTTAAAGCATGTTTTTTACAGAATTAATAATTATCTCAATTTGTTATTTATTGTTTAATTCATAATACTTATAGCCAATTTTTGTCGATAATACAAATTATTTATAATCTCAATTTTAATATATCTTCTTATTTATAATCCAATAAACTAATTGTAAAATACAATAGCAAGAGAAACGAGCTAAATAATATTAAAATAAAACGATTATTCGCTATTCGATGATTCGAAATGAATTAATAATTAAATTCGAGAAGTCAAACTAATTAACGCACAACTATCACGAGGTTAGATAAGAGTTTGGATACATCTCCGTTACATCTAAGTAAACGAAAAGGTATCGGGAAAGTATGTTCGACAAGAGGAAACGGGTGGCAGCGAGAATCGACAGGTAGGACTCTCACTTGGAAGAAGAAAAATCAGGCGAGTATCAGAAAAGCACGTTGAGCAAGGAGGTATTCCAAAGACACCCGCTTCTCGAAGCAACCCTCGCTTTACTCGCTTATTGTCCCCACCTCTTACATACCACGCCAGCTCACAGCCATCGACCAATGAGAGCGCTGGTCGGTGGAGACAGAAGGAACTCGTTGCCATGGAGACCGTCAAATGCACCAACCAATCAGCGTATCGATGCAAAGAGGCAATGTGGGGGACCAGCGGGGAAGACTACGCTTTCGTCCCGAATATACCTCCGTCAACCTACTCGCTAACGTGCTTTCCTGATACTTCAGACGGTTTTACCGAGATTTTCGACGCTGAAAAATCCCATTCTCACCTAACCCCCAACCTAACCTCTCATCCGAATAAATACTTCTGACAACATTAATGATCTTTTCAGCGTCTGTAATTCAAACTATTTAACCATATTGCACAAAGGCACATCATCGCATTAGACGAGAAAATGTGCAGAAAAGATTCACAAACTCCATTTTATTATTAAAAAAAGGATCTTTTTCAAGTTTCGAATAGTTCTGAATGTATATAGTATAGACGTTTGGAGCACACAGTGCATGGGGCGCGATTATTCGTGACGGGCCGTTCTCGTCGATACTATCTGTTTATGAATATTCCGTAATAATTTATCGCCGAATCAAACGCGAAAATGCATAAAAATGATTAACAAGCCCTATTCATTATCAAAAGAAAGAGATATATCCCGAGTTTTATATCGCTTTGAAATACTTGAGCGTTCGGTGGCGCGTCATGCACTCTCTTTGTTCTATTTGTCTATGAATATTTTACAAACATTTCTTGTCGAAACAAGCGTGGAAATGCATAGCTTCATTCATTATCAAAACAAAATGATATTTGAAGTCTTGAATAAATTTTCAAGATAACGATTGGAGATGCGTTGCTCCTGCAATGTCGATTCTATATATATTTATGAATATTGCGTTAATATGTTTATCGTTGAAACAGACGCGGGAGTGCAGAGATTAACGAACTCCATTTATTAACAAAAAAAAAAAGATATTTCGAGTTTTGTGGTATTGTTAGAGAAACAGATATCTCGATTCTCACTGGTCAGTATGCCGAGATGTCCGTTATTATTCATTTCTGCATATCTGATTGAAATATTAAGGAACAATTTTTGAGATATCTGTTTTTTCCCCACAAAGTTTATTATTTCTTAATTTGTTGTAAGAATTTCATCTGTGTTTACCTTAAACAATATCGGAATATTAATGTATATTTTAATTTCTACACGCGCGCGCGCGCGCGCGAACGCGAACTCTCTCGCATATAACATATAACGCGCATTTTCTATAGTAAACGTTACGTATGCTATAGATAAGTGCGCGCATATGCGCGTTGCGGACCCCGGGGTTAGTGTCGTCAAAATCGTCCATTTATTCGATCAGGCTACCAGAAAAGCATGTTCGGCAAGGAGGTTACGGAGGGAGGTATTTTACCAATTCACTTGTTACCATTCGCGTCAATGCATTACCGACTTCCAGCTGTCGATCGCAGATGGCGCTAGTGGTAATGCCGCGCGCCCGCGCTCCGCGAACCTCCTCGCTATCGTGCGCTCCTAATAATTGAGAAGAATTTTTCGGACATTTCCGAATATGTGAAATCGAATTCTCACCTAACCTCTCATCTGAATATATTCTAGTGACAATTATTATGATCCTTCGAGTATTTCTACACGCAAAATCAAATTGTCGCTATTGTTTAATTATAATCTGCAGGGATTAAAACGTTTCATTTATTTGATTATTAACATATTTTTTTTTAATCATGTTCGTTTAAATAATTCACGCATACGTTAAACGTCATGTACTTATTTGGTATACTTTGGATTTTAAGATAATAAATTGAGATGATTTATTACTGCATTTAATTCTTCGGAAGTGCGAGATGCACATGAAATTATTTTGTTAAATAATTAATATATAGTTATAATATAAATGTTGCGACTACTGTTTTGCTGACAAAAGAGTCAGATCTTTGGAATATTATGCATCAGTCATCTTTCTCATCAATTTAAGTTTAAATCAACAAATTTCTAGCATTGTCCTTCAAAATTGTTTCCAAAATTTATATATAAATTATCCAGCAGGAAATATTATTAAAAGAGGGAAATCTTTCAAGAATTAATGCGTGCTTTTGAAATCGATATGATGCGGAGATCCGCAAGTTGTCGTTGAATAGAATTATATAGCAACATCTTGTTATTGTTTATTGTCGGATTAGTCGCAGAAATGCATAAGAAGCATCAACAAATTGCAAACATTTTTAAAAGAAAGATATATCTCGAGAAATCTTATTACCACTATTCGAGTCGATATTCACAGATCCGCGTTCTCGTTAAAGCGAATTATGTAACAACATTTTAGCATTATTTATCACTAAATCTCATAACTAGTGAGAAAAGTAATTGTAAAATGATTAATATATTCTACTAGCCTAGAATCAATAGAAAATCAATAGAAAAAGTGCTATTCACATAAAAATGACAGTGTCAAGTTGTATATAAGGCAGAGTCAAAGCCTATATATAGTCAAAGGGCAGATATAGCTGTTTGTTTCGCAAGTAGATTACTTCAGAATAAGCTATCTTAGGATTTTCAACTGTTATCGTTTCAATCTCTTTATTTCAATGAAGAAAAAAGGAGAAGGACACTTCTCAAAGCATTTGTAGCATCCAAAATGGACTGCAACCACAGACGTATAAGACATGTCTTATATGCTGGAGACCACGGCACTGCTCTGGTATCATTGATTTGACGTGCGTTGCCAGCATACCCTTCACATATGTTGTAAGGATGCTGTTCTGTCTGCAGCATACATCACCATAGTCCTCGCTGATATCTACTTCCTCTTGTCCAATATACATTCTGCTAAAAAAAAAGCATGCTGCGTGCACCCAAAGTCGATCGAGTACCCTTTTATGCGAAATATTCGTTGTTATCGGAAATAAATTAAGCTACTATCGGCAAAGCACTTCAAAGTTGCGAAGAAAGAGCCATGATGGCAAAGAAAAAATAAGGACAGCGAAGTATACTGATGCATACGCATAATTTTTAAGTCAAATTTCCGTTGAATCGCCATTGATAGACGCGCGAATAAAGCATATACGCTTTAAGAGTCAACTATTACTTCTTTATTTACGAGATTAGTGTGCATAATGTGCGTTTTTTTAAACTATTGATTAATTCGCAAGAGAGATCTTTGGCTCCACTCGAGATGTACCGAATATGTATTTTCCGTGTCCGTCGTGTAATTTTTATTAGTATTTATATATAAAAAATTGCCATTGGATAATTTATGTTAATTACCAAAGAGGAAATGTATATATTCCAAAACCAGATCAATTGTTTAATCGCAGCCAGATTGATTCGGCTTTTCGATTCTACGAGAATTATTTGCCATTTCTACGTAACAGAAATATTACCTCAGTCATCGTTGTCTCTTTTGCAATTTCTTTTATTATTAAATGTTATCTTTTTTCATCGTTTTCCTCATACCTATACAGTTGTCTGTTGGGTTGTGTCAATTAACTGTGTAAATTAATAGTAGCAAATTGCCGTTTACTATTTTATTTTCACGTTTTAGCACGTAGGTGTATATATAAGTAATGTTTGTCATATTTCTAACTACAGATAATAATTACAGGCGCCCTGCGATGGGTAAAACGGGTCTGTCGTATTACTTTCAATGCGTTAATACTAAAAAAAAAAAAACGTTAAATATCGGAAAACGTAGAAAACTTCGTCTTTACAATAAAATATCAACAATTCACATATCGCCATCAATAGTAACAATCACAAAGACCACTTGACTTTTCCATTAAAATGCGAAACAAAGATACGATGAATCCGACAAAGATAATACTCTCTAAATAAATAATATCTCGCATCCTAATATACATTAAAAAATGGCCCTATATATAAGTAAAAATCATTAAAGATATTTTAGCATCGTTATAAAACGACTAATTGTTGTAATACGACAGACCAGCTCGGATCTATATGTTGTGTGATATAAACAAAATCCACTTCGCATTTAAGCTATAATAGATGTCGTTAAACAAATTTTAATATTTTTAATAAAATCGAGAATATCCTATGAAACATACCCATACAATTGAACGTACTTCTTCCATTTACTTACTCGTTTTTTAGCTTATTCCTCACCTTCATTATCCACCGAGTGTACACGTGCAATAATAATAATAATAATTAAAATAATAATATAAAATAATAATAATAATAGCAGTTGTACTAACAGTAATAGTAGTAATTGCAGCAGCAGCAGCAGTAGTAGTAGCAGGTGATGGTAATAATAATAATAGTATACAGTAATAATAATCGTAGTAATGATAATAGCGATAGCACTAACAAGTAATAGCAGTAATAAATGATAACGATAATAGCTATAATAATAACAAATATATTAATTAGTAGTAACGGCAATAGTAGTATAACAGTAATAATAGAACAAAAGGTAAATGATAGCGACAATAATAGTATAAATAGTAATATAAATTAAGACAATGATATAACAGCGATAATAGCGGGAAGTTGTAATAGCAATGGCAATAGTTACGATAACAAATCAGTACTTTAAGTTGTATGTAATGATACACAATAAGGAAGTAAAGCAAACGCTGATAAAGAAATAATAATGAAAATCATCGTCATAAAAATTCTATTAAATTTAAAAAGGAATAAGAAAATGAAACAATCGTTATATCACAATTCTATTACTGATGCTGCTGTTACTACTATTGTTACTATTATTGTATTTATTATTATTATTATTATTTTAGAGCTATTATTAACACTATCACTATTATAATCGCGCTTACTGCAACACCAACTATTACCACTGCTACTTATACTCCTACACTACTGTTACAATACTGCTGACAATAATGATCCTGCTGCTGATGATGCTAATGATCGAAGTGGTAATAGCCATCGTGGTAGTGATGCTTACGATAGAACTTGATTCTTCAATACTCGTATACTGCGCTAGTATAGCCAGTCACATTATTATAACGTTAATGTAATTGTGTGTGCATTTAAAAATATAAATACATTTTAAAAGTTTGTACCGGCAAAATTTCAATGTATTTACATAAAAACAACAACCACATCGGCGACAAAATCAATAAGTAAGGATACATTGCAATAGCATGCCATACGAGTATTGGAGAATTAAGCAATAACATAAGAGAGAAGCATTTACTAGGTTCTTTGAGACTTCAACAGTATCTTTTCCTTCTTTTCTTTTTTAAATATTGTATACATTGCCCGCGCTATTTGACCAAGGATTCAATTCTTTGTAACACGAAAGGAATTGTAGCCTCATGTCTAATTCAAGCAATTCGTGGCATCGCCGTTACGTCAATTTACATCATACTCGTCTCTTAATAGTTTTCCTCGAGTTCTCAATGCTTCAGAGAAAAGACATCCAGGGAGTGAAAGGGAACAATCGCAATCTTTATCCTCTTTCTAATCGATATTCTCTAAATTCATTGAAGTGTTAAATTTTTAACAAGCCTACGTGTTAAGAGTGTCTCTTCCTCTAATGCATGTTTCTTCACTATTCACACAGACATCACAAATATGACATGAAAAATTCTCAGAGTTCAAAGACAGTGGTCGTCGGTACGACTGGCAGTATATCGTCTTTTTTTTTTTTTTTTTTTTAAGTTGAAAGTTAATATTTTATCTCAACAGTGCCTAGACCTTTTTCGTGAGATCAAGGCGTGACGGGCATGGCCACATTTATCTTTGCTGAATAAATCTGGCAACGGTGGACTCCTGTGAATACTACTATTTATTTTCATAGGCTTTATCTTTATAACAAAGCTTTAACTGCAACGAAAGCAGAGAATATACAATCCTTTTCGTACGTTGCGATAGTAGTAGTTTAGATTGCGGTTCGGTTGATCCAACATAATCTTTTTAAACGTGAAAAGACTCGATATAATCCATATAGCTTTTCACGGTTCACAAGCAATACCTTATATACCTAATGATTGAAACTCGTCGCGAATAAAGCGAGATCATGATAATCTGGGCGATACCTATAAACATCAGTTTCCTATTTCCGTCACGCGAACATCACCATGATCTCGCGTCATCCACAAAACGACCAATATACATATGGGGCTTCTCCTTGTCGCAATACATATGGGCGACATAGCCATGGTTAGATCAGACTCGTGAATATCATTCTAATTCCGGTAAGTGATTCCGCTTCTTATTGTTCGGATAAACGGAGAACTTTTTATACCGCCGTTTGTTTCAGTCCTTTCTAACGTGCTACATACGAAATTGCAATAACTGTAACTTTTCTTGGTTACTCGAGCTCTCTTCTTCTCCCTCTTTTTTAAGACGTGATCAAGAAAACGTGCATCGTGCGTCCTAGGACATGCAGTATCGTTTACCGCAGGCTGATCCTGATCTGGGTACAGAGAGATATACATATATATATATGAATGTATATATATATCTATATATAGAGTCCATGTAGATTTTTTTTATCTCACTTCCCACAGATACAACCTCACGAACGTGACTCCTTAACGATACAGAACATTTTTTGTTATGCGACTCGCATTTGTAATCAATTAATTAACATTCCACTCGACGACGGCACATACTTTTTCTTGAGTCAAGTATTCAAACGTTACACGACAATTTAATTGTGTCACTTTTTCAAGCTTCTTGTAGCAGTATCAATCAGCGCTGATTAACTTGTCGCCATTCTTAAATATGTATCATGTTCGTGTATACCCGATATTACTTAATAATGGAAATGCTTAATAAACGTCTTTTCGACTGCACAAAGACGGTAAGTTTATGCTGTTAGAATTAAAGAACGGGAAAGGTGCGTACACACAGAATGTTACCTTTCTACAAGTTCTTTCTTTCGATACAGCACGAAACTCAGATTTTTTTTAAATTAATCTATTTAACTGCTAGTCGATTATATAAGCACGTGATTTCGCGTAGACAAACGAATTCCATTGTGACACTGGCGTGCTTTCTTCCTCGAGAAACAGGAAAGCACGTTAGTCTTTGCCCTTATTTTTCGACGAGATTATATCAAAGGTTTAATCAAAGAAAGGTGTTTTCCACAAAATGGAAGAGCAAGTTGTTCACCCTCACGAATATTCACGTTCACTCGTTTTGTTGATTCACTTCTTCCTTATTGTTATCACTATCTTGTTGGTTCACATTAGGCTTGTTACTCCCAGGTTGTGTGACAGAGGGACCATCATTCATCTTGTCATTGTGGTTGTCAGATTTGTCATTGGAATCCATTTTAACGTTTCCTAGAACAAAAAGTTCACAGATATTAATTACATATTAATCACATGTATGTTATTCGTGATATTAAATTTACCGCTTCTATATTTAACAGATAACAGATATGTCCTTGTATACATTTTACGAACCTTGTGGCGAGTAATATTGTTGTTGCATCTTCATGTTACGTTGCTGCTGTTGTTGCTGATGTATATTCGGTCTGTGGCGGTTAATTTGAGCTTGTTGCTGCTGCTGTGTTGGCATACAACCAGGCTGCTGTTGCGTGGGATTATTCGGATTAGGACCCGGTGCAAATGGTACTACGGGTCGCTGTATCGGAGGTGGATAACGCTGTTGCGACGGTTGGATACCAGCACGAGGTGGCATAGCCATGCCACGTACATTCTGTTGTAAAACCTGTAGATTAATGCACAAGGCTATATTGTTTCAATTTTCATCTGTAAACCAGATGAAAATAATTTTTTATTTTAACTATATTTTTTTTTATTTTTATCGTGTACTATAAAATAAGTCTTATTCAAGAATTCTTTACTCACATGATTAAATTTAATATTACATTTCATTTCTTATTTGTTTACTGATGGTAAAAATTTGTATATATATTATTTAAAGTAAAAGAGAAATTCTTAATTACATGCGTATTACAATCATATTATTTTCAATGGTATACTCTTTTTTATAATGTATTATACAAATTTATTTCTTCCTAAAAAGTAATTATAGATAGTATTCTTCAAAGGTATCGAAAGACATGCATTTTAATTCTCGTTTAAATTCTCATGTAATTATTTAAAAGAAAGATAAGTTTATATAAATATAGATATAGGATAATATTGAATTATATTTTAAGACTTTGGAAAATAATTCTAGAAGATCTGACAAGAAAAATTTAAAGTGTCATATAATGTAAACTAAAGCGTCAACAAGTTCATATAACTTCTTTTCTTACGTTGAGCTTTAGATTCCTTTAAAGTATTGACATGTAACTAAAAATTTTATGTATGTGTTCGATTTAATAAAATACATGCATAATATTTAAATGAGATAACTTTAATGAATAAATGGTACATACGTAGTTACTGTAGCTGCTTACCAGAGCAGACTGACTAACGCCCTGATATTGTTGATATTTGTGATGTTGTGTAGGACTCGGCTGTGGTTGTTGTGACGAAGATTGCTGTTTGCAATTTCTTGATTTAGGCGACGGTATTTGAGGAGCTACATATATAATATTAGACTAATATAGTTCAACAGATTATATAAACTATTCTTGTATAATAAAGTTTTTAAAGAAATCACAATTTCTACATATAATTTGGATAAAACTCTTCGAGGTTAAAATTTTTTGTTTCGATTATTTTTGAAATCAATAACGAGCTTACTTGAGCTAAAAACTGATGCAAGCACATCCTGCTGATTTCCTGATGGGCTCTTTAACTGTCTGGGCTGTTCTTGCGGTTGATGCTTACTAAGAAACGTGGGTGCTGCATTTCCCGGTCCTGGCAAACCACCAGTGGGATTGCGAAATTGTTGAGCTGCCGCGGCTATTTGCAATCCTGAACTGGATAGGAAGCTAGGACCATAGTTTTGTAGACCGACAGGGGTTGCACTACCTGTTGCCAGACTTTGGCTATGCTGTCCAAACCCTTGCAGACCATAATGAGTTCCAGTTTGTTGAGTAGCACCCCCAGACTGATAGAAGCCTGTTTGCGACCCAGGAAATACATCTGAAAATGTCAAGATAAATGTTGAGAATACCTCACAAATGCGATGCACATGTAATTATACTGTATATTGATTTATTATATTTTACCGGCGGATGTAGCGCTGTAGTAACTGTTGGATGCTTGCACATTTGGACCGGGTCTCTGCACTAATTGCGAATTGCTCATGTAACTACCGCTTACGCCGAGCACTTGATTTGGATCATATGGTATATAAGCCAACTAAAAAAAGATAATGTTTTGTTAGTAAATTTATGTTATTAGACTTATTACAACAGAATAAGCTTTATAACGTAAAATTGTACCTGATTGGGTTGAGGGGCAGACTGGGTCTGGAAATGCGGAGCTTTAGTTCCAATTGCTCCAATTGGTTGAGATGACGGCTTGACGCTCGCTGACATTAAAGAATTTGACGATGAACTGATTAGTACCGTATTGGGATTATTACTGAGCTGCTGATTCTGTCCGAACGGCGGAGCAGCTGCTGCGGTCTATCGAAAGAAATTAAAAATTAAACTATTCCCATTGAAAATATCTGTACTAGAACAGAGAATTATCATATATCACTTTTATGTTATAACGTACTATAAATATCGGAAATTTTTATCGTTGTGTAAGAGACATTACAAGAACACTAGAATTTACGTACAAGGCGGTATTGGGACAAATTGTTTTGGTACATCTCTGGTGTGGGAGCATTTGGTGCGTGAGGTGGTGGCGGTGGTGGTTGTTGCAAGTACACATTTTGTTGGCTGAATGAGCTCTGGAGGGACGGAGCGTACGGCGCGTACTGCGTAAACGGTGATCGGCTCTGATCTAATTGAAACGCTCCGTACAAGCCGCCCGCTTGAGCTGGCAATTGTCCCGACCCTGTGTTGAATAACACCGCCGGCGGCGACGGTATGGCCGACATGCCACCGTATTGCGCTGCCTGTGAACCAGGATATTGCGGGAATTCCTAAAAACAAGAAAATTGTCTTTCTTAATATTCGATACCTTGTATTAATTCTCGAAATAATAAACAACGTAAACGCAACCCACCTGATAGTTAATATGCGAGGGCTGTCCTGTAGAATTAAACGGGGGTGGACTTAGGGGACCTTGGAGACTGACAGGAGGATGGCCAATGGGACTCTGGCCAGCTCCGATGGGACTTGGCCCAGGAACGGTAGATCCTGGTTGCGTACCACTGCTCCCCGAAGACTGTTGCTGCGGCTTCACCTGCGGGGGAACCAGCTGCGCATCAGGCAAAGAGTCAGCGTCTTCCCACAAGGGACATTGTGTTTCAATATTTAGTTGTTATATACATCATGTCAACAGGACATTCTCAACAAGCATTTGTTAGTTTCAAACGAAAATTATTTTCAAATCTGTTCTGAAAATCTGGTGAAAATGAACAGGTTTATTATGTCGTGGTAATACACATACCTTGCTTTGTAATTAACAATAGCAATAAAGGCCATATTAATGATAATGAGTAATAATGATGATAATGGTGATGATGACAAGACGTAACGATATTACCCGCAAATACAGTAAGACTAACGTAATGATAATGATGATAATGAAAGTAAAGATGACAATTTCTGTTAAATTGATATAGATCATTGACAAGTGGCTGACTGAGTATCCTTTGGCCAAAGTTGTTAGCCACTTACCTTTCTCATTTTCACCACACTTACTAGACAGAATTTTTCAAACACAAGAAGATAAAAGTATTAAAAAAGCAATTAATTGTAACAGTAACAACAGTTATGACAATAATAATACAATAAGTAAATAATACAGAATATTGGAATGACTTTAGTGACATGACAATTTCATTACATGCACAATAACATAACATAATATGAAGAAATATTCGAAAAATGATTTCTCACCTTGCACACATTCGTAGACGTTGTGATTTCACTTTTTATATTGCTCTGGTTGTATTGCTGGTGGGGGCTGTAAGTGTCGTCGACGTCGCCGCTCTCGAACGCCTGCGGGAAGCTGGTCGCGCTGCTAACCACGCTGCTGCCGTCTTCATGTTCGACCACGGTCGGCATCGGTGGTGCATTCTCCCAGACCTTCTTCACGGACGCAATTTTAAGGTTGAGCTCCGCAGTCGACGGCGATATCGTGCTCTGGCCACCAGTCATGTGCATGGAACGTGCCATGCTCAAACTCTTGCTCTTATCATCCGTCAATTGTGAAAGATCGGAATCAAAGGTGAAGTCCAATTTCATGTCGGCGTTGTCCTCGTTCTTATTGAACGACAAAGGCATTTGGATGGGTTCTTGGTTCTTGTCCTTGATTAAGTCATTCGGTTTATTGGAAAATGCAACAGAGAGCGCCGGTTGCTGATGCTGTTGAACTTGGTTGGCTTCTTCCTCTAGCTCCGCACGCTTCTCGGCTCGCTGCTGCTGCGTTTTGATGTGATTCGAAAACTTGGATTTCACCGCCAAATCCGTCGGTCCGGTCGTCTTGGTCGTCTTCGAGTAATTCGTGTTCTCGAAGATTAAAGTCTGCACGGGTGGTGACGACACGTCGGATACGTTCTTTTCCGTCAGAGTCTCCTTCAGGTTCTTCCCCGTCTTCTCGCCGCTCGGTGAATTTCGTTGGCTGCTGTGTCCAGAGTTAGCTTCGTTGCCTTCGTGGATGTGATCATTTTGAGCCGTTAAACCAGACATCAGCTGAATATCTGTAGGAACGGCAGACGGAGAATTCGAACGCAATTGGCTCGTGAAAGGTTTGTCCCAAGCGTTGACCGTTGGTGGAGGAGCAGGACTGTTAGAAGATTCCTTAGCGTAGTTGGTGCCAGAGCTGTTCAGCTTGCTCATATCACTCGCATCGGGTCCGCACATCTGCTGCTGCTGTTGTTTCACCAGACGTTGGAACCGCGGCGCAAGCCTCGGATTTCGAGAATTTCGACTGTCATATTGCTTCTGCGGTATGTTCGCCGGTTGCGGGATATTCTGGCTGAGCAGAGGCGGTATATTCTGTACCTGTTGCAGAACTTGCTGCGATCCATTCGACTTTGATTTCGAACGATCGCGTTCACGCTCCTTCTCCTTGTCTCTTTTAATGGGCTTCGCTTCCTCCTTCTGACTGTGCCTGGACTCCTTCACGTTCTTCTTCGAACGCACCTCTTGAAAACCGTCAGCGTCCACCTTATCTTCCGCTGCAACACTCGTAGCGTCCTCGGTACAGCTGTTCGTTTCGATTTCCGAATCCACCAGCTTCTTGTCTTTCGCCTGAGACTTCTTATTAAGATCGTTCAGCGCTTGATTCACCAGATTTGGATCGCTCAGCTTGATTTCGTCGATGCGATTAACCATGCTATCCTTGTTACTCGGTTTATTCGCGACCGCACCACTGTTAGTCGAGCTTTGACTTCTAGACCTTCCACCATTCTGTATTTGCGCATTTTGCATCAGAGGCGGTATACCGTCGGCATGATTCTTTTGAACGCTAAATCCGGCATTCTGCAGATTCCGCTTTTCCGCCCCTGGGGCTCGCGACGCCGGATTGGAAGACTTGAGATTTTTCTCACGTTGCTCTCTAGGATTTGCCAACTGATCACCTCTACGGGAATGCACGTTCATGCCGATAGCATTTTGACTCGCAGATTGTATGGCTCGTCCGCCAAAATGTTTGTTGCGGCTGTTACGAGACTCTTTGTGATCTTCTATATGCTCCTCGCTGTTCTCCGATGTGGTTTCCCAATCTTCGTTGCCTACATCCGACTGGGGCTGCTTCGATACATTGCCACTGCTACCGCGCGAACGAGCTTCACGGCTATCTCTTCCCTGAAACACAACACATTGTTGCATCATTAAAAGAGAAATGAATATATTACTTATTTGATAAATTGTGATTATCACATATAACTTTTATTTTTAAATAAGAATAAAAAAGTAAATAAAATTATAAAAGCAAAAGATATAAGAATTTCATAAGCGTTCTCAATATTTGCACTCCGTAGACGATTTTTCAAATTTTTTCAAATTATACATGAAGTAATGTTTCAATAAGATTAAACCGATATAAAGTATTTCATACTGAATCTTAAATTTATGGCAATAAAAAATATGCAAAAATTTAAATATTCTCAATGCTTGTGTGTAGCATGAAAAAATATAATGCAATTATACGTACTCTCCTACTTCCACTACGAGGTCTCTTAGAACGTGAGTCATCTTTTCGCATTTGAGCTTTTTGGGACGGGACGTTGGTGACTTGATTCGCGTTATTCGCCTCTTGTTTGTTACCGGACTGTTGAGCTTGTTGACTCGGAGACTTATTGCGTCTGCCTGTGATACCCGCTGTGAGTGCCTGTTGCTTCGCGATTATCTTATCATCGGTAGACTCAACTGTCGCGGATTGTAAGAGACTCGCCTCTTTCTCCGAGGTCGGAGTTGGTGGATTTTGTCGGCCGGCATTTTGTTGCTGATGCTTGTCGTCCGTATTACGTTCTGACGAAAACGGACTCTTACTGGACGGCGGTCCGTAACCTTCCATACGACTGCCCGTGGCCGTATTCCGGATACGGAAACCACCTCTGCCGCGACGAGATGGCTCGCCTGATGGCGCGAAAGCCTCGTGGCTGGGTTTTCCGTCGTACGTTCTCTTCTCGCTGCGGGTCTGAGAACACTCGGTGCCCCGCTTGTCGTCTCGCCTCGATACCTCGCGATTGCGCTCGTCCTTCTCGATTTTCTGAGAGGGTTTCGGAGAGCGAGCCGATCGCTTGTCCTCTTTTCCAGACTCGGTGGAGCCGGATATCTCGTCAGCGCTGTTCTCGGAATCGGTGTGCCCATACGAACCGCTCTTGGCAGACATTCCGGATTTGCTGGTAGGTCGCGGTCCGCCTCTTCGCCCTCTGGATTCCGGGCCACGCCAACCGCGAGTATAAACGCTGAAGGTTCCTCCCCACTGACGTCCACCTCGGGATTCCCGAACTCTAGAACTGGAGCCACCGCTGCTCGTTCTATTGCGCGTACTCTTTTCTCTCTTTTCATCCTTGGCCTCTTTAGCGTCCTCGCTAACAGCTTCTTCCCTTTTTTCTAAAGCGGGCTTATCCAACGAGCTCTGCTTAATTTCATCGCTATCCTTGCCATCTTTAGCAGCTTCTGCTATCTTCTCCTCTTCCTTCTCAAAAGTCGGTGATATCGCGTCGGCCCAGGCCTTCGGCGAATTATCACTCCTCTCAATCTGTCTGCTTTCCGGAGCACGTTCCGTTTTCCTGTTCCATACATCCGTATCCTTTTTCGCCTCAGCGGAAATTTCCTTCGGCTGTTCCTTCTTCTCCTGATCAGAACTACCTCTCTTCAATTGAGTCAGACTGCGCTTCTCGTTCTTCAATTCGTCCGCTTCGATCTTCTCTTTAGTAACTGGACCGGGCGGTTGCCTTCTATCTCTTTCCCTTTCCCTAGTCTCCTCGTGATACAAATCTCGTTTCTTCTCCTCGTAATCCGACACTTCGTTTACCCAGGAACTGCAATCCCGTAATTTATGCATCTCGTCATCGCGCAAGGACGTTTTCGATTCTCTGGAGGCACGACTGTCACGCGAGTCCGGTCTCTGCGGGCGTTCGTTGCGCTCCTCTTTCGGTGCGTCGCGACGACTTTCGAGTTGTCTGTCTTGTCCCACGTTGCGTTCTTCACGCCACTCCGGGTTCTCAGAACGCTCCCTTTGTTCGCGTTCTCGCTCGTCGAAAGAATCCTACAAAATCAAATGTTTTTCCAAGTTGAATACAATGAGCGAAATAAGCCGGTCAATGTAAAATGTTGAGATAAAATCTATCGCATGAAAAGTAATATTTCATATTTTTACCTTTGAGTAATTATCATAATCCTTCTTGTCTTTATCGCGCACATCTCTAACGTCTCGAGCATCACGGCTGGTAGAGCGAGAATCTTTGACATCGCGACTGTCTCGGTTGTCACGAATATCTCGACTGTCTCGATTATCTCTCGAGTCTAGATTCTCCTTCGGGTCTCGTTCTTTATCGTCAAAATGTCTCTCGCGCTCCCAAGAATCACGAGGATGTCTGTCATCGTATTCATAGTCTCTGAAATTACGACTGTACTCGTCGTAATAGCCACCTGGCTTGCGGCTATCATAGGACCGATGCGAAGCGTGCCGATAACGATCTTCTCTCGACGGTGGTGCACCACCGCGATGATCTCGAGACGGAGGTCGTTCATCATCCAATGGTGCCGATGCGTCCGAATCGGTTCTATTACGACGTTGTGATGGCATGGGTTGCTTCATACCACTATCTACTAATACAAGTTTTATTTAATATAATACATTGGTTTTTTAACATCATTATAGAAAAAAAGGCAATAACGATTAAACAAATCTTAGAACAAGAAATGTCACGTTGAAGATTATTTTAACATATTATCAAATTTTTAACCAAGCTAAAAATTCATATTTACAAATAACTAATTAATTTTTATTAAGTTTACCTCTTCGTGCTATTTTTAAGTAAAACGAAATAGTAATCCTTAATTAATTATTTTCCTTACAATCCAATTGCGATTATTAAGATAAGAGTAGTAATTCTCTAGCACAGAAGTAATCCATAAAAAAAACTTACTCAATGAATTGTAATTGTGAAGCCATCTACCGGGATCGTATTGTTGGGAGAACGGGATAGACTGGGAAGCAGGTCTTTCCGCATTCGGTGAAATTCGATTAAAATTCGCACCGCTTCTTTCTGCCTGTTGTTTTTGAAACCTGGGCGGCAAATTATTCTGAAAGTGTCGAGAGAACGCCGGCTGCTCGCGATCTCTTGCGTCTCTTTGATCGCGATCGCGCTCGCGTTCCCTTTCGCGCTCGCTACGCACTGTGTCCTGTTGTCGTAAGAAATTCTGCCGATCGCTCTGACGAAAGTCCGTCAGTCCTTGATCTCTGCCTTCTCTCAGATTGTCGCGAGTCTCGCGTCCAGATGCGTTGATTTTCTCATCTTTCCCCTCGGACGAAGTGCGAGACCGTTCGCGTTCTCTCTCTCGCTCCCTATTCTCCTTTTCTCTCTCCCATTCGGGTATAGGAAGAGGTACAGGCGGGATGCTGATCAAGCTTTTCGGCTCGCCAGACTGCGCACGTTCCTCATCTTTATGCTTCGCCTGCTTCTCTTTCATCTTTTGCTCCAAGTCCTGTAACTTCTTAGCTGCTGCTTGTTTCGTTGATTCTTGAAAACGTTTTTCCTCTTCTTCCTTGCGTAATCGCGCACGCTCGACAACGGACGCAACCTCAACCTTGACTCTTCGAATTCCTCGCTCGTTCCACGTTTCGTCGTCCTCGACACCTGTTTGGCAATACAGATAGATGCATTAGGCATAATTTAAATAAATAATTGCGTTTTTTATTTTAATAAAACTATATTTACCTCTTAACGAATGTACAGAGTGCAACTGTGATTGACCGGCGTAGCCACCACTTGCGCCATTCGACCCACGATAATCGCGATTCATAGATTGAGCCCAAGGACGATGCGGCGGATCACGGAGCTCCCTCGAGTCTCGATTGTCTCGAGATTTCTCCTTCTCCTCTGCGACACTATCGTCGCCCTTTTTCTCCTTACTATCTTTTTTCTCGTCATTTTTCGATGGTTCTGATTCAGCTTCGTCGTCGCTAAAGGCCAATTTTTGGTTATAATCAATATCATCGTGCGCAGCCCATCCTGCGTCACGAGAAATATCATCCATACGAGTAAGATCTTCTTCTTTGATGATGGGTCTGGTCATCATTTCTTCCTCAGCCATGCGATCACGTTGAGGAGGTGGAAATCGATCCATGGGATGATTAAATCTAGGTCGGGGGCTGTTGGATCCAGAATTTGATGAAAATTGCGAAGAAAATCCAGCAGGATTTGATCTATACATCTAAAAACATCATATAATACATTTTGTTACGCAAGTTAAAAAAAAAGACCCACACAAGCTCCGACTTTCGAGATTATAATAATAAACTCACAAATGGCGGGATAAGTCCCCGGTAGTGATGCAGGTTTGGCCCAATTTGATGAGAACCGGAAGAAGGCGCAGAACCTTGATTGTTCACGGAGTTATGCTGGCCTGCCGGGCCCGCGCCCATGTTGGGCGATTGGCCCAAGTTCTGCCGCCCTCCACCGGGTCCCTCCTGGGTGTGTCCTCCTGAAACAGGTATATTTAAAGGGAGGCCCTGGGCCGCCGGAGTATTCCCATTTCCGGGACCAGCTGATGTTACTGGTGCTGCGCCACTTGCCGTACGACTCCCGCCTTGAATCCAACTTCCTTCGGCTGCAAGGATTCAGTCACAAATAATTAATTTGTACACTTTCAAATCAGACGATTCTACGGTGATAATAGGTGAAAGAAACTTACTTTGTGGACGCAGGCTCGGTCCTGGACCATATTGCGCATTTAATTCTCGATTCGATTGCTGTTGGTTTCCCGGCGCCCCACCTATGTAATTTATTCATTATATCAAAAGTTAAAATAGATAAATAATACACTATATTTTCAATGCCTATAATACATGATAATATAACAACTGATGAAGGATGAATATTTAGTAAGCTAACAAGGTACATGCTGGCACGCGATTATTTCATAGATTGTGCATAACTTTCCCACGTATATATATAACATGCTTTACGGAGATAGTGTCGTGAAGATAACAAAAAATTAAACGATATAAATAAAGTACAAAAGATAAAGTGCTCGATTATTCTTAAAATAAATTAACATCTAATTTCATCTAAAATAAGCGTAAAAATAAACCACGCGAGTTGATAAAACGTGTAATTTCATATTAAATTAAATAAAATAAAGCATATAATTATTTTAATTACAATATATATAGGTAGAGATGCATTCATGTAAATAAAATTATACTTTATATTACAATTATATTATTTCTTATATAAAATAATACTTTAAAATATTTTTACTTAAATCTCGCGTATCTTTTTGCATATACATATGTACACATATATTGTAATATTAAAATAATTACAAATTTATCATTATTCTCTACGTATATAAAATGATATTATAACATGTATGGATTTAAAATCGATTAAATAATAAAAAAAAATATTTCAGATTTCATTTCCATGTTGAATACATTCCGTCCACATAAGTCCTAAATTATAATTTTGTTATAATCATATGTGTTTAACGATGTTTGAGAATAATGTTAATGTTATTCAAATCGTTCTTTTTGCATATAAATGCATATAAACTTATTCATAAGAAATATGAAGTAATACGAGTATTTTGCATAACAGAATGTAGCATAATGCATTTCTTGATGCACGGTTAAAAATATGAAAAAATTGAGATAAGACAAATCAAAATATTAAGAAAGATTTCCTTCAAAAATTAAGAAAACAAAGAACATGTCTCTTACAACATTATGTACTAATCTCGATTCTTTATGCATACGTTTCTCTAAATTTAATCATAAAAATAATAAAACGTAAAAAATGACGTGCGAGATTTGGTACATACACACTGTGGTGTCATCTAATTTTCTACAAACGTATATATACCTAATAATGCAGATCAACATTTATAGTCAAGTCAATCTTTTACACTATATCTAAAACTATAATGTAATAAATATGAGTATTTAAACATTTGTTAACTAGTACGAAGCTATAAGTTAAATCTTTACTATTGGTAATGTCAAGAATATAAGCTACTCCACAAAGAAAATTATTTATAAATCTTGATAGATAAAAAAAGATTTCGTATAAACTTTTATTTCCAGTATATACAGCTATAAAGATATTTTTCCTTATTGCAAAATATAATTTTCAAATTTTTTTCGTGGAATAGCATTATAGAAAATAATCGTGCCTAAAATGTAAACGAGAAATATAAAATTTACGTAACAATTTATTTATTAAATAATAGTGGCAAAACACATATTTGCCATATGAAAATATCATTATCGAATAAGAATTTTAAGAAGCCATATCGTTAATTGCAGTCGAGATTGAAAATATCTTTACTTAACTGTTAAACAGTATTTTGATGACTAATTTCTTTGATATATCAGCATATACTCGGTATTTCTAAAAAAATAATCTAATCATATAGCAGTTTTATGACAAAATTAATTAAAATAAATTAATGATAAAGAAATATTAATGAATAGATAAAAAATATTAAGTTTCATATGGCTTCGATTATATAATAGAACATATAGAACTTTTCATAATCAGATTATTTTTATTACTTTAACATATTCTGTCATCACACTAATAACTCTTAAGATACATACAAATAAATAGTCTTCATGAAACATCCAATGTGTAAATAAAACTACTACTTCTTAAAGCACAATTTTTACTAGACCTATTATTGGCCTTTATAAGAGTCACGAATCCGCATGCTTGTACATCTCTGCTGCAGTTTTCATTAACAGATTTATTTACATCAATCGATGCAGCTTCCATCTCACTCATGATTGAGCAAATTTAATCGAAATGCAACCTTAAAAAAGCTATCATGGGGAGAAGCACAAAGAGCACTACTGGAAAGAGATAAAAAAGTGGAATCTAGCAGCAACAGGCAAGCAGTACCCCACCTGAGTGGTTGTGGGAATACGGCTGTTGCTGTAGTAACGAGTGATGGACTGCGACTGAGATTGCATTGGATGTTGTTGAGGACTGTTGAGTCTGGCTCTGAGTGGAGACGGAGGCGGACGGCTGTCCACTGAGACTGGGAAACTCGTGTTGGAACTGCGGGGACTGGTGGGCGAGGAAACTCAGTCCAAGGGCACCTCTTCCCCCTTTCGCGCCCCCCACGAGCCCCGCGTAACCAACCACTGCTGCCACAATGGGCGTACCTATCAATTAATTGCACCACCCAAACGACACCACTCCGCTCATACTTTACTCATGCCCAACGTCCAGAAATGGATGTTAAAAGGATATAAGTATCGCAAATGCTAACTGAACAAGAATGCTTACTGTGTCATATCCTATATCATGACATGTCGTTATCTCTCAGAGTTCGTGAAGTCCTTTATTAATCCAACTCTGGACATCTGTCTAACGTTTCACGATATAGTTACGTGCGTTTATATCCCAATAGATTGTTTTCAATAAATACTATATGCGGCATCATTATATAATAATATTATATCACATAATTATACATTAATATGTATATTGTATATTAATATATTTATAGTGGATTTATCGTGTAAATAATGCATAATTAATTTTCAACCCTATCGAATGCTATTGATCAGCATATGGAAGTAACAATTTATACATAACCAACGACCGCAATATATATACACAACCAATTTTGCACGCGTCGCCCCCACCTACAGTCTTGCACACTTTCTTCTCATAGGGGAAGGCGACTGTGAATACCTACACGTGGAAAAGTAAATTTCTCTTTCGCCTTGCAATCGCGATTAGATACCATTAAAAGTTTTTAGTCATTAGAGAATTTTGAAAAGTTTCTTTTTTTTTTATATATATTACTTCAAGCATACATGCCTGTTTTTAGATAAATGAGTTTGATGGTGTATTAACGAAACGGAAAATGTAAAAAATGAGAAAAAATAACTTAAAACCTTAACATTCTACGTTAATCAATATTATGCATACATGCCAGTAGAGTTATAGAACACGTTTTTTTTCTACGTACCGTCTCCTGATCTGCTCATAATCGCGCTCCATGATGATTTGTTGTTTGTCTGATCCAAAAAAGGAGCTTGCGCCACATTTTGTTGTGTCGGCAGTAAAGAGTGTATGGATGTTGAAACAGTGGTCCCTGCTGCGCATTGTGCTGTTGAAGAGACAGTCTGCAAGAAAATAATAAACTTTAAATTAACAGTACATCTTGAGTTTCACAAACATATGTATATGTAACAGAAATGTCTTTTGGCATAATATAAGACAAATTTGTAACCCGTTCGTTTTGTTTCGGGAACAATAAACTCTTTCATCTTATTCCTTTGTCTTATCCTAAAAAAAAAAAATAATCAAATTATAACTTACAGTAGTGTTATCTAATGAAGTTGCTACTGTGGTGGTAGTAGTAGTGGTCGACGATGTTGAATCCTTAGTAGTAGCCCAACCACTTCCTCCGCTTGGCACAAGACTGACAGCCGGGTCACTGCTGCTAGTTTCGCTTTTTAAACTGGGCAAATTAGCTGGAGGACGCCGTGCCGAAGGCACCTTTCCAAGACTTTGCATTCCATGTTTGCGCGGTAATGTATTTTTCTGCTGATGCGGCTCCAAAGATTCACCCTACATGAAAAAATCGGTTGGAAACGTTTAGCCAGTTTGCACTCTAGACAAGACCTTTTCTTTCAAACAATGGTACAGGTATAAAAAAGAACTTTATATAAGTATTTAACGTTAAGAATGACTACTATTTTATGTACGTAACACAATCACATATAATATTAAATTATATGTAAATATGTAAATATATATGTAAGAAACTGGTAAAATTAAAAATAATCATTTAAACTGGCTTATTTAATGCATCTGAAGCTTGAGAGAACGGATACTCTCGCGAACAAAGGTTCTTAGAAAAACTAACGAGAAAAAGTAATAAAATGTTGCAACTTACCCTACTCACCCGGTACAAGCTATTGATATCTAATGATTGAAACTTGGATTTTCCTTTCTCCCCCTTCGACACAATCCCTGACAGAGTAGACATGCTGTCTGCACGCAACCATTTAGTACCAATCAGACCCAAAGAACGAACCCTTTGTCTGCAAGGACAAAGTTATCTAAGTACAGTTTCTCTATCTTCTTCTTCTTCTTCTTCCTGGTTAATACTAACAATAACTGCAATTTGAGAAAATCAGATTAAAAAATGAATCTAAACAATTTCAATGCTAAATTCAATTCTAATTTCAATACCAATTGTCTTTTGAAAAGGCTTCGTTGAATTATATAAAGTGTATCGTTAAGATTTAAATGGAGCTGCGTTCAATAATAAAAAATTTAACCGTCGTAAAAGCTACTACTAGACGCATACGCCCACTATACGGCGTTTGCCCGACCGAACGTACAATCGAGCGAAAACTACGATTCATTACAACAGATTGTAATACCACGTATAATGCAGTAATCACTGTAATTGTAATACATATAGCGCTTTAGCTGGAGTTACTTCCAAACGCAACGACGATCGACGACTTCCTACAACAGCGTCGCGCGGCACCGTGTTAAATTCCAATTACAATTCGTCTGGGTGATGCGAAGAAAGTAGCGTGGAGAGGAGTTTTCTAAAGCGCGCAAATGCCGCAGCGCGCGAGGCCGCGCGTTATACGGGCGGTGCGCGAGGCGGTCTCCGGTCCGGTCCGGAGAAAAAGCTTTGTCTGTCACGCCGTGTGTGTGTGTCGGCGTACATAAACCCCGCTCTCGCTCGCGGCCGCGGCGCGCGGCGCGCGAATAAAAAAGACCGTGGCAAAAGCGACGAAAATAACTCCTCGCCGACTTATCGCGAACCCGTCGTCGCCGAACGCTTTATTCCCCCGCGACCGAGGGGGCGACCGGGGCCGGGGGGGAGGGCAGGTGTAACGCCGTGTTCGCGGAGACCCAACCCCTCGCGCCCTCGCGCGCGCGCGGCCGCGATGTCAAAGATCCGCGATCGCTCCCAAAACAACGCGGGGCTCGCGCACCGAAGGTGCCTCGCGTCAGATCGTCGTCGTCGAGGGACGAGAGGCGAGCCCGTAAAAATTTACAGCCCGCACCGTGGCCGTCGCCGAGTTTTCGGATATCCTCGGCGATAACGGTATCCCGTTGGGAAGAAAGCGGACGGCGGCGCCCCGCGGGGCGTCGGGGGGAGCCAGAGAGGGGCGGGGAGGGGACGACCGGAGGGAGGCGGGGAGGGGAAGTGTCGTGTCGGGTACAGCGGAGCCGTCCACGTAGGAAGGACTCCGCGACGTTCGTGGGGCCGCGGATGGGCGGAAAAAAAAAAAAAATATAACGCCTTACCTTGGTCCGTCCAAATGGGTTACCAATTCACAACAGGGTTAACTCCCGGTGAAACTAGATTAACGCGCGGATCGCCACGGATTTTCCTCTTCACGTACGACGTACGGCCGCCGCGCCTAAGCGGGACGCAGAAACTTCCTTTTCCACACAATTCGTCCCAAGATGGCGAATGCGCGACTCTCTCGCTCTCTCTCTCTCTCTCTCTCTCCCTCTTTCTTTCTCGGGCCCTTCCTCCGCCGCGGATCAATACAATTACGTCACGCTCGCCGAGGGGAACGCGCGTTCTCACAGACGCGCCACTCGTCGCCGGATCCCGGCTTTGGCCCGCGAGGCACGCAGCAGCCACGCAGCACGCACACACGCGCGGAACGGCGACGCTTCTTCTCGACCACGCCGATTTTTCTCTCTCCCGTGAACAACGATCCTCTCGCGATCGCGAAATGCGCTCAGGATCCCCGGATCGCTCGCGGTCTCTCTCCGTCCGCCGATCCGATGCGTAGGTTACTCCTCGCGGAAATGGTGGTGCGCGCCCCCGGGGAGTTCACCGAATCACTGTTTCCGCTCGCCGCCGTCCGTTGTGCACGCGGCGCGAGGCGCGAGCAATGGAGGACGCGCGGAAACCGCGATTTGCCTCGCCGCCGCGGGCGGCGCTGCTCGGCGCTTCGGGCACCGCCGAGATCAAGCGCGCGCGTTTACGCCGCGCTGTTATTTAGAATATAATAATTAATAATGTAATTAGTGATAATTGATATAATATAATATGTAATATAATAATATAATAATATGCTAATAATATATGAAATTGTAATTCTAAGGTCGATGATGGCTATACAGACGCTATTTGACTCCGGAATGAAACCACGCGCACCTCGTGCGCAATTCAACTGCGCCTTCTGCACCTCCACTCCGCTTCACTCTTTTGCACTCTTCCGACATTCTCGCCATTCTCGCTTGAACGCGCGAAAGCATTGAGCGCGTGCGGGTGATCCTGTGTTGTGCCCTAAAAAGGATTTATTTGTCGTTAAATGTGATCTTGAAATCGACGGAATTAGATTAGATCCTTCTGCTCGAATACATACGTCGTGAAAAATGGTATGTTAAATTGTCCGTAGTGTTTTACAGCTTTATGCTTGCATCTGTAGAATTTGAGCGATGGAAATATTACGTCTTTTCCAGAGCGTAACGTTGCATACGGACGTCGGTGACATCAAGATAGAATTGTTCTGCGAGATGTGTCCGAAAACGTGCGAGGTATCGGTTAATTTTCTGTATATATTGTCGCATTTCGACGACACGTAACCATACAACCACTCGTCAGCGATGCATAACCTATACGTGCAATTATTCTTATATTTTTACAATTAATAATAATTAATATACCGTGCTGAAATAATTTTGAAGCGAGGTTGAAGACGCTACATTAATTAGGGGACAGGAAAACACTTTACGACCTTTGTGTAACACGGTTCTCTTTTCAGAACTTTCTTGCGCTCTGCGCCAGTGGATACTACGACAATTGTTTGTTCCACCGGAACATAAAAGGCTTCATCGTTCAAACCGGAGATCCCACCAACACCGGTAAAGGGGGAACCTCTATATGGAATCGCAGGTTCGAGGATGAATTTAAGGAGGAGCTCAAGCACAATGCGAGAGGTCTCGTCTCTATGGCTAACAACGGCCCTAATACAAATGGCAGTCAGTTTTTTATAACTTACGCGCCTCAGTCGCACCTGGATCTAAAGTACACCTTGTTTGGAAAGTGAGTTCACCTCCTTTTAATTTTTACTGTGCGCGTAGCCGGTATAAAATTGTGATCATTCTTTGTTTACTTATCGCAGAGTCATTGACGGTTTAGAAACGTTGGAGCAATTAGAAAAACAACCCGTGAATCCTAAGAATTACAAACCGCTCGCAGAAATCAGGCTGAATAATGTAACTATACATGCTAACCCATTAGCGGGGTAGGCCTGAGTGACGGAACGTTTCGTACTGTTCGTCGTAGTGACACAAGTAATTTATACTATTTCTTTTATGTATGTATGTACAAAAATATAAAATGTTTGTGATTGTTGAGACACAATTGCTTTTCGCAGATGGTTTAGAATCAAAAAGGAATAATATCGATAAGTATTTTTATATTGTGTATGCACCTAGTAATCTCTTGTTCTGTGGATCGAATGGGCTTCGAAGATACATCTTCGCGGGATATTTTTTCCTCCTTGCTTCAATGTGGTAAGTACCCGTCTCTAAAAATTCCTTTGTAACATTTTGTCCATTTGGAGCTGTGATGTATCTGAATAACGCAACGGTAAACGTGTATATATACATATGTATTTATTCATATTTTTATTATTCGTAATTTCATCTACTTACGCCTGTCCAATGCTACTCTTAAAGGTATACCCATGTTCGGCTCTTCTTAAATAGCCAACCAGTTGATCGTTTCTATAAACGCTCTCCATACCCCACAGTGGTATATCGCTGTAATTAAACAAATGTTTGTGCGTAAACAGTGCGCATTTGTAATACTGATAAGCCAACAATAATAATGATAACGGTCAGATTGTGTTGCAAAACGATGTACTCACTCGTTTATGTGTAAATGCACCAGTCTTTTTTTTATTCCATTTTTACGGCTCTGTTCAACAGACGTCTTTCCTAAGTACTGGCCGTTCTTGCGGCAGACGATTTCTAAAGCTGCTTCTATCGGATTGTCATTGATTCTTAAGTCTGCACCCCAAAGATGATATCCTGATAGACGAATTAACAATTACACACAATTACCACAAATTGACATGAGGTTAAAAAGATAAAAAGCATGTACTCTGTATAATATTGCAAACCTTTCTCGCAACTTAAACTGTACAGCGCTCTGAAGCCGGCTAATTTCATATCATATTTTCTACCGCATTCCATTACAGCTTTATAAACCTTTTCGCACGAACTTCTTGGAATGTGTAATTCGAAACCGAGTTCACCCACGAAACTAAGTCTAAACATGTGCACCAGTTCGCCATCTACTCTCACTAGTTTTGAAGTTGAGTATGGAAATGATTTATTCGAAAGATCAGCGTCGACTAACGTTTGAAGAACTTGGCGGCTGTAATAACGAGATATATTGAATGGACGATATATACAAGATATATAATTTTATAACAATTTATATATTTATTCGTATTCGCATTTCATTTTGATACCTGTTAGGACCTTGAACTGACAAAATTCCTATCTGTTCTGTAATATTGTGCAGAGATGCGTTGAAACCTTTCTCTCTTATTACTTTGCTGATATGTGCCCAAGTGTGATACGATGACATGCCTCCGCTCACTAAAATCAGAAATGGAAGTGTTAATAACGCAGTATTGGAATATAAAAGACGGTGTATATACGCTCGATAAGATATAAAAATAGATACCTATGTAAAAAGATTTTCCCTTAAATATGGGATCGACTACGCCACCCGAGCCAGATTCTAGACCAGTAACCGTGCAGTCACCTTCTACATCTCCTCTTTTATTCAACATGCAGGTGTATACAGTTCTATTAATTTCTCGATCCACTTGAGACGTAAATATATAATCCACTGCTTTCTTCGTGTCTGGGCCGCATAAGTAATGTTTCCCGAAATACGACAGATCAAATAAAGCAACGTTATTTCTACAGGCAAGCGCTTCCTCCCGTATCTATTACAAGTAGATGAAAAAAAATGGTTGAGTCAACATTTTTCATCGCGCAAAAAACATTTTATGATAGTCCTTCAGTAGCCAAATCTTGTAAAGAAAAAGAGAGACTTACGATATTATCGTGCGGTGGAAAATCAAATGTACATTCTGTTTTCAATATCTCGGCGTATGTGTCATTCGTATTCTTTGGTGTATCGTAATAGCCACCGTAATCGTAAGGTAAAACTGGAGCAGTCTTGTTGTCTGGTAGGAACCATCCTGGACGCTCCCATCCTTGTCGTTCTTCCATAACGGCACCTTCGTTGACGAGAAACTAAAAAATAGCAATGATACATCGCGTTTGCGAGTAAAAAAAATGCGTAATCTAATTGAAAAATAAAGCTTAAATTGAAATAAAGCGTAACTTACACCGTGGAAAGGATCTGTCTTCAAATTTCTGCCGCTTAAATGTTCGTCGTGCGGGAAAACAACATCGTAATTTTTTGCATAAGCCTCGTGACTTCGTTCGTTCACCCACACTAAATTTTTTCTTTGTTCTAGTATGTATCTGAATAGAGAAAAAAACATGTGTAAAAAGCATTAATTATAGACATTAATAGAATGATGCATTCTACTTATCATGTTGCTGATACTTTCTGTTTTATAAACATAAAACAGACATAAAAAATATAAGGTGTCTTATATATAAACGATTGATAAATCCAAAATTTAATTCGCTGAGTAAACACGATGTCATTTTAACGTATTACATTTTCTACGGTTTAAGAGATTTGTCTTTTTAATTTGAATAAATTTTTACCGTCTGATGTCCTGATTGAACATGTGTTTGTCCGGTCGCCCATTAATGATCCATAATGCTATTTGTTCTCCGCAACCACCTCCGAACATCATCCCGGCGCTATTATATCCGCAAGAATAATAAAGACCCGTGCAGCGTGGGTCTTCACCTTTTGGACATTGTTGTATTTTAGACTTAATGTGCCTATGTCACGCATAAACGTCGATTGTAAATTAATGCTGAAATTTTCTACCCATAATAGGTCTGTGGTCGGGAGTGAAACTTTCTGGGCCGCACACCGTTGTTCTTATTCCAGTGGTTGCCAAAGCGGGCATCAGTCGGTTCATCGCCTCTACGTGGGTATTGAACACGTCCCAATTCAGCTCGTATAAACTGAAGGCAAAGTCCTCCGGCGGCTTGACAATACACGTCATTTGAGTTAATCGAGAGTACGTAAGACTTTACCATTGTCCTGCACGCGTTTCTTCTATAACAGCAATTAGTGTACGATAAAACTTACAAATTTCAATATGATAGGGTTTGGCTCGTATCCTCCGATATTTATATTTCCACCCTGCACCCGAAAGTAGATATCGAAATCGGGATCTCGAACATTTGGCAATCCTCGTACGTTCATCGGCTCGGTAACAATGTATGCGTGTTTCATCGGTACCAACGGGATATCCAATCCTACCATTCGCGCTATTGTTCCAGACCATGCTCCCGCCGCGTTTAATATGACGTTAGTTTTTATAATACCATGAGACGTTTCCACTCCGCGGACGGTTTTATGGCCGTCGGTATCCTCCACGAGAATTTTAATGGCCGGACAATCTTCGATGACCTTAAAGAATTATTTATATATATTTATAACTATATAAATCAGCTTTCGATGAATAATTAACGGTAGAATTTTACGTTGGTTCTAGTTATTTACATAAAACACATATCGCTATTGAACAAATAACTCTATCAATTTTATTGCGAACTATATACCATAGAATTTGCATGTTTTATTATTATAGTATAAATGTGTGTGTTACAGAGATTGATGGCGATGAGGAAACTGAAGTATGTACCTTGCAACCGTTTCCTTCTGCTGATTTTGTCAACGCATTTACTAACATGGCAGGATCTATCGAACCATCCTCTGGACAGTAAATCGCAGCTTCAAATGCGTCTTTATCTAGGAGGGGAAATTTTTCTTTCGCTTCGACCGGATCAATCATGTATGCATCGATACCGAAATTCTTACAGCTGGTAACTAATCTTTCGTAATCGGCTATTCGCTCCTACGAAAAACACAGTTGATATTTATTTTCTGAGAAATGGATAAAGACACAACAATCGTGTAGAGATATCTTCGTACTTACGGGAGTATGAGCGATGCAGAGTCCACCGTTGTTTATCCATCCTGGATCTATACCCGTCTCTTCTTGCAAAGATGCGTAAAGCATTCGCGAGGCTTTCAGCAATTCCGTCTCTACGTCGCATATTCCGCGTAAATGCCACAGAAGACCTGCCGTATGCCATGTTGTGCCAGATATGAGCTTAGATTTTTCCAAGAGCACTGCATTGACTCCACGTTTTCCTAACTGATACAGTGCGTTGCAACCAGCGCTGCCACCACCTGTCGTGTGCATTTTAATTGAATTTATTAATAAATCTGTGTCCGTAAACGTTAAGATTAATGTTTAACTAAGATATTTTTATCTCTTTAGTTCTACGTACGAAGAGATATTGCTAAAAAACCGTTCAATTATATTTTAATTCATGTACAATGTAGAATATTCAATTTTTGTATAACTTGTTAGTCGCATTAACATAATTCTTTATCTTGTGTCTACGAAGTATAAGCTTAATTACCTATTATTACAACGTCTGCATTGCTGGGAATGTCAGTGTTTTTTATCTCGTTCTTTTCGGATGTAGCGATCGCTCGGTTATTTCTGAGACTCCATTTAGGCAACTAAACAATAAAAAGAAGCATTAGCATGTATGCGGTTTCTAGCTTTTTATAAAAATATGAATAAAACCATCTTTATATACAATGTATCACTGAACACTAATTTCAAATCAAATATATACCTTGTTCCTTACTAAACGGAGCATTTCGTATGCCTCGCAGATTGATTCAGCTTGTGTGCGATTGCAGTATTAGCGCAGATTGAACTACGGTCCCTCGGTTCATGGATTGCGCAGTATCGCACGACTATTCTGTTAGTTGTGGTTCATTCTTTACGATTACACTGTTTATATCATATACATACATTATCAAAGAACTTCTCATTGCAGCGTGGCATTTCTCTCTCGTCCGCGATATCAGTTCGCGTCCGCATCGCGCGTTCGATTGACAAAGTTGTTGCTTTCGCGCAGCTCGTCCGACGAAAATAATATTACGACGTCAATTGCAAAACAACAATTACTCAATATATTTGCAAATCGGAAAAACAGTAAAAGTTAAAAAAGAGTTAAAAGATAGATTTATGTAAAGCATTATAATTGCTCAATTTGTTATCTGTTTTCTTTTTTTTGTTCTACGGTTTATGCAACATGTGTGTTGTTATTATTGTAGACTAAAAATATCCGATATTGTTGTGTTGGTACACATAATGATAACGAGAGAAACTAATTTCGTCACGAGTTTTTACCAGTTCTTACCGAATGAAACTAGAAGTATCACATATTGTCACATTTGTACATCCACTTATCTATTTGCTTTAAAAAAATCAATGTGTGTTTATATAAATGTTGATCATTTATCATCATGCTAACGCGAGATCGATTAAAACCTGAAAAAAATATACAAATCGTCCGATAGATACTAAAAGGAATTAAGGAAGAAAGGATCTTATTTAAATATAATAATGCAAATTATATATTTTTGATAAAATCAGAGGTTCATTAGCTTTCTGAAAATAACTTCCCTTGTTGCCAGTATAAACTCTGGAGAATATTTATCGCTAATAACGACTCTCTTACAAGAGCTTTATTTTCTCTCACAGACTTATATATATCCGGAATCATTGTTAGACTGTGTAGAACAATGCAGCACCCTTTTGACCTTGATATTGTATCAGAATATTTCGATTATGAAGTCTGCTGCAATTATATGCCAAGTCATATGTGTTGTTATCAATAAATAATTCAGTTAATATATAAAAGAAACCGATGACACTGCACTGCCTGTTATCTACACAACGCGATTTGATTATTTAGTAAAAATAATAAGACTAGTGGATGTTTTCGCTACATATTAACGTATGAAATATGCAATCGAAGTATAAAGTCATCTAAAAATTGTGATGGAACATATAAATACTATCTGCTTTGCAAATCGTAATGTATTTCTAAGATGTATTTCGGAATATATAACGACGTTACGTAAACTATTTCTTGAACACTAACAGTTTTGACATTAGACTAAAAACACTAGTAAAAAATTATGAAATTGAGTTTGATATCTAACTACAAAATAAATATTACCGACTAAGAGAACCCTAATAATCTTAATAGTTTATTTATTTTTTTGTTATTAACATCTACTATACAATAAACTGGTCGTGCTACAAAAGCAGTACATGTATTTAAGTATTAGCATAGAGTGTAGCATATAAATATACTGTGTAAGAAAAATAGGATTTTTTTTTTTGGGAGAATCTGTGAACACATCTTTAAAGAAGTCAACGGAAATGCCACTTCAAACACAAATAACCATTTCACGTAATGAATGATTTAAAGCGAAGTGTGTTCTTCGCTTGCTAAACTATCCGTATCTTCAGTGTCGGAATTGGTTGCAGCTTGTACTCGAGCGTATTCGTCGGTGTCGATGCTCTTACAAAAATGAATCGCATATTTCAGTTTTTGTCGTAGAACTGCTTTACACGAATATCGCGGCATTTTCAGAAGGAAAAAGCAAGTGTAGCTTTCAGGAAGAAACTGGTCCGGTGGGTTGTACTTATCCATTACCTGAGAAGAAAATAATAATTGATACGCGGTGTACGATAACTACATTTTGATGCTCCTTATCGAGAAATGGAAATTTCTTACTTGTAAGACAAAGTCTCTGCCTCTAAAATCTGCGATTGTGCGCGGTAAACGTGTTCTACCCCAAACAAAACGAAGGAAAAGCGATCGTTCTTGATTGGAAAATTCATCCATGACTTCCCAGAACCACTGAACGAGTGGTGCAATCGCTTCGATACCTGCGAAACAAGACAATATTTTTTTATTTTAAAACTATTTGCATACACTATATATATATATATATATGTAAGTACTTTAATATGATGACATACAATTGCAATAGGGCATATACCTTTATATGTTGCAACGGATTTTAATAAATTAAGCGGTATGTCTGGACTACCACAAACCATCGTTTCAAGTTCAGCACCGCTAAATAGTGCCAATAGGGGCACAGGAACGACTTTCGATAAGCCTTCTCGTACAGCTGCTACTTGAGCATCAAATTCGTGTAGTCTATAATCTAACGCCAATCTTACATATTCGTGCCTATTTTCTGGTGTTATTTTAAGATATCTGAAAATTTGAGAAGTTTAATTATAATATGTTTTATCTATCTCTCACAAATTCTTTTTTTATCAGATGTATTATAAAATAAGTTTGACAATCTTAAAGCAATATAAATTAAAAATATCTCTTATATCAAATTTCATTACAATAATAAAAATAATCTCTTTTCTCTTAATTTATCAACTAAAGATATTTTTGAAGTTTTTTTTTTAACCGTTGCGTTCTTTACATTTCAAATAATTTTTAGATTTTTCTATTAAAATATTATATGTATACAAATAAAATAATAAATTCAAAAATTACTGAATGCAATACCTGTTAGATAATGCCACATCGTGTCCTGCAGCGGACGGCGTGGAAAATGGCATTTCTAAAGTTTGAAAGACTTTTTCGTCGGGATCCATGTCTCTGATACAAAGTAAACCAGGGACATAATCCCTGTCGACTTCCGTCAAGTCCGCAGGTGTCAGAGGTATACCTGCAAGTTGCTTCCAAACTGGTTCGGCTAGATTTAAACTCAATGGACTACCGGTTCGTATAGCAATGCCCATTAGAATGCCTAAGAACTGAAACATATTCATATGCAATTGAGAGTCGGCTATGGGATTCAACAAGAAGCAATCTCGGTTCGTGCCGTTATCCTCGCGGCCGTTTGGTGTAGGTATGAATAGCGGCAAGGAACCATTTTGCAATTCGTCGCACATCTCTGCTATACTCTCGCTATATCCACCGCCACAATCGTCGACGCTTTCCCCTAAAATAATGCAAACGTATTAGCGATTTTGTGTAATTTAATTCGTTTCGAGAAATCGTGATTATACTATATAATCGTGGATATAAAATACGTACCCACGAATTTCACTTTCCATACTCTATGAGGTAGAAACAGTACGTCCTGCGTCAAGAGAGACATCTTCGACATCATTTGGCCGAAGACAGACTTGATACCATCTGGTCCAGCTAATCCACCCTTTGCTCTAGCTCTTTTCACCTGTATCCTATTCAATTCGATCACAGGCCCGTGTTGACGATCTCTGACCATCGTGGCTTGAATAACCTTGCGGAATGTCGCTTCCTTTATGCTGTACACCAGCATAGGAGCCAGCTTGCTCAGTCCGATATGACCGGTGGTTGGAAACATGGCCAGAGCAGGACACAAAAGTTCCGCGAAATGATGCAGCAACACCAGCCTATTGCGCAGCACGGAATACGACAGATCTTTAACCAGATCATACTCCATGGGTGTGGATGCCGGCATTCTGCTTTGCGTTGCCTTCGCAGTACTCCAAGCTAGCGTGTGCGCGCTACCGCAAGCGACTCGCGTGATTTTCTTGCCTTGCAATGCGTGTACCAATCTCGGTCTGTGAAGCGCGCTCGTGGTGCCGTCGCCGAGCTGGCCTTCGTCGTTGTCGCCCCAAGTGAAGACCTCTCCCTTGTCGGAACACGCGACGCAGTGCAAGGAACCCGTTGCTATTGAAATGATCTTCTTCCCTTGCAATGCGGCTACCTTACGTGGTCTACGTACATGGTCGTCAGTGCCGTGGCCTAACCGATGATAGTCGCCTTTGCCCCTGCAAATAAAGAATGTAAAAAGAGGTTGTCGAAGAAGGTAATTCGTTAAGAATGAACGGTATAAATATGTAAAATAAATTGCTGTATAATTGTTATTACCAGGTATAAACCGCTCCGGATCTCGTTAGAGCGACCGAAAATTGACTACCGCATTCGACTTTAACTACGCCGAGCCCGGCCAGAGAATCTATCTTCAGTGGAACCTTGCATCCGTCGCTTCCGCCTCTACCTAATTTCCCATAATCTCCATCGCCCCAACTCCACACGTTGTCATCGTCGGTTACGCAGAGCGTTTGCGCGTCGCCGCTTCCGCATGCTACGTCGATCACTTTGTAATCTTGCAAAGCTTCCACTACCTTCGGTCGTAATTGATCGTCGCTGTCACCGTGCCCGAGACGTCCATATCGTCCTGCAATCAATTATCTATTTTACCACAATGCAAAATTACATAAATTATTTCGCAATAATTAAATATTTAAGCATGCAATAGTTGATAAATATTCTCGGTATCAGAAATATAAAACGCTTCGGCGTCTTTCTTGCCCGTAGCTTACCTTTTCCCCAGGTGTACAGCCAACCAGCGCTGGTAATAGCGGCGCTATGATGACCACCACAAGCTATATCTACGATTTCTACGCCGAGTAAATCCTCGATCAACTTCGGCCGATCATATGACACCTTATTACCGTGTCCCAGTTTGCCGTCGTCGCCTTCGCCCCAGGAATACACATGACCCTCCGAGCTCAAAGCGATGCAATGTTTGCCTCCCGAGCTAACGGCCACCTTCTTGATGAATACATGCTGTATCGATTCCAATAGCGTCGGAATCATAACGGAGTCCGTTCCTCCTATCCCGAGGCGTCCCGCAGCTCCATAGCCTGCAAGGCATCACATTAAAGTTAGACATATGCCACGCAGCAAATCTATTGCGGAAAATTAGTCAGATTAGTTAACTGTTCCGTCCTACCAGTCGAATAGACCTTTCCATCGGCAGTTACGGCAAACAGAGTCTGTTCACCGCCGGCCAGTTGAATCGGCCTGAGCGCGGACAGACTTTCGCACGGTGCAGGTAGCTTGACTTTCGGACCCTCCAAGCCTCCTAGCTGGCCCCTGTGATTGTGACCCCATCCATAAATCGCGCCTGATCCGTCCCACGATAGCGTCCAGTCCTCCGGACGGCGATTCAGCCACTGCAGCAACTGTTCGTCGTGTCCCTGCTTGAATATATTGTGATTCTCATGATCCTTCGTGTAATCGGCATCTCCGTCCATCGCCATCTCGTTCAGTTGCTTAGTGACCTCGTGACAGAACGCCTTCGGCAGAGGGATGCGGTCGACGAGCGACTTCGCCACGCGTGCAGCGAGGCAGTACCTTCGGAACCAGGACCACTTGTGCACCTCGGAGCAGAATTGCATTCCATCCAGCTCGAGATCGCACGCCAGCGCCACGAGGACCTTGAAGAAGTCGCTGTGCATCAATTGCTTGCCGCCTCTGACCATGGGATCCTCGTACGCGTATTGTCTTAAAAGCGCTTGCGGTAGAGAACCGAGCAAAGACGAAAGTGCCACCTCGGGCCTGATGCCCGGTCCGTTTGTATAAACCACCTGTAACTTTCTCAACGCCCACATCCTCTGTTGCGCAGACAGAGTGCTCAGTTGACTGCACTGGCCCAGAGCGGTGGCCAAACGTGAGGCAACGTTCCTGTCGGAATTTATCAGACTGTTGTCCATGAGAAGATGTTCAGCCAGAGCTATGGTCGGCTGCGACAATACCGCCCTATCGGATCCGAGCTCGTAAGGCGCTGTTTTCGCCAGAATAGGATATACCGTGAACTTCCAGCCCCAGCCGTTGACGGATCCGTCGGAGCAGAAACGCCATCTCAGTTCGTCCCCTTGGATCTTGATCTCCGGGCCCCATTCGGTCCACTCCCTGCCGGATCTGACCGCCATCACTCTGCCACTGCCGTCCATTATTGTGAGCGGATCGTGTCGCTTCTCCGTCGAGCACTGCCGATCGAATTCTACCCGGAGCGCCTCCGCGCCGGGTATCTTCACGTGGCCGGTCAAAGTGGTGTCGTCTATGTAAGGGTGCGGCGTTTCTTGCACCACAGGTTGCGGTGTGTTATTGACGCAATTGCTGTTCGCCGCGGTATCCTCCAGCTCTGTGACGCACAGTTCCAGGAGCATACTGCCGATTGAGCCGTTGACCTTCCCTAGAGCGATCAGAACCGATGATATCGTCTCTTTGGCCGACGCGCAGACTCTGTTGGCTACCGCGAGCTTCAACAGGTCCACCAGGACTCTCGCGTCGTCTTCCGTTAACGCTGACGTGAACTCGTCCAAACCAGAGGCTGTCGCACCGTCCTCGCCCACCACCTGTGCGTTGGACGTCAAAGTGGCAGCTATAACACTCATCGCGCTTGTCGACATCCTCGAGGCACGCGAGGACAAACTGGCAGAACTAGACATGGACATAGCTAACATGGCTATCGGATAATCCTCCGATTCGGGAGTTAATTTAGGGCTGGTGGCCACGTTGGCAGCTTCAGCGACGTTTGCCGGAGCCTCTCCTCCGCCTTGCGCGATGTCACCGACGTTCTGATAAACCGCGTGCTCCGTACTCGACGTCATGGTTCCCTCCGACGGTGGTATCGCGTCCATCACCGGTGGTATCGACACGTGCTTCGCCGACGCGCAACCGCTCAGCATTGAATGGCTCTGCAAAGCCGTCACTATCGCCACTCGTGCCTGCATAATGAGAAGAGCGTTTATCACGTGCTGCAAAGCCTGCTGTTTGGCGACGTTGCTCTCTAACGAGAGTATTATACTGGCGAGCGACGGCCTCGTGGCGACGGCGTCACTTGTCGCGGTAACCGCGCCGTTCTGCTCCGACGCGTTGTTCAGGCCCAGACACATCTGGCCCAACGGATCCCTCACCGTCGGGAATGTGACCGGATCCTGGTTCCCGCTGCTGGGCTGATCGACCAATACCCAAGCTATACTGTGACTCGAGCCGCTGGATACCCTATTCACTCTCGCGTCCTCCAGCTCGTGCACCAACGACGGCTTCCTGTTGACGCTTGTCGTGCCGTTGCCTTGCTGCCCGTGATCGTTGTCACCCCAAGCGTACACCTGACCGATATCGGTCACCGCGAGACAGTGCAGCGCTCCAACCGCTACGTGAATGATCTTCTTGCCTCGTAGACCCTCGACCAACGTGGGCTTTCTAACGTGGTGATCGTTACCGTGACCTAAGCGGAAGTAATCTCCCTTTCCCCACGTCCACACCTCGCCGTATTTCGTCAGGGCGAGGGAAAACTGCGCCCCGCATTCCACTTGTGTGACGCCCAGACCATTCAATCGATCTACCAGCAAGGGCGTGTAACAGCCGTCGCTTCCACCTCGACCGAGCTTGCCGAAGTCACCGTCGCCCCAGGAATACACGCAGCCATCGGTGGTCAAAGCCATGGTTTGCGCGTCTCTGCTACCGCAGGCCACTTGAACGACTCTCTGTCCGACTAAAGCTTGCACCAATTTCGGTCTCGTTTGCGTGTTGGTGTCTCCGTGGCCCAGCCTACCGTACTCACCCAAGCCCCAGGTGTACAGCTCGCCGTTGCTCGCGATCGCCGCCGAGTGTCCCGATCCGCAAGCAATATCTCGGATTCTTTTCGACTTCAACGCCTCGATAAGCTTCGGTTTATCCAACGATACGCAATTTCCATGTCCCAGCTTGCCATCCTCGCCCTCGCCCCACGAGAACACCTTACCGTCCTGCGTGAGCGCCAAGGCGTGCTTCCCGCCTGAATGTACCGCCACTTTCTTAATGACGAATTGACTCAGGAAAGGTATGGCCTTCGGTTCGCACACGTTGTTGTCGTCCCCTAGACCTAGCCTACCATTCGTTCCTTCCCCGCAAGCGTACAACTTGCCCTCCTGGCTAACGATAAAGAGAGTCTTACTTCCTCCGGCTATGTGAATAGGTTTCAATTTTGAGAGGACTTCGCTGTACACTGGTAGCTTGATTTTGGATCCTTTCAGACCGCCCAGTTGATCCTTATCGTTCAAGCCCCAAACGTAAACGGCTGATTGCTGAGGTGGTGCATCGGTGTTACGTTGTATCGCCACTTGTTCCTGCAAGACTTCCCAATCGGACGCGAGAAAAGAAACCGAGGTCGTCAGCTGATTCTCGAACATATTCTGACGGCCGATTATACGCAAACCGTGTATCTTACAATCTATACCGCCATTTCGACATTGTTTTATCGCTATCTCGACACACGGATAATATTCTTTCATATCTTGAAGTAACGTAACGCTAGTATCCGAATAACGTATCGTTATCGTTCTCAATTCTACTAAATTAGTGAAGGAGTCTCCTACATTGACCGCTATTACAGAAGGCATGTAACTGCTATCCTGTGGATTAACGATGATCTTCAAGGAGTGTATCAAGATTCCAGGTAACATCTCCAGGCGAATCCAGTGTTTGCCCTGCGATCCGCAACTTTGCCAATATTTTCCGGATCCGTCTACTAGCCGTGTCGCCCAATTTTCTCGCGAGGACACGCTCAAGGTCCTTATACACTTGGACCAGTCGTCGATTAAATAAGATTCCGATAGATCCTGCCTGTGATATCTGCCTGGTTTGCCGGCGTACACGGCCGCCGAGCCGGGTTCTGCAATTCTGTTAAAACCGTGTCGGTGCGATCGTTTGGTATAGAAGCAATTCTCGCACAGATTGTAATTTTCGCAGTACTTGCATTTGAATCTGGGACCGGAAATCGGCGACAGGCAGCACGAGTTACAGATCACGGAATGATGACAGGACGGCACCTTCTCCATCTCGGCGACGCAACCGGTCCAGCCGTGCTGCTGCGGGAAATCTACGGATACATTCTTGCCGTTATTAGTTATCGCCGTGACCACGCCGACGCAATGATGAGTCACGGATCCCCAGTTATACTTGGGCTCAGTTACCGACGCCTTAACTCTGACTTTATCGCCGACCTTCAACGCGGGCGGTGGACCTGGCAAAGACGGCGGATAGCCGAGCAGTTCTATGTGGATAAAGCGCACCCAGTACGTGCCGCCCTTGCGTTGCCACGCAACCTGCGCGTTCAGATCGTGCAGGTTCTCCGCGTCAATCTTTACCACCTGACCGACATCGCCGTACTCCACTTCCTCGTAGCTCTTGCAGCACCGCACCAGCATACCCGGGACCACGTTGTCGCGCACGTAAATCGCGTACTCGTCGACCGACAGGAAGTCCGAGCGTTTCATGTACGTTGGTGGGGCACCACCGCCCATGGCACCCTCTTGTCCCGACGGGGAATCGTCTAAATCTTCGCTGATCGAATCGTCACTGCCGTCGGTCAATCCCTCCAAACTGGACAAGGTCTCCGTGTCGCTGAGGGCGACATCCGGATTCTCCAATAGCCAGCCCACTACACTTTCCGCCGTTACGCTGCCTTGCTCGGCGACGCTCATACTTTTGATAGCTAGTTCGACGCTCTTCTTGTGAAAACCCATTTCGACCAACTGAGCTACTAAAGGATTTACGGGCGCTGCCGCGGAGCTTCTTCTCGCTGCTATATTACCTTTACAGTGCCTCCTTTGGCTTGACGTTAAGGAAACCAACGAACAGTCGGATGTAGGAGTAGTAGGGTCCGAAGTCATGCCGGTTCGTTGGATAGGCGTATGCCTCAGCTCGGAGACCAGATATTGAGAGACCGCCAAAGCGGCCTCCTCTAATTCTCTACGCTTAAATATCGGTTTCAGTGGTTGTGGCTTCGTAGCACGTAACAGCATCTCCTGCAAAAGCGTGGATGTCCGTCTCTCGTCGTCGTTGACTTCGTTAGCTAACGAATACTTCAAGATCTTCCGCAATTTCGACTGGTAGGCGAGCATGGCTTTCCCGGCGTTCAAGGCCGCGAGTTGTTGCTGCTGGTTTCGTAATATCGCGGCGTTCACGGCACCAGCGATAACGGGCATCCCACCAGGTCGTTTATCCATACAGGCGATACCTAAAAGCAAATTGGCCCAGACTGATATAAGCGTGTCTGTTAAAGGCATTCTCTCCAGTTGGAATTTCTCGTTGATCCGCTTGACCGCGTGGAACGGTACTATCCTCCGCGTCCCGCTGCCATTCCACAGCTGCATAACGATCTTCGAGTGTTTCGTAAACTTGCAGACTGTGCCTACCTCGCCGTCGGAATTCACCAAACCGCCAATTCTTATTCTGCTATCCAAACCACCGATGACGACGAGGGTCGCCATGACCGTCCGTTGGATGCAGAGCCCGTTCTCACCACCGTTCTCATTCATCTGTATGTGGAACAGCGAGCTGTCGTTCCAGAGATCCACCGCCAGCGCTAACTTCGTGGAGAGAAATCTGTTTATAGCTTCGTTCCAGCCAGGAAGGGAGTGCAAGAATCGAATTAGCCATGTTAGTTCTTCAGCTATGGTAGAACCGTACGATGCGGTCAAGGACATGCGGCACTTGTTCGAGTGTAGCTCGGAACCGGCAGCGATGTCGCACGTGAGAGCCACTTGGCCTAATATCCCGAAGACCTTCTGCAGGAATTGCATCATGTCGGTCAAAACTGTCTTCGTCCCCCATGAGGGCAGAACAGCCGCCAGGAGTTTCGTGATCATAATTTGCTTCTCGAGACAGGGCTTAGCCTCGTCGATAACGATGCCCAGGAGGAGGTCGAGCCAGGCCTGCGAACTCAAAGACTTGCACAATCCCGTCGACTTCGCGATCGCCCTCAAAAGACTGAAGGTAGCCCAGGTTTCGTGATGCTGCCTCGCCAGCTGAATATGAGTGTTCGACTCGCCGGATCTGTTCGCGGTCAATATTATACCGTGCAGAGTAGAGGTGAGGATCTTGATGGATATCGCGGGTACCTTATCCGCTTCCACGCCGCAGGAAAGCAAGATTATCCGTAGCAGGTTCGTCGACGCCGATTTGAGGCACGTGGTCGGGTGCAGATCCTCTCCGCGGAAACCGGCGCTCTCCATTCTATTTCCATCAGGCGAGGCATCGCTGTCGGTCTCGTCGCTGTCGTCATCGGGAGGCGTCGGTGGATCGGCCAGCTTCAGATCGTATTTACCTTCCTTACCCATGCGATACGAGTTCGTTGCGCCGTTGTCCCATTGAACCCTTATCCATCCGTCCTCGCCGAGCTCGCCGATGACTCTACCTACGCCAGGCGGCGGACCATCCTGATCGCCCCACTTCCAATCGGCCCCTCGCACAACCCGAGTGCCAACCTTCATCAACGCCGCCAACTCCATTCCGCTGAGCTGTACGGTCGGCGGTTTGTTCTTCTGAAGGGCGTCCTCGTAAATCGCCGTGATTTCCGTCTTGACTTTCGACGCCTCGCCGTCCCCGCCTTGCTGTCCCTGCCCCTCGCTACCTTCGCAGAAACTTGCCGACGACGGCCCAATTTGTCTCAGTAAAGTTAAGATGCTCGATAAAAGGCCCGAATTAACTAGCAGCCCGATCTCGTTGGCGCACTGGTGATTGGTCAGCATGCCGAGGATCGTCAGCAGAAATCTCGCTCTCGGTAATTTTCGTAGCCAAGTATAAGTACCTTGATTCAAGCTGCTCTTCCCGCTGACCTTCTGCTTGCTTGGCAGCTCCGCCTGTACGACGTACGTCCGCAAGGCTTGTACCGCCCATGAGATTACTTCGGCCTCAGCCAGGATGACTTTGGACTTTTGATACGGGGTCGTTAACTGCACATTATACAGACAATGCGCGATTCCGTCGCTGAGAGACTTGTTCTCGTAGGTCAGGCCGAGCCAGCCGTTAAGCAGGGAATATTTCACCGACGGTATCAGGTAGTCTTTTCTCAATAATTCCCGCATCATCGAGATACCTTGCTCCCGCACGCGGGCGCGTTGCATTTGGCAATACATCGCGCGGCGCAACGTCTCGACGTCCCCGCCGATACCGTCGTTGATGACGAACTCGATTATGCTTGTCATTAAACCGTTATAGTCGGCGGTGGGCCACTGCATCGGTCCGCATCGAATCTTCTCAGTTATCTGCATAATCTTATTCTTTATGTCCGATATATCCTCCAGTTTCGTGGAGGAAGAAGCCGCGGCGGTCAGGCCCTCCTTGGAGGAGGACGTCGTATCCCCGTCCGGTTTGTTTTTCGTCTTGGCGTTTTGTATCGACGCGTTCAGGATGTCCTCCGGTTTGCCGCCTCCGCCGGATGTATCTTTATTCTTACGAATATCGGCTAAGACCGTGCGAGCGGCTCTCTTGAATCTAGGGACGGTATGCAGTAGCTTCAAGTCCTCGAGCCCTTTGACTTCGTAACTCGTTGCAGATCTGACCTCGTACAAGAGAAACCTGCATCTCTCCTGCGCGGGCGCGCAAACTTCCTTGTAACTGCGATTCTGTTGTTGCCTGATCCGCACCAGGTTCCACTTGGTCTGATAAATCGCTCGCGCCATGTCGGCCAACTGATTGCTCAGCTTCACGCTATTAACGGTCTTCAATTCCTGTTCCGCTAACGCGAGCGCCTGTTGCCCCAAACCGAGATGTTTTATAATCACAGCCATCAGAACGCGACTGATCTCCTCGACCGGATGATCGCCGCAGAAATCAGCGTGAGAGAACAGATTATTAGCCTTAGAGTACCTGTCGACTATCGTTAAGAATGCTCGAACGTGGCCGTCGTCGGTTTTATGCGCCTCTGCTAATGCGTGTATAAACGCGATCGTTCGATCGTCGTGCTCCTTTTGCTGCTCGTTCTTCGCGTGCACCGGGATCGGCGGTTCCGTGGGCGAGTTAGCGGCGGTCGACGTGTTGCTTCTCGCCTCGTCCTTCTCCTCCTCGTACGGATTCGGGGGTTGCAGGACTTGCAGGCCACCCCGCAAGAAATTCGCGGTGAGCCATACCCCGGCCTCCTTCTCCGCCGACTGAAGCGTCAGGCTCTGGCGCATTCGGTAGGCGTGTAAGCCCAGCAAAAATCCCAGAGCTCTTTCCGTGTCCAGGAGGGACGAGCAAACGTCGGTCACCTCGATCGTGACCCGCGCGTTCTCGTCGGGCTCGGCTTGGCAATAATGACCGACGAAACAGGAGTCCATCATGCCCCGCGGTGGCGACAGCTGACCGTACGGTGCGCCGCATTGCGTCACCGCCGAACTTTCGTCCCGTCCGACGACGTACCGTTGCAGCACCTCGTAAGGAGACCAGGAGCCGTCGTTTCTGATATCCTGCACGTCATAAACGTTGTTATTCACCACCACCCAAAGACCGCCGTCGCGATTGTGGTTCTCCAAGTCCGCCCACCGTATCAAGGAGGGCTCCTCCTGGATGGGTATCTTATTTCCATGCAGCGGCGCGATAATCCCCGGCCAGGACAAATCGTCCGCCTCGTTCTTCTCCATCGTCGGCGCCAGTTTCACGAAGTGGTCCAGCGAGTCCAGAATCGGCGCAATCACTTCCATCCAGTTCATATCGATGAGCAGCATAGAGTAGTCTACCTGCAGCAATATTAAACAAGTCACTAGTTCGGAAAGCAATACGTTGATTATGTCGCCTTTCAGGACACCGGCGGTGGTGATAAAATCTTTAACGGAACGACCGCCTATCTCGGCCGCCAATGGCAGTATCTCGGTCGCGTGATCGCAGATCTGCGCGATGTACTTCTTTAGCAGCGATTCCGCGCCCATCATTTCCTGATCGTGCAGATCTTCCGTGCGTGACTTGCGCGTGATACACTCGTACACTTGCGCGATCAGCAAACGTTGGAAACGCAGCAGGAGATTCAAGCTGGGCGAATTGTCGAATCTTCGGAGATGCTCGTTTCGATCCATCTGCTGCGACGAGCTTTGCTGCAGTCTGGATTGCGTAATGCACGTGCCGTTCCTAATTAACTGCTGTATTAGCTGAAGCAAAGAGATAGTCGTGATGTTTTTCCCAGTATTAAAACCGTCCTTCATTCCCTGCCTCGTTTCGATCTTCACCTTGACGACGTTCGATGTGCCTACGTCGAGATAATCCTTCTCGTCCGGCATATCCGCTATTTCCACCTTGATCGCGGCCTTCAACGCTAACTCCAATCCGCCATCCACCATTAGACTAGATACTAATAAATCGGCCATGAACCGCTGTCCACCATTTATGTACATATTCGCTGAACTCGACTGTTCCACATTGTTCGAGGTATTTGGCAGGAAACTGGACAGTGTCTTCGCACGCTCGTTAGCCGTTGGCAGCAGTATGCTCCAGCCAGTTTGCAGGACTGCCTGCGCCGCTTCTTGAATCGTCGCTAATATCCCGGTCGCGCTTGCCAGATTAACACAGCGTTGCTTTAAGGAGCTCAACAACGGACTGCTAGTTGCGAGCCCGACAGATTTAGTGTCAATATTATGCGTTAACATGGTATGTAACTGTAATCGAAGCAAGTTCAACGTAGCTACCGCCAGGCACTCGCGATCCTGCGTAGGCGGTCGTATTCCCGGTAGGCCCTCGCAAGACTTGGAAAGGAGTGTGTCGAGCAATTGGAAGGTCTCTTCGCATATGTCGACAACGAAGGCCACTCTGCTAGCACCGCCTGACCACGCCGACATGCACCAGGCGAAGCTCTGGGTCGGACCTGACGCCAGACCGATGACGGTCTTCGAGGATAACGTCGGGCACAACGTAGGCTCGGAAATAACGGGACCTAACGTAGGATCGATTTGACCGTAATCGTTTCTACCCCATCCGTAAACAAATTGATCTTCCGTCAGTGCCAATATGTGCGTGGTGCCTACGGATAGGTCTTTGACCTTCTTGTCCCTCAACGATTCGATGACTTTGGGATATCTGACGTGTTCCTCGCTGCCGTGGCCTAAGCGATATGCGTCACCTTTCCCCCACGTATACACTTCCCCGTGGACCGTCAGCGCCGCGGAAAACTGACCGCCGCAAAATACCTTCACCACGTTGATATCCAACAGCTTGTCGACGATCTTCGGCGTTTTGGATCCGTCCGTGCCTCCCCTGCCTAATTTTCCATAATCGCCGTCTCCCCAAGAGAAGACTATGCCGGACGCGGTCACGCACAAGGTTTGAGAGTCGCCGCTACCGCAGGCCACGTGCGTGACTGTATGACCCTTCAACGTTGTCACTAAGGTCGGACTCGTGACATCGTCGAAATTACCGTGACCCAATCTACCGTAATTTCCTCTTCCCCACGTGTATAACTCGCCGCTGGCGCTTAACGCCGCCGAGTACGTACTGCCGCATGCTACGAACACGATGTTCTTCTCTAGAAGTGCCTCGATCAATTTCGGTTCGTCGTACGAGACGGTGTCGCCGTGTCCAAGCCTACCGCCGTCTCCGTTGCCCCAGGAATACACGCAACCGTCTTGCGTTAATGCTAAGTAATGCTTGCCGTCCGAGTGAGACGCGATCATCGTGATCGGTTTGTCGGAGAAACCGTGCACCCTTTGCGGATATTGCGTTTCGGATCCGTGATACATATTGTAAACGTTGCCATTTAATGACAATATCATTAATGCTCGTTCAGTGCAGCATAACTGCTTTATGCCCAATTCCGCGATTGCATCGCAGTAAAAGGGAGTGGAGCCATTTCCAAACTTTACGCCACCCCAAGCTAGTACCTCCTGAAACGTTTGCCTACCGTTGCCATTCCTTGGAAATCCGTACTCGGCACTAGCGGGTGGCAAAAGGGGAGCGGCCAATCTGCTTAAATTACACATTATGATAACCGCGGCTTTTCTCAAGTCGACGGATACGGCGTCGTCGTCCGGCAATCGTAAATACTTAAGTAGCACTTCACAGGGTCCCGGTGTAACGTTTCTGTCGAGATGCCTGCGCGATTTCATCGCTGGTATCATATTCAGTCGCCGTAACAGCGGGACGAGCGGTGCCGTGCTTCCGGGTGGTGTGACGCGATTGTCCTGATTCTTATGCTTGCCACTGAGATGGAGTAATAAAACCACGGAGTCTAATAAACTAGAGAGAGTAGCTCTTTGCGCAACCAGTTCTAGTAACAAGCAAAGAGCCGTATGCTGGTCTGACAATGGCACGGGACGCCACGATCGCCCGGTAGTTACTTCCCTGGAAGAAAAAACATCATATATATGTCTATTTGTTGTACAAGAAATTGTTATAAATTGATACAGAAGCGAAATATATATATACCCCGTGACAACTTGTCTTAAAAATTTGGCTGATCTTTCTACGACCTCCAACCAGACTTGAGAAACGTTACTCTCATCGAAGAGAGTCGCCTCCGGCAACGATTGCAACGCTTCCAACGATTCGGTCAATAATTCGCTACAAAATTCGACGTCCTCCCCGGATCTCCAAGCCCGTCTTAAGTACGCAAACGAGAAATTGAGGGCCGCGCGTGAACCAACGCGCGCTAATCCTAAGGTCGCCTTTTCGTTAGGTCTCGGCCTGCAATATACAAAATATTTAAGCATTTATAAAAACAATCCAAGTATCGGACAAAGCACACAGAAAATAACGTACTCTGAGGAGGATCAAGATATAATTGTATTTCGATACTCTGCGTGTAATGTGCACGAGAAAACAAATCACTTAGGAAATTTGGCCTGTGCTGTATATAGGGTTTGCAACATAAATACATGGCTTATCATAATCATATATATTACATATACAACTTTATACTCAACGTTTTTTGTAATTTTCCGATAGACTTTGGTAAATTTGAGGTATCTTTGATCTCTTGTGGTTTACGACGAGACAAAGCAGTGAAATATCTTCGAGCGACTATCAAGCGCTGTCTTAAACGTGTTGCGGATAATGTACTATTTGCGACTTCGCAGCACAGCTTCCGTTGCTCCTTAATCGATAAATCGATGCATCCTTTCAAGTCTGTTAATGCTGAGGAAATACATGCACAAACGTAAGTAAATATTAGATATCATACAAACTTTGCGAAAAAGATACGAAAATACTTTTTCTTATTAGTGCATGCAAATAATATATGGAAAGATAATAAATTTGTAAAACAGATATTTTATCCAAACAAAAAATACCAATTATTTATGTAAAATACAGAATAACCGTAAAATCTGTAATTTATAAAATAAAAATATTTGCCAATGTTTTATCAGACACGAAATATTTTGACAACTTAAATAAGACTTAGACAGTTTGAAATAAAGAATAAAACATCAGTATAAATGTTTACTTGGCTGTGGTCCCCAGAGCCAAGAGTCCATTAGCCGCTTGGCAGATACGGCCTTTTCAACCATCGCCGTTGCTCTCGCAGTTTCTTCCTCATCCAGCTTCTGGCACGGAGTACAATTACAGCCATGTTGCGGGCCACAAATTCCATCACAGCAAAGACAAGATAACACTCTCATACCACAATAATAATGGCCATTTTCACCTGAAAAAAGTACACAAAAATTTAATCAAAAATGTCGACAAGAATTTATGTTGATACAATCAGAGGATCTGTTCTCTTTATCTACATTTTCAAGCCCTTATTTTCCCAGCGTCCAAAAAGGAGCCATTTAGAGACACAAAACAACTTGTAACGCGGATAAAAAGCTTAATATGGATTAAATTCATCTCGAAATTTTTCTTCCGTTATTTCAGTTATTTATTTCTACATTCACTCACCTTTCTTCGCTACGATTCCCGCAGCATTGATTAAACCGTCGCTGAAGGAACCGACAATTTCGCCATCCCGTACCATCTCGTTCCACAACTCAGCCAGTCCATCGCGATAAAGGAATCGTTGTAGATCAGTTTTCAACCACTTGGCGTCCAGCCTTGCCTCGGGCCTAACTGTTATATTTAATTGGTTGCTCATCTTGTCTACGATCTTTAATTCATAAATATCCAAATGTACATTCGGATCTGTTGACTCAGATACAAGCGGGCGGGCAGATCTCCCTCGCGAGATTCAGTCACAAATAATAATCTCCTTCTCTTCGAAGGTATTGTTTTCCTTTATCGCCTCCACGCGATCGCATGACGGCTGTTAATCCGTCTCACGGTGGATCAATAAATAGAAAATCCTGTCTCGAGATTGACTAATTTATTACTCCTAGGTCTCTCCTACTCCTTCTCTCTCTCTCGTTCTCTCTCGAGGATTCCGACGTTAATTAAAGAAAAGAAAAGAAAAGGAGACGTTCCCTCGGACGAATTCTTCGGGGCTGTTAGACGACTCCTGGGCGCGGAGGTCGATCCGCGGGAGAAGGAGGAGGTTAGCGATTAGTGCGCTTCGCTTCGCGGCCTCTCGCCCGGAGTTTCCGCCCTCGCCGCCCGGTTCCGTCCCCTAGCCGCCCGTCACCATCTGTAAACATACGTCGCTGTCAGTTCGCCGAGCGCGATTGGGAACGGGAACTCAGCCGAACGTGTCGTGGTCGTGACATTACGGGTATCGTTATTTTGACACACACGCGCGCGCGCGCGCACACACACGCAAGCTCACACGCATTCGACGAGCGCACACGTATGTACGTACGTACACAGGCGCGCCCGCGGGCCGACCCCGTCGGCGATCTTCAAAGCTCTTTCAACCTCAACCCCGATCACCGACGACGGTTCGTCGACTGCTCGATTACCCACCGATTGTCATCGACGTTAGTGCCGCCAGCCGCCAGTGTTCGCGCGATAGCGCGGTAATCGAGCGCGTCCGGCGCGTGACAATGTTTATTTACAAATATGTTTACACGCCGTCCGTCTGGCGGGTGACAGGTGACGGGATGGCCTGTCCGCGAACTCGTGCTAGATTCTCCCTCGTTCCACGATCTACTTCCGGAGCCCGGACCTCGGACTACTCCGGACACTTCTCCGTCCGAGATCAGCCAAGATCAGCTGTTCCCTGTTCCCGTCCCGTCTCGCGCTTTGCGCTCGCTCCGCAGCCACATGACCACACTGGCGAGAGAGAGAGAGAGAGAGAGAGAGAGAGAGAGAGAGAGTGGGTGCCGTCAGGTGCAGTGTACATATGTACGCATGCATACGCACACGTGTACGCAAAAGTAAGATGGCGGTGGAAAACCTCGTGACTTCAAGCCAATCAGAAATTGTTCGGACCTGGCGCTCCTACACAGGACTCCAGTTTTTGATTACATGATTAACATGATATTACATATGTAAAAATTTTGTAGGTTAGATTCTACATCGAATGATCGAATGCGAAATATCACGCTATCCGTAGAATAAGGTACAAAATAAAATTCCGCGGTGAGCGTCAGCGATTGCCAAAAGTATCTGAGGAAAAAATATGTTCAGCGGCATAAAACATTCGCTGAGATACAATCCGAACAAATTTGGTGAGAAACACATTTATACCGGTCTACATAATGGCACGTATATCTTAAATAATATCGCAATAAATCTGAGATTTTTAGTCTGGTATGTAAAAAGTCGACGTGTTCAACGTCGAATATAATTTTAGGTTGTCAATTGCTGGCATATTTCTCGGCGGAAACGACCCTCAAAAGCAATCTAACGCAACGAGAATGCACACGGGGTGTTTATCCAGCCGCGTGTGGGCAACCGACATCGACGACGCATCCTCACCTGATAAAACACGGCGAGGTGCTGCCAGGTTTATCGCTTCGGGAGTTCAAGAGAAGGCGTTCTAAACTGGTGGAGAGTGTAACTGCAAATGCCAAGAGTGTAGACAGGCAGCAAATAGTCGTTATACCTGCGTCGTCCAAGGCCTACATGTCGGACAAGATACCGTACGTCTTTCGGCAAAACACGGATTTCCTGTACTTCTCCGGGTGTCAGGAGCCTGACGGTATCTTGGTGCTCACGTGCAAGGAGAACAAATCGTCGTACACCCTATTTGTGAGAGCAAGGGACGAACATTCGGAATTATGGGACGGCCCGAGAACCGGCGTTGAAATGGCAACCGATGTATTCGGCACGGATCACGCTCTGCCAGTTACGGAATTCGAACGGTTCCTGTCCTCGCTCATACAAGAGGACAAAAGCAGCATTGTATGGTACGATCATGCGGACGTTGTTCAGCCGATCTTGCACAAGAAGCTATGCCAATTGATTAAATTGACGGACAATCAAATATTTGCTTCTCCCAAGATTCTGTTTCACGAAATTCGCTTGATCAAGAGCGCCCGCGAAATCGATTTAATGCGGGAGAGCTGCAGAATTGCCTCTGACGCTATTGTAAAAACAATTCGGTCCTCAAAGCCAGGGATGTGCGAGCATCAGCTATTCGCTACCGTAGATTACGAATGTCGGATGCGAGGAGCTGAATATCTGGCGTATCCTCCCGTCGTAGCAGCTGGCAGAAATGCAAATGTGATACATTATATCAACAACAATCAAATTATACAAAGTGGCGACTTGGTTTTGATGGATGCAGGTTTGTACAGAAATGTCTGAAATAATGATTAGCGCGCGATCGATATGCCCTTGCATCTCTTTCCACTTGCAGGTTGCGAGTATCACGGCTATTCATCCGATATAACGCGGACCTGGCCGATTAGCGGCAAATTTACGCCGGAACAAAAAGTTCTTTACGAAATAGTGCTTGACGTGCAAAAGAACTTGATAGAGAGCTTGAAAGAAATGCCGTCGTTGGACAACGCGTTCCGTCATATGTGTTTTCTTCTGGGAGAAAGATTGCAAGAAATTGGCACGATACCGAAGAACATGGACGAAAATAAATTATTAGCGGCCGCGTACGCGTATTGCCCGCATCATGTCAGTCATTATCTGGGAATGGACGTGCACGACACGGGAAAAATATCCAGAAGCGTAAGGATACAACCTGGAATGATAATAACAATGGAACCTGGTAACTCCGCGTTATATTTGTCTTAAAGAATTATTTGTAAATTAATACAAATTAATTTACGCGTTCCTTTTCGCCGCACTAGGTGTGTACATAAGCCCGAAGACTCCTTACGCGCCTTCGCACTTTCATGGCTTGGGTATCCGTATAGAGGATGATGTTTTAATAACGGAAAACGGTCCAGAAGTTTTGACGAAAAACTGCCCGAAGGAGCTAGCGGAGATAGAAGCTCTAGCAAGCTAATAGTCAAGGACGTTTAATAGTGATTAATACAAGCATTCAGTGTAAGACGTAAATTTGGTTTCTTATTTACATGTATATAAAAAGTCTAAGTATAAATGCGTGTAGGTAAATATATGGAAAATTGCATATGTATGTATGTGAAAGCAATTGGAGTTTTGGGCGATATTTCCCTTTCATATACACACTCTGTTGGATGTATCTTTCATACATATGTAATTTGATTGAATTTTGTACATTCTTCCAAACCCAACTTTCACTTATTTATAATGTATATGTAGAGAGATATGTTGAAGAATCGCTTCGCACAACATGACTTTATATGACTATATACATATATACCTATGTATATAGTATGTATCTTTGTATTTTATATAATTACATATTATTTCACTTAATAAAAAAAATAATATAGTTGTATAATACGCAGAAAGAGAGATCTTCAATATTTTGCATTTCTTTTATTTTGGATATAACAACGTACATTTTATTATAAATTCGTATAAAGTTTTACATTATTCGAAAATTTGCTTAAGTGGAAATAGACGAATATTGGATACTTGAAACCAGTAAAGTATTACTAGAATCAATAACAGTAAAGTATATATGAAAAGAGCTAACGTAATCATTGACGTAATAAAATTCAGATCGTATCGCAATCTATGGCACAATCATTACTGTATTTTTAACACAAAAATTGTATCTCAATCTTCATGGATGCATGCAAAAAAATACACACGAAAAAAAATTTTTTTTAATCCCTCTCTATAGAATACTTCAAGAGTAGCATTCAAAATGAATTAATATACTAAAATGTATATAAAAGAATGAACGGGTCTTCTCACAATTGTATTGCTATGTATTCACGAGACTCTAAAAAAAACCACGCAGTTGCCTCCAGCCTGACGAATATATTATGACGTTAATAACGTTAAATTTAATTGGCACTTATTGTTTCATTAGCCGAAACGCTGCGCACAACTGGTTACTTCCGTAATTTAACATCGGCTTCTTTTAAACTTATGAAGTTGGAGAGTTGTTTCGCTCGCAGACGAGCCCAAATCAAATGATTCTGCATCGCATGGATCTGCGCCGCCGCGAGTGCAGCCGCTTCTGGATGCACCACCGTCGTACAGCCAAGTCCTGTAAATATGATTTAACTTTATATGTTTCAGAAAACAAGATCAATTACTATGAATACAATTATTTAAGAATACCTGAAGGAACGTCAAGCGAAGACCACACACTACGTTCGATATTGTCCGACTTCAAAGGTGGGCAATTTATGACAGGCAAGACCGTGTTGCCGGAGAGTACTGGACCCAAACCATTGCTGCGGCCGGCTACCGCTATCAGTACCACCTATGAAAAAAACAAAAAAAAACACCAAGAAAAAATTGTGATAAACGGAAATAAATAATCTTTTTATAGCTCTGATCATTCTTTTTATCGCAAGTTTTATGATTAAGGCATAACAGGAAAACGCGGACCGCTTCGACGGGGTCAGTATGGATTTTGATACAGTTATCCTTTGCTAGCGCACTTGATATCGCAAGTTAGTGACCAACGTCGTGATAAATATATCACGATAAAATTGCACAATGTCATCACTGTTGCTGCAGTGATCAGCGTTGTATAATTATGCTTAATTATTTATTTAAATGATATATGTGCATGTGTGTGCTCTATCTCTCCTCTAATGATTCTGTCACTAATTATTAATAACTTATTATTAATCATTATTATATTTAAGACTTCTGACAGTGATTCAATATACATTACGTCTTTTTGCATCTATGAATTACACTTTGTTACGTTCTTTAATGTTCAACGTAACATACTTTTACAAGAATTATCGTGAACATATACGTAACACAATTCTATTAAAATAGACAACTTGACGAGATTAGTAATGAATAATATGTGTGATCCAAATTTTTTTAAACATCTATTTTGTGTTCGTCAGAAAATTCATAGATGAAAAGTAATATTCAACAAACTTACAGTTTACATAATCTATTAAAAGTTTATTACGATGAGCTATGTAAAAAGATGAAATTTCGAACGTACATTTTCTCCACTGCCTTCGTATTCGGCAAGAATATTTAAAGTTTCCTCAGTACCCTTATGGGCGCTGCTGACTCGGAGTTGCGGTTTTAGGCCTAGTGCTGTTGCATGTTTTGCAATTTCTCGGCAATGTGCCTCGTCGGATGGCGAGCCCATGAGTATAACAACCAGTGGAGTGGGTGCTACGGTGACATAATCCAACTGCTCCTCTACCCACTTAAAGTTACACTTTACGGTTTCCAAATTCTGTTGCGTCACGTTGGACAGATCTCTGTACACCTAATAGCAGGTATAGATTTTTAACAATCGTTATCTGACGTAATTCCAACGGAAATGCCTCAAGCTATCGGAAACGAAAATCTTACCTGCTTATCTTTCATCTGTTTCTTATCTCCAGAAGGCCAGAGCCTCCAGGAATCACTATCGATAATGTCAGCCAGCAAAATCTCGCCATGTGAATCCACGCCGAACTCTATCTTCATATCTATCAACGAACTGTTACGCACCGCCCAAGCTCTCTCGAGAATCTCGAAAACGACAAGAGTGGTGCGTTTTATAACATCTACTTCGTCCTTCGTTATCTTCCTGCCGCCCAGTTGGAAACCCGCGGAAATAATTTGCTGGTCGGACCATTGCGGATCGTGATTGGCGTCATCCTTAAAGAACGTTTCCAGCAGAGGCGGATTGAATCTGTAACCCTCAGGTACGCCTAGAAACAATTTATATACGAATGTATCGTGCATTCTGACATTTTTTCCTCAGTTAATTCCTTCTGTTAATTCTAAGAGGACGGTATTAATTTTTGGACATACCGGGATGTCTTTTTAGAAAGCTACCAGTCGCTTGCCTCCTAGTAACCCATTCAATTGGTATCATGTCACATTTCTTCGCTATGAAAGACTTTGGACCGGCAGACTTAACGTAAGCTGTCTTGATACCAGCTTGATTGAGCAATCCGAAGACCTTTACGGTGGTGGACGTGCTGATTATCGCTTTGCCCTCTAAGGCGTGAGACTTTGCGCCATCGCCAGCGGTGATGCGGTCCTTGCTTTCCAGCAAACATAACGTAGCGTCGTTTAGAAGTTCGTAAACCTTCTTCGTCTTTCCCTCGTTGATAACTTTCCCAAGTTTATAATCTATAAAACCAAAGAAAATGGTAATCTTTTAATATTGATCGGTACGAAACAAATCTCTTTTCATTTTCTAGCGAATATAGAAAACGATTAGATAATTTATTTTCTCCTTCGAGTAAGATCATAGACTGTTCCGAGATCATAGACCGTTGTCATACAAATTGTTCATTAATGTACCATTCCTGTACAAATACTCGTTGATTGATTAAATCACTCGGTGAGAAAATTTAATAATTTGCCGTGATATAAATTGTGTTAAACACAGGCATATCAAGGCACTCTCGCACGAGACGCCGGCCGGCATTCGAATGCGTTATCGACCACCTGTTGCTCCGGGCTTCTCTGTTTATCCAATTGTTTACCCCCTTCTCATTTTCTTCTAGTGGAATCGCTTCGAGTTATTCGGACATAAACGTCACGAGATTCGTCTCTGTGATTAATACGCGTCCGGGGGATCGCTGGTCTACGCTTCTGCCGAATGTGAGCAGAGGAGCAACCCGTTCAGCCGAAATTATCGCATCTAACGTTCTATCGGACTTACCAGCCATCTTGCCGCTCTAACGTCTACTATCGGAATGGATGTAAGCCGCCTGATTCCACATGCATTTCTTCAGCAGTCCCCACTACGATCCTCGTCCGCCGGAATCCCGATTGGCTCGGAGCTGCTCCGGCTCCTCGTTACGACAACGTGATATCGTCAATGAAAAATCATTTATACGAATAATATTTGTCTCGCGCCGTACCACATCGAGAAGAGAGTAAGTTATTCCCACCCGTGTGTCACAACTCATATTCCATCGAGTAGATTTACGAAACATTCTAGAAGGTTCCTTGTGGATCAATAGATAATCGAATCTTAGACCGTTATAATACCCATTTCTGCTGGAGATACGGGCTACACGTGGGCAATTCTCTCCACGTCAAATCGGACAATAAATGACCTTGTATTTTTTTAATCGACCGAAACTTTTTTAGTAAAGTAAAATGTATATAACATTTTCAAAAATTAATATACCTGTAGTTATATTTGTTGTAGAGAAATCTTTAAACATGCATTTTAAAGCTAAGGAGACAATCTTTTTTATAAAAATAATTTAAATTACAAGAAATTATAAATTCTAGTTGTTGTAATTGAAATTAATTGTTTTTAAATTTAAAATTTTTTAAATTTAATTGTTTTTTTTTCACGAAAAAGAAATGTTTAAAGTAATTAAAAATAATAGGTAATTTGTTACTGTACCGTATAATTTGACCGTTAATTTTCCTTTCAGTTGCTGGAATTTTCCATAGCGGGGGATTTTCCATGTTCTAATCCAGCTTACCGGAAAATTCCTATAGTGGGCCTATAGGAGTCTAGGCGACTACGGCGGTGTTTTCGATCTTTAAGCCTGTAAGTGGTCTCAACTATTTATAAAACTGTATTTATTTCATTGTGTATATTTTTTCACTTGAATCGAGTAACTTGTCCGTCCATCACGCTATTTTATCTTTCCATCTTCTGTGTGGAATTCAACAAAATTGCAATTTGAAATATTCCGAAAATTCTCATTCAATTATTTTTGAAAGTATCTAAGAAATTTTACATATTTTTTTTAGAATTTTTTATAATATAAGGATTAGAAAATTTCTGAGAAAATATGAGAAATTTTTTTACCAGGGTATACATAAATTATAAAATATAAAATCATAATTATATAATTAAAAATTATATAAATTAATATAAATTATATTTACATTAATTATAAATATAAATATTATATTATTATAGTAATTATAAATCAGTTGCTTTTATCCAAATCACGAAACATAAGTATACATCGGTAATATACTGCGACGAGAATGTCGAAATTGTAACTCTTATGATATTATAACGTACATCACGCGATAGAAATGATTTCGTCCCTCGAACTTCGACGGCACGTCAAAATAATGAAATTGGATCGCTGCATTGTCCCGACTAATCTTATTCAGGAGCGTCGAAATCTCGTGACGAGAACAAAGAAGATATCGGCCTTCCTCTTCACGAAATTCAAATGGGATTGCGTCCGTTCGAGGTCACGCCGTGCTAATGCGCTATCGATGGTCAAGAGGTGGCTAATTTCAATAGTCACGCCATGACTGACGTAAACATCGTTAGTCTTAAAGTGATCTGCCCTTGGCTCGATCCTAGTGTTTAGCGTGACTCGCGTCGATCCTCCTGCGGTCGTCACTAGACTGGAGGAGAGACGAGCCCGTACGCTCGTCTTCCGAATCGAACACAACCGTTGGCTTGCGGCTTCTTCTTCTTCTTTAATTATTGGCACCTGCCTCTTTTCAGAGAGCAATACGGCCAGAACTTGTGGTATAGTGATTTGAAAAAAAGGAACTGATTTATAATTACATTTATATTTATAATTAATACAAAAATATAATTTATATTCATTATTATATAATTTTTAATTACAGTTATGATTATACTTATGACTTATACCTTGGTGAAAAAATTTCTCATATTTTAGATTTATAAAATATTCTAAAAAGAAATATGTAAAATTTTTCAGACCTTCAGAATACAGTTGAATACAAATGTCGGATGATGCAACATTGATCGGACGTGAATAATAGGAAGTCGGAATGTGCGTTTATGAGTATTAGGGCTCATGCACAATGAGAGGAATAAGGAACAAGGAATTACATAGAGATAGGTAGATGGATAGATAGATAGAGATAGAGAGAGAGAGAGAGAGAGACCGTGTCTTCAAAAAAGATGCGACTATAAATTCTCTCATGTAATGTATCACTGTGTGTAATGTTTATAGTGTTGAATTCGAGTCCGTAAATTCATCAAGCCCAAAGGATCGTGCGGATCAATCCTGCCTGCAGCTCCTCGTGCATCGTCCCTCTTCTTGGAGAGATAATAGTCGTGCCGACCGAGCCCCTCCGGCCCCCCCCGGCGGTAGGCTCCCCTTATTGGCCGCACGCGGTACCCCGGTTCGTCCCACTTCTAGTTTGGAACGTAACGGAGCAAAACGCACGTTTTCCGTACGGGGACCAGACACCAGACGCGTTCCCGAAGCGGGACGAGGAGCACGTTTCTCGGCGTGAAGGTACGTGCATCGCTTTCCCGTCGATCGACCTCTCCTCTCTCGCCACGCGTGAACCGAGCGTGATTCGAATCACTACGAAGCTGTGTCCACGTGCGTTTTATTCGTGACGACGAGGTAATTCCTCTTCGTGATCCTCGTGGAATCAAATCGGCTGGTTGTGTGTGCGACAGGACGCGACGATGTGGCATCCTTTATCCGGAGCAAATCCCGGCTGATCCTCGTTGCGAGCGGCGTTGTTGGTTTCATTACGTCACATCGCGTCACGTCGTACGCTGTTAACCCATTAAGACCGCATGGGTTCGACACGTCATGTGTACTCGTGTTTACATATGATAATGAAAACAGTCGAATTTGATAAAAAGCTTATTGTTCTTTAAGGTGCATTTAGTCTCACATTTATATTCTTAATAAACACTCGGAAATTTATGCTCGACTTTTATCACATTTAAGTTTTGCAAATAATAATTCGGGAAAGAAATGCAGTTTCGATGGGTTGACTACGCATTTTTTTTATATACGCTGCGTATGACTTTTTTCAATGTGCAAGAGGACTATGGGTGACTATCAAACTCCGATTAACTCAATCAGTGATTAACTTATTAAGAAATACTTCTATTACTTTATATTTAGAAGTATTCTATTACTCTCTTCTATTATTTTGTGCTTAGAAAAAAATTAAAGACAAGCAATTAAGCAATTCTGCTGATTGAACTAATAAATCGATTAATTTTTCGATTAATGCCTGTACTTTTTATTGATATAGAGTTATTAAATTTTTTAATTTGCGGAAAAGAGATTAGGACAACATATTGTACATTAGAAATTTTTGTTTCAAACGATTCTGCCGGTCGAGTTAATCAGAATCGGTCGAAGTCGCTCCGTGTATCCGTATATAAAAAATTATCGCGTTTGCACATTTCTTTATTGCGGTCCTTCCCTTTGCTTTGCCCGATTTTGTGCCTTCGCGTATATCAAATATCGTTGGATAAACTTCTCAAGCAGTTTCTTAGCTGATTCACGGTAATTTGTGCACGTATATCGATAATAAAATTGTGGATCTCATCTGCACAGAAGAGAATATTTTTAAACGAAGTATGCAGCCCGTTCAGTTGCCTCCTTTTTTTCTGAACTCTCTTATTCAAATTCTTGCTTATCCAATTTAAATAAATCAACGCAACCGTACATGATGATTAAGACGCCAGAAAGGCTTACGATAACGGGGCCGAATTCTCAAGATTCAAACGAATTAAATGCATTTTTCGAGAAACTCTTGTGTAATAAAGATATTATAGTCGAAAGGAAATTAATTTCCTTTGGTCCGAACGTTGTATCGAATTATATCAAATATTTCTATTCAACGAGCAATTAGAGTTTGTTTCCAAAGGGGTTGAATATATGATACATTTTATTTATTCTTGACTTGATCAGTAATTTATTCGGAAGACAACATTTATGAGAAAATATGTAGTTTCTGTCTTTCTTTTCTATCGTTTTATTCGTAACATATTTATTCTCTTAATACGATTTCTGTTTAACTTTGAAAATCAGCTCAGAGCATAAGATTAATGAAGATTAAAGAAAGACGATATTACATTCGTATTTACGTATGTAGTTTATAACTGACATAGTGGAAAATTTGTTGCAGAAACTTGTTGCAGAAAAATAGTATGTGATTTCTCGCGTGACGTGAAAGGATTAATTTGCTGTAAACACAAATATAAATGTTTTATATTTTGATATTCATGATGTCAGTACGATGTAAGATGATGAAACCAGTTGCGAAATACAGGTTGCGTAAACGTGATGAGAAAACATAGTTGTAGCATTGTACAAACGTAAGATATGTCGATTCTATCAGTCCGTTGGGGGTCAATAGTTTATAAGAGCAACGCAGATAATTCCTCCACGGGGAATAATTGCGAAAGGATCTATTGAACATTTTAATGAGATTTACAATATTTAATTTACATCCAATCTATATATTCATATTGTAAAATCTTTGCAGGTATCACATATGATATATTGAGTTTATCAATGGAAGTATATTTAAATCCAGAGAAATAAATTAAATTATCAAAAATTTTCCAATCTGCTATTATGATAGTAGCTATATTAAATTAAATGTTGACAATAAGAGAGCGTATTTATGATTATCGTGTCTCCTTCTTTTGTGACCTTTTAATTTAGTTATCTATCTTAATTACTGTGTGTGTGTGTGTGTGTGTGTGCATATTTGGATATTATACCTTCTGATTTCTTCAAGTGGTATACAGGATGTCTGAGACCACCGTACACCCCTTTCAAAATGAAAGGAAATGGTTTTTATTAAAAATCTAAAAAATTTTGATAAGCATATGGAGTACGCTCTATCGAATGGTGATACTTTCATCTTCCGGTACTGACCGGAAATGAGCCATCTAGATTATTCTAGATTAAAATTGAGATTTTTGATATTAAATCCATTTCCTTCCATTTTAAAAAGGGTGTACGGATGGTCTCAGACACCCTGTATATTTATGTAATTCATATTTAATCATTATTACATATATTGATGGATAAAAAGGGAAAAAATTAATATCTTTTATTTATTGCAGATCACAATGGAAACGTTTCACGATAAAGATAGCGAACATTGTACCGAAGCAATGTCTCGCCTTTCCACGGAGGACTCAAATTGTACGAGGCTACGAAGTAAAGGTGAAACCAGGGGACAAAGGCTTACTGGACTTACACACGAATGCGGGGTGTTTGGGTGCATCGCTGCTGGGGACTGGCCATCGCAAATCGACGTTGCCCAAGTTGTTTGTCTAGGTAGGTACACTCGTTTTATACGCTGAAAATTAGCTGAGATAAAAAGATATATAAATATACATGCAATAAGAAAAAAACGAAATAGAAACGAAAGCGAAGGTAAGACGTTGGTATTAGCAATATGAGATAAAGCATTTTTGTTATTTTTGCTCGGTCAGGTTTAGTGGCGTTGCAACACAGGGGGCAAGAAAGCGCAGGCATCGTTACAAGCGAGGGCGTCTGCTCGAAGTCATTCCATGTTCATAAGGGTATGGGATTGATCAATAATATTTTCAACGATGAGAATATGAGAAAGCTCAAAGGAAATCTTGGAATTGGTCATACCAGATACAGCACAAGTGCGGCCAGCGAAGAAGTCAATTGTCAGCCATTCGTGGTGCACACCGCGCACGGGGCATTGGCAGTTGCTCACAATGGAGAATTAGTCAATACGGAGTCTCTACGAAAAATGGTAATGCGGAGGGAAACATTACGTATCTTTTTTTTTTTTTTTTTTTGCGAACTATTTCTTCAGTTTATGTCATAAAGCGTCAAAATTCATTAAGAAAACTGAATTCCGTGTTGATCTCATATGTATGTCCAGGTATTAGGTCGAGGCGTTGGTTTGTCGACGCACTCGGACTCGGAGCTCATAACACAAGCGCTCTGTTTGAATCCGCCGGAAGGTGAAGTCAACGGACCGGACTGGCCTGCGCGTATCAAACACCTTATGCAATTGGCACCTCTATCGTATTCGTTGGTGATTATGCAAAGGGACAAAATTTATGGCGTGCGAGATCCTTACGGAAATCGGCCTCTTTGTATAGGGAAGATCGTGCCGATTGGAAATTTAGGTGCATATTGAAATATTAATAGAAATTATTGTCTATTTCAACAATGCTGTTTTAACACTAATACAAAATAATGAAATAAATCGTAGCAAGTAACGACTCTGACGACGATGACGATGAAGCAGAAGGCTGGGTAATTTCATCGGAATCTTGCGGATTCTTGAGCATCGGCGCGAGATATGTTCGCGAAGTATTTCCCGGCGAAATTGTGGAGCTGACCAGAGAAGGCATTAAAACTATCGACATAGTGGAAAGACCAAATAAAAAACCGCAGGCCTTTTGCATTTTCGAATACGTCTATTTTGCCAGAAGCGACAGCATTTTTGAGGGTACGTAAATCGAAATAATAAAATATAGAATTATAACGCATTTTAAACATCGGGAAGAAAACACGTTGAATCGTTTGTTTATAGGGCAAATGGTGTATTCCGTACGTATGAATTGCGGACGGGTGCTAGCGATGGAATCCCCGATTGAAGCGGACATAGTCAGTTCTGTGCCAGAATCTGGAACTGCAGCGGCACATGGATACGCGAGACAAGTAAGTACAAATAGAATCAGCAGCATAACTGCAAATATACACTGTACAAATGCAAGAACAGTTTATATATGTGAGCGCAGTCGAAGTCTAATTAAGCTTTTTTCCTTTTTAATGTAACAGTCTAAGATACCGTTCGCCGAAGTGCTGTGCAAAAACAGATACGTAGGTAGGACGTTCATTCAGCCTAGTACGCGGCTGAGGCAGCTCGGAGTAGCTAAGAAATTCGGAGCTTTGTCGGAGAACGTAAAGGGAAAGAAAATAGTTCTCATTGACGATTCCATCGTCAGGGGAAATACAATCGGTCCGATTATCAAATTGCTACGTGACGCCGGCGCTAAGGAGGTAGGTTTTTTTTAAATGCCGTTTTCCGTTTATATTTATTACTATCATTCGTCATGTCGCGTTTGCAGGTTCACGTTAGAATAGCATCGCCACCGTTGAAGTATCCATGTTACATGGGCATCAACATTCCAACGAGAGAAGAACTTATCGCGAATAAGCTTGACAGTGTAAAGCTGGCTAAGCACGTGGGAGCGGACAGTTTAACGTACCTTTCGGTCGAAGGACTCGTCGAGGCGGTCAGGCACCGCATGGACAATCGCGAGAGTAATTACGTCGGTCACTGCACCGCTTGTCTAACGGGAGAGTACCCGGATGAACTGCCCGGTGACCTCGACTGGTAAAGACACACACGCGATATACAATTTCTGATCTAGAATCAAACAAAACTCAGGTCTAAAGTGAAATAACGAATACGAAGCATTCGATGTATGCGATTTGATGTTATTATAAAATAGATATACACATTATATGCATATTACTTCTTGCACATGAAATATATATGTATATAAATATATATAAAATAAGTATGTGTGAATATAAGATTTTCTATTTTTTTTGTCAGAGCATTTTAATAGAACTAGACATTACAGACGCAAACTATTTGCAGCATCAATGTAACAATGTGTAAATTGTTTCCATCAATAATATATGAACTGTACACCAATAAAATCTTTGGACGTATCTTTCGTAAATGTGTGACAGGCGTTTTACTATCTGGGCATTAATATTATTGTCAGCCGCATGTTTTGAATGTATAACGCTTGTGATAAGAACATTAACCTCTAGATATTAAAATATTTAGCTAGAACTTTAAAACAGTTTAAAATTATTTTATTTTTCTTACAACTACTTAAAATACAAATTTTTACACCTACTCAAATATATTAAAAGCTTCCAACGTATTAGTGACTGAGAGAAATACTCTTTCAAAGGAATAATCTTTGAATCCTCTCAATCATGCCTCTTCTGATTTTTCTTTGATTTTGGCCACAAGTGGGTTATCCTCGTCAGGCTCTGAATCCGATAAAATACCTTTGGATTTTTTCTCTTCCCTAATTTTCTGTTTTTCCAAAAACACATTTAGCTCTTCTAATTTATCGTTACGTACTTTACTCCAAAACTGCATGGCTAGAAAAATTAATTTCACGTCAAATATAGCACACAACGCAGAAATTTGTTTTATTTCTCACCTTCCTCTTGATATTTTGGAGGCACTCCAGCTTGCGATAACGTTTCGGTATTCGGAATACAACTGTCGTGTTCAGAATCCCCAAGGATCTCGACTCTTGGTTTCGTAAACACTCTCTGCATCTTGAGCAACTTTCTTGTTTTAGCAAAGTATTTCAGAGTCGGCACTTTATCAAATACCTCATCGTCCACCTTCGGGTTGTCATCTTTTTCGAAAAACATGTAAGTGCCCATAGCGTCTTCATAAGTGCCTTCATAAAACTATATGTGCAAAATAATTAAAAAGGAGATAAATGTATGAAATTTAAATATAACCTGCACTTTGTGTTTCACCTGTTAAATTCTACAGGCAACAGAATGCTACACACCCGTCCGTTTATTTCCATCATAGGATGCTCGGTGTCTATTCCGATCATATCCAATTGAAGATCTTGATTACTGAACGTATCGCTACCGGTGATCCCTTCAAATTCCACATAAACGAGCATTTCTTCCTCATCTTCCAACAGCTCGTCATCAGACTGCATCTTCGTCACGAATTATTGCTCGCACGTTCACAGAGAGTAAATTCGTTTCAGATTAAACGAGAGGAATTCCACCTAGAAGAATTATGTTACATAAAATAAAATGTTTATCACATACGGTAACACAAGTATAACATATATAGGCATATTATATATATATATTTAACAACAAAATATTAAATAAATGAAACTGTAACGTGAAAGAAACTTTTCAAGAAGTTTTTAAATTATGACATAACAATTTCTGGAACGTTTTATACATAACCTTAAAACACATTGCACTACTTTCTTATATTCTAACACGCAATCCCTACGTGACGATTCTTGTGTAATTCCTCATTAATTAATATTCTGTTATTACAAGAAATAAAAGTATAATGGAAGAAACATATATTAATATACGTACGAGATGACGGTGTTATCCATTTCCTTTTCTACTTATCGTTATCGTTGGCGCATGTGTTTCACATCGTGTAAAAAGCTGCGCAACGAAACTTAACGACACCGACAGTTGTCGGTAGATCGGTACAGAATACGGAACACGTGTGTCTCGCAATCTTCGGAAATTCGACAAAGTTATTAGGAAAGCGTGATGTGACAGGAGGAGAAGCAGGTGGCATCGGGAAATACGCGTGCTGGGTATACGAAGCCCGAAAAATCGGCGAAGTTATCAGGAGCACACAACTCGCAAGGAGGTTAACCGTAGTAAAGCCACTAGATTTACCTAGTGACTTTTATCTAGCGGTGCTGACTCAAGATAAAGGGGAACAATTGAGCAGAGGCTTCTCGACCGTGCCGCGAGATGGCGCCGCTTTCGCCGCGCGCGCGCGCGCGCGCGCGCGCGCCCGGTACACCTCCTGCGACCTCCTTGCCTATTCTGCTTTCCTGATACCTCCGATGAAATTTTCGGAAATTTCAAGCGACACGAGACCCATTCTCTCCTACTTTATCGTCGTCGTACATTCTTCCGATCAACTTTTACGATCTTTCAAGCGTCTCGAGGAGCGCGTAATTAAAATCTAGCTATATTTAATTATTAATTTGTTTAATTATTTCCTTTGAAATACATAATAAAAAAAAAATTTTATTAAACGAATAATATGTTTCCCTACGTGGCGTTGTAGAAACGGTCGAATTGTTTTTTTTTTTTTTCTCTCATAGTCCACGAACATATATTTGTAGAATTTTTCGCGTGTTATAATTCGACGTTTTTTTCTTTCCGAATAATTCTTAATAATTCTTGTGATCCTTTCAGGACGTTATTTCGATATTTAATTGTCAGTAATTCTGGTTTCCCAAAATGGTTGGCCATCGAACGTTTCGCGCGGCATGGGCTGGGCTACGGTCAACGTGACGCTACCTCGGACGCTACAAATGCTTCGAAGCATTCCTCTTCTCTTTTCTTTCAATGAAGAAATCGCAGTTCGGCAGTGTTTTGTCCAACGTGGACGAAAACGACCAATCGCGGCACAGTTAGAAGCACAATGGAGGCAGGACGCAGCCGCGACGGTGACGTGTTCGTCGCGTACCACGTGTAGGATACGCATTCGACACGTCGCGTCGCCCGCTGCTCCGCGTCGCACCGCCAGCCTGCGTTCGAATCGCTCGACGAGAGTTCGTTGGCGTACGTATGTTGTACGTTTTGTCGCCACGTTACTGCCGGTTCTCGCGCGGAGACGGAGAGGTGAGGAACGAAAAGTCTGCACAGGAGTTGTCTTCCGGGCGTCCCGTTCACGCATCTCGACCCGTAACGATCTGTATTTTACTTACAAGACTTCCAGAACGCAAGCGCCGCTGAGATATCTGGTAGTATTTCAACTACCAAGCTGAATCCGTGGCGTTCCCTGAACGAATCTCTCGGCGTTCTTCCAGATTGTTGACAAGAACAGTCGCACAATGGTGAGCACACACGCACACACACACACACATGATGAGTTTGAGCGAGATTTCGGTATATCTGAAGGAAAGACTTTGACTAACGCGTTTTTTTTTCTCGGGAAAAGCCCGCCGCGCCGAGCGCTACCTCCGTGGGATCCGTCGGACGGTCGCCCAGCAAGGCCATAGCGCCTAGAACAGGTGGTGGTGGCACAGTCAGACAGAGGAAAACTACCGTCGCCACCTCCGCCAGGAACAGGACCACCGGCACGAGCTCCGGTGGCATGTGGAGGTTTTACACCGACGACTCTCCTGGCATTAAAGTGTAAGTAGAGTTTGGCTGAAGAGAAATTACAAATCTTGACCGGAGATTGCGTGTTCCTTACATGTGTCGAGTGCCAGATAAGATGAAAAGATTCAGTACACGTTAGTTTATCACAATGTACTTTCACTTGTTGTGAAAGATAACAAGAATGGATGTAATATATTAAAATTATAGACAAAAATTAAAATGTCTACATTGATCGATGTACAACATTGATTATTTATTTCTCTCTTACAATATCATTCTTCTCTCACATGTATCTTGACAACGTTCTGATAAACATTGAAATCGCTTTGTTGCAGGGGACCAGTGCCAGTGCTAGTCATGTCCCTCTTGTTCATTGCATCCGTATTTATGCTTCATATCTGGGGCAAGTACACTAGAAACTAGATTTAAGTGCAATATACTAAGATTATTGGCCTGGGAAAGATAAGAGGCAATGAGCGCACGAACTGCAACGTGCATCATCGTGTAAATCAGGAATTGTCACCTCGAACAGGCTGATACGTGGTTTTTGATATGTACGCTATTAACAGCAATGTTAATAATAATATCATTGAAGGAACGCTCACAAAACACGTTACGACGCTGCGGACATCGTTACATAATCGAAATATATTCATATCGATACACGGGAATATGGGATTAATGGGAAAGTCCGTTTTTTAAGCGAGTTTATCGGCTTATTGTGAGAAAAGTGTGAGAGGTCTTTAGTTTGCATTTGTAATATTAAGGGTATTGCGCTATATAATATTGAAATAAATGTAATTTATTTTTACCCTAATCTGTTGATATTGTGCAATTATTTGTAAGTGTAAATGAAGTATGGATTCTCCTGAAGCAGGACACCGTTCATAACTCCTCGCACGTAACCTTTAACTTTTTACAATCAACGTTTTTACAAAACCGAGGCTTAACATACGTGATGAGGGTCGGGATCGAACCTAGGATTCGCCGACTACGAATAAATCTACGCAGAGCCACGTGTCACCCCGTGTAAGTGTAATTTATTTACATCTGTAGATTTGTCTTTTCCTACGAAGATATTCAATTCGATGTTTCAGCTGAAGAACTTAATTTCTTTTTAAGAAACGTTAGAAAATTTTAAATTAATCTTTAAATTAGGAAAATTAAATTTAGATTAATTGGAGTTGGATTAATCTCTTGAATTTTTTAAGAAACGAATTCTGTTGCAGTTGACTGCATTGATTCAGTACTAAAAGTGTTTCAATTTTTGTTATCAAATAATTTTACAAGAAACATTAACCGAATGACAATGTTTCTTTTACCGAATATACTTTTAAAATACTTTTGTCTTTAGCGTACGTTGCTTTTTATATGTTTCTTTTTTTTACTACAAATTAATGTAATTTTAATTTTCTGCATACAGTTCGAAAACTGCATCTCTTCGAGGAGAATAATGTCTTACATGTATAATTGCTACATGAATAATTTATGAATTTATTTCTCACATAAATTTTACAGATTGAGATTTGCAAATCAAAATTTAATATTTAAGATTTGTTCATGGCAATGAAATTTTTTGTTATCTAATTGAACGAGTTAAGATTATGCAGATACTAGCTTAAACAAAAATCTTTCTATTGCACAGTTTTTTATCGAGCACTGTATCCTCGTATAAAAAACCGTTGAATAAAATTAATATTTAAAAATAAAATATGTATTTCCTAAATTGTTTCATACATCCACATTGCAAGATAATTTTATGCTTGGCGAACTCATAATAATTTATACGCTGGTATTATTAATGACCATATCTTGTGCATGTGGATGCCGCTGAATAAAATATTATAAAAAGAGCATAATCCTCTGTTAACAATTCATCCTCTGTTGATGATCTCATTGAACGTTTTAAATACTATGGTAACGATTCAAATGTCGGTTTTCTCAATGGAATTTTTTATTCGTGAAAACACCGTTTATTTTGTTCGAGGCTTTTTATTTCTGCAATCGTGCACCACTGGCGTCCGCGGTAGCAAGAGTTTTTCTTATACATCCATATTTTCGTTCCCGAGCGTTTTCAACGAGGCGCCGGCGCATCCAATATTGATTCCTGACTCGATGAACCGAATTGCATTGCGACACTTCCGAATTGACGAAGCAGAAGATAAGCGTTATGAGATAATCGCAATAAATACGTCCTGAAAATGCACGCGCAAAACGTGCACGATTGAAGCAAACGCTTAGCATGGAGGTCGAGGAAAAAAGATTGCAAACGAGCAATATGGAAGATTGGAACAAGAAGGGAGACACACACACACACACACACAGGATACAAGAGGGGATGAAAGAGTGAAGGGAAAATAAGAGAGATCGACAGGAAGGGGAGAAAGAAACAAATTTCAGATTAGAGGGATAAAGATGAGTGAAAAGAAAAATAGACCGATGTAAAAAAGGAATGGATGCTGCGATTAATATGTGGAATAATTGTGATGAAAGAAAGAAAGGAAACAGTGCGAATTAAGAAAGGAAATGGGCTGAGGTTTAGAAAGGAACATCGTGAAAGGCGAGCGAAGGCAAGGAAATTTTAAAGGGGTGGCTAAGATTCGAGAAAGGGACGTTCTTCGACGCTCTAGACTCCAATTTATTTATAATTATAGAAATCCGTGCGAAAAAAGTATTTATAAAAAAAACTTATAAGAATTTAAAGAAAAGAAATTGAAAAATGTGCAAAGAGAGAGATACATTGATAAGTAGTAAATATATAAGAGCAATCCGCGAACACGTGCGTATTTTAATTCGCTCGAACAATCAATTATTGTCTGTAATCAATTAAAATAATCCCGCGATAATCCCTCCCCCCTCCCAAAATCCATCCACGGAGGAAATGGTTCGATGGATGGCACGCCGAGGTCGCGGATCCGTCTGACGCGGGGATCTTCCCGCTGCGGCCCCTCGGCGGGTGAGAAGGCGCTCCGAGCTCCGAAGGCGTGCGCCGTGGAGGCGGACCGGGAGGAGAACGCGCTACATCGCGGACGCGCGTGGCCGAGAAGCGGGGGCGGGAGGCGCGAGAAAGGATGCCCGCGCCGAGGCGACTCTCGTCCGCTCCGACCACCCCCCGCCGCGGGGGGCGGAGGACGCGCGCATCTCTCGCGCTCCTCCGCCGCCGCCGCGCCGTCGAGGAGGGCTCGCGAGCGAGCGTCGCCGACCCGCGGCCCGCCGCGGACTCACACACGTGATACCCGTCGTGCGGGGAGTGCGCGCCTCCGTTTTAGCCGCGGCGACATCGGACTTCCTCTCCACGCCTGGCGTCCGAGCGAAGCGGCGTCGGGGCGGGACGCGCGTTCACGCGCGCTGGTAAACCACCGCGAGAGATGCGGTACTCCACGGGAGAGGTAATTTCCTCGCCGTCTGTTTCTCCTCTCTTTCCCTCGGCGTTCGCTGCTTCGGGCCCTCCCGCGTCGGAAAAATCGGGAGAACCGGAGTGACACCGATATTAGGCGCTATCATGCATTTCGCGACAGTGGACAGCGTTATATTTAAAGACGAGGGCGTTCGACGTTGCTTTATTCAACACCTCGCTCGATAATGAATAGAATCATGCACATCAGAGATGCGCGCTAGATTATTTCGCAGATAGACGGTGGGTGGGAGGGAGAGCCTGGTTTTGAAGGTAAATCTAAATTCACGAGCTGTACGCGCGCTGGAACATTCTCAAATTATTCAAAATACCGTTGCCAAGAACGCGCACGGGTGTTCCCTTGTGTCATAAATTTCTTTTAGCGAATTTCCCTGTGGGAATGGCCCTGTGTGCGTTACAGCGACGGGACACATCCTCGATCGCGCGTCGCGTTTTCCGCATTGCGGAAATCGTAATATAACTATGCACCACGCGTCGACGTGTTCGCACGACGGCGGGATTTGTTTATTTGCCAGAAAATATAGGATCCGGTTTCGCGCGAACGCGTTCCTTTTCTTCCCTTCAATACTGAATTTTTAAAGGCAGTAAGAAATCACTGCAGAATAATTTATAATCACGACCCATAAATTGTACTATATATAATATATATAGTAATGGCTTCTTTTTCTTTTTCCTAGTTCCTACACAGCTCGGATTAGTTAAGTTTAAGTTGGTGATTGCCCGTTGATTGCCCGTTCTCTTTTGTTAAAAGTTTAATTGTACGTGAGACAGATAATTGAGTTAATTTTTAACTGACGCGTGAAAAGGCTTGATTACCTGCCGGCTGTTACGCGTGCTTGAAGATTAAGAAAATAAAAATTCTATTTAATTTGAACAGATATGAAAAAGAACTGGAGCAATATTAGTTTTAGAGATCAAAGTAAAAGGGTTTAAAGGTATAATTGATTCATCAGCGCGGATATAATCGCGTTTCAGAATCCGAGATAATTTGTCCGGAGGCGACTGAACGCGTCATCGAAAACATGGCGGTCGACATTTTGGACGAGGATCACCTCGCCGTGAGCGCGATCGTGACCGTCGGTATGCAGTTAATCTTCTTCACGATCGCGGCCACTTTCCAGCTGGACAAGTTGACGGACTTCGCCGGCGGCACCAACTTCATCATTCTCGCCCTCCTCACTTTCTTCCTCGGTCAAGTGGGCAAGGTACTTCTAACGCGTTTACCTAGTACCACCTCCCGTGCACGTGTGTGACCTACGTAGGGCTGTTCGACGGATAAAATCCAGGCAAATACGTATATGGAATATTTGCGAACCTGTAGAAAGCGTGCGCGAAAACTTATACCTGCGGATTATGATGAAAGCGAGCTCTCTTGAGAAATTCGACTCTCGTTTCGGTAACTTTAAGCCTACGGGATGCATTGCAGAAATTCAATCAGAAAAGAACCTGCCGAGATAGGCTTGGAAAGTTTCAACAGACTCGAAGAAAGATTGAGAGATCACAAATTAGATGAAGATATTCTCTCACTTTATCCACTTACTGTTAATTACTACTAATGCTGTTAATTATTATTACTCGATTACAAGTTTAATATAGTCAACTTATATTGATTTTTATTGCAACTGTAAATAATCTTTGATAATAATTACGCGATACTTGAATTCGTAAATCATTCTTAGATCGATTCTCTCTCTCTCTCTCTCTCTCTCTCTCTCTCTCTCTCTCTCTCTCTCTCTCTCCCTCTCGCTCTCTCTCTCTCTCTCTCTCTCTCTCTCTCTCTCTCTCTCTCTCTCTCTCTCTCTCTCTCGAAGTTCGAATATACGTCTTGAGACGCATTGCCCGCGGCGTATTGCCCCACCGTAGATTTTATCATCGACAGTTTTACCCTCAATGAAGCCGGTGCTATAAATAAAACGGCAAGATATATTTAATACCTATTAACGGATGACCTGTGCCTGTCTATAAACTTTTTTTTTATACGACGCTCGTTCTATCTCGGTCGTTTTACAAGCGTCACGAATCCGCATCGGTGTAAATAACACCCGACGTAATCTTTTTCTCTCCTCCCCCGTGTAGACGTACGACAGCCGGCAGGTCATGGTGACCGTGTTCGTGTGCCTGTGGGGCGTGCGGCTCTCCGGATACCTTCTGTACCGAATCATCAAGATCGGCCGCGACAAGAGATTCGACGACCGACGCAGCAACGTGATCCGCTTCGCCGTGTTCTGGACATTCCAGGTGAAGTAGACACAGACCGCGTGTCTCCGTATCGCTCGCTCGCGAGCACGCCACCCGTTTCTTCTTCGCGGGGGTATATTGATATCGAAGGGTATACGCTTTGACGGTTCGCAGGCCGTGTGGGTGTACGTCGTCAGCCTGCCTGTGATAATAATCAATTCTCCGCGCCACAAAATACCGCCCGCACCGAAGACGATGACGACACTTGACAGCGCCGGCACGGGCCTCTTCCTCATCGGCCTGCTGGCCGAGACCTACGCCGATCTGCAAAAGTTCGCTTTCAAGCAGGACCCGGTGAACAATGGAAAGTGGTGTAACGACGGTGAGATTACCCTCCGACCATGCACGCGTACATCCGAAAATTTTTTTGCCGAACTCCGTTGAATCCTTCATGCTGCAAGTAAAAATTTAATGAAAGCATAGTTTGTGCGATTTCATTGCCAAGACAAGCTTCGACGAAAGATGTTCGTCAAACTGATTTTCATATATATTAAAAATATATATATTATTACACGAGTTCCACATGTTGCTTTTTATTCAAAGATTTATGTCATTGCAACCGAAAAACGGACCTGGAAATGCTCGCCAAGAGACCCGATAAATTTCTTCGCGTCTCACTTATCGCTTGGCTGTGCTCCAATTACCTCGATAACATTATTTCTCTCTTTCTTTTTGCTAAAGACCGTTGTCATTTATATAAGTTAACGTTTCCAGGACTTTGGAGGCTCTCCCGGCATCCAAATTATTTCGGCGAGATCGTCGTCTGGTGGGGGATATTTTTAATATCCTTAAACGTCATCGAAGGAGCAGAATGGGTCGCTATTGCATCTCCGATCTTCACGACGTTTATTATTCTATTTCTGTCGGGGATGCCGTTATTGGAACAGGCATCGGACGAGAGATACCGGGAGTGAGTGTCGCAGAAGTGCATTGAGAATTTTTGCGAGCTTAAAAAAATAGTATTCTATCTCAGCAAAATTAAATATAAAATAAATGTTTATTGCACGTACTAACTTATTAAGAGGAATTGGAGTTTCTCAACGTAATCAGAAAGACATAATAATTTAAAGATAAATAATTAAGAAGTTATTTAAATTTTTGTTTTATAGTTTGTGACAAAAAAATATTAATGAATGCTGATTTATGCTCTATTGTATTTTGATTATTCATACTTGAACGTTCTGCAAATGTTTTCAGTAACGCAGAGTATCGCTACTACAAGCAATCCACGTCGCCGTTGATACCGATACCGCCGGCTATCTACGTCGAGGTGCCGCGTTTCCTCAAGTTCATCCTGTGCTGCGAATTCCCGTTGTACGACTCCCTGGACGTGAAGCCGAGGTCGGCCGTCACCGAGTCAACGTCCATCAGCCTCGCCGCGTCCACGTAGCTGTAGCCACACGCCGGACGACCGAATTCAGAGTCCGGCGTGCAGTCGACGGCAAAAGCTACGACCAGTACAGCTCTCTGAGTGTTACCTTATCTTTCTCTGCGGCATCGACCATCCCGTCTATCCGCTGACAAAAATATAAACTCCGACGGCCGAATCGCAATTTTCCCAATCCGATGTTCTATCAAAGGCACGATATATCGGCATCTCGAGGAATCGTACGAAACTGTACTTGGGTCGAGCGTACAAAGTTCGGTGTATGGAAACCGAGAAGATCCCCCTCCAAGGTGGAAAGGCTTATAAGACAAAGTGTTATTATTTTTGTAACTAAAAGCCCTTTCCGGCGTTAGACGTAAACGGTACCGGCGACTTTTCGTACGGAATCGAATGATGAGATGAACAAAGAAAATTATTTTTGTAGCGACGTTATATGGGTACCAAAAGTAGTTTTATCGACCAATTCGAGCATCGTTTCTGTACGGCAAGTCGACTGTAATGATTTGATTAGCGGCTTTATTTATGTACGTATTTAAACTCTTATTTTAGATACAAGAAGAAAGATTGAAAATGATATATAATTTGTATGTCCTAAATAATATTCAGGCTTAAGACCTCTTAAAAAGCGTCACTATATTCAAATTAGTCAACCGCTACCCGCACTTTAAATTGCATAAATAAATAATATTATATATTGTTCCAAGAGAGTAGTTCTTGCGTAAATAAATTAGGCAGCCGTTTACCGCGCTCGCTGTCAACTAACAAAAAAAGTGTGTGTCTTAAATAGCAAAAACGAAATTTGAAGCGAGATTTTAATGTAATACGAATAAGACGACGTAGATCATTTATGAAACTAACGGTAATTTATAAAATTGATGATCTGTAGTGGTTGGCGGTTGATACTGTCGGTTCGTTAAAGATAAAATAATTGGCAGAAACGCGCACAGAGATCGGAAGAGAAACGTAAGTGTGTGTACAGTATCTCAAGTCTCCAGTAACTCGGCAGCGAATAAGCAATATTTATCGCCAGAGACGTCAGGCGAACGTAATAAAACAGTCACGTTTACACTTCACCACGCTATCACGATCGCTATCCATTCCGTTAGTACGTCATATAGGGTGCTTATGAAGAAATTTTAGATGCAATACGAACGTGTCCCGATTTCTTCTGTCCCGAGACTTTCGATCGAGTTATTGAGTCATAGCAATATCAAACATATCTCCGTGCCGAATAGAACGTTCCCAGAATACGAAATAAAAGTGAATTTCGAACGGAAGTCTATAAAGCATCTAACGTAGTAATAATGAAAATTACGACGCGCATGAAACGAATTTCTTCGTGGATAAACGATCCAAATGTTATTTCTCGATACTTCACTGTTACGTATGTCTTCAAAGTTCAGGTAATAAATAATTAGTGATCCTAAATTGGGATTATTGATTGATTGACCCTTTCCCTTACGATCACATTATTATACGATTTGCAGCAAATGCATATTATAGTGTTTCCTAAGAGTTGTCTGAAGAGATTTGGACAGCAGATCGCAGATAAACGTCGACAGATTACGTAAAGTTCGCTTCATATTTATAAACACATTTTATTTGTTCGTATGTATATCGTTAATAAATGGTGATATAATAATGACAATGAAATGTATAGCGCCGAGCATAAAACGAGCAGTCATATTATATAATAATTATTAATATTCCTCTTATAATAATCTTACTGTATTGAGTGGGCCTACCTACTGTGCTTGCAACGTTATGGTTTCTCTTGTCCAAATGTTTCTTCCATTCTCTAATTTATATTATTTACTCGCACGTAATAATCCATAATAATATGTAACCACAGGTGAAAACATATGCGCCGTCCTAAGTATAAACAGCATCATCCACTAATCTTTTTTTCATCATTTTTTCTTTACGTGATCATATATATACTATATATATATATATATATATAGATGTATGTATATATATATATAGATGTATGTATATATATATATATATATGTGTGTATATATATATAATCGTTATCAATAATATAGTAAGCTACTTAAATGTAATATATCTCGTGTCTTCTCGTGGAATATGTTCAGCTGCCGTAGAAAAACTACGCAGCCGCTACGCAGTTCGTAGAAAAAACTTCAATTCCCGTTATACATCAAATTGTCGATTTTCGATGCGTGAAAGACACTTTGTATTACGCAAGGTAATTTTTTTTTCCTTAACACACGTCCGAAAAATCGTATATCAATAAAATACGTGTGGGCAGCACAGCGTTTTGAGTACCAAGGGAAAAGAGATCAAAACATTACCTGTGCCTCTTCGCTAAAAGAAAGAAAGAAAAAGGGTATAAGAAGGGGGAAAAAACGCAAGAGCTTGGAGGGAGCGAGGAATGGGTGGATAAGGGGACGAAATATTACGACTCTGCTATACACGAATGGCATCTTCATCGCGTATCTAAGTCCGACTGCATTCGCGCGCGTCTATCATATATATTCTATAATATACAAATAATAGGTAATAATATGTGCCGTCCATCGCTTATCGCGGTTCCTTACCCATTTCTCTAAAAAGTGATCGTAAAAGGCTGCAAATCGTATAGTCCGTACGAAATATAGGAATGAGTGTCGTCGTTAAAAGTAAAATTTGATTACACCCGCTTCGAGATGATGCTGAAATGCAAACAGGGATTTACGGCCAGACGGAAGAGCGGATCGAACCACTTTTCCGTACGGCCTGCTCAGCTCCATTTGCATTCTACATTAGGCTGTCTGAGGACGTCCGTTGCTAAGCTGGTCAATTGGCGTGACTCGACTCTCGATTCGATTGTTGAAAGAACGCGAGAGAGAAAGAGAGAGAGAGAGAGAAGTAATTCAGTCAATCGATGACCCAACATTACGTTTTCGCGGATGGACATCGGATTACCTTCCTCCTATCGTTATTATACGGTTAGTATTAATATTATTATTATTGTTGTCACATTCTCTTATTAATATTATTGTTACGTTAACATTAGCGTTATCATTAGTGTTATCGTATAATGAAAAAATCTCGGATCGCGTCGATGAACCGGCTATGGGACGCAACGGTGCTTCCTCAGATGGTTTTGATAGACAATCTCTCTCTCAATGATATACGTCGTAAAAAATATCTCGTCATACAAAATCTTTTAGAAACGTCATTTAACACGATGGTCGATATGAAAGCGAAAGTAAAAACGCGCGATACACGTGTGAACGTATTAAAAAAAAAGAAAGGAAATTAACGTGAACTAAATTAAAAAGAAGATTTGCGTTACGTTGCGCGCAGGACGCAAGGTAACTTATGCACAGCAAGGATCATTGAGAGAAGCGAAGTAGGAGACGCCTTAGAAGGCGGGGATCGGTATGCCCGTTCGCGCGACTCTACCCCCTCGCTTCTTCTTCTCTTCCTCTCCTCCCGTAATTACTTCTATCTTATAGCGTTAACGCTATATTGCATTTGGCCACTGTCGACAAAGACCCCAGCTGCGTCAGACTATTGCAGTTCGTATATTGCAATCCTACGTTTCTAATGACTTATGAGATAGCCCCGTTTTTTTGTTTTTTTTTTCTTTCGTTTGTCCTTAGCAGAGCAGAGAAAGGGCGTGTGTGGGTTAGAGAATAGTCGTTCCGGTCGTGTGTGTTTCGAGTGTGTCAATGTGAAGTAACGCGTGATGCGCATTGAACGTATATAAACGAAGTATTAACATTATACATGAGTCTATTAATATCTATACGTATAAGTAGAGAGCTCAAGTCCCAAACCTCATCTCTTTCTTTTTTGCTTTCTCTCTTACGCACACGTGCACACGTACACACTCTCTGCCTTTCTCTCTCCCCCTTTCTCTCTAGCACACAATCTCTCACTTCCGGCAACTCCCTTCCCTCGTCATCGTTCTGTACGTGCTTTCTACATCGTCCTCGTCTCCGTCGTCGTTCGCATTCACGCAACCACGCTCACGCACGCACGCACGCACGCACGCACACACACACACACACACACACACACTTTTACCGCCAACTATCCCTCTCTCTCTCTTTATCTCTATCTTTATTCATTTGCCAATACACCTTCGCGACTCTTCGCCTCTTTAAATCCTTGAAACGACTTATTACTTCCCTTTACAACGAGAGACCGCTTATTTGCCGTCCTTATCTTTTTCTTTGTTCTCGTCAACTTCCTTGTCCTTCTCGACTTCCTTCTCCTCCTTGTCCGCCTTTTCCTTGTCGCCCTCTTTCTCCTCCTTGGACTCTTTGGACTCCTTCGCCTCCTCCTTGCCCTCCTTCTCTTCCTGCTTCTCGGGCTTCGGCAGATGCGTATTCATGTCCAGGCTGGAGCAGATCTCGTCCCAATCCGGGAAACATCGTTCTTTAACGCGCGAGCAATGCCCGACCAAGTTGGGACAGTTCTCGACCATGTAGTCTCGCAGGCTGTACGGCGTGTCTTTGTCGATGTACAGGATTTGAGCGAGATGCGCGAATGCTACCACGTCCATCTGCACAAACCCAAACAGATCGCCAGTTACACAGATTGCCGAAATTGTAGCTCATAATCTATATATCTTCTATCAATCTTTTGCGGTAGAACTTTCAATATTAAATAAGATATTTTTATCTAATTGTTTTCTTCAAGTTCAATTAATTAAAACCAATTAATTTTTACTCAACTGGGAAATCGAAAACCATTAAAGCTCGAGCCAACAATTGCTATTTACTCAGTCCAATATTTGTGAGATAATTGAAAACAAAGCGACCACGAGAGCACCGTTTTGCCACGAGCGGCACTGGTTTTCACCGATATTACCTCCGGCATCAGATTACGTGTAACTGAAACTATTATTTACACAGCGAACCAAATATCACGCTGGAACGTACCACCGTGATACGTGACGTAAGAACTCTTGACCGCCGTAGGCAACGTGTTAACGGATTTAACGACACTTACGGTAGTCGGCTCGTCCCCGAAGAAGAAGGGCTTGTCGGCGAGCGTGTCCGAGAGCACCTTGAGATCAGTACAGCCGAATTGGGACACTTCCTCCGGACTGTGCACACCCATTCCCTGAGCCTTCACTTTCCTCGCGCCCTGCAACCAATCCAACTACCATCTCACTACAAATGGTCACGATATTTTGTTCTACGATTGCGCTTCCTCGTCGCGATACTACCTCTAGTTAGCACATTCATAGCACATTTATGGCCGCAAGTGGCAATTTGTGCACTCTAAGCGAATACTATGAATGATTCTGGAGATAGCACGAAGTAAACATTGTGATAACGTGTAAGTAGCGAAACTTGGTCGAAGTACAATTCGGACGAAAATAATGTTTTAGAAATCATACTTGTTTCAGCGGATATCAAACAAGGTTTGCGTCGTTCTAAACTTGCATTTCACACATTTATCCTTATATTCCATATTATTAATATCTATAGGCGGAAACCTCGACCAGGACTCAACTAAGGCAGCTTTAAAGTGATCGCTGGATGAGACTGGCTGTGCGAGGCATATTTTTGAAAATACTGGCAAAATTTGTGCAATGACAAAACTACAGTCAGTATTTACACGAATGCAAACTAGCATTAATGTGAGTGGTACATGCACAGCTAATCGAGAAAACGCGAACATAACGAAATCGTGCGGTCTCGACGAAATCAATGAGAGAAAAGGTCAAGGGGGAAAAATTATTTTCGCATACAGCATGACCTTAGTTTTTAATAATGGTGGAAATAATGTGGAATATAATTATGGAAATATGCAAATAAGTCGTACACGAAAATACGTATATAGGTGCGAATAAATTATTACAGCTGAATGGATCGGAAATTGTGAAATGTGAATTGTCATTCAGTGATTTCTAACGTCCAAGTTGTACGCTAGGTCACACCGAAATCACAAGGCGAACGACAAAGCGAAGCTTACCTTGCGTCCGAACGTGAGCTTGAAGAAGAAGTTCAGAATGGCGTTCGGGATACGCGATCCCAGGGCGAGCTGCAGATTGACCTTGTAGCCCTTCAGCACCTGATCCAGGTTCTTCGTGCGCCAGCACGCGACAACCCAGACGAGGTGGTTCTCGATCATCGATATCATGGCGTGGGAGACGCCTCGCTGCTCGGACGTGAGACCGGCGTCCAGGTCCTTGCCGAATTTCTGGCTCAGTTCCCGCAGGATGATGGTGCTGTCCGCGATCTCCTCGCCGTTCAGCTCGACGAACGGCAGCTGGCCTTTCTTGGAGCGGAATTTCATCTTGTGGTCAACATTCTGGAAACAACCGAATAAGACTCAGTCCTTTGCCAAAAAAACGACAATATAATGATAAAATAAATTGCAACATAATATACGATAAAATTACATTTGCGATTATAATGACTAAATATCAAACGATCCCTAGAATACTGATGCAACAACTTTGTGCGAGATCCAACGTATAAAATAAAAACATATTTCGACGCATCGTGTTTATATTCGTTTGTGTGCAGCTTGTTTTTATTGAATCGCAATAACGCGCGAAATTCCTTTCAACTTGAACAATTCGGGATAAAATTGCGGTGATATTTTTTTTCTCTTGAACCGGAGCCTAGAATAAAATCGTCCCGGATCGATCGGCAATATTTGTGCTCGTTATTCCGTATTGTAAAGCGGAATGCTGTGAAACGCTCTCTGTGTGTGTGCTGTGCGATTCTTCCGCGTAATAAATAACGCGCTGCATCGAGACGAACAGGCATACCCACACTCTCGCGGATGAGGCACATGCTCTATTTATAGACGTACGTAGCGCGTTAAACGCATAAGTGGGATATCGTGGCTTTCACAGGTGAATCAGCTTGTTACATGTAATCTGCGAACGTTTCACGCGTTGATATACGGGGTGTCTCGGAATCATCGTTTGACCGACAAAAATTCATTGAATTTGAAGTATTTCTTTCTTCACGATAACTCAACGTATTTCTATCGTTACGACACGAATTTTTTATTATTAATATTCAATTAGTTTTGAATAAAGTTTCTATTAAGATAAGCTCCTCCTATAAGGAGTTATATTAATTGAGAAACGAGATCTCGCGTGTCGAGATACATACGATTAAAATTCAATTTGTTGAAAGTGCTCTCTCGGCGAGAAACAGTTTCTTAATTTGTTAATAAATTCTCGTCGGCATAAAGTCGATTTTAAATTCATTACTCCGCTATTTTATTGGGAAGCAGACTGCGACGTTCGAGAGGACGAATTTAAACTTGAATTTCATTACACAATTTAAGATATATAGCGTATATAAAAATAAAACAGATTTATCCCAATGTTCCAAATATTACTGTCTCTCTTGCTAATTAGAGAAAGATTAGATCTAAATGCTTTTTGTAACAGATACACTTTCCACGCAATGTAGTCGTGATAATATGAATTAACAATAATTAAGTGTCGTTTTATCATCAGATTAGAACAAGTGTCGTTAAACCTGCTGGGTGAGATTTTTGCGTGACATTGTGCTTGAACGGAGCGTGTCTTCTCGCTCGCACGATTTGCCATATGTGGATCAAGTGCCTCGCGCTCGTAAAATACCGAGGGTTAGCGCCTTCAAAGTCAACCCGAGAGAAGAGTTCCGGATTCGCCGCGGTACGATAACGCGTCTCGCCCCCGAAAAAACCGGCTCTCGCCGGCACGCCGAAATGGAAATGAGACGGAAGAGCAAATCGCGCGCGCACGGAAGTTCGTAAAGGCGAGAGGGAAAACGGGGGGAAGAGAGAGGATTAAAAGGGACGCGTGTGCGAGCGCGGCGTGAGAAGTATATGCGCGCGGAAGAGCGACGAGGCCGACGAGACGATGAGGAGGCTCGGAAGAGCGAGCTCGAAGCGCGAACAAAAGGGGCACGGACGCGCGCCGGGGGCCAATTACCGAGCCGAGGCCGGGTGTACGGGGGGGAAAAAAAAGGAAAAGAAAAGGAGAGGAAAAACGAGAGGAGGACCGCGATGCTGCGTGAAATTTCAGCCGCGCTTGGAGAAAATACGCGCCGCACCACACGCGGATCCGCAACGCGAGGAGGAGTAGGCGGCCGACGTTGTACGTAGCCGGAGATCCATTGCTCCAGTTTTAACCCCTTCAGTCGGGCACACGACGGCGAGATCGATGAGGGCTGGTTATACAGAGCCCGCGCATAATACGCGTTTGTCAGCTGTACGGGGGTCGGCCGAATGCCTCGCGTATATATGTATAAGCTGCCCGAATGAGTCATCCTTTTGCCGAGCCTCTCGTTCCCTCGATTTTGTGATCGCGATCTTCTGCTTTTTTCCCTTCCCCCCCTCCCCCCAATTTTTGTTGATTATCGACTCTCGACATATACGCGCGAGCGAGAACGTAGCAAAAAAATCTGTTGCGCGATCTTTTTGAAATCATTCAACTTTTGCGGGGGAAGAAAATGTGAAATCAGCGCTATTTTCACAGCTCTTGTAGTTCTCGTTACTCAAGCCGAGCAATTTTCAATTTTTACTTAATCTGCAATCCGTCGACAACGAAAAGTATAGTCGTAGGGCGGGGTTTTACACCGAACGTTGCCCCGCGCGCAGCACGCCCCTCATTCCGGCAGATTTGCGTCTCCGTTACCTACGTCACGTTTATTATTTATCCGTTACACGTTTGATTCCGATATGATAACGATAATAGCGGAGGCGAGGTCGGGGCGGGGTCGCGGGGGCACTGAACGCCCATTGCCCTCGATATAAAATGCACCGGCATCCCTCTATTACGTCATGTTGTTATTTATTGGAAATTCTCACGTTTTTCGAGAGAACGGCAGGATCGATCAATTCCGGCTGGTAATGACGACAGGGGACGAGAATTCCGCAATATCTCTTCTTGATATAATATATATACGGGGCATATCTCCCCGCGCTATATCGTATATTTGTGGGAATTTCTTACTGCCCTTACTGAAATTTTTATGGCATGTGCAATTGCCTATTATTTCAGTATTATTTACTTATTATTAAGTGGAATTTTCTTAACTTTTTCCGCAATATCTATCGCAATATAATACACGGGGGCATATCCCTGTTATATCGTATTTATGGAAATTTCTTACAATTCTTATTCAAATTATGTATATGGCATTCTCAAAGCGCAATTACGTGTGTTACTTCAATATTATTGATTTGTTATTATTGAGTGGGATCTTCTATTATTCTTTTATTAATAACGAAGATCCTCTAACAAAGCTTAAAATAATCAAAGATCTTATCGCGATCTCCGATAATTTCCGAAGAGGGAATTTAGTTGGTCCCACCCTACGTAATCTATTAAAATCTTTCACGAGGGAGCACCCTCCGGCATCTCCGTTCTCGGTAGACCGAAACAACGTTACATCTCGATACGTACAATCTTCGTCGTCGATTCCGATTCATGAGAACGATAACGAGGAGAGCGAATCCACGGGGCGGGGTCGTCTGAAACACTCGCTCGCGCGCGCGCGCGCGCGCACGCGGAGGAGCCGAAAGAAGTGGACGAAGGGTGGCTAGCCGGATCGGTGCAGGCGCAAGGGAAAGGGAGGAGCGCGCGCGCGAGCGGAGGACGATGAACTCGCGCGCGGCGCGGCGCGGCGGCAGGCAGCTTCCGTCGCCTGGCAACGTCCCCACTTGGCCTCCCCCTTCCCATCGGGCGCAGCGTCAACACATTGGCACACACACATACGTACATACACACACATACACACAACTTAACCCATGTGCACGCTCGCCGCATCGTACGCGCGCGCACGATGCATTACACCGCGTACTCGTATGTGATGATTTTCTCTTTCTCTCTCTCTCTCTCTCTCTCTCTCTCTCTCTCTCTCTCTCTCTCTCTCTCTCTCTCTCTCTCTCTCTCTCTCTCGCTCTTTCTTGTCCGCGTCATCGTAGTCACCCTCGTTGATCGCAGTCGTGGCCGCCGTCGGCGTCGTCGTTTGCGCTGATATTGATCGCGCGGGATGGTGCGCCGTGAACCGCCGCCGACGTCGCCGACGCCGTTTGCGCGCGGCGCGGCGACGCGACGTAAGGGCACACGCACGCATCGCGCCGAAAAAAAAACCAGTCTCGATCGCGAAACAGGGCAACAGTTCTCCCGATGAGGGGGAGACGAAGGAGAAAGAGAGAGAGAGAGAGAGAGAGAGAGAGAAAGAGACAAAGGGAGAGACGGGAGAGCGGGACCTGTCTCTGTATTGGGGCACAGATGCGTCCCAGGGTCAAAGTTCGGGATGTTATCGATTAGACTGGACCGTTTACGTTAGGTCCAGGTAGAACGAGGGCGGCCGAACTGGCGTAATTATCGATCGCCTTTTGATTATGTTCTATTTGGAGCAGAGGCCACGGCTCCCTTTAAGCTTTCGCGGTAAATGCGGCGCATGAAAGTGTGATGTTAGAGAATCGGGCGAATCGCGAGCGGAGTCCATTTTGAGGACAAGACGATCAGTCAGATACGCGAGATACATAATTTTTCAACGCGTCATTTTTACTCGTCTTACAGAAAATATGAAAAAACTGCGCGAGATGCGTATTTAAGGAACACACGGTCTATATATTGCTATGTATATATATAAAGCAAATTGTACAAAGAACAAATCTTATTGATCACAACATAATCTAAGCAATTATGGTTTTAAGAAGGAAAAACGATGTATAAATATACATTTGTAGTTTCAATAATACATATTCATATATATTTCTTTTATAATCTTAAGTCATCAAAACTCCACGATCATCCTTTTCAAAACCGAATATCCTTAATGGTATAATTTCGAGAAGAATACGCCCGAGGGAAGCTGCGAATCAGCTTGGTCCGCGCCACGCGACAACAGCACGCCGCATCGCGCGCGCAATCTCTGCATACTTATACTTATATCCGATACATCCGATCCCTCATTCATCCTAATGGACCAGAAGCGTACCGTTTCCGCGCCGTTACGTCGTTCGACGCGACGTGTTCCAACGCGAAACGGATTGTCGCCCGGAAGATTCGCATGTGTATACGCCGCACGAACGTGCGTCGCGTGGCACGGTACATAATTGACTGCTTATCGCCTGTATGCCCATATAGCGCGCAGGCACACGCGCAAAATACGCGATTTCGCGCGAGACACGCGCGCTGCGTCCCATCGGCGTGGTTTCGACTTATCGAATTCTTGGCCTCCTCCTCGCGCGCGCGCGCGCGCGCGCGAAAGAAAGTTCCTCTCGTCTCTTCTTCCTTTCGTCGCGTCGCGCACGCCGCGCGCACCCGTCACTCGACTCCAATTCTTTTGTCGTTACTTAACTTTAAAGAGTTAAAGAGAGTTCTAAACTCGACGATTGGCTCGTCGAACGGAGCGATATCGATACGGCAAGGAAGAAACGAAAGGAAGTCGCGACCAGATCGAATTTAACAATTGACGGGAACGTGATTGCCAATTTTTGGAAAACACGTTACGTCTCGATACGGCGCCGCGCCGCGGCGATCGTGACGAGAGAGAAATGTCCCGTCCCCCGTGATTTCGTTAAAAATCGTTCGCATTCGTCAAAAGTGACGTTTCTAAGTTATTATAGTAATAAAGGGATTTAACACGTTCGCCCCGTGTTCGTGCATCGCGAGCGACATATAACGCCGCGCGGTATATCGCGCGTGACGCACGAACGTCGAAATGTGTTGAGGCACTTTTAACTGACGGCGCTGGAGATAAAAAAAAAATGAGAGACGAGTTAAACACGCATGTAGTATCGCTCGGCGTGTCGTAGTATCGCGTCGCTTGGATCAAGTAGATTGCTAGCTCAGCTAACTTTACCAGATAATCCTCTTGGCCTCATCTCGCCCGCTGTGTATTCAAAGTGTTAGACAGCGAACGTAAATTAGCCTCGCGCGAGCGCTCGTGTGAAAAATTCCTTCCTTCTTACGACGAATTATCCGTTCTTATAAACGTCTTAAAAATAACGTCCGTCTTTCTTTTGTATCTTTTTTAAGTCTGATGCTAGAGCAACCCTTTCCAGCGACAAATAACGATGTCCGTTGCGCATATTTCAAGTTAATCGTATGTTTGAAATCAATCGAATTGATAATTAAAATAACATATCTTTAATTAGAAATAAAAATAATATATTCTTATCGAGCAGCGCTGCGCTTTTTCCGACTGTCTTCTCTCTTGAAAATCGTAAAAATAAGCGAATTGATTCACCGCGAATACGATATATGCGGCAACGTTGGACGCAAATTGGTAAGTTGCAAAATGGTAACGTGCGCTGGGATCGAAATAGGAAAGATCGAATCTCTCAATCGGACGCCGAACGGTTGCGCGCGTGCGATCAACAGGCGCCGCGACGAATGCGAAGTTGCACTCTTGTTTCAGTAATCGGTCAAATTGGGAGAAACACCACGATTTGCATTCACGGACGGTGAATTATCTCGACATTTAACCCGTTGTTTCCTCGAGCGTGACACCGTAAAGTCGCACAATGGGGCCCGTTCACGTCGCGTAAACTATCTTACGAAACACGATAACCGACGTCGATATCCTTCCATGCCGTGCAACAAATAGCTCCGGGTAACTCGTCCGAGGCCGAGGAGAGCTGTTCAACGCTGCACTGTCCAGTTTCGAAAACGGAATTATGGAAACGGTATAACCGTATAATTTTTTAACACGCGAGTAAAGAAATAATCCATCAATAAACTATACAGATTAGCGACGTGTGATCAATTATAAAACAGTTAAGTCTTAAAAAAAAGTCCATATTAACTTTTAAACAACATATCTAAATAACTCCAAGTGTATTGATCAATTTTGAAAAAAAAAGGATCTAATCTTGCTGCTATTTAAAAATCACAAATAATTATCTTCAGTTAATCGTAATGCAATTAAACTCGTATGCCACAAATGCATAAATCTTATCACGTTTTCGCATATAATCCGAAAGATTCCTATATATTTCAGATAACTTTGTATATATATATTTACTGTACAACATTCGTGTCGCGCCTTTCGCGATGACATTTTTCCGTCATTTAATTAAATCGTAGGCAGATAAGAATTCCAAAGAGTTCGACTACTCCGCGCAACGATCTACGAAGTGATATGCAAATCGATTTATTGCACCATCGATTTATTGCCTCTTCATTATGACACGGTTGTCGGCGTCGTTACGAGTAATTGCGATTGCGGCACCGCGGTATATCATCAATAAAACGAACCGAACGAAGGTAGAGATAAAGAGACAGAGACAGAGAGAGAGAGAGAGAGAGAGAGAGAGAGAGAGAGAAAAAAGTTTGTTTTGCGTGAGGGAGGAAAAAAGGGAAACCGCGAGAAACGCGAGACAGAGAACATTCGGGGGACGTGCGGCAGATTGGCGAGCACATCGTCTATTTTTCTATGGAGTGCAATGAACCCCCGCGTCCGCCGCGCCATGCCATCCCGCCGGGCCCGCCCCGTGACGGAATGAATTTCTCGCGGTCGAGGAATGTCAAGCGGAGAGACCGCGGGAGAGAGGGAGAGAAAGATGAAAGAGAAACGGACCGCGAAGAGTCGAAGTAAGTTTCCCCTTCTCCCCCTCCGCCATTCTGCCCTTTGCGCCGCGGCGTCGATAAGATAAGCCGTAATGAGGTTCAATTGGTAGATTAATTAATTAAAACCCACGGCGAAGGAGTTAAATTGGACGATATTGCGGACGGTATGTAGGCACGCCGCGCTGCTGCCGCTGCTGTTACTGAACCGGCGACGACGGCGACGACGGGAGCGAGAACGCGTACCCCGGGCGTGGATATGTACGAGAGATGGGCGGCCGCGCGCGCGCGAGATGGAGGCGAGGAGAGAGAGAAAAAGAGAGACGAGGGCGCGCGCGCGCGCGAGGGATTTACAGCTGCCGGGATACGGAGACCCGTAATTATGTTGCGGCCGGCCTCTCGGCGTTGACGAACGCGAGGCGTTTTCTCGGCAGCGTCAAGCCCCGCGACTCCGCGAGGAAACGTTTCGTTACACGACGCTTCTTCCTCGGCTTCTAATTCGATGCTCCAAACACGCGTTTAACGCTTTATATTCTCGCGTCTCTGACGTTGGCCAGGTATATACACTCCGCAGCGCAAAACGGAGTTTGTTGAGAACGGTATATTAATTAATCTAAATTTTCTGACAGATCGCGTGAACGCGCGATATTTTTCTCGCTGGCGACAATTAACGATTGAAAAAATATTATATACTCGTTTGTAGAACGAAATATTGCTAGTATCATAATAATCCCGTATGTCCATTTATGAAAGTTATTTCCAGACACATTTTAAATCAGATTTTTATTAAACCTCGATATAATTACACTCCTCCATTATTTTCTAATTTAAACAGAATTTATTTTAAAGGTATGATTTTTGCAAATTAACGTGATACCGTTTATAAAATTTCATTATTTTCGATCGTAAGTTTACTTTGTGTTAAATTTAAAAAAAAAGTGGAATTAACGAAGAAATTTATAGCGCGTAAAAAATTTGTGAGTTAATCGAATCCTATATAGCCAAAGACTCGAGCTATAAATTCTTGCTGTCGGAATTACCGAGGAAGTGTCTAATCGTACTCTCAATAAGGTTATATATACGATTCTTAGAAGATTAATAAATTATATCGCCGAGGCTCGTTTAACGCCTCCGTAAGGAATCTCTTTGTCGATATTTTTTTCCCAGAACACGGGACCGCAATACCGCGCCGTGACAAGTCGTATAAAATAATTACGGCGGACGGAGGAGCGTGTCTCGGAAAATAGCGACGGGCGCGAGCGGACGCACGCGCGCGCGCGCGCGCGCGCGGCGCGTTACGATTCCGCTTCGTATAACGAGAAGAGGAAGACAATCGCATTTCCAGAGCGGGCAATCTAGTACTACCGACTAATGGAATGTAATAGAACGCTTGCCAGTCACCGCGCCTTGCCCTCTCGCCGTCCTTTCCGTCGCGTCTTCTCCCCTTTCTGCCCTCCTGCCCGGTTTCGCTCGCCTCCACGCGCCTCCGACGCATCCGCAGACTTTTCTCTTTGTTCTCGCGCTTTGTTCTTGTTGCGAGAGATACGCGCGCGCGCGCGCGCGGTGGCTCCAAAAAGAGAGAGGAAGAAAGAGAGAGTGAGGTCTCTCGTCTCGCTATTTTAAGAGACGCGCTCCCGCCCCCGCATTTATTTCCGCCGCATTTTATTTCTATATATGCCCCACCGTGGCAGTTATACTTACTTGAAATTAGACAGCTGGCGCGCCCGTAAAAAAAATCCCGCGGCGCATAGCAGGCGGATCGACGAAGCGCGCCGCGCGCCGCGCCTCGTGTCCAAGTTGTCTAACGTTGTCACGTCTCGCGACAACGGTAATTAAAATGTGCTGATGTTATGACTAGCTACTCTGACGACTTTAGCCACTTTGCGATCCTTAGTTGTGGAAATAATCTCCCTGCCGCTGCTTCTTCGAGAAAAAGCAAGGGAAAGGAAAGGAGAAAGAGAAGAATCTTGCGTTTTATTTGGAAATACCAATGCCCGTTACGGGCATAAGAGAGTGCATTTAATATTTATAAAATCTAAAAACACGCTTTATTTCTGGAATATATTTAATTTTTGGCTCTTTTTTTCATCAATTATTGACAATGGAATTTAACTGTGAAAGGATTCACAAATTTGATAAAAATGACCGGTTATGAATGGGGGAATATTGAAATATATGAATAACGTAAATAACTATCGAATGTCATAAACTGAAACTGAAAATAAAAATTGAAAAGTACGAATCAGCGACGAATGACAGCTATATACCGTTCGAAAATGCTGCGCTCGAATTTTTGACGTATCTTATTGTAACGTATATCTCATCACTCGCGGCTGCAATTTAATTAGCTTGCATCTGAACTTCGAAGAATGAAATGCAAGCAGGCGAGAAAGGCGAAATTTAATACGCGGCAGAAAAAAATCTTTTCTTCATATCTTAATTTGTATCGCCAGCAAATATTCGTATGCATCAACGAATATACCTTCTTGCTACGTAATTAATATTAAACTCTGATATTAAATCGTTAAAATACAATCGACGTTCCGTTTTTATCTAAATCAGACTTTACAGGCAGGTCTTTTCACAAGTTTGAATTTTACGTCTCACTTGAAAGAAACTTGGAGAGAAACTTAGGGAGAGACCGCGCAGCGTAGACAAGAGCGAAAGAGGAGGCACACAGCTCAGCTAATAAGAATTATATTTAGAAACGTTCGTTATACTGCAATGCGAGTTACGTGCCATATTGCTCGAAGATCTTGATCGTGACTGACGCTTACTCATAACAATAACAACGCCAAACGTGAAAGAAAATTCAAATATATACTTATTGCAAAAAAGGACTCTCGTGTACTGCATTTTTTTTTAATATTATAGAAAGAAAGATTCACAAATATCTTCGGAAATCAGAAAAGTGTAGAGCACATTGTACAAAAGAAAAATTGTCTGCTCTATAACTTTTACTTTTTTGCTCCACTGAATCGCGTGATATACAAGTAACAGACACGAACTAAGCACATCGTATTTCACGCGCAGTTAGTACGTCCCAGGAACAATGTGCGCATTGTTCGTAACGTGCAATGTATGCACAAACTCGGTGCACATAATTTGCATGAACCATCGCTTGCAAATCTTTACTGCGTCTCTGGAATCATGCGAGTTTAGAACAATGGCAATAGGGAAGATAAACAGGCGGCAGGCGGTAATAGGCGCATAATTTTCAAGTCACCGGTTAATTCACCGGTACGACATATAGGTATCGTGTATAAAGTAACACGGGTTTCCGATTTCTATCCCCGTATTTCATGCATATGTTCGATAAAACGAGAATAGTTCGGCGAGAGCTGGAGGATACGACGCAGCGCTGATGTTCTATATAAATAGTCACGTGGAAAGAATGCAATATTGAAGAATTTGCCGACCCAACGTTATATTTCGAGCAAGGTCCGTGGAAAATCAATTGCTTCCAGTTAGACCTTTCTTTAGGAATTCTCCGAAATTCTGCGAGGCTACACTTTATTACCGTGATATCGTTTTCGGCACGAACACGTGCGCATGCCTTGAATTCGAGAGTCTCTCAAAAGGGGATCCCCCGTGGAGCCTCGAGACCACCCAAGGAACGGCTTTATCACGAGTTTGCTTTATCGGAAACGATCCCGAAGGGAGAACGTTCCGAGAGAGAGAGAGAGAGAGAGAGAGAGAGAGAGAGAGAGAGACAGAGAGAGACAGAGAGAGCCCCGTCCTCGCTCCGGTTTGCGATATAAATAATAAATCGCGGCGAAAAACGCGGGAACAATATACCCGCGTTTTACCTTCAGAAAACGGATTTACGACTGATTGTAAGCCGCACGACGCATTTTCCTCGACGACAAAGACGAACGTTACCGGAGACACGTTACCGAGAAGCGGTTCGTAACGCTCGTTGGCAACGACGATGCGCCGCCAGGCGCGGACTTTCGTGCGTATGAAATGTCGGGCGATTCGGGCTCACCTGTACCGCATCAGGTATAATATCGCGTAACGGGATCGATAATATCGAAGAACGCTATCGCGTTACACGCGGGGATTACGGATAAGATACATCCGCGCAATGATGTTTCACATGTTATAACGAATATTGCGTATTTATTTGAGAAAAACGCGACGCGCGCGCGCGCGAAGAAGACCGGCGAGTGTCTTGCATGTCGAAAAGGACGCAATCGAAGTTGCGTCGTTCGTAAGCGTTCAACGGCACGAAACCCGAGGAATTATGCTATCGCATGCGTGAATCGATCTGGCGTAACGGATGACATAAACACGATATTTGCCGATAGGCAAGATAAAATCGGTAATTATTGACACATTCCACTCTTGAACATATTCCTATATAGGCACGTCCATTTTTTAATAACGCGATCTCTCGAGACTGCGTAAATATTTCTAGATTTAGCATAATATCAGGGTTACAGTTATAATTGTATGTTGATAGACATTTTTATCTCGCTTCTATAAATATAGAAACAGAATTTAAAAAATGATAAATCCTCGGCACACGTAGATATAAAAAAACATTTGAAATTAATGGAAATTATGAACTAATCTTGGAATCAAACTTGGGCAAAGTATTTTAAATATTTTCATAAATTCAAAGTATTTTAAATAATGTTAATAATTAATATAAACATATTATTAATATTATAGATACATAATTACACATTATTAATATTAGCGTCTAATATTAAACGAAACAATGAGTGAGAATGACGGATAAATTTCGGAGTAATTCACGTAAGAGAAAGTCGCAAACGCGATTGAATCTTTGTGTCGCTAAATCGGATTCTTTTCCAGAAGTAAGAATGATCTCGTATGGAAATGGTGAAGTTCTCGAATTATCTAAACCGACATTCCGAGCGGGACTCCCAATGCGTATGACCGTGTTGCAATGGTTCTCGCGTCAGTAACTATAAGACTGAATTCCAGGATATACCATTCCGGTGAGTCACTGCTTCATGAATAATTGCGCCGGGTGACCGATCATGCTGGACGATAAAAACACGCGGCGCGTCCGCGTCGCGCTTAATCAGAATATACTCTGGAATCGGCTTAATTTACGACCGGCACTATTTGCTATGCATCACGACGACGCCTCATTACCGATCGCGACTGATTAGCCGCGTGACTTGGCGGCGGAATGCCGAGGATTTATCATCGAAAGGAATTTCAGCAACTGGCGCCAATTTATCATCGATCGCCGATCGCCACGATCGATCGCGAACGGCGAGCAAATCGCGGGCTGGGAGTAAAAAACAGTCGTGGAGACGCGAGGATGAGCGCCCATATTTGATTTCTCAATTGAGAGAGATCGAAAGCACTAAGCTGGAATTTTTATCGGTCCGACTTGCATTTATTGCGTTGCGACGCGACATATTCTGCGACATTTGTAATTTTTTATCACGTGAAAAGAGATATTTTCCTCGTTATTGAAAGCAAAACGGTGCGCATCAGCCTTTGTGCAAATGTATTTTATTTACATATATTTACACCGTTTCCATTTACCTCTCTTATTCGCGACTGACCGGGTAGAAAATATAATTATTATATCATAGATATTATACGCGCGAATATTTTTGAATATTTAGCATATTTTTGCAATCCCTCACTTATTCCGCGAATATCTTTTCTTCGATTTTATTCATTATTCAAATATATCATGTGTGTATATATATATACACTATAGTGTACGCGTATATCGCAGTAAAATATTTCCTTGTGATGTGAACACTGATCTTGTGAATCGAGCGACGCCACAGTATCTTGACATTTAACATTTAACATAGTCGCGTCTCGTAAACGAGAAAGATCATTTAAAGATTATCCAGAGCGAAAGTGACAATTTTTATTACAAGAACGTTCGAAGACTCACTGTAAAACAGTTCACAAGTGCGCTGTATATCGACAAGTGCCTTATTGTATGCAAATACCTTCACGGGAGAAAAATAAAGACTCATCATCCGCGGTCGGCATGCATAGCGCACGGCTCTGCACCGGGAGGAAAGAGGAAACGAGGGAGGAGCAAGGCGCGAGAAGTAATTCCGCATCAGTCGCGCGTGCACGCGAGATTGTTTTCTACCACGGCATCGGCAGCTCGTCAATATGTATCGCATTATTCCCGCACGCCGGTACGTCCGAGGGCTGTCCGTCTTGCGACATACGTGGCGGGCGGCGCCGCGGCGGCGACTCGCGCGCATCGCTATATAAAGTGAGTGCGTGTGCCTGGCGCACCGCATATACGCTCCTCTTTATCGCCGTCGTCGTCGTCGTCGTCGCGTCCTGCCACGAGAGGCACGCTTTATGAATACCGATATTTCCATTCTCCGCGCCCATCGTCGTCGTCGCGCTGCTCTGCTCCCGCAGCATCGAATTATTGACGTAAGGCGGCCTTTGGCACGCGCTCGAATAACAAACGCGATACCGAGAGATTCTTAAGGAGCGGCGAATGTAAACGCGGAGAGAGCGTTCGATAATGGGCGCGAACTTGACGATCGCACCCAATATCCGTCGAGATAAAATTTCGTATGATGAGATTCGTTTGCGTATTCTTGTACGCGAACCTCGAAGTTTTAACACCGTATGAGAGTAATTGGCGAATAATGAATTTGTAATCGTGGCGTTCTCCTTCCACGAAATTAGAACTCTGTTGAATTATTGCTCACTCATGTCCGTTTCTGCCGATAGGGATTAACTTTAATCTCGGTTTAACTTACTATTTATCTCTCTTTTTCTGGTTCTTAAAACTAGAAAAGGATAAAAAGTAAGAAGTAAGTTGAACCGAGATTAAAGTTAATCTGCATTGGTAGAAATTAGACTCACGCGATTAGCTGAAGAGCAAGAACTGGTCTATTTGCAATTTTGAACCGCGATTCTCCAAAAGTACATCCCTCGTAATTTCCCCCTTTATCATAGTCTGTAAAACTGTGTGTCTCTCCCGAACGCTTAATTGTTATGGAACAATTATTTAAACAAGGAACATCGTCGCGTGCAACAAATGCGCTTGTTATCGTTATGATACATGTGTGTGTGTGTGCGCGTGCGTGTGTGGGTGTGTATCGTTCGCTGATTAACACATTGAGTCTCGTTGCTGCATGTTTGCATCGCGATTAAGTCAACAATGGATGCTTACAACTAGCATTAAATGGCCCTTGTTTGATCTGCGTGAGACTCGACAGCTCTGTAGAGAAAATGAAAATAATTTTATCTCGTTGTTTCTGCTAATATTATACATTAAGATTAATGTCATTTCACGAAGTATCGTATATATTTAATTGTATCAGCTAAATTATATAACTCATATCAGTCGATGATAGCTGACCTTTCTATAAAACTTTGACAGATGATTCAAACTCATAAATCTGAATCAGCAAAAATTAAAAGGAAAAAAAAAAACGTTAAAAAATTGAAGTTATTTTTGCTGTCAGTACATCGATACGAGATTCTCGCGCGAAAATATATTCTACCGATTAAAACTCGCCTCTTTCCGCCGTAGATTTGATAACATAATTCTTCAATCGCGATTCGGTCAAGTTCAGTTTCAACAGACGCGCATGTTATAAACAGCATTCGAATCACAACACGATGATAAGAGATGTACGTAATTAGACACGTTAATTACAATCGGATTTGCAACAAGCGTGCGCGCATAATCCAGTCATAAAATATGGCGAAGTCGCAAACGCGCGTTAGAGAATTATGAAAAAGAATTATTATTTAACAAAATATCTGGGCAGCGAGCAAACTTAAATCGACGTTGAAAAAATTGGTGTCGATTCTTTCCGAACAAAAACATTGGAAAATATAAAACGATTATACCCTTCGCCTAATTTCGAGCGTCGTTTTAACATGATTTTAATTACCGTGTAAGGCTTACAGTTAGTGGCAAAAAGATACGTAACAAAAATCAAAAAGTCACGACGAACGACATACGTTTTTCACCCGTTTCGCAAAGAACCGAAAATATAGATCCCATTTTTCCGGTAGATATGCCGTATAATATCGTTAAAATTACGAACGCGATTACGGGATCATCGCTCTATCGTCCCATCTTTTTCATTCTGCAAGAATCATCGCGTCGTAAAACGACAGACGTTTGACGCGACAGCGCCGTGCGGCGCGTAATCTCTCGAAATCCTCGCTCTGTCTCGTCATCGCGTGAAATTTTATTTACAAACTTCCAACCTTGCGTTGGATTGTGTCGGATTGGCGAGCCTATGTCCGGCCATGTACGTACACGCGTATCTAATGACGCGCGTGCCGCGTGCACATGCACTCGTACGCGGGGCTACTTGGCGAGCGGGCACGAGCGGCGCGGCAGAGCAGGTGAGGAAAATATGCACCTACTTTACGGTTGAGGCAGGTCGCGGTCTTTTAAAGTCGCCGGAAACGTACGCGCGGCTAGAGGAGGAGAGGCGCGAGCGAGAGCCGGCCCCGTGTGTGTTCCTGGGCTTAATAGTGATGGGCGATGGGCTCCCCCCACTTCCTCCCGGGCCGCTTGACGTTTTCGCCTGCCTTTCGAAAGCTTCTCGGAAAGGCACCGTGGCCGATAATCGCGATCACACTCGCCGTTACTCGACTGCGCACCTTAAAACAGGTTGCGCGGTTGGAATGCATATCGGCCGCGTGTATCTCTGTATTACGTTTTCTTTTTTTATCTCGGGTAAAAAGGAAGGAAAGATGCCGTGGTTGCTCCCCTCCGCCGCACCCCAACTTATCGGGTGTCTTTTTAGCCGGAGCCTCGGCCGGAGCTCTTTTTTGGGTCGAATACAAATATTGATTTTCCCCTCCCCCCGATAGAAATCCGTGCTAATATTTTTCTTCTGTTAACGAGATACGTGAAATTTACAAAATTGACTTTTGATTAACAAAGATGTGTGATCGCGGCATGGAGTTCGCGATAGCGTTATGTATATATCGGTATAATTGATCCTAAATTGAATATTCGCTAACAGCGTGCAGTTGAACGATAACACATTCTGGCTATTCATTTTGCTTCTGTCGGCGTGTTTGCAATCGAAAAGAGGCAGCGAATATAAATCTAGGACATATAAATATACATATTCTCCGCGCGATTAACGCTAATCCTATCGTCTCGTTACGAACGTTACGCGCGATCGCGTGAATCGTAAGATCATAAACGGATGTAAAACGGGCAACTGTCCGTTATACTTATTCGCTCAATAACGATCTCGGCATCTTTTATCCGCGGCAATAAACCGCGACGCCTTCGGCCATCTTCGGCCCGCGAAAATTATTATTTCCATGTACCTACATAAAATCCATAACGTTCTTGTGCCCCACTCCGCGTGTATCTTCTCCCGGAGATATACACGGACGACGGCCGTTCCATAACGGTTAAACGTTCGGCTCATAACCGGCGGGAGCGTCGTCGTTTGAAGGAACGAACCCACACGGTGGGAAAAATAACGTCGGCGGCTTCTTCTAACTTAACCGGGAGAGCACTTTGTTTTTTCTCCCGTAGAATGCTGTTTAAATCCTATGAGTCAGCTAATTTCACGGCTCGTTAAGTTGCGAGCGACCCAGCCCGTACCATAACTCGGCCGGTGTGTTGATTATGTCCTTTACAATACCCTACGGAAGGAATTCACCAAGCATTGTGCAGTCATTTGTAGTTGTATGTACAGAGAAGTAGGCGTCGGTGTCGGTATTATACGGATTATACGGACCGCGTGCGTCTCCGATCGGTCTCACTTTTATCGAAAGTTTGCGCCGTGTAACTTCATCCCGGAAATAATCTGAATTCAAGATCGCTATTTTACGACGTACATGCTTCTTAAAAGCCTGATATTAAAGTTATCCTAATTATAATAATTAATTATTTGATTTTTATAGCCTTATGAAACGCTAATTGGAAGCAATTAATCTGTTGAACTGATTGTGAGATAACAGGTCAATCGCTTCTATAATTATCGTTTTACGGGAAAATAAAAAATCGAACCATTTAATTAGAGTCGTCGTGACATTGGCCTAACACCAAGACGTGTGTCAAGCGCGAACCACGATTATACACGCCTGTGCAATGACCGAAGGTCAAAGATGCGTGCGCATGGCAGCTGTACCGAGCGCAGCGGCCCCGAGAGCCCATCTCTTACGTCGCGCCCCGCGCCCTTTCCCTCCTCGCCCTTCTCTCTTCGATAACCTGGGACGAACCAGGCCGGCGGAAATCTCAGCGCGTAGTTTTCTTAAATTCCCGATGATACGCGGGGTGCTCGAAAATCACGCACTTTCTTCCGATTTTGGAATCTTTGATATAACGGAGTGATTTTTTTTTCTTTTCGTATAATTATACGAGAGCTATTAAAGTAATCTTGAGAAACAAACAAACTAAAAGAAGAAATATTCGCACGGAGCAAAATTGACGAATATATACATACCGCTTTATAATTATAAGTTAAATTAACATAGTAATAGTTGTAACTTTATAGTAATGGTTATAGTTATTATTATAAATTACAGAATTATACAAATTATACAAAATTTTAACGATATTCCACGAGATGAAAATCCTCCACAGCGTCGGAGATCTGCAGAATTGCTCTTCTTGCCGCATTTATTCGTTCTCTTGTTTACATTCCGGACTTGCCGAAAGATCTAAAAGAACTGCTACATCTCCGCAAGACGCGTCCTATGTTTTAGTCAGGCGACGCCGGTGCGGTGGGAAACCCGGGTGACAGACGGGTGCGAAACACGTGTGAACACGCCGAGAGGATCAACGGGCGGATGCTGCACTTAATAATTTGCCAATTGTTTCTACATCGTAACGCGTTATTAGCCGGTATACAAACGTTTCGCGCGCTCAGATGGAAAATTATTTTCTTCTTACGCGTCACGATTGCGCACGAAATCGTTTCAGCGCCTCCACAGCCTCTTTTCCATTTCTCCCCTCTCGTCGTCGATGCTTTTGTATCTCTTTAAAGTGCCTTTCTAAATTACTCTCCCCTAACAAATGGGATTTCGATGCCTTGGGAGGCCGCGCCGAGACGGTGAACGAACCTCCCGTAAAGATATATACGCTTGACGTAATCGGATGTTCTCGGCGCGCTGGCTATCGAGGACGCAAAATCCTCCGTTTATCCCGCGCGCGCGCGCTGTTCACACAACGACCTATCTAAATCCATTCCTCAAATATATACTCGCTGGCCGCGGTCGCCGGGATATCGAAAGCCGGGAACGCGGAAGCGAAAGGAATTCGCGCGCGCGATTTCATTGATTAGCTCCTTTTGCTCAGCGGAGTCGGAGAAAAAGCGGACAAAAGCCAGCCGCATTCCTCGAACGACAGTATATTAACACACATTTTAACGTCGTCCTCGGCCTTTCCGCGACGAAAGTCTGAAAACGTTTCGCTTTTCTCCTCGCACAATGACCGTTCGACGAACAGCTTCGTCAACGCGAGAGAAAACGCGCTTCACCTCCTCGATGCATTGTCTCGCTTATTGGAAACGAAGGAACGAGAAGTCTCGACGCTGTGTCCTCGAGAGAAATGCCGATCCCTCGTGCCTAACTCAAAACCCTCGAGAATTTCTTGCCTCTTTAATTTGTGAAAATCTTTTAAAAATATATTAGGTTTTACCGAGAGTTTATCCGAGATACCTGCGGCGCAAGGTTACACATTCTTCTCTCGGAGAGATAAATTTAAATACGAAACTTGGATGATGAAAAGACCGTTCGTTATTCGGAGATAAAAGAAGGTCTCGCATCCGGATATAGGACAGGCCCCCCGTTATCTCCACGGGTCACGGAGAAACGGTGTCGTTCCAGTTATACGAGATATATCGATGCCGAAACAGAATCGAAGAAACGCGCGAGGAAACGATAAAAGTATTTTTCTTCGCAAAACGACGTTGGATCCGTTAGGATGCGCGATAACCGTTAGCACGTCCGAAATTGACCGGGCTGGCCAATTGATCTCGACCATTCCACCCGTTATTTGTAGCTATCTAATGATTAGTTCAATAGGAACTTCCTCCGTATTACCTGCGACCTCTTTTCTTCCAATTCTACTATTTTGCGATCGGAACGGGTATTCATTGGGAAAATACGGCGAACGATATCTCACGGTACGGATATTACGGCGAGACAGCTGATGCCACTTCTCGGCAGGCAGTTATGGTTCACGGCTAAATTGATCGAAGAAATAATTAACTGACGCGCGGAGAATTATGTTCTTGGATGCTAAAAACGTTTAAAAGGAACTGTGTGTGCGTGTAGAAAAACATTTAATTAATATATTTTCAATCATAAATATTAGAAGTCAAACAAAAATATAAAGTTTTTAATACCGAGACGACCAGATACAGTTTTTAAACGAGCCAATTAAAAATTAAAAGGCAAGTTGAGCTTCAGAACTGGAAGAGAGATAACAAAACTGTGCTACGCAATAATAAACTAGAGATACAAAGCACTTCGCGTCAAATCGACGATATCGCACGGAAAATAACGGAATTTTAAAGAAATATATCTAATTGGCTTTCTCCTCGAAGGGGAGACGCAACAACTAATTACACTGCCGTGTTATTATCTTCGTTCTCATTACATTGAAATGAGTAATAGCTTCTAATATCAGCGCAAACTCTATACGCTATTTATAGCGGGCCATAAATGTGCAACTGATACGATATACGATTCCGATTAAAGTCGGAAGTATCAATGATAAAGCTATATTAACCACACTTTAACGTTGAACGAATCCTTTGTTCAGATTAGATACGACGGGTATATCTCGAAATAAAACATGTATCGATGGGAATCGCTAAGTTTTTCTCTCTGGAAATCGATCTCTAATGTAACTTGATACTACCATCGAAAGGAGTTAGATTAGATTAGGGACATTTCTTTGAAGGAAGTTCGCTCGAAAAAATCGAGAAAAACTCGCGAGCGAAGCGTTCCTCGGTTTAGCTCGGCCGCGCGAACGGCAACTCCTCGCCGCCGCTCTCTTCCGAAGAAATGACGTTATGTTCAACAGATGTCGGGGTAACGACTCGAAGGGGTAGGCAACCAGCGACGATGTAGAAGACAAATGTGTCACGAGGGTCGATAACCAGGTTAGAGATCACCGGCGCGGAATTCCGCGCGGAGTTGTATATAGCTACGGAAAATTTATGCTCGATGTTACAATACGAACAGTTATACGCCAGATTCTCCGCTGCCGTTCAGGTTTTCATTTTTCCCCTTAGCGCAAAGTATTTCAGTACGGCGGAATATTTATTTAATTTACGAGATGACGGGGGAAATTTTCCTGATATTTTAATCTCGCCGCGTTCCAGTATAGATACGCTCCAATAAAGCTTTAATTTGAGATATAATCGCAACGATATTTATACAGTTGAAAGATAATTGTAAAAAACGACAGTCATAATTTTCCGTCGAGGAAAACTCCGCGAATCGCTCCAGGAATCTGCGGTCGAAAGGAAACGCGGGATATATTCGCGATATCCTCCGCGCGTATCACGAATGGGTACATATACGCGTCGAGTCGCCGCTGGTTTCGTACACCGCAGGCCTGGTTTTCTACCGCGCGGTCGTCTTCAATGCGAGACACGTGAAGTTTCGAATCCACGTCGGCCGGAATCTCGCGGCTGGGTGATACGTCCCGTATGTGTTATACACGCAGCCATTGGGCCGCGGTAATGAAAATGTGAGAAGCCCGTTAACCCGCGCCGCGCGCCGGCTCCTATGAGCCAACGATCACACAGCAGCCGACAATGAGGATACAAAAGCGCGCCCGACGAGCGAATTCTCAATTGGCCATTATGCCGATCATTAGCGATGATTTTCGCTCACAATGTCGTCCTAATGAACCGCGATAATTAGGCGCGCCGTGTGGGGCGCTATCGCGCTGCCGCTGGGAAGAATTGGCGAACTTTCGCGCGAGAAAGCGTCGCGGTCGTCAAACTTATGACGAGAGCGACGTGCGAACAATTGATTTTTTCGCGACGATCGATTCGCGATATCCCCGCGAGTGCCCCGCTTCGATCTTCCGAGTCCGCGAAACGACGATTTACAGCGGGAAAGAAACCGATTGTGCGATACCGATCGTGGTGATCGGCGTGCCGAAACAAGCGCCGCGGCCGTAACGATTCCGGCGGAATATTGGACGGAACTTTCGTCCGAGATCGCGTTTTCCTATACCTCGTCTCTCGGAGAAGCGAGAGATGCCCCGCTTTCTATATCAATAAAATCGCGCAGCGGAAAGAAACGGCCGATCGCCTTACCGCGTACTCGCGAGCAACGGATATAACGAGAACAGACGTTACTCCGAAATTGCCGCGTCAAATTCCCGCAAATTAACCGATCTTCTCCTCCCGATCGAAGGTGGAGAATCTATCTCGAAATGTTATTTGTCAATTTTTTTGTAATTTAATGTCAGGGTGCTTCCTACACTGTTAAATATTAAAGGATGAAATTTAAAGCGATACCTTGAGTTAAATAACATATGCTAGGCCTGTTGCCCAGACAGCACGTGTCGTCTAAAAGACGTCGTAAAGACATTTTAGAAATCTTTTAGACATCTTTTAGACATGCGTGCCATGCTTTTGAACTAGTGCGATAAGTTAGAACGAAAGAAAATATATTTGTTTCATTCTAACTTACCGCACTGGTTCTGAAGTGCAGCGAAAACGAACAGGCCTGCTATGAATTTATAACGAGATTCTTTCAAACGTGGATGAAACTTGATATCGCAAGAAGCGTAACAAGTGAATATTTGCGCAACTGCCGAGATGTTAATGTTACGTTATTAATATTTTGCATCTTTCCGATCTTTTTGGACCAGAAACATGGACGACGCGAAGGTATCGTCATTTCCATTCGTACATTTTCATCATATTTCGTCCTACAAATTAGCTTCGACCGTAACAAGTCACAATTTGCACAAAGTATTGTGTATACTTTCGTCAAAAGGGTCATCGTTGCAACTTAAAAAATGTTTAATTACAATTCTCCGGGAGACGATCAGTTTGTCCGAACCGAACTCTCCACTTTTCCACTGGGTCTACGCCTAGGTCGAGGGCACCGCTCCGAAAGTTGACAGCGGCCGCCATTTTGAAGCGGTCCGCGCGAAGGCCGTCTTTACGCGTGCATTTTTATCGCGCGTCGCAGCGGGATAATTACGCTCGCGACGTCGCGACGCGCGCTCCGAGCGCGTACGGGGGAGATTACCTCGACCGGAAGAACGTATAATACATACGACAATCCAAAGAGAATGAAATCGTTCGAAAAGAGAGCCGACTAAATATAAAAAATCGCGACAAGCTCCTTTATCTCCACGACAGACACCGTCGTCCGTGTAAATTTACTCGCGTGCCGAGCGCGTTGCGTTTCTCCCAGTTGGATTCACGCCGAATTAAAACTCGGGGACAATCGCGAGAGATATACATTATAATTAGCGAGCACACACACGCGCGCGCGCGCGGATGTGTAAACAGGCGGTCCTTCGGCGGTCAATCGCGCGTCGCGACTCGGCGCTTCCTTCGTCCACACCCCGATTATTATATTTCCCTCCTGAGCGCGAAATGCCGCCGCGGGCGCGTTCGTTGCGTCTCGGGGGCACCAGACGACAAGTAAATCACCCCCCCTCCCCCCCCGCAGCCGCGTCGACGCGTTCCGGAGCCCGGATTCCGACCGGCCGACATTACCAGCCGCGCGCGCGGATTAAATCGCGACGCCACGTCGGCCGATCGCCGACGGGGGGGAGGGGAATTTAAATCGCTCTCTCGATTGTCCCCGGCGGGACCGGGCGCGAGGGCGATTCTACTCGCTGAACTCCCTCTAATCGTGGGACTGGAGACGAAACGCGCTTATATCTATACGATCTCGACTGATTATACAATTTTTGCCGGTTTGCGAATCCGGCGGACTTAACCGATATTCCTGCTCCGTTTCTCCGTTCTCCAAAAAGATAGCGCAATCTCGTCACGCGGTGTTACATCATTTACATCTCGAAAACGCCTCGAGGGGTATACGATCGACCGCGCGCGCCGGAATTCCGCCGTACACGGAGTAAAGGAGAAAGAAACGACACACGCAACACACAGTGCATTGGGATAAAGGCAATCGATCCTCCCTCGCACCGGGAGTGCACGCAGGCCGGCGACCGGCAGGCGGGCAAAAACGAACGCACGCACGCACGCACGCACGCGAGAGAGAAGACGCGAGGGGACCAATTTGGAGTCCGCCGTCGTCGGAGTTGAGTCTCAGGGTGAGAGAGGGCGGGAGGGTGGGAGGAAAGATGCTCGCTTAAAAAAAAGAGGCACTCACCTCGTACTTGATGCCGTTCAACCGCAACCACGTCTCCACCTTGAGACCGTACGGGGATAAGGACGGGAGCAGCGGCGTCCGCGGGAACTGATACAGATAAACAACGTCCTTCTCGTAGTCGGGGTGGTGCACGGTGTTGGCCTTCGCCGGCGCCGCGGCCGCGGCGGCGGCGGCGGCGTCGTCGTCCTTCTTGCCGGCGGCCGCCTCGTCCTTCTTCGCCGCCGCGTCCTTCTCCTCCTGCTTGTTGTCCGGCGGCGCGTCGTCCTTAAGCGCCTCCTTCATCTCCTTCACATCCTTGATCTCCTTGCCCTCGGGCCCGTTGTTCTCCGTCTCGGTTGCCATCGTCATCCTCGCTTAAACGCTGCTAGCGCGTCTCTCTGTCTCTCGACTTCTCGACTCCGCTTTGTCTCTCCCTCTCTCTCTTTCTCTCTCACACACACGTCGGTCCCCTTTTTGCGGTCCGCCTCGGGGCTAGTCGCAGGGGTCCGCTCCTGCACCTCCGAGATCTCCGTCGGTGATGCCCGGCCTTCGCTAATACGATCGCGCGTTGCACTCCGGTCTCTCTCTCTCGAGCCTATCTCGACGGTAGCGCGCACCACACAAACCGTACACGCCAAGCACTCGTCGCCTCTTTCCGCTCGCCGGCCGGTTCCTTTCCTTCTCGCCGCCGCTCTTGGGGTCCGCTTACTCCGCGCACTCCGCTCCCCTTCCGTCGCGCCCTCCCGCGCCGTGCGCGCGACGGCCGCGCGCATGCGCAAGCGCCACACCCCGTCGTGGCCGACATATTTAATTGGTCGGCCACCCCTGCCCGTACGCGCGCGAGAGAGACAGGACGAGGGGAGAGAAAGAGCGCGCGTGCGTCTTCCCTTCCCCCCCCCCCTCTTCCGTTGTGCCGGAATACTCCAGGAAAGTCGTGGCAACGCCGCCGCCGCCGCCGCCGCCGTCGCCGCTGCAGCGGTTAGCGATGGCTTCGAACAGGGCCGAAAGGGCCATCGATAAGTACCTTCCGCTCGAAAGGGACGGCGTGGCGGCGCGCACTGCGCAGGACTCTGTTTCCAAAGCAAAGGGACTCCCTGGCGGGCACGGCGAAAAAAGGACCTGTGCCTGACAAAAAAGAAATAGTTGCCGAGACAAAATGACGGGTAGCGAGGAATTTTAACCGCACCGTGCCTCTCTTTTTGCTTCAAAGATTTGAATTCCATTGGAACGTCTGAAGGATCGTTTTTTGGACAAACGTCGCGTCTTTCTTGCCTCCGTTGCCTGAAATAGCATTAAAAAAAAACGGAGCGTGAACAAGAAAGAAAGAGAAAGGAAGTATGTGCCGTACCTTTGTTCGGCTATCTCAGCTAACTTCACGGCAAACATATATCGCGAATCTCCCCGTTTTACGCGCGCCTCGAACGTATAAAGAGGCGGCCGCGACTCGGCCCCCTCCGGGTTCCTAATCACGCTCCTGGGGTCCATCGTCCTATCGACCGGGCACGGAGGATCGTTCCCGAGGCGGAGAGCCGAAAATCGGATCGGTCCCATCGCTCGCGCGCACGTCCCGGGCCGCGCCGATGCAACGCGTGCGCGTTGCACAGCGCTGCGCCGCACGCGCGGAAACGCGGCAACGCCGCGCGTGGCGAGCGGCGCAACAGCGAACCCCTTTTCACGGGTTACTTTTTTCCATATTCTCTCTCTCTCTCTCTCTCTCTCTCTCTCTCTCTCTCTCTCTCTCTCTCTCTCTCTCTCTCTTTCTCCGGCCGATGGACTCTATTTGAAAAACTACTTGCCGGAACTTGCGCCGTCCGCGGGAGCGCAAGCTCGGCCCGGCCTGTGCGTCCGACGCTCTCGTCTCTTTTCTCGACTTTATCTTTATCTTTGTCGCATTCTTTCTTTCTTTTTCTCTGGCTATCGCCGCCGTCCAGCTGGAATATCGTTTCGAGATTGTGTTAAGCCTAGAGATTGGAATTGCACCCTCGCGCGCGCGCGCTTCACCTCGGAATTATCGATAGACCGGGGGAGACGGCGGACGTGCGCGCGATCGATAGGTGCGCGACACCCTTCCGACGGGACGTTTAAACCCTTTGCGGTCTTGCGTCGTCGTGGCGTGTCGCGCGCGCGACCGACGGGGCCAGAGCCCCCCCAGCGGAGAATTCTGCGCGTATCTTTTTCTTTTCCTTTTCATTGTCTTGCTCTCAACATTCCGGGAAAAACGGCGAACGCAATTCGCGCGGCGTGGGAAGCGCGTTTCTCCTTTTTCCGAAACGCCATGAATGGCCGAATGAGGGGGGAAAGAGGGGGAGGGGATCAATTATCGCGGCGTTTCGTAACGAGGGTTAACGACCGTGAAAACGAAAAGCGAAAAGGATGTTCGTCGATCGTTCCCCTCTTGACTTTTTGCTTGATTCCGAGCGTCGTCGAGCAGCGCGCGCGTGAATGCAAAATTCGCGCGGGATATTTTCCGGGGCGGGGGGGGGGGAAGGGGGCCGGCGATCTCGCGTCCGTCACGGGAAGGGATCGATACGAGAGTGACGATTCGGGGTAACTGTGACGTCGGGTAATTAACCGGTTGCCTCTGGGCAACGTTATACATCGAGCCGCGCACAATCGAGCCATTGTTGCGGCCAGATGCGGAATATTATCGAGAGGGGGACGGGGGTAGGAGGGGGTGGGAGCTCGGGGGGAATGGATTTTCTCGAACGACGAAAATTCCAGATAAAACTCGCGCGACGCCGCGACGGTGTGGAGACCGTTGAAGAGACAATGCTGTTTTATATAAACGCGACTTCTCTATTATATTAGCGCGGTCAATCTCGACCGCGCAGTCGGATATTAATTTTCACACCGTCGCGTCGGGGGAAAAAGCGGACAGAAGGCAAAATACGAGAGAGAAAGCGATAGAGAGGAATATATATAATCGCTTATCGACTTTTCTTTATAGACAGCGAGAAAATGTTTGTAGAAACTATCGTTACTCGAGGAATTCCTTATTTTCAATGGACTGAACCGCAGACGGTTATTTTCTGACGGCATTCCGGCTTTGTTGAGATAGAGAAGTTCTTTTTCTCTAATCGCGCAGCGACTTATTGGCATAGCGCGATCCATAGATATCTTATCGATGCCTGGAAGTAACGGGAGACAATTAACGTCCCGGTCCGAGTAACCAAATAAGACAAAGAAATACCGAATCACGAAGTCACTGACGTTATCACACGATGAGTGACGAGTCACGAGGCAATATTGACTTACTGTTAAAGTATTTCTACGCAATTTATTTGTACGTAAAATTTGTTTGTTAATGAATTCGTTCGCGTAACGGAGGCTTTACATCGTTTTCCTTTACGTTTGGAAACGAAATACATTGTATTACACGACTTACGCGCGATACGCGATATATTAAGGTAGATAGTTACAAAAGAACATAAAGATTAATATTGTACTGAAAGCGACGTGAAAGTTCCACGGTCGCGGTGACATATGGCAAGAAATTAAAACGAGTTGCATACTCGAGCTTCTCTCTCTCGCGTGCGACAACACTTGAAAATCGATTCGTCTAAAATGGGGCTTTATAAGGGTGCACCCTCCGCGCTTCTCTCTTCTGCCAGTTCTGCCCCCCTCCGGCCCCCCCTCTTTCCCGGTAGTGCCGGTGGCGCGAGAAAAAACGATATCGATCTGGGTGAAACGTGTTATCAGAAAACGCACCCACCTGGAAAAATCTTACGATGCGTTTGTGCATTATTCACCGTCCAAGAGTTTTTTCCGAACTCTATACCAACCCCGTGTAGCGCGTCTCTCTTTTACACGTTGAATAACCGTTTAAAACCTATTTCAACCCGACGTTATTGAAAATACTCCGCTCTCGGAAGCAACAATTGCCGATTTCGACGCAATCTCCCCCCTCCCCCCTCCTCCTCCTGCCGGGATAAAAATATAACAATTACCTACTGACATCGTAACTCGAATAGTTATATACTGTATTTATTCGTTTCTTGTGTCCACCGACTGCTTCGTACGAAATAAAGATTCTCTCAAAAATATTTTCGCCATTTCTCAATTAAGAATAATTCATTTTATATTTTTTATAAGAAAAATTATTTCCTACGACACAACGTGTAAAAAATAATTGTATAGTTATCAATCGAATCAAATTTGCGTATTAAGAGTATCACACATTGTTAATATAAAGGAGAAAAAATGTAATAATTATATATATATGTATATTGTAAGATTATACCTTAATTAGTCATTTTGAGAATGGAAAATCGTGTTTCAATGCGTGTGAACTGACACAACAACGGACAACAAACCGAAACTAATCATGTCACGTTCGTGTATTAAAATTTATCTTTTGGAATTCTATTTGATGAATGCGGCATACGGTTATAATGATGGGGATCGTGCCGTATTAATTTAATGGGGAACAAGTGTACGCGGGCCAGTGAGTTATTGAACCTGGACACTCGCACATTGGTAGTTAAATGTGCGGTATCGAGATGAGTTTATTGCGCTTAACGAAGCCACTTTACGGATTTATCGCCGGCGGTATTGTGAACGATGCAGATACACACATTCAGATTGCGTAACCAGGAATGAAAGGACACCCAGAGATAATTCTCTAAATTAAGTCGATCTCTCAGAAAGAGAGAGATTAGAGAGAGAAGGGGGGGGAGAACGTATCGCTAAAAAAAGATAAACTAACAAGATATGCACGAGAAGATTGGAAAATTGAGATAGGAGACAATTTTTCGAATACTTTTGTAAATCACCGTTTGAATAACAAAATCTAAAATATTGTAAATCAAGCTTCTCAAAGAAAAACCGCATTTACCGCGACAGACCAATCCAACGCGTTTTATATTATCGACCAAAATCGACATAAACATTCGGAGTTTCTTTTTTAACTCATCGCAGTGTCATATGGCATAGAATAATTAGATCTAGATCTAGATCCAAGATCTGATTAAAAGTCACGGTTTGAATTTTTAGCTTGCCAAGAGTCTCGCATCCGAAAATTTCCTTCGCTAAAATAAAATGTTTCCGTCGCGGCTTTTCCGGAGAAAGAGAATCGTCAAACGAATTAACGCAATTGTTTCCTTTTTAGAAAAAAAAAAAGAAGGGAAAAAGAAACGATCGCACGTGCAACGTGTGTTTCAAGCGTACATATACACACCCAGGCGCGAATAAATAATCGCGATAATTATCGTTAACGGGAAGGAGGAGGGCGGACACGTGGCGTTTTTACGGAACGGCCCAAGTGTACGCGGTCTCGTCGGTCCTCCACGTGGGTTAAAATAGACTATCGTTTTTCTCGTTCGATCCAATTAATCGACCCTTCGCGCGGCGCGGCGCGGCTCTGGATCCACGCGGGGACACGCGGATGGGGCTTGGGCGCTGACTCACTCGGAAAATATGTACCATTCGCACGCGCTACTTCTCTCCCGATTACGAGGAGCATTATGTCGTTGTCGTTGGATCGTACCTACGTATATACGCATTGAGAATATCGTTCGCAGCCGGGGCCGCGATATACGCGCGTCCGATCAGCCGCCGAGCTTTCGCACGTTGTCACGCAACGGCCGCATCGATATATGGATCATTTCGTTCATTGGGGCTCGGTCACGAACGCACGTACGCGTATCATCATGCATGCAACGCGAAAAGAACGTCCAATTAACGTTAGAACTATATACGAATATTAACGTTATACATTTTCACTATTCAAATATAATAATATGTATATATCTTTAAACAAAGCAATGAAGGGGGAATGTAAATTGATTTACTCATATTTAACCATTTATATGTTGCAATAAAAATGACGGAGGAATATTTCTATTATATGTATATACGTTGTGTTGAATATTGAAGGATGAAATTTGAACCGGTATTTTGAATTAAATAACATTTTGCTTGACATTTTGTTATTTTTAGCTACCACGCGTGTCGAAATCTATTATTACACAAAACAGTATCATTTCAACTTCATTGATTTAGTTCAATTAACGACATACAGAGTAAAAGCAGTGGCGACTGGCGGAGGAATGATTAAAAATGATTGAAATTGAGTAATTTAACATAGCAGTGTATATATGAAAAAAATATATAATATCTATATATCTTAAAAGAGGGGAAAGAAGAAAAGAAGGGAGGAAAAGAATTACAAAGCCGCTTTAACAGTTCTGGTCTTCAAATGAAATTAAAAATTCCCTATCTCTTTTTCCTTTTTTTTAATCTCGTGGTCGCACCGCGCTGAGAGAAAAACTGCGGAATGCCGCCGCAAATCGATCCGCGGGCAGATTATAATCGACCGCCGTTCGCCGGTAGCTCGGGAGACCGCCAAACCGTCTCCCCGATGACCTTCCGCCGTCGCAATAGGAACGAATGCACACCCCACATCTCGGCCGTGCGTCACCGTGTCGCATGGCCGCGATCGAACGCGCTCTGCTTTCTGCGAAGAAAAAGAAAAAAAAGAACCGCGCGCTAAATTATTAATACCGTCGGCGCGACGCACCGCAAAACCTTCGACGCTACCGTTCGCGTTCGTCGCTGCTCACGAACGACCGATAAAATAACGGTGTCGACGTACGAAATCTCGGTGTCGATGTACGAAATGTTCGTATCCCGCAAGCCAAAGGACATATACGATAACACGCAGCTATTAAAATAAAATAAAAGATAAAAGTCCGAATGTGAAGTAAATTCAACTTTCATTAAAGTCTGGAAACGTTGTACGCGTTCCGGATTAAATCCGAAACTAAACTTAGGGGAGATGTGTCGAGGGGTCGTTCGCTCCCGAGAACGCTTGACGGCTAACGATAGTGATTTACTTTCGGAAACAACGTGGTGTATGTAACTTAATTTATTGATACCGTTGGATGCAATCGTAGTTGTTTATTTGTTACTTCATTTTCATCGCGCCACGATCAATAATTCAATTAAACGGAATGAATTCGCATCGTGTACACTATAGGTGTTCCCGACCTAGCGAGCCGTACTTTGCATTATTTCAATAGATTCTATTTCAGTCGTTTTCTTTCTTTTTACGGCGCAAATTAGACTGAAGTCTACCTGGTTCGACGTAGCGGCTCTAGTCTCTGAAAAGAGATCGTATCACAGTCATTGAAAGCTTCAATTCAAGATAAATAATGAAACTAAATTATCATTGACGTCAGATTCGCTTCGAGCTTACTGAACAGTAACAATTTAATTATCGATTAGCGCTTTTGGGGCTTAATTCGCTTAAGCGCACTCTTCAATTTGCACAATTTCTCTCTCCAGACAATTTCATAATTATATCGAAGCCATACAACGTCGAAGCAATCGGGGATTTAATTAATAACTCGACTGTTCGAGGCTGAAAGACAGCTCGGCAGGTCTAGGACAGTCTATATACACAGATTCAATGACGCAGAAACTACAGATAGGTACTGTGATACTAAAACGCGGTTCGCACGTCGTAACTCACCGCTATTCTACGACGCCAAGAATTCGTGGTGATTAAATCGAGTCTCCGTAGCAGCGTGTAATCTTATTAACAGCACAACTTTGACGTGCGCGCAACAGAATCGGAAAAGAGCCGCTGTAAATATCTGTGCTAAATTCAGAAACGTATAGATACAAACGTCACTTTCTTCTCGGTCTTGCACATTTATTCTTCGCCGTGCTACTTATAAATAAATACAACGCTCGACACGTCGTGAACAGTCAATATCATTCGCGTTTTCTACAATCCTCCGTTCGATCCTTAATTAATATCAATTTTGGTACCTTGTCTCTCACTATCAAATCTGCGCGGATTCGTTTTCGCGCGACGCAAAAGGTTGCGAAAAAAAAATATTAGTATCGTTTTGCCGCAGTCGTAACTTCGTTAACGACACGCTCATGCTAATTTGCACACATGCATGCGTGAAAAGCGAAGAGGGCTCCTGTCGAAAGTGACTCAGTGGTTCACGCGTTGATACACGGATTTACGAATGTGACACGGTTGAAAACAATGCCGGGTTATTTGACGCAACAAAGGAATGGGACGTAACGATTTAGGCCAAGCGAGAGAAGACGCGTTGCAAGTAGGCTAAGGTGACTTGCTGTAAAAGAAAGTAGCTAAACGCGAATGCTTACATTGGAAGTAATTATCCAAGTCACGGTAAAGGAGCGAGCTGTGCTCAGGTGCTAATTTTTACAAGTACCTCCGATTATCTCGTCCGGTTTCAATTTCAGCAATCCGGAATCGATTGAGAGAGACGACTCTTGCGTTTCTCCTTCGGAACAATTTACGGTCGATTTATCGCGTTTTTTTTTTTTACAATTCCTCGTAAAATTGATCATCAATTAACCACACACACTTCGTGCTGTGCGCAAATTGCATATTATCCATAAAAATTAATCTTACTTTTTTTCCTTTAAGAAATTCGTTAAATATGTTACAAATAATATACATATATAGAACAACAATAATAAGAATTCGATACTCTCCTGTTTGAGAATATATAATGTGTCTTAAACTTTAGATAATTAAATTTCGATTCGAGTAACGCACGCAGTATATGTGTGTTGTATGAATATCGTGAATTCGTATGCGATGATTCTTCGTGACACACACACACTCACACACACACATACATATACATGTATATAATATATAAATACATATTTTTATAAAAAACGGTGATACATCATTGTCCCCACGTTTTCCGGCATTAAATATATAACTTCTTAAATGCGATTACATTTGGTATGAATTACAAAAAATACACAGAGTATATCATGCGTATAAAAAACAGTTGCGTGTGTCACGGAAAGTCTATGATAATCTTCGTATAATCTACGGATCGTAATCAAGCTTTCGAAGTTAGAAAAGAGACAGTCCGGATCTTTAGATAACACAAAAATCCACATTTCAAATATTGACGAAATATTGACGTATCATACATTAAGTCCTGTATTTGTTAAGAAATGAATATGGATTTTCTACAAAAATCTACATTCGTATCGCGAGAGAAAATACAGATAATAAAAAATAAATATTAATTATTAAAATTAATCTTATTAATTTCGATAATTGCTCTCTTCCAGGAAAATGAGATAAGAGATTAGGCGAGAGTTGGAATGCGTGTCTTTCTCGAAATCCTTGGAGAATCAAAGTTATTAGAAGAATGTATATATTTCGACAAGAGCGACGACTAATCCGATTCAAAGTTCTTGATTCAAATTAGCCCTACTGATGTAAAAAAATTAATTATTAAAATTCAAATTCGCAACTTAATAAGAAACATGTTATATAAAATACTTTCTGCAATTATGGAATGGGATTAGTTTTTAATGGAAAAATCAAATTCAAATTTGCATGCTTCAAATTTTGATAGTTTGTTTGAGATTATCATGTATCGATTATAAATCTCTTTCAAATACAGATTACTATTACGAACATTAACTGCTTAATATAAACAAGTGTTAGTTATATTCTATAATACTCTGCTATTAGCTACAATTAACATATGCTCTATAATACTCTGTGTAATATAATCTATAAAATATAATACTAATAAAAATAATATTGCTAGTAAAATAAACAATATTTGCCGCCATATGGTGAAAAATCATTATTTCGTTATACCGTTCTGAAGAAATTTCAACATGCGGAATTATGTAAATTACAACCAAGTTTTTTTTTTTAATAATTGTTGCCCTGATTACGATCGAGATTACTTCGATTATCGAAAGCATCTATCGTTACTGCTTCATTGTTTCGTTTCGTCATCGTTATTAGCATAATTAATTAACGGCTATGCGTATTTGTTATATTTGGCCTAATAGTAATACACGTAACTAAACGGGATTATTTACGGTCTACTGTCGTGTTACAGTCTAAGCGCATACGCGTTATTTCCTACAGCAAAAGCCGACGACGAACAAAAGGTTCGTGCGCATCGATAACGGAGTATTGTTAGCTGCCTAATGGTCTTGGTATACATAGAATTCTATACCTCGGGTGAGTTTGGCGTGGTCGTATTGATATGATCCTGCAAGCAAATTCTGAGATCCCGCTCGTCCAATTCGCTTTCAGTATCGACGCTAAAGCTTCGCACGGTTTGCCCGCCAAGTCCCGTCCACCGTTGTTTCCAGCTCTCTAGTCGCATGACCTGTGACAGACAGAAGCGATGCAAAACGCATTTTCTAAGTAATTCTCCAGGAGGAGAGAGAAAGAGCCTGCTACGTTCTCCTTCACAAAACAAAAATATCTATCTGACTCTCATTACAAAAGAGAGATCAGAGAATATTATTAAGAGAAAAGATGATTCTGTCTAATTAAATTTGAAATTTCGTAGCTGTGTTGCAATTATTTTCTAGAAATACATTTTATATATTTCTCAGTTATAATGTCATTAAAATTAATTATATTATTATTTATTTTTCGCCATTAGATTCAAATAAAAAATTCTGCCCTTTTTTTCTGAAAAGATAGCTCTAAAAATTGTAACTTAAAAAACATTTTGAAAGAATTGTTTACAAGTTTTCTGATTTCCTAAATTGTAAATATAAAGATTCTATTACTAAGATTTATTGCATTAATGTATATACAAATTTATTACCATATCGGATGAAATCGTGCAAATGAATGATATATCGAAGAAAAAAAAACTCAAAACTCGATCCCGCACTAATTTAGTGAAGTTTAACGAATGTTTGCGCGGATACTTTCCACGCCTCTTTCACATCTATGCGTTTTTTCTTCTTCGAGTTAAAAGCAGCAGCCTCACGAATGTTTATCAGAACGAAACAGTGAACTTAATTTTAAGGAAGCATGCCGTTAAACGGGAAGAGCACGCCATGCCACATCACCACGCATATAATACAGAAAGTGAGCCACATTTTAATTCAGTTTTAACTTTAATTCATCTGATCGTGTCCGATGTTACCACTCATGTCGATTTACACGACAATATTCATTGAAAGTTGTATACGTTAACTAAATGAAACATCTTCAATCTATTCTTCTACGCAAAACAATTTCTGTTTTTCACACAAATTTAATTAATTTTTTCCACGAAACTAATTATATCGATAATAACATACACTTACGATGCATGTCTAATGACTTTGTCAGATAATTATGAATTGCAAATCTAAGTCTGTTTACTCACTATGTAAATGAGCGCTACGATTATTAACGGCAAGAATTCCGAACGGAAATCTTAGATGGAAAATGTAAGCAACAAATACAGAGCTACAGCACCAGATTTATCTACAGTAAAAGAAATCATGCCACGCACATACACGGAGACGATAGAAAATGATGCTTACGCATGGATAAAGACTTACTCGAGCCAGCGCCAAGGCTCAGTCTCCGGGCTGGTGATTGGCGTGGGGAACTGAGGAGAGACAGAGATAACACAGCAATAGAGGGTTAGTTTTGCAACAACGATTAGTCCCTTCTGGTTAGCATTAGTTACCGCTTGACACCGTTACACAATAAGAATGTAATTCGTAGATATTATCACCGTAGATATTATCTCTTTGCGCAACGAAATCGAGTGTATCCTGTTTCAAAAATCGCACCTGTACATTCACCGATTAAACGGCAAAGCGTCGATTTTTTTATTGTTAACAAAATACATAGGGTTAGTTAATTTATTAGTAAGAGATATACGTAACAGGTCTTTTTAATATAGCGGTAATTGAACGGTAGCAAAATAAATAAAATAACAAGCTACATACACAAGGAAATGGAGTATGTCCTCAATATTCACTGACAAAACAGATTTTAGTCATTTTTTTTCTCTCTGCAGTCCACCAGAAGCGACGATGTTATGAAGCGTGTTGGTTAGCGTTAAATTGCAGTAAGAGGTGCGATATGTGCATCTTGTAAGTGTATGACATCAATAATGAGTTACGATATCTTTATGTTTATGGATTTAGCAATGTGAAATGTCTTTTTGCATATGGTAGGCGCAATTTTGTAGTTTATGAGTGCAATCTGTGATAGCATATTGAAAATCAAAACGTTCAATTTACATATAATACATTTGTTAGGACTGTATGGTGTCTTTTATACAATCTTAGATAACATATATATCACATTTAAACGTAAATACCTGGCATCGATATTAACATGATATCAAAAAGATCAGTAATTAATACTGTAATGTATTTATCATGATAATCGAATTATTTTATAAAACGCAGTACCACATATATATTGTAGAATCAGAAGAAAGAACACGTAACAATGCAGTGCTTTAAAAAGAACAAACAGTGAAAAATATTTTTATTGTATCTCTGAATGGGGTTTCGTAAAATATTCAAAAAATTTAATTATTGCTAAAAACTGTAATTGCGATTATATAATTATAAAAGTAATAAATTTATTAATGAAATAATTGAATAAAGTTATTAAATATTTACTAATCATATAAATTATTATTTCAAGTTACTTTTGTTTACTGTTCAGCTGTAATAGAAACGTTTACTATACTGTTGCAATATTTGTAATATTTACTTAAAAAAATAAACAAATTTCATGTTTTATTACACACCTGAAACTATTTAAAAGACATATATAATACGATATCACCACAGATGTATGTTGTGTGCTATATGAGTTGTTGCTCAATGATAAAATATTTTTTTATGATCTTATTTATATAATTAATATGCCTGCATAGAATATGAACTTATTGAGTTTCCCCTAATATACATTATATTACAAGAAAAATATACATATATTTTGTACTATAAAACATAGTTCACCCCTTACTGCAATATTCCGAGATACTGCTTTTGTGTGTGTTAGTACAATGAACAAGGTGAATTTTTTAATTCCACATACCTCGGCTTTTAATTCAGCGACCTTATCTTGAAGCTCCCTTACTTTCTCACTGTCATCTAAATTATTCCTAAGTTCGCCTTCCGCATGCATCTCCTCATTCTACAAAAATGTTAGACGTTATTATATTCAAGTCTTTTAGCATTAACATTTGTTAATAACATATGTGAAAGTAACCTTCAACTCGAGAAGAGATATTTTCTGCGTAAGTTCCGCCACTTGCTGCGCGTGTTCGGCATCGCGTATCCTAGCCATCATAGCTTCGTCCTTCATTTTCGATTCCAGATCGGAATACTTGTGCTGTTGTTCTCTCAGCTTGGCAACCAGATCCTTCTCCCGTGCTAACGCAGCTTCCAATTCGTCTTTAAGTACTTTCCCACCCTCGTCTTGTCTACGGAGCTGATTAGTTGCTACCTGCACCTGAGTTTCAAGCTCCATAACTTTAAGTCGTAATTCTTTAACTTCGGTCAACGCTTCCATCTCTCGAATTCTGGTAGTCATTAAGTCTTCCTCAAACTTCTGCACCTCGTGACCCCGATTCTCCCAGAAGAGCAGCTTCTTTGGCGTAGAATCAGCGGCAGGCGCTGATTGAGCGGACCGATGCTCTTGTAAATGCCTCTGCCAAGCTGCACTTAGCTCCATGACCCTCTGCCGTAGGTCCTGTGTGAGACATAGTTATGTAAATCCATCTAGCATTAGTGTGATATTCGTAAGAAATGGCAAGATATTGTATGCAGAGACGTGGAAGACTTTACCTTTAAAGATAAATTGGCTTCCGCCTCTCTAAGCTTAACTGCAATAAGTTCCTCTTGCAAATGAGCAACGGAATTGTCCGGTGTCGATTCGCGCAAAGTCTTCTTATCTTGTTCCAATTCTTGTATCCTTCCTCTGAGTTCCCGAATCAGTGCATCGTTTTCCGCCTCGTGTAATCTAACTCTAACCAATTCCTCTTGCAAACATTGTATCATTTCCTCCTTTTGCGATAATGCTTCTTGCTTCACTAATATCTCGTCGAGTGACGACTGTCTTGACGTCACATTCTCCTCGAGAAGGATCGATAATGATCTCAATTCCTCATGAGCTTGTTCGAGCTGATGGCTCGTCTCGAGATGCGAATGGCGAAGCGCTGCCAATTCTCTCTGCGCTATGAAAGCGGTCTCCTCCTCTTCGGCGCGTGACACTTGACCTCTAACTAATCTATCGGCCAACTCGGCGGACTCAGCTTCTAGAAGTTCAGTTCTTTGTCTAAGCAATCTGTTTTCTGCTCTGAGCCTGCGTAACTCGACCATCTCTTCTTGCTCCTTCATCTTTAAGATGGTGTAATCTTTTTCTAATTTCTTCATTCTTTTCGGATTGATTTTCATTCCATATGCGAGCGTCATGAGGCCATCGGGATCTTTTTCGGCCTTTCCAGGCAATTGCTTTTGGAAAAACTGCATGAAAAAGAAAAGTTATTAGTGTCATCTTAAATAAAGTGAGCACACATATAAATCCATATTCTCGTTTAAAAATATAAAATATGCTAAAAATTAAATTTGGGCCCCGACAATAATTTCTTGAATCTAATCTAACGACTTATGAGTGAATAGCGCAACTTTTCAAATAAAATTTTACCTTTAACATGCCCTCCATATCCAAACTGAGCAAATCTTCCTTGCCTAACTGCAACATCGCCAATGCAACCTTAAAGATAATTTCCATCCCCTCTGATAGAAAGACGTCAAAAATGCGGCACGCTAGGGGAAGGCTTAGCGCTGTGGTAAATAGTGTAAGAAACCAAGAAGATGCATACATCGACGTATGGAAACCTTGGGCCGTGAAATGAGCATGAAGTTCGGGATGTGCATCAGCAACTAAGTGTTCTAGCTGATACATGCATACCCCTAATTCAGCCATACTTGGTTTGAACATGTCCCGTAAGCGATACTCTTGCATTAACGCTACGAGTACGGCAAAAGCTTCTTCTTCTGGCATTTGCTGCAACAATATACAAAATTATTCGAGCTATGTGCATATGTTTTCCCTTTCTTTTTTTCATGTAGAATAAAAAATCAACAAAGATACAAGTTCATAAAAAGAAATTTATGGATAATTCCTTGTTTTTATCGTACTTGTTTTAATTTCATAACTAATAATAATAATGTTATTAGCACTTTACCTGCATTAAAAGTAATCCTACTATGAATCCTGAACCTTGGCAGTATCCTACTTCGCGATCATGTAGACTATACGCTTTCATAACGTTAAACAAACTCTCCTGACCAAAACCATCTTTTTCTTTGAAAAAATCATGTTCGGGATATGTCCTAGCGATGTCTCTTCTAATTATCCTTTCACAGGCTGATGTTGCTTTAATATACTCGGCGAATTGCTTCTTAACTGGAGAATCATGGGCACCGCTTAGTAATTGCCAAACAATGCCCCTAAAATGATATATGGCCTATATTAAGTTTTAATATAAAATAAACATTGTTTTTACATTTACAGCAATGACGACATGTATATACATTGTATATAAAACTAATCAACTAGATAATGCTCTAAATCATTAGCATTGATAAGATACAATATCTTTCAATACACATGTGTATATGTGTTACCTGAAGTGATGAGGTATGCCTTGACGAACCAATTCCTTAACAAATTCTTTTCGTTTCTTCCAATGATAATCCCAGTCAGCCACTATGTGACCCCAGAGAGTCCACGTATTCTCTTCGCCATCGGCTGGGTTGTGGCGTCGGGGTGCAGCGTCTCCGTTACCTCCGCTGCCCCCCGACGCCACAGACACCTGAGATGTATCGGAGCCCTTCCTGCTGTGATTGCTCTGGAGAGAATTCAGTGACTTTGCATCGGATTCGATCAGCCTGGAATTAATAAAATCATGATTTTTTTTATTGGCGCTATATCCCGCGGAGAATAACGCGTGAATTTACACAGCATTTTACACAATATTTCGGTACTTTATTCGCGAGCCATTACGTAAGTTACGTGCGTTAGATACAATTTTTGCAAACCATCGATATAGATAGATATGTCTGATATCTTGCAAAGTTATACAAGCGACTTCTATATATATATTTCTGACAAATATATTCTTTAAAAATACATTTGTAAATTAAATATTTTTTTCTTATAAATTATTATATGTTGAATTTGATAACGCGCGTTAGTCGAGATAAATTAACTTCACACGTTATACGAAGGAAATAGAAAAACAAAACTTACGTCTTTTCCCATATTTTTCGATTTTGAGTTAAAAGTGCAGGCTTATTTTGCATCCTACTGTGCATCATTTCCAAGCCAAAATGTGTAGCAAAATTAACATTTAACATTTTTATTCTAAACTTGAAACAAAAGGAAATTCAGGTTATTTATCCAAATATGTGTACATGCAAGAGGTCTTTCCAATTGTGTCACAAATCTTGAAAAGCGGAAAGGGTGAGAATTTTGCTTTCTGCGTTTGTTAGGTAGGTATCGATTTATCGGTCCGTGCAGGACACAAGAATCGTTCGATTCTTGCAAACTCGGAGATGTAGCGGTCGATGTGCTGTGGTATCAAACAATAGGCGAGGGCCACTTGATTATTCACCTATTGGCTTCTTCCAGTTTAGCTAATAGAGCCAGCTCGTCAGTGGGTATTTCCTGCGAGGGCGTTATTCGCTGCTCGCAAAGGGTGTCTGACGGCGGACTTGGAAGTATCTTGCCGGTCTGCGTGACGTTACGGGTGGACTGATGGATGCTGGAGGTGCATAAACACAGCACGCTCATCACCTGCGGTCCATATCGTGACAATCCCAACTGGCCGGCAGGCGCGTTCACGCTGTCCCAGGCGGCGTTCTGGCTTCTGAAACGAAACGGATTGAATTAATGCGAGTAACCAATTAACGCAATACGATCCGGGTCTTTCAGCGGTCTACCGCAGTGATCTGTTTAAGTGATATACACTTGAGCGTGCGCCTACACTTGTAATTTGTAATTGAGCGTTATAAACGCGAGTCGCTTACGCACGATCGAAATCCATTAATTAAAACGGACACAATTGAGCTTAACCAATCGACGATTCAGTTTAACCGGTAATAACGATGACAAAATCAGTTTGTTAATTGTTAATATGCTTCTCGACGTTCTTCATTCAAAATTAATGGGATTATTTTAAGTGGCGCCTTTCTTTACTTAACTTTAGTTCAGAATTCTGGTCAGTAAAGTCACACATCTAATACATAAAAGGAGAAAAATATATATTTCTTTAATAATCACGCAGCAATGCTCATTTTACCTTTTCGCGGTTTTATTTCTCCTCCAACGAGCTGCCGCAGGGGCCAACAAGCCACGAAGAACCATCGAGACAGTTTTTCTTTAATTCACGTTCGCGATTTTAGCGTTCGCAGAAAGCGTTCTTGCTTTCTTGTTTCTACCGTTTTTATCTTCACATCGTCGCGTGATTTTACACGCAACAATTGTCGACACCCTTTTCTGCAAACCATTCATTTTTAGACGATCGATTTTACAGAACGTCTTTTGCAAATCGATAAGAGACCCATTCTCGCATATCAAGATTAAAATTTAGATTATTAAGATTCAGAATTATATTTCTCAATCACTCTATTAATTTTTAAAAGTGTTTAAATAAATTATATTTGCATTTATCATAAGCAAAAGATAAAAAACAAATAATGCCATCTTTTTAGAAGAAAATTTTCAAAAAGAATAGAAGAACACGATGAGATAAATAATAGCTTTGAGATCTGCTATTCTGAAAGTAACGGTGAGAAGAAAATTATATGGACTTTAAAATATATTAGTTGTTTTTCTTTTAGATATATCTCATCAAAATCCCCTGGTGCTATCAATTTGTTAATTATACGAAAAAAGAAAGACTTTTCGATTCCTAGTTTGCTACGTAAAATTTTCGAGACACTTTTCAATAAGTGAAGACTCAAAGAGAAAAATTATTCTGAGGTATTTTAGGTATTTTAATATTTTATAACGTGGACTATCTTTCTGTAGGCGACACAGCACTCTTGTGAAACGCCCCGTATGAACGCCATGCTCGGTGAAGCAACGCGAAGCAGCTCGACACGAAGGAGATCAAGAAGGGAGCAATTAGTGCGTGTGAACGAATTAGCGGGCGAAAGAGCAGGTGAATCCGAGCTAGCTATTACGACTATGTATTATGTACTGTATGCAGGAGTAGCAAAACGGGAAGCAAACGGAATACGACGGGATACCGTTCTTCGAGCCGCGTCTCTCGTGCGTCTCTGAAGAGACGAGGATTAATTTTAGAATTGAATTATTTCATAAATTTCATTTGCTTAGCGCGTCTTTAGAATTATATTTGTATACATTTGTATCCTATTCGTATTATAAAATTTATGTAAAATAAGTATTTTCTTAAAAAATATTAAGAATCGAAAGATCGAAGCATCTTCAAAGTTCGTTAAAATTTTATCATACAATTTTCGAGTTTTATAAATATTTAAAGTATATTATTAATCAAAATGTTACGTATCTCTCCCCGCTGTATATACATGTTTTTCGAAAAGTTGTAAAGCAGAAATTTATCTGTCTTAAAGAATTGGCTTTATTATGCACAATTCTTAATGTCACGTCAATGTTGTCTGCAGACCGCGGTCGATGAACACCTGCGTCGTGTCGTTAGAATTGCTGCGTCGTAAAAAATTCAAGTTGTTATCAGGAAAATTACTAACCTATGTGCAACACAGCTCGAATGTTAATGAATGCTATTGCTAAACAGCTAAACTATTTACGCGCAAAAAAAAAACAAGAAGGAAGCGACTTCAGCGAAAGAGCTCGAAATAAATTCGTTCGTCAGGAATAAATTCGCTTAAAATAATGTTCGCAAAGCATTGCATTAAATCCATCGCATTAAGTTTTCTATTATTGAACGAGTTTACATTTTTTTAATAAGTAAAACAAGATACGGTATACGTATCTTCATTTTAGTAATTAATGTTTTAATGGACGATATCAAACACGATTTGATAATTAAAACGATTTAGACCGCAGAATGGAAAACAGTTTTCATTTAATCCTAGTTGCGTTAAGATTCATTACTAAGTATTTTCTTGTGGCATAATGAGAGCGCTTCTCGAACAGTTTACAACATAGTAATGGGATTTAAGACTCGTCTCTGCCAAGTTAAAACGATTAATTACTTAAGGAAGTTGTAAGTAGAATCAGAAATTCCGTGAAGAATTCCAAAAAGTTTAAAACAAACTCTTTTATAAATAATGCCAGCACGTGAATTTTTTTTAGATTTCTTTCACCGGTTAGTTTTTGAGAACGTTTATAACAAAGTTCAAGATTTTTTAGTGGGTTTCAATGGAAGATTCGACGCTGCATATCAATTATCAACAAAAATAACTGTTAAAAATATTGAGAATTAAAAGTTTCTGGTTATTATTTTGATTTTCTTTAGCAATAATAGAGAATTAAGCAACAAGATCGACATATTTTTAACGTTTTATTTTAATGCACGCACAAAGCTCTCTTCGCCACTTTCGCAAAATTAAATCTATGATCGTGGTTATTTAACTTCTAAATTATTTCGACGAACGATGCCCTTAAAAAACAAGTTAACAAAAATCGTGTCAGTGCATATATACTCTGGTAAGGCAGATAACGTAATCAGAAACGCGTTCGCTCGGATGTCCGCGGTTCCTCTTTCGCCTTATCAAGATCCTCCCTCCCTCTCTCTCTCTCTCTCTCTCTCTCTCTCTCTCTCTCTCTCTCTCTCTCTCTCTCTCTCTCTCTCGCTCTCTCGTTTCTTCGATGGCGAATTGTTAAACCGTTAACTCGACCAATTCGATACGATATCGGTTCACTTATTTTCCCGATTATCCCGACACGGTGGGATCCGGCTAGGCATGTACTGCTGGAGAGTACGAAATGGGTTTGAGGGTCGATGCAGCCCGCGCAGGCCAGGACGCTCCACATGCGCAGCGACGTCCGTCTCCTGACAAATAAATAAGAGGATACCGAGTACGTGGAGCCTGTGGTCGAGAGCACTGGGCGTTCTCGTGTCAACAGATAAAATATTAAAAATTATATAACAACATTTCAATTAAACCAATTGCAGACATTTTTAGAAACTCTTTCAACCCTCTGCACTCGAGTACTTTTAAACACTCGCGATCCTTCGCTCTTCTCACCGAGTCTTGAATTAATCTTAGATTCGTCAGACCTTCCCACATTTATTTTTAATTTTTGTTTTTTCAAAATAATCTTACTTGAAAAATTGTGTCAATTAGTATGGAGCACAAACTGTTTATTCTTACTGTTTATTTATAATTATGTAGATAAAAATAAATGTAGAGAGAGGGAGAGAGAGAGATTTAATCATAATTTAGTCTTTTCAAATGTAATAACTTTTCCGAGAAAATCTCGAGAAATTTTCTAGGATATTTTTATGTTTTATGCAATTTCTCTGCGATACAATTTCATAAACATTGTATTTTTATTTCATCATAATTCTACCGTAAATATAAAGCTGATTCTTTAACTAAGTTTTCTAATTAATATTTTTAGTGAATGATTTGTTGAAGGACCGAGATTTTATTTTCAATATTAATTTATATTATTTACTTGATATTATTTCAAATATATATATATATATATATATATATATATATATACACAAGAAGTAATATTGTTTAATTGTATTTTAAAGATTCAATTAAACAGTCATTTTCTAATTTTTTATTAAACATATTTATCATTAAAATAAATTGTCCAAATCTCGCAAAAACAGTTTAGCAAAAGCTTCGCAATTGAAAATGTGAAACAGAGAATCACTTACTTACTTATCACATATTAGAAAAATAATTATCATTTTATATCTCTAAAGAGATACACGAAGATGCACGAAAAAGAGTTAGAATTCTTTCTTACAATTAGTTTAAATAGACAATAATTGAAAATCATCTTTGCAACACTACGAAATAATATAATTTTAACAAAATCGGTTCAAAAAAGGTAAAAAGTTATCAATCAAAAACACAATAACTCTTTAAAGAATGACTTCCAGTTAAAGAATTTGCTCAACATTTCATAATTTAAAAAAATGTTAAAAATTTTTCAAAAAAGTGTTAAAATCAGAAAATTGCGCCAAAATAAAAAAAATATATATATGAAAAAGTTTTAAAAAATTAAACATTTTTAAACCATAACATTAAAAAAATGCATGAGATTAGTATGACGACGCTATTACAATAACAATAACGGTAACTGTTGCATATTTTCCTAGTAACGTGTATTCGTCATCATTCATCGCCGGAACATTTGCCTGCCCGTGACTAGATTATATCATGGAGTAATTTCGATCCATCCTGTGCAAAATGATTCATCGTCATCCGAAAATATATTCCCAGTATTTTCGTTAGAGTCTCTATAGACCTTGTTTTGAATAGAAATAGAAGATTATGACCGTTCAATATTTCCAACTGGAATTCTATTTCCTGCACGCCACATCTCTTGCTCATATATCAAAGCTTTAATTCAGATTCCGTTCAAATAAAAAAAAAGCTCGTGCTTCTGATTAATTAAAAAATATGAAATTGAATATTTGTATTCTTGTATAGTTAAAATTTTTTTGTATATTCTTTTAATCGAAACAATGTCGACTGAACAAAAAATGCAAACGTATAAAAAAAACTCGTTACTTTCGCGTTGTTACTCACGATTGCGTCATTGAATGAATAACGAATAATTATTTTTGACATTTACATTGCCATGTACACGCATGTTTCCTCATTCGAGGCAATATTAATAAAATATTACGTTCTCGTAAAACGGAGTTCAATAATTCAATTTGTATTTGTACCAATTCAATTAATAACTTAATTAAACGCGTTTATAAATTATACTGCTTTCTAATACATTGTTATATTTTATTGCATCCTTGTAATATTTAATTGCTTCAATATTTATTTTATTGAACACTCATTGTAAAAACGAAATTTTATTACAGCACATGTTGGCCATAAGTTAATGAATTTTGCAAAGATTGCGAGAAAAGTTCGGGTTATATCCAGAAATACTTTGTCCTTCGAAAATATTTACATTAAATCCGCTAAACTATGAGTTAAAAATATCTAAGTATGTATATTCACATCTGCGGGAAATTGCCAATTATGTAATGCTATCACTAGAATTTTTCACATTGCTTACGTGGCCACAAACACCTACATGCGTGATAATATCGTCGCTTATGTGATGAAAGGACATAAGTTCCACGTTCTTTTACAGAAAAGTTTCAGAAAAATTGAATACATTTCAAATATGCGGCTTTAATAATGCATAAGGATTTCCCTGGAGTAATGCACAGCTGAAATGGCCGTGCGCTACTCGAGATAAAAAGTTAACGTGAAGAGTCCGCAACATCCAGACGACACATCCTATTTGTCTATTTATATGAGCGACGATATATACCCTGAATTCAGTGCATATATTTCAATTCAAAGTTTTAATTTAATTGGACAAAGAGACAAGAGGTAAAATGGCTCGTAAAATGGTTACATTAATTTAAAAGCAAAAATTATTCAGCATATTGCAAAATTATAATATTAAAACTCGCCTGAAAGGTTGAAAAAAATATTTCCCGATTATCTAAATGTTTCCTTTCAATTTTTGTGAAATTCATTATGTATGATCTCATTATATTTAAATATAGCCAAATGTGCAAAACAATGATATTTTATTTTATGTGTTTAATAAAAATAATATCAAAATAATTACATTGAAGCGAAACTGTGATTCTCTCGAATATATTTTACAATAAATGTATAAAAATATATTATATATAAAATCACTGATATATCTCTTTACTCCAACTCAAACACTATAATTAATCTTTTTACAATTGCGCAATACGTTAGGAAGATTAAATTTCAAAGTATTCAATGAAGTCTGACGATTTATTTGTGTGCGTGCAGACACACCTAGGTATTACGGCACGTTTCTGTAGAATTGATGTTATTTTTATACACTCAAATCGACTTTAGAAGGTCGGTGTATTCCCCCCCACTAGACGTATCGTTTTATATCGTCAAAAAGAGGTTCAATAAATTCAAAAGTATAGCATATCGCTTCTGTTTTTGCCGAACTCAATCCTCTATGTACATGTATTCTTTATGTAAAACTTTGTCAATAATTATGTTCACTGAACACGACAATATGCCGTCTCTCTCTCTCTCTCTCTCTCTCTCTCTCTCTCTCTCTCTCATGGATACAATTTTTTTAAATATAAATGCTCGGACATTTTAAATATTTAGAAATTGAAATTTACGCGAGACAGAGAGAAAGAAAATTGTTTTTTGTATTCTTTATACTATTAACAACGCTATCACGTGTTAATACATGTAAATACGCTAATACACGTAAATATAGGCAATGCGGCGAGCGAATTTTATCTGCTCTAGTTATGGGTCATAGTACATCCCACACGACTTACTATGTGACTCCAATTGAACGTAACTGGAAGAATTAATATATTCGATATCAATCACTTTTAAACACATTTTCATACACACTAAGCCGTTTTTCGGCAGTGGGTTTAATAAGTTTTCCAAGTAATCTTTCAACAGGTGTATATAAAAGCCTCCATTTTTTCCTTCATTTCTCTAAAGATTAATTTTTCCCTTTTTAATATTTTTTAAGAACAAAATATGACATCTACTTATATATTCTGCCTAAGCGGAATATAATATATATTATTTTTAGATGTAATTTCTCTTTAGGATTCTATCCCTAAATAACATTCAGATTATTTCGCTCAAAAATTACACAAATATTTAATAAACTTGATAAAACATGGAGACGTAATACATGAAACAAACTTTGCTCAATTATTATTGACTGAATTTTAAAAAAGGAAAAAGGTTAACGCGGGGCTACGAACGACGTAAAAAATTCAATCATAGTAATGGCGGAATCTAGGTCGCATTCAAATTATTTATAAGGCTCGTGTGTGGCGTAATCGAGTCATTTTCAGTTTCCGCGCGAAAACGCAATACGCGAAAGGAAGTGGCACAGATCCTATACCGAGTTATTGACCCGTAATTTACATTGACATTTAGCGTCAAAGGTCGCCTATATCTGCTCCCCAAGTCTCACTGATGCAACGTGTGTTCCGTCTCGTTGCCCAAATAAAGCGACAGGCATCCTAAAACTGTCCAGATGCGCACCGCCCACCGCTGAAGCGATACGAGGCACATTTAAAAGCGCGATTTAATTATATTTCATTCTAATCGGATCAGAAATATATCTATAACGTTCCTCTTTACTTACAATTTACTCACCAAAGAATATTACATTACAAGTAATAAAATAATCAATCTAGCTAACAATTAATCTCGAGTAACTTTATTCCAACGAGGAGACACATGCATGCTTCAGAGACGGCTTAATTATAAAAAAAAAAAAATACTTGATCCTAAAATTGCAAACAAACGATGGCATTTAATCGAACTTTTCTTACGAATCGATAATCTCCAAGCTCATAAAGCGATTGAAAAGTATATACTCTCGTGACGGGGTTATTCGTATACGTTCCATTAGGATCGCTTAACGTGCGCGGCACAAGTCCTTTCACGCCTCAGGAGGTAGGTTCCATCTAATTTAGGGATTTAACGATGTGTGGAAGAAAGATGAGCGTACGGTAAAGTTATCGAGTGTCTCGTAACTACCGGCGCGCTCGAGGAATGCTCGAGCGCTTGGGTCCTCGAGCGATTTTAAGGCGGCCTACCGGCCTACCGTGCGACTTTCGCGCAAATTCGATACCGTTTCACCTTACAGTTTTCGCAACGGCACGCGAAATGAAAGAAATTAGTATTGCTATACATTGTGCTCATTCCTCTTCTCACGCGGCAACGCGTTAATTTTATTGTCGCGGCGAACGCGAACATTTTTCAGGTCAACATACTGGTAACAGCTCGGAAAACGTTATTCCCGTTCCCACCTACGTGTAATCAAATAAAATCATTACAACAATGTAAATGTATACGAAATGAATTAAATTATACGGAGATCGTTGTGAAATCGAGCCCTCGTTTGTCTTATACGTTATATTATCTACGTTACGTCAATATGTGAAATAATAAGCGTTGAAACAAAAGTTTCTTTAAACAAGTACAATTTTTATAGTACATTACTTTCTGAGAGATTTGTCATAATAATAAATAAGCAAATAAAATTATATAATAAAATTGATGCAACATACATATTAAATCAATTGCAAGAGCAAATATTCTTGTCCGTACAATTTCAGAGAAGATGCTTCATTATCGAACGCTTGACGGCTCTTTTCTAATTTCTGGAACAAATCGAAAGTGTTAATCATCACAACTTTTTCAACGCTATTATTATTAATTACTAAATGAAAAAAAATAAGCTGTCTCTCTATTCTACGCAAACAAGAGATTTCAAACAGATCTTGTCCTCGTCTTTCACCAACATCTCATCACAAGATTTGATTCCTATTTTTCTTTTCACAGATGCACATCGCACAAAACCAGAGAAGTGTCTTTCGGGATATTATTTTTTTCTTTTGCACTACCTGAAAGGCGACGACCTGCCAAAGGCTTATAGGCTCCTCCAGAAATACCCGCTTTCTTCCCATCTCCCCGGACGGGGTTAAAATTTTTCTCAATTACCCACTCTGGCTTCGGGAAAAAACAATTCCGGAGAAATTTCCCCTCTCGCCTCTCGGAATTTCCACCCACTTCTGCCGCCCACCTTCGCGGCTCTTCAACCGATACGGGAGTACGGACACGGCAACCTCGACGCAACGCTGACGGGTGACGGACGCGGTGTGCGCTTGTGTGAAAGCGCACGCCGTTCCCTCCGGAGGCGAGCGAACGGCGAGTATGACGATGACGATAATAATAATAACAATGAAACGAGCCGCGCGGCCCGCGGACTGGCAATACTGGCATATGCAACCGGAAAGGGTTACGCGGCCCCGTAGCCGTGTTAGCAAACAAACTGGTGGTCGCGCACAGGTGGACGGCCGCGTCGCGACGGTGTGTTTTCTCCGGGCGGGGGGAGGGGTCGCTTACCTCGGGGGGGCCTCGGCGCTCGTCCTGACGATCGTCCGAGGATGGCGGCAACCCGGACCGTGCGGCACGAAGCGAGGCGAGGCGAACACCGCGGGGCCGGGGACACGCGGAGGAGCGACGGGGAGCTAACGGATAACGGAGCGCATACGCGGCTGTCACCACACTGTCATCGTCGTGGATGGGGGGATGGGATATGGGATTCGAGATTCGACCACGCGCAATGTTACCAACCGACGCGGCCGTGGGCCGCGGGCCGGGGCCCCCGCGGTGTCGCCAATCGTCACCAATCCCGCCGCTTCGCGCGCGCGCGGCGCTCGTGCGACTCGCGGCGGCCATGTTGCCTCGGTCGAGCTCTCGCGCCAGTTCGAGCTCGCGGCCAATTTCAGTCGACTCCTTTTCGAAAAGCGAGCGAGGCTCTCGGCTCGCAATTCATATACCCTACACTACATAAATTATGCTAAATAAATATTAAGTCAATTAATATTTTTGTTTTCTGTTTAATATTATTCATTGTTTCTCTCTCTCTCCCATATATATCTTAAAATGTATATCGTAACAGATTGAAACTGCGTCCACTGGAGGGTTGAAAAATTTCGAGGGGGACGCGGAGACGTCTCACTTTCCGAGAAGAAGCCTATATAGTTTTCTCTCCTAACCCTTTCCCGTGTTGCCAGAACGCGATCAAACATTTTAAAAATTACCGCTCTTTTCCCGCGCGTTTTCCCCCTCGCCCGGCAGGGCGCAGCACCGCGGGGCCGGCCACCGGCTATGCGCGCGCGAGTGTGGCGCGCTCGCGGGTCGCGCTGGGGGCTAGGGGCTAGGGGCTCGGGCGCGAGGCAGCGGCAGCGGGGCCGAGGCCGAGTAATCGGGTATTGTCAAGATGGAAGTCGCACGGGGCTGACCGTACGGGGCGCAGTATGGATTTCGCCGCGTGATTCCGGCCGCCCGCAAAACCCCGAGAGATTCGCCCGCGTCCGGTTCGTACTCGGGCCGCGCGGAGCAGCGAGGGAGAGCGCGGGGCGTCGTGTCGTGCGCGCGGTGTCGGCCCCGAAGACCGCTCTCTCGCGGGTACGACAGGTCAGGTCAGGGGGGGCCCAAATGGTGGTGGTGTCGCGCCGCGATCGAACGCGGTAATGAGAGAGCTGTCACGAGGCAACGGCGCGGCAACGGAGCGAGCCCTCCACAATGGTGGATAACAGTTGCATTATCGAGGGGAACGTCAAGTTTCGCGACGGCAAGAAGGTGAGTGCCCTTCCACCTCTCCCCCTTCCCCCTCCCGCGCCGCCGATCGCCCGCGTGTCGATCGCGTTTTTCGCCCGGTCCTTTCCCCCTTCTCTCTTCCCCCTTGCTCCTCCGCGCTCCGATTTTTCCGCCCCCCGAATCGCGCGACAATCGCGCGAACGCGTTTCCCCCCCCCCAGTTCCCTCTTCCTCTCCTCCGCTCCCCCGCGCGAATTCGCCTATTATTCGCGACGTCCCCCCGCGCGGAGCGAAGCGAGGCGCATTGCGGGGCGTAGGGGACACGGCGGAGGATGGGGGGGTTGGAGGGTTTTCATCCCTGCACACGAATTCGGGAAACGTGCGCCGGACGCGCGATGCTTATCGACGAGTCACCTGTGTGCACACGACTCGCCTGGCGCATGATAAAAATTATGTAACGATTACGGGTTTGTGTAGCGTGCGTATGTGTACCTACATACTTTGCGCGACGCGCCGGCGGCGCGGCGGCTCGTTAAGTTCACGAGCGTTTTATGTACCTAATACGGGCTTGACCCCTGCAGAAGAAGGCGTTCGCCATCCGATTCTCGACAGCGGGGGACACGCTCGAGATTAACGTTCTCGCATTTATGGAAACTTATGAAAATTAAGATGTAAAATTCTTTGATGAGCAACGCGAAACTCGGAGTAATTAGCTTTTAATCGATGTATTCTTACAATGGGATTATTTATCCGTGAAGGATGAAGGGATGAACGATTTGTGGTTCATGTTTATTCGTTTTTGTTGAATAGATATCACTGAGAAAAGAAATCCCAATAAAAATATTTAGTCCGATACGAGCAACTGAACATGTTAGTTAGTTAACCAAACGTTAGTCGCTTCAACAATTATTAAGTTATTGCACTAAAAATGGCGTAATGCATTCGTGTCAACCTTTAAAATGTTGCAATCAAGAATTAATTTAACTAATGTTTAGTTAAACAAACCTAAAATATTTAAGTTGCTCGTATCGGACTAAATATTTTTTGGGATTAACAATTATTTTTTTCTCAGTGTGTAGAGAAATTTATTGGCTAGACGCTAAATCTATTAATACTTTTATTGGATAGATCTCTATTGATATTTTGTATATACTATATATTATATAGATGAGAGAAGATGAAAGAAATTTTAATGAAGGCAATAAATAATAATTTATCGCGATATTTTTTTTCGTATAATTTTACTAGCATTGTGAATCGTTATATATATAAAAATGCGTTTGTTTCATTATTTAATACAATTCTTTTAAGTATATTTACAATGTCAAATTTTATTACGGAAAATTCTTTTTAATCCGGACCATATATTAGTTTGCACTCTATGATATTACAAGCACGCTTGTGATGAAAATTTTCAAGATGCTTTGTAAGAATGACGTGTGATTAATTTCTGACACATGTTATTCCACTATCAGTGTAAATATGCTCTATCGTGCCTGTTATCGGAGACCTTTATATAGAAATATTTTACTCCTTACAACATGTATTTGATAAAGTATGTTAAGAATTATATTTCTATCTTTTTCAATATTTCGTGTGAAATTTATGTTTCCAAAATTAGTTTCTAAAAATTTATTCTAATAGTATTATGTTTAATAATAATAGTTTCTAAAAATATAGTGTCAATAATATGGCGTTGCTCGCATAAATATAAATCTTAATTATTTTTGTTTTAATTTTATTTTTACTTCTTAAATTAATGTCAATTATTTTTATTATTTACGTATCGATACTCTGCGATTATCTTCAAGATATTTGGCGTGAAATATATCTAAAGTGGCTTTTGAGAAAAGAAATTAAATTATTTAAGGATAAGGCTGCAGGAAGTAGCTAATCCAAGTCTATAAAAAGCTAGGTCCTCGTTTGCTAATAAGAGGGTGGTAGAGCTAGGTACTTGAGAAGATAGAAGCCTCGTTTACTTTGATCGTAAAACTCAAACGAATACCTACGTGAGAAAGTCTACCGTAGTTTCGTATAATTTTTATCACAATCGTGCTCGATAACAATTATAGGGTGCAAACTAATATGTTTCAAATAAAAAAAAAATAATTCTTTCTGAGATGTGATGAAATTTTGGATCGTATATGTAAAAGAAGCGTATTAAAATATAGTTGCAGCTACAAATATTAGATTTGAAAGTATAAATCAAAATAAGAAATTACTTATTTTTGAAATTATAATGATTATTTGTTATTTAAGAATAAACTTATCTTTTTGTAATTATTCTATTTGAAATTTGGTTATCAAATTATTTGTTGCATTAAATAAATGCAGAAATGGATTAAATATATTATTAATAAAACAAAATTAATAAAACAAATACATTTAATTTTTTAAACGTAAAATTCTGAACGACTATAGTTATACATATATTGTTTATCGTAGCTTTATACATATATATGTACGTTCTAACGCTTATATGTTCATTTAACACCTGCGATAGAGAATTGATTACTGAAAAATATTATATATAATTATATATCGAATTATTTTGTCTCATATTATACATCTGAACAATATAATTTATTTTACAGTGGAAGTCAAGATGGTGCGTTATGCGGAAATTATCGCCGGTGGCAGGTAAAGTCTCACGCTTGTTTTTAAACGCAGTTGCTAACAATAGTCTTACTGTTTTGTCTCGTTCGTTTACCTCAAACGGGTTAATAATTATCCTCAATTAATGAGACTTTGATAAGATTGTGTTAATGGCATATACGGAGAGATTTGCGTTGTGTCACGGTTGCATTACACCGTAGCGAGCGAAAGAAGGTAAAAGGAAGGGAGCAATGTAAGATAATAAACAGGAAAACATTGCACACTCTTGAAGCGTTTCCACTTTTTGCTTTCACTATCATGTTGATACGAGCGGTATCTCGCAATTTGCATAATAGACTCCCCCTTATCTCCGCTATGTTGTGTCTGCTTGGCAAACTGTGCGGAATGCATTATATTACCTATTTTTACGGGATGTTCTTTCTTTTGATTTCACGGTTGAGGAAATTTCGAGAGTTTACCGTCAAATGTCGCTTTGACTTGTTGCAAGCCATGTTTATGAAAATTAATTATTAATAAATAGAGTATATTGTCATCCACTTTTGTTTAGATCAACAAAAGTGACTTAAAACTTTGATGTAATGGCAGTGTGTTAATTGACTCCGTTTTGCATAATATAGTGATGCAACATTGCGGATATATAACAAAACGTATCGCATTTTATTATAAATTTTGATTACATATAATTATAAACCGGTTAGTTAGCGGTCTCTATTTAATATAGTTGAAATATTGTTTACGTAATTGTTCAATATTCATTTGTTTAAAATTAATTGTAGCAATTGAGTGACGGATCTCTGCGTTTCATGTGTTAGAAATTGGTGGAATTTGTCATCGAAAAATTAATTAGTTCCACACCTCTCTCTCCCTTTAAAGGACCCTTTCTGCTTGTTATCGGTTACAAAGGACTCCCCTTTCTCGGACCTTTCTAGGGTGACAGCTGGCACATCTGTTGCTGCCTGAAGCAACAAAAAAAATTTCCGAGAACAGCTTTGCTCCTGGCAATAACCATTAATATATGATCCCTGTAACTCGAGGATATTTTCGAACTAAGAATCTGAACGCTTCATCAATTTTTCTTGGGTGAAACTTAACGAGGAAAACGTAAACATATGACGGAATTTATTTCGAGACATTGGAGACAAATGTTTCTCTAAATGGGAATGCGTTTATTACCACTTATTTAGTAGCGGAAAATATATATTGTAAAACGCGTTGAATGTATTTACACATTTTACTAAATATCAAACATCTGTTATTTCGCATACACATGTACGGCATGAGAAAACAAATCTCCTTCTTAATTTAGTAGAGAAAAAAAATGAGCACACAAAAGAGAAATTAAAAACATCGTGCAACGTTAAAATATATGTGCGGAACAAATAAATATTCTTTTTTTTCCGTTAACAGATTGCTTACATTTGCAACTTTATGGGGACAGTAAGGATCGTTACAAGCAAGGCCAAACAAAAGCGTCCCTGAGCTTGCAACACTTTCTGGGTGTGGAAAGTGGTTTTACACTCGACAAAGAATCCAATACGATTGCTATAATTTGCCAAGACGTGACAGTCGTTCTCGCATTTGATACGCGAGAGCGATTGATACAATGGCAAGTTAAGATCTCGAACAATTTAGGCGAAGGTAAGTTGTATGCGAACTGCGTTATTGCGAAAGAGAGAGAGAGAGAGAGAGAGAGAGAGAGAGAGAACGGGAGGCATTATGTGTATTATAAAGACGCAGGATACTCTGCGAAATTCTGAGATAAAAATTTATATTATTTAATTCGCCAATTTTTCTCAACAGATCAACAATTCTTGATACTCATCTCCTCGGTACCATCAAAAGCCAAGTTCAGTAATGGACCGGCGCACTTGCACATTCAGGACCGTCGCTTCTGTATCACCATCGGCGTGCCTCCTCGGCTCGTCGGTATCTGGGAAATCGCGCATCTGCGACGATATGGCGTAGTCGAGGGCAGATTCTGCTTCGAGGGCGGTTCGAGATGCGGTCGGGGGGAGGGGCTGCACGTGCTAATAACCGATCAGGGGGACGACATAGTTAAAACGTTGCAGTTGGCGGCTGAGGGAAAGCTCACTACAAAGAAACGATCGCCGCTTGGTAGGGAACAATTGTCGTTGCTGGACAGTCCAGGGCGACGTCAGTGTTCCCGCGCCGAGACCAGAGCCAGCGATTTCTTTTCTTCGACCGTGTATTTAACGTCGACGTACGAGGAACACTGCGACAGCTGCAAGAATGAGAGCTCGCCGTATTGGTCATCCACGGAAAGCAGGCAACAGACGGAGATCGATGGCGATTACAGTTGCAGAGACACGGTGTCCATTTCGGAGCTACCTGATCAGCAGCCCGGTAGCGAATGGCGTAGCTGTTCGCTCACTCGTCAGGGCGCAGCAGGTCTTGAGAGGTGCGCGAGTTGTATCAGTAAACTCGGTACTGTCTCGAAATCGTCGACCTTGATCACCACGACCACTATGAGCGGCATAAGCAGCCCCGCTGCAAGCACGTTGAACAATCTAGGATGTCACTTGCAGCCTCGTACCTTCGACCGACTTTCTTTGTCCTCCTACAGCAGCAGCAGCCACGAGAGCGATTACTCCAGCTCGCAGCAAATCGAATGTCAGTGTGCGCAGTCGAAAACCGCCCAGTCTCAGATGGCACAGACGACGGCTCGTCAAATGTCACCGAGCCCGAGCACATTACCGCCGAGACCGCCAAAACCGTCCCAACCGCCCTCACTGCCAACAACCAGTCAGTCCGTCACTGCCAAGAAGCCTAAAAAACCGCCAATGCCACTGCCTGCTGACCAGCAAATCTGCGTGCACGCTCGGAAACCCCAACAATCTCAACAAACGCAGCAGGCTCAGCAACAACCCGCAGCTCGCGGCGCTGCGGGACCTTACGAGAACTATGACATTCCCAAAACGATTCTGGGACATCACATGTTGTTGGAACAAGGTCCGCAACCGGAACAGTATTACGATACACCAAGGAAAATAAAGGAATGTCTCACACTGCCGAAAACTTATCCTAATTACGACACACCTCAGGTGCCGCAGGCTGTGGTCCTGCAAGGATGTGGATGTCCTGCGAAACTCACAGTACAGTCACCTAGATCTTCGGGATGCCCATGTCACAATGTTATGAGTTGGGCCGGCTTTGTCTTACCCTACTGTCGACGCGGCGCGGGAATCGAACCTACCGGCGTCACCGTTCGTCCCGTGAAGCTCTCAGGTGAAGGCAAGATGCCGGTAGTAAACGCTAGTGGAGAAGTTTCCATTTACGCAACGGCCAGAAGGGTAAATAAAAATGAATCCGCCGACGAGAAGTCTACGGAGAGCTGCGGCTGCGCCGCGGGAAATAAATCGAACAATTACGAGAACGTCGAACCGGTAATAGATACGCAACCGGAAGCGAAGCAAGCGAATTATGTGAACATCGACTTTACGCAATCACTGGAGCATTACGAGAACAGCAAGGATGTTTTAACCAAGAGCAGTATCTCGCAGGAAGAGATTGAGAAATTCGCGGATCAATTGAAAGAATCAGCGCCCGAAGCGCCGAGCGACAATACTTCGAAAGTTTGCGAGAAATGCGGTCACGCGAAGGAAAAGGAAAACGATTATTTGGTCATGGATCCGGACAAGCAAACTCCGAAGAAACCGTTCCCTGCTTATTTACCGATGCAACCGGCTCACAACGCTTGTTCAAAGGAAATCTTGTCTAGGCTTTGCAGCGGCATCAAGAGTTCCAGTAATCCGACGTTATCGGGATCCACGTTGCTCGAGGTAAATAAGAAGCGTTCCGACTCGGAGTATCGTGTGCCAGGATCGGCGATGCTGTCCAGCCCGTATCTCAGACGTCGTTATCTGGACGTGGGTAATGTTGCGGAGACCGGTGGTAGCATAGGCATACTTCTCAGGAAACGATCTTACTCCGCGGAATCCGCGCATTACCTGGACGACGAGAGCAACACCTTTCCGTCCACGCTTACCATCCACAAGTGCTCGAGCGAAGCGGATAAGAACTCTTTGATAACCAGCGAGACGCAGTGCGTCAACTCCGAAAGTAAGATCAGCGGTAATCACGAGAGCGGGCAGACGTTGACGGCCGCGTCTCAGCCGTCGTTCATTAAGATCCGGCGCTCGTCGTCCGTACCATCCAAGACCGGGCACAATAGAGATTCCTCGAGCAGCAACGATTCCGGTGTTTCCACCGGCTCCTTGAGTCACCGTACGGCGGAATTCGTGGAGTTCGAGTTATCGTTAGCGGCACCCGTCGCCTCGACGGTAAAACAGAATATGCTATCGGTCTGCCGTAAAAGCCCACCGCCCACGTGTTATCACAGCAGCCTGCCGAGGAAGTCCAAGTCCAGCGATCCTCTCCGTGAAATTTCCTTCCAGTTCCAGAAGATCAAGATACCAACGAAATCTTCATCCGCGGAGGCCGACATACCCACGTGTTTACCGAAGACCACGAAGGGCTTCAACAGTCCCGGTGAAGTCTCCAATGCACCTTATATCGATTCACGAAGTACCAGCAGCGGTACTTCCGATATGTCAGATTACATCGAAACTTTGTCGTTGTCCTCACACTCTTCGTCCGATACGCCTGACAGTCTCAGGTAGGGTCTTAGGTAGCTGCAACTTTTGCGGAAGTTCTATTATCTTTCTTCTAACTTCTTAATTTATATACGACTCCATCAAAATATATAAAGCTCTATAGAATTATTGTTTCTTACAAATTTATACGATATTAAGAATTTTATAACTTTCTTTTAGTTATAAATTTTTTTCTATATATAACTTTGTTATTGATTTATTTTTAGCCGTGAAATTTATTACTATTTTTTATTTTGTAATATTTATAAATAAGTATTGATTGAAATTTATAAAATATCAAATGAATGGTTTTACTAATTCACTATTTTGTTTCATGTAATTCGTTTAGATATTTTAGTTTTACAGATGGCTGATTTTAGAGATATTGGTTTTATGTGGACCGTAATAGTTTGGATAATTCATAACGATGCAATTAATTATTTCTAATAAATTGGTTCTTTGTACAACTAATATAAGAAAATCATGTATGTTTATAGATTGGGAGGTAGAACGGTGGCAACAACTCTTCGACCTCGTAGCGGGAAGGAATACTATAAGATTGATCGAAGTATCTTGGTAGAACAGGGACGGATTCTCACAACAGCATCTGCTAATTATGCAAATATCACTCCAGTGTTAGAAAAGAGCGAATCACCATCGCCTGGTTACATGAGCAGTTCACCCTTTGAGCAACCACAACCCACTCGTGAACACTTTCTATTCCCCGAAGTAAGTGCTGCAGTCTATAAGAAAATGGACTGCATCTAGATTGATTTATATAACATTAAATTGTAGTTCAAGTATTTTGAAAGAAACAATTTGTGATGAGAAATGTAATCGCCTAATCTCTACAATTTTTTGATATGTAATTATGACACATTTTTCTTTTTGCAGGAAGCTTGAACGTAATAATATTATTTGGGAAAAGAGGTAAAAACTTGAAGTTCCTAGGAATTCCAAACAAAATGAGTAAAAGTATTCACGGTAGAAATTATAATTGGGGCATTGTGACTATTTACACTATACGCGGATATCTGGGGTTACAAGCACACTTTCGAGGTATCATTCGACACACACCAATATATACGTAGTATAATATATGCCAAGTAATCAAAAATTTATAATTCTTAAGAACACGAAAACGCTCTTCAACCAAATTCGGACGTTCGTTTCAATGATGTTTTCGTAAAGTCTTCCTCTAAAGAGCACAATCATAATCTAAAAAATGTAAAAAAAGAAACATCTACAAAAATCTAGGTACTAGCGTATAGTCGAAATAATGTCAGTAATCAAACACTTCCTACAACGACTCAAACAATTTCTAAAATATGCTCAATAAGAAATTAATAGTTTGTATAGTAAGAATCCTGCCCTAGGGTAAAAGATGTGCATCTTGTACTTTATATGGGTATATCGTTTTTTAAATACTTTCTTATTTTGTATGAGTATACTTCTATATAGACTATTGTACAGTCATCTTTGAAAAAATTTAATGAGATTAATAACTCTTAGACTTTCAAATCAGAATTCTTAAAATTTTATGGAACGATAAAAGGTATAACAAAATTGTAACATTAGATATCCCTTTTTGATTCTATAATTTGAAAACGTTGAATGCTAGTTTATATTTGTTTCTAGATGTCACGAACTCGAATTAGAAGCGTATGAAATAGGAGTGACTTTAATGTGACAAATTTACAAAGCTTTGAAAACATCACAATTATAGTCGATTATTCTATAGACTCTATGAAGTTTTAAGAATTCATATTTGGAAAATACCATTAGAGACCGTTTGTTTGTACTGATTGAAAAAAATATCTATCCACATTCTGTACAACCAAAAAAATGCACTGAACGTAGTCAGTTGCATAGCATTCACAGGGTTTTCATACTTAAAAGTTACTTTTTAAAGATTAAGATAAAGTGTTACAGCCTTTAATGGTCTTCTTTCTAATGGGACACACATGGTGTGTAAATACCAGAGTATCTGGGCAATCAAAGACGGCACTATATATAGAATAATATAGACAAGTATTTCTGAATAAGATTTACGAAATGCGTAAAGGTCGAGCTATTTCAGGATTTCGATAGTCGCCAATATGTCTGAATTTTATTGCAACATATTTTTTAAAATCTATTTCTTACATCTTAATTGTTTTTATCAAATCTTTTTGATATAAAGAGTGAAATAACTTAATGCAAATGTAAAACGATTTTTTCCCGTTTCTTTTGATTTCATTTATTGTTGCATTGTACTTAATGGATCATGTACTTAAATATTTAATTGTGATTAGTGTATACTGTACACACATTTCTACGAAGCGTTTACCAAAAATATTTATTTCTATTTTAACGGTGCATATTCTATTTAATATATTAAGAACAAATAGATAAACTATGAAATTAAGTAATATATTTACAACGATTATTTTAACTTTAGAGCTATATTCTATTTCTAATATCTTTATTTATAAGTACAAATATGCGTACATATTTTGTGTATTTTTTGGGCACACTTATTTTGTGCTTTTTCTATTCATATTTCTCTGAGCATTTATTATTCCGTTTTCATGAGAGGAGATTACAAATTTATGAGAAGGAATATAATTCATATAATATTACACAAACAGTAAATATATCATGCTGAGGAAGTTAGCATAATAGTGATATTAAACGCAATAATAAAACTTTAGAGTTATACATTTATAAGGCCGATATAATTAATGCACACAGAATTCTGTTTCATATCCATTATACATTATAATACTACCTGGCAAGTAAATCAAATTAATGTTTATGATCAGAATCATAGATGTTGCCATCATTATCCAATGCAGATTTGTAAGCATTGAACTTGCGGGACAATACATATTGTTAGATGTGTTATTGATTGCAACAGCATTAATAACTTTATATCATAGCACAAAACAATGCTTTTTAATGTCTAAGAAAATAAGAAGTTTAACTTTTATTTTCTTAGATATTAGATATTTTCAAGAACCTTTTTCGATATGAAGCAAAGTTGGCTTGTCGTTGCAGTCTTATCACATCTTGTTATATCATTCCTTAACTAACATATGGAATTGTTTTTCCATTAGGCCAAATCTTAACACAACATTTTTTTGTACATGAGAAAATATTTTTTACTCTTGAAACTTTCTCCGCTTGTGTTCTATATACAATACACTGTTATAATAGCATAAAATCCGTAAAGTTTATTGCAATATGCATTAATTTAGATTGAAGACATAGTGTTTTTTCACAATGTGGAAAGATACGTGCAACTGATTTTATATAAATTATAAAAGTATTAAAGAGTAGTGTTATTACAAGACTGAGAAATAGTTGGTGTAATGAGTGGTAGGAAATAACTACAGCGCTAGAATGTATAATTTATATGTACAGGCCTATGCGAAATTGATTATTTGTAAAACTACCGATTCTTCTGTTTATTGAGCATTTTCCCCCAAAAAGTTGACGCCATTATCTACCATTAACACGCAAACGAAAATATTCTCTTTTTTGGTCTTTTCTTTATTTAAAGTATATAGAAATTATAGTTAACTGCATCAAATAGACAGTAGAAGCCTTAATGAAGTACCGTATACAAAAACAATTTGTAGAAAGTGATACTTGTAAGACACATTGAATTATGAGGAAGTTGCGTACATTGATTAGATACTTTACGCAAGTATGATACACAAAACAATTGAATTTATATTCCTCTGTATCTGGATTTTACGGTCCCAGGAAGTTCATAAATTGTAATATCTTCAAAAAAAAAATGTATTCATAAGATAGAGAGCCGTGTCATACACCATGATCTGTATGTATGCGTTTGCACGCGTACACATAAATACGTATAACGAGAATGAGGAATTGCATGTATTTGAGCAAGAGTGTGTTGAGTGCAAAATTTTTTTGCGTATGCAAATTTATCTATTACAGGAGTGATTTTTCTGTTTTCTTCTTTCTTGTTAATTTTCTGTAGATTTTTTTATATCGGTGCATTCGTGCATTATTAATATATGAGATGCAGTCAAATTTATATTATTTTGAATCAGAGATCGATCAAATATATCAATTAAAGATTTTTTTCGTCTTAAGTTCGAAGTAGAAAGTCACTCGTATAAACACATGCTAGTCAGGAATCAAGTACTATATTGTAGTCATTATATATTTTTACTGCAAAGAAATTGTATATTATGCATAGCTTAAAAATTAAGCACATGTCCGCTGATTTATTTCATTCTTGGAATTATTTCTCAATTCGAAAGAATTATGGACCACATATTTGTTAATCCATGAAAATGGAGAAGAGAAATATTGTATTTTATATCGATAACTATAAAGAGTAATAATGTAATAAGAGCAGATTAGATAATAAATAAGCATGGCTTATTCGTTCTACCCTTGAATCAATGTTACTATTCTGTCCGCTCTTATCACAATTCTGTTCCGATTACTTGACGCTAAAAAAACTACAATATTTTTTTGTTACCGTAATTTAATTATTGTCCTATGAGTGTTATTCGTACTTTTATTTAAAATAAGAGTACGTCAAATATATTTATAAAATATATCTGAAATATATACATGTGCTAGTTTTTAAGCGAGAAAAATCATATCTAAGATTTTACTAATGATACATATTGATTAATTATATATAAATACATATATAAAATTAATCAGTATGCATATATATATACATACATATATCATATACATATATATATGTATATATACATATATATAACTAGAAATAAGTTTCAAAGAGTATTACCAATGCTCTATTCATAATCGATGTACATAGTTTTGATGTAGCCTTAGCAATCTTAGCATATTAAATCTTTTATTTTGTGATTCAAGAATGTAGACATCGTAAAAGCGAATTTCAATTGTACATACTATGTATCACGACGAAATGCGCTCAAAATGTCTTCAAACAGATTTTATAAATTATTATTGAGATATAATAGCGATTTAGTTACTCCGTGAGTACATTTTATAATATATTGGAATAAGCATTTAATCCGATTTAAGAATATACATTTCCGAAGTTATATATCCATAATATAGAAAACTCGGTATATTTTTAATTTCATTATTTCCCGTTTATGTTTCACACCACTTTATTATTTTTGTTAGAGTATATATGTATATGTCAGAAATTAAGACTGGCTGCTTTTTATTAGATTATTGGATATGAAAAAGCTGCTTTTCTCTCAAAAACATACAACTGATTTAAATCGTTCCACGTTCAATCGCCAATACAACTTTTTATATCTGATAAGTCATTAAAAATCATTCTTATTTGGCATGTAGTAATGCGTATTTATAATTAGAAAAGCGAGATTTATTGAGTAATAGACTCACATGATCGAAAAGCGAACACAAAATCTATTCTTTTGACAATCTGTTCTACAATGAAATTTTCTTTGTGTTTTAATAACACAAAGGAAGTATCAACACCTGTCAGAGTGCTCTTGTGCTGCATGTCAGTTTTACGAAAAAGAAAAAGTAAGATAATGTGCAGAGAAATTTTAACATAAGAAAAAGAAGAATCGTCCAACAAAAACTAATTTTTCCCTCTTTACATACAAAGTTTTAAAAAGGTGTATACTGATGGCAAAATTTTTCGTGTCTTGTAAGTTTTTTTTTTTTTTATTTGCGAAAGTTGCGTGGGCACATTGAAACTTTAAATTATAACAGGATGAAAGAAAGAAATGCTCAAGAAATGCTCCGTATTAGAAAGAAGAGAATGGATCCATATATAAATACGGATATTTTAAAACGTTCGAAATAAATTAAATTGCTATTTGTATACACTTTTTGGTCTATCTTATATAGACACAGTTCCCCATGGTATAATACGTAGAACAGGCATTGTATTCTAAAACACACTCTTTCAGATGACTGGTGAGACTTTAACTCTGTTATCGAGAGATTGAAAAATATATAAAAGCCTTCTTATTTTCTGAAATCAATATAATGAAATTGTGTGTGTGTATCACTAGGCCATCCCGCCAGATCGTATAAGAAGAGTAAAAGGGTATATGTATAACGACTAACGGAGCTTATAAAAATCGTATTAAATCGTCGAACGCATTTCACGAAGAGGGTATTCACTTCGAACTTTTGTAATCACGATAAGAAGATAAGCGAGGAGATCAAACAAATTATAATTAAATTACTATAGTGCGCCGTAAAAATAAATTAAAACTCGTACACAGTTTGTAGTAGCTGAAAGCATTGATTTACTAAGAAAGTAGAAGAAATAAAGAACTTAAAAAATAACTTTGTGTTTTTTTGTTACATTTCCACAATCTGATATAGATATCTATCCATAATTAAAATATTATTAAATATTATTTTACGTGAAATGAGATAGAATTGTGTCATCTAAGAATAAAATATACGAGACTTTTATACGCGTATTCTTTTATCGGTAAAATAATATCCGCATTGTATATTTTGTTTATTATTAGTTTATTAAATAAATTATTTAAGTAATTTAATAAATAATTAAACAAAAAGAAGACAAATGTGCGATTGATTTTAAATGTATAGATTGTTTCATATACAACTGTAGTAAACGGCCCAGTTATAGGCACTTTTATAGCAGCGACCCTGATTTTCTATTATTTACGAACGCGATATATTGTTAAACCCCAAACAAACTATTTTAACACGTGCATTGAAGCTTTCTGAGTAAGATTCACCTATATTTTTAGTTGAATCATTCAGTTCTAATAAATAAATAATTATTTTTATAATGCTCGTTACTGCCGGCGTTTTTTTGACACTATTCGAAGTGCTCTGCCGCACTTTATGGCACCAACGGGCCCAATTTTCGGCACTTCGAGACGTCACAGTTACTTAAATTGTCCTGCGTATAATGTTAGCTGTAGCTGTAATAATCAATGTTTAATTACTAATTAGCTCTCTCTCTTCTTGTATAGGTATTATATTTTGTCAACATGCAAAAACTATACATATAATATAAGACATTGCATTTTACAAAATATATTTTGTCAACCTCTATACAAAAACTACATATAAAATAATACATTTTGCACACTTTGCCCTTCGGGAGCCACTGAAACGCGCGAGTCGCCCCATTCACTGTCGGTAATTTGAGTACGAAACATAAAAAAAAAAGTGTTTATGCAATAATCAACAGTAAAAAACGCTCTTTAATTTGCTTGTAATTTTTTTAATATTTGACGAAAACTTTATTTATTACAAATATAAATGTACCGTCGGTGCCGGAAACTAGGACAGTGCCTGTATAACTGGGCCGTTTACCTTATGTTACAAATCAACGAGAAAGCAATTGTGTGTGCCTATACCGATCAAATAAATTTAGCGATATGCGAAAGTTCTCTTTTGCTTATTTATAAAATAGTACTTGAAATATTTTATTTATGTTTATTAATTAATAAAACGAACCGTTTACTAAAAATCTTAAGGATTTCATTGTTCGAAAAAAACATTCATTACCGTGAGTATTAATTTGTTATTGTCTTATTGTTAATTTTGCGATATTCGTCGCTGCATCTTGCGTGAGCGTGAATTTTATTCATTCATATCTCTATCTCTATATACATATATAGATTTGGCACAAGACATTACTGTGTCTCTCTCTCGATAAGCAAACATAATTAATAAATATATTACTAATTTGATAAACAATTTGTATTAATATTAAATTATTATTAAATAATAACAAGAAATATATTATTCATTCGTTGAGACGCTTGAAAGATCATAGAAATTATTTTAATTAATTATAAAAATAATTTTAGGGTATGAGGAAAGCGAGAATCTCGAGTTTGGAGTCGTCCGTAATTCCGCAGAAATCGCTCCTGTTACGCGGGAAGCATGTTGAGCGAAGAAGTTGCAGAGGTATTCTAACAGCGGCACGCCTATCCCCACTTATTACCCATCGCCATCGGAACGGCGCGGAACGGAGCGCGGCGCGGATTCCCAGCCTACGGCCAATCAGAGCGCTGACAGGTATGCATAGAAGGGGCAGCAGCTCCCGCGCTCTGACCAATAGCAGCATGACTAAACGAAGGCAACGTGGGGAGGCAACACCCTCGCTTAGAATACCTCCGTCAACCTCCTTGCCTAACATGCTATGCTAATACTTGAGCTGGCTCAAACGAAGTTTTCGTCGACAGGCAACCTGATTTTCGTCTAACCTCTCATAATAGAATATGCCATGTATTTTAAGAATCTTTATAATTTTTCGTGTGTCTCAACGAACGTATAATCAAATTCTTTTTATTATTTAATTACAATCTAACAATAAAATGTTTATTTTATTTAATTATACCTATGCTTATTAATTATATGTAGATATTTTTACAAATAAAATTTATGCGTGTACTGAAAATATGAGATACTTTTTACGTTAAAAATAAGCAGCATAGCAAAGTGACAATGAGATAACATTGTAATGTACTGTTTATCTTCTCGGGAACTGATTTGAAAAGTAAAATGAACTCGCCGAAACGAGATTCGTACGGCTTCAAAAAAAAAAAACAAGCCGATCCAAGAAATCCTTGGCGCCTTTTTCTTCGGTCGCCGGCTTCGTTTGGCTTCGATTACTCGATGTTACGGATGTAGTAGCCGCATTCCATATTAAATGGTGGGGAATTATATGTAAATCTATTCATCAAATATCTAATCGTTATATATACTAGCCGACGAGAAAGAGGTAGCAGCGAATGCCGTCGGAGAGGTATAAGAAAAGCTCCGAAATGCAATGAACTCTTTATCGTTCAATTTTATTCAAGAGAGCATAATTCGCGTTATATAGAACACATAAGAATAATGTTAGAATAAACATATTTCTCGAGATTCATTCGGCGTCGTTCGTCGCATTTCGGAGCTATACGACTCTCATCGATGGCATTCGCCGCTATATACCTCTAGCTCGTCGGCTAGCATTATGCAACAGCATTTTATAATTATTCATCGTCTAATCACATTCGAGAGAGCATGCCTCGCATTAAAGAATACATAACAATATTAAAATAAACGTATTTCTCGCGATTCATTTAGTTATCGTATTTCAGAGAGCTCCGACTTTATCGTCCAATAACGCCGTCCGTCGGCATTCGCAGCTACCTTTTTCTCGTTGGCTATAGCATTATGCAACAGCGTTTTATAATTATTTATCGTCTAATCACATTCGAGAGACCATACCTTGCATTAAAGAATACATAATAATATTAAAATAAACGTATTTCTCGAGATTTATTTTGTGTCGCGTATCGTATTTCGAAGCTCCGAATTTGTCGTCCAACGCCGCCCGTCGGCACATTCGCCCGCTACCTCTCTCTCGTTGGCTATAGCATTATGCAACAGCTTTCTATAACTTTTTATCGTTTAATCTTATTCGAGAGAGCCTAATTCGCATTAAAGGACACATAACAATGTTAGAATAAACGTATTTCTCGAGATTTATTTGGTGTCGCGTGTGGTATTTCGGAGCTCCGACCTTGTCGTCCAAACGCCGCCCGTCGGCGTTTGCATAGCTACCTTTTTCTTGTTGGTGTAACATATTATGCAGCAGCATTTTAAAACTTTTTAGCGTCTAATTACTTCTGAGAGAGCAAGTCTCGCATTAAAGCATACATAACAATGTTAATTTAACATATTTCTCGAGAAAGGTACGCCATGTCCATTCGTCGCATTTCGGAGTTTCTATACATATACCTTTTCGCTGAGCATGAGAATAATGCATTTTCGCATAGTTTTAGTTATTCATACATATACATATATACATTGTATATGTATAAAAAAAAGTAATTAATAAAAACATTATTAATTTAACAAACAATACATATTAGTATTAAATTATTATTAAATAATAGCGAGATATGTTATTCATTCGTCAAGACCCTTGAAAGATCATAGAAATTATGAAAAAAGAAAAAAAATTAGGTTATGAGGAAAGCGAGAATCGTCTATGTATAATTGACGGAGTCGTCTATAATTCCTCAGAAATCGCTCCTGTTACGCGGGAAGCATGTTAAGCGAGGAGGTTTTAGTAGATATTCGAGCAGCTGCACACCTTAACTTATTACCCATCGCCATTGGAACGGTGGGCCGGGCACGCGGCGCGGAGGCCCAGCCTACGGCCAATCAGAGCGCGGGCAGTTACGCCTGGAAGGGGCAACAGGCGTCCACGGGCTGACCAATGACCGCGACGATACGAGAAGGCAATGTGGGGTGGCAAGACCCGCGCTCGGAATATCTACTGCAAACCTCCTCGCTCATCATGCTTTCCTGATATATCAGGAGTAAATTTCCGAGATTTCGCGGTGCGAAACCTGAGTTTCGCCTACTTCATCGATTGAATTCTCACCTAACCTCTCAACCGAATAAATTGTTCTAATAATTTTTACGGTCTTCTAGGTATCTCTAGGAGTACATAATCAAAATTACGGCTATTGTTTAATTATAATCTAGGATTAAAGTATCTAATTTATTTACTTATTACTATATTTATTATACATATTTTTAAATTTTAAATAGCTATATGTATAATAGTTGCGTGAATTATATACATACGCCAAAAGCGACGTCACAAATTGAAATTTATGTTTCAAAACAATTAAAAAAAAAAAAAAAAAAAAACTAGTTAGCGTTTATTGGTTTATTAAACAAGCACTGTCAATATAATTAAAAATGTTTCTTGATTGTCTAATGTCACGCGTTGTTTTTAGATAGAAGCTTTGCATTTCTTGTCGTTATGCAATAGTATATATTCTAGATTTTCTTGTCATTTAAGTGTTTATAAGATTGTATGGGATGCATTAACAAATACGTAGAATGATTAATTATATTAACAATAATATTTCTCTAGATTCGTTTAGTTTCGCGCATTACTTTTCGAAGATTCTTATTGTCCGCGTGCCATAATATTATAAAACTATTTATCGTTGAAACTTTTACAGGCATGCCTGTATGCCATTCATTGTAACACAAATATACATATAGCTTTATTAATATAATAATTTTTCTCGAGAATCGTTTAGTTGCGTGTCGCTATTTGAAAATTCATGTTTTTTATCGACCTTTATTACATGAATATTATAGAATTTTTTAGAATTGAATGCTTTGCAAGAATAAAGAATGGTTCTCGGGAATCATCCAATTATGTATATTATATGTTCCAATATTGCATTAATTATCTTTTATGTTAAACGTATATAGAAATGTATATTTCACCTTTTAAAATCTAATCAATTATTTATTATGCATCTATTGCGTCTCGAAAAACCGAACGTAAATAAAGACTTAAGTTGTATCAATTTAATAAATTCTGTTAATTAATTTTATTATCTATAGCCAAGAAGTGATATGGGTGATAATCATAAAAAGGAAAAATAGTTTCATATTTTATTAGATCGCAAAAAAAAAACACTTATTTATAAAAAAATTCTGTATAATGAATCATGATTTTATTTATATATATATATATATAATACCGCATAATAAGTTAATTATTAAGATATTTTTATCGTATTTTTATCAGATATTTGTGTATAACTTTTCTTTAATCAAGAACACTTTTCATTAATAACATGGTGATAAAAATTAAAAAAACTGCTAAAGAAACTATAAAAATATAAATCTCTTGTAAGTTATGCAATTGAATAAAAGTTCTGTAAATTTTTGATATACAATACGTTTAATTTATTAACGATAAAACGTGTATTATATCAAAGCGTATTCACGGTAACATTGACTGTTAATAATCTATAGCTCCAACCTTTATTTCTCTCGCATTAACTATATTTTTATTACAGATATACTTCACAAAAATACAATTTCACATATTTCTTATTTTTATAGGAGTAGTATGAGTAATAAAAATATCGTTTCACAAATATTCGATTCCATATGTTCGTTAGTATAACATGAATAATTCTTCTTTTATTGAATAACTTTGTTGTCATCACAGTTTTTATCTTTCCTAATGCAGTACACAATTCTTGAAACAAGGTAATTTATACGGTTAATTAGAGAAAATGTCGCACTTATTTATCTAATTTATGTATATAAGCATATTAAAATAATATAAGTGTATATGTGTGTTGTAATAAATCCGTGTTACAGTTTTAATAATTATTCTCGTTTATATGTAGAAACAATTTAACAGTGCGTAAAGTTTGCATTAACTTTTGCTACTTCTCTTTGCTTTTTGGCATAAAAGTTAATTTATAATGTCACGTATTTGTATAAAAATAAATAATAACATTTAAGCAGATCAAAGATAAAATTGTATCTATACACATTTTGATCTTTCCATCATTCAAATATAATCTTCAAATTAATTTGTTTTCTTCGTACTACGAGTTTCTTCATGTGGCTTCTGTATAATTTGTATATTTAAATATTCATATCAATATATCTCTCTAAATTGTAAATTTCTCTTATACGAATTTTTTTTTTTTTTTTAATAGTGAATGCGTTTGCTTTGCATATAAATAGACCGTAATAAGAAACTATTAGAGCGCAAACTAGACTACAAAAAATATTTTTATATGTGCATTTGAGAATATATACACGCGTCATTGTTAATTACATCGGTTATTACATCGATTATTACACATTGGTGTTCTATCACGACAATCGTCGACATTACATGTGTTTTCTATTATCGAAACTTAATCGAGTTATGAGCCGTTGCTCTTGGTTGTGCAGAAAAGATATAATATATCGTTGATCATTCGTCAAGATCAAAATTATTCAATGTTCGTGTCCATACGATATGTATAATATCAAAATTATCCGCTTCAAAAAAATATAATGTGTATATTTCAGATTTTCGGCACTTTATTTATCATATCTCACAATCTTCTCGTACGAATTCGAATTGAAATATCGCAAATTAAGATATCATTGGGGGCTTTCCATTTAGTGACACAAGTCGACACCAACTGTCTCGTTCAGTCTTTACTTATTGAATGTCAAGAAAGATAGAATGACATGTCGATTTGTGTCACTAAATAAAAAGCACCCATTATAAATCTTGTTTGCGACTAATTTCGTAGCACATTTTATATTTGCAGATACAAAAAAGAAACAACGAAAGATAGTCGAAAAAAACGAAGTCTTATAACAATATATAACAAAAATTAAATCGTACATAATTAAACAAACGTCACTAAAGAGAGAACTTATTCTAAATTTATATAAACTCTTATTACTATACTAATGTAATAAAATATATAATTTTATTAACTAAAATTAAAAAACTTTTAAAATGTACACTAAATTCACAATGTATATACATATGTATCTTTTTCGCAGAAAACTGTGATAAAACATGCATTTTCGTAGATGTAAAGTGAAAATGTATAAATATATTTTCTCCTCTATTCTCTATTCTCTGTTCTCAAATTCATGGCTTCGTAGAACCTTCTTTATTAAGAGCTGATCAAATCTCAATATAAGAGATAAAAAATATATTATTTGCCTATCTTGATCTTCATCAAAATTAGTAACTTGTACTCCTAGATATTTATGGAGGAAACGTTTTTTATACAAAAAAATTACAACTTGGAAAAATCATATTAATATAAGAACGAAAATGTTTCATTAATACATCTCTTTTCTGTTTTTAAAAAGATCCCTACAAACAATATAATTAAAAAAAATCGATATAATTTTTACATTGTTTAAAAAATATTTACTTTTAATGGAATATTCTTAGTACATATCCACATGTACATATATGTAATATATATATATATATATATATATATATATATATATATATATATATATATATATATATATAATATATATATATATATATATATATATATATATATATATATATATATATATATATATATATATATATATATATATACACATACGTATTTATTGTGCAATCTGAACTGAAATTAAACCGAACGTATATGTACACGTAAAATTCGTATTTTTCAATTTATAAATCATTAATATCTTAGTATCTAATTTTTGTTTGTAACTAATATAATTTAATATTTATTTTAAATCATAAATTAATTAAACATTTTTTCTTAAATATTAAACATATCATTGTAATTCGTACAGAAATTTCTTTTTTCATTAGAGTATTAGGTCATACCATCTTATAGTCTTTGGTCAATCTTAAATGTAAACAATTAACTTAAATGATTAACGTTAAATTAAATAATTATTGAAAATAGTAACTATATTAAGATAACTATACAAAAAAAAATTATGGATTAGAAAGAAGATAACAAATATACTCTTCTCAAAAATCATGACTATATCTTTCCAGACCTTTCATGGACTATATTTATGCAGACTAGACTCTAGTACTAACTTTTATAGAGTACTGAAAATCTATTTTTATTTGATAATATTTTGTCCTAAACTCTAGAATAATCCAGTTCCATAACAATAACCGTTTTTAGTGTTATTAGCAATTAGAATTTATAGCCTTATTGTGACGGAGGTCAATATCGTTAAATACGCAATTTTTAAGTAAAATAAAAGTTTCTTCTCTTTTTTCATTTTATATAATTTTTAATCGCAGAATCTAAAAAACAGTCTTTCAAAATAAGCGCGCATTTTTTTATCTTTAATATAAAGTCAGAATATATATGACTTCTTTTGAGACATGAAAATGTTTTTACAAAAAGCATAATTTATGTGTGATTCAACTGATAATATAAAATACTAAATTAACATAATTATTTTATCGTATAAGTATATAGGGCCATTTCACAGGCAATCAGTATTATATAAGACATAAATATTCTAATAAAATAAAATGCTTATCTTGTTGCACTAATTAACACTTCAAAATACTGCTTGTAAAAGTAACTACATCTAATTTTAAGTTAAAAATAATTAGACAAAATGTAAAGGCTTTAATAACGCTCTTAATATTTCTAATCATCAACTGCATAGAAAAAATTTAAATTATATAAATTTGATAAAACAAATAATTATAATTATTTGTATTAATCTAGAGATATAAATAAAACGAACTGTTATATAGAAAAGGCACGATATAAAAAAAATGCCACGTTATTCAGTAAATTATAAAAATATAGGTATCTTGTAGAGTAAATCAGAGGTAATAATACGTTAAAAATTGATACGTTAACAATTCATATTAAGATTGTTATACATGTTAAATTTAATTTCATTAGTCAATAATTAAAATTTGTATAAATTATTAAAACGATTGTTATGCCAAATTTTTCTAGATAATTTCATTTATAAGATTTAATTTTTTGGAATCTTATATGTCTCAACAAATTATTAATAATGTTAAAATGCGGTTTTAAATTTAACCAAATTTAGCAATACATATTGTACTGCATGGTTTAAAAATAAATAAAATAGGCTCTATCATATGTTATTGGCATTGAACACTGTGAGAACATTATACATTTGACTGCAATGTCATATGTTTACTGAAAATTCGTTGCGTAAAATAAAATTTTGCTAATCAAATTTATACTGAATCATAAGCTTCGCTTAAATAAGAAAAAACTCCAAAGAAATTGTTACGTATAATTTTCAATCAGCTTAGACCTCTTATTAAAAATTTAAAGCTGCATACAAAGCTCATCGTATATAGTCGCTAAATGTAGTTGTGGAAGAGTTGTAGAAATTATGTGGTACGTAACAGAACTATACTTTTCATAGTTTTTTCATCAACAAGTGAACAGGATATCTTTCCCTACTTCTCGATGTTATTCCTGTACTACTATGTGCCGTTTGAGAATATAATAGCATCCTACATAATTTGTCGATCTCTTCGTCACTCGAGCTAAATCTATTCAAATGTCTGTCGTTAGCAGAACTTCGAGAATCATCACAGTTCTCAATGTCAAATCTTAATCGCGATTCTACGTGTACAGGACTAGATGCTCTGGTGGCAGGCGCGGTCCTGCTACGAGATTCAACATTTCTCAAAGGGATTTTACTAAGACCCTGATTATGATTTACATCCAGTGTTGAAAAATATCCTTTTACAGCACGACGTACCGTGGTATGATCTTCCAGACTGTGACGCTTCACGATCTGCTTCGTTTCTTTAGTATCGGGAAGCTTCAAACTGAAATTCGTGGAATGACGTTTGGTTCGATCCAGCGCGCATTTAGAGTTAGTAAACTTTAATTTGTCTTTATCCAGTATCAAAGAATTTCTTTTCAATTTCTCGTCTAGAGATCTGTCCTGGCTAGCGTCCCACCCGAATCTAGTTCTTCCGTGCGGAGCGGAGTACCTTTTAGTCCTCGCATCGGTCTTGGACAAGTGCTGGTCACTCAAATTCTCCTTCGCCATGTTGCGTTGTCGCAAGCCCTCTTCATAATCTATCGAAATTGATGTGCTTCTCAACGAGTCACTCTCACTTGTTCCACGTTTCATACAATCTTCGTATTCAACGGAGGAATGTCTCTTAAATTTCCCCTTATCGAAATTCATGCTGCTTCGTCTAGGCCGAATCGTAGAATTTAGTTGCCTCCTTGTAGCAATAAAATCTTGCAAATGCGGAATTTTTGACGTACTTTGAGAAACGGAGAATTGGGTGGGTATCCTAATACCAGCATCTACCAGGAATTCATCGTCTGACTGCATCACGGACATTTCCGGCATGGAGCTAAAAGCCCAACAGGAATTATAGTGAGCTGCGTTTGTTAGTGCCCTTAAAGCGGCGAAGTTCGGAGCTCTATCCTTGCCACTAATGTTAGTAGAAAATTCATGCGGATAGTCCCGTGTAGGTACGGAATGTTGCTGCGGCTCTTGCTTATTCTCTTTTACAAGCGACAGAAAAAAAGATTTGGTAAAAGCGGAAGGACTATATTCGTTCGCTTGGACTGACTGTTTTCTAAACTTTGCGTGGTCGTTGTCGGTATCGTAATATGAACGGTATTGAAAGTCGCTTTCATACTCTTGTTCACAAGCATCCGGCAATGTCAAGAGAGCCTGGAATACCGCTAACTTGGAACAGCTACATTGCGGCTTAGGCGTAATATAATCATTAGATGATCCATTCACAAAGTCAAAATGCGATGTATTAGTATGCGAGTTGACATGCCCTACTTTTTCCCAAGGATGTGTTAGTTGGATTCTGTTAAATATAAAGCAGACATAACTTAAAATTAGTTAGAGTTAACAAAACACTCATTCATACTTTAGCATATATTGATAAAAAGTCTTTAAATAACAATAAGTATATTTAGCTGTCCATAATATTCATTAAGCAGTTGTAAAATTTTAATTTAAGCATATAAAACTAATTATGTTATCTTTAAACATGCATTAGTTTTATACTCTTCTGAATCGTATTTCTTTTCCAAGTGAAATCCTCCTTACCTCGTTTTTAAGCTTTCGATTGCTTGACGCGAAGATGTAGTTCCATCTGTAAGACATCATTATTTTATTATTAAGACAATTAGTAATTATTAATAGCTGCTACAAATGATCTCATATTTTCTTTTTTTTTTATTCAATTAAGTTCTGATTAGCATTAGTTAAAATCCGATTAACTAATTACTTTCTTCAATCGCTAACAATTAAAAATTTGTACTTTGAAAAATGGCTTGGGCTTGCAAGACAGATGACGGGATTACTTGGATACGAATTTCCGCTTCTCAACTTCTGTTATCATTAAATAATATGAGTTGCTTACATTTAATTAGTAATAATTTTGTTTCATGTAATGCTTCCTTATTCTTCATTAAATGCTCACCTTTTGACTGTGATCTGAAACATAAATTTGCCTAGCTTTAATAATATATAATAATCCGAGAACAGATTCGATGTTATTATTTTATTTAATAAATTAATATAGATATATAATTTAAATTTAACTTACAATCCTCTCGTAGAACTATCAGTTCCTGTTCTTGTCCAACCTAAACAAATATTATTCAAATATTTCAATTCTTAGTAAATATTCAGTTTTTTCTGATTAATATCATCATTAGACATCGAGTTCCGACAAGCGATGTCTTGCCGGAACGCACTCATTTTTAATTGCTTGTAAAAGTTAAAAAATTCTGAACACTTATTGCTATTAAATAATGAACAAATTGTATATAATCAAATAAAATACATTCCGCAATTCAAAACATAAATTATGTAATTGATGATATATTTGTATAAGCATGGTCATATTTCGTAATTAGTTAAGAATCTCTCTATCTAATCATATGAAATTTACTAATATTTTCACTTAATAATGTTTAATCAATAAAGATAACAGACATCGAACACACATCACTAATAATATGTATTTAATAATACCTTTCTTTACTATAGTTCCACTTGCTGGTTTTCCTGCACCTATTCCCGACAACTTCTTTTCTTCTTCCAACTTTTTGGCATCTTCCACATCTTGTCTGGTAAGCTTCGTTGTTAACTATACAAAACATTGTATTCAGAAAAAGATATCTCTTCTATAAATTGTATATTCATTAAGTTGCTTACACTCTGGCCCTCGTACTTGACATCCATCTCATCTAACTTCTGTGTAACGCTCTTTAAAATAAATAGTACGTCTCTATCCTTTTCATTGTTGATCAAATGTCTCACAACCGACTCCAATGATGTTAGTAATTTCTTATCGGTCGGCATCCACAATTGATTTTTCAATTGTGGCAGTAAAGATACTACTTTCATTCTTATATTAGCTATCGGATCTTCAGCCAGATTCAATAAAACAATGAAAAAATGTTCTTTGAAATATACAGAAGAAAAAATTTCCAGTGCTTCGACCATCATACGAACAAACATCATTCTCACGTAACAATCAGAATTATTGGCTAAATCTGTAAAGATTCTACTACGCAGTTCTGCTCTTTGTATGGGTTTCGTATTGTATCGTAGAAGGAGAAGCAAAAGTGTTCCTGCAGCAAGACGTACCGGTATTGGCCGCTGAAATTTTCAAATTACATCTACACATTTAATAAAACCATAAAATTTTAAAGAAGAATGAAATTATAGACTTACTGCGTGTAAAATTCTGGAGAAAGCCATTGGAATAAAGTACGAGTATATAAAATCACTGGGAAAACATTTAGGTAAAATCTCTAGTTGCGCGTGCATTAATGATGCCAGCCTCCAATTGTGTGTGCCTGCAACTTCAGCTTCACATTTTAATAAAGCTTTACCTATTTCCATCAAAGAAGAATCCTGCAATGAATAATACAGTATCTTAAGAACTGGAACTTATTTTGAATTACAAACTATATAATAAAATTGAATTACCATTCTATCTGTTCCAAGAGCTTGACTTTCGGCTAAGCATTCCAACGTTAATCCTATATGAGGAATTAAACCCTGCAGCACTTCCTCAGAATCATCTTTTAGCAATTTTATTAAATTTCCTTTTATCCGTGCACTTTTCGGCCCTAGGACCTTTGACACCTACAAAAAAAATAATTGTTTTATTATACATAATTATAATTTAATAAGTGTATTTAATCTTACCTCGTGAATTCCACACGCAACAGTTTTCCGAACCATATAATAATGATCACTCGTCAGTGCATCAAATGTTGTAAGTATTGCATCTACATCTTCCGAAGAGCCTGATACGAAAATAAACATTGCTGGCAAATTAAATGCACAATGTCTTCTGCATTCGACATATCTTTCATCCTGTGTAGGATTGCTGCTGATCTACGAAATTAAGATAATAAATTATTTCTAATAGATATTTTACAGAAAAATAGTTGTATATGTATATATATACTTATTTTATAATTTATAATATATATATATATATATATATATACTTACAAACGTAAAGTGTGGTTTTTCTTTTTTCAGTGATGGTATTCCCATTTGTGCAAGTTGTTGAAAATAATTTATGAACCATGCTTTCTCGAACATTGATAAACACTCTGAAAATATATTTATTACGTATATATACCATTTTTATTATTTGAATATTTAAGTACACAGTGCTGTCAATATATAAGGGAGAAAGAGGCACTTTAGAACAGGGGCAATTTAGGACATCTCGAATAAAGAACAAATTGAAAAAGATATAAGCTTTAAGAAAAAAAGTATCCTACAGTGCCCCCCTCTCCCCTATACAAGGGTTACTTCTTACTTTCTAGGCCAAGTACAAGTTTTCCCAGCTCTTGCGCTATTATACATATCACATTATCTTCCGATTTAGCTGCCTTTTCACATAGCTTCTTAATAAGTGGGGCTATTATATTTTTTATTGTATCTGTAAACAATTTATGTTCGAATTAATTTCTTTTCGCTACTTGATTTGTGTCAAGTGTATTATCGTGTTTAAGCAATTTTTATGCTATTAAAACATAAAATTGCTCCAAAATATATAATTACTCACCTTCCTGAAGATGAGGTAGTAAATACACTATTGTCTGTACAGAGGCGTATCTCACACTGCTTTCTTCGTCACTTGCTAATTCTACAAGAGACGGTAGTAAAGCAGGTTTTACAGATTCAGCACCGAGACCTTCCGCAACAAAACGTAGCTGCAAACAGATACTAGCTCGCACTTCACTGCTTACATCCTGACAAAGGGAGTGCACCGTTGGTAGAACTTCCTTCTGTATCCTAATAACAATTTTAACAATAGTACACTTATTTATTAAATAGAACGTACAAAGAAAATGAATTATAAATTATTTAAATATTTTATATAAATTTTTGGTTTAAATATTTCTTTTACATCACAAAAGTATAATAGGCAATTGTCTGGTCAATACGATCTAAATTAGTTCTGCTAATAACTAAATATGTTATTGAATAATTTTGAATAACTAAATACATTAAGATTTTATTAAGCATAAATTTATGAAAACAATTGTTTATTCGAATATACTCACATAGCAGAATCAAATCGTGTACAAATCTTTCCCAATAACCTGCTGCACGTTATCCTGGAGTAGATAGGTTGTGACAATTGTCCCTTACTTATAGTCAATGGAAGAATCTGTATGTGAGAGTGTTCTTGTTACCATCCATCCAAAAGAGTGCTATGTTGTTACATTTACAGCGATTTAATATCTCAAACATTGATCTATAGTACATATATATATAATACTTTCTTTTTAAATTTCTATTTGCAAACACTTAATTGTATTTTATTTATATCATTAGTTTCTTCAGATTTAGTTTCTTTCAATATGTACTAAATAAATGAAAGAATTGTTTTCTTTTCCATCTAATCTATTTAAACAAGTTGCTGTCACGTTTTGATGTCAATTTTTTTAAATTGCCTTTACAAACCTGTGCTCTTATGACTTCTACCGGCAGTAATTCTATCACATCCAGTAAGGTCTCCAACCATGCATGACAGATAACTATAACATAGACACATATACAACAAGAGTTATAGAGACAGATATTGTGATAACAAGCGAATATTCAATTTTTAACTATAAAAAATACTGCATTCTAAGGTAACAACTATTAAAAATGAAATGTGTTTACCTGGGTCACGGCTCTCTAAAGAATTTAATATGCTTTGAAGGAATGTCTGACTGAAAACATTATGGCTGACTAATTTTTGTTCTAAAATCGTTTTGAACGTGGATGACGCTGCTATGTGAAACTCGGTCGACGCAGTAGCCAGAGACTGCTGCATCTTAGGTACCACTCGAGACATACATGATTGCGTGTCGGTAGCTAAAAGACTTGGTAAACTTTGTATAACACTAAGTTTCTGGATCTCATCTCCCTTCCTGTGAAAAAAAAAAGAAGAAAATTTCAATGCGTGTGCTTTCTTAAGAACCAACACAGCTGTCATTCATCCGTAGCCCTCTGATCGCTTTCTCATTTACATGACACGTGAAATTACTATTCTCATTACTGTACTTTCAAACAAATTAATGTACACATACATATATATGTACCAAAAGTCAGGCAGCGCATATCAATCACATTTAATTAATCAATACTTTTGTCGGGTTGTTGTACCGTGACGTCTGAATTAACGAAAGACGAAAACGGAGTTCTTCTTATGCCACGCAACACATTCAGTCGTTTGCCGAGTTTTAATTCCAAGCATCCCGACCGGCCTCCACAATCAATTGCAAAACTTGGCGAATCACTCGTTTGTTTCAGAGACACAGAAAAATGTTTGGATTATCATTATTATCAAGTAAAGCAAGTTTCATGATTCCGCAGAGAACGTTTACACGGGTCAGGCGACTCAAACATCTCGAATAAAAAACTTTATATAACAAATTGTCCGTCCTGGACTGACTTTCGGCACACCCCGTATACCACGCGCTAAGGTACGCACAATAATTTACGAGAGAGACAGCCGCGCGGCGTGTGTAGTTAACCTAAATATCCACGGCGAGTTTCGCGAATCGTTCGCGATCTTGGCATCGTTCGCGAGGCACGTCGTCTTTAAAGGACTATAATTAGCGCACTTAACTATGACAGGACAGCGTGTGCGCGCTCCTCGAACGACCGCGCGGCTATTTTTAGAAGAGAGCGCGCGCGCGGGGGACGAGAAGGGTAACAAACTCGACTCCCGGCGAAGGGGGTGTGAAAACTCACGATCGACCGACGGGACGGAAGGGGTAGGGCACGCGTGGGGAAAAAAAAAAAAAAAAAACAACAACGCGGAGGTACTCACGAATCGGACGCGATCTCGTACGGGGCCGGGGCTTCATCTCCCTCTTGCAGCATTTTCGAGGCGCATCTTAGTCATCGACTCGTCAGCGCGGCGGGATCGATCAGGTTCGCGGTTCCGGGAAAAGATACCTCACGCGAACGGCACGATTGGCACGCGCGTGTTCATTGACAGCGCGCGCGGACGAGGCACGAGGGAAGCACGCGCGACACGCGAACGCCGCGAGAACGCGAAACGCGAATGACAACTGAACGGGAGGAGCGAGGCGCAGGGCCGCAGGCCGCGATTTCTCTCTCTCTCTCTTTCTCTTTCCTTCTTTCTCTCTCCGAGCGCCTATCGATCACAATCCGCACTCGCGGCTGCTCGCGGCTGGATTGCGTACCAGCGCGACTGGAGCGCGCTCAGCGCGCACGAATCCGCGCCGAACCGACACGAGCGCGGCGCGGCCCACGCATCAATTCAACTGGGCGGCGAGGAGAGAAGACGCGCACATTGTACAACGGTCGCACGTCGCACGTCGCTATCGCTGCGTCGCACACGTCGCCGTGACGCATCGCGGATGCGACGCACCGCGATGATGCACGTTGCACACGGCTGGCATATGGTGCGCGCCGGGGGCGCTCGGCGCTCGGTTGCGTAACCCGCTGCGCGGCACAAAAGATGATTTAACGATCGCGTCATCGCCGTCATCGGGCAATCCGATGCGCCGGCCCCCGACGCGTCGGGAAAAAGAATCCGCACGCCCCGAATGTTGTCCCCGCAGGGTTGGGCGTTTACGCGCAAATATAATTTATGTACGTGTAATGTAAATTATGTTTATAGCGTGTCTGTAAACGATATGAGTAATCTGCCAGGATTCAATGGATCGTTGAACGTACGAATTTCGTCAGAAATATCGGAAATTTATTGCGTCTTATGTTTGCAATGTTATTTTCAGGCACAATTTTCAGGACGCTACGAAACAATTAACAATAGTTTTGGATATTTCCAGTTTACACCTATGGAAAAAAATAAACGTTGTATATAGCGCACTAGCGCGTGCATATTGCAATATCACTTGTTTATTTCTATGCAAGTAAATTAATCTTTCAATGTACTTATTTTTAATCTCGGTTTAATTTACCCTTTATCTCTTTTTAGTTCTAAGAATTGGAAAGGGATAAAAAGTATCCGTTTGCTTCGCGCGAAATTAAGCCGTTCCTGTTAATGCAATCGCACTTTATCTTATAATAGTTTTCTTATGTAGATTTATAAAGAAATACGAAACTGTGTGTGTGTGTGTGTGTGTGTAATACGAAACTGTGGTACATCATAAAATTGAAGTACTCGTAAACTTGAAGATTTCAATAATTTCTTGCAGATTTACAAAAGTTTAATGATTGCCGGATGGATCGTTAATTATCGCGTTGAGTGCACGCACGTCGTTATATCAGAGAATATCCGCTACCTTGAAAACACGCTTATGCTCGCGTGATTTAATCAACGCCATGCCGACCTTGTTTCCGGCAATCGCAGGCAAATTATGCATTTCCAATCAAGGTCCCAACAGGTCGACTCGTCGAGGCAATGTATATATAAAATTGCTCTCGCGTGCGTGCCGAGTTCGAGAGCATTGGAAACTTTTAACAAATAATTTTAACGCTCGTACTTAACTTTTGCACTAGTGCAACGATAAAGAAAATATCAATAACGATGAAAAAAAAAAATAAAAAAAAAAAAAAAAAAAAATGTATCACATACCAGAATTTTATCTTCAAATTAGCAAAGGATTATTTAATCACACTGATGTCGGTTAGTTCGATCATATTATTAATTTTAAATACTTAATCTACTTACAAGAGGATATGGAGCGCTCTATCTATAGGTCTTCTTTCCAAGCTGGCATCCAAGGAGTGCTTTCGCAACTGTTCTTCATTCTGAGTAAGGATATTTAAATGAGGTCGACGAGGCGTGAAACTGAATCGCACGGATGTTTGTTTAACATTAATATCAAGGAGAAGTTCTCGAATACCGATTGTAAAAAGTTCGCTTTGCAAAATTTACATATATATGCGCGTGCAAGTGAAAATAGGCGAATGGGAATGGGAACGTTAATAAGCATTACTTACCCTCACATCGGGTAACGGTTTATCCAATTGAAGACTCGCAAATTCTTCGAGTTCCATGATTCTGTGTCCACATATGACTCCGTTTATTTTTAATATAATTTTGTATAACCTTCTAAACGCATTATCCTTCTTGAGAACAAAAGATATATTCACGTTAAACATAATCGAAACGCCAAGAAGTTAAAACGAATGCGCCTTGGAGGCACCACGTTGTTTTTTTTTAATTACAAAAATTAAGGTATATTTAATACTGTAATTTGTATCAAGATACGTAATTATGTATTTAGAATTAGATAAAGAATTAATGATAATTGATAAATTACAAAAAGAATCAAGCTCGTGTGTTTCAAAACAAGCAAGAAATTCGAATTAACGATATCTCATTTAATAAGAAAATTAAAATTCTAATCTGACGAGATGATTTTTCCAAGTCCGACTTTTTAATCCAAGTTGTTTTCTATCAAATGTGTTTATTGGTTGGTGAAATAATCTACTTGAGATCTTAAAACTACTTATATCTTAGGCATATTTATCTGAGTTGCATTGTTTCTTCGAATAATACTCTCGTATGATCGAAATAATACTTTTATTATATTGATCACATATAAACACATCTGTATATGTTTACATTGAGCCATATCATAAAGGGTAGAAATCAAATATACTTCTACACGCTAAAATAATCACATCTACCAAGTTTGACGATCTTATTAAATATTATATCGAAATTATATCATTGAGATATCAACATAAAAAAATGTATTCTAGTAGTATTTCAACAAATGTATTCTAGTGATATTTTAACAATGTATTCTAGTAGTATTTTAACAAATAGCTGAATAATTAAAGATATTAGCAATTTTTGAAGTTATTACGTAGTTAATATTGTCAATCAATCTGCTTAAAACTAAATGAGATCAAATAACTTGATTTACACTTTTTTACTTTTAACTATTAATTAGTGTTAATAAAATAACATTGTTTGATTACCCTGTTAGAAGTACTATATATATATGTACCATGTTATAAAAATATCATTAAAAAATATTCCACAGCTATACATATATGCAATAAATAAATGTTATTAATAACATTTGAGTACGATAGATTCTTGAAATTGTACATTGTATCATTATAATATTTGAAACTATTATAACACTGCTAAATCATGTATCTCCAGCTATTCATAACCACCATTTGATAAAATCATATTTAACATTTAAACAGTCATCTTATTCTAAATCGTAAAATGTTAAATATATTGTAAAAAAAAAAAATATTGCAATTTGTACCATGTGCTTACTTTATTTCATTCGGGATAACTTTTAAAAATACTTATTTGGAATAGTATTTGGTGCATCAAGTGGGAAATCACTTAACGTGGTTTCCCACAAAAAAAAATCGTGAACACATTTCATTATTCTCTCAATTAATCTAAAAAAGCTAGTAAATATACAAAATATAATATATTAAAGACGCTTTTCAGCAAAAAAAAACACATCGTTACAAAATTGGCTATCAAATAACAAAAATTCTCAGATGTACAGAAATTCACAATTTGACACTAATTATGTGATAGTATTAACAACAAATTTTGTTAATGTGTCGGTTTGCTGGAAAACTTCCTGTGATATATTATAGATTACACAGACACTGAATATTTTTAATCCTATAACATATACTGAAAAAAAACTTATTAAAATAAACGTTATTAGTATCGTTTTTATTATAAGAAAAACAGCTGATTTTCCAACTGCGAACTTGAAGGTCGATGAAGAAATCGCCCCACCAACATCGATAACTTCTGTGCGTAATGACAAGGTGCTGGTACCCGAACAGTACTTGAGCAATTGTAATACACATGAGTTAACTTGTAAGTCATAGTTTGTACCGTTTCTGCGTCTAAACCCGTATTGTCATAGATAACATTGTACGATGTAGGCGCAATTGTGCCTTGTCTAACTTGTTGCGACACAAGAAAGAAGTCATACTTAAGCGGATTTGTTATAACATCGTCAACAACAGTACCAATTTGAGGATTACGTTTGTAATCGAACAATCGAATATTAATCTTTTTAGTCACGATGATGAACATCATTTTGAAATTTGGACCGTAGTATAATTCTTCAAGCTTTTTTCTCAGACTTTGAACTTCATTTTCGTAAACATTTTGAATCTGACCTTCGCTGACACCGTCACGATAAATTACAATATACATGGGTAAAGCTCTGTTATAAGAGCGATAAGCCATCACAGCCTTGCGCACACTTACGCAGAGTTGGTCCGCAAGATCTTCACTGCTGTTATATAAAGTAACAGAACTGAAATATTTTGTCAGCTTTTGATCCACAGTTGCCACCATAGCCACTATAATTATACAAATCGTGAATCATTTCACTTACTTGTGTGTGGTTCATAAAAAATATTGCATAGATTAAATAAAATTAAAAAAACATGAATTAAAGCAATGTGATATAAAAGACATTGCAATTACATTGTTAGAATATTAAAATAAGAACGGGAAGAAGCATAAAATTAATACTAAAAAAATACTTACGATAATCTCTGCCCTTAGTGTTTGAGTCATGACATATATCAAAACCAATAGTCATTAATCCTTTCAAAGGATTGTCGATAGACCAAGGAGCTCCGCCCAACTTACAGTTCATTTGTATTGCCACTTTTGTAGCAATACTCATTACATTTCTCCCATCTACATTCTTTTGTAGAAATACCTGTGACGGTACAGGTCTATCCACACAACATTTCTTTTTAATAGCCGCATAACGATCACTGCGATTATTGCTCACCACGCAGAACACTAAATCTGGAGTATTTTGGCTAAGAATTCCCTCAAGTACCTCAGCATATGTGCTTGCCCTATCATCGCTTATACATTCTATGTGCGGACTTCGAAGCATAAAAGATATTGCAGAAGACACGTTAGTTAACGTACGTATAAAAGGCTGCAAAATTTTAAATTATTAAAATAAACATTTCGTATTAAAAACCACATATATACATATGCAATTATATGTGCACAATTTTATTTTGATATATTTAATATCCATTTAATGAAAATTATTCACCTGTATATTACATCGGCTATTTACAATTATTACCCAGTTTTTCAATTCCTTACAGTGCAATAATTGTTGTCTTTGCATGCTCCTTGACCAATCTCCTCTCTCACAGTTAATCATATCTCTAGCAAATACAAGTTTCTGAGAAGGCAATACACGAGCAGGAACTTCAAGTAAATTTCTATCTAACGTCATATCCCAATCCTTAAATTCTTGCAGAACTTTAGGCTCTTGACGAAGTCTGCTATTAAATCTCATCAGTTTATCGATACGGGATTCAGGTGAGATACAAGTATGCACAGCTAATGCTTTCATAAGATGAAAATTCTCTCTCATATTATCAGTTAAACCTGAAAGGTAGAAAGTTCCGTCAGTACAGAATCTATCTATATACAAAAATTTATACACAAAGCACAAGAGTATTGTGTATCTATTAAATTAAATTAAAAAAAAATCATTTATTAAGTACCTGTAGCGCGACATAATTCAGGAACTAGATAAACATAGTCTCCCGGACCTGCGTTTCGTTGTTTCGGCTTATTTCTCGTTACTAACATTGGTTGGGTGACGTTTTGTATTTTAATCTGGTATTTGTTCCAGTAGTAATCTTGATAAGACACTTGTACACCAGATTTCATAGAAAATGTCGAGGAAGGACTCGCATTAAAATCCACATCCTCAATACGATATGTAAGATTATTATAATCCGTAAGTACCATCATTCCAACTACAGCGTGACCGAACTCTGTCTAAAAATGCATATAATACTTATTTTTAGAATAAACATGTAAAATAATATACCAATGTATAATCGGTAACAAGTACCATCTTTGAGCAGAAAGTTTTGCGTTAAATTTCAAAAAGTTTTCTAAATTATAAAAATAAAATCAAAAATATAAATGTAAAAAAAATGTTAAAAAATCTTTAATACTTTATTCCTAATATCTTATTATGTTACAGTGACGAATGTAACACGATTTTTAATTTAATTACTCGTGCATGAAGTATGCCACACATATTTAAATTATATTATATTCTATATTACTTTTTAAATAAATGATATTATAAAAAAAAACACAAAAATACTAAATATACAAATAAAAATTAATATCTTACTCTATAGTCCCTACTACCGCGATTCTTGATATCCATTAACATGTGCAACAAACTCTCTTGACGCATCACTTTATGTGTTATTTCGGCGCACAGTAGAATGTCGCGTTCATATTGTCTAATGGATGTCACATATCCAGGCCACAATTCCAATCTGAATTGATTTACACAAACCTACATAAAAGTACAATCAATTGTTAAATTTTCCATTTAATAAAATACAAAATATCCATATAAATTTTATACTAACTTTATTTCTAGCGTCATAATAGTCACGGCCCACCAATTGCAATTTCAAATATTCCAAGCACTTTCTCATTATTATGTTAAAAACGACATTATAGTATGGATCATCCGGCGACATACTTCCAACTAAACACATAATAATCTTGATAGGTTCATTATCGGATTGTCTCGTTGACATCAGTTCCATTTTCTGAAATTTTTCATACTTGTAAAAATGCTTAGCCGCGCATACTTGCTCGTACAGCAGTGATATACTTACATCTGGTAAACGGGTACTTGTATACAAGAGGGTACCATCAAAAATATATGGACCAACTTTCTCTTTATGAAGTCTAAGCATGCCTTTGCGAATATGTGTACGCTCTTCGTCGGGTTCGAAATCGACCCGATATTTATAAAGACACCAATTGGGTACTGTGGGCAATCTGAAGTGATTTGTTAGCAGCATTTTTGGTGTTCCAGAAGTACCTGTAAATTGATAGAAATTAAATGTTATAAAAATCGTGTTATTTGCCTTTTGCCGTATTTACATACGTCGTAATATATAGATACATGCTGTAACTTCATAACACATTAAGATTTTATACTGACCTTTTTTAGTCACCAAGGTACTTGGTCTGCTAACAAAAGTAGCTTCCATCTTACGTCGGCCACGCGACTCTCTTTGCGACGCATCATCGCTTTGAGTTTCACTTTTAACTTCACTCTTAATTTCGCTCTTAACGTCACCTTTAATTATACATAAAAAAACTTTTAAAAACTTTAACCACTAATTTAAATTTATATTTTTCTTGTTTCTAAATAATAAAAATCTCTCACATTCTTTATAGCTTATTATTAAAAATACATACTTTACTAATATACGTTGATAAATCAATAATTTAAAAAAATTGATTAATAAAAATATATAATAAAGACTCGTACAAAAAAACTTACTTGCAGTTTCCATTGACACATGTTCCGAGAACGCAGATGAACTTACTGGAGAAACTTCGCGTTTGATACTCTGTTGTAATAGAATAACATATTTATTACATACTTGTAAATTTCTAAATTTAATTTTATAAATATGCATTAATAAATCTAAATTTCTTGTTACAAAAAATAAGTATTATATGCAAAATTCTTGGACTAACAGATTTCTATATACATGTATATGTTTTGAATATATCAAACAAAACAATATATATATTACGCTAAAGATTTAAATAATATTGTAAACCTTACCAACCTTCACTACTCCTCTCGCTGATGAACGATCCTGTAAGAAGCGAAAGAATATATTCAACTACAAAGTGTACAAAGTACAATTGTACAATCAATCTAATATATAAGCAAAGATCAAGAATAATAAAATAAAAAATTCCTTTGAAAGTTAGAAAATTTCTACTATATATCAAATTACATTCAGAAAGGCAGTTTTCTGTAAAAATCTTAGCAAGAGTTCTTGAAATAACAATTGCATGTATCGTCACAATGAGAGACAAAAAAATAGTTTTTGGACATTTGGAAAGAAATTTAAAAAAAACCAAGAAAAGTTATGCCATAATAAGCTATGTCACAATTTTGTTTTATCTCTATTGTTTTTAGCTTAAATGTTTCGAGAAAGATGTGTCTGCTTATTTTTCAGTTTCCATCACTTACCGATTCTGAATTCCTGTCGTATGGTTTCCTGCGATATCCACTACTGGTCGATGGTTCTGAGGAATCATAACCTCTGTTCTTCTCTTGCTTGGACATCTTTACGATTTAATGGCTGAAAATTGCAATTAACAATGTTGGACGTCTCTGAAAAATCACTCTCCTATATTTCGTTATACAATCTATCAATGTTAATTTAAACTGAGCAAAATTTATTCGAGAAAAATATTTTGCCACAATTTTATATCACATTTGTGGTATCATGGACTTTGCAATTGTGGTTCAGCTGAAGATTGCTAGTGCTGATTTCTACCAACGCTGATTAACTTTACTCTCTATTTAACTTACTCTTTATAGTACTTATTCCTTATACAGATGCCACTCGTTATTTTTTTCTACTTGAAAGTCTACTTTCAATGATTATTAACCAATTTACACTATTTGTTGAAGCAATAGTAATTAAATTTACTGTAAATTGAATTACTATTAGTAGTAAGTAATAGCAAGTAGTAATAGAGTAATTTTGAACTTATTAAATTATTAAATTATTTTATATGTCACAGTAAATGTACACATTTATTAGTCAATATGTATATGTATATATATGTGCACATACATATTGATAATATAATATATAATTATAGCAAAAAAATTGTGCTCCATATATGTTAATTAATGTATCAATGTAACTTATATATTATACTGCTATACTTATATATTATATTATCAATATGTATGTCAGTATGTGCATATATTGACTAGTAAGTATATACATTTACTGAATTAAAACATTTGCCCTGACACATGTTTATATACCTATGTTTATATATGAACTCCACACACACATATATATTTGTGTATATATATATATATTATGTGTGTGTGTGTGTGTGTGTGTGTGTGTGTGTGTGTGTGTGTGTGTGTGTGTGTGTGTGTGTGTGTGTGTGTGTGTGTGTGTGTGGTTCATATAACAAATAAATTACATATAACAATCAATTCTCATCTTACTAATTCCTAGAATTAGAAAAAAAAACGAAAAATAAGCTAAACCGAGATCAAAGTTCAGCAATATTGATCGAAATCGACATAATTAATTTTATGCTAGACTATCGCGATTTATATTTCTGTCGTCCAATTATTCGATATTCCATAAGTTTTCACGAAACGATATATCTCCAGTGTTTCAACAGGTCTTAAAACGCAAATGAAAGAACTATAAACATCTCTCGTTCTCACAATTTACTTATGCTTACCCCGCAACGGAATATATATATATATGTATGTACACAACTGCTGCGTATGCAAAGAAAAAAAGGACGCTGTCAGGAAGAACGTTCTAGCTACGAGAAGGCCTGTTCTTCTCAGATAAACTTCTTCCGGTATCTTGCACGTGCTTGCACGTTTCATCTATTATTTCTTTCTCTCCAACGCGAAAAGAAGAAGAGGCAAGACGAACCGTGGCAAGAAGTTCAGCCGAAAAAGAACAGTCCTGATCAGTCCTGATGCATCACCTTACTTTTCACGCGCGACGATCACGTTACGAGATTTGTCACACGTTCTCGCTTCCAGCTTCCACGCTCGTCTTCACGATCGGAATGGATTCGGGAAACCGAGCGAGATGCCCTTTCCCTCATAAATTCTCCTCGTATTTAGGCCACGTAAACTCGATAACCATCGGTCCCTTTGCGCGACGCCGGTAACGAACTGGCGTGTGGAAATTGGTACGCATGTAAATATGACGAAACAAGACCGCGCGTTAAACGTCGCTAGTCGCTAGCCCAGGAAATATTCCACCTCGCCCCACCACCGCCCCTACCGCGCCGTCCCATAAATGTTTACCTTGCGATTCCTCCTTGCAATTTCCGCCCACGGGCTCGGATCCGATTATTTTTCGATGCTCCGGGCTCCGGGCGATCTAAAATTTCCACGATCGGCCGGGTCGGCTCGTGCGGCACGTTTGAGCGTTCAAAAGTATCGGCAAAACGGTGGCGGTGCCAGGTGCCAGGTGCCATGGACCCACGACCTGTGCATCGATGGCCCCGGCCCCGGCCCCGTATGGTAAACAGCGTCACGGATAGCCCCTCAACGACCTCAACGCGACACAAACCTCACCTAACCAATCGCCGGTCGCGTAACGCGCAAGCGACGCACGATTGGTCGCGTTCGAACGGTGCGGGATGACGCGTGGACGATCGACGACTGAGCCGGATCGATGGACGCTGCACGCTGCCGCGACGGTGCCGCCTCGACCTCGGGGCTCGGGGCCTCGAGGCGTCGCGAGAAATCGCGGGAAGCGCGATAAAAGGAGTCTGTCGCGCGCGCGGCGAGATCGAGCGCGATTCGAAACCACCAATCGGCGTGCGGCATTCTCGGTCGTGATTCGCGAACGACGACGCACCCCTCCGGCACGTAGCAACTGTTAATTAAGTACGTTGTACGTACTTCTGCTGTTACGCACCGCGATATATTTACGGCACTGACCGTAATACCGCGTAAACCCGCGGACAGCGGCTTGTTCTTAACAGAAGTACATATTTTACACAACAATGTTACGTCAGGTAGACTCGTCTCCGCCACGTTAAATCTCGCAAACCCCCCCGTGGAGTCTGGGGCGCCCCGTCCAGTTGCCGGCCGACGTTTCGGCAGTAAAATCCAGTAGCGTATAACGGGGGGTGCGTCATGTGGCGTCAACATTTTCGGCCGGGCTGGCCGGGCATCGATTTAGCGCCGCTAAAAGAGAGGGTAAGATTAAGGTGAAGCTGCAAATGAACGACTTCGATGTGAATCTGAATCGGGAGAGAAAGGCAACTGTTGGGAGATATATAGAATACTGTGATTGATGGCAACGTATATCTTGCTGATTTTCAGATAATTTTTGGATAAACGGATAAATGTAGGTCACACAGGGTGTTTACAGCACCCCGTGAATTTCGTACCTTGCGCACATTTTCCGGTCCAGTGCGCACCGCGCATATGCGGAAAAAATAGCCTTAAGCAACACCTGGACGGTCCGGACAGGACCTGATGAAATGACTGAAATGTGATCGTAGGCGGAATGCGCGGAACGTAACGATTTTTAGTGGGTTGAGAAGCAGAGAGAGAGAGAGAGAGAGAGAGAGAGAGAGAGAGAGAGAAACGACCCGCGGGCTTCTCTTTCATCTATATATCTAATGCAATAACGTTGCGGACAATCGATGTGATTTTATACTTATTTCCTGCTTCATAAAAATGAAAAGAACTCACTTTGACAAAACACATTGTCGGAGGCTGCGACTCTTCTTTCATCTGTATATCGAATGCAATAACGTAGCGGACAATCGATGTGACTTTATATTTTTCTCTGCTTCATAAAAAAAAGTCACGTTGCGAATACATTTTTGCCTCAGTAAAATATACATTTTAAAAGTTTCTCAACTTTAAGAAGACATAAATTACATTAATATTAAATCGTCAAGTATAAATGTTTGCAAAGTATGTTTCTCATTTGAAGTATATGCATTGTTTTCATTGAAGAGGAAATTATTTTCTGTTAAATTGAATTTGGATGGAATATTTTGTATTTGGATGTTTTATTTTGTACGGCGCTGAAAAAAACTCGAAGTTGAAACGTACCAATTTACGGGGTGTGTGTATGTACAAATTAATAAAGTAATTGTTTGGCATCTATTGTTGCTCGTTCATTATAGCCCCTTTTCATTTCTACTTTTGTACATACGAGCGTGTTCATTTTTTTTTTTATTAATGAATTAGAAACTGTGTAATTTCGTATTTTTTAAAAAACTGCTTTCGAAGTCGCGATCCATTCAATCCATTCGTCTAAGAATAACGCTTATTAATAAGGAACAGGCGTATATATATTCCATGATATAAAAAGTAATCGTACAAATAACTTGAAATCTTTTCTACTCGATTATACATATATTATACAGAGTGTATGGAACAGTAGCGTCAATCAATTGCTATGGTTTAGTAAATATAAAACTCTATACACGCGCGGTATGTTAGGTTTTACATTTGCAAAATAAGTATATCTCTTTCAGCCATTCCCTCATTGCCATGCTAAATAATTTAACGAGGAATGTCGCGCTACGCATTATCTTAATGGGCTTCGTGCTGCTACAGCTGAAAGGGAATATCAGATACAATTTCCGCGACGAAAACGTCTTAACGAGCGAATATTTGAAGCCTTACGAAGGGTGGAAGAGACACGATGAGAGAGATATATAGGCTGCATTCCGAAATTCACTGTATCAGCAACTTTCAGTACTGAAAATCTATAGTATACGTGACGTAAAATATAGATTTGCAGTACTGACAGTGTCGGAATGCAGCCATATATGCTTATTTTGCAGATGTTAAACCTAAGCCTAACATACCGCGTACGTATCAAGCTCTGTATTTACCGAACTATAACGAATACAACAAAAATTTGTATACACATATTATATATGTATTCGACTCGAGCTCCTCTTTCACTTCCTAATCAAAGGTGGACCTTATCTTTCCATTCACGCTATATAGTTTTACAGATTAGATTTATTTTATTATATATTTATTTATTTTTATAATTACAATATTTTTATCTTTGTTTAGAAAAAATTCTAAACTAGTCAAAGAATTATTGATACAATAATAACAGAATATCTCGCATAAATAAATAATTCGTATGAGTATATAAAATTGAGATATGAGAACATTAGCTTCCTATAATTCTACTTTATAAAAAAATAGAAGATTAAGTTAAACTGCAATTAATGTTGGCTAATATTTGTAGGAGCCCATGTAGATTATAGCCCATATAGTAGTTAGATGCTAGGGTAAAATGAGAAATCAATAGTCGATTTAACATACACACGTATATTTCAAACATTATCGGGGTACATTACTGACATAATATCATGAATCATATAACTAAAGAACCTTTTCTTTTGAATGATTTACTACCCGGGATAAATATGTATGTATGTGTGGGTTGTGCTATTGTGAATATATTCTGTTATAATTGACACACTCTGCTGTGTACTAGACATACACGTTGTCACTGTTAAGTTTATGTACTTAGTGCGAGACACTGCCGTGTCTCTTGATTCCAGATGTACGTAGTAAAATTCGGAGTATTATGTATGTGTGGTGTATTCATGTACGTATTTGTAACACATCGCACATTTCCTCTCGGTCATTGATGCTAAAGACAATAATTTTATTGCCGGATTGTAGTAGTATTTTAGTAATTTTATAGTTACAAGACTAAAAAATCGCAATTTTTAGCAAGAATGCGTGCAATTTAAAGGAAATTTTAATGTGAAACTTCGCCAGAGATCTAAAGCTTGATATATTTTATATTGTAAGTTTTAGCATCCGGAGAAAATGCGCAATGGGACATTTTATATAGACATATATGTGTGTGGTTTAGTTGAATAAATGTAGAAATGATTCGTTCACGCCTAAAGTTCGCCTAAAGTTGGTTCTTGAAAATCGAAGGGCGTCACGACATATAAAACAAAAATTATTAACTTATCGAGGATAAATATCGCATGTGAAATTTGCTTATGAAAATATGAAATTCCTATGTAAAAACTGCAACTAGGAGATATTTTTTTGATAACGAGTACGCTGAAGAGATTTACTGGACTATGATATTAAAAGTGGTATCATAGAAGTTTACATAAAAACTAATTATTTTTAGGACTACCACTATATCTTCAAACACATCTATACTCTAGGTCTGTATTTTTCATAGGTTTAGAACCAGATATGGCTATATGATTCTCAACTCGCGATATTAATGATATTACCTTCTGCACAAACTAAAACTTTAATTGAATCGGATGGCCATATTTGGCTCTAAACGGGACACCAGATAGAAATATAGACCAAATATTCTTTATATGTATTTTGCTTTCTATGTTCAAGTCAATAATTCTTCCCCACATTTATCTCAACGTTTTCTACAAGCACTTACTCGATTACTTACAAAATGTTTTACTAGTGTTACAAGAATGGGATGATGCTAAAAGGAATATTCTCCTTCAGTTATATGAAATTGAACTGTACAAGTAATGTATATACTCTATGCACATGTACATGTATAAAATATGTGAGTATCTTGTATTTTTGCATCCTTCCTTACACTTTCTTATTAGAAACGAATATCGTTTTCAAAAAATGCGACAGTTGGTAAGAAAACAATGCGTCTCTATACAGTGATAAAATTGATAGTACAACACGAAATAGTCCTAAAACATTTATATTCTGTTAAATAGTTATTTGTGAAACTGAAGTGCTGCGATAGTCTATAAGAATAAAAGATACCACAAATGAAATGATGTCTTCTATAACATGTAAAAATTGAGCGAGATGTCAATTCTATACAACAGATAAATATAATTGAGCACAGAGCATATATATCTATATATAATATATATTCTATAACTCACAACAGTTTAAGTGTTGTTTAAAGCCGAAGCACACACTTTTGCATAACGCATAATGCATAAGAATAAGAAAATGGACTAGTCTATTTCCTTATGCACATATATAATATATATATAGACTAATCAAATTTTTTTTGTTTATGCATTATGCAAAAGTGTGTGCTGTGGCCTTTAAACAACACTTAAACTTATAACTGAGTTATAAGAAAATTGATTAGTCTATCTATATACATGTGCATAAGGAAATAGGTCAATCCATTTTCTTATGCTTATGTATTATGATGCGTTATACAAAAGTCCGTGCTTTGGCCTTTAGTCTCATTGATTTATAATATGCATAAAACATTTCACGTACTGCAAAGCATAAGTAAAACTATATATTAAATACAGCATGTTTATTTTGGTCGGTTTGTAAGAAAACTGTGTTACGAATCTGAATTAAAACACTTCAGAAAGACATACATCTCATACGTTTCTAATATCAATCTAAAAATAAGAGATGCATCTACATGTTTAATTTGAAAAAATCCGCAATATATTAGCATTATCTAAAAAGAAAGGCTGAGCTTAAATACAATTAAGTGATAAAATAAATGTATACAATATAGAATATCGCTTATTTTTTATAATGCTACAAGAGGTTATTTTTATTACATTCAATTGCTGTGTTATTTACAACGATCAGAATATTTTATCAATAATTAAAATGAAGAAAACGAGAAAACCGACATTAATGAAAAATAAAATGTTGGTTACGTGTTACTTTGTGATAAAATATATACCTAATTTTATTTATACATATATAATTAAAAACAACTTATTTCTATATTACAAAACAAACAAGATTTCAAAACAAGATATAGTCGTATCATATTCTAATAACACTTATAATATTATATAATCTTGATCACTGTGGATATTGTAAAAATTGGAAGAATATATTATTAGTGTGAATTATAAACTTGAAATATAACTTTTATCAGAATACTCTACTGATGCATAAAACATATGTGTTTTTGGTATTAAAGTAGATCATAAAAAAACTAAAAAATTGAAGAAATTTAATGTATCAACTTCACATGACATTTATAATAACTTTGAGTAAATATTTATGAAGACCTTTTTTCCATGCATGCCATATAATTTAACTTTGTATTATAAATATAATCGTTGTTAGATAAATGGATATTTCTACTGTAGCATTAATATGACATTATTAGTTCAAAGAATACAGATAACTATTGCGAAATATTATTTTTTATCTGATTGTTTGCTGCCATATAAGTACATCTATTTTAAGCTTTAATCGTGTTAAGAGTTGCAGGAAATGCTCTCTTAAGTATTTTCATATTGGCTACGGTCAACGTGACGCTACAAATGCTTTGGAGCGTTCTTCTTCTCCTTCTTTCTTCATTGAAAGAAAAGAGAAGAGGAATGCTTCGAAGCATTTGTAGCGTCACGTTGACCGTGGCCTTGTCACACATGTATTTACGTCTAATTTTCTGTTTTGTTATATTTGTAAGAAATACCAAGTTTCTATTGATTATTTCGTACGCACAGCAATTTTATATTAAGATATTTTCAGAAAGTATTTTTTTATAAAAAAAAATCTATACAATTAAAATAAGAACAGCAGTTTTGTGAAATGTATACCATCGGAGAAAGTAAAAGAATGACATATTTAAAGGTCAACTAAATAACTCTTGCAGTTAAAAAATAATTTTTATATAAAAATTGTGTTTTAGAAAAAAAGAAAATACTGTTTGATATTTTTCTTCAATCAAAACACTTTAATCTGATGTTCTTTTTACTTTAAACAAGAGGGTTATTTAGCTCGTTTTTAATCTCTTGCTCTGTATTATTTTTATTAAACTGATTAGGGCTATATATTCTAACACAGAAACAGTAAAATATATAAAAAAAATGTAATCAGTAAAACAAGCTTATTTTAAAACTATCGTATGCATTTATCTAGAAAGAATTGCATATCACAAAACCGCTGGTATATCTCTCATAAGATAATTCGAATTATATTTCACAAATTTCTCACTTCCATAACTTTAATATCTACATCTTATAAAACAAATATTTTAATATAATGTGATAATATATATATATATATATTAAACGTAATTTAGTTTTAACATCATCCATTTACCGACATTCGAACAGACAGATAAGATTATTCAAATAATAAAGTATTCACAGCGTGCAGCAATTACTACATTGGTAACTTGCAAAACAAATTATTATAATTAAAAAAAAACCTATATTCCTATTTTATTCTTTCAATCATAATTATTTCTTATATAGTCCGTTCCATTAAATCATATATGTATAACTGAATTAAGTCAAAGTGGCGAAAAGAAAAAGTATGTCATACATAAATGTACTGCTTCGAATATTATTTATACAGCTTTCAGACATTAAGATTATTTATTACAGATATGCTTTACCGCTCCGAGATTTTCTCATAAGGAGGTTTTGAAATTGCGTGAAAAGAATGATACGAAAGGATGTCAAGATTCATAAATCAATCGCTGATAATGAGGAAATATTTCCCATGTTGGCAAATGCAAACCAAATTCTAAAGCTACCAACACGGCAAACTCAGACGTAATTAAGTCCTTGCGATTTAATCGGAATACACCCTCAATTCTCTGTAAATAATAGTAATGGTAATTATTGTGTAAAAACTTTATTATTACATAATACACGATAAAGATACCTCGATGAGGGATTTAAGAATATCGCCTTTCACGTCGTTGAATTTTGCTGCGAGAAGTAAGCAAGCACCAGCACATAACTTCCGTGTCTGCTTCGTCACGATATTTCGAAGAATAAGTTTCTCAAAATATACGTAGGCCATTGCAACAGTGAGTAAATCAATACCATATTCTAATTTAGCTATTTTTCTCATTTCTCGTTTTAAGCTGAAAGAAGAACTTGTAAAAATATATATATATATATATAATAGCACAATTGAGCATATAAATTATATATAAATTGGACGTACCTGCGAAGCTTACTGAGAGTGAGTTGAATGTGTGGAAATTTCTCTTTAAATTTATCATTTAATTCTTTCTTCAAATCGGAAGGTCTTACATAATCAATAACAGATGCCTATATACATAAAATATTGAGTTGTATTAATCAAAATTTTTCATCAATCATTAATTAAAACAATAAGAATTAAGATATATACCATATATGATGTAAAGGTTAGTAACGTTCTATGTTTTCCAGCAATAAGTTCTGGATCATCCAATAAGTTTGGATTATATTGAGTAGATTGTTCATCCCATTCGTAGACTGTAATAACACGCAGTAAAATAATTATACGCAATATTAATCTTGTACAATTTGATAAGATATTTAAATTATGTTTTTTGTACTCACCTTTGGAATCGCCACTAAAAGACAATGGTGGAGACTCGGAAGTTATATAATGAGCACGATTTGTAGCTGTATCATAAGAAAGACACCTAAAATTAAAAAATATATATATTATAAAATGTGTATTATATAAATTATTTTATTTTTTGACATGCAATATGCAATGTTCTCCAGAATTGTTATATTTCTCTCATTAACAAATATTAAAAATTAACGAAGAGCATTAAGAATAATCTAAAATTGAGAGATTATTAATTTTTAATCACAAGTAAAAGAATATTGTAATAAAAATATTTACGTTTAAATTTTATTTGATGCTAAATTATAAATGTATAAAATTTAAAAATTATTATAATAATCAGTCTGCTAATCAATTTTCACTAAGAAAAATTGATTTTAAATTCATGAAAAAGAATTAATATTTTAGAAAATGTATAAGAGACTTCTGGAATGCTATTTACAGATGTAAAAAATATACAATGAATACATATAAACACATGCTACATTTACATAATTTTAAAATGCTTATAAGTAGCACAAGTATTTTTTCTTCATATATATAACAAAAATGTAATGTGAAACTATTCTGCGATGTGTGCACATTTATTAGACATTTTAGTGAATAATATAAAAAAATGTATGTATGTAATTTTTGTATATGATCGACATATATACATATGTATTAATCATGATCACACAATGTGAATAAAATATTTTTTAAATATAACTTATTTACTATAAACTTTAGTGTGTATAATAAACTTTAGAATATAAGAAAATTTTATATTCTGTTAAGTAGAATTATAATATCTGTAAATTTTTATATGTATTAGTAAAAAAAAAAAAATATTTATTATATCTCTTACTTATAAAATGTAATCATCATCATTACCATGTACAGATTATAAAATGATTATGAATAATCTAATGATTGATTTTTACAACACATCTTTTGCAGAATTATAATAAAATTTTAAGAAATATACTTGTTGTAGACTTTTGTATCTGTACGCCGTACATTTAAATCTATCTAACATTTCTCTATTTCATTACACATATATTGTACAATAATTTTTACCATTTTTTGTGATCCACATTCCAAGTAATTGTTTTTGTCCTGCAAAAAGATGGTTGATGTTTTGTTACAAAAACAAATATATGATATATGAATCTATGCACGTATTACCTATGATACTGAAAGAGATTAAAAGATGTCTAGACAGTACTGCAGCTACGAATTATGAAACTACAAACTACTAAATGATTGTTAAAATGAGAAATTCTTTAATAAATATTAACATTTCTCAGTGTTTGTTTCTATTCATAAATATTTGAAGGGATATAATTATACTCTTCAATTTTAAGGCAGTAACAGCTAAACATCTCATATATTGAAGAAAGTTAAAAGGTCGATTTGTTTCATGATTTTTTTAAACTCTAAACCTTAGCTAAAAGCTTGATGTATAGGATACACGAATAAAAACAATATATAAAAAAAAGGATAAACATATATCGTTTGTGTGCGTGTATGTGTGTGCATATGCGTGTATATACACAGTACACTCAGTTATATTATAACTGTGATATCAAATTAAACATATAAAGGAGAAATAAGTTATTCTACTAATAAACATATTTATTGCTATACCTTTGTACCACATGATGTTTATTAGGTATAAAATGCGTAAGTTCCATAGGTTCGTTCTCAATTAGATTCATTTTTTTATCCTTTAGGAATTGCCGAGATGGTACAAGTAGTTGCCCGTAAGATATTTCCTACAAAATTAATCGATAATAGACAATTGAGCATTAGATTAATTTTCTGATGTTAGAATCAGAGGAATAAAATAATTATCTCTAATACTTGGCCATCCTTAGCATGCTCTATTCCCAGCAACCTAAATGGATCAATGCTGTCATTAATTGCTGATAATGGTCTTTGAGATGACACATTTTTCCTTCGACATGTATCTTTACGTAATTCTGACCTGTGAATCATCATAATATCATAATGTAATTTTATTAAAATTATTATATTAGACATTATCCAAAAGTAGTATCAAATATATTCATAGAAACTGTAATCAAAGTATAAACAATCTACAGGCAACAAAACAATAATAAGCTGAGTTAAAAAAATAAAAGTGATAACAATAAATTTAAAAATATTTTAATATTTTTAGATTTTATTATATTTTCCTTTAATATTATTAATATTTCATAAGATATATGATTTTAAACATATTTAATGTCGAAAATTTTGGAGCAAGTTGTAACTTTTTTTCCAAATCTTCTCATAGTTAAAAATTTTAACTTAAAATTTAGTATAAACTAAACATCTACAACTAAAAAAGATATATAATAACAGAAGATAAAGATTTAAAAAAATACATATATTTAAATATTTTCATAGATATCTCTCCATATGTGAGCCTTACCAACTGGAACGTTGTCCTTTATTGTATGGAATAGCAGAAAATATTACAAATGGCACATGTCGGTTCGATACCAAAACCATTCTATCATCCCCAAATTTACAGCCGTTCACAGGTCGTTGCATCAAACGCAATTCCTTCGTAATCTCCGGTATTATGCTACTATTTGTAGAAACAGTTTGCACACTGTTCACTGCCTTTGTCTTTGGTTTTAACGATTGTGCTTTCGAGTGTATGGAGCCAATGCTTTCGTTGCTACTATTGTATTGATGCTTAATATCTTCCGAAAGCGTAGATGTTTGATGACTTATGCGCTTCTTATATTGCAGAGACCCCACACGTCTCTCTGGTAAAGAATAGTCGCTTCCGGTAGTCCCCGTTCTAAGAATATAATTTTCCATTAATAAAACATTGTATTACATAAGTATATGTGTAGAATGCGTGTTATTATTCAAAGAAAAAATAAATTTATGTAACACTATTCTTTCTTTTTTTTTTTTCTGAACAAACTGAAGCCAGTTTGCTACTAGCAAAAATTAATTTAGTAATATTTTCTTAATTTCCGATCTTAAATACAATTAGTTCTAAAAATAACTAATTCGTAAAGTGACATTCTGCAAGACAAGGCTTAATTTAAAATAAAATAAAAGATAAAATCTTATTTGTCTTCGTAAAATTTAATTAAAAAACATTGCAATTTAATTTCTTATTATGTAAAATATGTTTAGCTACACATTTGTTTAAAAAAAATGTCAAAACAATTTCAAAATCCGTTAAGAAACCTCAACTGAACAAAAAAAAATCATAATTATACATAGAATGTGCGAATTATACACCAGATATGCGCGCAATGTATGGACGGAATGCAATCAAGTTTCACGATGTTTTTGTTTGTGATACTGTAGACGCTTTTGATAATGTTATCTGAATCCATTAAGTGTCATTCAATCTTATCTGTACCAAGACAGTCTGAGATGGAACATTATAGCGCCGAGATTTTCATACGTGTTTAATTACTCTGGGCTTTCTCTTATCAGAAGGATGTTTAAAGAATTTGATACGCATAATTTAGAACATATTTGAAACATTTCGAAAGATATGGCCTGTAGCCGCCTGTTCCTTACTGCCCGCTAATAAATTATTTTATTACAGAACATACGATCTTAATTCAAAGTCATCTCTCTACGCTAAAAATGTTCATATTGCAAATTTTTAAAATAATATATACATACATGTAACTGTTTACTTTTAACATTCAATCAGTTCTATTATCATGAATTATCGCGACCTATTTCGGAAACAAAGGCTTAAAAGATAAGATAAAAAATATATTATTAATTTACTCGTGATAAGCGATATCTCGTTTGGAGGAAAAGAAATTCTAAAGAAAATTAGTTTTCGCATGTTACTCAAGATAAGAGAAAAATCTCAATTTATATAGATAACAGAGCACTCAATATACATAGTTTACGTGTCAAACTTTGTCGACTTTGCGTTCAGCTGTTAATAATTCGGAGCAAAAAGTTACCTGTGTTACGTCATACTAACAGATCACGTCGCTCGAATATTTTGACACAGGGTCTTCTGGGTCTGTTTTCTATCGTTGAACCGGCAGCGCTGGTTCGGAGTTTATCTTTCTTACTCCACATTGGAAGGCAAAAGATAAACTCTGAACTAGCGCAGCTGGTTCAGCAATAGAAAACAAACCCGGACTGATGCGGAGCGAGGGACATTTACCGTTCTCTGAACGAACTGTGCATGCCGCAAGAAAACTGCAAGTGATTTCTCTCCTGCTCCAAGAACATGGTAACCGCTGCCTTGGCGGGGGTGAGCAGTCCGTCCGAATCGGAACTGAAGGAGTTGTGATCGGTTGCGCTCTTCTGCGCCGGCTGCGGCGAGTTGTTCTGCTCTATCGTCGTCTCACTCTGCGGCAAGTCGTGCGACGTCTCCGGCACCTGGGGGCAGACGTCTACGGGCGGATCCAGCTCCACGGAGGCCTCGAAGTCGGCGCTCCGGCACACGGCCTCCAGCACCGCCTGCTGCTGCTGCTGCTGCTCCGACGACGACGACTGGCCATCGCTGTGCCTGCGCGCGTGACCCGGCCCGCTGCGTGACAGGACGGCGAACCTGGTGTCCCGGTGACTGCCGTCGAGAGAGATGTTGGACAGGAATGTGAGGGCGGCCAATCTTCTGCGTGAGTGATTTTTCTTTAGGGCCGCTGCCATTCCACGACGGACCGTGTCGGGATGCCGGTGCCAAATACCGAGGTGGGTAACGACGACAACGCGCGACCAATGACGGCGACGGCGACGACGTCGGCGACGTCGACGGCGACGGCGACGATGACGACGGCGGTGACAGCGGCGGCGGCGGCGACGACGACGACGACGACGACGACGGCCTCGACTTATTCGTACAACGACAACTAAGATCACAACGCATCGTCACTGCTGATACACTTAGTTCTACGTTCACCAGTCACCATCACGGCCATACGCCACACGTAAAAGGGTGAACCGGTACCGCTGATCATCATGCCGTTTCCTCGGACGAGCCCTTTCAACACGCGTTCACCTTCCGAACACGACCGTACGACCTTACCTACTACGCAACACAGCAGGGGAGCAGCAGACAGGAACGAGAGACACTTCCACCAGTTCCACCTTCCACCTTCCACCATGAGCGAGCCGCTACGATTTCGTATTCGTGGACACTGGGACCCCCCACTGGCACGGACCAATCGGAAAATCGTATCGTACTCGGCGCGCGCGTCTTTAAACAGGGCACACACACTTTTCCGTAGAACGTAACAGTAAGGTTTCGACTAATCGCGTTGCTCGATTCGGCCGTCTGTAACCGTAGAAGTAAAGAATCGATGTTGGCCGTAAGCAGAAGTAAGTAGAATTTCCACCGGGTGAAATTTATACGGTTGATTATATGCACATATATCTGAAATATTAGCAATATAGAGTAAAAAATGTGAGATATGAATAATAAATGTTAAGAGACAGAGATCCCTTGAAATTCAAATAAACTATTTGAATTGGTATCTCTAGAGATTCTCTTAATTACTCTTATCTAATTAATTACAAATATATGTATAGTAATGTTTCAGCACTGTGTGCTTGTTACTATATTTCTCTTTTAAAAACTTGGGAAAATTCACAACTCGGTAGAGAAATGATTCACTATTTATATTTTCAAATAGGCGTATTTACAAATTTTACATTTCACAATCTTCCATAGGTATGATAATAACGTGGCGTTACTGCAATTTAGTTTGTATACTTTATTTATACAATCATTATAATAAATTATATGTGTGCGTGTGTATATATATATATATATATATATATATATATATATATATATATTTCTTTTGAAGTATATTTACGTTACGCGCGAGTGTGTACCTCGTATGCTCACAAAGTAATTCGTCATTTCTAAACGTTTGCATCTGAAACAATTTTGTTGTCTTCAAGAAATATGATAATTCTCAAGATGTATAAGATATATACGGTATATGAAAATTACTTTAATTTTTTGAACGTGGAGCCAATCTTTTTTATGCAGGCTTTTCTCATCATTCTGCTTTCAAAAATATTGTGGTAAAATCAAACGAAAATGAAAAATTAAACACACGCATGCGGCATGTCATATTTCAGTTCGAAGTATTCGATTATTGTATAATAAGATCATATCTCATTAATCGATAAAAAGTGCCATTTTTGCTCAGATTAAATTGCTTGTAATACAATCTTTGTTTCAAATGCATCTATATCTTTCTTTCTTATATCAGTTGAGACATTTTATACGCCAAATAATGAAAAAAATTAATTTATGCATGAAAATTTATACAGTTTCACGTAAAGAAATGTCGATTATTTTCATATCTCTTAACATCTTCACTTACAAATATTTCAGATACAAGCATCGATTCACTTTGTATATGCATACGGAATGATTCTAAAATAAACTACCAAATTTTGTAAACACATGCTTTAATATATAAATATGGAATTACTTCTTTCTTCAATAAATAAAATAGGACCAATATGAATCTTACAGTTAACGAAAATGCCATTTTCGAGCTGGATCTTGGTAGCCTAATAATGATATTTCGGTGTGGATTTTATATACTTTTTTCAACGTAGTAAATTGCGCGTCGATTATTTATCGATTTTAAACTGACCGAAAGAATACAACTACAAAATTTGATGATCTATTTTAAAATCTCATTGTACATATATGTAATACATGTACATACGTCGCATAGAAATAATGTTTGACACGATTTTGGCGGATAAATTGGCTAGGACGTTATATCTTGACGATTTTCACAGTTAATTGCAACTCTCACCATACACACACTTCTATTTTTTTGATTAAAATTACCACCAAGCCTCTATATCTTAATTTTGGACTTTGCTTCTTGCACTTACAATTACACCATGTTCCTGTTAACAGACAGCTGGTCGTAGATAGGAGGAATCGATGGAATTTGGCTTGGTACCATGTAGAAAGATATTCATTAATCAATATAGGAGTTAAATTGTCGAGTTATAAATATACGTAAATTTTCTTACAAAAAAATATAAAATGCATAATTTTCGATTTCAGTTTTTTTTCCATATTTGGCACAATTGTTATGTTGCACAATGTTATATAGATTATCTTTATGATGAAAACTAGAAATATTATTTATATCTCCTGTACAAAATTCCTTGGTCCCACGGAAACAAGACCAGATAAAATATATATAAATTATTGACTTGTAAATATCAATTTGTTTCAGCAAAAGCATGAAACTGTTGGCAGAATTCTTTTGTGAGAACAATCCGCTATCTGTCAACTGTACATAGTCCTTTTCACCAATCTAATATTATATTTGTTAATAATCTTATCTAATAAAATGTTTTTTCACATTTAATCATTTTTAATATAGTAATATTATATTATATATATGTGTATATATGTATATAGGAATTCCAGAATAATAAAAGCTACGTAAACTTCGATAGCTTAATTTTTCGCCAGCTTTCTGTTGTAGCGCTTTTACACTCAATTTTTGCTACACTTTTTACATACATATATACGCATACATATTGATATTTATGAAGTAAATAAAACTCTTAAGCCCGACGGAATAATTCTATACAAATACACTGATTTCTTTAGTAGATTGAAGTACTTGACAACAGTTCCCTTTTAACAAACGCACAGTTACACTTACTGTCATTGAGCTCAAGTCGTTACAACAATGCTCTTTCCGTTTTACTACATAAACGATAATATTTGTAAATGGAGCGATTTCTTCGTGATATGGACCACCCATCAATATACAGATAGTTGCTGGAAAGTCCTTACATATGTCTATGCATATGTCACATATGTCTATGGCATTGTACGGCATTACGCAGACATAAAAGGAGAAATTTCTTCTGAGCATATATTTTTTCTATCATTCGCGATTTTCAACTTTGTTTTTGAATAATTAACACGGAGCGAATTATGTATAAATATACTCTTAAATCTAAATTACAGAGAAGACTACAATATACATATAGAGGAAAATCCCCTATTATGAGATACCACATCTATTTCGTGTGATTATCGGAATGGGCAGAATTGAAAAATATAGTAAGTCATTTTGAAGGAAATTTAATAAGCTTTAAGATGCTAAAATGTAAAATCTAATTTAAATATTAATTTTTCTGAAAATTAAAAAAATGTAAAAAATGAGCTTCGTGCAAAATCGAAAAAGTGTGCTCCTAATTTGAGATATCCCGAGAAATCGTTAATAAAGTGCAAAATACATCGGTATTGCAATTAGAAAACTTCATTTAATGCCTCTGAAGTACAAATGTAATGGAGAAGCTTATTTCCAATAATCGCAAACCCACTTATACTCAATATAGGGGACTTTCCTCTAATAATAAAAAAACATGATTATATATATATATATAGATATATATATACACATACTGAATGTGCCTTTTATAAAAAATGGTTTTTATTTCTTATATAACAAAAGAGAATTACAATAACTCAAGATGAAAGAAAATAATAGTTATAGCCTCTTATTCCGTTTTAGTCGGATGATAGTTTGTTTCACAACATGCATTTAATTGTTGTAACTTTCATATTGCATTTTAACCCGCGTAAAATAATTTAAATAATTTTAAATAATTTTAATAATACACGATTGAGATTTTTCGCATTATTTACATATGACTTGCATAAGATATTATTACTAAAAAAAAGTAATATCTTACGTAGAAATTCTACCCAAAAAATGTCCATTGCATATCTCTGAATAAATAATTAAACGATAACAAGTTAATATTCTTAATATACATAGCGCATGTAAAATCATACGCTACGTGCGCCAGGCCATGCTAAATCGATCTAAAAAGTATTATATTACAAATTATGTTACTTAATAGGAAAACTGTTAAGTAGGAATCTTAAGTCCTTAGCAAACTATTTGGCTACATGAAGTATCGGTTATTTGGCAAGTTTCTTAAGATATTTCTCCTTTTACGTCCTAGAGCAAATCTAAATATTGCGCGCATAATATACATATATTTGAGTGACAAAGTGCTAAAGTTTGTAAAGAAATAGATACAAAAGAAATTAACATAATCACAGTTGGTTGGCAGGCTTGCGAGCGAGCGCAGGCATGATGCGTTTGGACAGGCTCTTTCAACGCAAATACCTCATCTTTCTTTACATGGTTTTATCACTTGGTCGATATAGTACTTCAGTAGCCTGTTTAAACCCTTTATATTGACAGACTGAGCCTTAAACATAATCATTTGTTCCAGGACTTGTCAATGGTTCTTGAGCCTGAAACAAATAATATATGGTAAAACTTTTCACATAAAAAAATTTTCTAAAATTTTATTTTATCCGTCAAAAATATTTATGATTTTTCCCATAATCCATAAAAATTATCTGTTAAAATCTTTTAAGCAAAAATTAATTTAAAATAATTATATAGTTGATGATTATTTTTACCTCCTCTCCAACTGTAGCTGCAGGAAGCGGAAATCTATTTTTCTCAAGACTAAATTGATCTTCTGTAGTCTTTCTGTAGACGGGATTATCGAAGTTCATGCTAGTAACATTACGGTGAAGATAATGCCTGTAGCATAGTACTGCAACAAGTGCGAGTAATAACAGTCCTAAGGTCACTACGCCTATTACGATGCCGGCGACTAAACCAGGATCTGTTGATTCAGTTGCTAAATTTCTCTTTCCATCTGCATCAGCTGAGGATAGTGGTTCTAGAAATATCATATTTGATATTAAAATTCCAAAACATAAATTAGTATGGTTGGTGTTTGATGTAAAGAGATTCCAAAAATCATTTCTCATTCCAGCACATTCATTACTATAGCAGAGTTAATACAAATAATTAGTAAGAACTTAATAAATTCATTTCTGTGGTCATATATACAATGATTGTAATTATAAAAACAGACTAAAAATCTAAATCTAGAAAACACTAACTGTGCTATCAAGTAAATGCACATTTTTAAGAAAAAAAATGCATGCACAGGGCACATTCGTATAATGCAAAGTAACATTTAATATATCTAATCATATCTACAATTTTATATCATAAAAGATTACAAAATAAATTGTAAAGAGTATCTTTTAAATAAATAATTAAATAATTAGTTTTAATCAATCAAATTTGTTAACAAATAACAATAAATATTAATTCAATATATAGATTGTTAGATTCTTAGATTTAGCAAATAACTTGTTATTCATGGATCTTCTGATAAACCTAAAGTCAATTTTTCTTTAATAAAAACACGTAGAGAAAAAATTTTAAAAAATTAAATTTTCTATTTTTTTTTTTTTTTTTTTTTTTTACAAATTTACATATATTTGTAACTCAAATAACAAATTTATTAAGCCAATCAGTACCATGGAAAAAAGGCTTCAACATTTTGATACGACTTCGATACGTTCGACATTTAGTTAATACGCCTTTTTTAGAAAGAGATTTATTTAAATTAAATAAAAAGAGAATAAAATTTTAGTTACCGGAAAATTGTTTAACTTGCAAATCAATTTTCTGATGTATTTGTTCAGGAAAAATTGACTTTAAATTAGTCACAAATTGATTTAATATACATATATGTATATAGAGATAGAGCATCTCTAATATATACTACTTATATCTGAAATATCTTGTATATCAAATACTAAATACTAAATAAAGAATTTAGATATGTATTTAACGAATTTCCACTTTCCATTTTCTTAAAAAGGAAAAAAAATGTTTTAAATTCAGCATTCAATATTTCGCTCTTAAATAATAGAGTTATCAATATATTTTTTAATAATTAGTAGTTTAATTAGTGGTTTTTATGAAGCCCAGTATAAAATGTATCCCAAGAATAAATCACCCTGAATTAATAGATGTTTAAATGATTAATTAATTAATTATGTGTAATAATATAATTAGATAAACGCTTAATATATCCCAGAAAGATCCGCGTGTATTGAAAGAATATCATCCAACCAAACTTACTGGCAGTTGTTGTAACATTCAGAGGCTTGAGCCTCTGGAACGGCATCATGGGTGCTTGCGTGGACGGTGCTATGGTCGTAGTAACTGGAATATCCCAAATACATGCAACACGAATGCAAATAAATGAAACAATGTAAATAATAACCTCATAACGTCTTCAAGCAACTGTCGGACATTAATAAAAAAAATTTAGAAAAATTTTTATTAAAGTCCTAAATGATCAACTTTATGCACTAAAAATATACGCTTTGTTTGTAATAATTTTTTCGTATCCGAGCACTTGCACGTTTTCATCATACTGTTTTATTTATGAATTTATATAAGAATGATAATGCCATAGATGATTTGTTATTGTGCAACGACTGTTTATGAGATATCGATGTTAATAATTATATGCGCACATCTGCATACAAGCGTAATAACTAACTAGCCGACTACAAAAGATTTGTAGGAATTTAAAGAAAAAAATGACATTTTGAACATCTTTCTTGCATAATAAGCATTAATAAATTAGAATGCACCAACGACATGCAATACTATCTGGAATTTAGATTTCATTCTCATAATGTACTATACTGCAGATCTATAACATATTTATAATAAATTGACGAATAACTTTCCGTGACTGCCTATTAATTAACTAATTTGTTCATTTAGAGAAATATTTTGTAATTCGTAATGTATGATGTCTATTACCAATAATTAAGAAATTACTTTTAATATAACTTGAAAACACTACGTTATGCTAAAAATACGATTACAAAATTATAGAAAAGAGTTATAAAATAATTGGCATGTTTATTTCTCATAAATCGGTTACTACGACAAAAAGCTACTATGACGAAGCAGTTGAAAATAGCATAGTAGCTCAGTGGTGGAAGGTCATTCATCAATCACGATATCTTTCCCCATGACTGACTCACCATTTTCCACGCACATCAATCCATCGGGTAATAACCGTAAGCCGTCAGGACAGGCGCACGACAATAGTGGTGATCTAGAGTTGATTTTAGGCGCGGGCAAACACAGATGGCTGCAATGTCCATTGACAGCCTGACATTGATTCATTCCATCAGGCTGTCTGTAAGGATGATATACATGGACTACCATCGGATGCTGGAGCGTTCTGATCGACGTTACAGGTTCTACTTCCTTGCCGGTGAATTTGTTAGCTTTAAAGATCGTTTCCTTATCCCAATCGGTCCAGTACACGTAATCCTCAAAAGTCGTTATACTGAAGGGATGCCTAAGGCTATCGGGAGAGTACAAAACCGTTCGTCTGCCCGTACCGTCGTAATTACAGGAACCTATGATGTTTAGTTTTGCGTCTACCCAATATACTCTCTTGCCAATCAAGTCTAAAGTTAAGCCATTAGGCCACTTGACATCATTACCGACAATCACCTGTAATAGACTCTTGTTAGAAATCAAGGCAAATTGCTTGAAAAACACATTTAATATGTTTTATTAATGACTCATACATAATTGTTCCTTTTAAACTGATTTCTAGAGACATCTTAAATTTTGTGATGTTCGAGTAACATATTCTTCGATAATATTAATACTACTTTTTAATTAACATTATAATTTCCGTTTCCTACCGATCGATGAGTGCCGTCCATGCCGGCTCGTTCAATACGAGCCTCGTCGCTCCAGTCTGTCCAAAACATCCAACCCTCCAATGGATTCAGTGCTATTGCTCTAGGTTCCTGAATGCGATCTCGTATCAAAGTCTTCCTCATATTTCCTTCGAAATTGGCCAATTCGATGGTATCTTTCCCAGAGTCTGTCCAATAAATATGACTGTAAATCCAATCAACTGCCAATCCATCTGATGTGGTGAAATCGTTTTCGATAACGACTGTGCGCTCATTTCCTTCATCTATTGGAGCTCTGAACATATCATTCGGTCAATATATCTCTCAATATGAAACTTAATAATAGAGACTTTCTAGCTATATAAGAAAATTATGACATACTTGTAAATTTTCTTTTCACTAATGTCGCTCCAGAAAATCATTCCAGTGCGAAAAACAAAGTCCAAAGCCGTTGCCATTTTAGTATTATTAACGATGGCGGTCATCTCTTGACGGTCTAGAGCTACTTTTCGGATATCATGTCGACGGGCGAATAACAGACTTGCGTGACCCTCCGCGGCTTTACAGCGTGTTAAATTCCGCGGATCTTTAAGATAACCGGTGGCGCAGCTGCATTTGAAGCTGCCCTTTTCATTCTGGCAAAACTGAGAACAGCTGCCCGGTTCCAAGCATTCATCAATATCTGCAGAAAGATAAAATAATCTCGCGGTGAGAGAGAGAGAGAGAGAGAGAGAGAGAGAGAGAAACCAGAAACTTAAAAAAATAATATGTTAACATTTGACAATACAAGAACTCTGGTCATACCATCGCATGTACGGTTGTCGATGAGCCTATAGCCTGCACGGCAATCGCATCGATAACCAATAGGCAAATCAACGCAAATCTGCGAGCATCCACCGTTGTTTTTTGCACACTCGTTCACGCCGCAGAGCTCGGCGCTCTCATCCTCCCACCCGATGCAATCTGGATTTTTGTTGCAAACGTTTTCCAAAGGAATGCACGAGCCCTCGCTGCACTCGAACTGAATTCGCGGATCACAGCTTATGATTTTGCTCGTGCAATTCTTCTCGTCGCTTCCGTCGGCACATTCGGCTTTACCGTTGCAGTATAGATGACCTAAACATACGAATCGTTGAAAATCCGAAGCATTATAGGGCGATTCGCGCGACTATGTAAAACGACAGATTCTTTATGTAAATAATGATATAAAAAATCATATACATCTTGTGTATTAACTTATTAATTTTTGGAATTCAATATCTTGGTAATATTAAGGCTGAATATAATTTTGCAGTCTGTTCACACTTAAATTATGCCATTATCCCATGAAACAAAAACATTTTTCACCAATTTGTCGTATTTTATTGTAATTTTATGTTTAACGTAATAATAATTACAAGCAGTTTACTATAGAAATGTTGTATCTTTAAATATTGCATACCCGAGATGCAAGAACGTCGATCTTCGCATTGGAATTGATCGGGTCTGCAAGTCACATTGTGGCATCTCTGTGGGGATTCGTCCGCACCATTAGGACAGTCCTTTTCGCCGTCGCATACCCAAGTCTGATGGATGCAAGTAACACCATCGTCGCAATCGAACTCCTTGTCACAGTTGCTCGTCTTCTTCCCGTGGATATCCTAAGAGAGTGAATGCCAAAGAAACATCAGATTTACGTGCAATACGATATTTACATAAATCGTATTGCATTTTTTTTCTCTCGAGTTTCTTTACTCTTAACAATCTCGCAAATCTCTTCAACCATCCGATACTCTGACGGGATCAGTATGAAGACGAGGTACCTTGCATCCTATTTCGTCGGATCGATCGGGACAATCGTAGTCGCCGTCGCATCTCCATCGCGACGTTATGCAATAATTCTCGGAACACGCAAAATCAGTGCCAGGATGACACGTTACCGGCCCGCAACCTTTCTCATCGCTGTTGTCCCCGCAATCGTTGTCGTTGTCGCAGACCCACAGCTGCTGGATACAGTGCTTGTTCGCGCAGGTAAACTCATCCGACCGGCAAGTGTCGTCTGAGGCAAAAGATTTCTCATGTGAGAGAAGTGGAATGTTTTATTTACTTGCAATAGAAATTCTCGCGTAGCAACTTTGACATTTCGACGGGGGTTGACATCTGATCAGTACAGGGATGTAAAGCTTTTTAAAATAATTCCCGACTAAGATTATTAATCTATTAATGCAAATATTTAAAATAGCAGAACTTTTTTCTAAGTCACTATATATAATTATGCTATCACGTATAATCCGTGAAAAAAATATTGCAATAAGTAATAAAAAAAAGCCAAAATGTTTAGCAAAAAAAACAGCAAGTGCTATATGTTTATAGCAATTAGAAAACAAAAATTATGACAATAATTGTTAAGCGATGCGATCTTGTATTATAACTGCTCCCAATATGAGCACCTAGAACTCCGATATTGCTTCATGATTCTCTCTCTATTTCTCGATAAACTGTATTACGCTGCAAACTAAACTCGAAGCATAGTAATATCAGCTGATCCGATAACCTTTCACGATAACGTACGTCGTACGTCTAATTTCACAGCAGCTATGAATTTTTTATGAGAGAAGATTATACATTCAGGATGTTTTTATTTGCGCGTTATTATTCTTTATTGATTTCTTCTTAATTCCTTTTATGATATATAATTATTAATTATATAATTAATATAATTAATAATTTTTTTTAATTTGACAATGCTTATTAATGTAAACATTACATTTAATCTATTCTCAAAAAATCTATTCTGTGTAAATGTGTACCTTACTCCACTGCAATAATGTTTGTGCCTAAAAAAAGCTTTGTCTTACAAAGGAAAGAAACTACATTTCATTTATCTTCTAATATATAATGCTATGCGTAATGGTATTTTATAATAATATTTATGCATTTATATGATAAAATGTAAATTATGTTTCACTTGTGCTAAAATGTAAATAGTATTATTTTTTAGAAATATATAAAAACTCCTGAATATATTATGTATAGACATATTGGGAACAGTTACACGTCACAAGTCACAATCTGTAATGTAGAAAAATAGAATACTGACTGACAGATAAATGTCACGGCTTTCACATATCGACATGTTACACAATTTAGACAAGAGCACGAAGACTTCATGATAAGACGTCACGATAAGACCAATAAAAACGTGCGTCTTTAACGCAACGACTCGTGCGCAAATACCGCTTTAGGAAGAAACATGTTAATTAAATATTTTTACGTAAAAAAAAAAAACTTCTTTTCTTTTATTACACTGTTATGTGTTCCGTAATCGCGACTGCTTGCGCTTTCGAAGAGACAGCAAGCGGTATCTGCGACACAACATTATCTAACACCTAACGAAAAAAAGCTATATGTATTAAGTTGCACTCTCAAGTATATACGATCGAAAATTCTCCGACTGAGAGAAACAAGAGATAATAGGTGTAATAAAATACTTACAGGTGACGCCAAAGATACACGAAGAAAATAAAAGATAAAATTAATTATAGTAGCACAGCAATTGGATCGTGGGTAATCCATTTCCGACTTGATCTTTTTTCATTTGGATAAAGTCGCTTTATGCCGATTTATATAATAACTATAGATAAAAGGAAAAATGATACGAGGTTATCGTGCGTGAACTTGTTAAGAATGCATTAAAAGAGATTCCTCGATATGAAATTTCTAATAAATTTTTCGCGCGACTTTCTACCCACCATCAATTCTTGTGGATCTTAACGCTATCGGCCGGCAAAGTAGCAAGGAAAGAAAAGTTGACGAAAATCAGCGCATTTCAGGAACACCGCATCGAATAAACGCAATAATAATCGCGGCTAATAAAAGTATAAATAACTCGTAATTCGTGCAAAACCCGTTTGTAAAAAACATATGCGACGTAAGATGTGCAAATGGTTTGTAAAATGTGTGCATTTAAAGCGCACCTTAAAGCAACTACATTTTACTATTACATTAACATTTTTTTCTTTACAGAGTCATGTCATAGAATCATTACAAGCACCCTTACACAAGCAACCTTCACCAATCAAAATCCATTTTAGCTTTGTCCCAAGGAAATACTCAATCACCAAACTAAAAATATTATAATTGTTTTCGATCAAAAACAATTTACTTCGGATAGGATATACATGTATGTTCGTCTACGTCTGTCTCTCTCTTTCGTCGATAATATATAATATATATGTAGGTAGTTATATATTTAATATATATAATTATAACTCTTATCCACTGCAGTGTCTCAAACATATAACATATAACATATGCTTGCATCTTGAAGAGTAGATAGATGTGCACAATTAAAGCTCTTTACAAAAATATCTTGGACGATTAAAATACCTTTTCTAAAAAAAAAGTCACAAACTAGATTGTTCAACGTCACAAAGATACACAATGTATTTTAAAGAGTTGCATGCGTGGGTGCAAAAACTAATAGAATAAAGATAATATGTAATCTCGGCTGTTCACCCTCGAGACGTAACGTGCAATACACGATAAGATAGAAAATACAGATAGAAAAATAATAGAGAGAACAAAAGTGTGCAAGCGTATGGAAAAAGTAGCCCACGTGCAGAAGCTTACTGCACTCAGCCTCGTCTGAACCGTCCGAACAGTCGGGGTTGTCGTCGCACATCCATGTTAATGCCACGCACTCGCCATTTCCCGAATGGCATGTGAATTGTTCCGGCGTACAGGTCTTGGTCCCTACAAGACATGACAATTGCATTGTACCGGATTCGCACGAGAATATATATACGACGCGGGGCGCGAGTCCCGACAAAATGGACAGCGGCGAACGACGTTCGGTCGCGATAGGCTTCGAAAGATAGATTGCATCCTCGTATCGAATGCACAGATAAATTCTAAAGTGTATGCGTAAAAGCTTGAAACAATGAAATTCCATCTGTCACATAAATTGAAGGCTTAAACTTCCGAGAGGCCTAAACTCCTGGCTAACCCCGAGAAAATTAGAGTTCGTTTAGGAAGTTTAGATACTTCCTCGATCTAAAAAAAACCCAATGTAAGAAAGTGCTCTACCGATTTAAAGCCTATTATCATTAGATTAGATCATTAAAAATTATCATTTAAAGTTTTAGATCATTAAATGGCATGCATAACAACAACGTCCTATGAAAATACTGAACATTTTAATTAATTAGTTATTCAGATAAATGTAAAAAAGATGTAACTATTACGCGTCATAAAAATTGCATTGATTTTGTCATTAATTTCACCGATGAATTATTATTATGCTTGTTATCACTTCACCAATTTCCCAAAATTATTCTATATCAACAAGTTATTTATCTCGTTTCCCGTTTCTCGATACGTGCAATTAATGGACCGAGAACCCAACTTTCTCATGTCAAGCGATAGAACGTATCGAGAGCACGAGAGGATGCAATCTGAGATTCTGCAATTTGCGCTTTGCCATTTGTTCCGTAGCTTTCCGGCTGATCTCGTCCCTCCTTGGCTGCTTTCCGGTAACACCTACGCTAAAACGCTTATCCGCGCGACTTACTGTGACAGTTCTTCTCGTCCAGATCGTTGGAGCAATCTGTCTGATGATCGCACAGCCACGTCTTTGGAATGCACTCGCCCGGACTGCATTCAAACTCTCTTTCGCTGCACGGTGTCGATCCTTTTTTTCAGTTCAATATTTTCGATTAGCCATCTCTTTAGGACATAATCTTGCAAGATCATATACTTTTACTTGATGCTGCCGACATCGGCGATAAAATTTGTCGAATAAAAATTTTTGACGGACACCTAAAAGTCGTCTAAAAAATACATCTGATCTTGTGCAACTTGGAAGACTTAAGTTTTGCGTCTTAATACTGCGCTAAATTTCATGAAGAATATGAATGTTTGTTTTTTATTTAATTCATATTTTAATAGAATTTTTTTCATAATTATAATATTATGTGTTATATAATACAGAAAAAGAAACATTTTTAATGGATGGAAATCATAATACACACGCGTATATATAAAATATAATATTAAAATACAAAATATATATATATGCACAAAAATATATTTAAAAATATAAACGGACTTCTCTCTCTAAATGTAATTCTATTCAGAAATTTAATGCGATTTACAGAATTAATGCTTTAGACACAGAAGTGTCCAAAGCAAGCTTTAGTTTGTCTATAAATCAATACATCTATAAATCAATACTTCTTTCGTGCGAGAGACAAAATGTCGGCGCTATAAGTATTGAACGTCAAAAGCAAAGTATAGATGTTTCGATACTATCATGTATAATGCCCGATTATGCAGACAAACGAAACAATCTCGTTAACCTTTGACATTCGATATCTTAGCGCGCCATTGTTTTCAGTTTCAAGTTCGAATAAAAGAGCTAGGTACACGCCTGCGATCACGTTTCGTATATGTAACTGAACGTGCTAGCATTCAAGTAATTTCTCATTTTATGACATAATGCTGCGCGAACATCGTGGAACGTAATAATATACTGCAGAATGCTCTCCTTATTGAAGACACCTCCTAAATTCTTTGGCCAATTTTGAATAAAAAATAATAAAGAGATCCATCATTAATCGCATCCTTCCAATTCTCGACATTATATATTTTTGTAACTTTAGATAAAAATACTGTCAAAGAATAAATTCCATTTAAAATTATCCAAAGAATGCAGTTATGCTATTCACTTGGAATGCCCGTTAATTAAAATGTAAAGCATGAAATTTTTACGCGAGATAAAATAGTTCATTACGTAGTCCGTTTGTAAAATAGTAGAAAATAATAATGAAAATCGCGCGCGACGCCGCGCATATGCGCGGTTCCGAGAAAACGACGGAACGATATAATTGTTAGTTTCTCAGAAGGATTATAGAGCTCCTTCGTTTTTTTCAACTAAAATTGCAATGTGCATCAACGATAAAGCTCGATCGCGTTTCCCTACTTTATAATTTAAGAGAATTTTTAATGATCTGCAGCGCAATTTACATCATAATTGAAATGATTAAATGCACACGTAATTATATTGGTCAAAAGGGCTTTGCGTCAGTATGCACTAATTAATATTAAACGTGCATTCCACTATGTAATTATGATCGCCGTTGCGACCTTCAAGGATCGATGGGATACGATTAAACTAATCGATTAACATCAACACTGTCCTTCCGTCTCGCGGTATATACGTATAATAACACCGAGGGTGGAGATATGCAAATATATGACGGCCAATTGTAGTATATCAAGCGATTTACAATTCTAATAAAAAAAAAAATTAATATGCGCGTCTTAACATCCACGCGGGATTTCATCAGACAGCAATCGCACGATAATACTGGAATCTAGAATACTAGAATCGAGTACCCTCAAAATAGGAAATAACCTCGTTAGCGAGGGACACCCTGTATGTCAGTACGCTTCACCTGCGTGAAAAACCGGTCTCCAAAGTTGCACTTTCACATACCGGGACCTTTTACAGCCGGGATGCACTATATATTCGGTTAAATATTCATTCATTTATTTGACATGACAATGCAATAAATTTTGTTCGCAAGAAAGTTAGCCGACTTCTAAGGCTCTGCCATCAGTATTCAAAAAGTTATATCTTAATGAAAAAAAAAAAAAATGCGATTGAATAGCGCGTATATAATTTTTCTATTATGAAATATGCAAAGATCTCTTAAACGTCTCTGCTTTTACGAAATGCGCCTTGCTTTTATGAAGTGAAACTCATAAAGCGTTTACAAGAGGTAATTAATAGATTACACACTACATAGAGAGACGCATAAATTACAAATTTCGCATTCCGCATATATATACAGTAAGTATACAAGGCGTCTCTCTCAAAGCGGTAAATGCTAATAGATATATTTTATTGGCAGTAGCGGAGGGATATTAATTTCGCGTTTACCTTACCTCGGCAAATATTTAATCTGCGATTGAATTGGCCGTTAAATATGCCGGTAATTAACTTTCATTTAAATTAATTTAATTTTTATAAAACTTTCCGCATTCGAAACAATCGCTACTGTGCAATCACAAAATCGAGTCGTTTTAACATGTTAATATTTCGACAGATTTTAATATTTCTCAAAATAATAAAACAAATATGTATATAGAACCTCGAGCTTTCCTATAATATTGTATTACTTCCATAAACTCTCAAAAATTCTCTATTTAATTTTCCTTATATATTAATCCTTTGAATAAATGAGAAATTAATATTGAAGTCAAAACGTTCCGTTCGTGCATGAATCAAATTTTATGCGTAGCTTATGTATCTATGTTAGTATTATATCTTGATATCTTGTTAATATTTTTCAACCAAATGTGATTAATGTCCATTTCTATACCGATGTAGATTAACTTTAATCTCTTAGCTCGCTTTTAAACTTTTTCTAATTCTTGGAAAAGATTAAACTAGGAAAAGATAAGAAGCAAGTTAAACCGAGGTTAAAGTTAATCTGCATTTACAGAAATGGTCAATAGTTTTGAAAAAAATTAAGCAGGCAAGACTAAACCGGGGTTTAAATGTTATCTTCAATCTTTCTCCCGTCTCGTTTTATAGATCTTTATAGGAAGCAAATCAGCATTTTTCTCGATTTTTCTCTCCGGGGGTCCGTATCTCTCTCGACAGAAATTAGCGATCCAACGTCGCAATATTTATACGCGCGTTCCATGCATTATATAATAAGAAATTGTAACTTACTGCAGACAGCGGGGTCCTCGTCAGTGCCGTCCGGGCAATCTCGATCGCCGTCGCAATGCCATATATTGGGTATGCATCTGCCGTTACCGCACTTGAACTCCGTGTCCTTGCATTCCTGGGTGTCTGAAATGTTCATGTGGGAATGAGCGACGGCACCGGCACCGGCCGAAGGGACAGTCGCGCACGCGAGCAGCAACAGGATGCACGTGCACCGGGAAACGCGGTCCGAGGGCCGCGTCCGACTCCTGCCGCCGCCGAGCTGCATGATCGCGAGAGAGGAGCAAACTGGAGCAACCCTCCTGGGTCTGTCGTCCAAACGTGCGTGCGAACTGCACGGCGCGGAGACCGCCCGAGACGCACTACGCGTTACGAGGAAACCTCTCTCGGCGTTTCTCAATCAAAGATCAATTAATTTTTATACGCGCGATCATTATAGCGCGCCGAACGATCTTCGAACGAGGCTCCGGCACGACGCGACGTCCGGCCCGAGCCTATCACTGGCGTTTGCTGATGAAATCTCACTGACGTATGTCATCCGACAAGTACGCAACACTGTTGTGTTAATTTCTTTTTTTTTTCTTTTTTTCTTAATCCCGTTCCCGATACTTCTGGATCATCGGAGCAGAGAGGAGGAACTCTCTCGGACGTCGAGCGATTTCGCAGTTCCAGCTTTCACGCGCGACGACGAAAGCGGTAAAACGCGAGCACCGGGACGCACGCACCTGGCGCAACGATGCACTCACGGTGGTAGCCGCGGATTCTGTAAGGCCGCAGCCCGCCAAAGGGGCGCCTATATATGGGCTTTGGCACACACGTACACACGCGCACGCAAGTGTTCCGCGGTGTGGCAGAAGGAGAGAAGCGAATCAAAGCCCTACTACCGCGCTAATCCTCGTTGCGAATCCGGTGCGTTTCTCACGTTTTTCTTAATCACGCACACATGATTAAACACGTTAGATATACACAAGGATTGGTGTCGAAGAAGAAATATATATATAATTTCTATACATCAATACACGAAATAAAGACGTAATACTTTTCATTTATAAATACCGTAACCGATTTGGATACTTTATCATACGATTTAAGTAGATTTCTGACAAACTTTCTGCCGTATATATAAAAACATTTTATTTTAAAAAGCATTGTGTGCATTGTGTGTGCATGTACATGGGTATGTGCGTGTATAGGCAAACTTTACTTTTTCACGGATTATAAATTTGAACATTTTATAACATCGCCTTTTGCACAATAAAGTGTTTTTATATGTGTGAAATTCACAATAATTTCAACGGTAGACTAATTTGTACGGAGTTAACACGCGAAGTTGTTGCAACAAAATAAAAATAAAATTACATGTTAAAAATTAAATATGTAGCGCTGACATTTAAGTCATCGGTTCAATACACATTAAATGAGTAACACGATAATCCTGGATATTGACAGAATAAAAATTCATGGGTTCTCTACATTTCAAAATTGATGAGAAAAAAATTTGCGCACGGCATATCCTTTTGTTTACCGTTATACGCTAGGTCTGCTTTAATATACGATTTAAAAACTACATCGATTCATTAACGGGCTTTAACATGCTTTTTAAAACTATTAAATATGTATTACATTTTAGCCTGCGGCTTTTCCCTCGTCGAGTAACATTCTTTTACGTTTATTATTTTGTAGAGAGAGAGAGAGAGAGAAACTATTATTCTTTTTTAAATATAAAGCGTTAAGTATATAATGTGTGTTTATTATCTTGTCCGTATGATACTTGAAATATTATACGCATACTACGAGAGAGTTATGCATAAAAATCGCTGGGGAACAACTATCCTCTATCTTTTCAAATAATTTTTCAAGCATTTCTCGCAAATTTATACGGCTATGTTTATCGACGTAGAAACGTGCACGTTATTCTCGATTAAATACCTCTCGCTTTTTTGCTACTTGCTGTTAATACGCATTGTCAAAGGGTTAGATAAATCCGTACGTAAACGTACAAAAGAAGAGGTACATATATGACGAACATTATCGTCATATCAAGTTCCTGGAACGCATCATTCGTGGCATAATGATAACACGAAAGTAACTGAAGCATCGATGCGGTCAGATATTGGCACAAAAAATACGAAAAGTAGCACAGCGGAAGATAGCGCCGGCGGCCGGACTTCAGAAAGCTATCGAGACGATAATTCGAGACCGAAACATATGTATAATTGATTAAGTGCGAAATATCGACGCTTGTATGTACAATAGGATATCTTATCTAAAAAATTTGCGTTTCCGCGATGAATGCGTAACAGTAATGATCGCGAATCCTATATGTTTTTAAATATCATTATGAATGTTATACACATGCAATATATGTGCTCATTAAGAGAAACAAATTAATTTATCATTGATTGCTTGAATAATTTTTACTAAATAAGTACTTGAAAGATAAAAATATAGGATGCTTTCAACGAAAATACGGAGACATTAATAGTTTTTAAGATATTGGCTTAACGGCGATAAAGTTTTTATGAGTCAAGTTTCAAAGAAACATAGATAAACTTGTTTTTTTAAATTTTAAATTAATTTTATTATAATTTTGACTTAAGCTTTAATTAAAGATACACTTAATCTAACTGTTTCATTCATTTTTATATAGATTTGGTCCAAGTTTGAGTTATTTCGATTGTAAAAATACAAATTTATTTAAATATTCCTTTTTAAAAATATATAATATTTATAGGTTTTAAAACGTGTTTAAATTTTTTATATATGTTACACAAATATATTTAATATTATAGAAAAAATATTTTTAAAAACGTGAATTTTAAAATATGTGTAATAAGTGTGTGTCGAGAGATTTGAAAATGTTTAATCACATAATAATCACAAAATTGTCATATTTAAAAAAATATATATGGTTACAAAAAATCGAACAGAATAAAATTAATATTAATAATTAAAAAAAAATAATATAACCTTGGTATTTCCAATAAAGAAAAAAATTTGTCAAAAATTTTTTTATTAATATTTGATGCGGTTATTGCACTTGGCGTAGATTAATAAGTGAATGATAACATCGTTTTTGTCGAACAACTGTCGAAAGACTGTCGAAGAGCTGACCAGCACTTCATTTGCAGAAACATGATATTCTGAGATATATGCATCTCGAGTTTTCGGTATACGGAATGAATGATAAATCGTCGTCGTTTACTGGAATAATCAATATACGCTAAAATCAAATGCAATATTCAATATAGAATATGCAATCGGTGTATATGTATATATGTATACATGTATATGTATACACGCCATAGGTCTCGACTGAGTTCGTTAGTCGTTTTTCTACGATATACACACATATATATACACGCACACCTATCTGTGTTTACGTATTTAAAAATTTATCGACGATAGATGCTACACAACTTTCCGTGAGCAACATATAAAAAAATATCGATCGTGTGAAGCCATGCCAACAATTGAGAAAATGCAGATAATTTTGCGACTCACTGGTAGCACGCGTGCACGTGCACATGCTATTATACAAAATATAAAGCATAATATGCATAATATAAAGCATAATATAAAGCAAAATATAATACATAATATGTATACGAAATATGCACGTCGTGTATAGCCCGTTAAAAGGTAAGACGTATATGCGAGACGGGATCGTGACCAGTTTTCTGGCCGCGTAAGAATCCTGTCCCGTATTGCGACTCTTGTTTAAAAGCAGCCGTCTCGTCATTCCCTTTTCACGCGCTTGACTTTCCGCGTCCCACGACTAGATCACGCTCCATCAGCGATAATCTCGGTCATTGCGCGCTCACGATTACCTTCGCGAATCGATCGGTTCGTTTCCGAGAATCTTATTCTTAATGCACCACTGATGCAATACCGAAATATCTTTATAAATATAACGACATTATTTATATTTAAACGCTGCTGAAATCACTAACGTTTGAGCAGTTCAATACCACGATAAAGGGCCATTTAAAATTGAATTGACTCTTATTAAAGTTTAACAGAAAAAAAAAATATTGAGTTTGCAAACTATTAAAACTAATTTTAAATTGCAAAAAAATTCGATCTTTTATTTCCAATTTATTTATTTTTTACAGCGGAATATCATTGCTGTTTGTATTAGCAGTTAGGGAGGGATACCCTAATATACTTTCTAGTGGCAAGAAGCTACGAGCGGATTAATTGAAACTATGTGTCACGAGACTGCCCAATGTATTCATGCGAACTAATTTATTGGATTTCGTGCTGCGCGCACACACAGTACGGCGTTTAAATTTAATATAACGGCGGAGAGAGAAGTCTGGCGCTTTGCAGTGCCAGTATTTTCCGATCGATTACGCTGATGAAAAAAGTCCCATCCGATACTGCTCTTGTAAAAAAAAAAAATTCAGCAGCATTTGTGTAATTCGTCCAAGACCGAAAGAATCTAGATATATGTGTAACAGGCTTTGATGCAAAGTTGAAAGTTGCACGATTGCAAAAGATTGATAAAGGCAATATCATTCTCGTGACGGGCTTTATTGGCTGCGTCCGAAATGCATTATATCTGGCGAGAACGTGGAGTATTTCGCGGACGGCTTCACAAGAGTTAAACGCGCTAATGATTAATTAATGAACGTCATGTAATTATTGTATCAAATTACGCGATGGTTATTATATCGCGAGCTGTTGTCACATAATAATCCATGAATTTCCGAGCAGGTAATATTAGATATTAACGGTAGATGCGAGGATATTTATCATTCCCCGACGTGCGCGCACGCGCGCGCGATTTGCCGCCCTCCTCTTTTATTTAGAATTCTAAATAAATAATTCCGTTTGTTCGTCGTGCGGGATAGAAACTTCTTGTTTTGCCGTTATCCGATTCATGAAGGAGACGATTTGAATTGATTTGCATAGATTCGAGCGAAGTTACGAAGCTCCAGAGTAATCTTAAATACATATATGTAACGTTAACTTTCGAGGTTTCGAGAACAAAATTGCTTAAATGTTGAAATCCAAAAGCGAAATTCCTCTCAATTCCTCTCAATTATGGATTATACAAGATTTATATAACTTTGTCACAAGTCAATATCTCTCCGACATCACGGATACAAATTTCATTACAAGAACGGATAGGTCTTTACTTAAAAAGAGGAGAAATCGACATTTCTAAAAATGTCATTACAATTGATAATTAAATGTCTGCCTCAAAATCGTGAGATTCTCGCTGAGAATATCTTCTTCCAGAATTGATACGTCTTTCGTGAATATTGACTTGTAACAGGATCAGCATGATGCATCAGACAATGCATGTGCATGGATATACCGATGTTAGCTAATAAAACAATCAAAAAGGTAATTCTATTATGCATGTAAAAGTAAATCGAGAACGTGGAATAAAATTTTTCCATACGAGATCCCCTTTCCCGAAGAGAATCGAAAAAATTTGAATTTTATTAAAACGCGCTACGCGCAGTAATATCTCTCGCGAGTGTCACTTTGCGCGCGGTACCGATTTGCGAGTGACAGAAAATACGCGTGCGTTAACGTTGAGCCATTCAACAACTTGAAAGGCTGAAATAGACCAGGTAATAATATATGCTCGGCACTGTCGACGATTATGTGCATTATGCATTCGCCACGAAATGCGTGCGCTATACTTCTTATGAATATCGCTTTTCACGCGTCGTCACGATCAATATTTACTACCCCGGGACGTTATTTACGATTACATATAGTTCGAGTTCATATTTTATATATCTGTTCTTCGCTTAGTCCCTCCCACCCCACGAGCCATTTAAATTGAGATTAATTGATCTTGAATTATCCGTTAAAAACACCAATCCGACACATTTATGCGCACGTTATCTCTGGCGTGTCGAAATTAACAACAAAAATACCATTCAGAAAACAGAGGACAATCAGATGTGCGATGTATTCCGGAATTGATGGCACGGCATGTTTTATTTCTCGTGAAATAACTATAAATATCGCATAGTCGTTTAATGTATACGTTCGGTTCAAATTGGAAATTCAAAACTAAAACTTCTCTTATTACAATTCCGCGATCGGTTATACGTTATGTTAATTTGTACACAGAAATAATTAATTTGAGCGTTGCATTTTGGCATTTCGATTGTTGGTAATTTCGAAAGAGCAAAAACGTATCGCGGTTAAGCATCAGTTAACACAGCTTCCGATTTCGATTTATTTTGCAATTGCAAGTTTGCAGAATGTATTTGTTAACGCAATAAAAATGGATTCACTTGGGACAACACTGAACGATGACCACAATGATTGTCCGCGAGATTTCGTTGGCGTTGCTTCAGTGACGCAGACCAACCGATTGATTTCAATTGAGTTAGAAATCGTTAAGCACCAATTGATGTCTAAATGCGAAAGCATAGGACGAAGTTCAGAGACTCCCACGGCGGAGTCTGCAAGTCGCGAACGTATTTTTCTTTTATAATTTTTACATCAGATCTTCCCAAGTTACTTACATAAACGCAGCGTTACGTTTTTATAAATGTCTCAATGAAAGAACGGTTTCGGTCGAACAAATTCCAGCTCAAGTAATTCATCCGTTATTCAAATAAAATTTCGCCAATCCTCACGTTGCAAATCTCAAGGAAGCGATCGATGCGGCCGCCAATGCGCGAGTCGACGCTCGAGCAAATCATGCGAGAGCCTATACACACCATGCCGCGACTGGCTTTCACCATAATTATATGGTGCGTTGGCAGTCGCCAGCCGAATCGGTTATCCTCGTCGTCTCGTCGACTGATGCAACTGGCGCGGACCTTGCGTTACAATAAAATGCATCGACCCTAAATGAACGGAGGCCGGCTGATGGAGGAAGAACGACGGCGTATCCGGCGGCGGCGGCGGCGGCGGCGGCAAAAGAGTTCAGTGTAAAAGAAGCCACAGGACGAATACAGGAAAAAAAGGAATGGACTCGGAGCCTGATGCAACATTGCCTGAACCTTGCGGCCGCGCCGAAGCGATGGCAATGCACCGTGCCTTAGATCACGGTGGTCAAGACTGATTGATGGTATTGATGAATCGACGATCTAAGTATCTCGCGCTTAACTGCATCCGTACATTTACAGGATTATCCTTCGTCGATCTAGAATTAGAAAAACCTCAAATGAGAAACGCGACAGTAGCATTTCTCGAACAATTTGAACCTTCTACCAGTTCGTAAGACATTGATATACCGTATGAAAATCTACAGCTCCATATTAGTACAGCTTATACGTTTCTCGCAATCGAGATTCATAATTTCGAATCAAGAATCTCGTTCGCGATCCTAATTGAAGATGAAATTTGATCGTTCGAGGAAATGGCGCGCTCGAGGATCGAAGCTGATTACCAGCTGTTGAAATCAGCCGCGCGGTTGAAACGTTCGGACAGGCGAGAGAAAATCGACGAAAACTGATGGGATTCGAGATCCCAGGTCAAAATGACAGTCGGCATGCGAGAAGCCGAGGGACCAAAGAAAAAGAAAATAAAAGAAATGGAAGAAACTGTGAGAAGTCACGACGCGGTGAAATCTGCGTGCAAAAATGCAAGCCCTGCGAAACGTTCTGGGAAATGACAAAGGACAATGTCGGTTTGGTTCGTTTGGCAGGTCTCGTTCGTTTTTATTGCCCCTTTTCGCTCGTTAGATAGCACTCTTTTTCCCTCGCGGTCTTCCTTTTCCTTTGCCTTTTCTATCTTATTATTTCACGTCGCTGCGCTATCGTGCCGCAGTTTGTCTATTTAGTTACTTATTTAGCCGCTTGTTTATTTGCGTTCCCGCAGCCCGTGGAACCAATTTACACGAATGCGAGGGAATCTTCCACGGAAAATTAAATGCTCTACAAAAGTACAATTACGTTGCATTAAGGAGAGCATAGTGCAAAACTATATAATGGAACTAATTTGAGAAATGTAACCAAAGGAGAGAAAATGCCGCGACATGATGTATACGCAATATTTATGCGTTAAATACAGGTTGCTTGAACATATTTCTTGAAAGCAACGAATAAAAGAATTTATGTATTTCAATATCAATATCAAAAAGTATTTTTTTTGTTATATCGAGGTATATAATAATCTCTCTCTCTCTCTCTCTCTCTCTCTCTCTCTCTCTCTCTCTCTCTCTCTCTCTCTCATTTTTGAAAAATATTTAATATATAACAATATAATTATTAAAAAAAAAAAGACATCGTGTCCATTGCGAGCATTACCAGATATACTTTATCAGTGCATAAAAAATTATTTTTTTATACCAATACTAAGGTATATAGAGATTATTTGTAAAAAAAATAATGTATAATATATAATTATATTTTTAAAAAAGTCATGTCTTTCACACACATTGCCCAGATATATTTTCGATATTTCTCGTTCATCATTCAAGATTTTTCGGACTAAGCTCCGAGCGAATAGCTCAACGATTTAATGGACAAATGAGACTAGCACACAAGTACATGTCGTATAGCTTTATTCTTTAATACGGGAGAGCAGATTAGATCATTCTGTCTGATGCAAGATTAACAGGAGGCTGCGTCTTGCCCGATTCTCGCGTAATTAATTGGAGAAACCATAGCATAAGGCACTGGCAAGGACGGCGAGTTTTTATGTTACGGTAATATTTTCGCGGAATTGCACATCTCGCTGGTCTATAATCACATATTTATAAAATTATGGCGATTATTGTTTCTCATCTGTTTTTCTTTTCGTCACGAGGCGCCGGACTTGAAGTACGAGGAAAGGCAAGAGATTACTGATGCGTTGCAAGCTTCAGATTTTCTTGTTGTTATATGTTCCGTTATAGGTATGTATAGGTATACATGTGCAACCGTATGCAATGTGTTGCAAACATTCGCGATGCAAACTCGTTGATTATCATCGACTCGTAATCATATCGCGGTGAAACGCACTCCTCAATCACTCCTATACTATAGAATACAGAGACATACTATGTATAGAATGCTCGAAAATAATTACATATTGCGCATAGCGATACTGCTCGTTCTAATATCTGCCTCGTGAAACTGCAAACTCGCAGATTGATTGGGAAAACGCCAAAGCTCAAAATTCAATGTTATTATTGAAATAAACATTTAGCCAAACGATTTCTAAGAATTCATAAGGGCAGGATTCATAAAGCCGGTAAACTTCACTCAATGAATCGATCGGTGTTTTGATCGTATCGAGGAATAATAGATCAACGAAGATACAAGTGACTTTCTAATCGCGATTCACAGAGAAGCAATTACAAGAAAGTCACGACTCACGTGATTATTCACGAAACTCGAGAACGGATGTCTGGGATGAATTTTACACCCCTGTATCGAAAAAAAATAAAGCTCACGTTAGGGTAATTTTAACGTAATTCTTTCGTTTTAATATTGTTTTTAATTTCTCCTTACTTTTTTCTCAGAAAATATTGAGTAAATTTATATACATATATATTGTTCTCAAGTACTAAATCGTAAAGCAATAAAAAAAATGCAACATTTAATTATCTACGGGAAAGCACCGTCGCGTAAGAATGCAGTATCATATGTAGGTCATTACAACGCGTCTGCGATAAGATAAATCAGGTGCGATGAATGCGCTAATAAAATTATCTATACTCGTATAATTTTGGACGAATCTTGACTCTCGGACGGCGTCGCTTGCGCAACTTCCTCCTCGAGGCACATAAACAATCGATATAAGCGCTGAGAGAAGACAATATCATTTCGAAATCAAGCGGAAATGCAAATTGAAAGCCATAATTCAAGTTTTGATTAAAACTCTATAATTCACCAACATTATTCGCGCGAGGCGTTTCGCAAGGCTACACCGGACTCGCGCAGACGTTACGCCGTATTATTATAGTTTATAGTTGATAAACGTCATTATGCACGTCGATCGGGATGCGGTTTGTTTGGCGCACGCGGCGCCTCGTAAATAAATCTCCAAGTGCGATCGATCGAACGGGCCTAGATTCGCCAAGGCTTTAAATCGCAGCCGCGAAAATTAGTTCGGTCAGCCCTCTGCTGAGACATCTACTCGAGATCAATAAAACGGTGGAAGGACGCGCGGGCAAACGCAGACGGCTTATTTGTCAACGGATCGTCATTTAATTAACAAACACACGCGTGCGCGCGCGCGCGCACTGGGTCGTACACACGCTTGCGTGTACGCACACTTTCGCATGTAGCACAGCGCGAAACTTCCGAAACAACTTATTATTTATCCCTGCGTCATTTTTCATGTCGCGATTCATAACGCCGATTCATAAATATTTCATTACTCGCGCGGAGCAAAGAAACGTTCGATGCGCAAGTCGGTGATTACGGTTTGTCGTTAAAAAAATTTCAAACGATTTATCACTTTTATTCCATTCTCCACGTCTCGAAATAATTATTAAAAAATTCCCTCTACAATTCTGCAAAATACTTCGCTAAAATTCCGATTTCGTGGCGCTCACTTATAAGTTCGCGCGTAGCGATCAAAGGGGTATAATTATGAAAAATATGTACGATCGCGATGTAAGGAGTGTAAACGAGAAATTCACGAAACCCCATGCAGAAACGACTAATGGCTCGATCGTTTGCGCAACGTTAATATTTGTTGTGTAAAACGATGTTTGCGTTTCGGTTCATATGCGAATTTGACGCGTCAAAAAGTTGCGCAAATTTGCGCTCGATCGTGTATACGGACCGCGCCGGACGTCATCGTTGTTACGTTATATCGCATGTATAATTTGACGTATTTTTCGCATAATTCTGCGCGTGACTTACTTTTGCATTCCTCCGGGCTTTCGTCGGAATTGTCAGTACAATCGTCCGATTTGTCGCAGACCCACGAGATCGGTATGCATCTGCCATTGGCACATCGGAACTGCCGCAAAGGACAAGCTAGTTTACCTGAGAACCAACGAAAAAAATGCACTGAGAAAAAACTCAACAAGTAGTCTTTACAAGCTTAACACGAGCAGCACGTAAGAAAAAAAAAAGAAACGTAAGAGACGGAAATTAAGCGTACTGGAGATCGATCAATCGTAGTTTTTCAGCTTTTAAATTAAACCTGATGTATTTTCGAGAGAATACCCTCGATCGCTCGATTCACTTACCGCTCAAATTGCTTGTCGCGCTTACATTCTTTCGGCTTGCGAAACCTTCACGGATCTGGTAAATAAACGAATTGAGATAACGCCAAGATTTGTAGCGAAGTTATAATTAGAGTGACTCGCCGTTAGAAGACGAGACCTATGGACGCGCGACCGCGCGACACGTGCGTCGTTCCAATGCTAAACGCAGCAATAATAAAATCAAACGTAATCTCTCGCGTAACTCATTTGCGTATCAACTGGTCGACAAGGTTTACTTTGCAATTCTCGTTGACGACAATAGAGTTAGATACCTATCTCTGCCTACTATACGCTCATTGAGCAAATAACACCAGTGACACCACGCAATTTTACCTTTGCATTTTACCATATGCAGTATCGTTATTCGATTACCCGTGAGCCGTGTAAACGATTATTATTTCCAATGTTACAATTTTCATTTCAATTAACCGACGTTCTGACATTGTCTGACATAATATTCTTGCTGTAATGTAATTTCTCCTTGCGCGGTAGTCATCGTGGAGAAATATTTATTTAACGATTCGTACGACAGGGAGAGAGTTTCCTATAAAGATATCAGTTCAAGTATCAGTTACTCCATCAGTAATATCGGTATAAAGATTACCGACGAACGGATCCGAATAAATAATGCGAACGGTACACGGTGGCAGTCCAAGCGAAATAACAGACGATCCTGAGATCGAAGTTTTTTCTTTCTTTTTTTTTGCGAATTCACGTACGGTCCGCGAAACACCTTAACAACTCCCGACGGGAATCGCCGACACGGATTTATCACGTGGAACGTGCGCGCCGGCTATTTTCCGCTGTGTGCTTTACGCTACCTCATGAATTCCTCGGTGAAATTACCGGGCGATGTTAATGGACCGGTGGAAATCGCGAGACGTACGCAAATTTCGAAGCGACTTGAACGTGTGTGTGTGTGTGTGTGTGTGTGTATGTGTGTGTGTGTGTACACGCGGTCAGAATAGATCAAATAAAAGTCCACGACGACGGGATCTAGTTTGCCGGAAGAATCATTACGCTAATTGCGCCTGATGGATATCTGTAACTATATAGTGTGTGCGCGCGTCTCGTTTCTGTCCGCGGTGACAGATGACAGAAAATCGGGAATCCTTTACATATCAAGCTAAAAATGTGTAACGAGACGATTTTTCACTTATATGTACACGTCGCGTGCAAGAAACAGAAACTATAACGCGCTTGTTGACTAAATGTTATTTATTTTGAATATCACGTGCCTTGCAAACATTGCGGAAATCAAAACAAAGCGGCGTTGAATGACTTATCATTTTACTCCGTTTTCTCTCAATCACGTTAACATCCTACTATGTACATATCTCGTCTCGGCGAAAAACAGAAACGTATACGCAATATAGCTCAATGGAAAAGAGCGAGCGTGCGCGACCGTTGACAAAACGGGACGACGCCGACGACGTCGCGTCTATCGGTCTTACATAATGTGCAACTTCGCGTCAGCTGAATCGAACGTCTCGGGTCGCGGCGCTTTTTCGGGGGGCTCGTCCCCGCGGTCCAGAGGGATGCTGCGAACGATCGGGACGCGAACGGAACGGGAACGCGCGAAGAGATCTCGACGCGCTCCGCTCGCACGAATGCGCGACGCACGAGCTCCAGTCACCTCGGAAATGCTCTGAACCCTAAACCTAATTTGGATTAACGTCATTAATCGCAGGGACGCAAGTTCAACGTGATATACTATAACATTATTAATTTTCGCGATACAAATTTGATATAATATAATGTGATTTTCAAAATTCGATTTTCAATACACGACGAGGGTATCCGATCTCTGCGGCGCGTTCTCGACGAGAATGGAAATTTTCGGAGCTGGACTCGGGGTGAGAGAGAAACGGCCGCCATGGAATCTCCTCGCCGGCATGTTTTTTTTTTGTTTCAGAGGCTTCGCAGGATCTTGTCCTTTTCTCTTACGAAATAATACGCGATGTCACAATGCCATTAATCTCTGACGCGCGTCTCACATTAACATCGGACGACGGTAGCGATGACGTTGACAGTCAATAATAGCACGTACGCGACTACGGTCGTAAATAAATCGATTGTCTCCTCCCGATGTCGAGCGGTGACCAAATAACGCGTGAACAAATAACCCACCCTCAGAAGAGAAAAAGAGAGCGAACGTTAAAATCCGCGAGCCCCTCATTGACGCGCCTCTCGGAGGGAGGGAGCGGGAGAACGGAGCGCGGCAAAGGCGAACGAAGTCATAACTGAAAAATTCGTCGATACGTCGCGATACCGTCGAAGGAGGCTTTCGTAGACGAACGCGAGACGAATCGCGAGTTTTGTTCCGAGGACCGCGACGCAGCTGTGGGTGTATACGGGCCAGGCTCTTCAGGACCAGCTCTCTTCCCCTCGCCGCCTCTCCCGCTCCCATCTCTCCTCATCGCCCCCTCGCGCCTCTGGCCCCTTTCGCTCCAGCGAAAATGTTTCTCCGCCGTAACTGTGACTGAAAAAAAAAATGCGGACTTACTGTCGGTCGAGAAGGCGTCCGCGGCTGCCAGCACGGCCAGCGCGACGAGCAGCAACGCGCCACGGGATTCTCGCCCCATAACAACCCTCTTTTCTTCTCTCACGGTCGTGTCCTTCGTGCCTCCGTTCCACCACTGTGTCACGGCGAACCACCACCACCACCTCCACCACCACCCCAGCGGCAGAGCGGGCACACCACCACCGTTGCCAACCTCTCGCGGTGCTTCCTGCCGCGACAGTTTCTTCTCCCCGCCTCTCCCTCGCTCGTTCGCCCCCTCGCCGGGTTTCTTCTCTCTTTCTCTCTCTCTCTTTGGCTTCTTCTCTTCCTCTCGCGAGAATATCGATCAACAACAATAACAACAACAATGTACACCGCTGTCGGACGGAGTGGCGATCACTGGCGGAGCATCCTCGCGAGACCACGCGGTCCAACAGCCACCGGCATCGGTATCCGTCGAGCCCGTCAATCGGACGATCTCGCTGTCCTGCTCTCTCGCTCCCTCTCTCTCTCTCTCTCTTCGTCTTTCTCGTCAGTCGCAACCTTCGCCGCCTCGTCGCCCGTCCTTCTCTGACCGTCAGTCGCTCTGTCACTCTCCTCCTCGCGATTACGCGCGGCGCAAGAAAAAAAATACACTCCGCGAAGTGGTGAGACCGACCGGCCCGCCCCGTGTGCGACCACCTCCGTGCGCGTCCCGCGAGGTATATCCGTCCTTCTCCCTCGCCTTTCCTCGCCCGCTGCTACCCGCTGCTGCCCGCTGCGTCGATCCCGACCAGTGGCGGATTATCGCGCCGAGGCCGTCAGCGCCCTCCGATTTTCGGGCGGCTCGGGGCGGATTTCCAACGCGGAGACGCTCGATCCTCTCGTCGCATCCTGCAAAAGTTCCCGGTCGCAAACAATGATCCAGTCAGGGCGGAGGGGGGATTTAGATCGTCGGTGAATTCGGGAGCGTCAGACCGTTATCGCAACAAACCATTAGAGGAGACCATTAAGACAGATCATTATCGCAGTCCCTTATCCGCTTCGCAAGGCTTCCCCGATTTTCGTTACTCCGACAATTCGGACGAGGAAATCGGTCATTTCGCGCCTGGAGATTCCAATGTTTCGGGGAAACTCTTAAAAATGCGTTTTATAATTCCGCGTTTATATATTACAAACTTCATGATCATTACTTCCCAGTTAAATCGCGAATAATACTCGATAAACTCTTTCTCTTTCCCTCTCACTCTCTCATTCATTCATACTCTCTTTCTCTCTCTCTCTCTCGCTCTCTCTCTCTCTCTCTCTCTCTCTGACACTTTCTTAATTAAAAATGTTTACCAGCGACGGAAAGTCTCGAAATTAGTTCAAATTCCGTGTCCTATAATCCGCCACTGCGATTCAGCCGGTTTCTCTCGCTTCTCTGGGTGCCACGCTCGATCGCCCAGTGCGAGTAACGTCGCACTCCGTCTCCCTTTCTCTCTCTTTCCTTCGCGCGCTCTCCCGGGCGAGACTACGCCGGCCCCGACAGTGGCTCTGGCTCTGACGCACCGACATCGCGCCACCTGCGCGCGCAGTTTCGCTCCTCTCGTTCCATTGTGCGCGCTCGCCGTTCCGCTTGCCCGGCTTGCCCCCTCGCGCTCTCGCCCCCCCCCCGCCAACCCGTTTGCGCTAAACGCGCGCCGGGCGCGGGCGCTCGAAACTCGAAAGCGTTTCACGCGCGTCACCTCGTCACGCGTGCGAATCGTACGATAGGTACGTGGCCCCGGTTTAACCCGGAAAGGCCACGCACCACCTCCTTACTCGCCCCTTCCGCGAACGATGAAGAAATGACGATGTGAAATTTCTGCGCTCGCGCGCGCACCCCGTATACCTGTGTGCGAATCGAGACATCACTCTTAAATGGAATTCTTTTGTTTTTTTTTTGCCTTGTTTGTCTTTACGTCGATGGATGAAATTTGTCATTCCTATAGTTGTTCGTCTCACACGAATACTAATATATTTAGTCGTCTGAGAATATATGCTTGCTTGAGAAATATGATCAGATACCGTAAGAAAGACCGCGGAATAATACAAGCTGTTTGTGTTTAAAAGTACATAATTTCTTGACTCATCGAAGTGTGACGCAATGTTTGCTAGACAATAAACTTTTACAGTTTTTTTCTACCAAAATTGTCAAGTAGACAAGCAACCATTAATTATTAAATAGTTCGACTTTGTAAAAAATAACTATATTATTATTATTAATATATACCATACAATGAATATTTAGTTTGTAAAAAATCTCGTACAAATTGTTGCAACTAAAATTATTTGGAAATCACAGACTTTGGACTTACTCTGTACACAAAGGGGTAATAATGGAACAAACTTCGCTATTACTCGTTATCCGTGTGAGTCTGCGTGCTCCACATCAATACGTTAGATCCGTTGGACGCCAAAAAGCAGTTCTTCCGCGGATGAACGCTTATAGATACGGTAGGATGCTTGGTTGGCTTGGAACCCGAGAGCTTCGCGATCACTTGCTGAGACACTAGATCCCAAATCCATAACTTTCCGTCGGCCGAGCCGGAAAGAATTCTCGCGTCTTGACAGTCCACGATCGATTCCAGGCACAGATCCTTCCCAGTGTGTCCGGCGAACTCGCCGAGTAGCTCTCCCGAGTCCTTGTCGATCAATCTGATCGCGTCGTCCGCGCAACCGACGACCAGACACTGTCCGTCACCGGTGAAACTGGCGCATGTGATCGCATCTGAAAAATTTGCGTCGCGTTGTAAAATACTGTATTACTTTCCAATCTCAACGCGAAGTCGCAAATCCGTTATATTGTAACTCGTTATTTCTCACCTCCCATATAATCTTCGCAAAGTTCGCCCACTCGTATATCATACGTGCGTGCTTTGCCGTCGAAAGAACCGGACAAGATCTCGTGAGCCGAAACCCTCACGCTCGAAATGGAATCCTTGGCGTCGTTCAAAGATTGTACCGCTTCTTGCGCCTTGGAACGTCCGTCCCAACACATGACACTGTTGTCACGCGACCCAGAAACGATCATTGACGATTCTTCGTTAAATCTGTGATTGCAATAGGAAACATTGAACTTAGCTAAGAGAACTTGCGTTTTAGAAATACGCCGTGCGTTCGAACGTCGTAACATAAAAATCATTATATATGACATTCAAGTTCTAGATTCGTTGAACTTAATTATCTTTATTTAAGACAGAATTTAATTGGTGATACATATCAGACAGAGGGCAGTTTTTCACCTTTTTGCACTTACAAATCTTAAATAAATTTGTTTGCGAAATATAATAATAATCTTGATACTCGTTAACTTCAATTTTGCAAACGATACACTTACCTGACTGTCGTGACGGGTCCTGCGTGTCCTCGGAAGCGACGCACAGGCGTGCCTGTCGCCACGTCCCAGACGATTACAGATTTGTCTAATCCGCATGATACTATCTGGCTGCTGTCGCAAGACGCGGAGGCATCCATAACCTCGTCGCCGTGTCCGCCGTACGTCTTTAACGTAACAGACTTGTACGGATTCCATAATTTTAGCTTTCTATCTGACCCGCACGTTACGCAATACGAACCGTCCACTGAAACGCAAAACCATCGGTTTCCATATACGCGTCTGATGAAATAATAGTGTATCAAAAGTAAACGAGTCTCCTTACCACTGAATCGTACAGATCTGACGGCCCCTTGCTTGCAGTCGATTTCTTTCTCGAATTTGTATTCAATATTCATTTTTCTTCTCTTCTTCTTAAGACGCGAGCTTAGAGCTTACATATAATGAAGTTCTGCGATAAATTCTTTTAACGTGTTAAATATCTTTTCTCTATTGGTATTTATTTAGAATAGCTACTGCACCTCAAATATCGATGAAATTAGGCTTAATCGATTCGTTTTTGCATAAAACGAAAGAATCTGGCAGAAAAATGCGGCGGTCTGCCCAACGAAGCGAGATATTTAACGTTAAAGTTGACGACTCTCAGGTTATGAAACCTGTCATACCGACGAGATGTAGCGACTGTGGTAGCGACATGAACATGCCCCGCGGCCACATGCGCATGCTCTGTCAGCTCTGTGGCCACATGCGCATGCTCCGTGTCCGCACGCGCATGCAAAAGTGCGCGACGTTGAAACGTATGCATACTTATAATGCATAAATATAAATATGTACTTTTTATATACGAACTTTTCTCTGCTTTAACAAATTATTTGTTAAATAATTTGTTAAAGCAGAGAATAGTTGGTATATGGAAAGTACATATTTATATTTACAATGAATAGTTGGTATATAAATATGTACTTTTCATATACCAACTATTCTCTGCTTTAACAAACTATTTGTTAAATAATTTGTTAAAGCAGAGAATAGTTGGGGTATGAAAAGTACATATTTATATGTACAATGAATAGTTGGTATATAAATATGTACTTTTCGTATACCAACTATTCTCTGCTTTAACAAATTATTTCTGTTTCGTTAACTTCGACGCATAATATCTGTAGCAGAAATAATTTGTAAAGCAGAGAATAGTTGGTATACGAAAAGTACATATTTATATACCAACTATTCATTGTACATATAAATATGTACTTTTCATACCCCAACTATTCTCTGCTTTAACAAATTATTTAACAAATAGTTTGTTAAAGCAGAGAATAGTTGGTATATGAAAAGTACATATTTATATACCAACTATTCATTGTAAATATAAATATGTACTTTCCATATACCAACTATTCTCTGCTTTAACAAATTATTTAACAAATAATTTGTTAAAGCAGAGAAAAGTTCGTATATAAAAAGTACATATTTATATTTATGCATTATAAGTATGCATACGTTTCAAATTCGCGCACTTTTGCATGCGCGTGCGGGCACGGAGCATGCGCATGTGGCCGCGGGGCATGTTTCTGTCGCTACCACAATCGCTACATCGCGTCGGTATGACAGGTTTCATAACCTGATAGTCGTCAACTTTAACGCTAAATATCTCGCTTCGCAGGGCAGACCGCCGCATTTTTCTGCCAGATTCTTTCGTTTTATGCAAAAACGAATCGATTAAGTCTAATTTCATCGATATTTGAGGTGCAGTAGCTATTCTAAATAAATACAGAAGATACATCTTGCTTCACTTGCTGTCTCGCTTGTCGGAGTACGGTGTACGGTCTTCTTCTTCTTATGTTTAATGGCCTTCAAGCAGTGCTGCTCCGAAAACGGCCAGGCCAGGACGAACCTCTTGTCGAATAGCCGTAGATGGCGTGTATTGTCAATGTCTTAGGCCACGAATGGCGCCGTAGCAAGATTGAAAACGTGAACAAAAGATCCGCAGGCTTCGGCGCAAGCGCAGAACACCGCGGAATGTTTCTATATGGCTTTGACGATCCCCACGCTTAGTAGTAGGGGATTTTGGATTAGGGTTGCAGATTCATAGACTTGCACGCCGCAAGAAGGAGGCGGACAAATTGACATGTAGGGGCGCTTAAAAAAGGAAGTATGTCTTTAGGGGGCTGAGGAGAAATTTTGTTCATATATTTGATTAGGTAGGAAGCTTTGTTAGTAAAAAGATTACAGTAAAAAATCACATGGTTAATGTCTTGGCTGGGGTAGCCACAAGGACAGGCCCCAGAATCGATAATATTTTTCCTGGCTAAACTGTAATTTAAGTTATAATGTCCACTGCGTAGCCTATTGATAAGAACAATTTCTTTTCTTTTGAAGGGTTTTTTTTATAAAACCAAGGGCGATCTTTACTTGAGTGGAAGTTATTATAAAAAGGAATGCCTTTATATGAGCCGCAGCAACGCAAATATTCTTTAAAATGATTCCGAAGAGTTTCTTTAGCAACTGAATAAAAGTCACAATGGGGAATTTTAAAATCGGGGACATAGCCCTTCCCAGCAGCCTCTTTAGCGATTTTGTCTGCTTGTTCAATGGCCATGATACCTCGGTGCGACGGGATCCAGGCAAGATGGAGATCAACTCCCTTGGAAGAGAGTTGGTAAATCTTTTCTCTAATTCGGGGAATGATATAGTTCTGTTGATTAGCAGCACTCGAACAAAGATTTTCCAAAACATTTTTAGAATCGGAGAATATCACCACCTTAGGAAAATTTCCCCCACCAATGGTTATCAGCACCTGAAGAATAGCCCACGCCTCAGCGGAAAAGATCGTGGTTTCTGTCGGCAGTTTATGCATGATTTGCAGATTTAAGTCTGGGGAGAAAATACCGGCGCCAACGTTTCCCGATTCATTTTTGGAACCATCCGTGTAAAAGGATATAGCGTTCTCCCTTAGTTTTTTAGATTGTTCTATAAAAATAGAGTTGACATTCTGGATATTAGGTTCACAGTAGAATGAAACAAAACGAATGTCGATGACAAGCGATTGGAAACTGTGATTGAATACTGGTAACGTGACAGAATGATAAATCATACTTAATTTACCTAGTATGGATCGAAAGTATTTGTAAGACGGTATAGAATTGATGGCAATTTCGTAATTATGTTGTGTTCTGGTAAGTGGATGTAGATCGTCAAGACTAATAGTTACAGGACTAAATTCTTGAGCCACATTTTTTAATACGAGTTTTGAAGTAAGGAATTTAAATCTATAGTGTAACGGTGGTTCCTTTGCTTCATCCAACATTACGTTGATTGGGGTAGATTGTCTATAGCCCAGTGCAGTCCCGATGGCTTTATTTTGAATGCGTTGTAATTTTTGGAAAATGGTGAGATTGCCGCGTAGCTGGTAGACCTGGCACCCATAGTCCATGTTGCTTCGAATTAATCCCTTGTAGATCATGTCAAGTTGTTGGGGGTGAGCACCCCACCAGACTCCAGCAAGAGCCGTCGTAACGCTTAGAGCTTTTATATGTGCTATAGCTTTTTTTGTATATGTGGGAGTCTTTTTATAGTTTTTTTATATGTGCCGATTTCGCCAGGAATTTATTTATTCTGGAGCTGGAACTCGTTGCGACAACTACGGCACTCCCGATCGCGGCTAGTCTTATCTATCTATCAATTGCGCTATCAAGCTCTGTGATAGCGATTAAATTATTCTTGAACGTTCTGAAGATATACCTCGCGATTTTTTAGACAATAAATCATATCGGTCTTCGAGCTACTCTAAAACGATTTCGGCACGGAGCTGCACGCTGCACCGTCTTTGTGATATCACCTGCTGGTTTTGGTGATATCACATGCTGTGATTGTGTTTGTGATATCCCGAAAACGTTATTGTATAAGAGACTCTTCGATCTGTCCCTCGCTGAACTCTTCAGAGACGAATTTCGAGTGAGTACCTAACGCGATTACTTCGGAACTATATATAATGTATTAACAAAAGAATTGACTGTATTATTCAACCTTTTATACCGATGCACTTTAAAGCTCAAGATAATTTTTTGTCCTGACCATAGCTCTTTTATTGCACATATAAAATTTGATGTAAAATAAATATTTTTAAAATAAAATGATTTAATATATATATAAAAGACTTTTGCTATATCGCACAGATAATACCATTTAATTGTCGTTTAATTTTGCTAAAGAGTTAGCGTGCACGTCAACTATAATTCTTAGAATTGTTTAGTCCAGATGTTCATCCGAATACCTAACGAAAACCCACATTCCGTGCAAAATACAGCTGTACTTTTATTTTGTAACGTTTCTTGTGGCAATTAAATAACGGCTGCACTTAAATATAGAGAACACGAATGTGAGTCACTCAAATGAACTACTTAATATCTTCACGCGCTATTATTAAATTTAATATTACGGTTCGGGAGCGAAACGATAAAAGCGCTGCCGTAAACAAACGGCATTCCGATCAGTCCAATCTATTTAAATCGTCACTGCGGGCTCGGTAATCGTTTCTGGTCGACTAATAAGCCTTTGTTTCACAAGGACCAGTAATATTAGATTTGTGACGTTAGACGAGACCTGTAACACTAGATGCTGGCTATTACGAGACAAGCAAATTGCTTAAGAGCAATTTAATTAGCAAAACGTAGTCTCAAAACTTTATCTCAGCCGTAATGTAACTTGAACGATGAAGGAAATGACAATTATATTGTATTATTATTATTTTATTTTACATTAATTTTGATTAGAAGAAGCTGCAAAATTAAGTAGTACCCGCACTTGTCTTATCGCGAGTGATGTTGTTAAATAATTGTGCAGTCGATATATATATATATAAAACAAAGTCGGGTTAGTTACAGCACTTATAACTCAAGAACGGCTGGACAGATTTTGAAAGTATTGTATATGAAGTAGGGGTAGAATTTTCCGGAATAGCAGAATAACTATTAAAAAAAAAAACGTTTTTCACGTAAAAAAAAAATTATTTCTAGAAAGATATCCAAATACATAGAAAAAATACATACAGGGAGGGAGAGAGGGAGAGAGGGGTGAGGGGGAGGGGGAGGGGTGAGAGAGAGAGAGAGAGAGAGAGAGAGAGAGAGAGAGAGAGAGAGAGAGAGGGAGAGTACATATAAAAGCTTAAAACTATAGAAAGACTCCCGGCCTTTTTCGTGGGACCGTCAGTACATCCGTTTTAAAAATTGGTACTACGTAGCAACGTCCATTTTCCGACACTGTCGATAAAGCGGAAAACACACAGATTTTTGCATAACCAGAGAGAAACCTGAGAGGCCATCCCGGCCTTTAGCGGGGAGCACACACTTCTGCGTTCTGCGCGATGCGTAAGCATAAGAAAATTGCGTGGTCCATATGCACGTGCACAAGGAAATAAGCCAATCAATTTTCTTATGCTTATATTAAGATATCGCAGATTATGTATAAATGTAGTATATTATGCATTTACAGTTTTTGATAATACAATTAAAGTGCAGAAATTATAAAAATACCTTTATTTTTTTTCATTATGAACTTAACAATGTTGCTATTACAGAATTTTGTTAGACGGATTGAGTATTTGATAAATAAATATTTCATTAAATTTATACAGAGGTAGAAGTGGCGATTACAAAAAAATCACAAAATTTGTTTTGTTGCAATATGAATCGTACATAATTTATTATTATACCTTAAAGTGTATACGTGGGTCTGTCACGTTCAACGCTACCTTAAAATATTTTAAGAAATCTAAAAAAATTCGTGAAACATCTGTCTACATCGTAGTTGACGACTGTACAGTCATTTTGATGTGTGCGCGTGAACATCGTTTATTTAATATCTTCTAACAGGCTCTTGCAAGTTTTACAGTTACGAGCAGATATCACTTTCGGCTCGGACGCCGTAGACCCACGTGTACGCGTTAAAGGTTAAGTATTCAATATTAATATTTAGTTGTCGAAAATTACTAAATATGCATCGGTACACTCGTATAACTTGTTTTACAATATTATTATAAATTAAAACAAGTTTTAAATTCACATCGTTGTACGTTACTTGCATATATTTTACACATCCGTGCTATCTTGTCAGTATTATTACTTTATATAATTCGAATTTTGTCTGTTCTCGTATACCTACATATATATTCGTTGTCGCATTAGGAAAAGAATAACTTTTTCACCCCAGACTGTTTTCTTTTTACATTTAACTTTTTAATAACTGTTTTTAATCTCTTTTGGATTTGAAACGCGCTCTAATATTATAATAAACAAAATCATTCTTATTTGAAGTAAATTACTTCGTCTGACTATAATATTTCTATTTTCCTTTACATTTTGTCTCGTACATAGGATATAAATTCTATATGTGGTATACTATCTTATTATTATAATATATAAATTATTAAAGCTCGTACACATACTTATTGTGAACCTGCGTCCTAAAACTTGCTCGCTCGTGGCAGTTTTCCACAAAACTTTCTTACATCGATTACGTACGTATTGTTCCTTCAAAATATAAATTTCGCGAGGCCGCCATTTTTAGATATTAAATTGTAAAAATTAACAATTTTAATTTAGGTAGTCTAAAATTATTGTCCCGTATTAAAGATCTATGAGATTAACGTCCCTCGTTATCGTATTCAACGTAGGCGCGACTGACGTCGTAAAGGAACGTACGTGAGATCTGAAACTGGTGGCAGGTTCCCAAGCTTCGTCTCGCACCACACCCTGATTTCTAGGATACATGAGCAACGGGTCCTTTCCCGTTTTCTCGCGCAATCTTTCCTGAAGCACGATCAGGCGCGATCGCCAATATTCGTAGCTCGCTTGCTTAAGCGCGTCGACCCACTGCTCCACTTGGGTCTCCGATCGACCGCTCAGCACGTGTCGCTTCTCCTGCTCGTCGCGGAACGAGATACTGAACGCAAACGCCCCCTCGGATGAATTATCTATATTGATGGCGTAATTCTCTAGAACGATGACCCCGGCGGGTTGCCTCCTATCGATGTGCCCCAAGTCATTGATGTTGAAGTAAAACAATAGATTGTATCGCAGCTTGAACCACTTCTCTTTGAACACTGGAAGCAAATATAAAAGTGAAAATATATTGGACAAATGTTAGTTTAATTATCGTTTACTTTAATTATCAACAATTATGAATACGCCTTTGATTCCTTCCTTCGATTGACACTAACTAAGACACAGATGTTACAACAGACTACGCATTTTCTTTGTTTTGATCCAGAAAGCGGTACAATTATTCTCCATAAACGAAACTCTCTTAAGCAGCTCTATTTACAGTCTATATCTCGAGAGACGATAGAGATTGAAAAAAAATAACTCCCCCTCGAGTCTAACCGAAGGAAGGTAATCGCGCAGTGGCGGCATACGACAATCTATAACGATAAAATCCGCGATCTAATTCTGACGGAACAATTATTTATAATACACGTATAATCGTATCTCACTCCGGAGAAGTTCGTCAAGTGACAGGTGACAGGTTAGGCCCGTCGCGTTACGTAAAAACGACTAAACTAACCTGACTTATGGGCCCGCTTGTGATTTAGACGTCCCTCCAGGTCCGCGGGTCCAAAGCTCGCCTCCGCGAGCTCCCTGTCGTTGAATCTCATGCCCGACCCGGAATCCGAGGACGTCGCGTGTCACGCGTGTATACGCACCACCAGTTACAGGACTTTACAGGTTTAACACGGGTTACAGCAGGGGCTGTCGCGCCGCCGTGACGGCACGTTCCATCCTCGATTCGTCGATCGCGTCAATAATATCGCTCGCTCTCGTCTCCGACGTTAATCAATTGACGTGGGCGCGCTCTCACTTTTGCGTCGATCAATAATCGCGAGACTCGAGAGAAAAATACGGTCCGATAAAGTGCCTATCGCGCGATCTTATACGCTCGACGAAACGAGCTGGGTGACCGCGTCGCGCGCGTCATATAGTTTCGAAATAGCTCGTTCAAAAATAGAAAATTGCTAGAAGATTTTCACGCGGCTTCCTATTTTCCGATCGATGCATCGGCGTCTCAATTTATCGATTCGAATTTCAATCGATGGACGCGGAAGGGGTAGTAGCTCCACGTTCATTCGTGGCGACCGCGACTGGGCGACGCGAAAAATTATGAGCGATCCTGTCGAAGCGTGAAATGTTCCGCGACAGACGGAAAATAAACGCGGAATTATGTCGATTTCGATAAAAGCGACTTCCTGTTGGAACACTTGCAGATTCGTTAGCTCCTTTCAATCCTCTTTTTTTTTTTCTAACGCGCGAAAAGAGCTGAGATATTAGATTAGAGAGGTGACGGAATTGTAGGAGCTAGAGAGGTTTCGCTATACGCGGTGCTGCCGGTTGAATTAATTCCCGATTAATTTAATCCGTCGAGTTATTTAACGTTTATTTCTACCAAGGTGGATTAACTTTAATCTCGGTTTAACTTACTTTCCATCTTCTTCTAATTTTCAGAACTAAGAAAAGATGAAAAGCAAGTTAAACCGAGATTAAAGTTAATTTACGTTTTGGTAGAAATAAGCATTGTTATATCAATGCAGATTTAACTTCAATCTCAGAGTCTAATAACTTATATACCTTCTTCTGTTTTTCTCTAGTTCTGAGAATTAAAAAAATTAAAAAATAAAAAGTAAGTTGAACCGAGATTAAAGTTAATCAACATTGGTACAAAATGGACATTAAATTTTATGTATTATTGCTGATCGCAATCGTTATTGCGGCATCGATATTGCGTGAGGTCTTCGCTGTGTCTCCTGTCGGCTGGCGGCCCTTTATTAAAAGGTTGATTCAACACGGACCGTCACCGGCACGACAAATTTTATACGTAAGTATATTTTCAGATTGTTTCGGCAATCGACCGTCAGTTTTATAACAACCACAAAATGGATGGATCATCTAGCGCGATGACGAATTGGCCGTCATGGTCTTTACTTTTAAGACGAAGATGAAGGCAAAGTGAAATTAAAAAATGAAGAAAAAGAATCGAAGATGGGTACATCCTACAACAAAATAACCTGATTGAAGACAATGGGAGCTTTCCAGCAAGCGACACAAGTGTCATTTTACTCGTTGCCAAAAAAGAAAGATAAGAACGACACGTTTGTGTGTCAACTTGTGTCGCTTGTTGGAAACTCCCACACGTGGTCGATTTCTCTATCGTTGAATCGACTTCTTTCGAGTTTCGGGTTTCAAGATGGCATTCTTCATTATCGCGATCTCTCGATTCTCTCGACTGCGATTGGTTGATTTTCATTTCGTCTCTGTTTTGTCGCGCGTCGCCGGTCGCCGGTCGCTTTTGCGCGCTAAAATTTGCGATTTAAAGACACGATTTTGACAACGATATGTACAACGGGCATGAATATTTGTCGTGCATCAAAATCGTGAGTGATCTCACAGATCTTGGCTTTTGTATAGCTCTTTTTCGAGTAAAATAGAAAATCTATCTCACGGCCGTGTAAAGGTGACGCAAACGTAAACGAACGTGACGTTTTCGCCTTTCAGCCCGCTGCAAAACAAGCCGTGACGAAGAGCACGCGCAAGCCCGAGAAGGCAGAACCGATGGATTTCACGGCTGATCGTCGTGATTTAATCTCAGTGGCCAATAAGGTCTTCGGAGAGGGCAAATGGAATCATACTGTGGTCAGCCAAAATTTAGGTACATACGTCTGTCGTTGAACAAATTGTCATAACTGTAAATAGTAGAAACCTGTAAAAGTATACTTACGAATTTGTTGTAGATTTCATCGATACGATAGATGCTCGAGATGAGTGCTGCGCTGGCTGCGTCAGTTTCGTTAAGGTCCAGCTCGACGACGGAAACTTTCACGAGGACGTTGGTTATTATGTTGCGGAGGAATCTACAAAAGGCTTGTCGATACAAAACGCCAGAATTGTATGTGTTGATCGCTTGGAAAAAATAGGCGGTGCATTTTATATCTCGGTTGAATGGTTGGGACTTTTTGTTTGCGCAGGGTTCTGCTGTAAATGCCTTAAAAAGAGTTCTCCTGTCATTTGGAGACAATATCGAAAGAGAGCTGCGACAGCTGCGGAGACAGATCAGTCCTGAACAAACTAACGATGTACAAAAGGATGTGGCACGATCATTGGATAAGCAGATATCCAGAAAATCAAATGTTTCAGTTGACGAGTCTGGTACTGCGCCGCAGACGGAGTGTCTTATCTCTGAGCCAGATCTGAAGGGAGTTTTTACGCCCTCCTTCAAAGAATTGCTTTCTAATAAGTTCTCGCTGACAGAACGTACCGGTAAACCTGAAGCAATGAAGAGTTACCCCTTGCCAAATAAAACAAATACTACAACCGAACAGAAGCCGAAATCAGGTAATATTGAAAATTTATCAATATAGGTTTGTAAGAAACAGGTATAAGAAATGGTATAGATTTGAAAATGATATAAATCTAAGCTATAGATAGAATAGGTAGTTTTAAAAGAAAGTTTTTCTTAAAAGATTTTATAATATTTTTTAATTTTTCTCTTATACTACGTTTACACGAGCATTATTTCTGTATAGTAACTTACAATAATTCGCTCGTTTACGCGGAGAAGAGGCTGAAACAAATAAAAAGAAAGGAAAGAACGGAAGAATACTTGTACATGTACGTCAATGTCCTTCCGAGGATAGCTTTGACGGTCACCAAGGAAATGATCTCTGCGATCCAGAGCGCGCTTCGGATCGTGTATTTCGCGTACGTAAGCAGGCCACTGTGCACGAGTTTCTCGAGCTGCTGAGTGATAGTCTGAAATATCCTATAGAACAGATTCGCATTTGGCCCTTCGGTATTCGAATCGAACGTTGGAATAAAATCTATAGACCTACTTACGTTAATCGAGCCGGATGCTGATGTTCAAAAGCCCATCATCGAGTGCGCGAAAAATCACAATCCGTGGAACGTATTTGTTGAACTTGTACCTCCAGACTCCGACGTGACAGCGTTACCGCCTTTCGACAACGACACTGATGTTTTACTCTTTTTTAAACTCTACGATCCCAAAAATAAGATGATTCATTACTGCGGTCATCGCTATATGCCTGTTGTACCTAAAGTCCAGGAGCTTATACCAATTTTAAATGAACGTGCCGGATTTCCACCGGACACGGAACTCGATTTATATGAGGAAATTGAACCAAATTTAGTCGAGAAAATAGACCACCTGTCGGAGCCTTTGAACGAAGTTCTGGAGGAATTAAGGGACGGTGACATCATCGTATTTCAAAAGAAACTTTCAACGTGTCGAGAATATTTTAAAGATCTATTATTCTATAGGGTAGAAGTAACGTTTTGTGATAAACTGATTCCGAACGACCCAGGTTTTACAATGGAACTTTCGTTAAGAATGACATACGATCAAATGGCAAAGGCTGTGGCGCAACGAGTCGGCACAGATCCGTATCTTTTACAATTCTTCAAATGTCAAAATTACAAAGATTCTCCAGGCCATCCTTTAAAGTGTACATTTGACGGCACGCTCAAAGATATGGTTGCGTACTGCAAAACGAAAGTAAAGAAATTATTTTATCAGCAGCTCAGTATTAGGGTGAACGAGCTAGAAAATAAGAAACGGTTCAAGTGCATATGGGTAGGACCGTCGCTTAAGGAGGAGAAGGCGATGATTCTTTACCTAAATAAAAACGGCACTGTTGCTAATTTACTCGAGGAGGCTAAGAAGCAGTTAGAATTATCGGGAAAACGGATCGGGGAAACTGAGGATATTAGAAATGACTTGCAACAAGATGTCGCCCGGCCCCGTGGACGATACACCATTAGATCGCTTAAACAGATCAGGCATCAAGTTGTATAGGATAGAAGAATTACCGGTTGGACGAAGTGAATCTAGCAAAGGGCGAAATGCTAGTTCCTGTTGCGCATTTTCACAAAGAGGTTTCCTCAACGTTCGGCGTATACCCTTCTTCTTCAAGATCAAGCACGGCGAACCTTGTTCCAAAATTAAGGACGGGTTGTTAAAGAAATTAGGGGTCCACACGCGAGTTCCTCAATTCGAATTTGTAAAGATTTTACGTAATGGCCCGATAGCTTATTTTGACGTCACTCAGTATGGATTTTCGCCTAGACTTCGAAAACGATTTGATTACGAAATGCACGCATATTGCATCTAATATTATTGTCTGATAAATATCTCTAATAAACTATTTCTTTCTTTCGTAAGTTGCTACAAAATCCCGTTTACGTGAAGGAATTATCGTAAGTTAATACAAAAGTAACGCTCGCGTAAACGTAGTATTAGTTGTTCAATTGAAGCTTTAGAAGAAACTGCCTTTTCGTTTTAGATAACTCTGATATATGATTTGCTGCAACGTAGATCAAGCTAAGGATATTTTATTAATATTTAAAAAAAGTTTCTGTAATTTTAAATAACTTAAAAACTAGAGAAATTAATAAGTATTGAAGAATTGTAGTTTTATTATAAACGTCTACATTTATATCATTCTCAGCGTACCCATTATAATCATAGTGCAATGCATAAGCAATATTGAGCTATTACATATTTAGATCCTACCCTGGTATCCATATCCACCGTGAACAACGGTACAACTGAGGCTAATCCATCGTCATCTGTAATAATTCCAAATGTCAAGAAAGAGCGCGAGCCCTCGCCAAATAAAACAAGTTCTACAATTGAACAGAAGTCGAAACCAGGTAATGTTGAAAATTTATTAGTCGTTAATTCAATCTTGCGCAAGAATGTCTCGTGTTTAAGCATTGATTGTCTTGATCCTCTGCAGCTTTGTCTAAAAACGAAATGCTACGACTGGAAAGAAAGAGGAAACAATTGGAAAAACAAATGGAATTTAAAAAGCGTATGATGGAAAAAGGGGAGTTAATGTCTACCAGTGATAGCAAGCCTAATCCTAGGTATTAAGATATTGAAGATTATAAATGATGATGTAACGTATTATGTGTAGAAATATTAATTCTTGTGAGATTATCATGATTTTTTTTTTATAAACGTATGTGCACATTTATTTCATTATATCAAACTAAATATTGTAACAACTAAATATTACAATATATAAATAAAAACATATGTCTAATACGTCTAATCTTATTAATTGGTATCGCTGACATCGCTGTAGTATTTTATTGCATAAAATGTGATATAAAATTGTAAATGCAACATACATATTGATGCTTGTTATATTTGGAAATATAAAAATCCAACATTAAAAATGAATTTGATTTTATCTTATGACCGAAGCACACTGCCTGAGCTTTTTAGAAATGCGGCCAAAAATTATGACAAATGTAAGAAATAAATAAGAGGTGCACCCGTTGGTTGTCACGGTATTTTATGTAATTGTAGTATCAAGGTAAATTAATTTTTACAAGCATTAGTTTTACTCGATGTTAAAAAATGCACATTTATGCATAAAAATCAATGTTTACATTCATGCTGCAATTACAAAGTTACTGATAAGTGCTTCAATGGAAAAAATCTAATTCATTTTTACTGTTTATATTTGCAGATATAAAGACATGTGTGCGAGCTGAAACAAAAACTCTTAGTGCGTTTTCCTATAAATTCTCACAATCCTTTTCCTCCAATCCTATGTCCTTTTTATTTTTATATTTATTTCTTTGTTTTGAATGTTTATTACTTTTTTGATAGGAACATATAAATTCTCGACCAGAGATTATTTTTATCAGAGGCTTTTTATACCGAAAATCATAGTACGTAACAAATAATTTTTAACTCTATCGCGTCTTTAAAAGCCTCTTTAAAAAAATAAACTCTCGTCTTTATTTAACAAATTTTAACAGATAATTTGCTTTTTTGACATGCGACACGATAAGCGTTTACACAGACATATAATTGATGTTTTCTTAAAATGCACGTTTCTTTCAATATTTTCAGGAGGAAGCAAAATCAACAGGAATTAGAGCAACAGCAAAATTTCATGAATTCAGTTTGCGCCGATTATCATGCCCTTCTACGTATTTTTCAATATCTTAAAGTCCAAGAGTTATTGCGAGCCGCGCGAGTTTGTAAAATGTGGCGTGATCTCGCTGCACATCCATCTTTATGGAAGACTGTACGAATGAAGAACAGTCAAGTAACTGACTGGGATGGTCTGGCGGATACGCTGCAGAGACGTGGCACGCAGCATCTGGATCTCAGGAAAATGCTAGTCGCTGGCGAGTCCGACAACATCTGGAGGAAATTCCTGACCGTTATACCACGAGTGACCAGTCTCGTGAAGCTTGAACTGTGCAGATGTCCCGTTATGGTTGTGGAAGAAGTTATTAAAAGTTGTCCACAGTTGGAGGTATTCAGTGCAATGTCGATCAAGTGCGACTCCCTCACATTAGAGTCGATCGGGAACTTGAGTCAATGTCAAGAACTCAGACTCAAAGCAATAACTGGAATGTCATTACAACAAGACCTTACGCCTTTACAGGATTTGAAGCACCTGACGCAATTGGTAAGAATCCATGTCTCTCCAACATTATTTTTATATTATGATATTTGTATTTTATTTAATTTAATATTAGAAAATTGCATTATATATTATTTCTCTTTTATATACAGAGTTTAACATCAGTTAAAGAACTCGGAAAGAAAAAAATTGACGTTATACAATCATTGACAAATTTGGAGACGTTAGAATTGGGCGAATGCTCCGACTTTCCTGACAAGTTTGGAACCACCGTTTTAATCAACTTAAATAAATTGGAACGTCTTAGACTTGAGAAAGGTCAAGGATCTTGTTGTACATTTGATATCCTCGAAGGTGTAGCGAGGTTGGAGAACCTGAGTCAGATGGAATTGGTCAATTTTGATGTGAAGAATGGCTTTGACAAATGTCTCGCTAATTGCAAAAACATCAAAAGGTTATTGATCATACCGACTTATATATCGCAATCGGCAACATCCAATAATATGGTGCTCGGAGGTGTCACCGAATTATCAGACAATTTGACGCATTTCATATGGGGCGTTACGCTCGAGTTACTCAGGGTTACAGAACTGTTTGTTAATCAGTGCAACCTAATGAGTAAACAAGTTACTGGGGATTCTATACCAGTTTTAAAACCTGTCCCCTGCTTAAGATTAATCGCGGATGTTGAAGTTGAGAGCGAGAACCAAATAGGTACATATCCAACTAGTTTCAATATCAGTCAGCTGATTAGCGTTATTATTTTCACGAATAATTTTGACGATTAAATATATTGTGAAACGTTATTTAATAATTTTACAGGTAACGACAATCAACAGCCTCATCAAACGAGTCCGCAAGTGGACATTTTACCGTTGCCACAATTGCAGAAGCTTCTTTTGACCGCGTTGCCCAAGACACGAGTAAAGATCTTGAAAATTCCTTTCCACGCCACGTGGCGGCAGAGCATTTCCGATACAACTACGCAGTAGAAACGAACGAAATGATACTGGTACAAAGTCGGATGAGGCAAACAAGATTAAACGTTTGCAAGAGTTGGAGATTTTTGTAAATTTGACTCTAGACAGTATTCGTGCTCCCATATCTGCTATTTTCCGGATGGAGAATAACTTATATATTTATGTACTATGAGTTTTGTAATCTTCAACGATTAACCCTTGGCAACGTATCGGTACACACTACGGTATATTTAGTATTTTTGTGATAAATACGTGGGACCATGTATCATGCACCATCTTTGCCACAGGCAAAATGATACGATAAGCTGGTACCCTTGTATGAGTTAATTTAATCAAATAAAAAAATTCTGATTTATATATAAATTATGATATATCACGATTTTAAAATGTTATAGATTCGTAATATTGGAGTTGCTGTGATGTGTACCTGCGTTGAAAGTAATCGAACATGATTAGATACAAATTTGAATATTTTGAATTCTTATGGTAAGAGATTAATGTTTGTAAAATTTATACATATAATTGTAACTCTCTGTTAATATGAAGAAAAGCGGAAAGAATCATTTTATTCAATGCTCCAACGCTGGAAGCACCGGTCTTCTTTTACGATACCTACAAGATGATATCTATTAGTAAAATAATTACATTTTATAATTTTACTTTACATAAAATCAAGTATATACTGGAGTAACAGAAAGTATGGTCGCACGATCTATACGGCTCTATCTAGAGATTAGACTGTATAAAATAATGCTATATATATATTATAATATGTGACTGTATCTGTATCTTTTAATGAAATTAATGATTAGGATACGAGTTTTCCGCTGCAAAGAAACTACGATAAAATTTGGGGTAGCGTAGAATGTGTAATATACTTATTTCATTGCACAATACATAATCAAATATAATGTTACAGAAACATTCATTGAATGATATTGAATTATATACTGAGTACAAAATGTGTATAACTAATATAAGTTTTCAATAATGACTTCTATACTCTTAATGAGACGCAACTTATTTCCTTGTTTTGTTTACCCTAGCATTATCTTCTCTTAGAGAACTAAATGTATTGGAAGAAGCGGGAGGAAGAGATTTATATTTTATATGACAAGAAAACAGCGTATTAGAAATACGCAAAATTTAAGTTTTAAGTAATATAAATTGGACATATTAAAATTATATTGTAAGCAATACTACCGTAATTTATTTTGCAGATAAACCCTATACACGAATGCGCACATTCATAAACTTTCTCATTTTAGTATTTTTTCTTAGATTCTAAGATGAACCCATTTCAATTCTAAAAAAAACATTTAAAATAACGTACAAAAAATATGCATATTTTGTTGTATCATATATATATATATTTTTTTTGTTTATGTCTTGAATATCTTGTAAATTTTTATTTTTTGCTTTGCAGCGCGAAAATTCAGTTATTCGTCGTGTTGTATTTACAATTTATCCATGTTAAGTGGATTTTATGTTCACAGTTAACAAAAAGATAGTTGTTACATTAATGATTTGTAAACTTTGAATGATTATGAAAATTTAAGAAAAATTTGTACTTTTTCTTATCTAAATATATATATATATATATATTAATATATATGTAACTATATGAATACTATATACCTACATATATGTATATAGTACATTAAAATATATATATACAAATGTATATTAATGTATGGAATATACACATTTAAATATATATATATATATATATATATGTACTTTTTATAAAGACAATAGATGTAAAAAAAATATATATAAAATTTAGTACAATAACACAAATGCTCTATAACATAAATTCATGAACACGATAAACAAAATGAAAGATCACAATATGAAAAGAAAATTCCGCGTGTATCACTTAAAAGAGAGGTTAGAAATCTCATGTACAGCATAAACACAAATATTTCAGACCAATTATATATTCAAAATATGCTTTTAAATAAATTTCTCGTATGTTTATTTTTGTATTTGTTTGTTGAGTATAAAGTAACGACACTAAATTCCTAAAAATTACTTCAAATAAGAACTTAATCGACATTCAGTGAGATAAACGGAAAAATTGAATTATACACGCGTTATCCACGTGGTGACTGGTGCCTGATCAAAGACGTGAAAGAGAGAGATCGAAATATATCTAATTCATATATTTTTCAGTGAAAATTGCCTTGGGAAAAAATAGAGTCCAAAAAATAGGAAACGATTCATTAAAAATAACAGGAAATATAGATTTGTTTTACTTTACATAAGTATTTACATTTTTAGTCACACTTTCTGCATGTGAACAATGGATCTTCAGTACTTCAAAAGCTATGAAGAACTCGACGTAAGTGAAACATATATATGTATTTATAATTTGTATTATATATTATTGTACATTTTTTATTAAATTAAATTTTATTTTTAGATCCACCAATTAATGCTAAGCGATAAAACACGTGTCTTAGCGTACAAAACTGCTATTTTTAATTCGAGAGAGAAGTTTCAGGGCAAAATAGTAATGGACGTTGGTGCTGGCTCAGGTACAACAATTAGCTTATTATTTAAAATTTTTCAACACATTTTCAAGAGACACGTGTATACATTATAGTACGTATTAAAATATAATATTACATATATTTTGATCATATTTCTCTTTTGTAGGAATATTATCAATTTTTTGTGCCCAGGTTGGTGCCAAAAAAGTTTACGCGGTGGAAGCAAGTATGTTAGCGAAGAGTATCGAACAAGTGTCGATTGAAAATAACATGCGGGACAAAGTTGAAGCAATTCACAGTAAAGTGGAGGACATTCGTCCAGACAGTTTGGAGAAAGTGGATGTAATTGTTTCAGAATGGATGGGTTTTCATTTGGTGCACGAAGGAATGTTAGATTCTGTGCTTTTTGCTAGGGATAATTTCTTACACGAGGACGGTTTGTTGTTCCCATCCGTTGCAAAATTATACGTCTCGCCGTGCCAATTACCCTCCATGTATGAGTTTTGGAATAACGTGTGCGGAGTCAGTATGAGGTAATTATATTATTTTACAACGAAAGTAGCTGGGATACCTACTGCTACTTAAAGAATTATGTTAAAGCATTTTACTTTCATTGTTGGTTCTCTTTCAATTATCGCAAATATGATATTTGTATTCTACAGTGCGTTCAATGTTTATTTAGTTGCATTGGAAAGGAGTACAGAAAAGTGAAATCCTTGAAGCCGGAAATCCTGCTTCTAAATCAAGATGATCTTTTGGCGGAAGGCAAATTGCTCGCTTGGCTAGATTTGAAGTGCGTCTCCGTGGAAGAGATAGATCTGCTGGGCGGAGAGGATTATGTGTCGGTATGCGAAAAGGATGGGAGATTCCAAGGGATGTGCATCTGGTTTGCGGTCGAATTTCCAGACGGTTCGGAACTGTCCACGGGGCCTCACGACGAGGCGACGCATTGGAAGCATACCGCGGTTGTTCTGCCCGAGGACATGGAAGTGACGAGGAACGAACCTATCGCCTACAAATTAGAATTCAAAAGAAACGAATCACATCCGAGGCGTTACGATATGGAACTGAGTTTGTTGGATGTAGAGGAAGTGGAGCACGATGTTCCATGCAATTGTCACATGACGAAATGTATAGTGACGAAAAAGTACGTCGATGACTTGGACTGAAATCATATTTTTGCTAAAATATAATCTAAATGAAAAATTTATTTGTAACACTCGTCTGTTTTTCATGCATATCTGTAAAATGGCAAAAATGGAATTTGTAGTTTTAGAATTTACTAATCGTGTTGTATGCATAGATATAGCATATACAGGGTCTCCCATTTTAAACAATGCATTTTAATATCTTTTCTATAAATATTAACCAACATTAATTACAGTTTAACTAATTTTCTGTTTCTTTAGTAGTACTGTAGGAAGGCCCACGGTTACTAATTATCATATTCTTGAGCTTTATTTTGTATGAATTATGAATTATTTGTTCATTTGTGTACAAGATTCTATTATTACTGTATCAATAACAGATTTTGTGAACCGTGAACCCCGAAGCGTGTACGTCACAGGGCCGAGAGATGCGATAATATATTTTCAAAAAATATATATTATAATAATCATTTATATTCCTTTTTACGCCTCAGTGGTAAGCACGCGCATGCGTCACTTCACAGTTCACCGCGGAACACGGAACGCGGAACAGTAGGGGAGTAGGGGGTAAAGGAGACTGCTCGTCTCGTCATCGGGCATCGTCGGGGTAGGGCGAATTGTTTGCTCGCCAGTGTATCTGATCGACATCGACGGGGACCTCGGCGACGAAGTGACCGCCTGCACGGCATTCGTGCGTGCCACGCATCGGTCATTCGAGTGCAACAACTGTCCAAGATGAAGATGGCGGACGGACCCACGATCCTACGGAGAAACAGGCCCGGGACGAAAGCAGAGGTTATTAACGCCGTTAACTTCGTTAAGGAAGCGTTAGCACCCGCGCCCCGAGCGGGACAGGAACCGTCCGACAGTGCCCCCGGAGATTTCCCGATATTTCCTTCTCCGTTTGACATTTCTCCGATGAAAATCAATGAATCCGGGACAAACGGGGTACACTTGAAGAATGTTTCTCTGAATTCCTATCATCGTCCGGTTTCACAACGTTTTGCGGTTCCCTCACCTTCACCGAAGCGTGGAATATTTGACAGATGACTTATTTATATCCTCATCTAAAATACCGCATGCTTATGTACATACGCAGTAAATTATCTCTCAGTTGGTTTTATTGATTATTCAACATTATGATAAAATACGCAGAGTATCCTGCGTGTTATACGTTATATCGGATCTATTTTTATATTACGATGAGCTATATAGTAGGAAGAGATCGATTGTTTACAAGGATGCTGACGTAGATTTAACTATTTTTATAAAGCCCACGATCAAGGTTTTATTTCTCGCTCTATAGGATTTTAGCAGATGGCCGGATGAGCCGTTCGAAGAGATGGATAGCACACTGGCGGTGCAGCAGTATATTCAACAAATGATCAGAAGAGATCCGTCTAATATCGATTTGATACTCAACATGCCGGAGGCCAATGACGAAGGAGTGTGGAAGTACGAACATCTCAGGCAGTTCTGTATGGAGCTCAATGGTCTGGCAGTTAGATTGCAAGAGGAATGCCATCCGGAGACTTGCACGCAGATGACAGCTACGGAGCAGTGGATATTTTTATGCGCGGCGCATAAAACTCCCAAAGAATGTCCTGCGATCGATTACACTCGACACACGCTGGACGGAGCGGCGTGTCTACTTAACAGCAACAAATATTTTCCCAGCAGGTATCCCTTTCGCGTCTCGTTTTGTAATTTGTCATATTTAGGTCGTAGTGCGCGTGGCTAAATCTTCCTGTGGTAAAATTGCATTTCCAGAATCAGCATCAAAGAATCTTCTGTAGCGAAACTCGGCTCCGTCTGCCGCAGGGTTTACAGAATCTTCTCTCACGCATACTTTCATCATAGGACAATATTCGATGAATTTGAAAACGAGACTTTCCTTTGCCGCAGGTAACGAATGCGATCGGCGTATATGGGTACTTTTGACGTTTATTGTATTACAAAAGGAACTCTATATTGATTTCTATTGTTACAGGTTTACGGCGTTTGTGACAAAATATAATCTGATGTCAAAGGACAACTTGATAGTACCTATTATGGAAGGTGAAGGCGCAACGGAAAGCGAAGCATAGGATCTAACATTGCGATCGTATTGTCCAAAGTCGAATTGTCAGATTTAGTAAGAAAGGAAAAAAGTATCCATATTCACGCATTAGTCTGATATTTCGTGATTGACATAATAAAGATCTTTGAAAGGAGTCAGTAAATTCGCTCTTATTTAAATGTAAATGTGTTACAGTGTCTGTCTTTAATGTATAAAAGATATGACAATATGTTACAAAAAACGTTGCATTTAAAAATACGCATCACAAAGTTTACGTTACTTTTTCCAAATCGTGTTCTAACATCGAGTAATTACATGGGATAAGTTAATATCGAAAATTTAATTAACTTTTGAATTTAAATGTATGGATTTCCAAGATACTTGCTTCATTAGCTTTTACTGAAGTATATTTTCTTGATAACTGACAAATTTCAAAGATCGATTCGATAAAGACATATTCTTATCTTTGCTCGGTACCTTATTAAACAGAATTTTTCCTCGATGAATGTTTCATTAATAGTTGTGCAATTATTGCTGTAAACAGTATTTTTCGTGTTTGATGAGCACAACTCTTGTATTTATTCATTCTTTTGATGTTTAAGATCTGTGCAACCTTTTAAACTAATGCTCGGAATTAGATGCCCTTTTCGAGCCGATTCTTGGGGGCAACGCCTTCTATCCCTCCCTCCCCCACTGCTATTCGATGCTCGGCGGTCAAGCTGCCGATCGCGCACGTGACGCCGTGCCCTCAAGCCGTGCCAGAACTTCCTATATGAGACAGGGATCTTCTGCGAAACTGTCGTTAAAACATTTTCTTTGCTATATAATTTTTATTTATAAAAAAATTGCAAATTATAAAATTAAATATAATGAGAATAGTAATAAATTTTTAATAATTGTTTTTCTATTAGAATATTATTGTATTATATTTGTAATCAATAATGTAATCAAATAAATGTATTACATATACATATTACATATATTTAAATTACGCATGTATAACAGATAGCATAATACATATATAACAGATTACACATATAATACAAAAATAATAGAAAATTAGTGATTAATTTATAATAATATAAAAATATAAATTATTTAGCAAGGAAAATGTTTGACGATTGGTCGAAAGTACGATCCCTATTTCTCATAGAGGGACGTTCTAGAGATACGGTGTCACACGCGTGTTCGGTGGATTAGCCGTCGAGCCTCGAGCGACAGTGAGGCGATAGTGCGTTGGTTCAAAAATTGGCTCAAAATGCGTATCTAATTACGAGCCTTGCTTTAATTGAAGTTATTAATTATTTAGTTGTAGATGCAACTACATCTATCTACATTTTGTAATTATTTCTAAAATCATACATTAATTATAAGCCATAAATGTACATATGTTGTTCGTGGTTTATTCATCGCTTCGTAAAAATAATATTCTGAGACTCGCAGCGAGTCTTCTAATTTTCATATTCCAAGCCATATCCATTTGTATATTATATCACTCTATTGCTCTTTGTATATTAAATTACTCTAAAGTATAAACGTAGGAAAGCCGGTTCAAGCGGTGATAAGGATGATGTCGAACATATAACATACAAATGGATATGGCTTGGAATATGAAAATTAGAAAGCTCAGGCTGCGAGTCTCAGAATTTTATTTTTATTAAGCGACAAGATTTTTATAAAGCCACAAATAATATATGTACAAAATAAGAAAAAGAAAGAAGAGAGAATACGATGTCGTGAACTTTTTATCTTACGCTATTGAAGTTACTAGACATCAGCAAGATTGTCTCTTACATCTCTATATGATGCTTTACCTTTTGGAAACACCTTTTTGTAAAAATAATAGACTGTCTCTCTCTCTCCCTCTCCCTCCCTCTCTCTCTCTCTCTCTCTCTCTCTCCCTCTCTCTCTCTCCCTCCCTCTTTCCCCTCTCCCTCCCCCCCTCTCTCTCTCTCTATACACTAGATATGTGTAATGGGAAAATATATAACTCATTTATGTATCTTACATTTAGCTGTGTGAATAATTGTTTATAAATTTCGGAATACGTACAGACCAAACTCTATTGGATCACTTTTATTAAAATTCTATTAAAATTCTATAATTTTATGTATCGTTAATTTACTTGGAAAATAGCTTGCATTGCACTAAGAATCGTCGGAATTTTTCATTATGAAAAAACTACTGAGATATACTAATTATGTAATTACTTTTATTCTATCTTTGATAAAATAATAGATCTAGCTTTGAGAGGTGATCTTTATATCTCAAAACGACGCGAGGTAAGATACGATCCAGTTACAGAAATTCCTAATAAGGTGGAAATCACACCTCGTATGTTTGTTGCCGATTTGCATAACCAGAAGAAGATTGCGAATTTATATAAACGATTGTAGAATTTTACACATTATTATACGAGCATCGTGTTAGTCTAGAGTGACCATAATAATCGTCATCACGTAATTGATCTTTATAAAATGTATTGTTTCGAGCGAGAGACGTAGCGCGATAAATATGGTATAGCACTGTTATTTATAACGCATATACATTTATTCCATATAGCAATATGAAGGTTGCTTTCCTATCCTGTTCTCGAAAATTCACGGTAATAATTTACGGTGAATCTTGAGCAGGTTACTTGTTCCATATATTGGAATATAAAGCTAAGTCGTATGATAAAATAAATAAAATGTAGAAGAATGGTTGGGCGCCTTATCAATTCGCCCATTTGTGGGTTTTCAAATCTGTAATAAGATATCGCTATAAAATTATAGCGCGAATACGAGCGTCGTTTTTTAAAATAAATAATAGCACGAAAGATGATTTTCTTAAATCTGAGAAATATATTGTTACGATGATGACATTGCTTTGCGATACAATGTTCATTGTAATTCTCATTTCACAGAAAATAGTGTTTTCACGCTTTCGATCGCGTGATTTTTTTTATCATACGTTGGAAGACAGATCAATTCATATTCGACATGTATTGGTGCAAGTTGCTACGCGAGAGTTAGTACTGCCCTACATGTTTCTCATAACGAGATTCTATCGAGCGACAAGCAACACTGGGATATCGCGTATTGCGAGATTGTTTCTTTTCGTATTCAACGCGATGGGAAGAATATTGTAACACTGTATATAAAACTTGTAAGTACAAAAATTCGAGTTTAATGTATTAATGAATAATATCGCGATGAATACTGTGACGAGAGATTCTTTACGCAGCAGGAATATATATACATATATATGACGTATGACTGTTCCCGTGAAAATTGTCTGTGTAATGATAAAGAAATAAACTTTCTATACAAGACTTGTGTTATTTCAACTATTATGGAACAATATTTAAAAGTAAGTTTGGCTGTTCTTTTTAGTTGCACTTTATCACATTTTTTATACTCGCAAAGTGAAGCATGCTCAGATTTTGGAGAAAAAAGAACATAGAAATATTCGAAGCTAGAATATAGAATAACACGAAGTTAAAAATACTTTAATTATATTAATTTAATTACTAATCAAGGTACTTTATTTTTCTTCAAAGGTGGTTCCGCCTTTTTCTTCAGTTTGTTTATATTTTTTCTTTTTCCACTTTTTTCCATTGTCGAGGATTGCTTGTCGATGCAAGGCATATTATCGGTGCCGTCTGTTGTAGTGTTTGTCTTTGACCCCGTTGCATCTTCCTTCTTCGGAAATTTCCCGCAATCGCCAGGCGCTTGATATCTAACGAAATATAACTATATATGTATATATTTTTTCTGTCATACCTATACATACACGCAACTGTGTATCGCGAAGAAAATAAAAGACTTTTAGAAGGCTGTAATTTTAATTCTCTAATTATAACAAAAATATTAGCAATGCATGTTAAAGATAAAAATATTCTGCAAACAATATTTTTGTCTTAATTAAATAAATCTCACCCACGTTTTGCCACCATGGGTTATTTTGCTATCTTTGATACCCTTAGTCAATAAAAAGTATTTGAATGTATTTAAGTATCGATAAAAATATTCTGTGAAATTAAATTTTCTCAACTCTTTTTTGAAATGTCAAAATAAATGATTACATCTTCAGGCGAATTAAACTATAATCAATATTGTGTAATTTTTTTCAATCTTTATAGAGGATAATATGATAATTCAATTAAGAAATCTCACCCAAGTTGAGTTGTATCCTTAATATCCTTAGTCAGTAAAATATGAATTTCAGGTATCCGATGAGTTTCGGTAGCTGTGTCCTCCTTGGATTTTTCTGAACTAAAAACAGATGGCAATTGAACCACGAGACTGCACCCATTGACGTCTGTTTTGGAAAACTTACCTGACATAACGCAACTTTGTCACTTGATGAAGGCCCTCGTGTTTCCTCTTGAAGATTTCCGCGCAAGAAATGACTTTCATAATGCCATGTCCGATTCCGGTCCAGACGATGCTGTTACAACTGGGAAATTCCTTCAGCGCGTAAGCAAGAACGTTTCTGATTTTTGTACCGCTCTTCACCTTTCAGTGTAGATATATTTCGTGAATAAGAAAATCGAATAACACATTCCATAATTCTGAAAGATTCGAGTACTCACGTGCATCCAGAGAAATTTTTCTGGTAAATTATCTATTGGCACCTTCGTACTTGTCGACTCTTCGGTTTCTTTTGCTATCGGTTTTTTTTGCTGTAGCTTCTTCTTCAATTTCGATCTTCCCATCTAAAATTTACATAGAACACAGGTTATTTTTATACAACTTTATTCGCTATATACATTGTTATATTTTTTACACTTTAAGATCCTGCTTCATTTATAAATCATTGCAAGATAATTGACTAATTAATTGAAAAGAACGAGTCATTGCAAATGGCTGAATTATATTCATCGATTCAGTAATTTATTTAGCAATTTTTATTTAGCAATTTAATGTCTCGCGCTTTATTATGCATTTTCAAAGGATTTTAATTGGACTTTTAATTATTATTGTAATATTTAATGTCAAAGAACAAGACAAAAACTGTTCGTGGAAAATACCGTCCGTTTAATTACGAAAGGACGTAAGCTTTCATATATAAAATTTTTTGTATATTATTTAAAATATCGCGATGATGCAATAACGAAGTGCATCATTTCGACTTTGGGATGGCCCTTAGGCGAGGGGGGGGGTCTTCTTTTTGTCAATAAGGTCAGCATAACGTTAGAGGGTGTAATTTCAGAAATAGTTGAGCCGTTCTGGAAATAGAAGCGAGGAGCGCGCGCGGCGGTGTTTAGACACCACGTCTCTCTCTGCCAGTAGGTCACGGGTTCAGTCACAAGCATCGCCGTTTCGTTGGCGTGCCATTCGATGGAACCATTCATGGAACTTGGAACGACCTTGTATAGTCGTACGCAGAAATATTTCGCCGATTGTGACGTTTATCTGGGACTCTCACGCAGGCAAGGGCGAAGATACAGATCGGAGAACGTTCGAATCTGTCTCCGAAATATATTCCACAAACATATTCACATCTAATAATTAATTTTGATTGAGAAAAGCACATTTACGATGGATATATGTAATTATGCGATATATCCAATGCATCCACAATATAATTATACAATATAATCATTGAATTAAAATAGATCGCGGCGTACATCTGGTAATATAATATAAAGATTTATCATATTATAAAATTGATTTTTGTTTATAAGAATAACACATACTTCTATTATATTATTAAGTTAAGTTTCTGTCATAAATATATATATAAGACAAATTAAGATCCAATATGTACTTGTTAATCGTTGAATATTCAAGAGAGATGTTCTCCAAGCAAAGTATCGCAGTTACCGAAATTAATTATATTTTATGTAATATATAAACTGGACTACATATATTAATACAGAAATAAAAACAACTTAGGATAGTAAAACAATATATCATCCCAAAACTTTATTTGATGTGAAAAAGTTAAAAACATACTTAAATTCTATATACATATGTAAAAGTTATTATTACGTTCACCAGCGCGGTGTGGTATTAATAACAGAAAATTAGTGATTTTCAATTCAAGTGGCGTTATTTCTCGGTAGCTGTATCAGACCCTTCGTTAATATTAGGTATTGTCCTCCGGCTCACTTCAATATTGCTCGGGCACGATCCGCGTCAATTAATATCGACGGTACCAGGATGGCGTCCGTTGAAAGTCTTGGGTTCAAGATATATAGATATAGATATAGATATAGATATAGATATAGATATAGATATATTTCACTGAAATTCCAAAGCGTACCGCAATGGAAAAAGCATCCTTTCCGACGTCGAAGGCGGAGAACGAGAGGAAGAAGAGATCGCCGGCTGCGGATACCGGATGGAAAGTCCCATCAATATTTTCCAATCAACATTCGATTGCCGGGCGATATACGCGAAGGATCGGCCTCGTTCCCGCGAAGGAAACCACGGTGGCAAGGTGAGGGGGGACAGGGAGGGGGGGCACAATGCGGGGGCGCAAGAGGGTTCGAAGCGTAGGCGTATATGGTAGCGGTATGCGCGGCATAGCACGCATAGCGTCGCGACGCCCCGACGCCATATTGCATTATTAAGCACCCCCGTCTCGACCGAGTATCCCCCTTTCGCTCCCGCATTCCGGCATTATGAACGTTTTTATCCCTAAAAGGCGTGAGAGCGCAAGGACCGACTATCTGCCGTTGGCCCGCGATCACCAGCCCTGAGGGGTTCGTTGCACCACCCGTCGCGCAGCGCCGGGAGCAAGTTGTCCCTCAGTGTGACGCATCACGCGTGCCCTTTGTTCCGTTGAAATTATATGCGTCGGGACACGACGCGTCTTGCGTGGAATCGCGATGAGTCTCTTCGCCGGTCTCGAGAATGATAAAACGAAACCAATGATAAAACGATAAATAAGGGAAACGTTCGCCTTTTAAATTATTATTTAATTAACGCGTGACGCGCGTTAGGCTTATCTTAAACAGATTGCTTCTGCGTCTGGGTCGCATGTTCATTTCGCGGAATGAGCCGCGATCCGCGATGACAGTCCCGAGTTAATTAATTTCGAGAGTTAATGATCGCGTCCCTTTCTAAATTGAAATGCCGCGTGGTATTAAACGCGGAACAAAGAAAATTTAATTAACCAGAGTTCGCTCTATATAATTGATGACCTAAATAGAGACGTATACCTTAAGGCGTGGGTACTTACTCAATGCAATTAATCGTTCCGCGTCAAACAGGCGTGATTTCGCGGAATTAAATTTTCGAAGAACCGAAATTTATTTTATATTCATCAGAATCGCACAAATTTTTTTTCGTAAAAATGAAAATATATTAATTTATAGCGCAATAAATATTTCTTCACAGTTTTGTCAAGTTTCGTCCTGAAGTTCTTTGATATCGTGCTCTCTCTTTCCAGATGAGAGAGATGGATAAAAATACATCTCTCCAACATTCAAAAATTCAATTACCGCGTTACGAGAGTGCGATCGTTACCGGCAATACCGAAATATACCCGGCATTTATACCAATTTCGTTGCTATCAATATCGTGACGCATTACGGATCGTTCCATCATAATCGACGAATATTCCATAACGCTTTTAGATTAACGCTCGAGCCGCCTGACTTTCCCCCGAGCTATAATTATTACGCAAATTGACCCGGCGAATGCCGCTATCATCGCGGCAGCTAATTTCAGCGGTAAAGAACATGAGGGATCTTATCTCGATGATGATTCCCGCCGCCTCCTCCTTCCCACGATCGAACGGTAGAGCGTTCCGCGATATCCGGGGCCGCCGCGCCGTCGTCGTCGTCGATTCTTTAATGCGGAGGAGGAAAGAGAGGTCAAGGATTTCCATCTTGCTGGTTCTCAGCATCCCCGAGCGTTTCCTCTCGGCGAGAATCAACGGGCGTCTTCTGTGGCTGGCACCCTCTTAATGATGCCTACGTACCCCTCCTTTTTCCATTGTAATAAACCGCGAGAATGCCAGCATCCAATTTACTCGAGTGAACGAGGCATCTGTATACGGGGGGTGTCTTGAATCACCGGATGTCCTTTTAACCGCGGATCCCGGCGGTCGATTTCGAAAGAATCGACTTTTTTCCTTCCCTCAATGAAGATGTCGAAGCACGTTCTGAGTAATTAACGAGCAAAGATTATATAATGGCCGTTCTCAAACTATTCTAGGAGGCAAATGAAGAACGAAACGTATTTTTCAGTCAAGTAAACTTTATTCTAGTAGAATTTTAATTTTAATTTAAAACTTAGCTATGAGTATATTATAACGTTAAAAATTGGAAGAGTTGCAAGAAGAAAAATAAATGACGAGCTTCTTGATTTTTCTGGTCAGAGAAAGCGGTTTTAGATCGGCTGAAAGATTCATTCAAAAGGCAATTCTGTATCGAATACTTTTAATAGTAGGTCGCCCCATCGTCAATTTTTAAAACATTTCTGGTAAAGATAGAAAGAAGTTGGAGCATTCAAATAATTGTATATAAATATTTCCAAGTCTATCACGTCATGCCGATCTACTCCAATTTTTATCTTTTTAGTTTTACATGCTATTTTGCAAAACTTATGAGAATAAATACCAGATACTAAATAAACCTAACTTTAAATAATAATAATCTTTTTTTTGCACCGAGGGAAAATTTAAATTAGGGTAATATATTTTGCGTAATCAATATACAAAATAAATTGCTCCAGCGTGTATCAGAAAAGTATAATTTCTGACTATAGGGTAAGAAATTGAAAAGTAATTAAATATCACTTCTTGTCATTCGCTTTCTTTGACGAAATAATCGTTGCAAAACATTTCATGCAACATCAAAGGAAGTCCAATATTTCTTTTTCCTAGCGTGCACGTGGATCTGTAATTTGCAAGTCAATTCGCGTAATTTTCGTTTAAAAATTCCTTTGGAGGGATAACTTGACCCCATGATCTTTGATCGAGCTCGATATGCCCGTATACAAGCACGTATACGCGGCTGTATTGTGGTGGGTGTGCGGGGAAGCCGGTGCGTGCGACGCGCGTCTTTTCGCGAATTGGCGAGAAGAAGTCCTGCCGAAGAAGGATATATGCGCGTTTGCGCAGGACTCGCCGATGGAATTTTGCGCCCTGGAAGCCCCCGACATATATCCGCGGTGGATGGCAAACTGCCCCGGATTGTTCAGTTCAGTTCAGTCGTCATCCGATCCGACGACGTAAGCTCGAGTCGGCGTGTGCATCCCCGATTCTATCACGCCGTATCATCACGTCACCGTTGCCAGCAACAGGTAGGAGAAATACAAAAGGCGTTTGTCCGGGGCAGCCGCGAATTTTGCGAAATTGAAATTACCAGTGCCGCGCGAAAGTGACAGTCGCGCGTAATTGCAACTCGCCTTAAATACGTTGTGTGCAAAGGTTATCAATCGAATTGTCTTCCGTCTGAGATTAGTAGGTCAATTATCACTATAATATGTGTGAATATGTAAAATTCGGGGGTGTCAAGCTAGCTTCTTCATATAGGGTCGCTCAAGTGATCAAACAAGGTTCAAAGTAGATCAAATTCGGCATCTTAGATCTATAAATTCGTTTGCGATAAAAGGTTCTATTTTATAAGAAGAATAAGAATCGTAAAAGTATATTGGGTATATGGTGTAAGTAAAGAGTGCCGTGAAAATCATGGCGTGATTAATTAATTTCCAAATGCTTATTTGTAAGGAAGTATTAACGATAAAATATTTATGCATCAGCCGCAAAGGAAAATTCACGTTTGTGAAAAATATAACGCCATATAGGGAACGGCATAGAATTGTTAAAATATGTTTATATACAGTTACTTGTAAAAACAAGTTTATGGAACAAATGTTGAAATAAACATCAAGATGTAATCGATATCGCCGCAGAGCAAGTTATAACGCAACGTTATCTTTTGTCTCTGCAACGATGTTGTTGTTAGAGACAAATCAATTTAATAAATTTGAGAGATATGTACAATGTATGACAAATGTATGAAGATTTAGGGAAACATGACTTGACAAATAATTGAAACAGATAAGAGAATAAATATAAACGTAAATTTATTATTATAAATACCTATATTATTTTAAATTCATTAAAAACCGATGAAAAATCGGACGCAATATTTGCAGTTAAAGAGAAAAAATCAATAAAAAAATCATCGTAAAGATTTGCGACAGAATATTAGAATATTATATCGATAAGCATGCCAAAAAGAAACGAGAATATTTAAAAAAGATATCTCGAAAAAATACAAAATGTATTTATATGGTTTCGCGAGAATTGCAGAAATTATCGTCAATCTTCAAGTCAGCGAAGGTAACCGAACTTGTAATAAGGTACCATGGACGTCGAAGAATTCCGCGTACGCGGCAAGGAGATGGTGGACTACATCTGTGAGTTCATGAGCAATATCCATACCAGGAGAGTCACACCGGATGTCGGTCCCGGCTACCTCAGACCTCTGCTGCCATCGGGACCGCCGAATGATCCGGAATCTTGGGATAAGATCATGAAGGACGTGGAATCGAAGATTATGCCGGGCGTGAGTATTTGCGAGATATTTGCGAGATAATGTCAGAAATGTTTGGTGAATTATTGCGATGCTCCGCGTCTCGATTAAAATCTCTTACAAAACCGAATTAAACGATTTCTTTTTTTATATTATCAATTCTATATCGAATTTTGTTAAATAATTGGAATTGAAATTAGACAATTGCTGTTTTCATATTAAAAAGTATTTCAAAATAGCGTGAGAGGAGTTGTATCGGCTGTGAGGAAAAGTGGCTTCTATCAGCCAGATGAACCTTCTTCCAGATCACGCATTGGCAGCATCCAAGGTTCCACGCCTACTTCCCGGCCGGAAATTCCTTTCCATCTATTCTTGGTGATATGTTATCTGATGCGATAGGCTGCATTGGATTTTCTTGGGTGAGTGAAAAATCTTCTCAGGCAGTCTAAGAAGCTTTCAGTGAGTACTATGTAAAAAAAGAACTATAATTAGAGAAATCGCAGTTTAACGCGACGATAGAATGGCGCTGCGAAGTCACCTCGATTTTTCCCACCGACATCGGAAACGGCCATAATTTTGATCCCATGTCAAATCCGCCTGACGGATGATCGCGTGCAATTATTTACTTGATCGCTCCCAAAATGGAATCTTATTTGTTTTAGGCGGCCAGTCCCGCTTGCACAGAACTGGAAACGATAGTCTGCGATTGGTTCGGTAATTCCGTTATATTTCATCAGAATGATTGAATTTTGCGAACGATTGATTTACAGAGTGACGCGTCATTTTTCTGAATTATAGGCAAGGCGATCGGACTGCCTACGGATTTCTTATACTTTAGCGAAGGCAGCAAAGGCGGAGGTGTTATAGAGGTTTGAAAGATTATACGAATATTTAAAATGATATAATATAAATTATCCCAAACCATCATCATCCACGTCCACACCTCCAATTTCAATGTTTGGAAATAGGCACTTTTTAATTTTCTATATAATTGATAGAATTCCAGTGACATGTTCGAAAAAAAGTTAACACCCACACAATTCTTTTTAAAATATATCAAGAATTGATCTCTCTCGTTGCATTATGCACGAAAGAGTTACAATAAGATCATTGGAAAGTGTATATTTAAATATATGAATATTTTATATTTTTTATCAAAACGTATTAAAATAAAATATAAAATATCTCACAAAATATTTACTTTCCGATTATCTCACTTGAATATTTTTACATGCAAAATGACGTAGATAAGAAGAATCAATCCATGTAAAAAAGAAGAACATACGGTTTTACTTACAAAAAAAAAAAAGAAAGAAACAAGGAGAGGTTGCTCCTCTGTCGTTCATGCACGGGTTCGACAACGGCACGATACTTGTTCCGTAAAGAGTCACAAGGAAATTTAAAACGAACAAGACTTTTGTCACTATCTTTAATAGTTCCCAAGAGAAGAGCTTGTAACACTTTATGTGTGGACCACCCTGTACGTAGGGTTCAGCATCGGAATGCATTCTCGTGTGCATGCTGGCCGCTCGGGCACAAGCAATTGCGAGGCTCAAGGAATCTCCTGCACATGCACACTTGGACGAGACCGCGCTGCTCGGCAAGCTGATGGCATATTGCAGCCGGGAAAGTCATAGCTCCGTCGAGAAGGACGCAATGATATGCTTCGTAAAGCTGCGTATTCTCGAGCCCGACGAGAAGAGCGTACTTCGCGGGGAGACCTTGCGACAGGTGCGTTTTAGACATACTATAATATTACTTATTACTAGTTGTAAGTTACACGAGTGTTCCAAAGACTCATACTCATCCACCTAAATTAATTCAAATTAATATCATTCATGTACACGATTATGTATCTTTCTCTCTATATTAAAAATTAACGTAATCAAATTATATACGTAATACACTTAATCGTGCTAAAATTGCAAGATAAAAAATGTATAAATTTGTAATATTATCAAATACCTTCATATTACTTTTTCGTTCGCTTCTTGTTATATAATATATTGGTTTCAATATTGGTAATTTAAATAATTGATAGGCGATCGAGAGTGACACAGCTGCAGGCTATGTTCCCTTTTTCGTCTCAACGACTCTGGGCACAACCGCCTGCTGTTCGTTCGACAATCTTAAAGAAATAGGGCCGGTTTGTAAAAAATATCCAGGGGTGAGTGTAAATATACGTGGTACACTCGAAAGAGGTTTTATTATTGACCGTATAATTTTCCTTCTCAACCGGAATATTTTTCACGCGCGCAGATCTGGCTACACGTGGATGCTGCTTATGCCGGAAACGCTTTCATCTGTCCAGAATTGAAATACCTGATGACCGGCGTTGAACACGCCGACTCCTTCAACACCAACACCAACAAATTCTTACTGACAAATTTCGATTGCTCCTGCCTCTGGGTTCGCGACCGATTTAAGCTTACCAGCGCACTCGTCGTGGATCCGCTGTATCTGCAGCATACACACGCGGACACGGCTATAGATTACCGGTTATATTAGTCAATCCATTTATAGCAGAAGTATTTTAACATTTTTATTTTTAGATCATATACATAAGTTTTTGGAAAAACTATCTTTTTTGCTTTGTCGCAAATTTTTATTCTGTCCTGTCCGTCAACTTTCAATATATGTTATAGCATTTAGATATTATTTAATTTTGATTATAGTTAATGTATTGGCGAAGATTTTGGTTCACAGAGAAAATGCATAAAATAAGAAAAACACAAGACTGACGTTTTATACAGTAGTTGAACGTTATAAGTAATCAAGTGTGTTTTATATAGGCATTGGAGTATAGCGTTGAGCCGGCGATTCCGTTCATTAAAGCTTTGGTTCGTAATGAGGAGTTACGGGATATCCGGGCTGCAAGCCTACATCCGAAATCACGTCAAACTCGCTAAAAGATTCGAGGCATGCGTTAACAAGGATTCTAGATTCGAAGTTTGCAATGACGTTGTGGTAAGAGAATTTCTCCCGATGTATATTTAAGGATTTAACCATATCGTTCGTATCACCATCTGTTTACCGCGCGGTTCATTACAGCTGGGCTTGGTGTGCTTTCGCGCTAAAGGTAGCGATGAATTAAATCAGAAACTATTGAGCGCCATCAACAACTCAGGAAAGATACACATGATTCCGGCCCGAGTGAATCAGAGTTATACAATACGTTTCGCGCTCGCTGCACCTAATGCAACTGCCAGAGATGTTGGTAAATTATTTTTATAATTTTAATTTTATAAAGAGATTCATCTCTCAACTTTTGGTTAGGATAATATCAAATTTTTAACTTTCTCAATATGTCGAAAGTTTTTTTTGAAAATTGAGTTTTGTGCGATAAATTATATTATCATAGTTCAGCTCATCAATTCTGTCTATAAGTATCGTGCACAAAATATTAGATGAATGTAATGTAAACATATTATATTTTTACATATATTGTGAGAAATAATGTGCGCATCGCGAATTAATTATGCGATGTTCAAGACATGGCGTGGAGCATTATAACGGACTACCTAAGCGAATTATCAGAATCCAATGTAAGTTGGAGCATAATTACTTTAACATGTTATAGGAAACGAGAATCGTTGCATATTAATCAAAATCTATTTTTGCACATCAGGACGTAATGGATGAGCTAGCGGACACTCGCGAGAAGAAGAGAAAGGCCACCTTGGAGCAAAGGAGATCTTTCTTCGTGCGCATGGTGTCTGATCCTGCGATTCAGCCAGGATTCACAAAGACTCCGAACAGGACGGGAGCCAAGCTCGACACGCAGGCAACGATCGGCGGTATCGGATCGACTCAGTCCGGAGCGTAAGATGAAATCTTAAATATCATAGATCGTATCGATGGTATCTTAATTTGTTAGTATTAAACTCTGTGTAATTAGAGAATAAATATATACAATTTCCTTTACTTAGGAAATCCTGGATATCCTGGCCACTTGCTAATCTCATCCAGGCAGTCATGCAGGCGAAAGAAGCTGCCGATACAAGTGAATTATCGTTCAGGTATTTGTCTATTTCTTCCGATTTGGAAATTTATTATAATTTATGTTATAAATTATCCTTGTTTCTAACAAGGATGCTGGAGCAGCAGGCGAACTCAATCAGCGTCAAAGAAGTGCTCACCGATTCTTACACAAACATACTGAGCGTCTGTTCTAGGTCTACCCATTATACCGATCCGTATGTTTTTGGATGAATTCGAGGAGACGCGTAACATGTGCATATGAGATTTTCAAACACATTTTTGCCTTATACTAAAGCTCGCAGCTCATTTCTGCAAGCACACAGGATTCTTCTTTATTGTATTTCCGAGGGTGATGTACGCTGAATTTATACGTACAAAGTCTAAATTTTTATGTGCAGCAAATGTTGTCACAACATAACTATAATTTTTCTATTTTTTTTTTCGTTTTTGATGTAAAATCGACTGCATCACCCTCCGTTTTTGCGCGTACTTTAATTCTGTAAAAAAATTTTTTCAATTCCGTAAAGCCAATTCAAAGTTTAGTCTGTTCAAAAAAATGTCGGTAATTCTTGCCACTCCAGCATCCCCTTAATCATACGCATCAACAAAATCGCGTAAACATTCTTTTTTTCTAATATTTTTTTTTATAGAGATACAATTTCAGATTATATATATATATATATAATTCCGAGTTGACTTCTTCGTAAAAAAAATGTTTGAAAGTAACGAGCCAAATTTATATTTTTCGTCGCATTAAAAATTTTTCTCGGAACATTGCGCTATTATACAGACGGCAACGCAATGCAATGTAATGCTCCACGCTTGGTGTAAAGTAGCACCGCGCGATATCTGCCGCTATTATATACAAGGACAAATAGTGTCTTTCCTTTTATCGTCGCCGTTATATCGACCGCGGTATAATGACATTTGACTCCATTGAATGTATACAAGTTCATTTCAGAATGATCCAAATCAAAGTGCACTGGGATACGAAACGTACCGTTATCTGTTACCTTTGCGCCCGGCCAACTTTTCTCCCCCGTCAATGACAAAGATAAACATTTTACTGTGCAGAAATATTTTATTATAATATTTTATTTTATTATGCTGCTTAAGAAAAAAATGCACAAGAACGAATAATTTTTTCCTATAGTTTTTGGACACTATGTGTTTGTGTGCACGCATTTCTATAATTATGTATGAGTGCATGCATTTGTTTCCGTACGAATTGCAGATTGCAAACGTGGATCCCCGCAATCTGTCAATTTTGCAGTCTTTAGTGACTGCAAACCACTTTCCAATTCAAAATGTGTTTTTATGGAGATGTATATGTATGTAAGTTAAGTTTTTTGTATATTCAATTTTTTTTATACATCGCGTAAACAACTTTTCTAAAGTGCTCGTCCGCTTGATTTATGATTATAGTGACGCGCGCGCGCGTAAGGTGCTTCTTTTTCAAATTCCAGTAAAAGTCGGAAAACGTGATTTTCATCGATTTTTATATATCAAACACTGACTGTATCTCTATTTATATTTTATGTCTCATTCTCATGTTACTTACTTTATATTCTCCAAAATGATACAAATATATAAAAATTCTCAAACTTGTTCCATTACGTACCTAATGCGGTAAATTATACGTGGTAAAAAGTCAAAGAAGAAATATTTCTTCACGTATATAAAGCTTATCAATTTTGCTTCGGTCGATTCATGAATAATGTAAAAAAAGACTTTTGCTTCTAATATAGCATGCAATACATGTTTATGTAAGTACCTTAATGGCTCAACTTACGATAATATAACCGATCATCGTTTACTATATAAAAGTAAATCAAGCAGACGAGCATTTTAGAAAAATTTTTTACGATAAACATAAAAAATTACATACGCAAATAACCTAACTTATATATACATACATCTCCATAAAAATACAACATTTTGAATTGGAAAGTGGTTTGCAATCACTAAATACTGCAAAATTGGACGGATTGCAGGGCCCACATTTCTAATCTGCAATTTATACAAAAATACACGTGTGTTACAGATGTATTCACACTTGTATAAGCATAGAAATGCGCGCGTTATTTATCTTCCTAAGAAAATTATCCTCTTGTTCCGCTTGAAAAAAATATATGTATATTATATATTTTGAACAGCGTTTTATCGTTGCAAACATTATCTAATATATCTTAGTTTCTCTTTCTCCGTATATATCAAAATTTTTTGTTTCGACGCACAGATTCCGCAACTTGGATACCATGGTGCACTTGGATACCATGGCGCGCTTGAAGACCGAAAGTCGCCGCGGTAGCAGTAACGGATGCAGCCCGGATCCGTCCCCGTCTGCTTCGCCCTCGCGAGGCAGATCGCCCAACGGCCGCGCGTAATCGCATTACATCGATCTTTCCTTTCTTCGTGCGATCTTTCCGAGGAGTCCTCCAAGCGTATAACAATCGCAACGGATGGCTCTTTGTGCTCCAAAACCCCGTTGTGTGCTCCAAGAAGACGGAGAGAAAATCAGCTAGTTAAAAGTTTACATCGGGAACTGATACTGCCGACAATCTCGATATTAAAGCCCACCTTAGACCATGGCACGTATATATAATTTGGGACAGAAAGAAATAATTCTGTATATTTATAAATCTAATATGTCTGATATAATTTCACGTGTCAAATTGCAAATATAATTATAGATAAGAGAAAAAAATCTCATGTCAAATCTCGAATTATAATTATATAAAGGTACATTGCTTGAACTTTGCAAAAATTGTTTAGGTCTTCATATCATGTCATCATATTACATATTTTCGGCGTCAAAATATTGCTGTCGCAAAACAATTAAACCTTTAAGTCGCGAATTATGATTATTAAGTCTGTCACACACCAGTTTTACTTATATTATATCTTAACATGCCCCAATTTTATTAGCAACCCAGGTAGCACATACTTGTTTCAGAAATGTTTTATAACCGATTTCTAGAAACGTTTCTCGTGAGTAAAAATGTCTATCGTGATCTCTGTATTATGAGACGTACAGAATAATATACGTATATAGAATTTTGCTCCGTAGATATTCTGTCACGAATTACAAACTGTCTAAAATGGGCTTGAACGGAGAACAAACTTTGCATTAAATTGCTCACCAAGGGATAGAATCAATGAGATGTCGCCGAAATTGCCCCGTGGTATGTTTCACTCGATATGAAATTAAATACGTTTCAGTCTCAACTGTGCGTCTCGTTTTCTTAAACATTCCCGAACCACGAAAGTTTCAAAAAATTTTTGAAGAATTCAGAGAAAAATCCTGAGAATTCTTGAATGTTTTAGGACTGAACTTCCCGATGCATAAAAAAGAAGGAACCCCTTTCTGGTTTTAAATTCAAGATTTGGATAAAAACATAGTAAAAAGACGTAATACGCCATGTTATATATATCACATATTATATTATTTTATATCTTTATATAAAATTAACAATCATTCCGATCAACGGAAAAATAAAATAAAAATTTGTTTTAGGACATCGCAAGAGCAAATATAATTAACTGTTATCGGTATTATTACTGATAACAAGATAATTGACTGTATCGTTGCATCGTATTTAAGTAACAACCGGTAGGTCATAAGCGAACTACGCTACGTGCAAAACTACAAGATATAGGTACATACGTATATATACAGTTGGAAAAGTTGAAGTTACGTAACATGCAATCTACTTTGCAATCAATTATTCAACCGTTCTCTTTGTCTGCATACACGTCTAATAAGTTTCAAATTTTCATTTGTATCGTAGGCGAAACATATGACATTCCGCGGACAGGTCCGCGACATCCCGTGCACAACTGACGGCATTGAATTCGCTAATTTCGTTCGAGTCGCTATTATAACTCAAGCGACGCGCGTAAAAGGAATTGTCGCCGATCAGTACGAGGTTTAATTACTTCTCACGCGTTCACGAGCACCGAAACTCATGATCCCGAACCGGGATTCAATTCGGAAAACGGCGGACGCGAGTAGATCATGCGTGAAGGTGGCGATGAGAAAACGAGTAGCGATCGGCATGTGTGTATGTGTCACGAAGATTGAGCGGTGACCTGTCACCGCTTCCACGGGGTGTGTTGTAAATGTAGGTGAAGAGTAAATGTCTATTTATAAAACGGTGGATAGACGATGGGGGAGAGCAGTACGGCGGAGAAGAATTTACCCCCGTGCGCAGAACACGGCACACTGTATGGGACGTTTATTCAAACAGCGACCCCGCTATAGCGCCATTGATGCTGATCTGCAGCATCGGCTTTCGAATTTTCGCATTGAAAGCATCGATTAAAGAAACCTCAGGGAAAAAAATCGATCTTAGAATAGGGGTTTAATGGAAACGCTGGGACTATTGCCAAAAATCGTTTGAATTTCAATATTCCTAGCTAATTGAAAAAAAAAAATGCATTTGTTTCGTTACTAATACGTCAAATGTGCAAACAAAATTTTGATTTCGTGCTATAGCAACGATTATAATAAATCACTAATAGGGAAAACATGAATAAGAAAAATAACTACAATTCTCTTATTGACAATATAAAGTACGATATTAAAATTATTTAAAAAAGTCCGTTCAAGAAGCAAAGCGGTTTGCGCAATATAATAACGCGCGATGTATGATGCATTACTGATGTATATAAAAAAATTAAATATCTTGCAAGACATTAAGTCTAACTATTAATAATGTATAACGTGCTTTAATTATGCTTTAGTTACTATCTTCCATGTAGTTTGCATTTATAACGCGGAATCGCCAATATTCCAACGTGCAGAAAAGTTGATTGATACTCAGGCGTTAAATTTGTACAAAAGACATTTGCACTATCACATTGATAGATCGGCGTAAATTCATCCGGGTCCAGCTGTCGAGATCAGATTATCGAGAGATCATCGCGATGATCTAGAATGCGTCGTAGGACCGCATCGGGATCGAAGAATTCCTTCTCTCTCGTAATCGATCTTTATATTTGTTAGGAAAAGAAATTTCATTACGCTTTCTCCCCGGTTTGATGTGTGTGTGTGTGTGTGTGTGTGTGTGTGTGTCTCTCTCTCCATCTTAATTTTATCTGCGTGATAGCAGGGGCGTACGGAGCCGAGGCGCGCATAAAACTGACCGGCGCTTCGGCAGGTGCTACTAGTCTCTCGTCTGACGTGGCTCGAGGCAAACGTTCGATACGTGCGAGGGAAAATCGCGCGGCGCTCGAGTTACGAGAATACGCGAGGAGCAGTACGCGCGATCGAGGGGGCCGATTTTCCGCCAAAGTGGAGCGGCTTTTCGAGCGGTAGCGGAAACGAAACGTGAGTGGAACAGACGGGTTATACACCGTCGAAACTTCTATACGCGTCGCGCCATTCGCGCCACTCGTTCGCCTCGGAGTTGCGCCCCTTATATTCGCATACGCTCACGTAAGACGATTCGGCGTAGAGAGTCGATTTTCCGTCGAGAAGCGTAGCGATTTTTCGAGTGGTAGCAGAAAAGAAATGCGAGCGTACCGGCAAGCTTTGTCCAAGTTCTCCGATAGCTTCGTCCGCCACTTTTCCTGCTTTTCTTAAAAAATTCTTATAAAATTGCGCCTCAAAATCCGTACATGTTTGTACTTCGTTTAAAACATAAAGTTTTATTTATATATAAAAAAAAAAAAAAAAAAGATTAAGAAATACGATCGATTATAAAAACTACGATTACAGAATTTATGTTCTGAAGCCAAAAATTTCGTGGTTCATGCACTGTGAAATTTAAATTTCCGTTAAGCGTCATAAATACAAATTTAACCGAACTCGTGTGATTTTGTTTGTCCAAACTCGCGTCGCCGTAATATTTATCATGTGGCACCTCGTGTGTAATTAATTTAACACACGAGCGTCCCACGACGTTACTTTTATAATATTTTTGCGGATTATTATTAGACGTCCATCGATATCACATTTCCTTTTGCTCGAAAGAATTAATACGCCGCGAAAAAGCGCGGAAGAATTGATCCTTTTCTAAAGCAAATATAGGAGGATGAGGATATAACGGCGAGAGGCGCATCGGCGCGCCGATGTACATTTTTAAAGAAAAACAAAAAGTCACGAACGCGTGTGCGACGCGGTACGTCGCGCGTTCGTGCCTAATCAGGCGGGTGTTTTGCACGCTCTGACGCCTCCTCGCGAAAATCGCTGCATTCCAGCCCGGGGTACTCTGGCATCATGAACATCGATGAATTTCGCGTGCGCGGCAAGGAGATGATCGAGTACATATGCGACTACATCCGCACGCTGGAGGGCAAGAGGGTGACGGCGAACGTCGATCCCGGCTACCTGAGACCCCTGCTGCCGAAGGAGGCACCCCTCAAGCCGGAATCATGGGACGCCATCATGAGGGACGTCGATGGCAAAATAATGCCCGGAGTGAGTTTGCGGTCGTATAACGGGTTGCCGTGATTATCGATCCCCCTTCTCCCTCTCCCTCTCTCTCTCTCTCTCTTGCCATTGATTTCAACCCCCCTTTTCCGATATAAATAATGTTCGTGCACGTGAAAGAGAGAAAAAAAAAGGATTGATAAAAACTTTCCTTCTTCTTTCTCTCTCTTTTTCTTGGCGATGTAAAAAAACGTACACTAATAACTAATAACGTAACATTCGGTAGATGGATCGCGATGCTTTTTGCGAAGCAGCAGATTTTTCAGGACGCGATCTTTACGGGAACTTGAGGAAAAGTTAAGGTCGGCCCGTGACGTAAAATGTTTGTGATGTAACGCGTGTTACGTAAATCTTGTAAGAGAACAATATTTTCAATACACCGCTAGGATACTTTCTGAATATTCGTGGCATTTAACATTTTCATTTGAAATGTGACAGTAATAACTAATTAAAAAGAAATTTATCAAATGGAAATTTGTTACTGGAGATCTCATCTTACTTTTAACGATACGAGAATTAATATATATAGCCTAGAAAAATGTAAAAATTAAGGCAATCTCGTAAAATAAGATTGCCCAATATATGATAGAAAATGTTTAAAAATAATTTTAATCGAGCGATCGTCGGTTGAACAATACAAGGACGGTGACCACGTCACAAAATTCCGATCTCCGTTTCCGACGGAGATAACGGCACGGAGAATGACGGCGTCGCGACGCGACGCGCGCGCGACTTTTTCCACAAACGCGCGCGAAGTTCGTTCTTAATCCAATGCAATGTTATCGCGGTGACAATGAAAGTCGCCGTTGTCAACGCCGGCATTTCCGCTGTCCATTCCGTTGTCCCGTTCCATTAAATCCCGCGTGTAAATCAATTTCAGAACATAAAAGTAGGTTACTCGACTCGCGGCTGTACGCGGGGGACAATGCTTTTTACAGATCACCCACTGGCAGCATCCGCGATTCCACGCCTACTTCCCGTCCGGCAACTCGTTCCCCTCGATCCTGGGTGATCTGCTGTCGGACGCGATCGGCTGCATCGGTTTCTCGTGGGCAGCCAGCCCGGCCTGCACCGAGCTCGAGACCATCGTGCTGGACTGGTACGCCAAGGCGATCGACCTGCCGGCTGAGTTCCTGTCGGAGCAGAAGAGCGGCGGCGGCGGCGTGATCCAGGGCTCGGCCTCCGAGTGTATTCTGGTGACGATGCTGGCCGCGCGTACCCAGGCGATCAAGATGCTGAAGGAGCAGGAACCCAATAAGGAGGACTCGGCGTTTCTGCCGAGATTGGTGGCCTACTGCTCTACGGAGTCGCACTCGTGCGTGGAGAAGGCGGCGATGATAAGCCTGGTGAAGCTCCGGGTACTCGAGCCGGACGAGAAGGCCTCGTTGCGCGGCAAAAGGCTCGAGTCCGCCATCAGGGAGGACGTGGCGAATGGCCTGGTGCCGTTCTACGTGTCCGCCACTCTGGGCACCACCGGCTCCTGCGCCTTCGACAATCTCGTGGAGATCGGGCCCGTGTGCAAGTCGTACCCCAACATCTGGCTACACGTGGACGGCGCTTACGCCGGTAACGCCTTCATCTGCCCGGAGATGAGGCCGTTCATGGCCGGTATCGAACACGCCGAATCCTTCAACACGAATCCCAACAAGTGGTTGCTGGTGAACTTCGACTGCTCCTGCCTGTGGGTGCGCAATCGGGTGAAGCTCACGTCAGCGTTGGTCGTCGATCCGCTTTATCTTCAACACGCTCGCTCGGGCGAGTCGATCGACTATCGTCACTGGGGTATCCCGCTCAGCAGACGATTTCGAGCGTTGAAGCTCTGGTTCGTTATGAGATCGTACGGCATCAGCGGCTTGCAAAAGTACATTAGGAATCATATAAGACTGGCTAAGAGGTTCGAAACGCACATGAAGAAAGATAGGCGTTTCGAGATCTTGAACGACGTGCGGGTGGGCCTGGTATGCTTTCGGCTGAAGGAGAGCGAGGAGATGAATCAGGAATTACTGGCTAACATTAACGCGTCTGGTCGGCTGCACATGATACCGGCCCGGGTGATGGGCAAGTACATCCTGCGTTTCTGCGTGACGAAGGAGGACGCGACCGAGGAGGACATCGATTACGCTCTCAGCGTGATCGAGGAGCACGCCACGGAGGTGATGCTGGCCCACTACGAGGGCACGGAGGACGAGTACAGGGCGAAGGGCCCGAAGAGCCCGGCCGCTCTCGACAAGAAACTCGTCCGGAAGTTCAGTTTCACCAGGAGCGTCACCAGAGACGCTTACAAGAGATCTATCTCCAAATCTAGCCTGCACGACGGCGCGACGCCCATCATGGTCGTCGACGATAACTCGCAGGTCGACGCCATCGACGACGACCGTTTCCGCAACAGCAGGTAGATCTTTGAGCCCCTGATGGACCAATCCAAAGCTCGTACTTTCGTGAGATTCATCGTTGTTAAATTCGTAGTGTCAAATTATACTCAATTTGACACACATGGTAGTTGAAAATTATTTAACATAAGGTATTGGTTTAAATTTCATTTTTTAATATTTAACGGTGGTCACAGTAATATCGAGAAGATATGATTATATTTTCAATTTTAATTTTGTTTTCTATTTTATGTTTAATAAATCCTATTATTTTCGTTTTCCCTTTTAAATATGACGGAATAATGTAAAATTTCTTTTCTTTCCTTTGACTCGAAAACTTCAGAAGCTCTAGGTTTATAGGTTTCTTTCGCTATTACGAGCTTGTTAACAATAATTATCAATAAATTATTGATTTCAGATCGTGACGATGTCGATGACGGTCCCCGGCGCCGACTCGGGACGACGTAGACGGTAATAAAAAGGGTCCTCGCTACACGGCCGTGTGATGCGGAACTCTGACGGCCCACCGTCGTCAATTTACTGATTCCCGAAGTCGCGTTTGTCGATAAGGACCGAATATCACCGATTACATCGCCACGTAAGTGTTTAGCCAAATTATTCGTTTCCGATCAAGTTCGCTGAATGCCAAGATCGCTCGTTTACTTATGGACGACTGATCAGCGATCGGTCGTTATCTCGAGCACGAGTGATTCTTCGTGGCGACAAATCGCGTCAATGTATACATGAGATATCGAGCCGAGTTTTGCGATAGAGCGTGAGATTCTTAAGCACATTTTAGACAGTTCGTAATTCGCGATAGAATTTGGCTTAAACAATTTAATTACGAACGCACATGTATAATGCAAAAATATTCGATTAGTATAAGCCTTTTTTTATTACGATCAAGTTTTTATAAGAATAAAGATTTTTATTAAAATTATAGATAGAATTTTGCCGCACACAGAAATTCTGTTCCGAATTACGGTCGGTCTAAAGTGGGTTTTAGAGGCGGCTGCGCGTATAGTTAACGTAGTCGTTTGATCTATTTTGGTATATATACATATATATATATATATATATATATATATATATAATATATATATTGTATATGTATATGTCTGTATAAGCGATAGAGCGAGATGAATCGATGTACATATGTAATACGTGATAATGACTGCCGATGCACGCACGGACTCTAATAGTTTTATATAAAATGCTAGTGAATAATTAAAGTGTATCGATCTCAATAGATTTACAAGTGAATAGCAAACGATTATACCGATCCCAGTGTATACCGGATATATCAGAATTCTATTTTTTTTTGCTAATACTAGAACCGAAATTGCGAAGAGAGTCAAATACCTTCTAAATGTAATGTAATTGATGTGAATACATCCATTACATTATATTTAGGAGGTATTAAAGTTTAGATACGCGATATACAAAATTTCGATTGAATTCAATTAGAAAATAATTTATCAGTTAATGAAGACATATCGTTTAATATAGTGTCGTTGCTGATTAAAAATTAACACGTTATAATAACGTGATCTCTGATAATCCATAAGAAAAAAAAACATCCAAAATTTAACAATTTATAACTGGAAAAGTCTACAATATTTTGGAGACGCTATATAGTGAAGTAAAATGCATTAGAATTTCAGACACGCATGGATATGAGCGGACAATTGTATAATCGACGTCGCATCGACCAATAAAAATAGATTTTAATTTAGTTATAGAAGGTAATCCTAACGATAAGAAAAACATGAAATAGTACATGGAAAAAACAAACATGTTTGCAAACTTAAAGAACTTCAGATTTAGATTGATAAATTTACGGGTCGATGCTAATACGAATATATCGATGTACGTGTACGTTTGTCTTTGATAACTTGCTCCGATTTATAATTATTATTAAATCAATTTCAATACGTACAAAGGTAATACTGGAGAATTACCCGATTATATTAGAATTTCACAAACATGATAGATAGAATGATTATGAAGTATTTATTTCATATGTACAGATGTTATATAATAAAATTAAAGTTCGTAAGATAACTGAATTTTCTTTCATCCCCAATGTCGTTTAATTTTAATTATAATCATTTGTCTTTTTAATAAAATTCCTTTTCAGCAACCAAATAAACTTGTTTATTAAGTTGTTAGCGATTAAATCCACTTTAAATGATTAATAATTTGTTTCAGAAAACTACTTATAATTTTATTTATCATAGATATATATCTTATATAGATATGTGTTCAAATATAAATATTTTTTGTATCGTATGCAATGTATACGTGTGGAAATTATAGAATTATATTTTAAATTTTAGTACAAATCATAAATCATAAAATAAGTTTCGTTTTACTATTGCTTGTAAATTTATATGTTAAACGTAACAAGTTTACAATTTGTATTGAATTAAAATTCGAATCATATTCCACGAAAGTGCTATTATATAAAGATTATTAAAACTGTAAAAGTTATTTTATTTTTACATATAATCTCAAGTAACAGCAATTTATGTATGTTGCAAAAATTATACTTTCGTTATATTTTGTTGAAAAAGATATATGCAGACATAATTACATCATAACTATCAATTATATCAGTTAATATACAGATCTAAATAAATAGTTATCGCTACATCTGTCCACATTGAGATATCGTCACAGGAATCTTTGGCTTATTGTTCGGTCCAGTAGGAACATTCTCCACTTTCCTCATAACGAGAAGACCATCGATAACTCTACCAAAGACAACGTGTTTGCCGTCCAAGAAATTACACTTGGCGCACGTGATGAAGAACTGACAGCCGTTGGTGTCCTTGCCGCTGTTCGCCATAGACAGCAGACCAGGAGAGTCGTGCTTCAGAGTGAAGTTCTCATCTGGGAACGTTCCACCGCTGTAGATACTTAAAACCCCGGTGCCGTCGCCGTTGACGAAGTCGCCGCCTTGTATCATAAAGTCCTTGATCACTCTGTGAAAAATGGCACCTTTGAAGCCCAGCGGTACGCCGTCCTTCCTGTATTCCCCGGTGCAAAACTGTCGGAAGTTCTCCGACGTTTTCGGGCAGACATCCTCGAACAGCTCAAAGATCATGCGACCTATCTCGGTGGTGCCTACAGACACGTCGAAGAACACGACCGGGTTGTTGGGGTTTCGCAGCTGCGCCTGAATCTGATTCCAAGTAGGCATGCTTGTTCAGGATACTCTTATCTTCGGTTCTTCAGGATTTTTAATTGGCACCAGGCAGCAATCAGTTGGCCATTCGAACACCCATCAACAGGTAGCGAAGGATTTCCTGTATAATGATTCTTCTTTTATTTGTTGAATACCGATTATTTGTAGATCTTTAAGCAGTGCCGCACAATCCTTACCTTCAGTTAATTTACCGTGAACACTTATCGCAGAATATCCCACAAGCTTTTAGTCAAATATGGACGAGAGATGTGCATCAGAGTGAAACATCACACAGACGAACATAACCTCAATGAGGGATGCTTATAGGTTAAGTTTTCTCCGGAATGGATTTTGCGGCGCACAATTCGCGGCTCGCGCAAAATGATCGACGACTAGCGTTTCGAGGTAACACGGGTAGCAAAGGACGAGCTTCGCGTTACAATTCACGATATCGCAAAAATATCTCAACGTAAACGCATCTTTCTCAGCGAGTCTCGAGATACCGCGAGATCGCCGGCACAGAGCGATGAGTAGAGGTTAACGTCTTGCGATATATACGCCAATTTCTTTGATAATTACAGAAAAGTCACTCGCCGTGTGACACACGTCCCGTATTATTGCGGGACGATTAATAACAATAATAACACGAAGCGGCAGTATAGCGGCACAGATGCTCCGACGCGTTGGACGTAAGGTGGAAAACGTGCGTCGCAGTGGTGCTCATTTCAATTGACTCGTCTTACCTTGCTCGACGACGACGTAATCAAACGGCGACGCGCGACACGGTTCTCTCTTCCTCCAAGCGTCCTTGCGGCGATTCAGAATGACAAGTGTTCGACGAGAAACTTAAATATATAGCGACCACCGACCACCGCACCGTCCGCGAGAAACTAACGCGCGCTTATGCACTCAATGCACTGTTGCTCTTTACCGGTTACCGGCGAGATCACGTGATCGCGCGCGCGCGACTTTCATTTCCCGCGCGACGTGTATCGCGACATTTTTTAAGAATCCTAAAACATAAAGTCCAGTTTCTTCGATCACATGTCCGATGTGCATAGAGCTAATAACGTGAAATAATTTTCGCATTTAATCTCAAATCTTGTAATTTCATTAAAATTGATTTTACTTTATTAGTATTGCACGCAGTGGCTATTATACATATATCGATACACATTGCGTGACCGACAATGAAATGTACAAAAAGCTATAATAAACCAAATTGTTGTAAACTATAATAAATCAGATTCCTATTTTGTTTCTCCGTAGCATTTTCTTTCGTTAGAACGTCTTTACATAATTTTTGCTTTTATATCTATTCGTTGGAAACATTCTTAGCATATATATATTACACACATCTACATGTGTGTGCAAAAAGATATTGTAATTATTTATTTACCTGAAAGCAAAAGGGAGAAACGCTTTGTTCTAATTCATTAGCAATCGCTTCATTGCCTTACAAATATATGAAAATAATGTAATTCCTAAAATGATCAAATCTATTTTACAACTATAGTCAATTATTTCAAAAATTTAGCATTCAACTGAAAATACAATCTACATCTCCCTTTTATAAAAAATGTAAACTTTGTATTCGTCGTTGATACATTTAAATTAAGGGCAAAGATATAAGTATAATTAGAATTTATTATCAATTTAATATAGATACAGTTTAGCAGGATGGCAAAAAGAAAAGAACCAAATATTTCTTACGACCATCTAAGGCTATCTTAACATTCATGATTTTTCGTTCAATAGGAAGAAAAGTTAGAATTAATCCCTAAGAAATTACAGTAAGCCGTTATATTGCAGAAGCGGATTTTGTTTTCTTTATACAAATTTATACTTGCATAATAAAACATTTAAAAAGTAATTTCTACTTCATAATTTGCTGAACAATTTCATAGTATATATTCTTAAAAAAAACATATGTAGTTAATTCTGAAGAAAACACAACACATTTTAATAAATACGTTTAACTTGCGTAACTAATTAAAATGTGTGTTGTAAATTAGGTTTATGTACATTAACTTGACATTAGAATCAACATCTTGTTTTACTTACATATTTTTCTAGAAATTTTAGTCACTTGCTTAGAATGTTACTTGTATATATGGATTACAAATAAATCCTGTGCAATTTAAGTCATCTAGTAAAGGATTACTCCATTCGTTATGCATGTATTCATTACTTTCTAGTCACATTAATAGCATGTGAAATATCACAAGCAATATGCGAACAGCAAAGTGGAAATGATAATTTATATGTGTATCTTGATGTGTTCCTTCAATGTAGTTTTGCCATCAAATTTCTCCTCGCAGATACCGCAGACGAAATCATCTCCATCGTCGCTGTCGTGCTGCTGATACTGTACAATAACATGCGACGTTTCGTCCGACATTAAAGAATCCTGCTCGTCTTGGATATGATTCTTTTCTTCCTTCGGGTCTAGTTCAGTCACAACGTTCATAGATATATCCGCACCGCTTATCTGTACGATCTGACTGGAGTAATTCTCGTGACCCTGCGGATTTGGTATCGTTAGAACGGGCAGCGATTCGTTCTGTTTCGAGATGATATTTAGAGTGTTGTCCTGCTTGGGAGACTGAATCAAGCGCATCGTGGACACGTCATCCTGCCTGACCGTTTCATCGAGCGCGTCGTCCACGGATTCCGTGGACACGATGTTCGCCGCGTCGTTTTGTTTGTCTATGGCAATTATATCGAGAGAATCCCTGTGATCTTGTTCCACTCGAAGCACCTGAATATTCTCGTCTTCCTTGCCATCCACGATAAACCGTATGTTGCTGTGCTTGAGCTCAGATATCGCTATGAAACCGTCGCTACGTTTCTCCGTAGTGACCACGACAAACGCGTTGTTTTGCTTCTCATTTAGAACACGCATCTCGTCCGATCTGTCGGATGGATCTGTGATGGACAACAAGGCTTCGTTTTGCTCCGTCTTCGGAATAAAGTCCAAAGCGTTCTGCTTCGTCTGCGCGTTCGTGCCGCCCGATTTCGACGATTTCTTCTTCGTTGGCTTCGACTTCGGCGAGGCGTCGGTGTTGGTTTTCGCTTTTGCCTCGGCTATCATCTGATCCGAATGCTTGACTATGTGCGCGCAGAGCTCGTCGCGATCCTGATTGAGAGCACCGCAAAGCGGACACTGATACGGAGGACTGCTCGCTTCCGTCTCGTTTTTCCCCGCCGCGTGGACCCATCGAACATGCTCGCGCAGGACCACCTTCTGATTAAAAGCCCTTGAGCACAACGGGCACACGTGCGGTCTCTCCCCCGTGTGAATCCGCTCGTGCTTCCTCAAAGTTCCGCCGTCTCGAAAAGCTTTCCAGCAGAACTTGCAGCCGTACGGACGTTCACCGGTATGCGTACGATTGTGTATTAAGTATCCCTGGCGCGACGAAAACGTTTTCGAGCAGGTGTCGCACTGAAAATGGGCCGGACTACCGGCATGCGTTCTGCTGTGCTCCCAAAGACCTTGTCGCGAAACGAAGCTCTTTCCGCAGTCCGTGCAGGTAAACGGCGAGTCTCCGGGGTGCGCCGACAATCTGTGCTCATCCAGCTCGTTCTGCTTCTCAAACTGCGAGCCGCAAACCTCGCACGAGTGAGTTTTCTTGCGATGGATCCACTGGTGGCGAAACATCTTCTGCTTCGTGGTAAATTTCTTCCCGCATTCCGAGCAAGCGTGCTTGCCCCATTTATTGTTAGGCATACCTTGCTCGATGTTGTTCCGCATTATTTTCTTGGCGCACGTGATCTGGTGGTTCGCCAAATGATTGCCGTCCTGAAACTGCTTGTCGCAGTACTCGCACTCGATCGGCATATTCCAGGTCTTGGAGGCATGAATCTTCTCGTGAGACGCCAACGCGGTCGCGCGTGAAAAATTGACTCCGCAATGCTTACACGTGTACCGCTTACTGTTGTTTACTTCAGCTTCTCCGGCGTAATCTCTTTTATTCGTACTGTTATATCTATAAAGCGTCTCGACTTTGACTATCCCGTCGGGAGTGTTGAATGAATTTATCGTTATGTCATACTGTTGACTGTTATTGACCGAATCGCTGATATCATTTTGCTCGGTGTACTCGCTAAACTGCGCCACTTCACCATTGGGCATTACCGTAAACTCTTGCAGCGTATCCATCTTGGCATCCTGGTGATTCGACATTGCGGTAACTATCGATTGTTCGCTGCTGAAATTGTACGACGAGACCGGCCATTGAACTTGACACACGTCGTAGTTCTGTATAGATTGGACAGACGAAGAAGATGGTATCTGAGAAGCGTTCTGCGAATCAGACGCGTTTTCTGGCCACTTTCTAAATGTCTCCACCGATTGAGACATATTATTACCCTGTGATTGCACGATGGCTCGTCCCGCGACGTATGTGTGTATCTTCATGTGGTTGGACAAGCTGGAAGGCCTCTGGAAGTCGGAGCCACAGATGGTACACTTGTGCGGCCGTTCGACGTGACGCATGTGCGCCTGTAGCATGTGTGCCTGCAAACTGCTCTTGGAACGAAACAAGTTGCCGCACGTTCTACACGCATGAGGACGATCCACTTGATGACAAACCATATGGTTATTCAAGTCAATCTTTCTCTCAAATCTCTCCCCGCAAGTGGTGCAGGATAATTTAGGCGACGACTGACACACAGACTGATGTTCAACCATATCCTCTTGGGTGAAGAGACGCTTGCAGATCGGACAACTGATCTTCTTATCCTCGAAGCATGGATACATACCGCCCAGCTGACGCAGAGCTTCCACAGCCATGGACTCGTCGTCACCCGACGTATACTGCTGCTGTTCCTCTTGCTTGATATACATCGGATATACCACTTGATCGTCATCTTCCTCTTCCGACCGTTCCGCAAGGATCTCGACGGTACCCTGCGACTCCACGATGTCAACACTGACAGTGTTACCGACCGTGACCTCCGTAAGGCCTTCCTGGAGAACGCATTCGTTGACAGGCTCGCATACCTCCTCGTGAGATATCATGTTCTCCTCTATGACACCGTGCACCTCGGCGAGGGGAAATGTCACGTACTGCTCCCCCTCGTGGGTCTCCATCTCGTTCGCTACTCAAGTACCGGTCAACATGTATCAAAAAGATATTGCAAGTATTGTAACGTGCACGGCGATCCTCGAGGGAACCTAGTTTCACCTCAAGTTGGGTCTTCTAGGTTAAGTTGGGTCCTATCACACCTGGTCGTCGCATACTCGTGTTTCCCGTTTTACTAGGTGCCCGTGACACCTCGCGACGACGATTGTGCACGATCCGCAGCCGCTGGATAATATATATTGCCCTTTTTCGTTCCTGTATGGGTACAGGTACCCGACACCGTCCTGCACAGAAAAACCCAGTTTTACATATGAATCGTATGATTTATGGGAGCGTAATATTTGCAGCGATTTAAAGATGCGTACGACCCACGGAGGAATTCTCGATAGAATTTGTTAAATCATCCAGGTGATTCTCAATTAACACTATACATCAGCAGCGATACCGCGAGGTTATTTGCAGAGTAGTGCCCCATATCGGGCACTGCCTGAAGTTGCGTGACAGTGAACAGCTCTTCGATAGAAGAGAGAGCTATCGATACTTATAAATAAATAAATAAATAAATACGACAATGCCACTATCCGTCAATAATCGTTGCGTCTGACTTTTTTTACATTATTTAGCAGAAAGACACACGGATAATTAAATAATAACAATAATTAAAAAGATTTTTCACATGATTAATTTTTCTTCGTATTTTATTTCCAAACTGTTTTTTTATCGTTCAAGTGAAAATTACTCGAGACGGAGGAATGAGGAATATCTAGAAAAAAAGAGCAATAAAAGAAATAAATCTGAGCTTTACACTTTACATTTTTGCCTGTGGAAAACAGATGTAAGTGTAGAAAGTGCAACTGAAACGATTAGGCCTCTTATCGCAAAGAGCGGCGAACTTCAGTGTTTATAGCGTTTACTGATGACACATGTTTCAAAGGTTATATCTATTGCTGACACAAATGATATAACTGTTCGATTAAAATAAATAATTTTTATAATACTGTCTTAACGGCAACCTCTGATTGATCGGAAAACAATTTAAAACTCATGGATAATAATTAATACAATTAATAAATATATTATTGAACCATTAATTGTCGTTATTCGATCAAAATTCGTATTATTATGAAACGAGAGGAATCTTTAGCGGGATGGAATATTATATGGTGGTTATTTAAGTTATTCGGTCTCCCAATCACTCTTCCTTGGCTCGTGTATCATTTTTATGATATTATGCAGCAAAAACGGAGAAAAGCTGCTCTTGGCAATAAGGTAACATTTTGTGTGTGAAGTGTTTCTTTTACAATTTTTATAAATACAAAATATCTCTTTGTTTAAAGATTTGAATATTTCTATGAATGTCTTTTTTTTTGTGATCCATTTTTGATGCATTTTAGGTCGTGATGATAACCGGCGCTAGTTCTGGCTTAGGAGAAGCTTTGGCTCATATATTTTACAGTTCAGGTTGCAGAGTTATCTTGGTATCTCGTAGAAAAGAGGAGTTGGAAAGAGTAAAAAATGACTTAATAAATACTCATCAAGTACGTAGCGCGATACCCGAGACCGATACCCTATTTTAATAGGCAAATGTATTGGATATCAATTATTCTGTACTTTTCTTTCAGACGGTTCCAACTTATCCACCTATCGTTTTAGCATTAGATTTAACGGATATCAACAACCTGCGAGATGAAGTGTCAAAAGCTATAATGGTACACGGCAGAATCGATGTTCTAATTAATAATGCAGGCATTTCGTATAGGGGAGAAGTTATTGATACGAATGTTGATGTGGACATCAAAGTCATGCTATCGAATTATTTCTCTCAGATTGCACTAAGCAAAAGTAAGTGTATTAATTAAGAGATCTGCTGCAACAGATTCATCATACGTTATTAATTTGCAGTTGTTCTTCCATATATGATAAAGCAACAATCTGGTCATATAATCGGCATAAGTAGTGTGCAAGGGAGAATCGCTATTCCATTTAGGCAAGTATTTGATTACGAGTCAATGTCTATTGTTTTTTTTTTTTTTTTTTACACGAATTATTGCTGAATTACTGCTTTTTAGATCTGCATATGCTGCGTCTAAACATGCATTGCAAGCTTGGTACGATACCGCCAGAGCAGAGCTATCTGACAAGAATATAAAATTTACAGTCATCAATCCAGGGTACATTAAAACAGCTCTTTCTCTTAATGCGTTGACAGGAAATGGACAAGTTTATGGACGTTAGTAATTACATTCTTCTCGAAGACGCTAAATTATCTTACTTCTCTATTTATGTGATTTTAATATGCATCATTTTGTTACAGTAATGGATAAAACAACCGAAAGTGGTTATCCACCGAAGTACGTAGCTGAATGCATCTTAAAATCTGTATTGAAGCAAGAAAAGGAAGTTACTGTTGCATCGTTTTCTCCAAAGTGTGCTATAGTGCTTAGAACCTTGTTTCCTTCGCTTTATTTCTGGATTATGCAAAAACGTGCGAGAAAATTAGCACGGGATAAATAATATTATTTGAATTAAATATACTGTTTGGTTACACATCAAGTGATTGCTTTGTGTTTGTTGCGGATTTATGTATATATATTTTTTATATATAAAATAAAATGTTTTAGAATATATAACTATATAATTTAACAGGGTATAAATTTACGTAAGAATTTACGTAATTTTGTTTAACCAACTTCCCAGTTATGTTTTAATACTTATATTTATGTAGCAAGGATAACAGTTAAGTAAAATACACCACTCAAAAGTATATTTTATTTGTATTGTAGCCACTCTCTCTGACTAGCGGAGTATCTTTACATTATGTACACTTTATTATTACGAAATTTTAATTAAAACTGACGCCGAAATGTTTAGACGTTGAGTGTGCCGTTTGCTGTCCATCTCTTGATATAAAGTTCATAAAATTAAGAAAAATTTAAATATTTTACATTATGTGATAAAGATCTAAATTATACATAGTCATTTAATAGTTATGTTGTGTATATTGTTTGTAAAACAATAAGACAATAATATATTTAAAGACAAAATATTGCATATATATAATCAAATATATTTATGATAAAAATATATAATTTTTTCACACGAGAGTGATAGATAGCACATCTATAGTACTATTCAATGTGTTATTAAACGTATCATTTCTTTTATTTTGCTAACATTTCATTTAATTTCCCCGATTTAAGCGGTACAAACTTACTTAAAATATAACAATTTCAATAAGATCTGAAAAATATGTCTACCATAATAAAATCTGAATTGTCATGACAGATTTAGCCGCTCTAATATTGTATTCCCGTATATCGATCACATTTTCATATGCCTTTCTAAGTTATATTATTTCTATTCTTTACTTTAATTCAACGAAATAGATTGTGTAAAGAAACATGATAAAAATTCATATAATATAAAATATAATTAAATGTGAGATATATTAAACGTAACATCGAGCGATTACACGTTTATATCGATCGCTACACAATATTGATGTAATGACCATATAATCGGTTCTGGTATGTAGTTACATTGTACATAAATATAGAATGCAACTACAACACTTGAGGTATATTGAAAAAAATTCAACATATACTTGAAATAAAACTTGACTGCATTTTCTGTTCTAGCAACAGTTAGCTTGTTCCGTGCAGTGGACTTTCTTTTGTAATATTACATGTAATTCTTTAATCTAATATATTTAGAGGAACGAGTCTTTAATAGAAATATCTTCAGCAAGTTCTTGCGCTTCGCGTATAAAATAGAATTTTTTTAGAACGAAATCCAAACGTATGGATTTCCAGATGTTATTTGCTCAAACTTTGTGCTATAACGATATAACGATAATTGAAAATATAATTAAGTATATCTGTCATCATCCTAAGCTTGATTTGTAATTTCTACAGCACGTTCAGAATTATGTACGCTGTTTCACCTTTTGAGCCCCTGTGTCGACGTACATACAAACGAGTGAACATTTTATGCCACGCGAAAAGATTTCACGTAGTATAACGTACAGGATTTTAATTTTTGTCAACGTTAAACATTTATAGGAATGTTTGCGACGCCAACTTCTATCCGACGGGATTGATGCAAATGAGTTTACACGCATTTGTGATGAAAAAAGTATCTTATTCGATATATTTATGATTAATAAAATAAAATCTAAAATTACATTGAGTTTTTATGGTCAGCATATCTTTCCGATATCATACTAGTTTAACATAGATTGTTCCGTTGGGTGAGAAAATCTAGGCAACATACCCTTTGACACGTCATACGTATTGTATTCTCTCTTTACCTATTTTATTTACAGTCTAAAAATACATAATGCTAAATCCTTACGTACCCCATTGTAAATTTAATCATTCTAAGAACACTTATGTCAATATTTCTTTTTCTTCATTATAGAGACTGCACGTACATGGTCTTTCCAATTTTACAACAGTTACTTTTGAAAATTTTGTCAAGATTACAAAAAACAACAATCTCAAATTACACGCCAATGTAAAAACTCGGATAAAATCTAGCTCTTTTGTATTTATACGTGTGGCTTAGTCGTCACATAAGCAGCATTCACCTGCGAGGTAGTATCAAAAAGTGTTACAAGTCAAAATGAGAGAATACTTTGCGTTACGATACATAACGCGGCATGGGAATAAGTTCGTACGTTCCTTTCAGGTTCAAGGAATTTTCTGTAGGCCTACCGCTATGAAACTCGACATCACGTATAGCCTACCTTATCGTTTCATTCTGGCCTAAGTCAAAACCGGTGCCAGGTAATAATTTCTTTCACTCGAACGCCTGGTACAATCTCCAGGCAGTAATGCCGAGGGCTGCCAATGTAACGGTCGTGTGAAGAATTCGTCTCCTACCGTCATCTTTCCTTACGAGAAACGTCGGGGACGACGGACCTAGAACAGCTAATAGCTCAACGTGCGGTAATTTGCTGGTATCAGTTTCTACTTGGTACTGGCAACAGGGATCAAATTGCCAGGAGACCGTATATAATCCGCAGGTTACGACCGACGTAAAACCTAGTGGACCACAGATGTACGGCCGATCGCCCCAGACTAATCCTGAAAGAGACATTGTAAAATATTATCAATCAGCGGTATAATTTGGAGTGGCCACGATGGGGTGGCGTTACATACAAATCGAACGAACCTGTGACGATCGCAGCGAGACCCGACAGCGCGGCAGTCTTGTGAAGACAATTTCCTACCGCTATCCATCTGGAGGTTTCGTCACCTAATTTCGACGGTTCGATAACAATCAAACTGCATTCCGATTCTAGCGCTCTCTCTAACTCATACTCAAATGTCTCGTGGGCATTTTCACTGTCGTACACTTCCCTGATAATGGCAACATTAGAGGATTCGTCCCTGCAAGCAGAGGAAATAAATATACGAATTAACACTCTCCCGACGTTGTATTTCGTGCGGGATCTAGTATCGTATGCTTGGCAACGCAATTACGTTTGCAATATTCATGTAATTCGCACCAGCGCGTGCCAAGGTTATATATCTACAAGCGCAAAATCTTTTCAACGTTGAAAAGTTGAATTCTCCTCGCGCAATGAGGTTAGCTTAGAGTCCGATTATCGTCTCGCGTACGCTACCCAATCGCGACGTACGCCATCGCAGCAATTAACGCTAGAAATCCTGATCCCTGAAATCTCATTCTCTCTTTCTCTCTCGTGTGTTATGTAAGACATTGATTACGGTCGGTCGGCGCAGGATTTGTTTTGGTCGCGCACCCACGTCTTTCCCGGCGAGATTAAAGCCGAAGCAGCGCGCTTCGCGACGCGATTCGCCCGCGATTGAATATCACGACGACGAGAGAAGACGCGTATGTGTCCGCACATGTGTCAAAGAGAAAGAATTTGAGAAAGAACGATAGAGCGAAAGTGACAGGAGCCGATGCGAGCCGTGTCCGACTAAAGATCTCCTCTCCGTCCCGCGCAAAATCGCGCGGCAAATCGTCGTCGCGACATTCGAGAATCCAACCGTATCCCCGAAGTGTCCGGGGACACGCGAGGACCCCGGGAGAATTTATTGAAGATTGATTCGCCGCGCGCACCGCGACCCCGCGCTGGGCTTTGAGGTTAATTCCAACAACGGCAATGGCGACCGGGGGGAGAATCGCGTCGCCGGGGACGGCGACGCTCCGGCGACGTTCCTCTCGGCGCGAGAGGCGTCGAAACGGCGCGTGACGACGCGCGGAACGGATCCGCGTCTACGAACCTGTCACCAGCTTCATCTACCATCTTCACCGTCGATCCCGCAGATACTGAAACGGCGGTCCGCATCGGACCGGAAGGAAAGGCATGACTCGCCGAACCGGACGGCAGCAAAAATCAGCTGACGACGAGCGCGCCGCGCGCGCGCGCGCGCGTGACTCCGGTGGTGCTGGAGAATTTTAAATTTTCTGTTGGACACGGCGGTGGCCGTTTTGAACGTTTCCGCGTTCCTTCGTTTCCGGTTTCAAATTTCAAACGCGTCGCGGGAGGCCGAGGGCAAGTACGCGCGATTCGCGCGAATCGTTTTTCTCTCGCACACTTTTTGGCATTAAATCATAGAAATATAATATCTATGACGTAATGGGTAATAGGGCGCGCGAACGATTGTTAGTTTGTAGTTATTGACGTTAATTGACATTTAATCGCGATTGGAATTATGACGGGAAAATTGGCCGCGGCGTCTCTTTACTCCACGTACGTTTGAAGTACTCTAAATGCGTAAATTAGATCGTTTTATTATTTAATTTATTTGCGCCAGCTATAAATATATGAAATCGACGCAATATATAAATGCTCGACGAATACATAAACGATCGTAATATATCTAGCGTAAAACAAAATATTGTATGGCTTAAATAGCAATACTGATCGATATGAGATATAAAGATGAATATCTCGTATCTCGTATTTAAAATATAAAATGTAAAATTTTTTATCCACTCTGCTCGAATCACTCTTTTACGAAACAAATATTTCAGTCACAATTAATATTTATATTTCGATTTCGGTCACTGTTTTTAGCTTTTAATTAAATCGTCCAAATTATTTATTTAAATTGATATTTTTCATGACTTTTTTCTGGACACGTATTACGGAATTTTACGGATTATAGACTCCGATCCGATCGGAATTATTTCGTTTCCAGAATGAAAAATTATTTTTCAAAAAATTGATCGATCGGACGTGCCATCTTCAGGCATCAATCGCATCTCGTATCTTTACGCCATATTTTTCAACGCACGAACAGGGTAGACCGTTCATCGTCGAGCGCGCGTTACGCCTCGTTCGCTTTTCCAAGAGATTCCCGCGAGCTTCTATCGCGATCGGCAAAGAAGCGCGTAAGTCTGTTTCCTTGCATTTCCTTTCGCATTCGGTATCGAAGATATATCCTCGTAACTTCAAAAAGGGAAAAAGGGAGAGAGAAACGTGCACGGAAAGTACGAACGAGACGACGCGAGAGGATACGTGATCGATCCACTTGTACAACATACGTCTCGTTCGCGCTTTCCACTTGCATTTTGCGTTTCAGCGTAAAACGAAATGCGTGAAAAAGGAAAAAGACGGCATAGAAAATACCGAAGAGAACCGAAATGAACGGTAGTTATTATTTATAACGGCAGTTTATAATTCGTCGTCGCTCGGATTCTCGAGCGAGCGGTCGCGCTCGGCGCGGGACGTCGATAGTCGTGTAAGTTCGGGCGATCTCGGCGGGCCTCGGCGTGGCGCGCGCGGCGATAGACGGCGCGGCGGCAGGGGGGACTACATTCGCGGTTGCGCGTAGGGACGCGGCGCGCGGCGCGCAGGGTGTTCCGCGGTCGGCCGGGCGAGAGGCGAGGCGAGAGTCGGCGGTGCGCGCGTATGATGGAAGAATTAAACGGTGCGAGATCGCGGATGGACGTTCGCGCGAGGTGCGTATTGCGCGTGAGACGCGCCGTGTGTGTCACGTCGCCGTCGGGATTTCGCGCCCGTCGTCGTGTGCGTTGTGTCGTCGATCCTCGTCCCTCGCGAGCGAGCGAGTGAGTGCGCGCGCGCGCGCGCGCGCGTTCCTACTCCGAGATCGGGATTACGCGCGGGTGACATTCGGAGCGTGCGAACGAAACGCAGAATCGCTCGCCGGCGTTGGGATATACGCGTCGCGCCGAGGTGATACGATCAGGTTCGCGGGGGTCTTCCCTTCCCGTCGTCCCCGCGCGACAAATCCGCGAGCGCCGCGCCGATATATTTCGAGCGCTCCGAAGTGCGCCGCGAGCCGTTACGCGTACCGTGCGAACGTGGGCACACGTGCGCGCCCGTTCCGCGTCTGCGCGCGGCGAAGCGACATGTTTTCGAATCCCCGACGGCGGCGGTCGGTAGCGGTTGACTCGCGTGACGATCGACGGACGAGAGTGGATTCGGGGCGACGGCGTAAATGCCGTGAATCCACGTGCTCCGCGCGGGAGTGCGTCGAGACTGTCGAGAGAACGGAGCAGCGAGGAGACGAGGAGCAGGGAGCGGGAGCCGCGCCGCGCCGCGCCGCGTCGATCGACGCCGACGGGGGATACGTGCGAGAGGGGCGCGCGCGGCGAGAGTGGGGGGTTAGGAGAGCGAGCCGCGAGCCGCGAGGCGCTGGCGACTGAGAGTGAGGCGAGGGTTTCGACCGGATCGCACCGACAGTCGACGAGGAGTGTGTTGTCCGCGCGGGTGTGCATATACCGCGGCTGCGCTGCGCTCGCTCGCGGGAGCGCGACCGCGAGTGAGCGAATTGTTCCCTCTTCGTTCGGACCTCTGTACGCTATCGCAGTTTTCTCCCGATCGCAGAATATTCGCGGAGTGTGTGCGGGCGATTTCTCGAGAGCGCGGTGGACTCCGCTCGGCCGGACGTCGCGGCGCGGGTGACGTTCTCGCCGGGAACAGCTGGCGGCGAATCTCTCTCTCTCTCTCGCGCGCGCGCGTTCGTCGACGCGCGTCAACGACCTCGGCCCCGTCCGCGATCCCGTAAAGGGAGCTTCGCACGACGGCGATTCGCGGCGACTCGAGACGAAGGTGCCACGCGTCGCCTCTCTCGAAAAGGAGCCGTGCGTGCGTGACCCTGGACAGGCGTGAAAGTGACACTCGGCGCGGGAGCAAGCCGGAGTAAACACTTCCTGGAAGTAGCGGTTCCCGACGCGACGGGGCTCGGAACCGGGGAGAAGAAAACCGCGGCGAGGGTGAGACGGTGAAAGGGAGGAAAGAGGAAGAGGAAGGAGCTGGCGATGCCGTGCCTCGGCTGCGATCGCGGTTAATTCGCGCGTGTCGCGATGTCGGGTGGCACGGCGGGCGGCGGCGGCGGCGTCCGCGGCACCGGCGCCGAGTGCAGGAAGTTCGCGCCGAACATATTCAACAAGAGCAAGTGCAGCAGCTGCTTCAAGCAGAAGGAGGAGCACAGCGCGGAGGCTCTGGAATGCAACAGGGTGAGTTTTGCTTGAGAGAGATGGACTCATCCTTCCATCTCCCGTCCCCCTCCCCCCTTGCGATCCCTCTTCCACGCTCTTTTCGACTCCTCGTTCGCTACCGCGCTCCCCTCTGCCTTCTCTCTTTCTCCCGCTTACGTAACTATATACGCGTAATTGTAGTTGAATGTTATCGTATGAATATATTGGACCGAAAGATTCATCGCGTTTGGCGAAGTCGAGGGCAAAATTCCTCGACTCGCGAAAAGAAATGCTTGTTGGTGTTACTCGAATACACGCACGTATATCATTAGCTTCGATAACGCTTTTCGAGGATCTAAGAAGAACTTTTTATAAATCCTTTATTAAAAGTATTCTGATTCTGTGTGACTTTATTTACAACAAAATTTAATAACTTGATTCAATAATTATTTTATAAGTTAGAGGGATTAATTGTTTTCATAAATTTTTTATCAAGATTTATCTCGCGATATTGACTGCGTATGAGATATTAATCTCAAATTAATTAATATATGTATATCTTGTCTCAATGTTGTATGCTCTGCTATACGCGTTCCTCGGTCCCTACGTTTGCGTTCTAATAAGACGCGCGATAAATGCCTCTCCGCGTTTCTCTCCGTATCGCTCTTCCGATGTGATCTCCCCACGGGTCTTCTCTCCTTTCCTCGTGCTCGTGCGCCTGACTGACTCGTCTCTCCCTCCTTCTCGCTCACCCTCGAATTCCTTCTCGAGATCGAGGACGAGCGGAGCGAAGGAACGGAGGTCCTGGCCGCTGTCGGGACGTCGGACGTTACGCAAGATCTGTCGCGGCGGCCGTCGCGTCGTTCGCAAATCGCCTCGCGAACGCGAACGCACGTTTCGCTCGCTTGTCCTTCAAAACGACGACGACGACGTCCGATCTTCCGGCTCGTTTGGCATCGCGACGGTCGCGGTTCGTTAACTTTACCTAGCGCTGTCGCGCCGCACCTTTCCAGATCGATATGTAGGTGAAAATGTTGGTTCGTTCGATCGCGACGTTTCAGCGCCGCGAGCACGGCCGTCGTGACTCGTGACACATATTATTATTACGTAATCCGTACGTGCGGTATCGTGCGTAAACTTCGAAACGAACGAACGAACGTTCCGGCATTGAATGGATACATCGGTGAGATAGAGATTTCAGACGAAATGACAATTGCAAAATTTCGCGTGAATTTGCATGTTGCGATAGCGATTACCGTTTGACAATTATGTTGAGAGTCATGCCGCTGTACGCTGTTTGCCGCGTCGCGTACGCTTTTTTTTTCGCAGCGATTTAATATCTAGACCGCTCTTTCGATCTCGCGTTTACTTCGTAAACCCGCGTTTTTTACGACGGTTAATCATACGCGTATAACGAGCGACAATTACGCGGCAATTTAAGGGCACGTCTTAAGTAAGCGTGTTATAAAATCTGGCGTGTTAAAAGAACGTGCTTGAGAGCAAAAGAAAATTTTGGAGCCGGCTTCCCTTAACGTCGTCGCACGTGAATTTAGTCTATGCGCGTATAAAAGAAGCAAGACCATTAGTGATCTCTTTAACCACGTATGGATAAAGCCAATATTGAGTCAAACATGATTTTAGAACGTTGGACTTTGTGTCGTTATATGTATTATTATTATTTATATGTAAAAATTAATTTTATTTGTCTACGACATCAAAATTCGAACTCGATAAGATAAAATCGCATTGTTTTTGATTCTTACTATTTGAAAATTTATATGCTTTTTTAAAGAAATATCTATTTTCTAATAAAAATATGATGAAGAACGAACGTAACGCTTAAAAAATAAGTAACAGTCTCTGTTGACTCTTGTACATCAAATATTAATTTGTCGGAATGATATATATCGATGCAAATTAATTTTAATATAAACATAAAATTTATTAAAATACATTGCGTAAAAGGATTTATAATGATTGCATTGTATATTGCGCGTTATAACCGAAAACGAAAGTATATTAATATACGTAATTAATATATATTACACACTTTTCGTAGAGACTTAAATACTTGATCTAGCTCTGTGGAATAAAGTATAGAAATAAAGATGGTCTTGCTTCTTGAATTTGAAAGTGCTGCGTCACGATCGAGAAATACAAATACATCTCCCGATGCGCGAGTGTGCGTCAGAACGAGAAAGGAATCTTTATAGTTCTGCTTTTTTCGTCTCGTATAACTTTTATTTACGGCGGGATCTTCAGCGATCGTTGAACGGGCTCGCGACAATCGTGGGGGAGAGAGAGAGATAGGGAGATAGGGAGAGATGGAGAGAGAGAGAGAGAGGAGAAATAGAGAGAGAAGAAAGGAAATGTAATATAAGGACATTAAAAATCAATTTGCGCTATACGGTATCGAGGATAGAAGGAGATCGCGATACTGGAATCGTTGTCACTTCGTAAATGCATATATGTTTTGTTCCGTACGTGAAATTGCTTTTTTATACACCCGGTCACTGCTTTACCGTTCGTTTTAATGCTTCATTAATTGTCGAAGTTAATTGTGCTATCTTTTAACTAAAGTTATAATGACGCGAGGGATTATCGTTCGCGCAAAATTACGTTTTTAGTATATTCGTGTAATGTAAGTTTGATCTTTTTTTCTTCTTCGTCATTATAAAATTTCATGTTGACGATCTTACAGGATCATTGAATTAAAAATGGGATAAATACTGTTTGTATTTATTTTATTTTTATTATATTAAGCCATTAACACACACACAATTCTTAACATATATTGACTAAATCAAAGTTTAACCGTTACTCCGTCAACTCTGGTTTAATCTCGCGATGAATTATCATTTTTGCATATTTCGGAATAAAATTGGCAGATTAAATTTGTTCGCGCGCGCGTTCACAGCGTTCGCCGATACACGGCTGTTTATCCCCTGATGGGTCCTCGCGCCGCGCGCCGCGTTGCGAAATTTCGGAATGTCGGCAGCCTTGCGACCTGTTCTCGGTGCATTCCAGCCATCTCTTCCTCCAGCACCCCTACGAGAGAGAAGAAGGCCCCCTCCGAGAGTTGTTGGCCTGTCGGCTTCCTCGTGGATGCGGTATCTCTGTATCGGTTTATTCTCCCCGTCTCGCTTCCCCCCCCCTTTCGCGCGGGCCGTCTCTCTCCGTCTCTCCCGCGCGTAACCGCGAACAACGTATGCATATACGCGACGCAATATTTCTTTACCCGTTGGTCGTAGTACGGTCCTCCTGCGGTAATCTGGTTTCGGTAAACCGCGATAGACGGACTGACGGAGAGAAAGAGAGAAGGAAATCGACGCTTAGATATTATATTGTTTTATTCGCTGGCTTGAAAACCTGCCGTAAAATTACGTAAATCGCTCCGTGAGATTTCGTGTCTCTCTGCGGTAAAGTAGGAGGAAAAGAGGTGATTTTCATTCGTCTCTCAAGGAGATATTTCCAGACCTATCTCATTCGTATACATATATCGTAAGATCTAATTTCAGCGGGCAATGCGAGAATATACAATCGTACCGCACGATAGAAAATACGATTAACAAAAGAAATCGGTCTTATTACGCGTGTATATGTACGTTCTCGTTCTTGACTAAAGAGACCCTTGGGCCATGCTCGCTCGTGACCGGCCATTATCGGCGTGCAACTTAGTATTTTCAGAGCCCGATTACTTCTTCGTGAGCGCCTTCGTAAGTGCCTTCGAGAAATAATTTCCTGGGGTGAGAGAGCTTGAGACGCGCGGTTGGGACGTACCTTAAATTTTGATCCGGTGAAACGATTCCGTGACGTCTTACGGTACCTCGGGCTTCCTTCTGGCTTTTGCAGTGCCAGAATATCTTCACTTGCTATCAAGTTTCCTGACTTTGCGAATACACTTTTTTTTATCTACTTTAACTTTTGATAATTTGATATCTCAGATAAATTTTAATCAGAAAATATATTATTATTTACTTTCAAGATTTTATACGTTAAATTCGATGAATTTTTATTAATTTACTCGCGTAAGAAAGAAACATATGCCGCAATGCACATTTAGGAAGGTATAGAGATAATTAATAAAATAGTGTTGCATTTGGCAACGCCCAGGTTAATGCGGATGGGTTAATCGCTGTCACTTTTGCGCGATCTTTGAACTTTGTACTCGAAAAATTGTTTCTTTACATAAGCGCACGCAGCAACTTTGTTTTCCAATTTAGTAACCCTGTGGCATTCTCGTGACTCGATCGACGCACGCACGCGATACTTAATTAACAGCGCGGTTACGCGATCGAGGAGAAATTCCGGATTCCCCGATTGGATTGATGGCAATTAACGCGCGCTATTACACAACCGACATCGGCGTGTCGGTGGCGACTTTTTTCGTTCTTCCTGATGGGTTCTTCCCTTTATCCGCTCTGTCTCGTTGATGAGATCTCACCGCGGCGCGTCGCGCGGCGGCGGCCGCGTGCATCAGCCAATATCTATCGCTCGAGCCGAGGAACCGATGCGGATTTAATAGCTCAGAATGGAATTTTTCACTTTCCAATGAAATCGGACGGCTGGTTGCTTTTAGCGATTAGCGTGCGGAGATAACTCCTACGCCGGAGTCACGTGAAATGGAAAAACCATTAATTATCGTCAATCGAGTCACGAACGTTATTGCCGCGCACACGTTCGCGAATATTTTTCGCGCTGACCAGCTATTGTATACCGTGAAAATGATTGTACCACATTAAAAGGGGATAAATATTTATCAATTATGAAAATGCGAAGTAAAACTTTTGATACGTCAGGAGATAAGAATAACGGAACATGCGATGCGTATACCCTTTGAAACGAGATATGAACTCTATATATTGCATTGGAGTAGTGGATCTCGTAGTGGAATGTTTACCATTAACATCTCTTTACCTTGTTTATTACAAAACTCGATTACGAAAACTTCTTTTTCATGCGACGTAAACAAGTAAAGAGGGTCACGCGAATTAACATTCCAGTCCGTGGCCGAGCTATAGTTCTCGGTTTGTTGTTCGTATACATTTTTACGCGTAATCAGGTTTCCCACTTTGGTTCGAGAGACCGAATTTTTTCCTCTCATAATTTTCGCTGCGAGGTTCTTTTTTCCGTAAATGGATAATTGGTAATTAAATGCGAAACAAAAAGTTCTCTTTATTGCTTTAATTAATATTGTTAAGAGAATATTCACTTGGTGGTCTCTTAATTAGAGTCAAATAAAATATTAACGCTACACGGCTACTACGACCTTTACGAAGACCTGGCCTTTATAAGCCTGATGGCTTAAGATGCCGAAGTCTGACTAAAAAAACAGGTAAAACGAATCTTTGAAATTGGAGGCTATTCATTTCAGTCTGTATGTGCGCGCAAGATCTGCGTGATTGTAATAACGGTTATTCGAAAATGATCACTCTCGACGACGATTTATCCCTCGATGGACGAAGATAGTACGCTATCAGTTGCATGCGCAGATGCGAGATCTCGATATAGTATCTTCTGTGGATTGTTGATGCGATTCACGTTATTTTTGTGTATTTATTTCTAGCATTTGAGTGTCTCTCTCTTTCTCATCCCGTTCCTTAATTTTAATTAGGTATTTAATTTTTTCAACCGTTTTTTAATTTTGCTGTTTTTTTTTCTAAAACTGAATATCCACGACAGATGTTTATAGAATCACTGTAACATAAATGATAAATGTGAATGTAGACAATTGTTATTGAGAAGTCATATTTTCAAATGTACGACATTATAAATTGAGTAAGAGAGATATTCGGTGATTCGACACGACTCGAAACATTCCTCGTGATATTTACGATTTCACGATTATATCTACGTACACGTACAATACGTACGGTACGAGATAGCATGGATATACTCGCGTGCTTGCTGAATATAAATTTCTCTTCAAAAGCGTCTGCTTTTGTCATGGTCGCCAGAAATTATTAATACAAACGAATGAAGATTTCCATCGTACTTGCTGCTTCACAGAAAATACCATCGTGTTGTACAATGCCGAAAAGAAGTTTTATTTATTAGTAATCTCTTTTGATAATCTCTATTTATTTTACATACATGTAATTCTTTCCATATATGTATAGCGCGATACGAGAAGTGTTTGTTTGTTTAATAATTCTTTTTTATCAATAACTTCTAGATTATATGTAAAATATCGAATTTATCAAAGATTTTTTAACTCGCGCGACAGACTTTATCTGACACGAATCCGCCGAAAGACTTCCTGCGAGGGGTAACCGTTGAAATTTGTAAACGCGGAGATTTAAGCATGAAGTGCACGTTAGGCAAAATGCGTTATCGTAATCAAGATATACAGGCTTGAATATATTGTTACGCGTTACTCACATAATAGTTGCCGCTGCGAATTTATATGGTGTTAAAATCACACGGTTTCGGGCTTTGAAGAAGCATCGGTATGCAGTCGTCGCGCGGGCGTCGTCGCGCGATAAGAAGTTCTGGCTTGTCGAGAACTTTTTATCGAAAAAGCATCTTGACGTAAAACTTTAATTTTAAATAGCAATTTTACACGGTTAATATTAATTATCTCGTAATTTATTTGTTTGTGAAACTTGTCTATTTCGGTCTGTTTTTTATGCTTTGTTTTAAAGACTTTTTGAAAAAAATTTTAATGATATATACCTTTAATTAATTTAATTATGTTTTTTTACACAATATTGTTATCTACATATTAAAAGAGGAAAATGTGCGATGTACCCATAAACGGAATTGCAGAGTTCTGCATGTTTCAATTTAAAAAATCGATATTTTTTGTGGTTTTACGATTCTATTCGCGATGCACGCACCGACTATTTCGTAGTTTATTCTGGCCTTGCGTGCCGGTCGGTCGAAACTTCATCCGTTCCACATGCATAACCTGTCCATTGTTAGCATATTTAGTTGGCTCACGACTACGTAAGCTATATGAGCGAAGTACTGTTATGTCCCGTGGTATATGTATGACGTATCGCTCGGTTGATCTCGATATTTGTTTCTCGCCTTCGGAACTGTGCGGCTTTGAGGACCGCCGTTTAAATTACAAGCGGAAACACCGTGGCGGCGATAAAGCAAATATCTCTATGTACGCAGCTCGTTTTACACCGGGATGGAAGGGCGCGATAAATCGCTATTACTTAGGCACAAGCTGCTCCATCACTCTTTTCTTTCTGTCAAGCTGCGTTTATTCGCTACTTTCACGTTCTATTTGACAAATGTCGGTGCGCATATACCGTAACACGATAGCACCTATTTCTATTTTAGTAATAATAAATTACGTACCAGATTAATGACACACAAAGCATTGATTAAGCATTTAATAAAGCTTAATGTATATAAGAATTAACGACGGTATGCGGATTTTTCGGATAAATTTACTTCATTCAATGACCGCGGGTATATTTGACTATCTAAATTTGAATGTTTCGTTATATAGCAAAACGCGTATAAATTAGCATTAGAAGATCGAAATTGACGCCGTCGTAACAAACAAATAAAAAGAGACTACGACGATGATTGCGACATTGATTTTATGATAATGTTTATCTTCCTTTTCAACGCAAAGATAATCTCGTGATCGTGATTCGACGACGAACCGAGAGTGACCATCGCCATTCTTAACGCGCTGCTGTAAAAAGGCAGAAAGTTGCAAAGATGGGTAACCAGTTGTAACGGTATACGATACGTACAGCAGAAAAGGTGCAATAGAAAGAGAGAGAGAGAGAGAGAGAGGGGCCCTGTCGCGATGACGCTAAATGAAATTGCCTGTAGATTGTTCCTAGTGAATGGAGGCAGTGACGATCAGGTGGGCCGCTGCCTTACGGTGCATTCATCCTCGATCGGATAGCCCCCGGCCGATTAATCGAGTTCGGTACGGGAAAGAGAGAGAGAGAGAGAGAGAGAGAGAGAGAGAGAGAGAGAGAGAGAGAGAGAGAGAGAGAGAGAGAGAGAGAGAGAGAGAGAGAGAGAGAGAGAGAGAGAGAGAGGCGTATTCTCCTTCTTTTCATCGAATCGGAGCTTTTTCCTCGCGCAACCTTCGCCGGCTTCGTCCATAGAAGCCGTTGTACGCGCTCTACCTTTATAAGGGCTTCATTGAAAACTTGGACGCGCGGGATCACCCGTCCGGGATCGACGCGATCTTACGCGTTAGGTTTTTATGCTGATCGCCGGAAAAGACCTATTGTTAATGTTTCGTCGGAAATAATCGCGGAATATCTTTCTCTGAGAATTGAAAAGCGCATTTTTTGAAATTTACCTGATGGCATTTATCTAATGTCAAGTAAATCGAGAAGTAAACGAAAAAGACATAGCTTTGAAGCAGGTATCGAAGCAACTGCCATCATTTTTAGTTTCAACTGTAATTCTCTGTCTCTCCGTAATCTGTACTAAATCTATATTTATAATTGGGAGGCTGGTTCTGAGACACCGTGTATATTTAATAAGCGTGCTGTAAACAATTACTCTGAGATTTCACCGGCGTAATCACCTGTCAGAACGTAAGAAAAATGCGCCACTATCGTCGACGAGACCACGTCGGGTATCATTAATTTCAATGAGCGATAAAGCCTTCGGCCGCTCTTATTGAGCTCCGTTCGAGCGTTATCGCGCTTGAAAGCCACCCATATTCGCTCGTAGACCATTTAACCAGAGGTTGATGAATCGAATCCAATTTCATCGGCCGCTTCCAAATGTCCGAGAATCATAAGAGATACAATTATGAAACCTATCTATCAAGTTTTTGTTAAGACATATTGACACAATTTATGAATATTTTTTACCATTGATAACACATTCCAATGATTTGTACATTTATTTCTATATATTTATCATATATTCGCGTTGTGTATCTTTTCACGTTACGATATTCAATTTCTGACGAAAATCTAGAAGTCTTATATAGTTATGTGATAACAGTTTCGACGTATTTGCAGTTTTAACTAAATATATTTAAGACGTATTTTCTAATAGCATTTTTCTTAAGAAATCTTTCAGTTTTTTGCTAAATGGAATATCGTGAATGTTTATGCTCGCTAAACAATAAAATGATGTGACACATTTTCTCTATCGTCTTTCTTTCGAATTCGAAATCAAGTAAGAAAGAGGCGTATACTTACGTCGTTTCTCCACGAGTTCTTGAAAGTTCCGAGAAAATCTGTGTGTCTACTTGAATGAGCGATCTCCGCCGCGCCGGTCGGACTTTACATTTACGGAGTTTCTCTTAACGAGAAATTCTCGTTCTCGGTAGCGCGCGATTTCCGCGTATCTACGTCTTCGCGGAGTATCGGCCGTGGCAGGGGATACTCACCTGACCGTCTCTCTTTTGCTCGCGGAGAGATGGGGGTCTCTTCTTGCTCCACCCGAGAAATCTTGTCTACGATTCCCGGCTCCGACCCGGGATATCCTTCTCTCTCAAATTACAGACCCTATACGGTCGATACTCGATCGTTTTTCCGCAGCGCGGCGGACGGATCGCCATCGTACATAGATTAGAAGAGATATCTGTGCGTTTGCGTTACGAGAGGAAACGAGAAAGCGGCCGAGAAGGGAACTCTTTCGAGTGCTCTTTGTGGACGCCAGTGACATCAAATTAACTTCTAACTTTCTATCTCGCGTTGTCTCGTTGTCGATGTCACGACGATTGCGCGGTGATCTTTCGAGCGGTTCATTTTGAAAAGTATGCCGCACTTTCCCGCAATTTGTAAACGATAAAAATCGCGTTTCGATCCGTTGTTCAACCCGCCATGTAATCAGCGTATAATTGAAATAATTTTTATACCATAAACTGTTTCCTTATGAATTTATTTGCATATAAATCGAAAACTGCAATATTAAGTATTAAAACATTAACACAGTAATCTTTTGGCGAATATATGATATATATTTACTAATTATTGTTGTTATACTTTTACCAAGTTGATTTAGCACAATGCGTGATAAACTTTACGTAAAAATTTAATAAATACTTCCGAGAATATTTAGTTTAGAAAAGTTCTTTCCTTTTTTCGTATACATATACACGTACGGGCATCTAGTCGCATCAGTTTCCGCTCGCGATCCTCTCGCGCAGCGGTGATACGCGTTGCGCAACGTATAGAAAAAGCATTAGAAGAGACAAAAACTTAATACTCTTCGTCATCCATCTTTTCGACGAGGCTTATAAACGAACGTCTCGCGTTCAGGATCGCGCGCTAAGGCGTCCTTTAGAGAGGAGGGAAGCTGGGATGTGATGGATGGTGGGGCCGTGAACAAAATGAAACGGCCGGAGAGCTGTTTGCCGTTCTTCGGGCGACATCCTCCTCGAGATCAGCGTGATATTTTGTCTTCTCTTTCGCGTCGTCGTCACCACCACAACCACCACCACCACCACTATCAACTATTTATCCTCTCTCAACGTTCGCGTCCTCGTGCTGACCACCTCGTGCAATTAGCCTCACGGTCACGGCAAGGACATCCACTTCGCGATAGGCTAAACACAAGTCGGCTGCTCTATGAGATATTGCTTACCGATCTGAGAGAGGGGCCCAGCCGGGGTGCCCGGTTGAAATCGGACGGATAATTTGCGATCGTTATGACCGAGCGACCATTAGGTCGCTGTCGCACCACGCTTCGTTTCGGCAGGCGAGACTCGATTTCGGTATTGAGTAGTTTGATAATCTCTAATCTAGTTAGAGATAATCTAGTTTATTTCTATATAGGGTAGATTAGGTATTTTATCAGGCTGCATCGAAATATAGATGTGCTTTCCATCTTCTCTTCTCTTCCTTTCTATCCGCTTTTAAAATAACGCTACTTTAATTATATTCGCTACGAAATTCTGCAATCCAGTTATGATATACCTCTATTCAGTTATAACTTATAAGTCTCGATAATTAGTCTATTCAATGCTAATTAGTCCCGATCTTATAACGTATTGTCTCTAGTCTGCATTATATTTAATGGACGCTCTCTATAGTCCGGGTAATTTCTTGCGTTTCTTTACAATTGGTGTAACAGCCGCGGGCTGCCTCGTATAATCGCATGTTTATGCCTAGCACGATTGGATAACTCATCTCATCAGGTAGGAGTTGCCGCAACTGTATGCAAGCGCCGTGGTATGCGAATACCGATTTATAAGTCGATCAAGTTCGACCGCGGTGCGGTGCGCGGAGGATGATTATCTGCGATCGAGTCGGCATAACATATCTTGTTCTCTCGATGCTTCGCTTCGTCCTCTCTCTCTCTCTCTCTCTCTCTCTCTCTCTCTCTCTCTCGCTCCTTCGTCGCGATACGTTGTATATAACAACGATATATCATCACGATATTTTGCGCATACATTTTAAATGTTTATATACTTTATACAGCACCTAAAATGACAACTTTTCATTACTATATTCTCACTGAAATTTTGCTGAGATATTTTTTGTAGGAAACTTGATCTTCAATCGCGGAAATCTTATCATTTTGAAAGTATAACAATCTGACTAATTCAGTCTTTGACGATCTTTGCACTATTACCTAATTTTTTAACTCTCGTATTCTTTGTAGTTATCTATTACAGTCGATCCGAAAGTCCAAGTCTCGATATCGCGTCCATGTCCGGCCTCTCGTATACCGATCCCTCCGCATCTTTGACCTCGTTCCTAAGGCTTCCTCGTTCGTCGTCGCGGACCCGGGGGAGACCCGACTTGACGATAGGTCACTCCGCGAAGATTGTAAAAGCCCCGCGTGTATGTTCCACCGGGCGTATCCCTCTCGCGGCAGGTCTCAGATCTTATCTGACCTTGCCGTTGGTGCATAAGCGATTTATAAATAATGTATGGACCGTTTATTTATACGGGCGCGCGCGCGCACACGCGGTGCGTAGTCGCCGTAGTCCTGTCGACCAAGTGGGCCGTGGAAGGAGCGTAGGAATAAAAAGGAGTGGGCAGGGAGGGAGAAAGGAGAATGGTGGAGGCGTACTCGGTGGTATAACCGATATATATTTCGTATCGATACCTCGCCATTCATTCGGACGCGATCTCTCTCCTTCTCTCTCCTTTTCCGCTCTCCGTTAACGTGCGGCCGATCGTCGTTCCCTCGCTCGCGACAATATCAGACGGCGCGTCGCTGCTCGCCCGTGTACCGTAATGCAGGCAAGAAAGCGTACGGCTTCGGGATTTTGTTGTTCTCCGTTTTATGACACGACCGACGCGACCGAAATTGTCAATGAAGCGCTTGACGATCGAGCTCGTCATGGTCCTTCCATATAACTGCGAAAAGCAGAGTAAAGAAGCGGATACCGAGAAACGAAAGAGTCCGTCTGTTTTGACCCCTTGGAATAGGTCCGAAAAAACTGTGCGGATCCGTCGTTCGATGCTTTGACAAGCGAAAGAATAGACAAGGTTTTTTGCAGTTTGTGCCAATAATAATGAAACTTGTCGAAAGCTTTTCAAGTCATTTATTATAAGCAAGATTGTTTCATATAGCTGTAACAAAAAAAAATTTCGTTTGTGCGTAATATATTTAAAATATTTTAATCGTACAGTTTCTATTGGTATTCGATGTGATAAAAAAATAATTTAATACCATCTTTCTATTAACTTCTGATGCATAAAATAATTAGTTCATAATAATGAATTGTATTACGTTAGCGATTTATTTTTCGCGAATTGTGTATAAGATAATTAAATTCTTAATCGTGTAAGTCTTATAGAAATACAAATAATGTACGTATGATGCTATAAAACTTGTTCATTAGCGTGGGAATAATTAAAAACGGAGCGCGATGGTAGATCGAACGGTGCTGAAGTATAAGATCGAGTTACGTGAACGAGAAGATATCGATTTCTTACGGATATCTCGATGACACAGATGACTTTTTTTTAAGATCGGGCAAAAAGCTTCCGTTTGATGAGAAACGGTTTCCAATTCTTCAAGACTTCGATCCCGTTTGTTGTTCGATACGCACGTCGCCATTTTTACATTAATTTTAATCATTGAAAAGGAGTAGAAAAAATTGTACATATTTTATATTCATAAAAACTTAACGAATAGTATGATATAGAATATCGTTAAAAGATTATTTTGTATTTCTTCATAAAAGAATCTATTTTATATAAAAATTATATAAATTACTTATCATTATTCTACAAAGAGAAGAAGATTGTGCGATGCCTTGTTGGATTTGGAGATTACCTAATTAGAGAAATTTCTAATACGAAAATATTTAGATTATTACAGTTTCCGTATTAACGATCAAAATTGGCTAATTACCGTTACACAAGTATGTGAATATTAATATTAATTTACACAGATATACTTTTTCGAAAGGAAGGAATTAATTTTATTATCTGAATTACGTCAGATTTTTAACGTGCAGTAATAGGCCGTTCGAGCAAAAGTAACTTGATACGCGAAGAATAGATTTCAAACTTCATTCATTTTGATGCATGAAATATTTCGTGGAAGAACTGGCTGGCTGGCGCGTGGCGCGTACGTTGTTTTTGCGCGGCGTATAGGTACGGCACGTTGTTGTGTTTACACAAGAAGGTCGCCGGGCTATCATTTGTACAGTGAGACTCGACCCGGCAGGCAGCGCTCGGCTGCTCCCAGCTCCGTGTATCGTCGCATTACCTCTCGAGACGCGATCGTGGCAAGTGGCTAAAGAGATGTTCACGTGGTTATTCGCTACAATTAGCGAGTATTAGCCTACGTAATTAATTAGCTCCCGCGATTAACGACTTGTCGAGATGAGGTAACCGAAAGCCGTGATACGTTGATCGTTAATGTAATGCATCATCTCACGGGATTTACGCATTTGTATAATAAACGCGTGTAACAGTAAACTCCGATTGTATATTTTTAAACGCACCTGTCATGTTCTAATTAGTCATTAACTCGGTTTGATTCACATCGTGTAATTGCACAACACGCGGTATTAGGATGAAAAGTATTCGGGTAATTAGTGCGCGCGTAAATTGCGATTGTATAACCGTATTTTCGCGAGTGAACGTTACGCGAGTGCTCCGTGAAGAAACGAGAAAGAAAACGGGAAAAACAAGAGAGGAGGAGGAAGGGAGGCTCCCCGGATAACGGCAGAGTAACTGCAGGAGAAATAATTTATTTTAGTCAGAGGTAATGAATCTATTATCAAATACATAAGGTCCATACATGTTGTTGCAAATATACATCTATATTAATCACGCAAAATATATAATTATTAATTTTAAATAAAAACGCGTTTTTTTTAATTTGACGCATGGAAAAATTTCTTGCTGACGAAGTTAAAAAGATAATATGCTATTAGTATAAACATGCGTTTGAGGATCAAGTTTGTTACGTTAAGTTATAGCGTAAGAAGTTATTCCCACGTTCCCTTTTACCGTCGTCGCGCGTCGCGCGTCGTCACTGATCTTCGCGTGTGTGTAACGATCCCTAATTCTAATCCTTCGAGAGCCGAGTTGAATCTCTCCGGGTCCGAGCCGCTTTAAACATGGTCAAACGCACGGGGGTCGCGTGGGAGCCGTGGACTTTCCACCTGTCCCCGATCTTATCTCAGCCCCGACGGTGATGTCGGCGCATAGCGTACACGCGCGAACCTCCCGATGCACGTGCATCGCTAAGAATGGCCGCGCCGCGCGGATGCATACCTTAAAGCGCACCGTGCACCGGCTGTCACGATCGACCTCGAAAATCGTCCCATTTTGACATTGTGTATTGTGCCTTCGATAAGAATCAGTAAAACAGAAAGTCTCGTTTTTAATCTCGACAATCTCGACGAGTTCTACTAATTTAATTATTCGCCAATTAATTTTAGAACCAGTCGAAGCTTTCCTTCTTGCTCTCGCCGAAAATATTCATTTTTGCGTTTCTCTTTTTTCAAAACCTCGTATAATTGCATTTATAATTTAATGATAAGAAAGTGTAACTCATCGTTAAATTATAACTAAATTATACGTATAATTATAGGTTTTGTACTACGAAAAAAGTTTTGTTTCCTGTCAGTTAAGCATCGTTTGAAATCTGATTTACGCTCTCTTCGGGAAGTTAATTCTAGAAACGCGATTTCACACGTGCAGACTTGCACGTATGCTCAGCTAAACATTTTCTACGGGAGAAAAATCTGTAACAGTTTCACAGTTAGACTTAGAGTTAGTTTCGCGGGCGCTGCTTTTCATTTCCGTGTGATTTACGGCACGGGCTCCACGTTGGACGCGGTCGTAACGCGATTGTGTTATGTGGAACTTTCCACCTGCTCGCGGGATGTTATCTCACGTGGTGAAACGTGAGCGGCGCGTATGCACGTGTGGGCCCCTCGCGAGATCGGCGTGCATCCGATGGCGCGAGGATGGAGGGCGCGCGCATGTGCGCAAGATTAATTAATATCGCAATATCGTCCCGCCGCCGCGCGCCGCCGCCACCACCGTGCGAATGACAAATTGGAGAAAGCGAGCAGCCTCTGGAGAGTAAGTACTGCCGCGCGGTCCCAGCATCGGCCAGGCACGTCATCGTGATAAAGGTAGCGTAAGAAGATTATGCCCCGTCGGAATCTTGAGCGCGTCTCTGTTACGAGGTCGATGTCTTTTCTCCTCGTTCGATCCCAAAGAACCTGAAAGTCCACTTTGATCGCCGACCAAGTGAAAAACTTTGACTCGTGTGGTCTTCCGTGCAAGCCACTCTGTCGTAGTAAAAAAAAAATACTACGGTTCTTCTTTGTTCGAATTTCTCAATGTTAAAATGCATTTTATGAAACTGGGAGACTTAGGGAAACTTGAAAGAATTCAGAAATAGAAAATTTATTTTATGAAGTCGAAAATTAAATTATGATGTCAAAGATATCTTTAAAATTTTATTCTTCTCTGCCTCTGTCTAGTTTTAAAATTCTGAGAAGGGATAAATAATCGTCTGAAATAAAACCAAAAGTTAACCGATGTTAGAGAGTGAAACTAATAATCAGCTATGCATAGTTCGAAATTTTCATATAACCAATTTTACAGATAATATCTGGTATCTCATAGTGATTGGCCGAGTCAGATACGATCGGTAAACACGGGTTACCGTATCTTCTTTGCGATGCAGGAGAGACACGCAATGCGTTCGCCTACCTCACGCGTTCCCACGTGATTTGACGCACACGCATATTGTGTAACGCGAGCGGGAATCTAGTTTCTTCTTTTCTTCCACGTGACACCGGATTGTCACGATCGTCGTTTGCACAATCGGAGTCGCGTAGGCACCGATGTCGAATGAAAATTGATCATGCGATTCTTTTTCTTTTTTTTTGTGTATGATAAAGAAACATTACACGCGTATCTCTTCGCGGAGCAGTGAACGTTTTATTGGCTAGTGTGATTTGCATAGATTCGTTATAAGTTCAGATACACCTTGCAAAACTTTGATCGTAATTAATTATCGCAGTGGAATGTGTGAACATTACTTAATCTTTTTCCATATTTTAGCGCAATTCTTGTTTATGTTCTCTTATGTGCAGATATTCACTTGAATTTGTCAATTTAAAGTTAAACCGTTAACAATATTTACGGCTTTCTCATTAAAATTTTTTTATTGTTTCCCTACATAAATATCAGCATTGCAAGTTAAACAAATTAATGAAAACTTAGCGAATATTCTCATCGCGTATAGAAACGCATCGAATACCAAAAGAAAGCAACAAAAATACGGCGCGATCGGTAATCTTTTGAGATGGGATCGATTATTTCGCGGACGAAAGCAATAAAGAGGGAGCCGGCAATCTAAACGCACTAGACACACGATTTTAGCAACGAACAGAAAATTGTAGGAGGTTGCGGTACAGGAAACTGCCGAGTAAACGGTTCTCAGGCTTCGCGAGGGCACTTCCTGCTCCACTTCATCGCTCTGCGACTTAAATGGAGACAGGAGAAAGGCGTGGAGATTTCTTCGGAAATTATTAAGACCAGCTCTTGCAAGCGACCGATGTAGCCCTCTTATCTTGGCCCGCGAGAACGACTTCCGACCGAAAGCGAGAGCGATTATCTCCGTTACAATCGGTGCCAAATATCGTACCGCAATCGTTTGTAATTGCCCATCGCGAGAGTTTCTTGCAAACGCTTTTCGTAATCCGTTAATCATACAAATTAATCCTAAATCTGGGACGCCGATTTATTAAACTCAATGATAATTTAGAAGCCATTTACTTAAATCATAAATATTTATTTTTTCTGCAGACTATAAATTAGTTATTAAAGTAATTTTTAATAAGAGATTAATAAGTAAATTATAAGACAAGTAAATTCTCTCTATTATTATATTGTACATGACATTTTTCAACCGAAAATATTAATTTACATTTATTTTGCAAACGTCATTTTGCGGAGCAAGAGGGCCATCTTATTTAATAAGCGGCGCAAAATGCGATGGCATCTTTGTTGCTTTCACGCTACCGTTAATGCCGCATAAATTCGCGTATGGCAATCTTATCGCGGCCGCTTTACGAAGCAACGATACCGGAAAGGCTCTTGAATGAAACGTGTTCGCGTGACCGACATATCCCTTTCACATTTCAAGTTGTAGCCCGTCCGCGAAAATCATCTTTGTATCACGGACCGGTATCGTAACGAATGCCTGCAGGCCGTCACCTGTCGCTGATAAATTAAGAAAGATGAGCGGCTCGCTGATAATCGCGGCGAGCCTCACGACCGAAACTGATGTGGATCGTAAAAAACGCCTTTCGTCTCTCTTTCAATCGTTCTTTTTTCTTTCTTCTTTTCAACAACATTCGTCGAGCCGTTTACCTTTACGCGCACTTTTACGACGACTGCGGCACACACTGATGCAACACGCCCACGTTGCTTCCTTGTCGCTGATTGCAATTGCGTAATCGGGTTGCGTTTCGAGTGCCGACTTTTGCCGCCGCCGCGACGAATTAGCCTGCGCAGAAACGATCGCGTAAATTAGCGACTGTCTGACTTTTATTAGCTCCCGCAGCTGTCGTCGAGGTGTTTGCGATGAACGCGAGGTGTTATGAGAGTAAATTGAGACCAGAGAATATTCATTAGATACTTTAATGAACGATATCGCGGCAAACTCTAATGGGCGGTGTTATTATCGCAAGTTTCTTTTTCGTTCGTGAAATTATATGTAACGTCGCACATTCGCGAAGATAACGAAGTTCGGAAGACGGAGTCGAATCGTTCTATGTGTCATTGAAGTTTTATAGAAATATAAAATTTTAATATAATAAAACTAGTTCTCACAAGTTTTTTCAAGGCTCGGAATTTCCCGATGAAAATAAGAGTATAACTTAGTTCTCGTTTAAAATTATCGTTGCACGTTTACCCATTTGCTATTTTTTTTAGTTTGCTTTCTTTCGTCATGCTTGCACACACATATTCTCTTTCTTTTATTCTGTTCTATTATAATATATGATCAACCAGCAAATGCCTTTTTGGCGCTTGAGAGCGTTTATCGTCAATTGCTGTTCATTCATGTTTAGTTACCTTACGTAATATAATGACTCCATCATATAATGAAATAGTATTTTAGCAGTCATGCAGCGGAATATGACAGGCAAAGTTCAGCGCGTTAGAATTGATTGCTGTGTTGCGCCATGCGGACAGTAGTCTAATCGTTGTGATTGTGGTCATGAAGCACGCGTAAGGTCCAGCTCGCAATCGTTTAAATAAGCGCTACAATTCAGGCAGAACCAATCGCGAAACTAGTCATCGTTTCACAAGCGAATTGCCTCCGTTTACCTCGTACCGCGGCGCCGCGCGCCGGCTGTCCCTCGTCGCTCTGTCCGTTACCCCTTTCCCTTCCGGTTTATTTGCTTCCTCATAGCTGGGATTACGTCGCGAGACAAACGGCCGCCGTTTATCGGCGCCGTTATTTGCGTTCGACACCGCGATCGACTATACCGCTCACGATCCAGGACTGTGAACGATGACGGTAATTAGCGATCATTTTCTTCGACGTTGGTTTCAATCGTCGCGCGTTTCTCCATTCCTCCATGCAGTTCTAGTTACCTATACGTCCGCTCTTTGTCCCGAACAAACTTATTTCTTCATCTTTTAAATTTCGCGTAATAAAAAAAAAACGCAAAAAACGATTTGCATAATCTTAATTTATTGAGAATATATAGATCTGAGAGAGAGAGAGAGAGAGAGAGAGAGAGAGAGACACATTAAATAAGACCTTTACTTACATAATATGTGAGATATCTTGTATAATACATATTAGCAAGTAGTATAGATGCCTCGTGTTTGCGCCCTTATCACTCGACTTTTAATCGGGAACAACGTCGTTCGAGTTCGCTCCCCCCGGCGAGAGAATTATCGGAACGATCGATCGAACGATCGGCGCCTGGATACGAGGATTAGGCAATAACGTACAATAATAACGGTGCGAATGGACGTTAAATCGAGGCTCCCGCTGGCCGCGCTAATTGCGTCGTGAATTTTCCCGGTTTGTCGGCGTGTATTCGACGTTATCGAGTCGAGCTGCCGGTCCCCGCGGGCGGCGATGCGTTTTCCCCGTTTTCTATCTTTACCTGTATCTTTCGATGCGACCGCGGTAGATACGAGTGCATCCATGGCACGAATGTGTGCATCTCGCTAGTTCCCCCCCCCCCCTAGCAGCGCATCTGGAATAGTAATAGAAGTTAAGCGTTTCTCCAAGCTGTATGCCGCTCGCGCTATCTACAAAAACGAGCCGCGCGCAATGAATGTAAAACGAGAAGTTTGTTTTACGCCACCTTCTCCCTCCTCCTCCTAGTCGTTCCACCGACGATGGATCGTAAAAGGAACAGCAGCGAGTTGATCAAACTATTATAGATGTAAAAAACCCGGTTGCTTTCTTTTCTTGGAATTATCAGGCCTCGAGGTGTCTCTTTCACTTTTTAAGTGATTTTACTCTGCGCAATGTTAGGGAAATGGCCATAAATCCGTCGTTTAGCTTTTTACTTCTGTGACAAATGTGATTTATTCGAGATTTATGGCAATTTGTTTTACATTCACGTTTGTTTTTTCGGAAAACTTTGATATTTATGGGCAAAAGATAGAATAATTTGGAGAAGCGTATCTTTTCCTCTTTCCCTCTTCTTTTTTTATATATTGCCGAAGATAACACTTTTTTATATTAACGTGAGAATGGATATATGGTATATTATTTATCATTGCACATTAAATAGATAAAATTTAAATAAATATACAAGAAGAGCAATCAAGTTAGACATATCTTTTCATTGTCGTAAGTCAGTATTATTGTATAGAAAGCATCAGGAATCACCCAGATCTTGCCCTAATATTCGTGAAAATATTCCTGGCGCCGCTCATGTCATCGCTTAATAATGTACGAAGAGATATTCGTGAAAAATATTCCCGGGATGATTCAGTCAGCCCGCGTGGATTGGTATGTTCAGGACTGAATTTCAAGTATCGTGACTTGAGAGCGCATCGTTGACAATCGCCGTCGACGGAATACGGAATCCCCGTGCGCCCGGGGTTCTATAAATACGTCTCTTACTGCCAAGATGGCAGACGAAAGACATCAAAATGAACATTACGGCGAGCGACGTGCGGCGCGCGACGTTGTGTTATAACCACACGATTGTGATGGTTTTCTCAGTGCCAGTAGAAAGCTACCAGATGTTTTGATTGTTTAACTAGAGACTAGAGCTGTAAGCAAACAAGTAATAGATCTTTCTTTAAAAAGAAATCCTTAATTAGATTTAATATACCATCAATATTTTAATTAAAAGTTGAATTATAGATATATCTAATTTTAATAAATAAGTTCGAGTTTGTCAAGAGAAATATTAGAATACATTAGATATAATATATTCTACAAGATATTTTTTATTATCATAATTTTTTATCATTGTTCCAATTTATTTGAGTCGGCTTGCGAAACTAATCGCGCGCGCACACCGTTTCGCATCATTGTTCTACAAACAAATTTTGCAGGACGCGTTGCGAACAATCATTTCTCACGATCAGCGTTTTCTTCCTACAAGCCATGTAATATGGACATCGATACCGGATCGAATCCGTAATCGATACATCGGGTCCGCAGTATTTCTGCTTAAAATGATAGGTCGAGCAAACAAAAGTATACGACGCGGTTTATACGTCAATCATTTTCCATTAAACCCGACAAATAATGGAATTATCCTGCGTAATGTGCGTTATTATTTCTCACATGGTTGATTACCAGTATGCAAAGTGCAAAGTAGTAAAACGACGGTATATGAAAAATTGTGTACGTCAATAATGTAGTTTATGCATATCTCTTCGCCTCACACCTTTAATGTATAAGATATCGATAAATAAATCTCGGTTACTACGAGTAAAAATGTTTTACAAGAAATATTTTATTATACTAATATACATAATGTAAGATAAATATTATTAAATAATGATTTTTAAAGAAATTTTGAATTGAGAAAAGACCGAAGCGTTAATTTTTATCTCGATGAAATGAGAATGAATCTCTTTTACATAATATGACGGGCATTTTCTCAGTTTCTTAGAGATAATAGGGCCCGGTTACGCTCTAGTTTAGAAAAGATGCACGCACGCGGTATAGACTAACCATAGAAATATCCTTCTGGTTTATCTCCTCCGCGGATGAAGGAAGGGAGCGTGCCGAGCGGTGCCGAGAGAGAAATAACCTTTGAGTAATACGAGGTAGAGGTTGCTGCGACGTGTCTGCGCAGCGAGAGGAGAATGACGAAGGGAGGGACCAGACGAGAGAAGAGCGAGGAAGGCAGATGATCACGAGGGGCGAAAGAGGCGGGTGACGAAGGGACTGGGGGAGGGCAAGGAGGCACGAGGAGGAGCCAGCGAGATAGAAGGCGTCCTTGATGGACAGGATGCCCCTGTCTGCTGGTTCATACCGTATAATCTTCTCTCTCATCTCATTCGGCTCCTTGTACGGGGTGTCGGGCAACGATTTGCACCCATGGCGCGTCGGGGGCAGCAGCGTGGGGCAGCATGTTACTGAAACCTCGCCTCGCGTACAGCAAACGATACCGAACAATTCGCCGCCGCTGTCTCATCAGCGATTTATCCCGTCCATCCCGCCGGGCATTAAAACAGTGCGACGAGATCCCTACATACAGGATGCGTTGTAATTCGCGGTACGACCGAAAAGGGGATGACTTGCGTGAAAAATTTGTCGAAAGCGTAGGCTGAATTTTCTGCGCGAGAAGTTGAAAAACTTGATTTTGTAGATATATTGCGAAACTGATAAAATCTTATGTTTTTTAATTCTTAACGATTTTATATGTGATATGTCACGATATTTCAGCAGAGTCTAGAAGTAATTTAGAATTAAAATAAAATAGAGAATATATATATATTTTTAAAAGAAAAAAGTAAATTACTACAAAGTTCAATGATCTAAAAGAAAATATTTTAATGGTGAATTTCAGCTATTTTTAAGTAAAAATAAGGTATTTCTATTTTTTGTCTCAAAATTGTGTCCATATTTTCCGAATGTGGTGCAAAAGTATAATACACGTTTGATTACAACTTTAATCGCGTTTTTGAACAATAATTTATACGCTTTATTTTATATTATAAGTATTTTCTTATTTATACGGACAGTTCGGAAATTTTTTATCGTTTATCCCATGTTCTGTGTCGAAGCGGCCCGTTCTTAGTCTCGTCTACTACCTGCGCTTTTTACTTTTAACAAACGGGTTTTGATTACGGCGTCGTTACCGTTATTAATGTTGCCGACGAATCGCGCGTTACGAGAAATTCCAGTCGTAGATATTCAACGCGGACACGAAACCTGCTCTTATACGTTACGTATCGTAGAGTAATGAAATTTTATCAGCCACGCCCACGATGGGCGATCGCAGCGATTGCCTGCATCTGCATCTTCTATTGGGATAATCGGAGGAAGGTGGAGGGCGATTTGCCACTATTTATAGTCGTACAATGGTAAATAACGTTTCCGGCGAGCGGCTCGTATTATGACGAACAAGCAACGCGAGCGACTGGTTCAGTCGATCGGTATTGCGTAATCTTTCTCTGTATGAACATATTCTCTAATCGTCTAATCGGAAATAGAAATTGTTGAAGATCTACGCGGAATTTATCTTGATGCGTTATAATTTATTTTTTTTTATAATTATTTAATGGTATGATATAAGCGTTTGATATGAAGACTTATTGGCGCAAAAATGATATAATTTGAGGAAAACAATGCTGCTTCAATAATTTTATCATGGATTTGACAATTAGATCCCGAAATGCATTTTCGCGCACGTGTACATGTTATAGATTCGTGCTAGTTGGCTTTGAGACCACGTATATTAATCTAAAATGATGTAAAGAACGGTGCGGTGTGGGGGACAGCAGAGCAGGTATAGGATCGCATAATCTGGTTCTGGCGATCGCGCTGCCGCGGCGCCGGTGATGGGTGATCGATCGTTACATCGCGTGCATAGGAATGATCTTGCTTCCTTCGATTTGCGATCTCACTCCGCTTCCACTCGTGTCTTTCTGCGAGTCCCTATCTCAGTCCCATAACTAGACTGTAAGGTTTGAGCGTGTGTGTGCATTCTTGTGGTGGTAGTAAAGTCATCTTCCGATATTATATCTCTTCTTTATGACATATTCTGCGCTATCAAGGATATAGGTGCACAAGACGTTTACCCGTCCAATAAAATGCAGTCGTGTAAAATTACGTTTAAATGTAAAAATGATTACGACATTAGTCGATATATTATGATATTTTTTTAAACACTTTTAAAATTGTTTACTTAGCTTCACAAGTTTTTAATAATTAAAAATAGGATATTTAATGAAATACGAGTCTTCAGGAATCTTTTCGAAATAATATCGAACAATTTGAGAGAGCTCGCAGCGTTTCCGATCTTCGATTTTTAATGCTCGCAAAAATTACAGCTATACGAGGTTGTTTTATAACGGGTAAATAGCGGCGTGAGCTGATTATGATCTTGCTAGCTACCAAGCAGCGGGATGCTACGATCTTAGACTTCGCGGAGGAGCATGTCACTCGGATGTTCGCGGCTGCCAAGGGCTATGGTTATCCTATCGTTGGCTACCACCCTTTTTCCTCTCCTTTCGCGCGCGGGCGCGCATCCGCGGAATACAGTACCGTGAATCAGCAGCCACCCTGGCTCTCGTAGATCGCGCCGATCGATAGATCCTTCAGCGCTCGGTAGCGCAGATCACTATATAATATCGGTCCCGATCGCCGCATTTTGAGTAGGAGGGAGAGGGACGGATATATCCGCGCGAAGAGGCGGTTTGTGCCCTTAGGACGTAACGAGCTCTATCTCGTTCTATCGATCCTGTCTAAGATTATCTGCGGATATACTTGTCGAATAAAATACTCTAATCATCAGACTCGGAAGAGAAAAAGAGAGAGAGAGAGAGCCTACATTTCAATGGCAAAAGAAATGCACGGTTCGTGAAATATACATATTTCATCATTCTTGATGAGTCTTATTGAATTTATAACACAGTTTTTATATTCTAATGACATAATTGAAGTCGACTAAATAATAATTATAAGACATCGTATAATATGTATAAGGAAATGTTCTCCGTGAGATTTAAAATATAAGTCTATATAGAGAGACAGGAATTACTCTATTTATCGAAGGATAGTGTGCATATATTTTTAAAGAAAATATTCTGGCAGGGGACTGATCTGCACAGTCATTTGGGTTTAGCGAACCCACGGACTTGAGTTCAATACATTGATCTCATCGTGTTATGATATGTAAATATATTCTTGTGAATGATAGCGCAATAAACATGTGAAAAAATGTGAAAGGTATAACCCAATTTAAGAATAATAAGAAAAATAAAAATGATAATTAGATCTATATACTGTTTGATATAAATGGAACAAGAAGTGAAAATTTAAACTTACTTTTTTATTTATATTTCTTAATTAAACAAATTACAAATAATGTTTTAAAAATGAGTATTTCTCTTTCAGAGTGTACATGTGTTAATTTATAAACTAATCATTTATCATTCTTAATGCGTGCTAACTGGTTAACGACGCGAATCGCGTACCTTACTTGGCGGAAATGCGCGTAAGTAAGTTACCATATATAAATAGAAGTAGCGCGGACTCTGCCCGACGATGTCGCCGCGGCTAATACCCGATCCATAAAACGGCCCATTTCGAGACGTTTACACTCTGCCATTTTCGCGCTCTAGTACTCCCTCGAAGATCTCTTTTGCGTTTCTCAATCGGCAATACACAGTGGCGAAAAGCCAATCGAAAGGGGACTTCGAAACGATCGACGGCTGGCCGTACCGCTCGCGAGAGATATACGTCGGATAGGCGCTATTGTCGTGGGAGTTTTTTTTTTCAACCGCGGAATATGCGGTCGTTTATCGCGCCGTTGCATCGAGGAGGCATCGCTCGTAACGTCGTCGAGAAGATTAGGTAGGAGGTCGTAGAGGCTGCAACCTCTTAAATGAGATTACGTTTCTTGGACGCGTAGCCTCTTAGAGCACCCACGCTTTGCGCGAGGGAGATCGATCAAAGACCCTTCAAGTGCCAGATAAGCTAAAGCGCCGTCGGAACTTGTAAGATTGTAAGGAAGGTGTTTCCGGGTTGTCTCGTGACTTAAGTAGCTTATGTTAGCCAAAGTCGTATATAGAATACCGGCGTATATTAATCAGTCCTATTGAAATGGTTTCTTTGTAAATGACGAATAATTAACCATGTTGATTTCTTATCTGGTAGGAAAAAAGAGAGAGAGAGAGAGAGAGTCGAAAGTGAAAAGAACTTTTTTCGCGTTATCTATGTTTATATGATTATCGATTAAAGTAGACTATTTTTAAATGTGTAAAGCTGCATTTGTAATTTCTTCTAGAAATATAAATCTCGTTTCTCGAATTAGAAAAAGAAACTGACTAAAAATAGTTGAAAAGAGACAGTGCTACACGAAACAGTTACAATCACTGTTAAAAAAAAAAAAAAAAAAAAATGATCTGTATAGATTTCTCTTTTTCGAGTTCATTTTCATTATTCGGTTAAATGTGTGAAATTTCGACGTGTGTTAATTCTTTCGGCACGCGTGTATTGTGAACGTAAAATGTTGAAATATGTATATAATCCATTACTCGTGAAAGCGTTAAGCATATTAATATTGCTCTATTCCAGTTAGGATAAGCGTCACGAATGCGCGCTTAGATATGCAGCCGAGACGCGCGCGGAACAAGGACGGTTATCATTGTAGCGTGTTAGCGAGGGGGAGGGGGTGGTTTCCAATCGGGTTTCAATACGGCGAGTCGCATTGTGCACCGCTTAATCCTGCCATCAATCGCAATCAGTCGACCCGAGCCGAGCGACGAGCGAAAGCAAAACCGCTCGGTCCTTTCTCTCGTAGCGTCGCTTCTATTAGGATTCACTTTCGTGCGTGTCTCAAAGTGCATTCCATCGCCTCGACTACTCCGCGCGAGAGAAAATCAATAGACATATCTCAATCGTAGAAATCTCAATAAATTTTCTTTAGAAACCGCACGACGCGATCGTTGCACTATACATTCTATTACGCGAGAATATTACAATATAATCATCATCATGCGATGATGAGTTTAATTGCGAGGCATGAGAATGCACGACGGCTCGTCAATCAATTAATCTGTCGATCGACGAACAATCTCTATCGTTTCTCGAGATATATATTAGGTAAGAAAAGAAGGACTCCTTCGCCAGTCAATGCTGACGTTACCGTCATGCAGCGATTACAATCGCTCGGCCATATCCACATAATACAGTTTTAATGGGACATGTCGTGGCTTGTAATAAAAATTGTTTCTTCCTATCTACTTCTTTCTCCCGCCGGTTTACCCGTCTTCCTCGTTCTCCTCTTCTCGTTGTGCTTCTTTCCCGGACGGAACTGCGATTGTCGGGTTCTGCACGGTGAACACGTTAGCAATGCCGGACATTTTTACGCTATAATATTAACTGCAGCGAATGAGACAGGTGCAACTGGAGATCCTTAATTAGTCGTGATTATTTCACTACATCTTGAACGCAGTGAAGAGTACATTTAGTAAAGCAAAGTTATGAAGCAGTAAAAAGTGGTTTATAAGGATCTTTATATGCGATTAATTATGCTGCACTAGTCTGACGCGACTAAGGGTTAATTTACTTGGACGCGTAAAGCAGAATGCGCGACTTCGAGGAGGACGTTTATTGTTACCGTCGATATCTAATCTCGACCTTAACCGGTGTGACGATGCACTCGCGATTCTCCTGCGAAGAACGGTCAAGTATCGCTTGTCATGTTCCTCGTAGCCTTCGGACAGATCGTCCGACAGTAAAGAGCCATTTTCACGTCGCATTGTGTTGCGTTATTGCTGTCATGACGGTGAACATCGGTGGCGCAAGTCACCGTGAAAACTGACTATTCCGCAACAAAATACGCGGAAATTGGAATTTATCGCGAAGGCTTAAACGAGTCGCTATTTATGCGTGTAATGACGTTACGTAATGCGTGAAGATAAAAATGTCATAAATAATCAGATTAATTTTGCATATAGATATAAAGAAATATATCTCTCGATAAAACATTTATTAATATAAATTTAATCTCACGTGAGATATTGAATACCAAAAAACATTAAAAAATAAAATTGCGATTTAGATTAATTGTTTAACGATTTTTATTTACTATTAATTACTTTTATCTTAAAGCTGGGATTATAACGCAGAGAAATGGATGAATTATTTTGATAATTGTTGAATTATTTTCTCTCTCTTAAGGATTTAATTAAGACGAGTAAAGTGTATATTATCGCACACTAACAAGCACAAATGCGTCATTAATTTTAATCACATGTGACAATGGGACTTTATCGATAGTTTATTTATCTGTAGCGATAGTTAATCTCAGTGACTTGAATACTATATATCGATTTTGACAGTAATGAACCTTTTACGGAATGGATGGCGTAACAATGGCGACACGCATTGTAAATCGCGCGTTGCTTCTTGCGAATTCACTTTAAGGCCATAGAATATTAACGGGAACAATATTTCATCGAAAATTGATGTTTATTCGATGGGTTAACCGCTGTAAACTGTGATTGATTTATCGCCCTTGGCGACGGGGTGAGCAACTGTACTCTCGAACTCTAAAGCACCGCGGGGGACGATTTGTCACACTTTGCGTGATGTCGTGATGTCTCAGAATTGTATTGTTTATTTTTTAACCAAATTGAATTTCATAGTTTTAGATTTTTTGTAATAATGATATACGGTATTATAGTAATCATTACATTGGCTGTAATGACATTATCTTACAATACTTAAAATTTTTAGTATTTAAAGTTAAAGCTCGAAGATTATAAATTTATCACGCCTAATAATTTATATCTAGGTTGAAATTATATTTAGTAAGAAACAATTACAAGATTTAAATTTGGATTTAATATTTGACGGTATAAAAAATAATCTATACATAATCTATAAGTCGATTAATTATACGTATACATTTTCGCGAGTTAATCTCTAATCATTTGCAAGACTTATCTTCAATCTTTAGCAATGACTTAGAAGAGGCACTGATATTATTCGATCTTATAATCTCTGAAGTGGAATTCTTTTACGTTCCCCCTTTGCATTTTGTGCCGGCTTGCGTGTCATTTCGATTCAATCACGGCGCGATAAACTGCGCGATCTCTCTGGTAAGTGCGATAAATCATGTTAGCCGTGACGCACCGTGGCGCGCATCGTTTCCGTCGTCGCGTTCCCGATTGCAACGCGTTTTCTCGTATACCGAGAGAGAGAAAGAGAGAGAAGGCGAGAGATCCTGATTTTTTTTACGAGGGTAGTTCGTTACTCGGCGGATCGTGCGATAAAGGGTGATCAATGTCTTACTTTCGCCGGTCGGTATCACGCAACTGTATAGCCGGCGGCACAACTGCGTTCGCAGTCGCGCTCGCGCGCGGATTCAACGGCGACGAAGCGGTGCGACGCGTCTAAGCCGGACCGAGAGCCTTGCTATTCCTGTACCTTCTATACTAGACGGCACAGCACGGGGCAATGACACCCGGTCCCTATCCCGAGAGACTGGCTGTACCGCTGTCGCTTGCAGGTGCGCCGTTGCGTCTTGCATGCGCGCGGAGAGCGGACATCGCTAATTTAATCAATTCCCCAAACGAACAAAAATGCGCGAGCCTTCTGTACTTCGCTCCGCGACAACTTTTAAAATACAAATTTTTACATTTTGACCTGAGATTTTTTCGAGATAACATGATTTGAAAATATAATTAATAATATAAGTAAAGTATTATTAATATAGAGCGCTTTTGTTGCTGCTTGTCGCGTAAAATAAGATTTTTTGCAAGATTATTTCGTGGCATTTTTCTATCTTCAAATTTAAGAAGATGCCAGCGTGAGACATCCTGCGTAGCAGTTTTCAATCTTCATGTGAACGGAACAACGATTCCGTCATCAATTTTGCGCTTTATCTTCGCGTTTGCTCGTGTTTATCGCCATGGATTCGGGTTATTGTTCGTCGAGCATAGCAGTAAACGGTTCGTCTCGGACGACTCGTTCTTCCGGTTTCTCTCTCGCAGCACGTCTTTCGCGAGTTGCGAAAATTAATTCCGCACGGTGATACGACGGCACGTTGTTGTAGGCACTCTTCCGGCTTACGCGCTAGAAGTTATTGGCCGCGACAACCTTGTGCGTCTAATATACAAAGGATTGGATGCGGCATAACCATAATTAAATCTCGTAATACCAAGATGCGTGTTAAGACACGATTTGCCATCGGCGATACACTCATTCGGATTAAAGATTGAAGTAAACAAGTAATTTTTACAATACATTTCTTAATGTGTCATATATAATTATATATATACAAGACAACCTGTTTGTTATCTTATAAACATGAGATGATTCTTGGTATTGCGCGAATTAAACACACATATTTTTTACATTTTGCTATATTTTACAATTATATTTGCATGTTGTAACGTTTGATATCTCTATCGTTTGGTTAACTGTATACAGTAAATATCTATTCTAACCCACTAAATTATGATATACCGTAGTATATTTTTTGGGCGTTTGTTAGATTTTATTCACAGATATTTTTACTCTCGCAGTACGATTTTTCTGCAACGAAAGAAAATGATAAATTTTCAAAGTTACATTTCTTTTAACATGGCGTGATTCAGTTAGATTTACGAAACGGCGCGGCGGCGTGGCTTCTCAACGTCGTAGGTTCCTAAATGCGTCCGCGATGTAAGCCGAGAGGCAATCTCCTCTCCGACATTTTCGTCGGATCGACACAAATTTCTTTTTTTTCGTTTGCGACTCTAAAAATACGCCAGGAGAAAGATAGAGAATGAGAGAACCGTCCGTCGGGGAAAACCAACGTGTCAACCTGACTTTCCTCCTCTTTGGAGGCGCGCACGTGGGCGTCACTGTATAGCATTAGCACGTTTATACTTAGTTTCGTCATTTAGGTCTGCCAAATTACCGCACTGCAGCGGTGTGGCGGTGTGACCGTTCTGCCGCGAAAAGTGCAACCGCGGCCTCAATTGCGCTGCGCGAGACTTTGCGAGACATATGTGCGTTTTTGCGTCATTACGCGCACACCGTGCGCGCTGCGCAATATTCGCGGGCTGCCTGTTTCTTCTGCGAAGTGATAAACTGTCTGACTTTTTTTCTCCGCGCCGCAACTCTTCACTTTTATGACGATTTTCTCTGAGCGATCTTAATTTGGGACATTTGCATTTCGGCCGCTCCTTGATCGATATATAATTCGTGTGTGACCGTGCGAATAAAAATTTGCCTCGATCACTTCACGTCGAGACATTAGACAAGTAGTTATGCCCGAGTGATGCATTAGCTATTAAGAGAGGTTGTATAATATAATTAGTCGTGCGTTAGTTGGACGGTCTTTTTTGCTATTACGATCTTGTACCGATTAATTTGTCGAAGTCGTCCGTGATAACTCGGTTTATCGCTCTAATATTATCTAATGAGGAAGGATGAATAACATCGTACAGAAAAATATTCCGGTTCGCTATTACGGTCGAGAGTGTTGGCATCGCGAAGTCGTTTGTTCGTGCTTGCCGGTTCTTCTCTACTCTTCGACGATTAGCATCTGTATAAAATTTACTATCCATTGTATGCATTCTGCGAATTTTTATGCAATTGTATGCCTTCCGCAAAAAGTGATCATATTGTTCGATTCGGACAAGATTTTTATTCTGAGATTTTTCGTTAACTCTTAATTTTTTTGTTTCAAGTTTATAGTACAATTAATTTTACGGAGGGTCATTGTGATGCCACTACATTCTTTATTACATCATTGTCATTAAGTAGAAGCCAATAATCTTTGGTTTGAAAAGATTTCAGGTAATAAATAAATTACTAATCTTACAGATCTTACTCCCCATTAGATTTATTGCTAAAAGAACATTTACAATTTTGTTGTGATCAGTACATTGATCAAAGCGTTTAGAATAGACGGATTCGTTATAACTTAATGGGATTAATTAGAGATTATCTATGAGCGAAATTATATAAGGCGAAAGCAATATTCTTTCTCTCTCTCTCATTCTCATTTTTACTCTCTCTTGAAAGGATACTTATACCTGTTCTAGCATGTGCTTCGAAATTAGAATAAATGGAAAGAACGGATTTATCTTCCATCTGACCTTTCATCACTGGAATGCAAATACGCATTTAAACGTATGCGCGTTATGTCACAATGGAATATTAGCGTTGATAGGATATCGCGTTACGCGTTATGCTATTTGTGCATCGCGGTGCATGACTCCTAGATTACTTTTGCCTCGTTGGTTGCAAAAAGAAGCGGCGTTTTCTCACCTTCAAATCGCGGTCTTCGATTTCAATGTCAGCCGGTGCAAAATTGACTCGCGCGCGATAGCTATCGATATACGTGTCGGCACGATAATTTTCGATCACTTTTCTCGCTGTCTCGTTAAGTCTAACGACATGGCGTTACGAACCATCGCGATGTTTGAAATTGAAGGGATTGAGTGAAAAATACGATAATGTGTTATTAAATTTGAACATTAAGCAAGTTAATCAGCAGTTTCATTACAATTTCTGGTTTCAATTCTATCAAGTCTTTCAATTTTTGTTATATAGCTCTCACGTTGCTATCTTTAGTTACAATTTGTGTCTCAATAATAAATGGCACAATTGATAGTCGACGTTATGATAGTGATTATCTCCTCGCGCAATAATTTTCTTAATGCTCCGATAAAACTGAAGCAACATTTAAGCGGCTCATTTTCTACAACTGATAGAGTTAAATTCTATGCGTGACTTGTATGAAAGACCTATTTCAGTAGTCTATTTATACAAATGTTAAAGGCTAATAATGAATCATAAGAGTACGTTATTTATTGAGCAAAGTGATAAATCGTCGGATGAATCACAAGCGTAATAACATGGGTGCTGATAAATTCATGCTCTTCTTCATCCGCGCATAAATCGATTAGGAATATGAGAAAACGCATTTGTTGCTCTCAATCCTTAATTCCAGTAACATTATTTAATGCCACTGTTAATCAGGCTTGTCTCGGGGAGATTTCGAAGACTTAATTCCCAGTTATGTAATCCCGAGCGTTATGCAAGCGAGCACTTGAATCGACCCCCCGACGTAATTCGTCTAAACCTCCTGATGTTGATAGCGCCGCGCTGCACCGCAACTGCGGAAAGTTACTCAACGGTGAGATATTTGTCGCACAGGTTTATTTCGTCATGTTTAATGCACGACGGGGGCCGCTATTGCAGTATATACGCTCCATTTTCTTTCCTGGTCCGCTTCGTGCAATTTCGCGATATGCTCGTTTCTCGCAAGCTCGTTCTCGTATTGCTCTCGTATATGCACGGAATCTTTACCGAGTATTATATTATTATGCAAAATTCACAACTGTTGCAGAAGTTAATACTGGCAATAAATGAAGGATTAATTCAATTTAAACGCATTCGTGTTTCACGTGCGTTGTTTAATTTATTTGCACGCGTTTTTTATAAAATTATAAGATTATAATATGATCAAATATATGGCAATAATGAATTTTGCTATTAATTTGATTTAATTTTTATTTTAATATATGAGCAAGTTTTAGAATTTTTTAAATCATATAACTAAGAAACTTTAATCAAATGTAGAATAGAGTTGAAGATCTCCTTCGTTGACAGCTGTGAAAATAAAAGCGATGGTATATAGATGCAAGTGTTTTCGAGAATAGCGAACTCGACGAGGTCGTCTTAAAGCGTGCCACTGTGTCAGTAACAGTACTCCTCGTAAAAGCCGCGCCCGGCATCTCGAGGGGTTACGTTTCGTGCGACCCCGCGTGCGATACCTTTTAATATAAAGAGCATTTCATTCCTTAAAGTGCTTCTACGAGCTAATAAAACAGGCGGACCGTTAAGATAGAAACGCATTTTGTAACGACATAAAAAGTGCCGGACATAGTAGTCAACGCGTACATGCTTTTATGCTTTCTAGATCTTTGTATTTTTTATTAGGCGAAGAATATATTATAAAACCGACATATCTGGTACTTTCGCGGATTATCCATATTTAATTATTGAGTAAATTATTGAAACACAGTTTTTTCATCAAGATATATTATTAGCTACCCAACTATTGTAGACTTTACGATTTCCTGCGTTTATTACATTTTAGAAAATAAACTTTTTTTATGTCACTATTTGCGAGAGTATAGTCACTTTTATCGATTGAATCGTTTTCTTCTTAAATTTGCAAGAAGGAAATGAGATAACTTTCGCAATTCTCATATAAAGTGATCTATCCGCATTTCGCAATTAAAATCTGTTATTTCTGTATTGCTTTCTTATATGTTAATAAGATAAATGTCATTTTTTTTTTAAATGCAAAGTAATAATTGTAACGTGAAAAGAGATACAAAATACTACTAGGTTTGTATATATACATTTCTTTCACGACTAAAATATCTTCCTCTCTTTCCAAGATCTCGCAGAGTCGATTATGCTAAAATAAGCAAGCACTCACAATCAGTATTCATCCATAGTTTATCAGTACACATTTAAGTGCGTATATACCACGTGCGGTTAGTTATCGTTAGCTGGCATGAAGGTAAGGCTTTCCTTCTTTTCTTCTATTCCTTTACTTGGTGAGTTTAGACAAGTCTGTGCTACAATAAAAAGCTATCGCGTGTTAGCGGTGTTCACATTTCGAAATTTCGGCGTAATTGTCGTGTCGATGAGATCGACTTGTACGATAGCGAATTCTCCGTTCGCGATCTAAAACGTGTCAATTATCCCACAGTCGTGTTTTTTCCGTGCACCGACATTTCCCTCGTTCCGGTAAAACTCGCTTCGACCGACGATTTTTTCGCCTGGCCACGACGCAGGACCCTCTCTCCCTTCGGCTTCCCCAATATCCGATAGTGGCGAACATTCGCCATTCGTGAACGGTTGCTGTGTTCAGTGACGAAACCGGGAGATACGGTATTAGATAGGAATCTGTGCGCACTGCTGTTTCGAGGCTCGCGTCTTTCGAGTGAAAGGCCCGCGGAACGCGCGACTCTCGAGATCGACAAAGTTGCCCAATGCGTGCCATGCCGATACTGAAATCGAAATTCAAGAAATCCACGTGAGAAACTCGCGATTTGATCGATACGAGAGTTACGATATAGTCGAATCATTATTTGGACAACCCAGTTCAATACCTGTCTTAATCAATCTAAATCATTCTGCGATCCTAATTGTATAATCCTATAATAAGGACAAACAGAATTCACTGGATTCAGAAACCGTTGCTCGTTGTTAATGTGATATTAATTAGTATAAGCAAGCTATAAGCAAGCAGAGATAAATGTTAAGAGTTAAATTAAAAAAATATTATATAACTAATTGTTTCTTTAAACATTTATATTTTATTTTGAAAATTATTTTTATATTTTATTTTCTTATTTAATAATATTATTAATTCTCTTATATGCTGAAAATGGAGTTAGTCGGTATTAAATATAACATAATATTGTCATTATTTTATTAGTAGGCTATTTTTTAATTCATCGATTAAGAATTGAAAAATTTTGATATCTATACAAGAGTGGGCTCGGAGTTTCGGAGCTCACGGCCTTGTCGTTGTAGAAAATTAAATTCGACCTGATTCGTTGACCCGTTTGACCCGTCGCGACACTGTTAACGGGTTAACGGTCGACATTAAGTACCGCGGAATCAAAGTTTAACGATTCTATATTGTTACACCCGGCCACGCGGCCGGCCGTGCCCAGCGTACGACGTGCGTTGTCTTGTCATATTCGTCACATCACGTCATTAGCATTAAAAATATACAACGTACGGTGCCAAGTACCGTTTCTAACGATTTCCTATCGCGGGTGCGGCAGCACGGCTAAGTCGTAATGCTTTTATCGGCTCCATAACGCTGTCGGCTCTTGTCTGGAACGATCATCGCGTGCCTCATAACGTAATAGCTACAAATAGATCTTACTGATTACGTACAATATTCAGTGTCATACTATTGCGCTCAGCGTCAATCGTTGATTAAATTATTTTTCTGTGATTTAGTTTGATATTTACTTATAATTCTCTGTTACCATTAACTAACAAGCTTTTTAATTAAAGCTGTAAGTGCAATCAAATTGTACTATTTTATTCAATTTGTTGTATAATAGTATAATAATTATATATAATAAGTACATAATATAAGTATTGTGCATAATAACGCATGCAAAAACGTCTGACTATTTTACTCACATGTGCAATTAATATATCCAATGATTTGGTTTTAAACTTTTCTAGTATACATGCAGCTTTCACTTATCGTTAGTGAAAGCAATTTGCATTTGAAAAGAAATTAAACTCTCGCAAGTCGGTTCGAATAATCTCACCGTTGTCGGGCGACACGTTACTATTTTGATGGCGAGAACTTGATGTCGTTCGCACAAGATATTTGCATATTGCGTCTCGTGCCGATACTTAGGCCTGTCTTGTTAAACAAATCCGACCGCCGGCTGGTCCATTTTTTGGCGACCGAAATATCATCGAGAGCAGTCGCATTCACGATTTCTTTTCAGGGTTAACCTAATTTGACGTGTACTTAATTACGAATTTCTGTCTCGTTGGAGAACCCGGTTATCGTTGACACGGGCTTTCCTTTCGGCGCGACGGCGACGGCCCGCTTAACAAACGCCCACGTGCCGAGCGAATGTGCCTTTACGCGCGCGGCCCGCTCGCAGGTCGAATGAGGATCGGTATTAATTACAATATAACGGACCGTGACGTTTTATTGATAGCATATGATCGCGTTGGTCTAAAACGCGATCGATATTGCGTACCTATCATCGTTAAAACATCCACGCTTAAATATAACCCACGTGCTGTAAATATTACTTAAATAATACGCATGTTATTATCATTTTTTGATTACTCTATTTATTGAGATCTCCCGTCAGTCAAATGATGGAAATGTGTAAATTGCAATCTGCACGTAACAGAAAGGATTGCGAATGATTATGCGGTCTAAACTGTTACATTGCATAAATTCCATTTTAATGCTCTATTATATTTAATATTTTTATTTAAATTTTATTGCGCAATGTTTATTTTTTAATCTTACATTTCTACTTTTGACGCTCTTAAAGCATCATAAAATTTAAGGATGATATAATAATTGGACATTCATACTTACTTTATATTTCCTCACTTCATATCATCTCGTGAGTTAGCACTGCGTATAAGCTGTTAGTTCCATTAGCTTCGCTATGGCGAGTTAGGTAAGGTGGATCTAACGAGAGCCTCGGTATTCGGGGCGAAATTCTCTTCACTGGCCGATCGATCTTCCAACTTCCTGGAAACTTTCCTATTCATCTAAAATGGAGATCCCAGTGTCACATTACTTGTATTCGCGTCGCTAACGAACTGAACGATCCGGCTATGGTGCGCTCTACGTATATATGTAACGTTTCTAACGGTATATCGTAACTTGCGTACATGTTTGTTGGAGCTACTGACTCGATTGTTTCCGTATCGACTTACATTTCCTTTTACAATCCCTTAGCCTAACGACAACGTATAGTGTTAGGTATAGCACAACATGTTAGACTTGCAGTGAATTTAAGATTAAGTATGATTTGTTGGTATAAACTTAAGAACTCATAAAATATTTTCTTGATCTATAGAACAAAACAGCCACAAGTGGACAAAATCCGATATACATTGTATATTGGATTAATAAAATACGAAATTTCCGTGAACATTATTATTTAATTATAAAGTAAAATTTAAAAAAAGGCTTGCTTAGAAATTTTCTTAAATACAATATGTTATTTCTTTAAAATGCGCGAGACATTTGTGTGTTTAGTGAACGATTTAAAATACGACGATTGCATTTGTTTGCATCGCAAACGAAGTGCAATAGAAATACGATTTAAATATTTTAAATCATTGCATTTTTATACATGCAATTGTCTGACGGGTGAACGACTGGTGAGGAAAGTATAGGTCCGCGACGAGTAAACAACTCATTAGCATTCCTTTTCGTGCTCGGCCGTGAAATCGAAATTACTTGGCTTGGAGTCAAAGAAAGTAGTCGCGGAGGCGTCGCGCGGAATTGGCAACTGACGTTATTTTCACCCCGTATTTTTATTTCGACGTCAGGCTATTTGCTATTCGGGTTTCGTTGGGTAAAACGCGAAAGAAATAAGCTCTCTCGCGATCGTGCAGACTCTCGATTTTCTTGTTTCTCCGAAATCGTAACCGGCGCACGTTCGTTCTCGAATGGTGGATTATGGATGTAGTACTCGAAAAACTGCGATGCGTGACTTCATTGTTTCTAATGTGCGGATATTTGCATTTATACAATAAATTGTGAACATTTATATATAATAATTTTTTTAATCAGCAAATAACTTTAAAAGTATAAAACAAATACAATAACAATGGATTCTTTTATATGTATACGAGTTTTGAAAATAATTTTACAAATTGCTTTATCATGTTTAAGTTTTCAATTTTTTTTGCTTTGACAATTTCAAACAATTTTACTTGGAAAATAATTTAGAGCAAAAAATTTAGATTAATATATTATAATTTTTTAGGATTTTTATGTTTGCATTGATATATTTTTCAAGAACATTAATTTATAAAAGAATTGTATTTTATTTACACACACACGCGTTGCTCGTTTTCTCTTAACTCGCTTAAAGCGCAAGGACACGTCGCGAATATAAACTGGATTGAGCGGTCAACGATCATGTAACAAAGTGTCTCCTCGATATCGCGGGTGACACGACGCGGTTTCACTACGAATCGGACGAGCGAAATCATGCTACACCGGTCGGTGCGGTTGCATATTATACATGTCATTGCCCGGGGCCACCACGAGCTCTCTCGAGAGGCTCACCGGCCAAGTCATTCTCGACAAGTGTGCATCACGACATTGGTCTACCTTACACATCCACCTACGTGTTGTACGTCCACCGACGTATTCTACCTTATTCATCTTAACCTGCGCCCGCCGCTTTCGGGATCTCCCTCAATGACCTGCCATGTTAATCGAAATTGTCTGTGGGAAGTGTTCGATTAGAAGTTTACGCAAAATTCGATCGATACTTGATTTTTTCCGCATTTTATTCTTAAAAATTAAATAAAATACTATATGAAACTGAGGGATAAATTCTCTTGTGTAATTTTTGAATTATTTTAGAATTACTTATATGAATTACTTAGGGGATGGTGAATAGAATAATATTTTTAACAAATTTCTGTGAAACACAAATATTTCTCAATTGCAGAACTTACTAGAGATGTGGTATCTCTCTTTCTCTGATGTCTGTTTAATTTTTCCTACCATATATATACAAAACTTTTTTTTGCAACATATTTAGTGTTAAATATAGATATAATATCTGCCGCTTGTTTTACATTGATATTGAGAGCGATTCTAGTATCGGATAAATCAAACTTACTTAAATCAGATATTATTAGCCACGTTACAGGCTGAATGGAGACAAGGACGCCGGTCTTTTATTCCGTTCGGCAGAAATCTTAGTTTCTTTCGCATGTAAATCCCCCCCCCCCAAAAAAAACGAAACTTAAGTTCGCTCCGTATAATTTACAATAATTCCATCGCGCCGCTCACTGACATTGATCTTTCCGATCGCACTGTGCGATTCGACAAAATGTAAGTAATGCTCCGACATAATATAAATCGGATCGGTCGGCGGACAGTCGCTTTTTCGATTAGCATATAAAATCGAGCACAGAGAGATTGATATTGAATCGTAGAAGGAGTATCGACGGTTATTACTCTGTTCGAACCGGTTAAGTGGCATTGGCTAAAACATTTTATCTGTTCTTATAATGGCACAATTCACACCGATACCGACACTTATAATCCTGTCATCGCTACCTACTACCCGCTCGGTAGAGAGGATTTTTTTCCCATCCTTCGCCCTTTTTTCCTTTCCTTCTTTTTTTCCCAGAGCCGCACGGCACATAAGATATTCTCACCTCCGCGCGCCAGGAGCTCGTTAGCGATTTGCGGCAACAATGGCCGACAGGAGGCTGGATAATTATTCTGTACACATGCACGTGTTTCTCTCTCTCTCTTTCTCTCTCTCTCTCTCTCTCTCTCTCTCTCTTTCTCTGTTCATCTCTCGCTCTCGTCCATCGTTTCTTTTCCTCTCCGATCCTTGAGCGTTTCTCTCCAACACCGAGCGTGTAATCCTCCGTTCTGCGCCGGCGAAACAAGTTGTTCGATCCCACGTCTTCGACCTCCAACGCGCGTCTCTTGGATAATTCTTTCTCCAAGCAGTCCGGGTAATCGAGTAGGCTGTTTGTATGCACCCGTATGCGCAGCTGCATTGTTGTTGCAAAACAACACGTGGCATACCGGTAATCGACACGTAACACGCTCGTGTAAACACGTATATACATACAAACACAGACTCGAGATTCTCGAGAATTAGAGTCGGAGCGAGACGAGAGCGGAGGACGGGTTAATCTTGCATAACGTAATAGCGAGGCAACGAGAGGACCTTACTTTACTTAGCCGTTTCTTATGGTTTGATTATTGACCAGCTATAATGAACCGCACAAATGCTCGGTAATAATGTCAGACGAATTTACGTAGCAATTGTGCCGCTTTTTTTCACGTCAATGCATTAATCCGTTGATGAAATAATTTATCATCAGATATTCTTGTGAACGCTATTTAAAATTATAGCGTAAGAAATATCTCTCATCATATTTATCTTTGAAGAATAATATGAAATTTATATAAGATATATATAACGCCGAGTATAATTAAATTTTACATTATTTTATTTGACACTATAGAAAATATTTTATGTTATATAGGCCGCTTGTAGAATATTTTATTTATTTATTTCACTTGTTTTTACGATAGAGTTATTTTGTTTTATCTAAATAAGATTTTCGCACTTATTGCAAAGACGAATGTTTCTTCGTGGCGCAACATGCCATTTGTTTGCCTCGACCTTTTACTATATACGTCTGTAGCTGTTATTAACGACTTAATATTTTTCACGTACCTACCCGGCTTAACGTTAAACGGGCGAATCATTTTTTCGTTAACACCGCGTTGGAATTCATAACCGACACGTTTGGTTAAAACGTGCGCGGCTACGCTTTTCCCGGACGGGGGGTTAATGACCACTTAATTGCAGAACTTGCAATGCGGTCGCCTGGTTAATTGTAGGTCGCACAGGAACCGGAGTGATAAGCGCTTGACCGTGAGAAGAAGTAAAACGTATGAAAAATACGAGTGCGCGAAATATGGTTTCATATTACAATTGCAATATCTTTTCTTTTTGTAAAATACGAACCAAGCAATGCAATTTTAATAATATCTAATATCAATAGTACATGAATAGCACAAATTCTATATTATATTAAAAAGTTATAATATTTGTTTTACTACATATCTTGTTATGTTATTAAATATACTGTGTTTGACACATTTTTTCGTTTACAACTAATACCTATAATATTTTCCTTTCACTGCCAATAGAAGTTCGATCTACATTAATAGTCATATTTTTCAATCAATCTTGATTTGCTATTTTGCATTTATAAGTAGCCGATGAAAGTTTCCCGGGGGTATACTTGAAGTTTATTACGCGTCGGGTGTGCGAGTTATCGCTAAAGAGCGACTCTTTCACCTAATCAAGAATTAGACGTCGTTATGCTCGGTGAGCCGTCATTTAGCGAGATTCGATAATCAGCAATAAATTTCTTTTTTCCGGCGTATAATTCCAGTCTTCATTAATTGTAACCGTCAACCGTCAATTAGGTACGCCTTAACTATTTACATCAGCTTGCGGTTAGGAGAAACTGTCATTATATCAGTTTCTTACTCGCTTAGTTTATCAATGTTGCATTTTACGCGGGCATTTCCATAATCGAATAAGCTATTTTGAGACCTTGTAGTAATTGCACTACGATCTATCGATCGGCAATTTGCATCTGAGACTGTACATGAATCTTTTTTATAAAGATATAAAAGTTAGAATGTGTAGACATTATTTTGTTCCAAGTTTTTGTACGTTCTTTGAGGAAAACTCAAAACTATATTTTATATTAACGATGAAATTATATATGGAATTAAACATCACGCAAACTTGTCCGCCTTTTATGTGTACCATCAGATAAAATATTTTTCTTAGATTGCGCGCCGGAATAAGATTCGATTCCATCGGGACTTTCTGAATCGTAATTGACACGAACGGAGTTCAGGGCGTGTCGGTCGGGTATCCTTTAACCACGACGAAGTATCTAGGTATGCTCTTTCGCTGAGGAATTCGCAGGGCATCGGTAATTTCTTGAGGTTTTCCGCGGTCGTTACGCGGTCGCGAAGTTACTTAATTGAGTAGAAAGCGATTCAACGTGGAAATGTGTCGGCTCCTCTGCCGGGTGTATTAAATGTCTCGGCGTTATATTATCATTAGAGAGAACAGGGAAAGGAAGAAAAAAATGTTAATTATTATTTTGAGGCAATAAAGCTACATCGAAATAAGTATAAATGGACAAGCCCATACAAAAAAAATGCAATTACAGAATCAATTGCATTGTTAATTACACTTATTACTAGTTAGCAGCAATTGTACCACCACATTATTTTTCATTGTTACAAATTACAAGTAACAACAATTTATAAAAACAACGGTAAACGGTGGCAGCTTACTTATAGAAATTCTCATAAAGTAATAAAAGATTAATCACAATTAATTTTATTATTCAAAAATATTGGTATAATAATATATTTTAGTATGTTGTCTTAATTACTCATAAATAATTCACAACGCAAAGAAGCAACAAGAAATAAAATAATATACACAACAAAATGTATAAAATATATTGTTTTAAAGAATAACAAAATTTTTAAGGAATAATTAAACGTTAGAATAATAACGCAAAGAATAAAACATACGATCAGTGATTTGTGCTATTTAACAGCGAGACATGTAATTTGTCTTTAAACAAGAGGAAATAGAGGGTGGAGATGATGCATTTCCGATGCAGTTGATATTGTCTATTGCCGTTGTGGAATCGGTTGTTCCGCTCGACGAATGGTATCTGCAAATTTCCAGTATGGAAGAGAAACGTTGAAATTATATCCGCCAAACTACAGGCCGAGGCGAGACACATTCATCCTGTCACCTACATTCGTGTTTGTTCTGTCCTTCCGATAGCGTTCTTTTCCCCGGCGCGCGGCGTGGCGCACGTCGTTATCGTGAAAGTGCGTGCGATCGTGCAGCGATAATCGCACGATGCCTTGTCACAGATTGGTAGAAAACGCGCCGATAATGCCCGACTCCCGTCAGATGAAAACAGGGAAAATTCTATGTCATGCTGCCGTCTGTAACAGGGCAATTGCTTCGAGAAATTGACCGTATCAGCAAGAATTTTCTCATGCAAGAATGAGAGTATGGTAATGTAGAGAGAAAAGCTTTTCCCGTTTTTTGACGTAATATGTCTTAGTAATTAAGAAATTTCAACATACTAAAATATATTATATACTAATATTTGCGAATAATAAAATTAATTGTGATTAATCTTTTTGCGAGAATTTCTAAGTTTATAGATTGCTGTTACTTGTAACACTGAAAAAATAATCAATACGTACAATTTAAACTTTTACATATAAATGGATTAAAGATAAAGACATAAAATGGAGAAAATTGGTATTTTAGCATTATAGATGTTACCTAAAAAGAAAAGAGAAGATACCGAGTATTGCAACAGCTCTTCTGTGATTTTGAAGTAGGACGAATATCAATCTATAACCAAACATGTGCGCGATTTCCTCCTTTCTATTTTTAAGCCGTAGGGTGATATCGGTCGTTCTACTTTCGGGCGAGTCAGAGAAATTGATGTACAGGTTTATTTTCTTCGATACATTCCACGCGAACTTTTTCTTCGCCGATTCTCGCGTAGACGAGTGAGTTGCTTGCAGAACCGGGGGTGAGAAAAGAAGACCTGATGGCTCTTACGTTAATAGGAGTGTCGGGTTCGCATTCTTTCCAATTGATTTTGATACGTATGCGCGACGCGAAAAATGTTCGTTGTCAAGTCGCGTGTATCGCAATTAAAAGATATATCGAAGGACGGATACAGAGGCAGGATGTTCCTTCCTTCGAATCTCTATAATCCTTCTTTCTCTTCGTCCTCGATCGACCGATTGCATCGCGCGATAACGTCTCGCACGGCCGAGGTGGGGACAGGTTTTCAGTGCACACGGGGGTTCGATCCGCCAGTCACCGGATGTGGGATATGCAGGCGACGAGACGCGTGGGATTCCTCTTCGGTGCGTAACACGCGAATATACACCGCAGTTCCGACCTGGCAATGCCGAAGCAACGAGGAAACTTTCCCACTGAGCGAGAAATAAAGTTTTCGGAAAGCTATCGGGACAAGGATATTTACGAATTATTTTTTTTCCGAATTTTTATTTAGAAGCATAGAAAACTGTTCGATAATGGAATGGAATCGGAAAAAACGGGAAAATTGTATTACTTGTAAACATTTTTCACGCCACACAATTTTACTCTCTTCGTTTTATAATTGGAATTGAGTTTACTTTCATGTGTTTTATATTTGCTTGAAGATTAACATATTCTCCATTATGTATTTTTGTTTAGTTGCTCAGAGATTTTTATCTTACGATATAATAAATATTAATATAGTTTCTATTTTTGGATTTTTTTACTTCTCGTGCTTTACCTATAGTTTTCGTTTCGCTTGAAGCATTGTAATTACGACGTTATACTATAACATTGTAATTAATTAAACTAGTTTTTACTTAATGAAGATTAAGCATGAGCAAAAATTTATTAATTTTTATCTGTTTATTAACTTATTCATTAGTTTGTTAAAGTCAAAATGTCAGATAATTTTTATATTCTATTTGCGTGATGGTTGTATAATGTTTCCGGAACAAGGCCTCGGGAGGGATTCGAGGAAAAATATATTTCCAACGAAATCCTGTAACCATCGTCGAGCGGTGCTTTTCGCATTCCAAGCGTATATAGGAAATCGAATGCCGGCCGCGAGTTAATGCGTGCAACGGGATTTTCTTATTGGGCAGGCATCGCTCGCGACACGCTCTGTTTGGCTAACGAGGCGGCGAACGTGGCAGCGGACCTTTAATTGCTTTAATAAAGTATAGCTCGGTGCCTCGTTGCTCCGTCGTTTCGCCACGTTCGCAATATCGCCTTCGAAAGGTCGAAGAGATCGTCGTGAACGCGCTCTCTCGGCACCTACGCCATCGCTGCACCGTTGTAACGCGCGGGGGCACGTTTATGTCGGCCTTATTAGAGATTAGAAACGTGGTGGGCCCCGTCGCGTTCTGGGTCACGTTGTTTCGAGCTTAAGGACTGGCAAGGACTCCGTTCCGCGAAGCGTGTCAAGGACGACCAGAAGGAAGCGGGTCCGCCCGAGAGCGAGCGACCTGTTGTCCAATTATTATCAATTGTGAGACAAGTACCTCCGATTGCGTAACGTCGCGATAGTCACATTCGTTGATTCGCACGAGAAAGAAAGAGAGAAGGAGAAAGATCATGAATTATCCTTAATGGATCGTATACGATATTGGCCGGGCAACTGGCTCGCCAAGCGTGAAAAAATCGGATGAGAGCCGTGACAGACCCGAATCGTCGAAGCCTGTACCCTTAATTAGCGTGATAAATCGTGACGCGAATGAAATTTCCGTATCGAAATCTCGGTAATTGGTAATACGAGATGTAACTTTAACTACGCAGATTTATTGGATAATTTGCATGCTCGTGTTGAACATGCGGGATCGAAGGCCGCGCGCGAGATACAGATTTGATAAAATATATACTTCGACTTTAATAATGCAATCTATACTACATCTCGAATGACTAATATCTTAATTACTATACTGAAACTACTGAAAGAGTATGCTGTGTTGCTGTGTAGCAATTTCATCCGGTGATTGTAGGATATCCTGTCGCGGGAATTTATTTATGAAAAGATTATGAGATAAAATATTGCTGGCTTACTAGCTGCACAGTATATATACTGACTCCGTATGAAGTTATTTCATAACGATACTCGCCGATGCGTTTTAGTGACCGGCGATATGCAGGGCGGTTTACGGTTCGCTAAGCTCACGCCATATCGGTACGTGACAATCAACACGCCGGAAGTTAATTGTGAATGCGCGACGAAGCGACAGGAAATCGTACGAACCGGACGGAAAGCAGTTAAACAGAGCGTAAGCACTCGTTCAGTGAAATTGATTCGGCCGGCAAAAAAGTGGAATCTCTCACCGGTGATCCGCAACACATCTCACGAGCGTTATCGATATATACCGAGAGAATTAGGCGACTTTCGATTAGCCTTGCGTTTTTCTGCAAAAATTTTCTCGATAAACAGTGGCTGTGATCACGGCCAACGAGATAACTGGACCGTGAATCCGGTGTTTGACATTATACATGAAATAGCGTGGAAAGTGTCGCTGTTTTTATCTTTTCACGATGCTCGCAATGTGTATAATTCAACGAATCGAGAAGGTCCACATTTAATTTTTTTTGCAATGATTTTTTTATACGTCAGGTATTTTCATTTAAATGAGAAATTTGATCTGTATGAATCAGATATCTGTATCTTGTGAGACTCATTTTTCGTTTGAGGCTACATTTTAAAATCTAAGATAGACGTAAAACTGCCATGCGGCTTTATATTTGAAATAAATTGTGGTTTAGGTATTTAGCGTTTTTATCGGGTATTCGATGTTTTTTCGTTTAGCTTGTACAAGGAAGCGTCGTAATTTTCCCGAAGGAAAGAGGCGTGGAACACCTCGTTCGCAAAGCAGCCTGCCTTTATTTCTCCATGAAGCCGAGTGAATTCTCGTTCTTATCCCGGTCCTCTCTCAGATGAGAGAGAGATGATCGCCTCGTTTCGAGGTTACCACGCAATGAGAGATCGGCCGGACGGACGAGAACGAACGACGTATTACTTCTTTCGCGAGAGCGGCCTTTTTGCCGGTTCGGCCACGCCGCTCCGTTATGTAAACGCGATACGCGCGCGCGATAGCCATTATTTACGCGGCATTATCTACCACAGGGATATAACGAGTGCCAAATTATTGCGCGTTGATTGCCGCGGATAAGCACTTGCGTTTTTGACCGCGTAGAGACTTATATGTAAAGTCTCGAATTGCCGAAGACGTAGATTTATTTAAGTCGACGTTGCACTACAGTTGTAACATGATTATACGTCGTATTTTATTGGGTCAATTGCGTCAAATGTGAATTTGATTGCCTAATAAATATATAATAATGGGAACGGTGATTTACGATTTGAAGCTGAAAGTAATTTTCGAGTTCTTGATGAAAACGTTTTTAAGCAATGACATAAAAAAATTATATGATTTAAAGTAAGTTTCTTTAATAACAAGTTTAAAATTTAATTTCCATTTCTACAAGTATTATATAAATGTTACTCTGACATTGAGTTATTATTCGCGTATATATTCGCGCGCTATCGTCACAAAATATAATCGATTACATTAAAACGCTTATATGTTGGAAGGGTTAAATTTATTGTACTTCTATCTAAATAAATCTCTCTTAATGAAACCATTAGTGCGGCGCGTGCCTGTCGGTACGTTCGCATTCGTTTCAGTCGAATTAAGAGAAAAGCACTCGAGAAATGCACGAGAGATTTAATGACGTGCTCTTACGCGGGACGATTCTCTTATTTTTGTAATACCACGGTGCTGTGCGTCAATAAATAAAAAAGAGAGACAGGCAAAACGGATGTGTTGAAAATGAAAACGACGCTTGGTGACCGGTGAGAATGCTCGATACACTTGATGAATGTCCGATGCTTTTAAGATTCTTTAGAGATATAGGTTTCCATTCACGTGGCTATCATTTCCACGTGAACGGCTGTCTAACTCTCTCTTTCATCCTGTTTCTACGAGTATTCGGAACTCTACTACGAACAATAATAAGAGACCTTAGTGAAGAGAGACCACTGCACAAAACGCGCATCGCTCGAAAGTTTGATTAGTTTCTTGGTTCTCTTCTGATAGAACAGTATTTTGTGGACGCGATATGACAGCGACGACTATTTCTTATTCTCGATCTTTAACCCGCGTTTCCTGATGCTGTAGAAAAAGAAGCCCTCTATGACGCTGACAATCGGTCTCAGCCTCGTGAAATCGAGGCCACGTCATAATAATGCACCGGCATGTCGGATTCGTTTCTTTTACTCCACCTCCGGCCTTTAGTGTTACTTCTATCTTAGAACATTATTTATACCGAATATATATACCTGTGTTATCACCAATTTTTTCCATTTAGAAAATTTTTTCAACTTGAAAAGTCAATCTCTTCTTAGAAAAATTTAATTCTTGTTATAACTTGCTAATTTAATATTTCTTAACAATTATATATACGTTTCAAATTAGGTTGGTTTTATAATATAATTATTTTTTAAATTTATGAAACTTTGATTTATTCAGCTTTGAAGAAAACCATTTATTATCTCGAAAACAATACAAAAATAAGAATGACAATAATTATCTAACGCGAACTATTTTTTTGTTTTAGGCCACAAGGAAGATCTCCAAATGTGGATATCTATTCGTCGCGCCTGGATGGGATTTTTCAAACCCGCTGAATCGGACAAAGGTATGTATCGCTTTTATCGACCCGCCAAAGGAACACATTCCCTTTAATCGAACGCCATTGACGTCGATTGAATTACGCCGCAGAGACGAAGGAAAAATATTGTTAATCGTCGATCGGAAGTGCGCGCCGTGATCGATCACTTCCGTTCCGATGCTCGGGGGTACGTGACGTTATCAGCCGATCGAGTCTATCGATCGCGGGAAATCACGCCGTGAGATGTGGATCGGGCCGGCCGCGCAATTTGCTCATTATCGAGAAAGTGAGGATAAGCGGGCGCCGTTTCTCGTATCCTCCGCGCCGCTGAAAGGGGCCCGCGATACGTTTTTGCACGTATCGCGCGAAGCGATTCGCGCGCGCACTTTGCTTCGCGAAAACGTGACTTCGAGGAACACGTAAAACGAAGTCGTTCCTGCTTTATTTTACATTTATGACGGCGCGCACGAATGTTGTTCCTTTCTAAACTTTCTCCGATATGAAATATACGCCTCGTTAACACTTCGCACGGATACGTTTCTTGTTTTTCTTTTTTATCTCGATGAGTCGGTCGTGCCATGCTAGAGAATCACACAGTTTTTCGATACCAGCCTATCGAAATGTTTGGACGTTGATTGCGGCGCGGCGCGGCGACTCGCTGAGAAGTGCAGAAACGCGGATGTTGATTCGCCAACCTGTCGGTCGTATGATTTATGCTTGTCTAATGGGAACGACTGTTGTAATTTTCCCTGTCAAAGCACCCGCGACATGTGCTTGATTGACGTGTCGGGAATCCGGTCACGGTTTAATCTAAAAGGCGCAGTTGTCAAGGGGGGACATAGACAATTCGAAAAATTATAATAACAATCCGTAGCGATGTTGTTACATCGGTAATACACGGTGACCTTTAAGAAAAACCGTAAGGTTCTTATTGCAGTACATATAAGAACGATTGCTTATTAATTAAGAAAAAGTGACTGCCCTGCGATATTCTTGAATATTATGAAAGAAATGTCAAGCAAGATGTTGTTGAATCGTTACTATATATCAAGGATCAACAATAACCTTTTAGTCATTGAGAAAAACTCATGCGTTTATCTTTCACCGTATTACGAGTTTCGGATAATACTTCAGAAGATCACTTGTAATTATCATTAACGGTATATATTTACGAATTAAACTATTCGGGAAGAATAGTTTAATAGCTAAGAAACTGAGAGAAGAAAGCGCAATTTCCTAGTTCAAAGTTGTCTGTTGGGGCGCGGGTAGTCTTGATTATAGCCGAGATTTACACGATCGATAATTACCGACATATATTGAGCTCGTTTGTCTTACATCAAATAGAAAGTCTCACGCGCCGGTGACCGTCTTTGGCCTCGATCTTGGTCTCGCTTGCGATAATCTGTCGTGTGATGTTCTATGACAGGTCGACCGCCTTAATTTTTGCTAGGGTTTCTCAATCTATCGCAAATAGGATCCGCGCTTTCACGCCGAAGTACCACCACATGTGAAGGATTCAGTTCTATCAGATAGAAATACAGTTTCTTTCGTTAACGCGTAATTGTTTTTTTTTTAAATTCGATATATCTATTCGTTCGCTCTCTTTGCAAGTCTAATTCATTTAACGTCCTCAAAAATCTTTGATCGTCTTCCGCGAAATAATTTTCTGCGTCATAACATTCGCAATCGGTATCGTAACATTTAACTACTTTCTACTACACACTTTGTGCTCACATATATATTCAACACATTTGTGTTATATTCTCAGCAACCATAAAACTGTATCATAAAGTTTATTAAACTTTTTATTTTATAGATTTACATATAATCCTTATATAGACAAATTTATAATATATTATTAAAATTAGGAGGTTTATAAGGAAACGATTTAATCCGCGTAACTATATGTGTCAGACTTAATTACGCAGCAACATTTATTAAAATTAAAAAAATTTTTATTATTCTCATTAAGTAGATATTATCGAAATTACTTATCTACACTATTAGCTATTTATTATCGCCATTTGTTAGCTACAATACAAGTCATTTATAACGTAGGTATATCCTCCGTAGTCCTTGGAGGGCTTTAAGACAGTAATAAACGCTTTCTACTACTATTACTATATTACTTTGAGTCCCTGTAAAAGACGCTTGTCATAAAAGGAGGAAGTTACTCGGAACGACTGCTTTCAGACTATCTCGGTTACCTGGGACTCTCTCGATTAACGAATTATTGTCGTTCCCGCAGTTAAAGGTATTGTCGAGAGATTACATGGACCGCGACACGAGCCCGTAAATTCCGGTCGTTGCGCTGAGGAGAAAGTGAATATAATTAGAAGCCGCTTTAAGAAGGCCTTAAAGGCCTTTGAGGCCCGAGCGGTGCGTAACAGCCGTTAATGCGTGGTACCGACTCCTTAATTAAGTGAACCTTGTTAATTCATACACACGGCGTGTCCCCAGGATTTTCTTTCTCTTTCTCTTTCTGCCTCGCCCCCTCCGCAGTGATAAATCCCGCACAGCTACGTTCAATAATTTAGCAGACGCTTTAATAACGATATCGCGTTAAGGTTGACGATATTTTATCGCCCAAGACGGTGCTTAAGGGAGACTCGGATTCTTGAGAGATTATTACTTAATATTTTACGCGCGGCATTCCTATCCGATTCTTTTCCCATGAAAACGTTTGCGATTATGAACGCTCGCCGAACGTTTTATAGTTGCGATTTATCGTGTTTCAGTGATTTAGATTTGTTATTAATTTGTTTATGATAAAAAAAAATTAAAAATTTTAATATTTCACTTATAGCTTGATATCTAAATTACTCTAAAATTTGATTCCAAGTATTGATGATCAAATACAACTAAATTATTTTAGGTAATTATAAATAAGCAAAGATGAGGGGAAAAGAAATAGTTTTGACAATAACAAATAACATTGCATTTATTTAGTAATAAAAATTAAGAAATAAAACTCATTACTTGTGAATTGTTAAGTATATTTTATTCATTCATTTGTGTAATTGATTATAAGAATAGGTTTTATAAAAAATATATTTCTTGTATTTTTTTTGTATAATCAGTTGCATACACGAATGCATAAATAAAATACATTAAATAATTAATATCTATATAAAATTCTAATTTTTAAAGAATAATTTACCAAGCAATTGAGTGAAACAATTGAGAGTAGAATCGTTACATTGGATATAAGTATTTATAAAATTTATATACGTTGTAATTGAACAACCAGTTAAATCTACAATATTTACATATTTGTTGTCAGTCAAATGATATTTTAGCAAATCCGCGCGTCGTGACCGCCACGACGGATTTCGGATTTGTTCACGGTTACAGACGGAGACAGAGGTGAATTCATCTAGGTAGTCGTTCGGTATTTCACACGTTTCGAATTTCACGACGGCCGATGGCGTCGTGGTACAACTCTCATCTAGCGATATATAATAAAGCGACGCCTTTATTTTCACTCCGATAATACCTCGAGGCGTCGAGAGAAGTCGAATGGTAGGAATCTCTCACGGATCGTGAGATCGATGGATCTCCGTTGCAGTATTGCGGTTAGAGAAATACTCTCGCGAGTATATATGCGTAACTATATTCGCGCGGTTAGAAATTACATTTATTCTGTTCTTCTATCGATTTCCCTCTGAAGTTGAAAGCCTTTCTTTAGAATCTCTAGATCAATAATCTATCAGCAATTTAGATAGTATCGTAGATCAATATTTTTCAATAATATAGAGTCTAATAATATACAGACCTAATAATAAATAATTATTTCCTGCCGCAAATTTCTTTGTTGATTGAACGTTTAGATGAATATAGCCGAAAGAACGTAATGACGAGATATTTTATGAATCTGTCAGGCAACATATTACGTCTTTCTCTCTTAACTATTGCGACCTGTTTATTACGATATTTTTAATATAAAAAAAAACAAAAAAAACGTAATTTACGCCTATATGGTATAAGAAAGTCTATGGAAATTGTTGAATATTTAATGTGCGTATCCGATATCAATCGCGATTCATTGATATATGTACGTAAAATCCTGGTGCTTGCGTCACGGTGCTCTTTGTAAAAGCGCGACGTAAAGATACGGAAAACAATGAAAATCGTCCGAAACATCGTAAAGCAAGCACGCATTGGAACGCGTGTGCGCAGCAGTAAAACGCTCGATTATACATTCACTGCGTGTTTGCGTCGTCGTAACGACACCGTAAAACGATAAGTCCAACACGACTCTGACGATAACGCGACCAGGCCTTTTTCTTGCGTAACAATATTTGCACAGGGATAAATAAATTTCTACATTCTGACACTTGTAAGAAAGTGGACTCTTTCGTGGGTCATGTTTTGATTTCGCCCGTCACCTTTCGCAGCTACTCGAAAGAGTGCGAAATAATTCGCGGCACGAATAAATAACGTAAATGCGCGAAAGCGCGTATGCAACATGTCACGTGATCGCAAAAACACACTGCTGGATTGATCGATTTTCTGCGGTAGCAAATGCGCTGCTGATTGATAACAGTCATATCAATAATCGGAACGGGAGCGTGATAACGCGGCGGTATCGGTGGCTAATTCGCGAATTGCTTTATAGTTAATGTAATTCATCGGCCGTGATAGAGTTATTTTTCTACTTTTTTCATAGACAGGTCGTTGATCACGACCTCGATTAATTTATTCGATTCGGTGTTAATCGATTACGCGCGAGATAGCTTACGAGGCAGAAACTCTTAATTGCAACCGCGGCCCATTCTGCGTGGTCAGCCGGTTCGATACATTAATGTTGCGGCAACGTTTTACACATGTTTCGTTAGCTTTTAACGTAAAACAATATTTCGCGGTCTTTATTGCGTAACAATTATATCGCTGCATTGCTAATTTACTTCCGCGATACGGTTACCGTCGTCAGACATTGTCGTTGTCGCACGACTAAGCCGGGCTAAGAAATGCCGTATTTCTTTGCGCACGAATGTTTTCTTCCGTTTCTTCTTGTACACGTTCTATTGTGTCGATAAATATATATTCACGGTATGACGGCACTCCGTTGCATAATCCATGTCTTTCGTCGCGACACACCTACGACACCTGCTCGTTGTCACATTAGGCGCTAATCTAAAAGATAAATATACTTATCGCGGAGCTAAAGACAGAGAACTCACGCCTTTCGTTTCTGCGTCCCGACTTTACTCTCTCATTGAAAGCAAAGCATCGTATCTGCCTTCTTATCACGCTATTGTAAGACACGTTTGCATCATAAATATCTCGGTTATCATAAAATTTTTACAAGAATGGTTATTCAGAAAAATTAATCGATTCCGATTTTTCGCAGATAAATATAATCGTGTTTTTAATGATATGACGCTCCGTATATATATATGTTATCTGAAAAAATGATATTATAAACTCGACGACTAGTTATAATATAAAAAATATTTTAAATATTTGATGTCAAGAATAAGAAAATCTGCATTGAAATATTTATACAATTAGATATGTCTGAAGATTTCGATAATATATTTTGCGGAGCGTTCTGTACACAAGCGATAAAACGTAGTATTTTGATACGCATCAAAATAATGTATATGTGTGTAGTGTATATCTCTCGATAAAATATTATCGATAAAAACTTAATAAAATGAACTGGTCGAGCGTCATTGGCTAACTACAATTTCGTCTCGCGTGCGCGATGATTCAATTAGGAATGATTGATCCTAATTCTAGTACATCATTACATACACGCATCGTTCATTTCTTTAATTACCCAATTAACGCGCTCACCTCAATTCGCCGAGACCGCGGTCTGTCGAGAAACGAGGGCGTCGCGCCGGGAAATTTGCAAGATATTTTCCTAACAATGAGGGGAAAGAGATGCAGACGCGGGACACGGATATGAAATTGGCGCGGGGTATTCTAATGAACCACGCGGGAAGCGCGAGAAAAATCGAGGTCGGACGCGCGCGCACGCGTGGAATTCCGCTAAACATTCCCGAGCCGTGGATTTACATTGTAGGCGCACCCCCTCCCCGCACCGAGAGAAGTAACTGTTTCCTTTCACTGTTTTTTTCGGTCCCACTGAAAAGGCAAGTAGTTCGTTGCTCGCATTATTTGTGCAGCATTCCCGACACGTGTACGTTCCGCGGTCGAAGGACCGGCCGGTGGCGGCGTTAAGGTGCGCGCCAACGTATATCACATTGGCTCGATAAACGAGCCTCGTAAATCGTGACGTTAATCACGGCCACTCGAAATTGTTTGCATGACGTTTTTAATGAACGTTTTTTAACGACTCTATTTCGGGATTGCACTTGGCCGAGATCGATTAGAAATAGTATAGACAGCATTATTTGATATGAAATCGACACAGTGTTATCACAAATTTACTATATCGATAGAGTTCGTGCAATTTTTAATTGTGTTATTTATCGCATCGATGTTCTTTTATTTTTTGGGTGAGGATGTTTTGCCCACAAAATCACGAAGACTGGGAAATAATGAATGATTTTATTTCGAATAATTGTCACAATTTGATTAGAATAATTTCAATGAGTTACTTTAATTTTAAACTAACATCTAAAATTTCTTTGCTCGAATTTTGGCTTTCCTTAGCTTTGCTATTATCGAGCGCATGTTTCTTGTTTGTATTGATTAGAATAATTTACACATTTTTATTACACAGGCGCGCAACAGAGAAGCAATTTATCTTTGAAGCGCGACGAAATAATTTAATCGCACGCATTTACGTTTCTATGCGCGGCTTTAATGAGCATGTTCCTACTCGCAACGACGCGGTCGTCGCCTTGTGAAGCGTTGAGTAGTACGCGGCTTAAGTCCCGGCCGCTGCGAAATGCATTTGCTTACAGCTGGCTCACGTACGTCCATATAAAACATCGCATTATTCGCGAGTTATGCCCCGTACGCACGTCGATGCTTCTTTTCTCTTCTTTTTTTTTGCCTTCTCTCTTTTGTGCTGCCTCTTAAAGTCTTCAGGCAGCCCTTAGCGCACATGCGTGTCGTCGTCCGTCTTTTTCCTCTTCTTCTCGTTTTCCTTTTGCTCCTCGATGCGCCACCTTGGAAACGCGCGACGAATGCAAATGTATCTTCAACCCATCCGAATCCGGTGAAATACATTAGACGATTCTAAATGAAAATATAAGAATAAGGGATTATTGGTGCACAAGTGGGCGGCGAGATTGCAAAAAAAAAAAAAAAAAAACGGCTCTTCCGAATCCGATGAAATATATTAAGCCGAAAAGTATTTTCGCCTTTGTCAACCACGCTTGCTATCTGCGCGGAGCTGCACTTTGCGACTCATTGCCGTTTCATCGGGTTTTGCAACGTTTACGAGCGACGTATATCAGCGGTTTTCAGCGCATTCCGTTTGCAACTTGGAGATGCTACTTAGAAAGGTTGGTGCGTGTTATAGTTAGCACTGCAGGTTACAGTTTTCTTTTCGTTCGCATGGCAGCTAGGATTATGACATGAAAAGGGACAGTTTAAAGTTGGACTGATTATAGAGCTGGACGTGGTTCTTCATCCATATTCTCCTGCAACTTGAACCTTTTGATTCTATTATATACGATTACAATTGAGAAGGAAATAAATAAATGCGAGAGATCGCGCGAAGTCGGCACATGCAAAATACACGCGTCTACTTTCGAGCACGAATTTGTATTTGCAGTTCTGAAACCGAAAGTCATCCGCGACGAACTCGCGCTCGTCTCGCTTTCCTGGAAGACATCGTCGAAAGACAGCAAAGAACTCACATTTATATGCCTGTATTTATATACCTAATTTTCAATCTACAAACGCTAACTTCGTATTAGATCAGTCGCATTTAGCACTAAATGTGAGACATATTGACATATACGCCCTATATTTTCATGGCCATCTCGCTTGATGTAGAAACTGAATCTGAGAGATCAGTTAGATAGATCGGGAACATAGTAATATCGATATAAGCAAAGGTTACTGGGCGAATCAATAAATCGCCGTATAATTTAGCGTTCGCGGTGTTTTATGGCCGTTTATTATGCACCTGCATAAATCATATCGCGACAAAAAGCATGCGAAGCGCGAAGTCTCGCCCGCTTCGATCTTGAAGCTTTGCGCATTCCTTACGCGCGTTTCGAAAGTGAGTAACGGCGTGTAAGGGATCAGAAAGCGAAACAAAAGGTCCGGCACGCTTGTCGTGCTAAGCTAATTATCGATAAGGCAATCAATCTCTAGAACGCGCCGCGCTCCAGGTCACTAATGCCAACCTTCGGGCCAAGAGAGAAAGCAGTTTTGATTAGAGTCGTACACCGTCTGATCTGGCGATATTAACTGTCTTGATTATGCATAACGTTATAAATTTTTAATGCGTACATATAATTTCGCGAAATCTCCTTGCGCCACGTGATTGGATCTTGAATACTTGACGATGAAAGTTTTATGTAAAATCACGTTTTATCAGACCGATTCGCGAAACTCGTAAAATCTCGTTAGAGAGAATTTTGTCATCCATTTATCTACTGTCGTTTACTTATATAAATATAAATGGAATTCAGTCTTATTTGACATGTTATCAGATTAATAAAAAAAAAAATTTTACTGTCATATTTTTTTGTCATTATAGTTTTATTGGCAATCTCATTCCGTACGTTAGATGAGATCTCATGCAAATTTTACGACACACAGTAAGTATATATATGAGCGAACACTTTTAAAGCGATGCCAATCTCATGCATTATATAGGCCTCGATGCTTAATATGGATGTCGCTGTCACGAGGCGCCTCGAGAAATACCATGTTTGATCAAGTCTTTCATCAAGGCTGTGTCAACCGCGAGGTCGTCGCATGCGCGGGACACCGCCTATGTAAAACTCGAACGTTACAACCTCGTGAAACTCGTTAAAACGACGTTATTTGGCGTAACCAAAGTACCCGCCGTCGTGTACACGCGCACGTCGTGACTTCATCGTCTAGCACCTCAGAACTGGCTATTGTTCTATGAATAGAGCTCAGCTATCTCCGTCCCTTCCCCTAGGATTTCTCTTCGTCAACCTTTCACCGTTTATACCGGGATCACTAAACATGTCGAATGTGTGAAAATTGCGATAGAAATTTTAAAGGATTTTTGTGTTACGTCTATCAAGATAAAATATTTTCCCACGCGAATCTCGTCCTCAAGATAGAACGCCAAATTTGGCGTCACAGTGATTTGGTGATGAGAAAGAACAGAATTAATATATCTTCGCAATTGAGTAGAAAAAGTCCTTATGTTTTTGGGTCATTGTTAATTTTAATTTTACAATTAGCCAAATTAACATATCTTTAGATGCAAGAATGGCTATAAAACATGGTATAAAGAAAGATTTAAAAAGCCGGCGAGTATTTATTGGGCGTATGTTGCATACGAAAATCGCAACTTTCAAAAAAAGAGAAATCGAGATAAATATCGTAGATATTTTTGTAGCGAAGTAGCACTTGTTTTTAATTCGGGCACCATTGTTTCGGATATACTTGCATTACCACAGGTAGCTCGACAAAATTTTTTCGCTCAAGCGTGCCGAGTGCTTCTCATAGTTCCCTTTGTCCCATGACTCGTAACCTCTCTTTGAAATGGAACCGAGAATGGAACAATGACGAGGAGGAAAGGAGAATCGGAGAACGCGCGCGGTTACGCAAGCGGTTGCTCTTCAACTGCTCCATGCGTTACGCATCAACGACGGAAAATTAAGCGAAGAACCAGCTTTGAAGAACCGTTCGGTTTTTTCGCGTTAACCGCGTCATCGTACCGCAGAAAAAGTATAATACACCTGTTGTACAGCCAGGAATATTTTCTTAGTCAAGAGACGTGAAATTAGACATTGAGATATGAAATTTTTCCATATAAATCTCGCTCCAAACATTTTCTGTATTAATAAATAACTTATTTTATAACTATGTCTCTCTCAATCGCATAGTTGTAACAGCTTAGATATCTAGAAAGATACTACTCCCGGTCTTTTAATATTGTTTCAATATTCTTCATATTTTCGTCGTGTAACTTTGTTATTATAGATAAATATAATAGCAATTTTGTAATTTTGATTTGAGAGGAGAGAAAGAGAGATCGATATCTTATTAAGAGCTTATATAAAATACCTGTTAAGAAGTTCGATTTCACTGTGAGAATCATCAAGGAAGTCGGTCTGTTCGCTGAATGGGTATACCACGATTTCTCATCGCCTATAGTTCGATCAGGGTTTCGAGGAGCGGGAAGACCCGGAAGAGCACAAAAGAGAAGGAAATCTTTGTAACAGAACGGTGGATTCGTCTCCGTGGTGAATGGTACGCGATAACTTTATTATGGGCCACGTGCGTTTACATAGTGGCACGTACATCCAACTAACGCTTACCTTGTCTACGATCAATTTAACCGTACGTGAAAGAAACGAAAGCTGAAATCAGATATTACATTTAATTTCTTTTCCCTTGGAAAAGATGCTTAATTAGTTGAGCATTTTCTTAAATCTTGTTGCATTTATTTCTTATACGTATCTTGTCTGCGGAGAAAATTCAGTTTTATTATTCAAGAACCTATTTGAATCTTTTCTAAATTCTTAATTTTTTTGAATAAATTAAGACGCGTGTCCTAAATATATAATATATGTATAAATATATAAATAAACGCACGTGTGGAGCGACGAAAGAGGGAGCAACACACGTCGCCACCGCGGCTCCCGAGGCATTGCGAGAGAGAGGACGAGAGAAAAGTCGGCGCGGAGAGCGTGCGAAAGCGATTCCCGTCGCGCGTAGAATTATTGTCCGCCGAGTGGTTTAATCGTCGGTAACGAGCAACCGCTTCGACGATACTTATACTTCGTCGTAGTGTCTCTACGATCGTGGCCGTGGAAAAAATAATAAAACGGATTCGACTCGACGGGGAAATGCGGTATCTGAGTATCTTGATAGGCATAATTGTCCTTCTCGCGTTATCGGCGCGGGACGATCTCGCGAGAGCGGCGATAATACGCCGACTGTATCGTCTCTTCTCTCCCGACGCGTCGATCGAGCCATCTCCCATCCCGTTTTGCGACTCGCGGATTTACGAACGCGTCCGTACGCGAACCGTAAGGATAAACCGTTGGAAAGTCTTTCCCGTGAGAGTCTTTAATCGCGGAAAGGATCGAGTCGGACGAGTTCCTCGACCTGGCTCCTTCGCGCATCAGATGCGTCGAGCGACGATGCGTTGGAACCCGGGATGCTGAGACATACGAACGAAAACGTAATAAGCGCGACTTAAGTACGGCACTTGATGCGTCAACGACGCGGTTGTTGCTGCATGATTCATGATTTAACGTTAAAGCCTATTATCTCAGTGTAATTGGCAAGGCGTGGTTTATATACGTGCCTACGTGACTTTCTAATAACATAATTGCTCGAAGCTCTCTGCACATATTACAGATTTTGGGTTAACATCGTTCAGAGGTTAATTACGTGCGCACGCGAATGGCTTATTTAAGTGTGCGAAATTTATTTGCTATTTTGAATACGCCAGCGAAAGAGCCACGGTTAAACAATTAAATATCTATCTAACGCGGTTGCATATCTTGAAATTCCAATGTTACATGCTTTCATCAATCAAAATGTCAGTTCTTGTATAGAAATCTCGTCCTTTATCGCTTAATCATCCTCCAATTATTTTCTGAGAATTTCTCTGTCATTTATAGCAATTTAATCTTTATTGATGCGTCATAAGCGTGCTTTTTATATCTCTTTTTTCGTGCGGGAATTTGCTAACATTATTCGTACGCTTATTGCATTCTTTCATAGTCGTGAAGGACATCGTCAGATAAAATCTTGATTCTTTAAAAGTTTAGAGTTTTATTTCGCGCAGTTTGTGGGTGGGAATAAATTCTTCAATTCAATTCTTTGGTCACGAACTTGTGTCGAAGTCCTTGCACCAGCAAGGATGTTGCCACCGCACCGGTAAGAAGAATTGAAACGTGAAATTTTGTTTATTCGCGTTGCCTGGTCGCTGCGCGGCGTGTACGTTGCTCCTCGTGTCCTGTTAGCCGTGGGACAGTCGGCGTATCCGCGAGGGATCTACGAGAGCAAACAGTGCGCTAATTAGATTTCCACCTGCCAAGCACGCAGCGCAGCTCCAGTGCGGCTCAAGGCGAACGCACTTGCCGTGCGCGCGATGTTACGCAGCGCAAAGAAAAGCAGCAGTGTGCGGAAGCGACCGGTTAACCGGCTGCTTGATTTCAGTCGACAGTCCCCGATTACGAACACTACGACGAAACCATATGTTGACGATCGAGCGGATTGCTAGAATTTTGCGTCGCGGCGGCGGCGGCGGCGGCGACCATCTGCGAAAGGAATTAATGTGCCGGTTCGTATAACGGCTGCTTTTGCTTACGCAACGCGTCGATCCGTTTATTATCGAATTTTTATTCAGCCAGCCAAGTTGGAAACTCGTAATGTAACAGTGCAGGAAATTATACGAAAGAAAATTGATTTAACATTAGGGAATTAACATGAAGAGGAGGAAAGCTTTTGAAGAAAAATTTAATGTATAATATTCCAAACAGTTTTATGCTTTCTGTTATTTAAATTTTTGGTATAGTCTTTCACATCTTTAAAAAAAAAATGAAGAAAAATCTTAGGCTTAAACAGATGTTTTAAATATTTTATTATAATTACGGCATTTATGTACTTATATATGATATTTTGTCATTAATTAACATATTTATCAATAAGATATTCTAAGATAGGATTCTAGATAGTATAAGATTTATCCTATTTATTACTGTTAAATTTACAGTTATCGTAAATTACATTTAATGTAGCACAGTTTTGCGAGACTGATACGACGAATGCTTAAGAATTCGACCATGTAATTGATACTTATACACAATATTCGATCATGCTATTTCTGACGGTGGAAGAAGATCTCTAATGAAAGGCGATCAGCATTTTTTCCGAAGTATATGCTTATCGTGCCTCGTACCTCGCGTCGTGCATACCGCTATGGGAATCTGCGTGGGGTTGCGTGAGAACTCTAGAGAAGGGACGTTTGCCATTTGTGACTGAATCAGGTAGGCAGACAATCGCGTGTCACCGGGTGCAAATTAAGGCTGACGCCAACCTTCGCGGCACGCGTCCGGAAACCCCGATTTTTACATTCACTTTCGTCACATTGCCGTCCTCCGGTGATACAGCCCCTGCGGCAGTCTATCAATATCAATGGATATTGATAGATTTCAATTGTGTTATTTCCGGGCATATAAAACTTGCACAAAGTGTTCTCAGAATAAATTGCAGTTGCAATATAGGTAATAGGTAATAGCAATGCAATAGAAAAATAATTTTAGTTCGTTGCTGTAAATTATTTTAAATTCTTTGTTAGCACATACAATTGAAAAGATGTTTGTTTCTTCTAGAATTGCTTGGCTTATGAGCGAGTTTTAATTCAATCGAATCGCATCCGACGAATCGCCGTGAGTTTCAGGAAACAGTCGTCATCGTATGGTACCATGTACCCACAAGCCATAGATCAGTCTCGTATATATCAGTAGCACTTTCGTTGAATCGTTCGAGAATTATCTTAAGGCAAAGCGACGTCGAACCGCGCACAGGTGTGTGTTTTATCGCAGATTGCTCCACTTTTCGCATTCAAGTTGCTACGCCTCGGAGATTTATCTACCGGCATAACTAATCTCTGCCTCTCAGGTGCTTCCATCAGTGGGTTGGTTTCGCGAGGTCGGTTTATCGAAGCTCTTATTAATGACGAGAGTACGTCCGAGCGAGATTTATCTGATATAATACGTCATTCGCGTCCAAGTGTATCATTGAAAAGGCAATGGTTTGACTAGTCCGGTAACTGATTGGAGCTATAGATAACGCATAGTTACATGTCTACGGCAGTGCCACGCACATGCGTAATTTTATTTAAACGTAGCCAATATTTTATTCATATTTATATAATAATGTTGAATGTCATGCGAATCTTGAGCAATATCATGAAACTTCGACTCGAAACATCGTACCTTCCGTAAAGCAATTAATGCGAGAAGATAGTTTTTTTTACATCTAAATACATCACATTTTGTACATAAATCAATGAAACACGAATCATCGGTTATTTGGCATTCAATGTGTAACTGGCATTCATAATTTCATGTGCGAGTTTAACATACGTCCGGTGTACACCGACCCCTAACGAGGCATAATTAATTTATATCGATTCGTGAGGAATATTTATCTTGGTCGCTAATGGATTAAATTCCAGCTGTTACGTCGCGAGTCAGGAAGGACGAAGAGAATGACGAACAGAAGTGCCACGTTGTATGTATCGCGCGAAGGCTCTTTTCGCTTATTTATCTGAGGATTTGTTAATCCAGCTGCTTCTAATCCCACATGTATATATATAGTTACTGCTCGCAACACGATTACGGTCATAATTCATAACTGACGCGATTGCGTCACCCTCGATACATCATCGTAACTGGCGAGACACAGGAAGTTCTACGACGCTGCCGTTCTGCCGTGAGATATCTTTCGATGTTCGTGACTAGTTACTCGGATATAATATGTTGTTTATTTCCGTGCTTTTTTAATTTCATTGTGCACCATTGATTAATGCCAGAGCCTGACTATACTACTCGATCGCGACTCACTCGAATATGATAGCTCGATTTTGAACATGTGTATATATGTATAAAAGAATTTTGTTAATTCTCTGGATTCGAAGTCAACTGAAATTGGTTTTTTATAATTCTTTGAATTTCAATTTTTGCGCGTCTTTGGAGAACTCATACTCTATTTATATGCGGGAATCTCTGTAAAAGCACTGGTATGCATAAAAAGGCATGCGATCGAAAATAGCTGAGCGCATAAAAATAGCCTTTACCTCGGCGCAGCGCGGTCGAAGAAATTCGCGATATACATTTTCATGAAGTTAACGAAATCGAATCTCGTATACGCGGCCGTTCTTAACCTGGAATGCGAAGGATCGCGAGCAAATTATGCCGCTCGCTCACGGGGCTTGTCAAGGTGGTTCGGATGACAGAGGCTGAGTCATTCTCTCGATCGTTCGCAGTTACATTTTGCTTTGCCGAGATATACGATTTCGCGAAAAACGCGATTCGCTCAGCGAATCCTCCGAGCGAGCCCCGACCGCGAAATTCCGACGGAGCCCTCGTTTTAATATCGCATCGCGATGTTGTCGTCGTCGTTGCAAGGACGTCATAACGTCGTTCTCTCTACCTCGAGTTACCTTGAAGAATTTTCAGATTAATAAAATGAGGACAATAAGAAGGATCCGCATCAGCGACGGCGCGGCAGTACCGCGGCGGGGTTACGCGAACGCACACCGGTAGCTATTACCCGCTATTCATCGGGCGATTCGCAAGAGGCAATCTTCGGGATTGGTAGGCGAGGTCATATCCTCGGTATACACTGCTACCGTGGAGTTCTCGTTCACGGGCCAAATATGGACTACGCCTTGGGAACGATCGCGTGCCGCTGAACGAGCGGAGAAAAAAAAAAGAAAATGTCGGAATTATGATGTATGGCCGCCTTAGCCGGACGATGTTATTTTCTGGATCGTACGAATCGTTTCTTTCTATCCGACTATAAATAGCGATATCGACGACGCGCCGGGAGATCACGAACGGTTTACGTAACGTGCAAAAAAAATCGCGCGAGATTCACGCATCGTTCATCGTATTCAGAATGAGAGTTACCGGTGAGTCGGTACGCCTTGGAAAGGTCACGAGGAGGCGGCTGGAGAGTTCGCAATGGTGCGGTTTCACCGGTAGACGAGGAGGATAATGACGAGAGGGAGATGTATGTGAAGTTAGCCCCGCACTTTTTGAATTTTTAGTTTTTTTTTATTGTGCCGTATTGTGCTACGTTTGTGCTGTATTGTGCCGCAAACCGCAACTCCGTAACCCAAAGCGTATTCGAGAAAATTAAAAAAAACAAAATTTTTGATAGCCCCGCACTTTTCGAATTTTCAGTTTTTTTTTATTGTGCCGTATTGTGCTAGATTTGTGCTGACTTGTGCCGCAAACGAGAGATTGATAACTTCGATAACAATTAAGAAAAAAAATAAAAAAAAAATTATACTAGCCCCGCACTTTTATCGAAATAAACCCATTTTTTTTTGGTTGATAGATAATAATTTGTGCCACGTTGTGCCGTTGAAACTAACTCGATATCTCTTTTCGTTGGGCAGATAAAAAATATTAAATTTTTAAACAAAATAACAATTAATTACTTCAAAATTAATTACTTCGCATTTATCAAACTTCTGTAAACTGTGCTGAGTTTCGCTAGATGAGTACAACAAAGAAATGGCCAAAAATGCATAGAAAGTTGCAGGGGTTGAAAATAATGAGCTAAGGGAGAGGGAGAAATAGGGGTGAGAAAAAAATTTTACAATTTAAAATTTTTTAAAATTGTGCCGGGTTGTGCTCGAAGAGTACAATAACTTTTCTTAATGACAAAATGTCCGCAAGTCGTTAGTTTTCGCAGCACAACCATCTAGAGAAAGCAGTTTTTAGGAATTCCAATTTTCAAATTGCTATAACTTTAGAACCGTGACAGGGAATGAAATTTTGCGACTTGTGCTGAATTGTGCTGGACGGGCACAACAAGAAAACGGCTAAAAAAGAATCGAAAGTAGCAGGGGTTGAAAATAATGAGCCAAAGGGGATGGGGGTGAGAAGAAAAATTCGCATTTTCAAATTTTTTAAAATTGTGCCGGATTGTGCTAGGCGAGTACAATGACTTTTGTTAATGACAAAATGTCCGCAAGTCATTAGTTTTCGCAGCACAACCATCTAGAGAAAGCAGTTTTTAGGAATTCCAATTTTCAAATTGCTATAACTTTAGAACCGTGACAGGGAATAAAATTTTGCGACTTGTGCTGAATTGTGCTGGACGGGCACAACAAGAAAACGGCTAAAAAAGAATCGAAAGTAGCAGGGGTTGAAAATAATGAGCCAAAGGGGATGGGGGTGAGAAGAAAAATTCGCATTTTCAAATTTTTTAAAATTGTGCCGGATTGTGCTAGGCGAGTACAATGACTTTCGTTAGTGACAAAATGTCGACAGGTCACATTTTATGGATTTTACAATACAACTGTTACAATACAACTAGAAGCTTGGGTTTTAGTTGTAGAAGAATTCTAAACTCCATGCCATGTCTGAACCGTATAGATAATCCAGTTTTGTAAATTGTGCTGAGTCGTGCTACACTAGATAAACCAATAACAATGTTGAAAAAGGTAAAATCGAGGGTGTTTAACAAATATAGCGAAAACAGTGGCGGAAAAAAAAATGTTGCATGTTCATAATTTTGCCTACTGCGCCGGCTTGTGTGCGTATGCGTGTGCGTGTGCTGGACGGTCAAACTTCTTTTAATGATTCCTCTTCTAAAAAGGAGATGTGAAGTTTATTGTTGTCGCTTTTCCGCGATGCCGATTGGTTCTCTTGCTGCGCTTACTTCATTTGCAGCTGTCATTGTGTATTTTGACAGTTGTGTGTATCAAGGAGTTAATAATGTAATAGTAATAGCATAATGTTAAAGCTAAATAGCGCGCGCGAAGCGCGCGTTTGTAGTGTCTAGTTAACTAAAAACCGCGTTTTGCATCACCCAGAACCAACGACGTGGACGTAGCGGTGGTTTGGTTCCTTTTTATTTTTTTTTTTTTTTTTTTTTTTTTTTTTATTTTTTTTTTTGCGGTGGTTTTAATTTTTTTTTTTTTTATTTCAAGTTTGTTAACTATTTTATTATTTTTTACTTTTTTAAATTTCCAAAATGTTTTTATTCTTTATGTTAGATTATATATATGTTTTTATAGAGATTATATATATATATTTTTTTTTATTGAGTTAAATTATATGTATGTAATATAAATGTATTATAAATGTATTATATAAAAATGTTAATTTTGTGATTATAATATGTTTGAGTGTAGGGATATTATTAATGGAAGAATTGTATAAAATATATATTGTATTATTATTACATAAAAAATAACAGATAAAAAAGAAAAGACGTGCATACATATGTAGGAGTAATGAAATAAAATTTTATAGTAATATTAAAGCAAAAATAAAATTGGTCTTTTTAGGCAAATAAATGCAAATAATACTCTGTATCTTTGACATCTTTAGTATATCTCGCTAATCTGTTTCGCACGTAACATAAATTAACAAATGCGGATTTATTACGAATTCTTGTGTTTTGTATTTAGTGTTTTTTACTAAATCGTCGAATTCCACCCATTGTGATCCTCCTTGATAGGAGTATCCTACATAGTGTCCTTTTTCTATGCTGCCATATCGAGCTACTACACCTGCTAAACGGAAGGAATTATTGCCGATCTGAAGTTTTGGCACAAATTCTTTAAGACGAGTAATGTCTCGTTCTTGTCTATTATCTGTTGCATCGCACTCTATAAAGATTTGTGTACCATATCTTATGTTTTCGGACATAAGTTGATTGCAACAGATTGACTTATTATCTGGCATACCTTTCAGTACAGCCTCAGATAACTCGCAAAATCCATGTTTCTTAATAATATCGACATTAATAGGTACGATTACGGATTGACGCACAATAATTTTGCTACATACGTTGCAACTCTTAGTCTGCACATAACTAGGATTGCTTTGGAAAACATATTGTGCAACATTTCCTATGCTTGAGAAGCAGTTTACAGTTACGATATTTTTATCTATTTCAGACTTAAAAATTTTAATATTCATTAATATTTCGGCTCTCAATTTATATGTTTTTTGGATACAACCGTTTTTTAAAAAAAAAGTAATAAATCGCATAATATTAGTGTCAGATGTTTCGACAATATTTTTATAAAATTCGTTAATGCATGCGCCTGCAATTGTGCACGTGATACTATCGAAACCACATGTATTAAGAACTACCACTCTTTTTTTGTTGATAGATATCAAGGAACATATGTTGCCATTTAAGAGATTTGTAATTCCTATACGTGTCTTTCCTACATTGGTTAAATCCCAATCCGGGCAATTGTCCAAATATGTTTTTCTCTTATTTGTTTGATTTGTATTCTTGTTTCTCCAATTATGTTCCAAGTTTAGTTCACTTATATCATCCAATGCATCATCACTTTTGTCAGGATTATATGATTTTGCTTCAATACGCGTCGAAGGATCACTTTCGTCAGGATTATATAATTCTGCTTCAATACGCGTCGAAGGATCACTTTCGTCAGGATTATATAATTCTGCTTCAATACGCGTCGAAGGATCAGAGTTTGGTTTGTCTCTAGGAAGATTTTCGCTAGCATTCGGAAGAATAGGTTCAGTTTCATTTGTGAAATTCCTGATTACACTATTTTCTATGACTTGATCATTATCTTTAGCAGAAAGTAAGGAATCATGTGTCGACATAGCCAACCGTGATCTACCTACAAACGAACTTAAATGAGTCGTTACAAATTTGTCTGCTCTCATTGGGCGAGATTTATTTTTTAATAAAATATGTTTAATATCATTCATTTCGGATTCTACAGCTGATGAACTTGCATTGATCTGCCCATATTGAAAAATAGAGATCATTACACCTGAATATAATGGAAAATAAGGAAGAAATGTTCTCAGTTTTTGACTTAATTGGGGAATATAATAGGGATTTGCCGCGTCACAGTTTATTGTGGTCTCTTCGAGCGTTTTGCGACATTCTTGAACGAGATGATTTGACCACGACCCGATATTACAATCCTTTATTTCTATATCAAACTCTTCATTTTCTGTATCTTTATCATCTTTATCATCTTTATCATCTTTATTTTTCTCATTTTCGTTTAGTAACACATCCTCAATGCCTTTTATGTAATTTGTAATAATAATACGAGCAGATTCCGCTGGCGAATTATTTCCATCGTTATCCTTTCCAATTTCTTCGCTGAGGGATAATATAAGAATGCATCTTGTTAATTCAACAAATTGAGAAAAATTTGTCTGCTTTGTCAATAAGGCCATAGCGCGTATATAAAATTTTTTTACTTTAGGATTTAATTTCGAAAAGAATTTCCATCTAGACACCATATGCATATAGTGACAAATATCAAGACGTATGAAGCACTTTGGCTTTTCTACAGTATTCTGTTTTAAAATTAAAGTAAAACAAGTCGTTAAATATTGTTTTAAGTTTGAGCATTGGCCAAAAGCTTTTGCAATAGCATTGAGTAACGCCATATCAAAATCACATATGACTGATCGAGGAATAGGAAAACCTGCCTTTCGAATCGATCCTATACGCAAAAATTCACTCAGCCAATATTGAATCGCATTTACGTTTTGCACTGCGCTCAACATTTGAAATACTGGCATTTTATAATTGGAAGTACTTGTGACGGCCTGATATAAATATATATGGGATGATAGCTCTCCATTTGGTAACTTAAATTTTCTTATTAACGAGCCAGTTGCATCAATGTAGAGTATGTCATGATATTCTAAATAAATAGTCATTTGTTCTGGTGTCCAATAATGAATGAAAAATGGATCATATCCTATACAATGAATAGAACCTGCATGGTTATTATACTTCATACTTTGAAGATTCGTGAATGCGCACGATCCTTTTATTTGCAGGTTTAAATCCTGTCTCTCTTGTTTTGCCTTTCTCAAAGTAGTGGCTTTGTATAAATGTGGTGGCTCTGAATCGTACAAATTCATTAATTTTGCAGCCTCCTGCCTTCGCCATGTCGTTGCTGATAACGCACCTGTCGCGAGAGATTGCGATATCTCCACTCTTTTTTCTCCACTCAGTGGACGTTTTTTTGTATGCTTAATGTTTGCATTAAAGTTTCTTACACGGCATTCCATTCGAACATCTGTATTATCTTTAGGTACATTAATAATTTTACCAATTAAATTAGATTTGCAATCTGGACAGCTTGCATATACAGTTGCATAAATGCCCGTTTCCGATATCTTACATCGTTTGAACATAAATGCACATGGTAACTTCGTAGTTTCATGTATTAATTCAAAAATAGTGTTTGTCCATTTACGACGTCGTAATGTGTTGTAATTTCTTTGTACCTTTCTATTACATTTATAAATTACTGATTCGCAGTCTATATCATGCCACGTTTTTAAAGGAATATTAAGGTCAAATTCTAAATCTTTTTCCGTAGATGACAAGTTAAATGATTCCTCATCATCAATAGATGTGTCAATTGTCGTATTTGCAGGTCTATCCAAATTATGATAACTTAAAAGCTTGTCGTATAATCCATATCTATTTTGCAATAGAATGGTATAAATATATTTCGGTGATATTTTTCCTTCTAACAAAGAACTTAGTTCTTTATATATAACGGATTTCGGAGTTGCTGGTTTTCCATTTTCATCCAAAATACATTTATATTTGGGACATAATAAAAGTTTTTCTAACATGTCCACCGGTGCCATACTTGAGGATTGAGATGTATGGACAGAATTATAAGCGTATTTTATTTCGTCCAACAAATGCTGAATTTTTAATCAAGCAAACGTAAATGTATCCTACGCGATTCGCACGATGCGGTCAAACGTCTGGCTATCTCGATATCTCTCTCCGATGCCTCCTCCGTATACGGAGCGGTGGGGAGAGTCGCGAGTATCAAGTGGAGGGACAATTATTTTCAACCCCTGCTACTTTCGATTCTTTTTTAGCCGTTTTCTTGTTGTGCCCGTCCAGCACAATTCAGCACAAGTCGCAAAATTTTATTCCCTGTCACGGTTCTAAAGTTATAGCAATTTGAAAATTGGAATTCCTAAAAACTGTTTTCTCTAGATGGTTGTGCTGCGAAAACTAATGACTTGCGGACATTTTGTCACTAACGAAAGTCATTGTACTCGCCTAGCACAATCCGGCACAATTTTAAAAAATTTGAAAATGCGAATTTTTCTTCTCACCCCCATCCCCTTTGGCTCATTATTTTCAACCCCTGCTACTTTCGATTCTTTTTTAGCCGTTTTCTTGTTGTGCCCGTCCAGCACAATTCAGCACAAGTTCGCAAAATTTTATTCCCTGTCACGGTTCTAAAGTTATAGCAATTTGAAAATTGGAATTCCTAAAAACTGTTTTCTCTAGATGGTTGTGCTGCGAAAACTAATGACTTGCGGACATTTTGTCACTAACGAAAGTCATTGTACTCGCCTAGCACAATCCGGCACAATTTTAAAAAATTTGAAAATGCGAATTTTTCTTCTCACCCCCATCCCCTTTGGCTCATTATTTTCAACCCCTGCTACTTTCGATTCTTTTTTAGCCGTTTTCTTGTTGTGCCCGTCCAGCACAATTCAGCACAAGTTGCAAAATTTTATTCCCTGTCACGGTTCTAAAGTTATAGCAATTTGAAAATTGGAATTCCTAAAAACTGTTTTCTCTAGATGGTTGTGCTGCGAAAACTAATGACTTGCGGACATTTTGTCACTAACGAAAGTCATTGTACTCGCCTAGCACAATCCGGCACAATTTTAAAAAATTTGAAAATGCGAATTTTTCTTCTCACCCCCATCCCCTTTGGCTCATTATTTTCAACCCCTGCTACTTTCGATTCTTTTTTAGCCGTTTTCTTGTTGTGCCCGTCCAGCACAATTCAGCACAAGTTGCAAAATTTTATTCCTGTCACGGTTCTAAAGTTATAGCAATTTGAAAAATTGGAATTCCTAAAAACTATTTTCTCTAGATGGTTGTGCTGCGAAAACTAACTGACTAGCGGACATTTTGTCACTAACGAAAGTCATTGTACTCGCCTAGCACAATCCGGCACAATTTTAAAAAATTTGAAAATGCGAATTTTTCTTCTCACCCCCATCCCCTTTGGCTCATTATTTTCAACCCCTGCTACTTTCGATTCTTTTTTAGCCGTTTTCTTGTTGTGCCCGTCCAGCACAATTCAGCACAAGTCGCAAAATTTTATTCCCTGTCACGGTTCTAAAGTTATAGCAATTTGAAAATTGGAATTCCTAAAAACTGTTTTCTCTAGATGGTTGTGCTGCGAAAACTAATGACTTGCGGACATTTTGTCACTAACGAAAGTCATTGTACTCGCCTAGCACAATCCGGCACAATTTTAAAAAATTTGAAAATGCGAATTTTTCTTCTCACCCCCATCCCCTTTGGCTCATTATTTTCAACCCCTGCTACTTTCGATTCTTTTTTAGCCGTTTTCTTGTTGTGCCCGTCCAGCACAATTCAGCACAAGTCGCAAAATTTTATTCCCTGTCACGGTTCTAAAGTTATAGCAATTTGAAAATTGGAATTCCTAAAAACTGTTTTCTCTAGATGGTTGTGCTGCGAAAACTAATGACTTGCGGACATTTTGTCACTAACGAAAGTCATTGTACTCGCCTAGCACAATCCGGCACAATTTTAAAAAATTTGAAAATGCGAATTTTTCTTCTCTCCCCCATCCCCTTTGGCTCATTATTTTCAACCTCTGCTACTTTCGATTCTTTTTTAGCCGTTTTCTTGTTGTGCCCGTCCAGCACAATTCAGCACAAGTCGCAAAATTTCATTCCCTGTCACGGTTCTAAAGTTATAGCAATTTGAAAATTGGAATTCCTAAAAACTGCTTTCTCTAGATGGTTGTGCTGCGAAAACTAACGACTTGCGGACATTTTGTCATTAAGAAAAGTTATTGTACTCTTCGAGCACAACCCGGCACAATTTTAAAAAATTTTAAATTGTAAAATTTTTTTCTCACCCCTATTTCTCCCTCTCCCTTAGCTCATTATTTTCAACCCCTGCAACTTTCTATGCATTTTTGGCCATTTCTTTGTTGTACTCATCTAGCGAAACTCAGCACAGTTTACAGAAGTTTGATAAATGCGAAGTAATTAATTTTGAAGTAATTAATTGTTATTTTGTTTAAAAATTTAATATTTTTTATCTGCCCAACGAAAAGAGATATCGAGTTAGTTTCAACGGCACAACGTGGCACAAATTATTATCTATCAACCAAAAAAAAAATGGGTTTATTTCGATAAAAGTGCGGGGCTAGTATAATTTTTTTTTTTTATTTTTTTTCTTAATTGTTATCGAAGTTATCAATCTCTCGTTTGCGGCACAAGTCAGCACAAATCTAGCACAATACGGCACAATAAAAAAAAACTGAAAATTCGAAAAGTGCGGGGCTATCAAAAATTTTGTTTTTTTTAATTTTCTCGAATACGCTTTGGGTTACGGAGTTGCGGTTTGCGGCACAATACAGCACAAACGTAGCACAATACGGCACAATAAAAAAAAACTAAAAATTCAAAAAGTGCGGGGCTAACTTCACATACATGAGAGGGAGCCAGAACAAGCAGAGACTGCGTCGAAGCTTGCTTTGCCGAACGGTGAAAGCGATTCTCCATTAATGCTCTTCTTCGCGAAGGACTTTGAACACTCGTGCATATGTGTGCTCAAGCCCCGCGGACTTCCGGTCAGAGCACTTCGGACGTGTACCTATATGCGAAATGAAAAATGCTAACAGACTTTCATAGCCTTAAAGAATAACATAGAAGGCGGATGGAGCGTCTATCGTTTGTTCAACAATCAATAATCGTTTTCGCCATGTTTCTTGACGATACAGGTAAAAATAACAATAATTTTAAGCTCGATTAATAATAATCAGTCAATAATTATAGGTAAATGAAATTTGAGAGAAAGTTTGTCTCTCGAGGATCGTTCGAAGTCCACGAAATTCAATGCATTTGGAAAATCGCGTCGAACGATAACTGCTCTTGGATACTTTTTATTGAGAATGTAGTGTTTGTTCATCGATTTGTTATTGATCTCGATTGGCGGTGAGCCGAGTAATCCCGCGGATCTGCGGAATATCGCGCTGTCTCGCGACTTTATCATCGCTCATTTGTAAACAGGATTAGGAATTAGGTGGGACAACGTGCGGGCAAGATAACTTGGAAAATCCGTTGGAGATCCTGTTGAACGATGGAGCCGCGGGTTGTAATCGTGATCCTTCGAGGCGGTCTTATCTGTATAACTGTACCTCGTTCGCAGTTCACCGTCACCGTCATCGTCGTCGCCGCCGACTACCTATTACCTATTCGCGCAAATCTCCGCTTCGATCGTCGGTCGTCGATCGTCATCGCGCCCCTTTTTTTCAGCGACCTGGATTTTTGTCGAATACCCGATTAGCTTTACATAACGGGGCGCACGTAGGCCACTTCCGTTACGTGATAGGATAACGTCGGTCTTTGAACGTGACATGTGACATTGGTTGATTTCTAACGACGGCGTTTGAAGGAAATTGCATGTCACAACTTCTCCGGTCAATCTGTCTTTTAGAATTGACTTGTTGGAATCTACGGAATGCAATAAAACGTGGGGAAAAATTTATTGCATTGTATTTGTCATTATAAAGCTTGAAAGTAAACTGCTTGAAGAGTATTATTAATAGTGTAATATTATGAGTTTCTTAACTATTACGATTTTAACGTATCATAAAATACTATAAAATATCTTTTCGTGTTTTATAATTTATAAGTAACGTTTATATAATGTTTTTATTTTTCTTAGTTATTGTTAGGCTGTTTCAAAGCTATTTCAATGTTGAAATAGCTCCTGTATAAGGCGCTCGTATAGATACAATCTTCGCAGATTTTTTTCACGAAAAAGTCAGGAAGATTTCTACTAATTTAAAAAATAAACGTTTTAAACATTTGAAGATCAAAGTAATTCGATTTTTTACGATACATCATTGTGGATTTGTGTTGCCTTTATATCGTGCGGTACATTTTTACTTCCACGGAGAACAAGTAAGAGTGAGTCGCATGTAAAAAATTCCCAAAAAATCGCGGTCCGTATACGTCACGTGCTGTAAGGACGTGACCGTAATCCACCGAGGTGGTCTCATCCCTGTAACTGTACCTGTCGACAGCGGTCCACCAACGATTGCCCAGCTACTATTAGCGATTTTCCCGTTAGGATAAATACGTGCCAGGCGCCACACAGGATCTCGGCGATTAACGGCCGATTAACCGTGGCGCGCGGTCGCGTCTCGAGATTTTATGGAAAATATCTGTCATGGAATTTATACCTCTCTTTTTTTCTTCTTTTTCTCTCGTTGACCGCATTGTGTTATTACTTGCACGCGGTTGTTAACGTGCGCTCGAATCGTCGGCACACTGCTCTCGCGTCTTGTTCCTCTCCAATCTATCTATTTTCCGTTTTCTTCTGCTACCCCAAGTCTGACGATCCTTCGAACGACGGCGAATTCCTGCGGCGGTCGTAGTTTTCAAATTAGACACAGAATAGCGGAACTCTTATGCGATCATATGTTATACGCGTACCGTTTCTTCTACGAAGTCTCGCATATACTAATCATTTCCCTCGCGCGCGCGAAAGTCCTTACGCGCGCCACGGCGAAGTTTATCGCGATGCTTTTTCTTCACAAATGAACTCTCATTGGTGAATCCCGGATTCGCGGCGAGTTTATAAAAGTTATATTGGGGTCACACGTGCAATTATTCGGTCAATTACAAGGATTTCCTGGGTTCATCTCGATTAACTGTTAATTGATGTCGGGGGAAGCAACCGGAAGCCGACCGCGAGGAGCGTAATATTGAAGACTCGCATTTATAATGAGTGTAATGCACGGCGCGTTCTTATACGAACAATTAAAAATTTTAGTCATTAACAAGTATACTCGTTCGTCCGTGTAATCTTGGATAATCTTGTTCAGATAAAATTTAGGATTTATTTATTGAAATTTGGATATTGTTTTATAAAATATGAATTGTATAGGATAGCAATATGTTAAGGAAAGAAATGAATAATATAAAAACTTGCAGATATACCTTATTTTAATACCTATACATATAAATAAAGTATCTTGTATACAACGTTTTTTTTATCATAATTAATGGAAATTAATTAATATTTTTAATCAGTTTTAATTAAGCCTTATTTAAGATTTCAAGACGCAAAACCTCTTTAAAACTCATTTATTCGTCCGCAATTGTACGTGGTTCACGACTACCTCGGCCGACCGATCAATCCCGGAGAATATCGCGGTCGACCTCAAGTCGTTACTTTTATCGCGCCTCCGATCTACGACATTTGATCCACGATGACGTCGCGGCGCGGGCGCGAGGAGGCTGACTCAACGCAAGGAAGGAGAGAAGGAGAAGACGAAGGGAACGCTGGTGTTGGATCGGTGGTTTTCCAAGAGGGTGTGTGGACGGGGCAACGCGGCTCCGCGCGGCACTTGCAGGTGGTTACACGTCGCCGACACTCGCGGCACGGACTCAGATTCGCGTCGCTCGGTGCCGTCGTCGGTGGTGACGTCGCCGTCGTGGTGGTGCCGGTGCTGGCACTGGTGGTGGTGTTACGGTAGGTTATGCCTCGCATTCCTACCGAGGTCGACGAACCGAGACGAACCGCCTGTGCATGCCCGCCGCCGCGTTGCTCGCTTCTTGGCCACTGTCCGGCCTGCCTTGCCCTTTCCTTTCCCTTCCCGCCCCTCTCTCTCTCTCTCTCTCTCTCTCTCTCTTTCTTTCTTTCTCCTTCCCTTTTCCCTTTCTTTTCGTTCTTTCGTCTCATACCGACCGACGACTACGGCCATGGCCATGGCGAGCTTCGCGTACCCGCGACGCAAAGAAACACTTCCTCGTGCCGCTCCTCCCACACTTGCCAGGGCGTTCCCCACGTGCGACGGCGGGACACTTCCGTCTGTTTCTATCCCGCGACGCGAAATCAAGGTTCTCGTGCGTTACGCTTAATTATCCGGCGAGCGACAGTCCGCCTTTAGGATCACCGGCAAAAGTCTAATTAAGGGATATGTCGCGTGAGACTGGGACTATGAAGAAAACGTGCACTCCTCCTGCGTCCGCTTTAATAAGCTATTCCGCGGCGTCCCTTTTAGATCTTCAGAAATTTCCTTACCACTTAAACAGTATAAGTAATTCGTAATTATAGTTTCATCTTTACATGCGACAATTTAGAATGCATTAAATTTTATCTGTTTAAGTGGCGATATCTCTGTCGTTTCACGATAGAGAGAATTTTTACTTGCAATTGCAAGCATACAATATTCTAAATGTAATTTTAAACATGTGAAAGTTGCTAGTTTAAATAGCCACTTTTCATTACTTTAATACGCGCGTATAATAGAAAAAGAAAGTCGACCTTGTTGCATCTTCTACTTTTCATATTTATCGTAAAAAGTTTTTTTTTTACGAAAATGTAACGAGTAATCGGCATTGTTCTTCTTTCTTGGCGATGCAACTGCTGCATATGCTTTTTTGTGTTTATTTTATATATTTACCAATCTTTTCGTGAAAACTTATTAATGGTTATATTCTCGTCATTAATTGATCAATTGATCTTAGTCTCTCAATAATAATAATTTGTATTTTTCATATTTTTATATCTTTATATATTCATATATTAATTATATATTATATTTTTTACGCATTTTTATACTGTTCTTACATTACTGCATGTCTTTTACTGCGAAAATAAAGCATAAATTGCGAAACAAGATTTTTCAGAGTTAAAAACAAATTAATTTTAGGAATCTTATCTTATTTTTAAGTATTATTATACGATACGTTTCTAAAAGCGTCATTTGTAACCATTATTTGCACTTAATTATTTTAATTACGCGACAGTTTTATAGTAGCGTTCTATATGTGCCGTCATTCAGTTTGGTATACGGTTTCGACAATCCGATTCGCCCTTTTGTCGGCTCTCGGCCTCGACTCGATGCAATTAATTGGACGGCCAAAGGAACGATAAAAGGAAATGCCATTCCCTTTTCCGGACGGAACAAAGAGTTATCTAATGGAGTTCGCGCGCGAAAGAAGGAGTGAGAGAGAGAGAGAGAGAGAGAGAGAGAGAGAGAGAGAGAGAGAGAGAGAGAGAGAGAGAGAGAGAGAGAGAGAGAGAAAAAAAAAGCCTACGCGTTCTCCCGCCGCAGGCGGAGCGCAATAATTAATTCCGCACGATCGTTTCTCTCAATTGTTATCGGCGTCGGCCGTGGCCGGGTCTGCTCTCTCGTTATTATTTATCGTTTTCATCGTGGTCCCTCGTATGGTCTCGCCGTACGCGAATCGCAGCCAAGGACGCGGACGCGATAAAACGCGATTTACACGCGTAGAAATCGCCACGGCGATTTGTTTCTATTTATCCGGCATGTTTGTAGAGTGCGAGCGCAGGTACGATGTCGAATTACAGTTGATTGCTATCACTTGTTCGCGGTCGCGGCCCGGCGCCGCACCGACGCCCGCGCCGTAGAGGATGTGATGGGAGTTTCATTTATTGTTACGCGATAATTTATTATAGATTAAATAAGTACGTACGCACGCGTACAAATATGCGCGCAATGCGGGTATGCGAGAAAGTAAAATCTTCCTCACGCACGCAGAATTGATCCGCGGGATTAAGGGGGTGGGTCGAACACGGTCTTTTTTTCCTTCCTCTCGCGCGTTACAGGAGGAGGAATAATTTATCGCTGGGTGTGTGGTGTTTACCCGCTAATAAAATCGTGAAAGTTCAAGCGCAGATGAAGATAAACCGCGCGGTGCAAATGCGTGCGGCCTTGGCACTCGCGGGATTTAACTCCTCCTTGGGGTCTAAAGAGGGACGCGCAGAGTTACGTGAAATATTTCCTCGGCTAAATCACGGTTATCGGCGCCGGGACTTGAGAACATTATTACGCGTCTGTAAAAAGCGTCATTACAATCGATCTTGACCGCGCATAAGTCAGAAAACGCTTGGGAGCTTTGGCAACGGAGATAATTTTCGCGCTGGATGATCGGAAAGTCCGATAATGGCGGGGGTGTACGAGTTAATCGTTCGAAGAGAAATGGAAGAAGATATAATTGTACTTATTTAGATGTTTAACCTAGCTAAACAGGCACGATGCACGTAAGAAATTTGTCGCATTGTCGCATTGTCATATTGAAAGAATATCATCCCGCTTATATAGAAATACAAAAGAGAAGAGAAAATAATCTTCTACATGTTTAAATGTATATATGCACAGTACCATGCGCATATATTCCCGAACGTATAGGAATACAAAGGATGTAAGAGAGTAATAAACCTTTTTGCATTTCTATGCAGGCTAATATTCTTTTGTCTATTATCTCTGTCCGCGTTCTCCGCGCGGGAAGATAATGAGCGGTCTGTACGTGCGCCCGTTTCGAATCAATAGCACCCTCGCGGTAAGTGACCGACATTCTCCTCTCTCGCTGCACGCTCCTCGCTCCTCGCGCACGTGCCGATGGCAGTAACCCCGGAGACAATGATATCCCGACAATGGCACGACGACGAGCTCGTCGCCACATGTAAATGTAACCTTTTGTAAAAGCCCGCGCGGAGGATGCCCGCCGCGCTCTGCGCTGCGAGTGAAAGGTGCGACGGCCGCGCATCTCCTCGATTCCGCCGCGCGCGAACTCCGCAGCGGTCTCTTTTCTCCTCTCCTCTGCGGATTAGGAAATGTCAGCAGCCAGCGGCTGTTTGCGAAAAGTAGCGTTTGCGAGACGCTTCATCGTTGATTCGCGCGCGATAACAATGACGCAACGGAGAAAAATCTTACGATTCTCTCGATCGGGTCGCGGCCGGTTGTGCGTCGTTATTCGTCTCGCAAATAGGTCGATGACATGTAAATTATATTGTTCGCGCAGAAACACGCACGGCTCGTGAAGATACGCCATTTAATCAAAGAGGTGCTTATTTATACTTTCACTTTGACTTTTATTGGCAGGGATAGGGTCAAAGTTGCAAAGAAAATTTCCCATGCTACGGTTAGATATACGTCGGTATGCTAAAATAATATTCGAAAATTAATTTATAATTTTGTCGAGTGAAATATCGTGCTGTCGATAAAGATCGCGAAGAGAAACTTAGTATATTATTTCTCCGAGTGATGAATATGTGTATTGTATCACTTTGTTGCATTATAATTGACGCGCAAGGATAATATACGATAATACGTTATGAACATGCGAGATTGTATGAATAAATGCAAGATTCGCCTAAATACGCGCTTAAATGATAAATACTGTTTGGCGAGTTCAAAAAGGAATCGTCGGCGGTATAATGCGATTTTATATAGGATCGGCAAAACGGGCACGGCTATTTTACTGGGCATCAAGAGGATTGTTTAAGCGCATTCGCGGCTTTGCGGATATAAGGTAGCCATATACCTACATCGCGCCGGAGGAGTCAAACAAAACAGGCATTATGTTACTGTCGCCATTTACCGCGCTCTCGCGAACAACCGAGCGCGGAGAATAACCTAGGCTTCGATATATCCTCCCGCATCCTTCACCGTATTCCGCGAGGTGCGCAAGAGAGAGAATCCTCTTTCGGATCTCTCCAGCCTCTCGTTATGCAACGTGATTCTATTCGACGGCGGACCGTTAATTTAATTCGCGCTTTTCAGTTAATTAATACCAATTACGCGTATGTTGCGAGGGCCGACGCTTGTTCGCGAGCTAGCTGTATGTATCCCGACGAAGAACGAGCCCTTTTAATCCGCGTAAATACTTAAGAGCTTCGGCGAGGCGTGCATTAACGCGCCGATAAATTAACGACAGACGTGGAATCGGTTGTACGATTAATGGTTGCGGGTTAACGATTACGGTATCGCGAACTGCAAAATATTGGCCTAATGGAACAATCACGTTAGTGGGGAATGTGCGTTGTGCAGTTCTAATTGCTATGGCGAGGTCAATTTTGAAATCAATATTTTACAAATTATCAGTATGAGATGGACACTTAGCTTTTTAAATTTATATTAAGCATTAAATATTTATTGCTTAAAATATATTAAAACTGTATAATCTGCGGGGAAGAGCTGAAACTTTATGAATTATATATAGAAATTATGGAATTGTATGAAAATATAGATAGAATATTCAAAATTTTTTAAAGAAAATAAAATATTGCATTGTGAATATATTTTATGTAAAGCTAATGACATCGATTGAATTAAAAAATCTGTTTTTTTTTAGTCTTTAATAATAATTATTTAATTAGTAAATTTATGAGTAATTATGAGAATTGTATTGAACTCTCTTTACAATTTTGAAGTGCTGTTCTAAATCTGGATTAGGAGAAATGCGCTGTAATAAGCGACTCACAATCGACCACTGTTATAATTTTCTCGTAATCTCTGGCCAGTTCAGAACTTGTTGATTTATGCGGCGAGTTCGGTGAACGCGTTCATCATGTCCTGGTTATAACTGATACGTGTTACTTATGTCACGCATCAAGAATACGGTTCATATATTCTTCTTATAAGTTATTTCTCGAGTTGACTTACTTCATCCGTAATTTATATCTCACGGCACAAAGTGTGCGACGAATTAATCGAAAGATTTTCAAACCAGAAGCATGACATTTTTAAAATTATATTACCGAACTCTCGCGTCATTTTATCCATGTGTGTATAAATTCGCTACATAAAAAAAAAATTAAAAAGATGCAAAAATGTACACACTATTTAATACTATTCCAGACACGGTCGCCGAGGAAGCAGTAATAATTTGAAAGCCGACAGACGGTGGCGTGCACGATTATTCGCGTGACGTCGCGGCCGGAGCCGTGTCAAATTTTACGCGGCCCTGAGATAATTTGTTTAAAAGTCGTCCGTCTGGTTTCCGCCTCGGCAAGTGTAACGCAATCGTAATTCCCACCTGTAACATCGTGCAGGCCGCTGGATTTGCATGCGAGCGGACCGAGCTCCGAGCTGGTCGGTCGACGAATCCCCCCGGACAATTAATCGGACCGCCATGAGCTTAAAGGACTGTTATTTTGCGGCATGTAACAGCATTTAAATGAGGTTACGTGTCAGCGTGGCTGCTCAAGATCCCTTCCTTATTCTTGCACCGCGATAAGAGTCCTCGTTTTTTTCCTCTTTTCTCCGAGCGGCTTTTCTTTTCTTTAATTCTCGAGCCATGGTCGATACCTCCCTTTCTCACTTTTTATCTCCGGTATTACTTGTCAGACGAAATTGCTCTTTCTACCTCTGCGCAATCTCCTCTTTCGGCGTTTATTTTATCGCAATTACTTGCATTGCGTGGTGTAGAGAACATATCACTTGTCATCTTAACGTAAAATAATTTATACCCTTTTAGCGTTGGCTAATTAATTTTGTGTGATACAGAAAGACGGACGTGAAAACCTTACCTGTATATAATATTTATCTTCTGTCTTCAATATATCGCAATTATCTAATTACATTGTCATTTACATAGTAATTATCTAATTAAATTATTTAATAACGACACGACATTCCACCAATAATTTTTACATTGATTATAGTCTTTCTCGTCACTTCACTCTACTCTAATTTACTCTTTTCTATGTTTTATTTTACAACGCACGCTTTCTTTCTCTTTCTCACCTTCGCTCGCATGCCGTGAATGTTTCGATCGCGCAGTTCTAACTCGTGCAGTTCATAATTTGTCTTTCACCGAGTCTTTCACTAACAGAGAGATGAGAAAGCTCGAAATTCGTTTCTCGTCTTTTTCTCGCTTTTCTTCCTCTCAGTCGCATTTGTCATGTTGTCTCCTTCAGCTTTTGCAGACCACCGTGACGTCGAATTTTATCGCACGGCCTTAATTACAGATTTCTGTGTCACGCAGTCGCGCGCGAAGATTTTTCGTGTTTACGCTTTTCATTACGTTAAGAAGCGAAGTAAAAACAGCCGTTCTTCCTCCGATTTGTGGCCTTACTTTCTGACATGTATGAAATTGTTGGCGAAGTTAAACGTACGTGATATCAAGCGTTATTATTTTTTCTTTCGTATGTTTATCTGGTGCAAAACTACAATCGCTAAGAATATTTGTGAAGATTGAGCATATACATATATGCAATTATATTAATTTTCTTACCTGTTTAATTTAAAAAAATTGAATGTAACTGTATTCAAGATCATCAGATGCGCGTACGTATGTACAAATTGATACTCTTTGCCGACAGGAAAATTGCGATCGATATTTTTTGCCGGAAACTCTGCGATGATTTTTAGTTGATTGCGCGATCGTCTTCCTGCCACTTCCTGGTTTGCGCTTTTCCGTGCTCCGCGCTCCGCGGGACGCCTTCGATCGCCTTAGCCGCGAACCTTATTTAAGTAGCGCGTCGGAGGAATTTCAGGCTTCCTTTTTATTCTCTTCGCCAGTAGCCGTCGCGCCGTACGAAAAGGAATTCGCGTGCGAATTCCACGGGAATACACTCGCAGGGAGGAGCCGCCGCGGTCGGAAAGCCGCGACGCACGGTCCGCCCAGAAGATATGGGATGTTCTCGCCCGATATTAACTTTAACCCTTCAGACTTTAAACCAGAATAGCTTCCGAGTAACATACCGTGCCGTCCGTATGTCTCGGCGCGAAATGTGATGTATGCCCGTGTTTAACCTTTAGCTGCTCGCTCGGAAGCTGCATGACAGACTCCACATTTGTCCGACGTGTGCTGTTACTTCCTTTTGTAGTTTTGATTTATTAAGAATTGCCTTGACGACTACGTGATTATTTGCGAGATTAAGACGTAAGTTGAGATGTAAGATTGAGATATTTTTGACGAATACGACAATGCAAATTTTTTTTCTAGCGGGAGAAAAGATAGAATTTCTCGTGTAAATTTGATAACTGACTCCGATTGCGCGGCGCAGTATAATACGATCTGTATCTTAATTTAACCGTTGAGTAAGATATTTTATTAATGCCGGTCTTCTAGTATGAAAGCAAGAGAATTGGGCGATACAGAGTTAAGAAACCTGAGCAGCGACAATAAAACCTCTCGTAAAGGTCGAGTTTTGTTGCGGCGGAGTAGTAATGTATATCCCAGCGAAATTGTTACTCCGCTCCGAAGAGCAGAGGTTCTTTTTATAAAAAAAAAAAAAAAAATCGCGCACATAAGGAATAAATATATTGCGTGGCGTTTTTACGTGGCTTGTTGCACAGTGAAGATACATAGCGAGAGCAGTGATGAAAAGCTGGTTACGTATTTCGCAGAATGTATCACAACCAGAGTCGGATGAGAAAGAAGTTTTTCTCCGTTTAAACGAGTATTTTGCGCGAGCTGTGTTGCTTAGTTTGAAGGAGAGAAAGATTTTAATTTACTTACTTAATGAAAGCGTATCCCGTTATGACATGAATACGGCGTGAATGTTTCGCAGGCATTAGCAGCTTCGAGTATTTTGCTTGTTTGCCAAACAGCCGCTACGAGAAGATACAAATTATCGATGTGTTATTTACGTATGAATTTCAAGAGTCCAAACAAAATGTTAAAGCGTTAATTTTTAAATTCTCACTTATGTCCACCGTATGTTTATAGCGTAAAATCACCGTTTTCCTTTATTTATCGGAATATATTACGAGATATGAATGAGGATTCGATTACTATTCAGAAATGTACGTGATTTTTCCTTCATGTTAGAAATCGCATCGAATGTTAAAGACAAGAATAATTATCATCTATCGATTGCGCTTCGGTAATCACCTCGCGTAACGTGCAAACACGTCGGGCGAAGTCGGCTCGAATTTTCGTGGCGAAAGATCATCTCGTTAGAGGACTCGTATCGCGAATCGTGCAATAATTTATTACGTAATCGCGGCTCCTCGTCGCCGTCTTCGTGATATTCTTACATCTGGGATCTCCGAGAGAGTTCTTTAGCTGCTTTAGCTTAGCACGTGCGAACACGTTACGAGATTTGACGTAACGATCGAATCTTTCTTTCGTCCCTCCGTCAGTCCGAGGCGTAAAACAACCGATAGAGCAGATTAAAACTGTAAGCCGCACGGAAATCGGATATCCCTGTATTATTTTCCTGGCAACCGAGCGCGTGTTAGACGCGTATTCTTGTACGAATGAGTATATGCTGACGTATATAAGATATAATTATTATTATCGTGTTAATAACACATTTTTTCACGAATCTGGAATCGATTTTCCTTTCGTGAACATTTACAAGACGAAGTTATCAGGTTTACTGCAAGTCTTCGGCGTAAAATTTTAATTAACGAAGCAAGATTCTATTATTTACGAGAATCTGAAAAATTCAAGTGTAATTTCTCTTTATTTTTACATATAACAACATAATAATATTACATGAATAACATTTCGAATATCTGAGGATGTTACTTTTGACACGATCTTCTACATCTAATTTTAATCAGCAAATATAAATAGCGCATACTATTATAACGTCTTAGGCGATATCACTTAAAAAAAATTAATTAGAGAAATGGTTTCTCACGATTCGCTAAGATACTTTCGCGATGACTCGGGCTTTTCTCTCTTAATTATCTGCGTGCGAGACCGGTGACATTTCTAGTTTTCGATTTATCAGCGATTTCGCGGAAGGACTTTCTTTTAACAGAACGAAGATAACCGGTATCGCGCCTATCGACCTACCGTTGCCGACGATACGCACGTCGTAGGAACGATAGCTCAACACGGCTTACATACTTTGCTACTTACTCCGGCGTCTTCCTGCGAAACATTCTGCCCCGATAAGGATCCCTCGTCTCTTTGGCATGCGCGTCGAACGGAGATAAGGCCACTTTTCACCGCCGTGGATTGTGGTCGCTAGTTCGCTGCTCGTTCCTAGGAACGTCGTAACTTAACGAAGCTAATGTATTCTCTCTTTCTTTCTCTTTTTCTTATTGCTATTTTTATTTTAATAGAGGAGGTGAAACTTTGCGACGACTCGAAACTCGAAGCGATTTTCTGTCGCGCTTTTCCTTTCTGCCAGTTCTTGATAATAGCTATATCATAACTCATCCTGACATTAGTTAAATAACAAACTTATTAATTGCTATGGTTAGTACTTAATTTTGCTCTGATCAAGACACATGCACGTCTTGCTATAACTCTAAAAATTGCTATAATTTTAAAAACTTTTTAAGAAAGTATATATATATTTTACATTAGTACAGTGTATTATAGAGGTACACTGTTTTAGAATTTCGAATATGAAATACACAATCAAAATGAAAGTTTTACAACAATTTTTCAAAATGAAGACATATGTTTCTACGTATCTTGAATTAGTCGAAGTATTTTCTTTATTACTGATCCGCGAATCTTATTAGTTTTATTACTTTTTCGGGAATCTGTCGATTATACTCGATTGTAAGATGTTTTTCATGTCTTTCCGGTCGGCATCGATTTTTCGCGCAAAGTATCAGTCGTAAAGTGACGTGGTAGGCGAGTGGTATCTCGCTATTACAAGCTCGTTACAATGAGTAATAATCGAGTCGTACAGCGTCGTCGTCGATCTGCGCGGAACGGTACACTTGACCGCTATCCGAGCTTTCTTTCTCCTTCCGTTGTGAACGTCGGATAACAGCATCGGGACTCGCGGTCGCAGATTGGCCGGCGGGATAAAGTCAAGAGACCGATGGAAGAAAAAATGATCGTGCACCAAGCGACGCGGATCTTCGGCACGTTCCTCCTCGCTCAATTATGCGATGATTTCCCCCACATGATAATTTATCGATGCAATGAATACGTCGACCGCGAACGTAACATCGCGATCACGATGACGAGCGTTGATTTAGATTTAGATCATGATAGATCTCTTTTTTATTCCATTATCGAAACGATCGGGTTAGTTATGCGAGGAAGACACTGCAGGGGATAGCTTTTTTGAAATTCTCCTCAAACCTTGTTCTATTTCGCATTTGCAATTTTTACTTACATCGTATAGTTTATTATCTTATTATGGAATACTCGTTTTCAAGCAACGTTATCCAAGTTATATCGCTGTAATTACATAATATGCGGTAATCGCAAACGGCGGCATTTTATTAAGAGTCTAACCTGTTCGATTTGGCCTCACAGAACGTGTCTTACGACTGGTGCGACATATTACGTTTACGGTTCTTCCAAAACGTGGTTGGCCGCTACTCGCGACAGAGCAATCGCGGCGGACTATGCAATCTGCATAAACGGTTTTAGCGGCCCCGACATCAGGAAGCCGAGGGAATTTTATTCAATTAACGGTACCCTTGTACCTCCTGTCGCTGAAAACTTTTTAACACGCCTCCGCTTCGGTGCTCTACGTTATGGCGTGCGCGACTCGATTTTCTCACACCGTCGGGCCGGTCGTCGAGAAGAAAAAGAGAGAGAGAAAGAGAGGAAGATTTTTTTCCTTCGAAAGACGATATAAAGAAGCGTCGGTAACGAGTCGGAGGCCTGTTTCGTAGCGCGCGAAACGAGCTGATCGTAAATCCGGAGATATTAATCTAATTACGATAACCCCGAGACGATCGCCGTATATACTCATTCCCAACAGCACGATAAATCCGGAGTTTCCTTACCACTCCCAGACATCTGTATTAATTGCAATGAGTCGCAGATATATACCGCGCGTGTACCAGGGATAAAATACCGTGAAAATCGGGGCGCAATCGTGAAAACTAAATCGCGTCATGGCAGCGACACGTTATTTCGATTTCTAATCCGCGTCTGATGGAGATTTACGAGGAATGTTACGTTTTGCATGGATGAAATGATATAGAAACAGTATTCGAGATATCGTGTAATTCTTAGGAATAGAAATTTCATCGCGTTGAATATATCATACCGGAGCAAACGCTAATAGCTTTTGCGTTTTTAGCAGAAATATTATTAAGGAATGAAAATATGAGAAGTTGAAGAATAGATTGAATGAGTTGAATGAAAAAAAAATATTTTGAAACAAAATTAATTAGGCATTTTTGAAAACATAGAAGCTCAAGTTTCACTAGTTTGAATTACTTCTACTTTTTATCGAGATACTTGTGTATCAACGCCATGAATATTAATTACATTTTTACAATTTTTTATAATTTCTGTACGAACTTTAAGATTGCGCCGACAAAGTTAGCAAGTTGTTTTTCAATTTAATATTCACAGAATACCGCACATTGCTATAGCAATTTATTTATTTTCGTACAATTTTGAAATGATATTGAAGTATACATGGAATTATTTCCGATTGGAAAGAGAACGAGTACTTTTCTTCTGTTATAAATCTGTAATTGGTATTGCGTCGTGGATAATCGCAATGGCCTCTCGCGGTCTCTTTCGCCCATGGCCGCGATTTGCAGGAAGCGGCCCGATCGCGGGCTATAGACGCAAGTTGCGCAAGTCAGCACCAGGAAGCTGTCGACGCCAGTCAGGGCCGTGATAGAGGCAGGGATAAATGTGTCTGTGCACGTACGTACCCTCGTTTTCCTTCGTGTGCTTTGGCCTTGTCACTAGTCGCCGGCCAGCTGGATTCCTCTCTGCATCCTGCTTCTTCTCCCGTCGCTGCTTCCTCGTCATCTTTCCTCTTGTAATGAGAATAGAGAGAATGAGGAAGGAAGAGAGTGAGAGGCAGCGAAAGAGAAATATATTCTAAGAAAAGGAAGGAAGAAGGAACGTTGAAATCTCTGCTCTGGGTTCTTCTAAGCATTCACATCCGCACATAGATTGTAGTATTATGATGAGATTGACTACGAAAAATGGACTTATTAGCTATGACAAAGTGCATTCCATATACTGTTACATATTACACTTTGTGTGAATATGTTTATCATTCCTTTTAACAGCATGCGTCTTTCAAATTCCGGAAAAGTTATACCGTCCGCTCCTGGGCGTCGACGGATATCTAGATCTGCCGGCTCTGGCTGGGATTGCAGCAGTCCCGATGATTTGTTCGCCGACGGGGTTACTTTGGCGGGGCTCGACCCCTCTCCGTCGAGATTAGCATTGCCGCTTAGACTTTTTCAGCTTGGGAAAATACGGCCGCGCGATAAATAAGCGATTAAGCGATTCGCCCGTCCGCCCTGGCTCTCGGACGCTACGCCTCTCGTGCTAGTTTATTTAGTTTCTACACGGTCTGGATAGTGCGAAACCTCGTACCGAACTAACGTCGTTCCCACGACCGCGATTATCCAACCCTTTTGCAAACAAAACTCGCCCGATTTTCGTGACTCGTTCTCGCGAAAAGTGGCTCGCTCCAAGAGAGGCTTATAGAGAAATTTATAATATCGAATATAATCGATGCCGAGTAAAACATGTCGGTTGAATAACATTAATTTCTTGGTTGCCATCTGGATCGTCGATGTTTGAAAAATCGTTCCGCTATAACCGATCGTTTCTGGTAAGCGCATTACACGTTACAGCTATTTACGACACCGCGGTATTTTTTCAGCATGTGAATTTATTTCGTATTTCTTCATTTGTCATGATGATGTTTCAAACAAGATTAACTTATACGAGAGCACCAGCTCTGTTTTTCTCATTTTACCCATCTCTGCGTGCGTGCGCGGAGACGTATAGCGTTTAACATTGTAGACCGCGTTATTTATAACGGTACAGTGTCACGAAGTTTATGGCAGGGTGCAAATTACGACGCGAAGTCTCTTTTTTTTCTCTCCTCGTTCGATCGCCTTCGTTCCGGGCTCGTAAATCTGACGTATATCGAGCGCAGATAAATTATGAAGTGACTGGAAGGTTAGTGCCACGTGGGTGGAAAGTCGCCTTGGCGAAATTCCGATTTGTGTTCACGTGGAGAAAAGCAAGAGAGAAAAAGGGAGAAAGATAGATGGCTCGAGGATTTCTTCCGTTCGAGTTATAGAAATATAGGGCACTTGCTTTTTTCTCACGGTCGCGCGATCTCGCGTTTCAGGGCTGCTCCGTTTCGCGAATATTATACATGCACGTTGTTGGCGTGTTTTTCGACGCAATTTGATTCGCCTTCAAGCATACGCCTTAGCCTCAAGCGAGATTTAGTTATGGTTAAAGTCTCGTACCTTGACTATTATTATACGGGCAAAGATTAAACCGTAAGAAAGATTCATTTATTCAAATGGCATATAGTTCGTAATTTTTATACATTATATTTTTTACTACATGTAATTTAAATTATATGTAAAAGCCTTTATAGTTACATTATTATATAAAAATTGCTTAACTTTTAAACATTCATATCAATTTGTTACAAATTTTTTGAAACACAAATCAATCCAATTAATTTAATATGTTAAAAACGGAGGACTTATTTTATTTTATTTTTTTAAAGAAGTTTTATATAATAGTTTATTTCTCATATAATTATATAATTTCTATATAATTAACAAAGTCTCAGTTCTTCCCTACAGATTAGAAAATTTTTATTAATAGATATTTTTAACGAGCTAATTGTCCATTCTTATACTGATAATTTATAAAATATTTCCATTGATTTCACCATAGATTTTGCTGTAGCATGGATTTAGAATTGCACGCATTATACATTTTCAGCGTGCCATTTGTCGTTGGATTTGTTTAAGAACGGGAACCAAACACCCCGATTACGATCGTATCGCGATTTAATCCAGGAATGCGAAGAAACGAACGGTAGTAGCATCGACGTTCGATTCTTCCTGCGGGCGTGGTCGGTCGTATGGTCGCGATGAGCTGACGAATTACCGCGGCGCATGGTTGGCAGAGCATGAAGGCAAAAATCAGCTGGGTTTCGTGTCGGGGCGAGACGTTCATCATCGTTCTCTCGCCTTGGGTGACTTCGCCGAGTACCCGGGTGCGCGCGAAAAGCGGTGACCCGCGACGTGCATCCTCGTCGTTTCGCTTGACATAAGCAGATTCGTATCTCTCTCTTTCATTTACAACGCAACCTGGAAACACAGCTGGTGCTGTATCTCGCACTTTGCGGAAACGTTCCTGCACGCTGTTAAAACGTTGATCGACCAGCAATATCGATAGGATCGCGCCGACAGAATTATCTCTTTTTCTTTTCGTTTTGAGAAACATTATCGATTTTTCTCTTCTGTCTTAACACTTCCATTGTACCAGCTATTTAGGCGGGGCAGTGTAAACTATCACGTCAGTTGACAATGATCTCTTCGCCAGTACGTTAAAGTTAAAAGTTGAGCAGAGAAATGCGATAATGGTAATAAGATTAATGAGAAGAGTGAAGCGCATTTCTCACGAAGAAAAAATGCACCGTTATTTCGACGCGCTAGATTCCTTATCTGAAGTCGTCACTCGTCGATGCGAATGCAGCGGTCACTTTCATCAAGGTTAGGTGAATTTCTCTTTTTCTCCCCGTGCAATTGCTGATAACGACAACGGGCCACGTAGAGCGAGTGATGTCGACCGAAACGATCGATCGTTTTTCGGCTTATCGTCACGTCGCGCCGCCCGATGTACCAGAACTGATTTCTCCGCTTGAATATCCACTATCCGCACTGAATCGCCGGAACCTTTCTCCCGTATATATTTATAAAAGAGGAACGACGCTCGATGTCACACGATTCGCGACGAATTACAAAATTAATATATATAGAATTATAATATTAACCTATATCTGCATGAAATCGTGAATATTTTTGTTCTCGTAAATTAAGCAAATTTTATACCGCGCTCGTCTCAGGTGGACGTCATTACGGTATCGCGTATTTGGGACACGCCAATTAGCTGGCCAAACCACTCGAACAAACGATCGTTTTTCGTCGTGTTGGTTGACGATCGCGCACCTCGACTTTCACTCCGCCTAACTATCCCCGACATTATATACTTTCCCCGATACACCTGTCTAACGTCCGATAATTAAATGAGTCACGTGTTCGTCATATCACGCCGCCGGACATTGTTGACTCGTTTAATTGACAGCGACGCGGCCGCCGTGCTGTCTAAATTACGACGGAAAGCTGTAACGAGATTTCGAGACGTGGTGGCGGCACTGATCGTGCAGATTCGTATCATGAGCACATAATTAAATGAGGCTTGCCAATTGCGGGCCAAATAACTAGCTGATAACATTATCGTCAGCGACCAATAACTATGTTCGAATTATTAATTTTTGGCAGACGGGAGATTGCCGATTTGCACTTTATTGAAGTCTAATGGAACATGTAAAAATAGAAAAAAGATTGTAAAATTTCAATTTTAACAAGTTACAAAATTAAAATTGACTAATGATTTGAATAATATTTTTAATTAAGTAATTATCGATGAATGATCAATAGAAACTGGAAGTCTGTTTAGTGATGTTAAAATGATTTCCGTTTATTTATGGTCACTTCGGAACTATGTTATCCGCGACAGGAACTCATTTCCAGTCAGTGAAATGAATTTATTTGCGCGAAAATATTAGTCACGCTATTGCGAGCATGATTCTTTATTATTACTAGTTTGTTTCGTTTCGAGTGGCTGAAGATTAAACGGCATTCTCGGAGAATGGTCCACAATCCAGATATATACTACATTGTAATTGTCGAAAAATGCATCGAAAAGCAGCGGTGCATCTGATCATAAATCATTTAATTAATCGATAATTATAAATTTCTTCAAATAAATCGTAGCGAAATAAATTTGGTATATAAAGATATCTAGTGGGAAGAGTAATAACAATCATTGATTAAATCTAAAGTCGAGAATGTTTCAGGATCAATAAATGTAAGATCGAGTATACATATCATTCCGCGGAAAAAATATAAAAAGAAGTATTCAACTAAGCTAATTACTAATAGCTTTAATTTATATATTAGCTTTCTGCATTTGCAATATATATTACAGTGACAGCTTTCCTAATTTAATTATTACAATTAAAAGATGTAATGCGAATTTATGCATGGTTTCGCTGTCATTCCATATTGCTATACGTGCGAGTAGAAAGACAAAGAATGTCGAGGACACGGCGCACTACGAATCCTTAGAAGGGATCCGCTATATTTCTTTCCCGCGGCCGCGGTATATTCAGAGCGGGCGGAGTCGGGAAATAAGATCGGCCGAATCGCGGATTCCGTCGATAGGGGATCGCCAAGGGAATAGCGTCGGGTCACGTTACCGTTGTGGTCGGGGATCAATGGTCGGTCCCTTCGGCAACCTCAGCAACGACGGTATCCGCATGTTAGGTAGCACGCTAGCACGCTAGCGGCCACGCCGACAGGGTCGTGAGTCGAAACACGAATAGCGAGCCGACGACGAAGATACCAAGTCCGATCGGTGGGTGACCAGGAAGTCGTAACTGGGAAATCGAGACATTCCGTACCGAATTATACACGGAGATCGTCACGAACACCCTGCAGCGTTCTGTTTTCTCAGATTAATGTGTTTATGCAGAGCATAAAAAATCATATTGTCCTCTTCTCCTATACATCTTCTCGTTGAGAAGAAAAACTTGGAGATATTTGACAAATGCGTCTATCGTATATATGCGAGGCACGTTTTTTTTTTCAAATTTTTTATCTTCTTGATTGGTAAGGATAAAGCGGATCGTAATAATTCTACGTAACCAATTATACGAGTTAATCCCTCGGACGCGCCGAAGGATTAACGCGCGCGAAGGTGAAGATGCAGCATGTAATAGCTCGCGATAAAATCAGGATTTAGAGCTCGATTGGTATAAACGCAGAAGATCCACACGTCGTTCGAAATCGCGATCTCGCGGATATGGATAGATATCGAGATACAGTGGCGGCGTTGTAAAATACAGCGCGGGAAATCGCAGATTCTTATGTTCGCGCAGCGAATATCCGAATGATCTTCGTGACTGGCGTGTACTGATACGTTGGAAACATATCCAGCTTGCGATGAAAAATGTAAAACGCGCCTTTCTCGCAATAATCGCGTTTATTCTCATCGGTGGTTCTTTAAAAGAGCACATTTTCTGTAATATACATGAATATGCGCGTTCAGTGATTTCTCACTTTTTGGGTATCTTATTATAACATTGTATTATAATATTTTAGGTAAAATTTCTTATTTTTGAAATGATTTATTAGGCCAATCCCGAAATTACTGCAATATCGGGTTGACCCGCGGCAAGGTCGGAGCAAGCTCCATACACTCGCCTTGGTTCAAAAATCAGATTAATATTCTGAGTCCCCTATGGGGACTGTATCAGATATTAAGCTGATAAGAACAGATACTACACATTTGATCTTAGCTCAGAGAGCCGAGAAGCGATGCTAGGAGGATATTTTTCACGTCTTATATACAGTTCTGTGTCGAATTTTACTTACGAGAAAGACACGCCGCGTAACGGTAAGCTAAGGAAGCACAGAAAGCATTCGGTTTCAATTGTCCCCCAACAGAGGCTCTAACTGGCTGGAGTGGAGCTCCCAGCTTATACATATATTGGTATTGAAACGTTCATATATCTGTAAAAGAGTTTAATTCCAAGGTTAATCTGTTATTAAATAATTTTTACGTATTGTATCACGCTTGCTCCGACCCTGCCGCAGGTCAACCCGATATTGCAGTATTTTTGGGACTGGCTTAATAAATCATTCTAAAAATAAGAAATATTATCTAAAATATTATAATACAATATTATAATAAAATACTCAACATCCATATTTTTGATTGGATACATTAAAACAAAATTTTGTGCAAATTTTTTCAATATGACAGTTTTTTATACTGACACGTGCACTTGCATGGCGACTTTTTTAATCTGTCGTTGTTAAATAATTTTCACGTATTGTAAATATCATATTGTAATTATTCTATAAAATATCTGCCTCTTAAGAATTTTTTTTATTATTATATCAGTCAATACGTTTGACTTTATGTTGATTTTTTAAGTTTTTAATCAATTCTATCATTTATTAATTACTATATGATTCCAGCATTTTTCCTATTCAGAAGATATATTTCGACGATTTCTCGATTATATTGCAATATACAATTAATCATTTCACCGGACTTTAGGAACTTTAGTAACTGCTTCGGTTGATTGAAACTGGTCGAACCAGAAAGGCCCGAATCCGTAGGCGGTATTAACAACCGCCCGTAGAAACCAGGAGAATGCGGTAGGTCAGGATTATGCGGGTTCCTTGATGTACGAAATTATGCTTTCTAAAAAATATTTTATGCTTCGTAAAGATCTCGAAGTTCTTTGAAAATGAGGCAAAACTTAAGTGTATTTCGAGATATATTAGTCGTACTTTTGCAATTAGTTTGTGATGTTATAATAATAGTTTTGATGATACGACGGGGCGTAGCGGTAATATTCAACAGATATGTTCTATAATAATTAAGTGATCTTTGTGCTCAAGTAAAAAATAACAGCTATGATAAATAGTCAGTTTTAAAATCTTGTGAGTAAAATGAGGTTCATTGATGTGGACAATATTGTAATCGAATATCCAAGTCCAGAGGCTAGATCCCGAGTCTATTGATACGTTTAAGAAAAAAAACTATCGGTTCTTAGGGCACGCGTTGCAAGAGGAAGAGATTACGAGTACTAGCTAGGAGAGTTCCGTGCTTTCTCTCCGTCGTACTGTCGTACTGTCTCAATCCTCTTGCGCATTGTGTGTTCGTGTCTCTCGCTCTTTCTTCTTCCTCTTCCTCCGTGAGAGATCTTCCCACGCACGTGCCGGAGTCTACGTACGGCTGGTCCACGGGGCCCCCTGGTGAATAATTACCAGATGAAGATACCGCCGCCTCGTGTAGGCTGATATCTGCTCTTCCTCGGCCGTCTTGTCCGGCGATTTTGCACAATGGTACCTATGCGCCTATTCTGCATGGCGACGACGATGACGTTTTGTTCGTTCGCGGACAAAAGCAACATCACGCTTTTGTCCAGGATTTGGACTCGGCTGCGTCGCGCCGTAGCGTGGAAACCGGACCTCGGTGCCACATAAACCTAGATATTATGTACTCAAATGGCACGTTTTCGATACGTTCTCTGTGACGATCGCGTTTCCACGAGAATCAATGACAGCAATGTTTCCGTTACAGTTACGTCTTTCAAGGTTTCTTCTCTGAAATCTTATCGTTCACACATGAATGGCGCTATTGAGAAATTCAATAGGGCTATATGCATTATGGTGAAAATAAAGTAAACTACGAAATTGATTTTAGTAGTTTTGCAAGGAAAATATATATTTTATTGTACCTCTTTTTCAGAAAGATTAGCACTAGCATACAATTTTAAGCTCATGAAGAAAAATTTTCTGCGCGAAATAAATAATATTAAAAACATCTTTTTTCTGTAAATACTAAAATAAAGACTATTCTCGTGAATTTTGACTCATTAGTTACGACAAAATTTATTTTTATCGAGAGAAAAGAATCCAGAAAAATATTTATTAATTATTTTATTATTGTCTGTTATTTTAAAACAATTAATTTTACACGAGTCTCATAAGTTAAGCGATTTTCTCTACTCGTCGTATATTTTTCTGTTTACCAAGTTTCATTGTGAAACGGTGTTTTCTGTGTCAATGCGTTTGCCTGCGGGACATCGTGCCCATCACTATGGTAGACAAGGAGGTTAATCGATATGGCCGGTATCGCATAACTGTGCATGCGGTCGGACAAAAACGTTACACGTTGTGTGCATTTGCATACAATCGTATAGCGTGTAAAGTTCTCGCTCTATAAACGCCGCGATTCTTTCGAAGTGCGCCCATCAAATTCGCGGCTGTTGCCACGTAGGTATAACTAATCCCGAAGAGTATTTCCGTCGTGCGATGCGCGGTGAAAGCGACGGCTTTTATTAACCGCAAGGGATTTGCATGAAAACAATACTTAAGAGATACGACGTGTGCGTTTATTTGAGAATAGGGAAATTTTTCTTGGAGAAATTTGAAGATGAAGTTTGTAAGATAAGCTCGAAACCCCGCATGTAAATTTGAACACGAAAGTGCGAAGGAGCATCTAAAAGCGTTCGGAGCAGCGCGATAAGTTTTTCGCGGCGTCTCGCTCGCAGCTCGTGGCAATGAAATAGAAATCGTGACGAGATCCGCCGCTGATGCCGGCTGCTGCGATCGTTGGCTGCGCTTTTTCTTTCTTTTCCCTCTCCGCCGACTTTGTTTCTAATTAACGGCTGCCGCGTGCTAATTGTCCAGCTGACGTAGCGGGAGGCCTCAGAGATTCTTTATAAGGTGAATCAAAGGTTCAACCTTGAGTCGTGCGAAATTGTTTTCTCCCCGGCGTTAGGATGCGCCTTTCTGCGTAAATTGCAAAACACTCCGTGGAAAGTTCTATCGGTGTTTTTCCTTTCGCTATCGCGATCTTGTTTCTTGTAAAATAATTACGGCAATTGTGATAATTATTTAAATAATAATAATCAGGGAGATTTAATTATATATTTTTAATTATAACGCGGGATTATAATTGTATATCGCAAATAATTATTAATAATAATTATGATTATTTAATTATAATTATATAATTAATTATTTTATTTCAGTCTAACGATGAAAATTCATAAATATTACATTAACCGTTGCTGCTTCGTAAAATCTAAATATTGAATTCTTAATTACAAACTAGAAAATATATATTACTCAACATTTTTTTTATATAGTGAACCTTATAAATATTTCTTCTAACAGTCAATATCATTTTCTTGTTGCAGAGATGGCAGAGGAGGTGGTTCGTTCTTTACGACGACGGGGAGCTGACATATTCTGTGGACGAACACGTAAGTGAAGCTTGTAATCTGATATTGGGGGCAAATTTGTCAGCTCAAATCTTGTTAACCGATTATTTATTTTTTCACCACGTGCGAGAAACCCTCTTTACCGTCGCGAAATCCATTTATAGTGTTGATATATGGATCCTTAATTTTTACTACCTCTTTTACTTTATACTTTTAATAATGCAATCTATGATAGAAAAATTCTATACTTTTTAAATCGCGTTTATCAAGTTTCTTATCTTACCGAACAATTCTAAATACTGTGAGAAGCATTTTTTATGAAAAATAATATTTTCAATTAACATCAGTTAGACAAAGTTTTATGCACATCTGACATCTGCTTAGCAATTAATCCGCGTTTTGTGAAATAGCAAATTAACTTTCCCGTTTGAAAAATCACTCTTATGGTTTCGATACAAATGTATTATATTGTTGGAGATGAACAAGAGAGAGTAAGAGAGAGAAAGAGGATTGAGTTGCCAGCATTGCATCACGGATAATGCAGGGGGAATAGTACGAAAATATGGCAGGCGCATGAGTTCGAGTATCGCGAACTGTCGGAATTCGCGCGTTATGGCCAGGCAGTGAATCAAGATCTGAGAGATGGCTTTCTCGGAGGCGCACTGCGTGCACGCGGCAGAGTGTACCGGGAGGTCGTAGCCGATTGTGTACACTACGGTGGCCTGCCGTGCACGCATCAGCCAGCCACTATCTATACCGACATCGCCAACGTCTCGGCGCAGCGGCGTCTCGTACACATCAGAAACATTCGTTGCTATAAATGACCCCGACACCGGTACATCTCGAGTTTCCGCTTCCTGGTGTCGATGCGGACGCGGAAATTCTTTCAACCCGTCAGAATTGATTTACGCGCGAACGGGCGCCAGAATAGATTTCATTACTGTCCCTCAAGAACGTCGTTTGCTCGACGGCACAGCGCCAGCGTCTCAAAAGCGGATTCAGATTGACGGGACTGTGATCCCTCGATCGTAAATATATATTTTTCTGTTCCCCTCAGCGATCGATACTCGACGATGTATAAAACTGTCGCGTAGAGCTTTTCTCCAATTTTCTTTGGGAGGTCTTTCTTCGCATTTTCTTTCTATATAGTGCAACAAAACTATTCTGATATAAGATAATAAATTTTGTAACAAATTTCTCTTTCTTTAAATAATTAGCGGCAGGAAGGAAATGCGATAGTCACACGGCAGTTGTTCGTTTTTTAATATTTCAATTGATTTCGCGTTTATGGATCAGCAGCCGGTACAGCATCTTGAGAAGCAGTTTCCACTTTTGATTAATGTGTAAACTTTATCTCGTTCTTACTCGACGGCTCGCCGCCGTAAAATAGGAAAAAAAGCGCGCGAGGGGGGGGGAGGGGTTATATATTGGATCCGCGCGCATAAATTGAACAGAATTGCCGTCAGCCTTGAAGTGTCCTTTACCCTTTATTTAAATCACTCCCGTGAAAGAGCGATTGTGGAGATGGCGCACGGGCGCGCACTAAGGTCTTTGTAGACGCTCATCCACTCCTCCCCGCGGCCGGCGTGCCCGCCTGGCCATCCTCGAACCCAGATTAATGATCCGGTCTGGAGGCTTAAGAGGGCCATTCGTTTCGAGAATAATCTCGGCCGAAAAATGCGAAAAAGATAATAACCGGTATACGCGGTGGACACGACCGTGTGTCTACCCCCGGTGTGTGACTGCACCGAACAGAAGTCGTTCTGGTCGTCCTTGGCGCGGGAATGAGAAATTAGGCTAACGGGTCGAAATAAGTCAGTCGAGAGCAGCCCCGCGAGACACGCCGTATTTCCGTCGATATACGAGTCATAATCTCGCGACGCGCGGCCCCGCCATGCCTTCGTCTCGTTATGTACGCGGTTCCCGAGTTCTCTCCCGAGGACGATCCACGACTCGTGGAAGACTTATACTCCGGCCGCGAACCCGACGCCCGTAAATTAGATTCCCGGAACTTTGTAAGGAACAGTCGGAATGCTCGGACAAACAAGTATCGCGAGGTACTTATTGTAGAAAGTTTAGAGTTTTTATGGTCTTACGGCTTATTTTAAATGGTCCTGGAACTGAAACCTTATTTTAATGTTGTTACAAGTGCTAGCTGCATTTTTATCTCGAGAAGTCATATTTCTAAATTTGACAACGAGATTGTGGATTATTTTTTCGCGCGCCACGTTGCACTTCTCCCGCCGATGATTTCCAAGCGATCATCGGCGACCTTGTGGCGATTAAGAGATTGCGGCTAACATTCCGTGAATAATCGGCGGCGTGGCGACTCCGCCGTTGCATTTAGCAACGATACATCATCATCGGCCGACTATCGGCCGAAATTATGACCGCCATTAATTTGCGACTCACGACTTGGCGGACTTGGTATCGCGCGCGTAGGGGTAGGGCCTTAGGGAGGAACGTAGCCGCGAACGAGCCCGACGATGGTCTTTTTCTGCCGATCTGTAATTTGTTCTGTCATGAATCGTCGGCGGCGGCGCGGCGGTGCCCGGCGCGGTCGTGGGAGACCCCGCGGAAGACCGATTGCTTTCGAAACAAAGCCTGCTCTTACCTGTCTTCGGTGTACGGCCGACGAATGGGGCGCGCGAGTAAAACAGGCATTACTCCTCCATTCCGCGCGGAATTGAATCCGGGGAGAGCCCGCGACCACGCCGCGTCGCGGGGTTAAAAATAAATGGATGCTGCAGGTCTCTCCCTTCGGCAGAATAACCGGCGGTAATTGCCCTTAGGATAAGACCCCCGCGTCGGCGGCAAATCAACAGGCCACGTAAATGAAGGAGTCGTATTCTTACTAAAGCCCGAGTTATCCCGACGCCGGATTACGCGTATCTCGTTCCCCCCCGTCTGCGTCTCTCGCAGAAATTCTCGCAGAAATCGAAGCGTGTGCCCCCGCGGATAAATAATATTCTCAGTGCCGCGACGGTGAGCGCGTTTTTGGGATCTAACTTTCGTTTCGCGGCCCGACGAAATAAAAAATAGATCGTATCTCTCGCACGGCGCTCTGCACGCACGCACGCGGACGCGGTGTGCGTGACTTTTGAAACGAGCCGTTTATCCCCGCGAAATCGCCTCGGTAACGAGTAGCATTCCCGAGATGCTCTCTCGCGAGTCGCCGGCCGCTCTTATTTCGCCGGCCGGCCGTGTGGCTAATTCGTTTAATTACACCGACGTAAATCAGCCACTCTCTCGGTCGTAATCGGCCACAGCCATCGGATTCTCGAATTATTTCGCGAGCCGGACCGTCGATTAACCTTATCTCCTGCTGTACGAAAGTGAAATGGACTTTCGCGGGGTACGGTCGACAGGGTGAGAGAGAGAGAGAGAGGGGGGGGAGGGAGAGGGAGGGAGAGGATTATTAATGGTGTATCTCAGGATCAGGATCGGAAGATCCAATTTTCTGATTGCCTCGGCGATCCCGTCCTCGGAAATCGACCGGGCGGCCGCGTGAAATAATTGAAACGATTTATTCCACGATTCACGTAAAGCCCGTTTCTAATCTCGGGACGATCTCGGGACGATCTGTTCCGCGGTGGTTTTCCATTGCTCGTCATTCATTGAATTTGCATAATTGCTTTCTGATGATATACGGATAATCGTCGCCGCACCGCAGATGGAAGACTCGCGGAAACGTTTCCCCGAGGAGGAACGGCCTCCTCGATCAATTATCGATTATTATACGGTCGCGCGGAGGATTCCTCCCGCGGAACGTCACGGGGAATTACTGTCGCGGTGTGTATTTGTCATTACGTTCGTTCGCGTCGCACAACCCGTCATCGCGCGCCGCCATTCATCACAGTAATTTGAATTTGTAAACGCGCGCCGGCGGTTTCTGTCGCTAATACTAAGCACGATTTCACGGCCTCGAACACGATCGTCTATGGCGCATTGATATTCACTGTCATCGCTGCGCCTATTTGCCGCTTAATGATATCGCGCGTGTTTCTGCCATACGATTTCGAACCAATTAAAATACGCGTATCACGAACGGATGCGAGATACGTGAAAAGAGAAAATTTCTTCTTTCCCGCATGTCATCCTTTTTGGATACAATTACTTTAAGCGATATATAAAAATTTATTTTATTGATGATTAAAATTATTCAGCCTCATCTGACGATATATTAGAAATTGAAATTTCAAATAGCGCTGAATGACGTGACTTACCAAGAATTCTCATTGTCAGCGAACTATCGTTAATTAACTGCACAATCACTAATGGAACTTAAATGCTAAATATCCTTCTATTAAAATATACCAACGGTAAAAATGGGCTTCATTAGCCGTTAATTTTTTTAGCAACTATACGTTCAATTGTATTCTAAGTATCGCGACGCGAGGCGCGGCGTATCCACCGACCTACTAATGATCACGATGACGATGATCGACGATGATCGAGGCGATGATGAAGCGGGTGACCCTCTTTCTATCGACGATGTATATTCCGAGCTAAATGCAAGTTAATCGGCTGACCCCAATTAAACGATAGCCATCGAGTAGGCTGGGCGAGACAACAGCTGTGTTATCGATAAATGTTAATGAACCGTGGTATCGTAATAATAGCGTCGTTATTATAGCGAGCGAGCCCTCATTAATTAAGGAAACCTTTGTTCCTCCAGCACCCACGGCTCCGCGATTTTTGCGCGTCAACCGTTTCCGTTTAGAGGAGCCTCCTATTGTCTATATGTTCATAATTCGAATGACTAATTTCCTCAAGGGATGCAAGGATTAAAAGGAGACAGTAACGAGAATCTGCATATTTTGAAGTTAATGTTTGCGCATTAAATATGATCGATTGATTCTTATCTCATGTTAAAATTTAATACCGATTAGTTATCATACTAGAAAAATCAAACTTTCAACCAGAGTTTCTCTATTTAGCGATAAATATAACATAAATTTATTATAAAATGTTATTTTCGTGATATTTGTATACCTATATCTTGACAATATGATTTTTACAGCTTCTTTATCCTCTATAATTTTTTAATTAAAACATATAACAATCATCTTACTTCTCATAGATAAAAATGCATTTATTTAATTAAAATTGTAAAATCTTATCGAGAAATGTGAAATGCTTATACATAGAGATGGAGGAGAGAAAATACCATTACCTTTTAGTTAATTTATTACTCGGCAAATCATGTCATCTTACTTCGTCGGAATACAATCTCATTAATTCTTATTAATCGGGAGAATCCGGAGTTGGAAATTGAAGCCCGGCCGTATCCCGAGTGTATACCATGAGCGATCACACATGCACGACGTTTTAACGAAACAAATTGCGGTACGAGAGGGGATCCGTCTCGGTGCGACTACATCATCGCTGCGAGAGAGCTCTCCGGCAATCACGATCCGGCATCATCGGTCAGATCCGTTTGTTCATCTCGCGCTACGTCAAGCGCACACAACACACACGCAGTCTGATTATCCTTTCCGTCCTTTTGTTTCTTTTGCCCGATGCTGCGCTGCCGCCGCCGCCACCGCCGCCACCGCCGCCGCCGCTGTCGCTGCCGCTGTCGGCCCCGCGCGTACATTCGATATTAATACCGATACGCGTGTACGGATTTGCATGCTCGCGGGCTTTGCTCCACGAGCATGCACACATCGCGGCGCGGCTGGGCGCACGTGGATGCACATTCATGATACATATATATGCGCATATGCGCGTTTAATCCGCGGCTCGTGTACGTCTTACGTAATGCTCGTCCGGTGTCAACCGTGCCTCGCGATAACGTTGAAGGAGACGAGGAAGTCGATGGGGGCAATGTACATTAAAAGAAGGAGCGAAGGAGCGAAGCGGAGGGAGAAAGTCCCGAGCCTGGATCCTGGATCCCGTATACCGCGACGTTTTATCTCACGAGGAAGTCGTCGTTTAGGTTTCTCGCGAGGAGATATATGCGTGCACGTCGCGTTTAGGCTTTAAGGATATGTACACGGTGGTGTGTCTCGCGTATCGTAGATTATGACCGTCACGCGATCCCGACGTTTCGCCGCGACTTTGCTCACGCGCGGAAAACCTCCCGGACGAACGTGCTGCACGCCACCCTCCGACGAAGAGATGCTATCCTTTTAGATCCATTTATATTTATTGGAAATGTCTCGTAAATTTTTAAGCTGAGAAAGATCAAAACGATTTTGTCAAGCTCCTATAAAGTATCTCGTTCTCGTCAGGCGCGATACCATTTTCATTGAAATGTTATTAAACTAGAGATATCTATTAATAGATAACTAAATTAAATTAGATATCTAATTTATTCAAATTTCATTATCTTTTCTGGGCTACTTTGCCATTTTAGTAACATATATTTTATCTTGTATTTCTTCGTCTTTTATAACAATTATAACAGCAAAAATGTCGAAATAATCTCCGAGGTAAAATGTTTTGTTTTTTAAAGATTTGATTACTGTTATTATATACTTTTATATATCTTGAGTAGAAATGATTATCTTATTTTTGCTGGTAAAAATCATTTTATGGTTAATGTAAATTCACGATGGGTTGCATCTCTCCACAATGTTGGGAAGCTGCGCCTGGGATTAATGATACCGTCAAAGATGAATGCGGGATTTCCATGGTTGAAATATACCTCGTGTATACAGACTTACAGACTGTCGTTTACCGTGCGACACGTATAAATTTTTAACGCGCGGGATTGCCTTCGTATAAGTGAGTCCCAGGTGCTGTTCGGTGTATGATAATTTTGCATTATGATGTTCCTTGATATAACAGTCATTTCCGCGTCCGCGCGATTTTGTTACAAGATTTAAGTTTTATTTTATTCATTTCATTCCCGAGATGTGTGTGAAATATATATCTAATTTTGTTTGACATTGGTTTTTAAAAACATCTAGACTAAATAAACGATGTGACAAAGTTAATATATATACGACAGATTTAAAGATGACATTACGGCCGTTAATTTTCGATTTGAGTAAATTTTTATATGCTGTACAGTTATATCGCGATTAATTTTGACTTATGTAACGGGAATATTATACATGATTGAACGAGATATTTTGAGTTTAATTTGCAACGACGGATACTTAAGACATTGTATTATTTATTAATGATGGTATTAATCACAAAATCAGCTGGAAACTACGCGGGCACACAATACGCTGTATCAATCTCCTTGAATTAATGGCATCAGTAGCCGACAGACGGGCGCTCCGAAACAGTAAACACCGTGTATATATGCTTGCACCGAGCAACGATCTCGCGCGGCGTTTAGCAGCGTGGCGGTTGTACAGGTAAAAGAAAAACGGAAAGAAGAAACGAACCAGAGACACGTGAAAAAGTATGAGGCGCCTGTCGTAGATCTTAATGGCGTTTCTTGGCGTGTCAGCGACGTAAATCAATCACGAATAAGAAAGAAGGAAGAGTCGCGAGGTCTCGGTAATAATGCTATACGAATAAGAGATATACCGCGCAGCTTGAGAGAAGAGGAGCTTGCTTTTCAAACGCTGTAATACGCGGCAAGCAGCAAATCTACATTTTATTGCGATCTCTGTCATTTCTTCGTCATTTCTCCGAAGGTTATTTTTTACCGGCAATTTTATTATAATTCCTCGCAATCTACTCGCTGTGCAATCAACAGCGATCCCAGACGTTTTCGTTTCAAGATTCACGGAGAATAATTCACCGACTGTTTAAGGACTTGCCGTCTTGCTGCGAATTGCAGCGGTATGATTCGGTATGCGTTTTCCATTTTGCGCCGTGTGCTACAAGTCTGAATGCAAACGTAATATATTCACGAGGTAATATTTGCTTAATTAGCTCAAGGGAATGCTTAGGGCTTAGCCGGATGGTCCTTTGCGAAGACATTCACTCGGAGAAGGCAGAGGGTTCGTTCACATCCCGCGGAAGAGCAGCGACCGAGAGTGATCGACCCTCATCGGCCGATCGATCCCGTCGATAAATTCCGTCGCGCGGATTTTAATTTCGCATCGCGCAACATCGCAATCTCGATCTGATTATTTATGTATATAGTTGGCGAAGGCCAGTACTAATCCATTGTCAACTCTGTCATTCGTTTTTTGCAGTCAGAGAATATATCTACATATGCTTAAATTTATCTCGATATGGTCACGTTAAGAATACATAAATAAAAGAAGAATCGACATAAAATTAACAAGATAAGAAAAGATAGATGCATATATATATTGCTAAGTATAGCGTTGAATAATCTTCTGATTTTGCGACAACTTTCGCAATTTTTTAGACCAGAGAGGCGGGATTCTGTAACTCCTTAACGACAGTTTCGGTATCGTTGCGCAGCTTTTTTACCAGATATAATACCTGCGCAACGATACCGAAACTGTCGTTAAGAAGTTACAGCATCCCGCTATACCAGGTCTGATTTCTTCAGTGCGAAAGTGGCCGAAAGAGGAAGAGCGTCACGCTCGTGCGCACTTGATCGGCCGCGCTTGACGATATCAGGAGACTAACGATCCTGTCTCAGTGTGTTTACACCTGGCACCTGGCGCGGTACGTTCGCGCAATCCAATTCCCAGATCGCTATTCTGCTTGCCCTTCTAAGGCATGTCCATGCAACGGTGCTCGTCCCTTATAGCTATCTTCATCGCGCGGGCAAGCCGAATTCATGAAAATGCGTTGGAATCTGAAGATCGAGCACGTGGTTGCCGAAGCTGACCTTGTTGGAGAGCCTCTCCCTTTCTCTCTTTCTCTCTCTCGTTCCCGATCATTCCGCACCGCTCGGCATCAGGTCTCGGTAGAGGCGTGGCGCACTTGGAATCGTCATCGTGTTACACGATCGGGGTTATAAAAATTCTAACGGTTGATAATGGCGCGCCCGCCATACGGAATTCCTTTTCTGAATTTCATAGATAGCACTAGGAACGATGCTATCCGGATATCGGCATTATCGCGCTCTACCGCGGTAACTTTGCGTTTCGACGCCAAGTATTTCACATCTTTGAAATACTTGAACAAACTTAAGCGAGTTTTCTGCGTCGAGAAGAAGGAAAAGATTTATAACAATGCATGTCTAGAAGTACATAGATTTTAAAATACAGCTTGGTAGCGTTAATTAATACGAACGGGCAATCCAGGTCTGTATTAGGCCAGAGTTAGAAAATCAATTTAAGAGTACAACTCTGGATATAATCGAGATATAATTTGTGGAACATTTCATAGGAATCAAGAACAAAGTGGGTAGAAGATATATAAAATAACGTAGTATGATAATACGTGATATACAATATATAAAAACGCTTGCGAGCAAGGTATCGCGTATAATCGCGAGTACGCCGCCGCGGAACATGGTCTTTCGCGGGTCTGCCCGTATTCCTCTACCGTTACAGCGCATAAATCCTCGCGGACGCGTTATACGGGATTAGAGTTTAGTAAATTCACACGAATATCCGGCAACGACGACGACGAATCGTCACGAACTACACCTCGACCCTCGTGCGGGCAAATCGGATGGTGGCCGTGTCGCCGGTCATTCGCTATGCTATATGAGCGTCGACTTTATAAATCCGGTAGAGATAACAGAGGCTGGTACCGCTACCACGCAGATGTAGGCACCGCTATTACTGCCACTATTAACTGTTTAACTTGTTCTCTTTGATCGGATTCACGCAAGACCTATAGAACTTTGTGGCTTCAACTTAGATTGAACCAACGGTGTGTTTCATTCACATCTCGTGACCGGTAGCGTGTCACATTTTTAGTCTCGTCGCGCAATAAAAATATACGAAATATTCTGAGATTTTTGTATTTCCTTTTGTCTACAAAACAAATTTGCTACAAATCATTTTTTATTTATTATTTTTTTTATTATTAGTAAAGCGACAACAGACTAGGTTTAAATTGCAAGAGATATTATAGTGTGAAAAATAAAAATTATTTATAAATTACAAGAAAATGGAATTTTGACATTTTAAAAGCTTTGGAAGATTTTACAATCTCAAATAAATTGATGTAGTTTTAAATGAATTTTGTATTACAGATATGTAATTTGAGAGTCAGATTCTAAAGTCAGCTGATCATGCTGAGCATGTTAATGTATTATATATATTATATTTTTTTTCTATCTCAAGATTGGCGGACCAAGTCTCGTCAATCTGTCAAGTTTCATGAAATAGGGCACTCGTTTCTTGCTGCTTCCAAGACATACTCATCTCCGCCCATCTGTCTATCGCCGCTATGCTTAACGGTCGGCCGAAACACGGAAGCTAAGATTTTACGGTTCAATGGAACGTAATCTAGAACGGACCGTGCCATGCGATCGCGCGACACGGTTCTGTTGAAATTAAACTTACGTTGGAGTCCGCGCGTTGCGATCGGGGTTGCACAGTCGCGGTGTCAGTTGCAGTTACGCGCGAACAGTTAGTAGATGTAGTCTCTCGAACATAATATAAGTAAGAGACGTAAGTAGGTTGATAGAGATGTCTACTGCGCATTCTGCGAGAGCAGTTCCATCGACGTTAGAAGCGAACAGTCGCGTGAGAAACAAAACGGATCCGCGTCGCGTTTTTCTCTAGCGCGATAAGAGCACGGCATTATTAAGGCCCGCGTAAAATGCAAAATAGGAGCGGTCGAAATTACATAGAGCCTCGTAAAAAATATACTGAAAGTATTACATTCGCGATATTTGCTGCCGCTACTTCGCGACGATCTCTCGACCCGCTAATCAATCCTTTTCGGGATAACATGAGAAGGATCTATAAAATTCTACGAAACTTCGTGAAAAAAAAACTACGTTTATGAATAATATTCTTTTATAGTTCTTTTTTAAAGATACGGTTACGGCGGTTTCGTAATAAAATATAGCCTGCGTCCGACGCGGTTTTCAGACATTCCGCAGATAATAGGAGAAACTCGTCAGGACGTGAATTGAGACTCGGTCTATTATCGGTTTTATTTCCTCGGACAATAGCCGGCCCCGAATTTTTTCACCTAATACCCGCTTTTCGAGGGAAAAAGAGAGACGACACCGTTCGTTTCACCTCTCGCTTCGACGAGCGTATAGAAAAAATTATTGACGCCGATGCCGTGGGCCAGGCCATCGTCTGGACCATGTTATCCCGCGACGGGGCTGAAACTCATTTCGAAAATTCCTGAGGGAGAAGTATGTAATTATCTAGGAATAATGGACACCCTAAGCGGTCCGGGTAACTTTCGTCCGCGCTTGAACCGCGCGCTTCGGTTCGAGCCGAGAGTTTCAACCGAAACGCCGGCGGATTTATTGTCCGTGCCGACAGCGGCGACGTATAAATTATCATTTTCTTTTCCGGCGCACACGGAGCCTCATCTCGCGTTATTGCTGATTACTCGTTACTCAAATCTGAGATAATCGAAAATCGCGCGATTGTACGCGAGTAGTTCACGATAACGAGATTTTTTGCACTTTCGAAAACGCGCACCTTCTGCACGTCGAATCGCTTCGGTTTTATTTTAATCACGAATTTATTAATTAAGCTGTATGGGATAAAAGGCGTATAGTTGAAGACACAATAGAAAAAGTCGAGGATAAATTATAGGTTGAAGAACATAGTGCGAGATTTCGCCGACGATACACTGCGTTATTAATTGTTCGGTTAATTTCTCATTGGTAGTGATAACCTACTATTATAGCACAATTTTTCAAAGACGCTGAAGACACGATTTGCTTTGTGTGAAATTTACGAGCACGTGTTGCGGACTATAAGTAGATATACGGGATTGTTTCGCGGCTTTATATCATAATCAGGAATTGATTCTTGAAACAGAGTTAGATCACTAGTCTTATACGAAATTATAATAAGTTTACCTACTCTGACGTTGTAAGAAATGCATAAACTTTTAGGAAGCAATGAAGCGATGAACGAAATAGAAATAAAGGAAAATAAACGGAACGAAATACATCAGGCGCGTTTCTGAGAAGAAAAGATTGATATTATATAATTTCGTAATTCATTCGTCGCATTTTTAACGCGTCATTGCGGGGATCAGATTTCGAAGTTATAAATGGCAACACTCACCGTGCGAATTTCTCGCCTCGCTAAGACAGACGCGGGGCCCCCACGGGCCCTTAAACGGGCCGGACGTAAACAGCACCTCTCTGGAACTCCCCGATCTTGGACCCACGATTAGACGATTTATCGCTGGCAGAGAGTGCGCGCACATGAGAGATTGCCGAGAAATGAATTATGATTACTTCTTTTTCGGATGGCCCCGGCGGGGCTCCGTTAAGTGGAATCTAACGAAACGAATGCATAGAATGTGAGATTATTACATATCGGTACCACATTCGCTTTTTTTTCTTTTTCTTTACTTTCTTCCTCCTTCCGCAGGGTACCATCGACGCACGTATGCTGATTAGATCGTCGGAATCTCGTTCAATCATCTCATCGATGGATATGAGGTAGCAAAAAGTATTAAAATGTAAGGACCGGTATGCCATAAATCCTCCTATCTCTCCATTATCTTCGCTCGCCCCGTTCGTTTGTGATTCGACTCGGCGTAATTTCACGATCGTCTTCGAAATAGCCTTCGATGTAAGTGCCTTACGAAAAATTCGAGCGAGACATCTTTTTGTCGCCGGAGGAGATCGATCTTCGATCGTTCTTTCCTAGTTCGCTGGTCCTTTTGCCCTAGACATCCTGTTGTCGTATTGCTCCCGCTCGTTCGTGGCGCGCGACGTCATCAGGACGAGCGCGAAATAGACGCGCGCGAGGATAAGACGATCTTCGATCCGCTCGCCGGGTGGGACAGGGTGTTAGCCGGCCGCAATTATCAGTAATGATAGCCCCGCCGGATTCCGTCCGCAACATTCTAGCAACGACAGTTATTCGCCGGCCATATCGATGGCCGGTCGCGCATGAACGAATGTACATACGTGACCCTACGTGATTATTGAATAGCTGGCGGATCCTGTAATTTCGTTACCTCTACTCTTTCTCTAGGTAGCTATCGGATGTGGCGGCAGCTGCTCAGAATCTCTAGTTTAACTGGAACTGTCGGAAACTCTATTTTCCAAATATTGTTGCTTTAGCTTTTTTTAAAACACTTTTTAATAAATTAGTGATCCTTCTTTAAATTCGATCTATTTTCCAATTTCTAGCTGAAGATAGATTTATATTTGATGTTGTTTTTTTTTCTAACAAACGTAGCATCTTAATAGAGAGAATTATACATAAAAAATTTACAAAAATATATAAGAATCTTAAAATATATTTCATTAGTATTTTACTAATTACGAGAATTATTTAGGATATAAATATTTATAGTATATTCGAATTTGCGTATCGTCTTTTCTACTCTTGTGGAAAGAAATGTTCTTCGAAGATAAGGCATTTTTATATTCGTTTCTTTTATCCTCGCGCGCGATTCATCTTCTATTTGATGGTCCGGTTTTTCTTTCTCTTAATTTTATTTGGCTGGTGTTTCTTTCTGCCTCTCCTTTTGGCTTCGTCTCTGGACCAGATGCTGCACGAAATCGTTTCGTGCTGGCGAGAGGTCCCATCTTGGTGCCCAAACGAGTTTTAAATTGCTCCGCCGAAGGTATTTGAATGCGAAAACATGCGACGATGCAAAATGGACCGCCTAAACGCACCTGTTCGCCCAGTTCCCCGATTCTAAGTTTTCTGCTTCGTCCTTGAAGCCTGATACGTTGTATCACATTGTTATCGCTGCGCCATTAATCTCTCAGGACTATTTACTACGAAGAGATCAGAACTGCCTGTATCTTGTGAAATAGAAAAAAATAGTAGATTAAAAGCTATACATTTTTTATAAGGATGAGTTCATCCGACGTTTTTGTGAGATCAGCATTTAATATTATATTTACGTACTTACCTCAGTAAATGTAAAACCAAAATATCTTGAACGTAAAAAATTGCATAATATCGATCAAGTACAAAATGAAATAACAATGAGAATTTAATTATATTAATTGCAAAGGAAAAATAATTTCATGTTGAGTGATATTGTACACGTAAAATTCCGTTTGATTTAAATCTTTTGCATAATAAATGATAATAGGATAACACCGTTAGATGAATTAGATATTCGAGATATAATGTAGATTGTTTGAGAAATGGTACTAATCGCATAGTTTCTCGTCGCGAATAAGGAAGAAGGATTTCCGTGCAAGGAGTTCCATGAAATCCACGGGATTCCACGAGGTCGTTTGGAATTCATACTTTCTACGAGGCGAGACTTAGGTCAGAAATTATGCGACAGGTGGTCGAGTGCAACGCGTGCAACGTTACGCGCCGTCTTAGTCTGAGTTATGATCTTGCGTAAACCCGAACCTCCGAAGGCACCTCGACGAATTTTTACGACGGACGGTGTTCCACCTTGCCCTCTCGCCGTGTAAACTGTGTCCAAAATTGGAGTTTGGAAACGCTAACATTGATACTTTGCAATTGTGATGTTCATCCGATACGTTTCTTCATGTCCAAACGTGTGTACACACACTTCGGAAAAGTAGATATAGAATATTTTTATGCGATGTTTCAAACTTTTTAGCATTGATTATGATAAAAAGTATGGCGAATAATAAAATACAATTAAAAACGATTAAAATATTTTAAAGTATTAATAATAATATAATAAAAAATGGTTAAAGTATTTCTAAGTTTGACCATGTCTATTAATTTTTGATCGCTTAGTTTGATTTAAAATGTCACTCCGTATTTCTCGATTCGATAAAATTTCATTTTTATTTACTTATGTATAATTCTTCAGCAAATCGAGTATCACATTCTTAAATTAAGAAAAAATAATGTTCTTTAATCACATATATTTATTTTTGAATTACTTCCAAACATTAATAATATGGAGCAGCATATAAAAATAAGCAGATATATAGAAAATACTTATCGTACATATTGATTTAATACAGATCTACATTTGTTACGCGAACGCTCCCTTAATAGACTTATGGTTAATAGACTTATGCAAAAAGTGTTACGAAGAAGCGCATTAAGCGCGCATCTGATGATGAAGAAGTCTGGCATCTATTTCACATCCTACTATGATTCTGGTCTCGCGGATCATGTGGAAATAGTCCTTCTATGATCCGAGCAATCGGACTGAGCGCACCGCCGCGCCGCCTGAAAAAAGGATTCAATTTACCGGCTGTCCGGGTTGACGAGGATAAGCCAAGCGGATCGAGGAGAAGATCCCGCGGTCTAAAGACTCGTATAGATTCGCTACTCCACGACGACTCTAGATCATCCTAGATAAGGGAGAGAGAAACACTCTTCGGAATAATGTTAGGCCTTTCGGCCCGCGGAAGCGGGGGATATATTCAAGCCGCTTTGTGTATGTCAGACACGGGCTGTCGGGTATATAGCGTCGCGAAACGGCCGATCTTCCCGACGAGTGCTTCGTGTTTCGTTGTTGGTAATTCATGTTCCGTCACGAGGAATCGGACAGAGACGGCCGCTGCGATTTGCCTACTTATTTATTTAGTCTGTGGGGAGGAGGGGGTTGATCCAAATCGCCTGTTGAAACTCGTAGACGTATATGAATTGTGTTACGTCCGATATATATTTCACGGAGAGGTGGAATCACGGAGAATTATGCTTATTCTGCGAAGGTATATTTTAGTATACATTTATAAGTTGTTTTAGTATTGTGATATAAAAATAGGGGTAAAAAAAGTCCATTGCAAAGTATCAAATGCAAAATAAACTTTATATTATAAATACAGAAGCATAAGATTATTGCATTGATTTATTTTTACGACATATATGTCTTAAAACTACTAAAAAGAAATCAAAAGAATTGAATATACTAAAGATAGCGCTGTGTTAATTCAGCCTGCGCGTTCAGACAGCCCGAACTGTCGTGGTAACCTGCTATCCAGTGGCTCAATGCGGCAATCAAAGGTACAAATTGCATATCAGTGGGCATAGAAGGAGAATTCTCTTCGAGGAAGACTTAGTTTTTGTGCATCTGCCCACGGTCGATTTTTCATCGGGGTGAAGCACTCGAAGAGGACCACCTCTTATTCTCGAGTCCTTTGATCCTCGCTCTATCCACTACTAATGTGCCCAAAGGATGGCAGGCAGGAGAAGGATTCAGCATTCTTGGTTTCGCGAGGTACCGCGCCAAATTAGCAGTCCCTTTGTGCTGCCATTCGCTCGCTGTCAGCCGATGATTCAGTTTGCCTTGGCCGTCGCGCACACAGGCACACGGGCACGCGTATGTGCAGGGCTCTTTCTAAGGCGTGTATTTCAATCGGGATCCGTTCGTCGCTCTTCCCGGAAGGCGTCCTCGGGTTGATGTTGGGCGAGCAGCCGGGAAGGGACAGGAAAAATGAAGAACATGCTGAGGAGCAAAGTAATTCGGGCCAATGTTCGCGACGTCAAACCCCGACGGCACTCTGCCCGGCGAAGCCTGTCTCGACCTTTCTCGCGGATTGTTATTAACCTTTAACGGTCCGATTTTGTGCCGTCCGATTTTGCGCGGCGCGGAGGTCGGCACTCGAAATTAATCCCCGTTTGTCACGTAGCGGTAAAAACTGTAGCGACATTTCCTGTCGCTGAATTTACTCGAGGCGAGGACTTGATTGAGGCGACGCGACGTGGCGAGATTTCTTTTTTTTTGTCGATGCATCCATGAATTCAGCCAACGTAGATCGACGTCGTAATTTTTATAAACTTTCCTTTACTTGGGCGAACAGCATGAAAATAATTGGAAATAAATTTGTTGGAATTGGAAGCCGGCTTTCTATTAATAAATATAGAGGACTAGAAAGTGCGGAGATTAATAAGCGTCTTACTTTTATTCTTAGGAAGAGAAGTTTGAATCACTTAAATTCTCGTGCTACATTTCGCCATCGCCGGGGAATACGAAGCTGTGAAAGCGAATTGGAATATCGGGGATTCAGTTGTATAGGACTGGAAAAACCCGAGAATTTCCACAAATCTTCACTGGTGATGGATAGCGCGGCTTAGACGTTCCTCGCGACAAGATGTTTACTAAGACTCGTACACTCGGAATATCGGAATGTAAGATCGCCCTGTGCGTAATGGCGCAGTCAAATGGGAGCTCGATCTGTACGGCTAGCCGAGATCATCCATATTTGCGCGGCTTTTGCACGGTATTCGATTGATCGCTCGATCACGCGTCCGATGCTGCGATTTATGGCCGCCTATTCATCACCCATAGAGATCCGGCAAGGATCTTGAAGGTTGTATAGAAGCTCCTAGCTTTAATACATCAGGCAAGAGCGTTTTATCGCCCGGGACTCACAATTTAAAGCCCGGAATTTAGATGGTCTCTATTCCAAAAACTGAACTTATTTTTTCGCTCGATTTAATTTTAAATCGTGAGGTCTGTTGCATTAGCTGCTTGCTCTCGCGATTGAATTAACTATCAATTTTTTATGATAGTTTCTAATTAACTTTTGAGAAAATAAATTATTGGACTTTTTGGAAAGGAATCTTATGAATTTAAGACCCGACAATTTGCTTCCTGAAAAAAAAAATTGATTAAATTACGCGAACAAGAGAGACAGGCTCTAATTTAGCAGATTTAATTTTTACGTGGTCGGTTAGTACATAATCAACTATTCTAATAAGCCGGCCTAAGGGCCGTAAATGAAGGGTATAGGAACGAGCGCTTCGGATAAGTTGGAACGGCCGTGACTTCACGGTGAAGGAACAAGCCTGTCTGTATGTTAATATCGGCTTTAATCATGCTATCGTGAGCATAAATTACCGTTCGTCCCAGATTTATTCCGACTAGCAGCACGGCCGTTCAGTTTATGTCGCCCTTCGAGATTCCTCGTAATTTGTGCATGGTAGGAGCCGACTAGACGTTCGATTAACCACCGACCGGGTCGAGAATTCCGGGGGAACATTAGGAGAGCGATTCCCCGCGCGTTCTTTCGCGTTATCACTTCTGTCGACCGTTAAAATTAACTGCAGCGGCCGATTGACTGTAATTATCGGCTCTCTAATCGAAATTGACTCTATGCTGAAATTATCGTTCGCGCTCAACAACATTATTCAGCGGGTAAATCCTCTCTCTTTCCCTCCCTCGCGATAATACGCGATGTCGGCCGATCGTATGTATCGAACGAGGATCGTTTAACATTTACGTTATGCGGTTATCGAAGGAAAAGGGGGAAGGAAGGTTCTTAATGAATTCTCACTATTTCTTTGATTATAACGGCGATGCCCGTTCGTTAAGTTATTGTTATTACGGTGACTCGAAAACGTTCGCATACTTATACAATAACGACTTTTTTTAAATTAAATCCCGCCACGTTGGGGAGATTTTTCATGATAAGCGTTCGTAGAATGCGCGTGTTTTGCGGATTTAATTAGTAATACCGAGCCCCTTTACAAATTCTGCGATTATTACGCAGAGAGGAGAGAACTGATAACGCACCGGGGCCTTGGTAATTGCGGATATTGAGAATACCTCCGCAGCACTTATCCCTCATACACGCGAACGGAACCGTTATCGGATTAGCAGCCCGCTTACGCCATTTTCCCACATCCTCCATTTATACGAGGTATAAATTCTCTATTCATGCGCACATCCTCTCTCTGTTTATACGACGTCAAGTGTCAAGTGCGCAACGAGCTCCGAAGTATGCGATTATGTAATTGCGTAATTGTGTAACGGTCGGGAAGCCTCAAGAATTCCTCATCGCACATACGCGAATTTTAATTACATTTTATGAACAGAAATAGTTGCGCTCTTTAGCATATAATGTAGAAACGAGAAGATAACGGATGGATTTTTAACAATGAGAAGATGATAGACAGATGTTTATATTAATGATGAATTTTTACATTAATTACGTCTGTTATACTGTTACAAGAAAGCAAAATTATCACTGCTTTGTTATACAATCAAACTTTAACCATTTTCCGTGTATGCGTATTGTGTAACAAATTTTCACAATGTGTAATGTCGTTATGTAGTTTGTTAGGCAAATCTAACGTCGTGTTAGTCAGGTGGACAATATTGACACCAGTGATTTTTCTTTTCATTGCATCTAATTAGATTAGAAGGCCACTGTACGTTTCGCTTCAAATTGATGAGCACGACTGGTGTTAATTGTGTTAACGAGCAGGTCTCTTGATCTTTATTATTAGAATATCCACTTGATCACGACATGTATGTCTTTGTCATGTATATCTTTTAACCCATCTCATCATAATTATTTGTTATATGTATATTTGAAGCAAATTTGTCATAATTTAAATCTGTGTAATGTAAAAATTGCTATGAGATATATGTATACGTATACGAGATTGGAAAATTAACGTCTTATTTAAAAAATATAGGATCTCTGAGTAAAATTATTTTAGTCAAGTACATCTGATTTTCTACGAAATTTCACGAAAATCGTCCACATGACGCGGCCTTTTCACACGAAACAACCTAATATTATCGTGCAAGTTAGTAATATCTATTCCTAGCTCGGTTCGCGAATTTGTACGATATTCCACTTCACTCGTATTACGCCCGTGTGTCGTCTGCGACCTTTTTGATCATAGAGTGTATCCTATAATCTCCACGCGGGCGACCAGTATCGCACCACGGTCCAGCGGCTTCGCACGTATTCGCTACGCTATGTTGTCGGACTTCATTAAGAGGATCGTATAGCACTCCGTCCGAAGAAGGTCGAAAAAGAGAACGACGACGCGGGCGCGCTCGCACGTTTCGCATGTGCGAATGTGCAAAGGCAGGAAGAGGCAGAGAGAGACCTGCAGAAAGTTTGCCCGGTGTTGTATATCTTGTCATCCAATATTTTAGCACGGGTGTTACGCGCAATTCCGCGTTAACCAGAGAGAACTGTGTACACTCCTTGAATTATTATTACGTATCAAAGTGCATTATTATACGTGGCGTGTCAAAATCTCCGCGATTTTTGTTTGAATTAAACGAATTGTATAAATTAAATTCGTGCGTCTATATATAGAAACTATCGTTTCGCGCTATAAGAATGTAACAATGGACGAATGAATTATTTTAACGTGGAATCCGGCATGTTTCTCTCGTTGTTTATCGAGCACTAAAGTTCGCAGGAAACTTTTAGTGAATAATGTGCGCATTGTGTATACATATATCCGTTGTTCTGGGTGGTCAGAATACTTCGGCGAGCTTAAGAAAAATTCTCGCGGACGCGTTACAGGCGCCCTTCCGCGCGACGATCGAACGAAACAACGAAGCGGGTGTATTGAAGTATTTACGGTCTCGTTGAGACAATGCTCGCACGCACCGCGAACCGTGTCCCCAACGTTGCTCCCTCAATTCTCTTCTCGCTGCCGCGACAGATGGAGAAAAAAATGGTCAGTGTTGCTTTCCAATCGCCATTCACGGAAATATATCGGCTCACAAATCTAAAGTAGTCATTGTAGACATTAATGCCACTCGTATCACTAAAAAATTGCATTTTTACATTTTATTTATACGTATATAGGATCGGATTTTTATATGAATTCTCAGAGCAATCAATTCATTGTTTTTTTTAATAATTCAATGCGTCGAATGACAAAACGGATATCGTTTCAACGGCGAAACGCAGCGATTCCTTTCGATGTCGCTCCGCTTCCACAGAGAAAATGCCGGTAAGGTAAGACCGTTGGTGGAGCGCCTGGGGAAGAACCAGGAGACCATTACCTAGTGTACCAACCATTCAACCGACCAAGCCCATTACCATTTATCCTGGTAGCCGCGTGCCGGAATCGGAATTCGTACTTTTGCGGGCCGAGCGAACCAAGCGAATTTATAATAACAAGGAACTCCTTGTTGCGCAGGCCATAATCGGTATCCCGGATTGCGGGGGACGCCAATCGTTCGTTGATAGATTGGAGGTGAATCTCGGTGAAAGCCGGACGGACGAATGAAATCGGAGATATCTGTTTATCTTAATTGACTGCCGTTGTTGTTCGCGACTTGCCAACGGCGACGACGAAACCGAAACTACCGGAACTGAACGTTCTGATATATACTCTTTCATAAATATCGAACTGAAAGTAATATTACGAAACATCATGAGATTTCCTGTACTTTAGAAAAATTACTTAAAATTTCACGATCTATTTGAACGACAATGAATCGTAACATAATTCTCTTTTCGGGAGTCTTTTATTAATTACGTTTTGTACACGGAATTTTTCGATAGATGAAATCGGACAATGATACGATCGACCGTGACGATCGTCGAACGTAATGCTTCCCATTTCTAGGGCAGGTTTCGAGTGCGCGAGGCGAACGCTCCTAATCATTCCGTAAAATTGATAAACGGTGCACCGTGATCTATGGTCGTGCGCGATAGCAGGACACGTCTGTCCAGAAGGGAGAGCACGATGGCGACCGAGGCGGATCGGCGCTAGACAATTAGCAATGGGATCCGCTGCCGGTCGGCGGTTTCTTGCCGCGCGTTCCTTTTTCCTAGCGGGATTATTCGCCCCGCGATGCGGATAATCGCCGTTCGTGGACGGCTCTCCCTCTGGGCCGTCCGTTCATTCGCTCGTTCGTTTGTTCGTTCGAGAGCGAGCAATATTACGGCCAGGCACGCTACGAGGATAAGAAGAGAGACGGAGAGGGAGAGAAAATACAGAGATGGAGAAAAAAAAAGATCGGCGAAGAAAGCCGAAGAGCAGGATTTATTATGGGGATCGTATGTCCCGTAAGAGCAGCCGTGAAAGTGCACCGCGCCTGCAACCGAGAGAGCCGGTACCGCAGCCTCGCCTTTACGATTCCACCGCACTCGACATTCTGGCTGCTTCGTGCATATGATTAGTTAGCGGTAGATCATAGCCGCGTATGAATTATCGGCTAATCGCGCGCCACTGCCGGCGAATACATCTCTCTCCTTCTCTCTCTTTGGCCATGGAACGACTCTCGCGAGAGAGGTTCTTCGGCGAATAAAACGATCGCGCCAAAGAACGTGGTATCTCTCTCTCTCTCTCTCTCTCTCTCTCTCTCTCTCTCTCTCTCTCTCTCTCTCTCTTCTTTTAAAGTTCGCATTCCCGTAGTTATGAGATTACGACCTAACCGTGAAATACGTTTAGTCTCTCTGATCCGCTCCTGCTCTCCGCGAGTTATCCATTCTATCCGCTCGCGGATTCCGCACGATTGTCAATCAATCGAACAGTTGGAATTATCGTGGATTTGGATGGACCATTAATAAAAACGCTCTGACAGTAATGAGAAAAAAAGAATAAATTGTAAAAGATCCAGGGTGGTTTTTTTTGGATTACGGCGAACTTTCAGTAAAAAGATTGACACGGCATCGTTAAGACTTCGATCTTACGTAACTGCCGAGTTCGAACGTTATTCCGTAATTCACTCTGGTATCATGAACGACACGCTTCTTGCAACTTTCGTACCTGTCGATACGCCTCTTCTTACCCTCGCGTGGCTATCGTCGCTCATCAACGAGATTTTTGCGAGTGTATCCACGAGAAATCCAATCGCGCGGAATTTACGGAGCAAAAAGGCAGCGCGGGATCAGGTGCATGGAATTTACGAGTATCATAATCGCAGATCCGTGCGGATTGCAAATGTTCAACTATATATTTCTCAGGATTTCCCCCCCTCCCCAATTTCTTCTCTCGTTTTCTTTTCTATAAACATAGAGGGATATTCTTGGGGATATTTTTTCATATGTCTCTAACATTTTTTCTCAGAGGAAGTCAATTTTATAATTAATTTTGGATTACAAATTGTGGAATAAAATATGATACTTTTATTATTGTGTGCTGGATAGATATGCTTTTCTTCACTTAATTTGTTCAAATTCTATTGTATTTACGCTTATGAGAGTATGCATGTATTCTGACTGAATAATATTTTTTTGTTTCAGGTAAGTTTCAATCCAACCTGCATTTCGATGTTTTTGCTTGGTTTAGCTGATACTATTTATGATTGGGGTAAGTAATCATATACACATATACATATGTGTATATGTCACGAGACTTAGTTTATTCCGGTGTTAAGTGGTATCGATTTTTAAAGTCAACTTCAAAAGCCTATACGTGTGTTTAATACATAAAAGAGAAATAAAAAGGAATAGACATAATATAAATTAATATAAACGTGGGATAAATTGGAATGAAATGGGATACTCGATAAAACATTTTTGGCAAAACGTTAACGTTTTTAGATTTATAGGACGTAGATTGAATGAACACATACATTTTCTAATGTAAAATAATTAAAAAGGAATTTTCGGTATATTTGATCAATCTGTATATTATCGAGAGAGAACGCGAATATTAATGATACACCGCGAGAAACTTAATTTATTTCAGGGATATTACAAGAAGAAGAAAAATTACACAACACGATGACCTCATTAATGTAATTAGAGCATAATATAGACTTGAGTTTAACGAATTCTAGAAAATTTATAAATAGAGTCTATATTAACAGACATATACACTCGCATATTAGAGATAAGAATGCAACCGCAATCTTTGTAGAATGCGCCACGTGCAGTTATGAGAAATCATGAATTATGCATACTTCTGAAAATTATAATCATTCCTGCGTTCATTATATGACACCTGTTTCAACCGCAGAAGAGATTTTCTAGTACATATGATTGATCCTCGAGACATCATTGTGTGCGGCATTCCTTTCAGCTCTAGCCACACGTTCTAATTTGAGGAAGTGAGTGTTGCGGTCCTCGATAGAAAACATCTACTATTTTTGTCGTTCGCTTACTGGTTATGCGACATATTTTCCGACGTGTATTTCACGTTCGTGCTTTGCCACAGGTGGTATAAAGCGTGTAAAATGCGGTAATAGTAAAGGCTATACTATTACCGTATTTTTATGTTCAACTAATGTTCCTCGGGGAATAGCCGCCTGAAGTAAAATAAATAGTGTTGGCCAGACCACGCGCAATTTTAAAATACTCTGTGCCGAGAGCGATAGTCTGCCTACTACACCTGCAGACTAGAAAACTAGGAGGTGGAGCAATTAGTTATTATTAACCGCTAGTTATTTTTAATAACTGAAGAACACAATTTTCCTAATTTTTTTATAATTTTTCAACGTGAGTCAGGATAAGAGCGAAACAGTTAGAAGACGCAAAAAGATGGGAGACCGAGCAGAATATTTCCCGTACCGTTCCCTCGAACACGGAAAAGACGCATCGCCTACGGTGCTTTTCGGCACGTAGCTTTGCGGTCGCGTCAAACACACTTCTGCATCTTTATTTTTGCAATCCCAACGTGCACGATACGATCGACGCGATCGAGTAAAAACCATCCTTTACCAGCGTCTTTTGGCTCTCGCTGAAAGAGACATCAAGCGCTACATTTTTAAGGGACTTCATATCCTTCGGAATGGCTTTTTTATTGCACTTCTTATTTAATGTGTTATATTTATTCTTTCTTGTCCAGAAAATAATCGCGGATACAAACTTGGCCATTGTCAAGCTAAATATTAACCGCGTTTTTATTATCATTCTACACTTCTACAGTATTATAAAGTAATATCAACGCGTATTGAATTATTTTCTGTTCTTTTGTTTGTGGCACAAGTTGTGCATCTTGAAGATAATTTATTGTATTTGCAAGATTTTCGATATTTTTAATTTTTTTAACGAAAATAATTTCTGCTGGTACAACCGTAAGGCGTACAAAAGCAAGTATAGACGATATATATTAAACTTCATCGCCTTATTATCATTACAATCACGATCGAAACGTAAGGGTATACGTGTTGTCTTTATTGTCTTGCGAGCGAAATGAATTCAATATCGAGATCCATCCTAATGATAATCGGTAACTATGAGGAATGGTGTGATCCCCCGGGTATGACTCCATTACGAAAATTAATCGCTCCGCGCCGGAGCGGACGGTGCAAATCGTTTCAGTAATCAGTAATCACGAAGATGCGGCCGGTGTGCTTGTCCTCTCTTTAGGCCTTCGTTCCTTCTCTTTCTCTCTCTTATTTCCCTTTCCCGTATACGAAACCGTCCTTCGCTCTCTCTTTCGTTCTCCCTTCAAGAATACGCGTGTAGATCAGTGCCTCCCAACTTTTTTGTGCATGCGCAAGATTTTCTTGCGGGTGGTCCTTCAGAAGCGCATCTTGACCCGCCACGTCGAATTACGTGCAACGGTGCAATTTTTATTGGCAACTTTTATCGCCAATTTTTTATTCGTGCAGAAGCGTTCGTATTCGCTTAAGTTAATTTTGTATATTACTTTTAATCAGCAAGGAATATAATTTTTTACTGTTCGATGAACAACGTCTAGTTTCTATAACATCTCAATTGTCAGCTGCGGATAGACTGCTCGATTTAGGGTTGTACGATGATTCTTTTTAATATTTGAGAAATTTTATTAATTGGATGGAAATATATATTTGAAATTTACTGGAAAAAAATGTCGTCGCGCACGAAATAATTTGTTGAGAAGCACTGACTTGGATCTATTTCTGATGGCGTTCGATTCGCGTGCTGGCATTATAATCGACGGCGATACTTTAACGATACTTTAACGATGCTTTAACGCACCATGTTTCCGATCGTTTCAGGGCAGTGGGGGAAAGGGGATATTTATTACTCACTTTAATAGTCGGCCTTCTAAAATGTCACGAGCGCGATTATTGTGAAACATAAAATTTGCATACCGTTTTATCGGGCAACATGCACGACCGATACGCATAGGTGAGAATTTTGCAGGTGGAATGGAGATTAATTGTCTGGCTAATGAGTTGATAGTTTGTTACGTGGGGACGTAATCACGCGCTGCGACGTAAAATTAATTGAACGGTGGCAAAAACGTGATCGAGCCAAAGCACGCCAAGACGGCAAAAGAGATGAATGAAAGAGGATAGAAGGAGGAAAGGGGGAACCGGACGAAGAAAAACGGAAAATGAGACTAACAAAAATTACGAGAAGACAGGACCTAAAGAAAAGCGCAATTATATGTTAAATGAAGCCGCTTTAAATTCAATTCTGAGTTACATGCTTCGCGATTCTTTAACTTAACTCGTCTTCTATTCTATCGACAACTCATTAATGTTAAATATTAACTATTTTTAATAAATAATGAATTAAAATTATTTAACAATGATAAAAACATCTGTTGTAGCTTTATATCGTCGAATAATTACATGATGCACATATGTAATGCAATTGAAATAACTATATATATATATATATATATATATATATATATATTTCCGCGTATTTTTAATTTTTATAGTAAACGTGTCAAGAAGCATTCTCTGTTACTGTCTTTACTCGCACGCCTACTAATATCTAACGAAAGCAAATTTAATTGGCCATATAAATAATTAATTTATTGTTATTTCTGCAATATACTTGAACCGCTCAGTCAAGGCCGCATTCGAGATCCGTGAACGATAACGATTATTAGCACGCGAGATGAAGTTCCTCGTCGTTCTCCGTCGTCGTACTTTTTGTCCCTGTCCTGTTCTCGTTTTTTTCTTCACTTCGAAACGCGATCAACCTCGCCCTTCACAATCCAGCTCAATATACGCTAATTGGTGCGTTTGCCGCGTCGCGATATTTTACTGTCCGGCATTTAATATCTCGTTTGCCGACCATTCAGGCAACGACACGGCATCCGGACTGTTCGCCTTAAAACCGTGCTTTTATACATCGCACTTTCAGCAAGTACGACGAAAAATTATGCTAGAGTGATTTTGGCGTGATTTTATTAATCTCTGAGACTCTTATACTGCTTGTGAAGCTTTTAACTCTCGTATAAATGGGAATAATCATTTTTATATTTTTACGTGTTAACAAAATTTATATTATTATATTTAAAGTCTACTTTAAAATTTATATATTTTTTACTTTTTCTTTTATTGCATGATATTATATTTAGCGGTAAAATACATATATATATATATATATATATATATATATATATATATATATATATATTGCTAAATACATATTTATTAAATAAATTTGGTAAATTTTCATGATATATCATTAATATCTGTACGGTAAAATCTGCTATAAGCTGTCTTCTAAGCAGAGATTTGTATAAATTATTTTTTATTTTATCGCTAAATATACGTCAATGCCTTCAATCCTTGATAATCATGCTTATGATCGAACATTTATCAAAATCATCGTCGATTATTTTTATTTCGCTCGCATACATCAATCTTTGCCACACGCACGCGTGACTTTCCCTTATTATTTAATTTACCGCTAATTAAACGTAGCCGAAGCGGGAATTAGAAGGCACTGCCTGAAAATGGGTACGTTTACCCATGCACCGCGTGGAGAGAAGGGCATTCCCCATACAACTGCCGTGCCATGCCTCTCTCGCATGTTCGTGTTAACTCTTTAATTGATCGTCCGAGGCGAGCTTCTCTCTCCCTGCCGGCCGCGAAAAATCTCGATTCATTCCTGTTTTCTTTTACGACGCTCGTAATTCCCGCGTGGCTATTCCAAGTAAATTTTCATCCATATGCGAATGCCAACAGTTCGAGTTAATAATAGTAATTTCTAATTAAATCAAATCATATTTTGTGATAATATATTTGATGTTATATAAAACAAGACACTGTGCTTGTTGTTATATATAAATGATGTTTCTCTAATAATTTGAATTCAAGAGAAGTGCCAAAATATAGGAAGTGTTCGCGATAAGAGACTTTTACGAAGCTCGATGAAATATTTCTTTTTTTGGGTTTCCTTTTTTTAAATTTCCGCCGAGCGTTCGCAATTTTCTGATATCGTACGTTTTATTCTCTCGCAGTTACGATACGGTCTGCAGGATTTGCGCGAAGAGCAGCGACGTTCATTGACTTCGTAATCTGCGCATTCATAATCTTGAAGCGTCGCTTTATCTTCTCCGCTCATGATACGCACCGTCAGTTTTTCTCGCATAGCTCAGCGCGACGCGGCCGGTTTAAGGGTTTGCACGACATTCGCGATTTTCGAGTTGCCGCGATTCTCTCACGCGCGAAAACAAAGACATGACTTCGCTATAGAGCATCGTGTGGATAAACCGGATAAACTATCCGACGAGCGGCGCGTCGTCGACTGGAAGTGAAGAAGTTTCCGGTTGGCTAAGTTGGCTGTTTAAAATTGGCCACTGGTTGTTGTGAAGTTACGTTCTACGATCGGCGACGTGAAGTCACTTAGCGCGAAGTAAAAGAGGCGGGAGCGCGAACGACGACGAGTCATCGCGCGAAGTGACAGGATCCGCTGGACCGGAAAATTCTTCAACAAACGGGCACCGAGGAATGTGAAGTACATAATTTCGATACGTCGTGAACATTCCGCTGAATCTTTCGTGCGAATTGTCGCGTCTTGTAATCTTGACACGTCTGCGAGATCGGCTAGACGCGGTCGCGAAGTGGAACGTTGATCTCGTTACTCGATAAAGCTCAAAATCTACAAGTTGTTATTTTTTACAATGGATTATAGGATTTCATACTTTCTAGAGAGAATAAAAGAATGGCTGATCCAAGGCATTTATGGCTCCCCGACTTGAAAAATGGTAAAAACATGCGTAAACATATTTTCTCGGTGCTCTCAATTTTTCTTATAAGTTTTATTCAAAGAATGCCGCTTCTTTTCGTCATTTCTAGCAACAACGTTTGCCCTAACGCTCTCTTTCACTGGATTATCCTTCGCCAGCTTCGCCTCGACTGGTTGCGTACTTTATCGTTCGCGATCACGTCCCCTTATAGAGGCCGAGCCGCAGAATTCGCGCGACCGATTCTCCGCATACGAAATTGCCGGCGTCCCGCGAGTTCTCTCCAGCAGAGGAAGAGTTCCGCGCGTTCGAGCGATTGCGGGGGGAATTGTTCGTGCTCGTTCCTCGGGCCGGACGGGAATAAAATCGCGAAAGAAGAGGCTGATTTTTCGGCGGGGCTGCGCGCGCGGGAAGGAAGATGCCCCTTCGCTTCCAGATCCCGCGCATTCGCGAGATCCTTCCTTCCCCTCGGCTTCTTCTCGCCGCTCTCGGCCGTTGTTGCTCGCTTTTGCACCGACAGGATAAGTAAGGGTAACTACGTCTCAATAGCCTCCATCGTGGTAAACCGAGGAGCGCGACCTAATATGGGATTGCTTGCAACAACCATCACCATCGCCACCATCGGCAGCGTGCACCACCATCGAAGCGAACGAAGAGGAACGGCCACGGAGGGCGAGGACCGCGAGGAAGAGGCCAAGCGAAGGGAAGGACGCGCGGGGAAGGGGGAAAAGAGTACTGTAAATTATTATTGCCGCTAGTTTCTTGCTTGCAGCGTTGGGTAGTCTGCCTACTGCCACATCGTACGCGTTACTGCGCTACTTATCTTCGTACCCACCCGCGGCAAAAGTCTTCCTCCACCTCCTCCTTATCTTTCCCTTCGTATTCTTTTCCTTCGTCTTCCCCGTCGCAGCATCGTCGTTGCCGTTCGCGACCGACGATCGCCGTTCTTCCTGACTGCAAACGTTCCGGGACGTCGAAAGAAGTACTTTCGGTAAAAAGCGAACCTCTCGAATAGCCGTTGCACTCGCAATCCAAGTCCTTTTATTTGATTCCGTAATTCGTTTTTTTCGCCATCTGTCTTTGTTTATCGATAGTATAAGGAAGTCATAACTTGATATCATTAAAAACTTATTTTTTTTGTCATATTTACTATTTCAGTTAAAGTTGATTTATTTCCTTTATCATTTCGTTGCAAAAATAAAGCGAATGAATATTTTTTAAACCATGGCATATATATTCACAAGTTAAGTAAAAGTGTTAGTTCAAAGAGAAACTTTAGCCATTCCTGATTTAACGACGAATCATATACACATACAAATATATATGCGTGTTAAACTATCGCTGTTACAAGGCTAAGCAATTACGCCATGCTTGTGTTTTTATTTGTTTAATTAAGAAAAAGAGAGTATTCTCTATTTTGAGGAAACTGCTTTTTGCGGATCTGGTGTTTGTCCCTTCGTTAACTCTCGTATAATGAATGCATCACTCACACAATAACGTAACGATCGTCAAGAACGTTTTTTACGGTAGGACAAGTTCACAACTTGTCTTCATATTTGCTCCCGCGGCAAATATTTTGCCGTTTCTTGCTCGCGGTTCGTCGAACCCATTGTTCTCGTTCACGGGCGAGAAAGTCCGCGGGTCCGGGGAGACGACGGGAGGAATCTTGTAACGCTCGGTTATAGCCATTAATCTTCGGCCAAAGGAGCGTGTCCTTTCGTTTCGTCGCCTAATCGAAATGCCACGATGCTTGACATCGCCGTCAATACGCGAACGATATCGGAATTTATCCGGTCGATCGAAGGTCGTCGTCGCCGTCGCGGCCTATCGAAAAGCGGTGATCAACCGTAGAGTAAAGGCACGTTTAACGACAGGACGCGATTACGACACCTCCGTGCGACGACGATCGTTATCTTTACGAGCGGTAAAAGCGGCCGATGCACGATCGCAGATTCGCGGTGTGGCACGACACGACGCAAGATTCGTTCTCGAGCAGCAGGTGTTCGAGACGACCGCACAATTATCTAATATAGAAAATGAAATTTAAATATCTATCTAAAATAAAGGTGAAATAAGAAATATTCCATCCGGTTACACGCGAACATCTTTGCATTTTCTTCTGCTTTAAGATTATTTATAAATAAATCAATTTGTGAAAATCAAGTTTAAAAGCGTCAATATATAGAAGATATCTGATGTGTTAAAAAATCTTATGAATTTGAAGAAGATAAAAGTGAGTTTTTTGGGGGGGGATTGAGGAAATATATAATTTATTGTTATAAATTAGCTGGTTGCAAGTTTGATTTTTGTCTCGATAGAAATTCCAACGTGTACGGCCCCGACCTGTAGCCCAGGGCGTTTTTGCGAACTGCGATATGGCAAGGGTGGGGGCGAATCACGCGGTCTGGAAAAGATATCTGGAACGGCAATTATGTTAATTGATGAGCGGCTCGTGTTCACTTGGCCGATCTTGGCGGTCGATAGGTATTTCTCTTCAACGCGCTCGCGCTCGCGGCGGCAAAAGTGCTGCACACGCCGGAATTCCGCGTGTTACGGTAGCGATCATGCAGAATGTCGTTCACCAGATAGGTATTTACTCGAGATATAGAGACGGGGCGATCGTTTGCACCTGTACGCGATGGAGAAAGGCGATCGCGAATGGTATTCTATGAAAAACTGGACAAGTCGCGTTTCCCTGAAATTATGCGTTGTATGTTCTCAATGTTTTGTAACGCTGTTGCAAAGAGAAAGCAGTATATCTGGTTCAAATATTTACTCGAAATATATACGGTATATCACATACTGCGCAAGAATGGTTAGAGTGAGAGAGAAAAAGAAGTAACTCATCTTGTACTTGCGTAGTATGATTTCAACGCGGAAAACAAAGCCTCCGTAGTACGCAAGTCTAAACGTTATTAATTTTAATCATATTTAGCTAATCTTCATTATGACGCTTACGTAATTTCAACTAGCTTCATTGTGTTACACCATCGGTATCTACTCCTACTGATATGCCTTACACCCACTTATCTGTTCGTTTTGCCGTTATCGCCTTTCACCTTCTCCTTTACAGTACTCACTGCACGCTTCATCAATCCCCCGCTCGTGCCACAAGCTGCACAACGCGAATCCGTTACATTAGCAATCCATTTATACTTGATACGCGTTTTTTCTATTTTCGTATTGTCGCCGTTTCAGGCAACTGCGATATCGTAATGATGAAGATTTGAAGGAAGTTACTTAACATTTCGCTATGCCTATATTTCACGCGGTATACAATGTACATACATTATTCGTAATTTGATCATGATCGGCCAGCAGTAATATTTTACCAAGTAATATAACCAAGAGAAATGATTATATAAAGAAATATGGAACTTGACAAGCGTTTCGCGCTGTATGCCACGTTTTATAACGTTAATTTCGAGTAAATAAACGGTCTACTTGGTTAGATTAAGTCATAAATAACTATCTAATAATATGGATATAAGATCTTTATGCGCACTAATATAATAATAATAATATTAATTAGTTTGAAGAAGCATAGATATATTTTGATGTTGTAAAAATAAAACTTTAATAATTCTAGATTCTAGATTATTTAAAAAATAATAATGACAATAATAATAATTAAAGTAAATTTTATATTAAAATATAAAACAATAATAATTGCAATAAGAGTAAAGAATTATAATATCTTGTCGTTAATTTTTCACTCTAATGAAGCTAATCGTGATATAGTATCTTACAATCACATTTATCGAACGTCGACTCGAATGACTCTCAGATTCTAATGACGTGTCGGATCGTTCGCGGAATAGAGCCGCGAAATGCTCAGTGGCTCGTAAATTCGTCGGAATGACGCGAATCGTCAGCCGACAATCGGCCAGTAGCATGTTTTCATCGTGAATCGCCTCGTCGCCTCCGTCGTCGTTCGAGGACGACTCGTCGGAGCCGAGAGGCGAAAACACCTGCGCAACAAGGACTCTTCTCTCCGCCGCGCCGCCGGGTCATGACACGCGAGGAGTCCTCCGTTTTCACCATTACGCAATCGTGGATGATCGTTGATCGTTACCATCCTTCGCGAGGTAACACCGTGAGCGTGGCAACGCCAGGCATCTTCTCTCTTCCTGATGGCCGACCCGGCCGAGCCAGCATCGGCACGGAGCAAATGTCGTGCGAATCGCGCCGCTTGTTTTCATCCTTCTCTTACGAGCCGCCGTTATTGCGTCACCCTTATACGTTCGATGCAAGGCTCCGGGGGAAATCAGATCGGAAATATTCGACCGGGTGTTATATCATAAATCGCACACACATCTGTGTCTTTGGAAACGCGGTTGCGCTCGGGTATAATTAAAGGTTCCGCCTGTCTCGTCGAATTCGCATTATTGTTTAGTCGCAACGGCCGATCGGTTTATGTAACGAGCCGAGAAAATTATAAATTTTTTCCTTTTGAAACAGCTCGAAGAGATTTCTTTGGACAGGATGCAGGTTCGCCTTCATCGTGATGAGATTAAATCGAAGTTGCAGCGCCCGCAGGTAATTCGTTGATTAACCCGGCCACAATGAAGCGCCTCGTTGCGAAACTCAATATTAGCCCGCGATAAAAATCACGGCCTAATACGTGCGCGCACTTTCTAATAGCGGGGGCTTTTGTAAACCGGCACGTTGGACCGATCGTGCGCGAGTGACAAGTGAGGATAGGGTTAAATGTGAACGGCATTATCCCCTTCGGCCTTGGTGTAACCGCGATTAGGAAGAGCGCGAGCCGCGTAAGGTGAAGATCGCTTGTCATTAAGATTGATGGTGTTTCGCGCGTAATTTGAGAGATTCGTAAAAAGTCACACGTGCGCGCGCGCGCATCATAACGTCTGACTATTTTTTTTCGTTGCAATTACAGAATAACGCGCGTAAAACCTGTTCCTGTAAATTGAATTAATTAATTTTTATGCGAAACGAATCGAGAGAGTTTATCAAAATTTACTTTAAAACTTATTTGCATAACGGTATATATCAGTTTTATCTGAAGGAAAGAAATGGATCCCTGTGTTTATCGAGCGCACGCTGCGTTTTCTGCCTTTGCATTTAACAATTTTCCAATTAACGCGGCATGAAATTCAGTCCACACGCGTGGAATTATCAAAAGGTGAAATCTCGACCGCTCTGCATATTTTATTTCCTATCACGACCTTTGTAACAAAGTAAACGTTCTTACGCCGAGACAAACGGGGTGATTTCTTTTATCGCTCTCGAATATCTCGCAGGGTGTGTCTATGTCCGATCGTCTTTGATTTGCGTCGCATTATTGCACATAAATCGCGAGGGGAATAACTTGGCGAACCAAAGCGGAGTCGTCGACCGCGGGCCTGGCTTCGTGTGACGGTTTTCTCGGGCGAGCCAGGCTCAAGAATGGCAATGCGAAACGCAAGTTCTGGGCCTGGGCGAGAGGAAAGAAAGCGAGAAAGAAAGGTGGGCAGGCAGGAAGAAAAAGGCGAGAGAAAAAGAGCGAGAGAGGAAGAGAGGATGAGTGAGGAAGAGAAGAAGAGGAGCCCCGAAGCGGAGAGGGAAGGCGTGACAACGGCTGCACTTAGCATAACAATATTTACTACTAGAAGAAACTTAAGAGAACTTGAATATTCTATGCGGTGGCCTCGCCCAGGCCTTGCACAACCACTCGCGCGAGTCCCGCTCGCAGTCCCTCGGCTGTATAATTATGCACGAGGATGGGACAGCGTGAGTGTCCCGCTCGCGTATGTGCTGTGTATAACGTGTGCGTGCACGATGCGCGCGTACGCGGGACTCGAGCTTCGTCGGAAAGAATGCGCGCGCGGTAAGTACGTGCCGGGATTGAAGCTAATACGCGTTCTCTCGGGACAACGTGATTTTCACCTTCGACTTGGAACGCCGCGCCGCAACACCGGAGCCGTTGATCGCGTGGCGCGCATCGGGGTTTTGAGTAATTACACGAGTACACGTCACATTCCCCGACTGCCAGTCGGGCCCGTTGAATCAGGGGCGCCTTTATGCAGATTTTTACACGGGGCGGTCTCAATGTTGCGCTTTTAAAACGCGTTATTGGATGATATTTCTGAACTCTCCGGAAGTTCTCCAATTATGCGCATCCTACCTGCCCCAGAGGATGCACTCTCTCGTTCGAAAAGTGAAAACTGTTTGACTGATAATCAGAAATGTTGTTAAATTACGACAAATTGGAACAATGGCAGATGTGACAAATTTGTGTTTCCCAGTAGCGCCAGAGGGAAGAATGCATCATCTAATCATTTCGCGCGTGCACGGAGAGTTGCCCCGAAGAAGGAGAATCATGTCTTAGAAACGTCAGTACGAAGTCTCGCGGCGACAAGACGAGAGATAACGCAATTTCGACGCCGCGACAAAGCGGCGAGTTTCGCGCCTGAAACCGCATCGCGCGAATGCGAACGCGCGATGCGGGACAATTGAGTGAAAGGCGAATAGTGGTCGGCGGTATCATCATCGTATCCGCTCGCGCGGCGTGTTTGCGCTTGTCGTGCGTGAAAACGCGACGATGTCACGTTAAGAAGTAGACGTCGTCGACGTCTCTCGCGGAGAATGGGAAATTGAAAAGCGTTATCTATAGGAAAGCGGTAACGATCGAGTCGCGGGATGGGAGAGGAGCGGGCGGAGAAAGAGAAGGACATTTACACGTTTCGCTGCACGGCAGCTCGCGTTTGGTATCTGTCTACTTTACTCGACGGAGTGAAAGTTTCGTATGATCTCGAGATTGCTGTTGCTGCTGCTGCTGCGACTTGGTCGTCGTCGTCGTCATCGTCGGAAAAATCGCACGCGCGTAAAAACTCACGTTCCGAGCGTAACTTTCCGCGTGAGCAAAAAGTCGTGCGCGCGACTATTTCGTCATGTATACTCATGTGTATCGTGCGCGTTTTGTGCGCGCTGTGTAATTCTCTTCTCTCTCTCTCTCTCTCTCTCTCTCTCTCTCTCTCTCTCTCTCTCTCTCTCTCTCTCTCTCTCTCTCTCTCTCTCTCTCTCAAGAAGTTAGTTTTTAAATATAATAATTATCATGTAAAATTTTATTTTGTATATATCATAATTTTTTTTAGCAGATAATATGTGTTGGTCATATCATCGCGCTGTTTTCACAAAAATCTCGGTTTATTCTCTCGACGTAAACTGATACTGAAATAACAGCGTCGCCAATTGACAACGACGTGATTGATGGTTTCTCGAAGCTTTTCTTGCCATTGTCGCGGAGCTCTCAATCCTAACCGTACACTTTCATTTAGCGAAAGTAGCGAAAGGGTCAAGTATCGACTACTGTACGCGAACCAGTGATTGAACCCTCTGTCCTTTCTAAATACGCTGGTGAAGGATGAGCGTTATTTACGTGAAATTATACGGCGGTCTACGTTACCGCGTCTACATATTTGTTTAATCACGTGTAATTGCAATTCGCTAATCTATCCGGCCGAACGCACTACCGGGATTTATAGCGGAAGTGTAACTGAGACTGATGCGATAGATCTCTTCACCTTCGTGACGTTCACCGCCGTTCGCTTTCGCCGAACATATTCATCGACGGGAGTTGAATTGAATAGCGGAGCGATAAAATGACGGACCGCTAATTATCAATGCTCGCGTACAGTCGTAATTTACGTGTACCGTCAACATCGTAAATCGCCATTATCCCGTGCATTTTACTTTCCTCCGGACCCCGCTTTAGACGCGTCGTAATTTCGCCGTTAGCGTTTTCATCACGCCTACTCCCCGGCAACGAACTTTCAAATAGCTCAGTTTTGATAAGTGATTGTTATCGTCACGCATAATCTGATGCCGATGCGAGATTCGTGCCTGACAATATTGCAGATTCGTGAAGCGTGGGAAGAAATAACCGTGTAATCATTAGCAATAAATAAGGCAAATAATCGGAGCTAATCAGCTGGAATGTTCCGATAGCGTGAATTTATGTCCGGCCGCATATACTGCTCCAGTAAACCCGTTCGCATGTATCCGAGGTATAACGCTGCCAAACGATCTCTAACGCAAAATTATTTATTATCCCCGTCGTCCGCTATCATCTATTACACATTGTCATTTATTACGACAGAGAAACGCCAACTTTCTTACATCACTTGTTTATTTAACATTTTTTGTATTGCGCGTAAACGAACGAATAATTATATCAATCTTTATCACGCAGAGGTATGTGCATATCGAGTCTATATTATTATGCCGACATTTTCATTCAACTTATATCGTCGTTTAATATCTCAAGAATCCGATCGTGGAAGCATTAATTATACCGTCAGGATCGACGGCGGGTTTTTGCCGAAACCCGGAAAATCGATCGCCCCACTAACGCCCGGTTTCCGGTCCGTTCGGTATACCTTATCTCCCGCTTTGACTCGCGACGCGAATTCCAAGCGGAATCCGAGTTGGCCGCGGGCCGCGACGGGTCGCTTTCTCCTGCCGCCACCGCCGCCGTCTCGTTTACCGCTTCTCGCTTATCTAAACGCGGGACGCTTTATGATTCCTTCATTATCGGAGTACAAATTATAATCCGCAAATAGCGTCTGGCGTTTATAGCGCCGCTGCGCCAAACGCGCATACCCGTATTCACGAGCCGAGGCGAGCTTCTCTCGCCGTGAATGCGAATACAATGCATTCGCCGTCCCACGCCATGTGGCGTGTGCGCTCTCTAAACACGTGTCCGCAGAAACGATCGTGTATAACGTGTCTGAGGAATCTAATTTATTAGCACGGCGCTCTCGGACTCTTGACTCGGTGTACTCGATCGAACGAAAAAAAAGAAGACAGAGAGAGAGAGAGAGAGAGAGAGAGAGAGAGAGAGAGAGAGAGAGAGAGAGAGAGAGAGGAAAGAGCAAGGGTGGTGGAGAAAACGCCTAGACAATCGGCGAGGAATTAAAATAACCGACCGTTCGGTTTCGTGGGCGTAATTGCCGCGACATGTACCGGGCACGATTGCAAATCGACAGGCCGTTCTTTGAGAATACGCGAGCAAGTTTGTCCGCGGGAAGAAAGCGAGGCGACGGATACCGTACTTTATTAACACATTAAGCACTACATAAATTTCTCTCGGTTAACTTTGCGAAAGTCTAAATAATGGTATACAATAGCCAGTAGGTCCATTCTGCAGCGGAAAAGCATTTTAAGCTTCACACCTGAAGTAACTTATAAGAAATTTTAATATTTTATTAACAGAGTTACAAATCGACAATTCGTATACGTAAGTTTTCTCGCGTGTATACGAAGAACATAATCTCCTACGTGACAGCAATAATCTGTACGAATGTTAGAATAATTTATGAATCACGATACAAAAAGTATGTCGCGTTTGCGCGAAAAGAGGAAGATCGACGCGTCGCACATCGCGGCGTTTTATGTTGTCTCCTCGAGCGATAATTCGCGCGACAACTCAGTTGAGCGCCGCGTAAGAAAGACGCAAAACCACGCCCGCCCTCCCTCCGGACACTCGGCATTTGCAATTCAGATGCGCGCGAATCCGAATATGCTAAGGAAGGTCGCGGTGGTGGGTACGTGTCTATCACGATGAGAATTATAGATAGCGAAATTCATTAGGCACGGTCCGAGTGATCAGCCGGCCCCGCCGTGATCTTCCAGCCGGCCGGAACGTGAAATTTCAATTGACGTGCTTTAAGTGCAGATTACACGATAACGCGTTATCCGTTCTACGAGGTAACCGCAAAGGCTTCCCCGCGGTATATTTCGATATCAAAAAGAGAATATCAATCTCTTGGCACGACGCGAAAGAAAAGCGACATGTGTCTTAACATCCTTTAATATCGTGTCATACAATTTTATTACACGCCCAGAGAGTGTGCTGTTCGTAAATAATTTATAAAGTAACGACGATTGAAACCCGCGTTGAAAATTTATTCACGTCCATCTCACTGCTCGCTGTGTTCGGAATTGATCACTTAGTTTTTTATTACTATAAAATAAAACGCTCACGAGAGATTCGGAGATATTTGGGCGATTAAATATTCTATATTTTGAAGGGAATTTTATGCGAGAAGTTTTGCAAATTATATGCGTTACGGGAATCACGCTTCGGAGTTTCCGTGTTTTAAATTTGATGACGCGCCGCGCGGCGTCGTGTTTCACGTACGAGATTCTGGTGCATGCGAATGCACGGAAACGTGAGCGTGAGAGATGCGGTGCGTCGAAGGAACAATGCTCGGCCTACGCTGCTTTTGACACATGATCTCTAAACACGTCACTGTCGTAGGAGTCCACAACGAATCCGTACGAAGTACACGTCGGTGGATAATTCTCCGTATAGAGCTTTATTTTATCCCTTGAGCGATGAGTAGGTGAAAACGTGCAGGTGTCGGAAATTTGCGCGTCTCATCTTGCGAATTATGATTATACGAAATGTTCCATCTGAAATATTTTCTCACACATAAAATGAAATATTATATATACTTTATTTTATGTAGGAAAAAATATATATTTTAGACGGAATATTTTATATATACACATATATATGTTTCGACTATAATAAAAATATACGAATATGTTATATTTTATTCAAGATTAACATCTAACAAACAGCAGAATTTAAAATGAATTCGACGACTTCTATTTTGAGAGAAGATGGTCGCCGCAGTGGGAATCGGCATTTTACGCAATTTAATTGCGATTTATTTACGGAAACGTCGCAGACTATCGCGGATGTAATTAGCGCCGACGACGATGTAATTAACTCGCCTGTCGTTAATGCGCGCTAGCGCGATATCGTCTCGCGTTCGCTTGAAGCGCACTCGAACTTCGCAGCGATTAATAATTTAGTAACATCGGTCGAATGTCTCGGAGAATGACGTCTCCACCGTGTCGTAAAACGAGCAGCAGGGGTCCGTCTCGGATTTTCTTCGCAATCACTTTTCCACCTTTTAATATGACATCATAATCCACGGTAAAAGTCGAGAAGCGTCGTTTAATTATCAAACAAGACATCAACGATAAAAGATAAACCGCGGAATCTTTAAGTAATATAATATATTTTTTATAAGACGTTTACATTTAATTGCGATATCTATATTTATCCAGGAGGATATATAGTTATCCTTCGAATAGCTCAACGAGAATTACGTAGCCCATTACGTTAATTGTGTGAGGTTTGAATGATTATAAGCGGGATGTCGGATGTAATCTCGGCCGGAAATCGGAGCGGATTTCCGAAATACATGAGCGGCCGATAGCCGTATTGTTTGCCGTCTCTGAAGGAATTTAAAATGCGATCGATAAGCATCGGCCATTTACGCGGCTCGCTCGGGCGTGAAATCAACTTCTGCACCGCACTCGGCTAGGCATGAAGTGTTTGCACATACCCGCGTTTTCTTGGATGTAAAGAGATACGGAAGCCTCGCGCAAAAGGAGACCCTTTTAATTTCCTATTAAAATATTATTTGCGCGTGCAAGGTGAAACATTAATTCGCTGACACACTGATAATCGGGAATACATAATAGCTACGTTACTCTCGCTTTCTGATTGAAGTATCAACCGATATGTCTTGGGCTTTGAGTATTTCGTACACAACGTATAATTTATTAATTATGCGATAATTAATAAATACCTTGGTGTATTAGGTATAATATATACGAAACATAAGAACACAGTATCGTATCGCAACGCGGTCGATATAATTACGTGGTTCATAAAAATGTTTGAAAGTTTTTAATATTTGCGAATATACTTGAATAAATTACGCATTTAAATTCTTTCCTATATTCTCTTGAAAATAGCTTATAGCTCGAGAGTTGCTACAAGATAAATTGCCGTAATTTGTCTGATGTCTGGTTTATACGTTAATTGCTCGTTTTTTTCAAATATCATAATCGTAAATGGAACGATTAAGTACAATCCCCGTTCGGATTGAGAGAACTCGCAATCGACGATCGGCTCCAACCCCGGTTACCGCAATTCCCCGTTCGCTTAGCGATCGATCATCGATAAATATCGCCTTACTTCATCACGTCGGTTCATTGGTCATGTAACGGCGTACAAATATTGAAATTTACGATTCGTGCATGCTGGCACGTGGTCCTGCGTGCTCGTATATTCCGGACACGTGTACACGTCGGCGCGTGATCGCGCGTAGTGCCCCGCCATTAATTTATTTACCAGTCCGAGCGAGCATTTGCCGCGCGGAATTGTTTGTAAAATCGTTCTGTCCGAGATACATAATGTAACGTGTAACTGGCCGATCGCACGTGAACGAACGGAAAGTCGATATTTTCATCTTTTTATTGCATATATACATATATATTGTCCGTATGTGAAAGAAATTGTCATGACTTTGCATAAATTTCACGATATTGCAATTACAGGTCTTTATAAGTCTTATAAGCAATTCACCTGACACACACGTGCATGCGGACACAAAAATACTTAATGAATGGAAAATATGATTGGTCAAGCGAAGGATTAAGATATATAAAGGCACCTATACGTTGACTTTCAAATGTTTCGCAATATTTAAATCATTCGGATGCCGCACGATTTCGAATATTGCCAGTCATTGTACCTGCATGCATTAACTTTAACCTAACGTGTGCAAATGCAATACCTATTGCCTCGATCGAAAGTATTGCCTTCGCATCAAAGTATCCGTGAAAATTCTCGCCGATATGACCTATTGAGAATTTAAGTGTTGTTGCATTTTACACCTTGCGGTATACGTACGCTATTGCAATCATGTGCGCGACTGCGTGAGAAAATTAAACGGGGCTTGAGAAATATTTGCGATTTTGTAATGCGATTGCACGTTACGCGATATATTTCCACCTGACAATTCTTTCATCTACATCGAGGAGCAACGCGTTAATACACCATCAGACATAACGTCTAAGTGATCTTTGTGCGTTCAACGGGACATATATCTATCGTATCATGCCTAATGAGTCTCTTATAATTTATACCGCCTTTTTGCTGTACCAGCGTAATCATTCCACGGCATGCGAAAGCAATTAGAAAAAATTGGCGTGAAAGGGAAAAGCTTAATGGGGTTGTCTTGCGTGCATTGTGAATTATATTTACATTGTAACGGACGCTAGTCGCGTGTCGACGACCTCGTGTCGCCGTTCGGCTACGACGTTCTTGTTCGCGGAGCAAAGACTCTATAATGCGATACGTTTAATTAGTCTAGAAGCAGACGGTTTATTATCCCGGGATGTTCTAATAAGCGCTCCCCTTCTTTAACTCGCCGCGATATCCGATGATATAAACGGAACGGAGAAGTTTCGCTCGTTATTACCCGAAGAATTATTTTAGGACTATCCAGCGTCTTAAAAATCAGTCAACCGTTTTCTCGTTATAGATATTAAAATTGAAGTTTATTTTGACATGAATATATATTCTAAAAGCTATCTGGCTATGATGTAAGAATTATTCTGCAGGGAATAAGCAATGTCCGTCCGGTATATCTTTTAATATTCGCCAGTTTCAAAATTATCGTTGTTCTTCTCATATCGCGTCATCCTTCACGCTGTCTCGAAACTTAAAAGCGTTGCTGGGACCATTATACGTACGCTGTACCGGCGCAATCATACATTCGCATAAAACATGAGATGTCATTTGTTCGAAACACGACCGTGCCCGAGTAGAGGCCGGCGTACGTAATCGACGATTTACCGATACACACAGTTATACAAGGCATTGTACGAGAGAGAGAGAGAGAGAGAGAGAGAGAGAGACGCGAGAGACGTGCGCTTACGCTTGTCATTTGCCCAAAAGAAGTCCGCGCTCAACGAATTGGCCGGAGGAAAAATCACTCGACGTGTGTAAAGCACTGTAAGATATTAATTAAAGCACGTAACGGTATAAATTACAACACATATGCGATATGCTTCTCTGTCTTTCTCTCCCTTTTTCTCTCTCTCTCTCTCTCTCTCTCTCTCTCTCTCTCTCTCTCTCTCTCTCTCTCTCTCTCTCTCTCTCTGATAAATGCGACATCGAAAAATCACACGAGTCGATTATTACGTCAGTCCCCGACGCTGAAAAAAGGGCCCATCGTCGTCGTTGCATAAATAATGAAACGTGATGTAACGCGTTTTAGAGTATCTTTATCCGAACGTGGATTATCCACGTGATCTTTTGTTACTTGGTATACACTTTCCCATACGCGAAGTACCTTATTCGAGATTTCCAGGAGCATCCATTTTCCAGTTTTCCTATTTCTTTCGAGTCTTGGTTTTTTAAAACGAAGTTTTTGAAATGGTCTGCGCGCTCGAACGATCGAATCTTCTTTTTTTTCTTCGCAGATTCGCGCGTTCTTTCCTCACCGCGCACGCGATCTCGTCGTCGGGTGCAACGATCTCGCAGCATCGTTCAGAAATGCGATTTAAACTGCGACGGGTCATACGTCGGTACATATACATGTATATGTATAGGCTTCTCTACTCTCGGCCGCACGGCTACTCGTTAAAATACACCTGATTACCGAACATTACCGTGCCGAGGGGGTAATGATCGCTGCACTTGCACGTAATAGAAATCGCTCCGGCCGGCGAGAGCGAGAAGAGTTAGAAGAGTGAGCGGTTCACGCGTCGGTAATTGTTTGTATCTTCACTAGCAGATATTCGTTCGTCGCCAAAATTTTCCAGAATTGCGCTAGCAGAAAACGCAGAGACATTCCAGCACAGCTAGTGTTAAAAATAAACAAAGACTTGAGACTTTATCTATTTTTTATCAATCATTTTTGATAATTTTAATTGGAACCATGATTATCGCAAACAGAAATTAGTGCGATCTAATAGTAGCTGACAATATCTTTGAGTTTCTTCGTGAATGGCTGCAAGAAACTGAGAAAAGAATTGTTCTCGAAAATTGCGTAAAAAGTGGAGTAACACCTACTTAATTTCTTTTATGTACGTTACGGTGAGAATACGAAATCGTTCTAATGATAGTATTACAAATTACGCCAAGTACTTTGCATCACAAACGAAGATAATTTTTCTTTTATCGCCCTACACCGCGCTATCGATCGTTATTGTTTCATCGCAATGAGCGATCCGCTTGACTTTCATGCACTTATACGATCACGCGTTGCTCGTTACCCGCGCGGCTAAAGTAGTCATTAAAACACGTCTTATTACCGAGCATTACCCCGCCAAAGAGGGTAACGATCGCTACGCTCGCGTATAATACAAATGGCCTGAACTATGTGAGAAACGCGCACTTTTCTCTCGCGTGTCAGAGATTGCGGTTTCGTGTAGTTTGCTCTTTCATTTCGACTGTAATATAGCCTCCACACGTATCGCCTCCGCGAATCGCCTCGCGTCGATGATCCCGAGATACATTAATGGCAGCCGAAGTAAGTACAATCAATCCGGCATTATTGCATATTTCAGATATTCTCCCGCATGTGAGTATCTCTCGACTGCGAGGAGGTTCGTACGAAACATATTTGCTCGTATACGGCTTCACACGCGCGGTTATTTAACTCACGATGCTAAAGTGCGCTGTTAGCGAGAGAACTATTCGATTATGGCTGAGAGAATAACTGGTTCCCCCTCTCTTCCACTAATTCCAGACTAAATCATTGCACGAGCGAGATCGCGCGTATGTCGTGCAATGTCAATTATAGCTTAATGTCGACGGCGGATAGTTAATGCGGTACAATTATCGACCGTTCCTAGGTTATCCCGGGATTAGAAGCAAGAGCACGTAAATCCGCGTTCGGAAAAAAAATCCTATCAAGCTGCGAATTTGTCTTTTTTTCCCGACGAGCCAGTTCTATTCTGGAGCGGCGCGTTCAGCCGCGCGCTCTCCGCTCCGGTGGTTAATTTCGCGATTGAGATTACGTGTTGCTCTCATCCCTTCCCTCCCCTTCCCTCCCGGTCACTCCGGCTAAGTAGAGAAGTTATAACCGATGTCAAAATTAAATGCCCCGCCCTGTATCGATGTGCGTATATATATATATATATATATATATATATATATATATACGGTGCGGTCGCTCGCGATTGCGGCACGCCCAGCACACGAGAGCAACCAGGAAACGTACATACGCATCGTACATGCATATACAGATGCAGGTACACGCACATATGTCCATATGCGAGCGTCGCATACGTGTATCGCATGTGGTTACCCATCATACATAACGTATTTATATAGCCACGTAGTACGTGTGTACCGCTTGAGCAACAAGCCGGTACCTCTCGAGCTCTCGCATCGCGCACCGTCCGGTATATCGCATATTGGACATCGCTGGCATTCCATCACATATATATATAACGTACGAATATACCTGCCCGTATGCGTGCCTCCATAAAGAAAGAGCTACGCCCGTAATATTTTAATCGGCCGCGTTTCGTTGACCTCTGACAACCGGACGAGAGCGACGACATTCGAATGCTGATGGACAGGTGGATTAGCATTTTTAGACCACGGATATGTTCTACGTGCTACGGGACAGCTCCTCCTTTAGCGGTAGCGCAATTTTTTTTCGTATTGTACGATGCTTATAATGATGATGCAATTTATTTCGCTATTCAACGGTATTATTTTGATTTTTTACGAATACGTCGAACGCGTTCTTTTTTGGAGGGAAGCAGGATACTATAATGACGTAGAGGGGAGACAAAGAGACATCGCGGGTAGAATGGTACAAACGATCGGGGGGTATCGTAATCGCAAACGTCCTGGCGCACACGTGTGCTCGGGATAGGCTTTCTTCGATCTGCTTTTGCCGATCTACATCCGGCCGGGGCAATGAAAACCTTTAACGGCCGACGTTTGTCAACCACGCCGACGGTGGAAGAGAGAAAGAGAGCGAAGGCTAGAACCACTCTCGATCGTTCGCTCGTTAAAGCCGCGACGAAACGATCGGAATCCCTCGAAGTCGTGGGCCTTACGACGGTGCCTCCGAGGCCGCATCGCTCGGAATTGCGCGCGCTTGCACGCACGTGCGCTTCTCTTCCGCGGTTCGCGCGCGCGTGCGTGTGCCTATAATTGCGAACAGGTGCCGCATTAATCTTACGGTCGCCGTAACCCATTTTCTTCGTACTGCCGCGATATAATGAAATAACGGAGGGAGGATACCAAAGACGGCGAAAGAACTATATATCGACAAAATGCTACGAGACAAAATCGGTTGCTAACAGGTTTTTGAAAGAAAGCGAATCCTGTTGGTTTTGAGAAGAGGTGAAATTGCAAAAGTCGATTCTTCCGATTGCCTCACAATTTTTTCGCCTTTGTGACCGAATGAAATTGCAGAAGTATCTTTATTGATTAATTTACGCCAATTTTTCCTTGCCTGTAAATTCTTTAATCAATTTAAAGGGAAGAGAACCAACAGTAATTTTGACACGCTGTACCCTCTGGATAATATTTCTGGATAGAAACAAATTTTTCACGATTTATGTATGAACAAAGATACCGAAGTATCTTTATCATACATCATATTCAATAATCATGTAAATCTTTATTTTTACTTTGTACGTGGTTTATCGTAATATTTTTTAATGTCAGTCCGATTATACGCATAGTTTCACGTATTACAAGAAGTAAAATGATAAGAGAAGGAAGTACACAAAAAGAATTCACTTCGCCGAGCGATTCTACGTTTAATTAACGTCGTTCGATTGCATCGGGCGGAAATGCCGTCCATCGGGACGAATGATTAGCGATATTACGATAGGGTATCCCGCATGTTGCGGCGGTGCGCGTTATGTAACGAGACTCGTAAGTCTGTACGCTCACGAGCAATTCCGGATGTCGGCCTGATGACCAATCCGCGATATGATTGAGTCTCTCGCGTGCGTCATATCTATTGCTGAACGGTGATCTCTTATTCCTATTATTATCATTACGAGTTTTGATTCGCAATCGCAGCCGCACGGTTCGTCAACGACTTACGCGCAAGGAGAATGCAGGATTTATGGTAATATCGGAAAGTATCGATTACATGCATTAACATGATGGAGAGAAAGCTGGTTACACGGTATTATATCCCGGGCTCTTAGATTGCACGATATGTGTCGGCGTGTCTCAGAAAGGCGATCGGCTTTTGTGTATCAAATATACAAACCGCATTATGATTTACAAGCTTACTTATCGCACGGCTATGTGATATCTCATCGTAATCTTTACGGTTATTTTAAATATATTAAACAATACACAGAAGTGAGGGGGCGGAAGGAAATTATCCACAAGTAATAATAAATTTTTATTTGTGAATATTATTATCTCAAGAGATTTGATAACTCGTTGTGTATGGAAATTCTTTAATTCTACAGAATATTACAAAAAGTGTTGTTTCATATTGAGGTTTTCGAATGTTGGGACGCGAAGAACGAAATATTTTGAAACATAATAGCTGCATGAGAGCTGGAGGGAAGAAACCAAACCGCGATACTTGCCCAGCTTGTGTCGCCGACGCACGACACGCAACACGTACGCGCGCGGGGATTGTGGTAACAAAATGTATGAAATCAATTCCCTTGGATTCCGAGGCATTGGGTACGGCGCACCGCGGCCACGGGCACCGGATGTTGCGTTATGACCGACCATAAGCGAAGCAATTACGGATGTCCGTTACGCTTACGATTGTTTATGATCCAGATCCAGATCTAGATCTATCTGTATTTATATGCGGGGAAACTTCTTATGCGCGGCGTTTTGCTGCTGCTGCTGCGGCTAAAGATTCTGACGCCCGACTCCTGTGGTCGCAGTACTTACCGTTGAGAAAGGTCGCAAGAGTGTAAAACCATAAAAGCCTCCGCGAGCCGGCAATTGGAAATATCTCTCTCTTTCAGTGATACATTATAGAATATATTCTAGGATAATCTGAAGCTGCAGCGGCACGTATAATTTTATAGCAACATGTTAAAAAGAAGTCTCTGAAGTGTCGAAAAAATTAGCTAATAAACTAACGGGAATTAATTAACAAACTAACGTAAAGTGTTGAACAATCCCTTGAATGCGAAACGATCATACTGGACAGTTTGTTTATATGCGGCTGGGAATCAGGGCTGCGACACGTTCTTCTGATGAATGGTTTATCGACATTGTTCGAGAATTTGTTGGCTCGAGGAGCTTCTCGAGCAACGTAATCACTTGATTCAGCGTCGTCGTGTGTACCGGGGTCCCAGTGCAATAATTCATAAGATCCTTTCCCCTCGCGGCGACCTTCGCCATTCCGCGAGATCGAATCGAATCTCTCAAGGGACCTTCGATCTCCGCGACGGGATCGATTCCTCGATCCCGTTACTCCTCTCGTACCCCTAAGGGGAAGTCATCCTCGCGGAATGTATCGGGTATGCGCGAGCGAGGAGGCGACATTATATATGTTGTGCGTGTGTATAGTGTGTACGTGTATCCTCGCGAGTGCCGGCGAGTGTGTGCAGGTCGCGTGCACTACGCTCTACCTTGAAGATGATCTCAAAGGTTAACGACGTTCCACGCTTCGAACAGGCCTCTCCCTGGAAAAGGTGACCGGCCAGTCTTCCCGCGATGATCGACCTCCTTCGATCATCTCGTCCGCGCAGATTGTGAAGAAGACGAATCGATAAGCGAGATTGACAGGGAATGATCGTCGAGTCTATACGCGGATATCTTTATAAGGCGTTGATATTTTCATGTGTTACGCGTTACGTGTTACGTGTGCTCATCAGCACAGAATAATCGCGATTCAATGGACGTTGTGTAATTATTACACAAATAGGAGGAATTTCTTGTAATAGCGATGATCCTTTATTCACATATCTATTATTACTTGAAAATTCCTTTACATTTTTACATCGGCTATTTATCTTTAGCTGCATTTTATGATGCTGGAATGTCACACTTTGATATTGCTTTCGGTGATTTAAATAGAAAGAGCAACAATAAATTCTAATCTTATATATATGCTAATTTATTTAGATAATTTAAATCGAATTTCTTTCTCACACATAAACATATAGTACACGCGTGAAGATAATCTCTATATATATCATTAATCTGTTTATTTATCTGATCGTCTCTTAAAAATAAATCTATCGAGCGAGAAAAGTAATGTTTCGAGCCGTTATCATAACGACGTAAACACAGTCGCTAATCATTGATCGACGCGATCAATAAAGTAATTCCGGATTTTGGAATCCCAGAAAACTTCGAGAAAAAAAAACGGGTTTCTACCGTCGTGTCTACTTAATTATAGTTATGTAGTTGACTAATATTTCGACATTAGTACGTTCCGTTCGAGCGCGTGGGTGTCGGTCGCGAATTTATTTCATAATCCCCGGACGGTGGCACCATTATTACCGGGGAACGTTATTAACTTAGGCACCTTACGGCACCTCTCTACCCGAGTCGTGCATTAATCTCCCCGCCGCGGAGATAAGCGAATGTTCGTGTCACTTTGAACGATTATCGCCATATTATTTGTTTCTTGAGTAAATCTTCAAACGTGGCATTAGCGCGACGCTCATGATAGAATCGTCAGACGCGATACATCAGCCCCCCGCACTTTCGTATGCATAGATCCATTTGTTGTTATGCTCTGAAACGTATTCATCAAGCGTCAGAAATGCACGTGGAATTGCTTAAAGTGGATAATAATGTACAAAGATAAGAAGTGAGGATATTCGATGCGATACGCGACTTACGTGGTGAGATTTTAATGGGTACCAGACGTAAGATATACTGATGATTACTCGAACTTCTAATTATTACTGATGCCCCGTCTATTGTACGGACACGTGAATCGATACCTAATATAACTGAAACTTATATTAATACTCACTTTTACTCAATATCTTATTTACGTTTCGCTCAGTATCTTGTTTCTCTTGATTTAAAAGCGTTGCTCGGATAATCGACAACAAGCGTATTGCTATCGATTTATCTGTACATTTATCTGCGCGGAGACGTAGTCGCAGATTATACTAATGGAACATAAACATATGTGCATGTTGCAACGAGGAGAACAGAAAGGCTGTGACTCCAGGACAATATTACGCGTTTCATTCAATTCATGGAGCGGAAAGAATAGCAATACCGGTCCGACATTCCGAGTGAGATTACTCAGAGCGATCGAGTTTACGCGCGTTGTCGCTACTCGCTTTGACTAAACGTTTCGATGCGATCGAAACGCGCCGGAAGAGGAGCAGGCGAACGCAAGAGAAACTGCTGTGCTACGGGCTACCTCGTGCTCGCCGGCCGGCCGCGGCGAGAGCTTAACAGGCACAACTATCGTGCGGGGGACCCCCGTTCTCGTATTCTTTCTTCCTTTCAGCTGTCTCTCTCTTCGCCACCCCTCGTCGCTCTCGAATTAGTCAGAGGGGTATTTTAATCGAGGCGGCGGCGGTTCGGCCTCCGCGCCGCCCGGTATAATGAAAGCAGCCACCGCGCGGCCGGTCGGCCACGTTAATGGCCGCAATTTGTAACCGGGGCGAGGTCAATTAATAAAGACATCAGGTCATTAATTTAATTGCGAGTGCTGCATCGCGCCGCTCGTCGCCGCGAGACCCGCCATCGAGGGAGAACGCGTACGTACGTACGTATGTATTCTCCCCTCCTTCCTTCGTTTTTTCTTCCCTGCGTCATCTCTCCTTATCTTCTCCTTAGCGTCTCGGACGACGATTTATTAACCTGCACTGTAATTCATTAATTGCGAAATTTCTTCGTCGCGCGCGTATACAAAAGGTCGCAGCTATTAAAGGTCCACGCGAGGTCGACGAAGTGCCGATCGCCGCGGGTCGAATTATCGCTTTATCTCGACGAAAACGTGTACGACGCTAAGTGATCGGTCGATCCATCGGAGATGATGAGAGAGAGAGAGAGAGAGAGACGGCTTATTCTTTTGTGAAAATTATACAGTGCGAGCTACGACGAGGTTTAGACGTCGCCGTCGCGTCGACCCGTGAGAGCATCGACTTTTCAGTCAGATCGGGGTTGCTTCGATCAGATAGTAATATTTTTGAGTGAAGTCTGTGTGAATACTTCGGGAAATAGGTATCCCAGACAAGAAAGTACCGCGGATTACCACCTACCGAGCTGAGCTCGATTGATGGATAGATGTTAATGCGATCCGGGACACGTCGCCTTAAGCGGTCGAGGAATAATGACAGATATCTATAACTGACATAAAAAAAAAGGATATTGCAATAACAGCATGTAAACCAAATAGCATCAGACCAATAAGCATTATATCACATTAATAATGTATCGCTCAAATTGAATATATTAAACATTTGTTACATGTTACACAACAGGCTAAATAATCCTTTGAATTTTGTTGTCTATATTGAACAATATAATATCTAGCCTTGTTCTCGCCTGACACGATTCTACATTATTACATTTTATTTAATGACAGTGCGATTGGATGAGATCTACTCTACAATAATGAATATTTTATTCTGCACGTAATAATCTTGCACAAAAATCGCTAATTTTCTAAAATTATCGCGTTTTAGAGAAAAAGAGAATGACATCTTCAGAATGGAAACTTTCTTCAATAAATCTTTATTATATATACTTGTCGCGTGAGGCGCTACCGCACGTATCCTCTTTGATGTTCTCGCTATATTTATAATTCTACACAAAAGCAGGGATTCCGCCTCGGTCGCAGCTCAAACAGCAGTCTCAAATAAATGAACTATTGGTATATACCGCTAATCAAAGTCGTTCGAGACGAGATCAAAGCGAGACCTCAATCTACAGGCACAATAAATCGGTCGTTGAGGATAGAAAGCTTCCATTCTTCCTCTCCCACCCGGAATACCCGACTTGCGTTCCGCGGTACTCTTTCGGGCACGCGGAGAGTATTCGAGACACTGTCCGGCTTTGTTATCGGCGTTTGCGAGTTTCAATTGCGAATCACGGTACATAATCAACGCGCGCGCGACGACTCGCCGAGCTATTAGCTAGGTGCCTTTCACGGCGCGGCGCGTCGACCACCGTTCGCGTTTCGCTCGTCTCGTCTCTTGTGTAAATCAGCCGGATATTGACGAGCCGGAAGAGAAACAATGAGACAGAGAGATATTGTGAGTGAGAGGATTATCCTGCATTATCGAGATATCTGGTCGAGCTAACTAACGGTCGCGATTACCTTCTTTCAACGGAGCTGTCGGTCTCTCCTCTCTATATCAACGGTATATTCCTTCCCTTCAACACCCGTTTTCTCCCGCTATCTCGAGATCCTCCTTTTTTCTTTTCTCTCCTTTTCTTTGGCGCGACTATCCGGGTTTCTCTCCGACCCTACTGCGCGTCCTTCTTGCCGGTAATCATCGAGAAATTGTATTCCTGTTGATGACTGGCGGGTGATTACACGACGGTCGGCCGTGCGCGCGAGTTTGCGGATCACCCATACGACAGCTAATTGAAAGCGGACGTGAATCGGCACGGACGGACAATCCCACCGCCAGCTGATCGTAGATAGTCTTGCACCGCTGATTCTCCGCCTTTAGGATGTTCCTTTAAACGATCGCTGTTCCTATTTTTCCGACGGCGAGTCAATCTTTTCCTTTTCGCGAGCTTTCAATTTTTTTTCCAGACGGGAAAAGTGACGGTGGTTCTTGATTTTAGTGCGATTGTGATAAATACGTGAAGTACACATCGTGAGATAATTAAAATCGCCTTTCACGGTTCGTTATTTATTATGCTTGATATTATATCAAAGATCGCAGATATATGTTTTCATTACACTCTTAAAAAATTGTAAGAAGAAGATATTAATTTATATTTATTGTAAATTTAGAAAACTTATTTCCGAACTATCTTATAAATCCATATTTCTGGAAGATGGAATTTACGTGTTATTTATAACACACACACACACACACACACACACACACACACACACACACACACACACACACACACACACACACACACACACACACACACACACACACACACACACACACACACACACACACACACACACACACACACACACACTCTAACACACACACACAGAGCTCATACTTTTTTAAATATAGATTTTAGAGGATCTAGGAATAAACTTTTTATTTATTGATTATAAAAATGCGTGATTATATATATATATATATATCATTTTCTATTAAGCAAACAAAATTCAGAATCAGTTAGTCACATTGAATATTAAATTTTGCAATAAGGATTATCTCTCTCGGCTCTTCCTTACGTCTGACAAACGCGTACTTCCTGCCTTACGAACTTCAGTTTCAGGATTTCTTCGAAGAGGAATAGCGAGTTTTCTCTCAGACGCCTATACAGAATGCGCAACGCATCGTGCGTTGATATGGCACGGAATATAAGATCCACCTCACGCATTAATTCTCACGCATTCCGTCACGTCGTTGTTGGGGGAGGAATCGCCGTGAGGAAAGTCCGACGGTATTTCTAATCACTTTTCCAGCCTCTGCTCTTTGTGAGCCTGCAATCCTCCTTGAGAGAATTGCAACGACCATCGCGTTTTTCCTTTCAACTTGATGTCGCCCAATGAGACGCGCGTATACCCGTCATCTCTGACGGAAATTGGGTTTCGATGACGATCATAAAAACACCGGGATTGAAAATGAGAATGTTTTACACCTTCGAAGGTATCGAGTTTACAGTCGCATAGCTGTACCCGGCTTGTATATTTTACTCGGCGTAATTTTATGCGAGAGATTAATGAGACTTTAATTGTGCGTAATCAGTATTGCGACGCGCGTAATGACCGCCATTAGATTACTTCGCCAACAGCGGCGGGACAATTATATATTTTTAGCTCCTTAGCGCCCCGATGTTACCGGATGCCGTTGGCTTACCCGCGCGGTCTGATAACTTCCAGTTTTATCGATCCTCCTGTGTTCGTGATGCGAGCCACTGCCGCGATACACAGCCGGTGAGACCTGTTTCCCGCCGATGAAAAGTTACCGGATCGTTCCGCGTGTCCCCGACGACGAGACCCCTGTTGATTTTCTAGATGAGACTAGTCTCCGGCTCCGGGGGGACCACAGCCAGAGGGCTGGCTGTAGGCACGCCGAGAATAACCACGCGAACATCAGCGGCGGACAAATTAATGCTTCGAGGTATGCCCGTCGCACTTTCCGGATGGAGCAATTAACGAGGCTTCGACAATTATAAACGTATAAATACTTACTTACGCGGATTAAACACGCACGCGCGTATTGGTCGGCCCGATATTCCAATAAAGACTTTTGCCGTCCGACGAGTTTTCGACGGGAGGATACTGAGAGCGAGAGAGAGAGAGAGAGAGAGAGAGAGAGAGAGAGAGAGAGAGAGAGAGAGAGAGAGAGAGAGAGATCTTTGGAACGGAATTACGAAGTCATATAAAAGTGATAGCGGGCTCTACCTACGGCGAGGAGCGGTGGGAAAACGCACGAGAGCTTAACTAAACTAGAAACTTTATTTTTAGTCGTCATTCTGTTATAGCTATCCACTCTTGGTTTTTTAATATGATAATAACTTGGCTCGCTTATGAGACGTGATCATCACATGATCATATTTTAATTATAGTTTAATCATAGTTTAATAATGACTATGACATCGTCATAGCTAAATAAGAATTTTTTCATAGTCAAATAAGGATTCGGTATTCGTATTCCGGTCTTCAAAATAGAATGTAAGACTTAGCGCCCGATGGATTTCTTCCGAGCTTGTCGTCGACTATCCATATTCCGAAATCACGTTGCCGGCACTCCGATATGTCGCCTGCGGGTGCCCTGTCTACTCCTCGAGCGATGGGGGGAAGCAATGACGGCGGAAACGGGGAACGAGGCGCCACGAATGCCACTTAGAGGATTATTAACGACCCGGCGATGCTTAGCGCTCGGCTGATGCTTTCAGGCGATTCGAAATTCCCATCTTGGGGACGTCTTTAACGACTGTCACGCCGAGATTTATGCCAGGGTCCTCAGGTCCGCGGCCGGTGCTCAAAGTCGTCGAAGCGAGTGGGCGGGCGTTGTCCGCGCGAACTTCTCCGCGTGGGACATCCACGACGTGGGACATCCACGCGGGGTCGACGCCGCGGCGCGCAAGGGTTACCAGCTGCTGAAGGTCCCGCGCGAAGACGTTCATCTCCCTTGCGTTGGTAGGCGGATTTATAGGTAGTAATAGCCGTCCATGTTTAATTAATATGAATACGCGCGCTCGGGTGGTTTCGCTTGTGCGGCTGCCAGTCGTTCGATTATTCTCACGTCGCTGGCATCCGCTCGATAATCCTATCAAATGCTTCTTATTGAATTGCTGTCGGAGGGTTTCTCAATTGACGCTTCGTACCTTTATACGACTGCAGATTTAAAATTGTTTTCTTGTAGGAAAGATTATTTTTCAAAATTCATAGGCCATTAAAGGAAAATTAAATAATTGAATGAAACTTCGTCAATTCAATTTAACATTCGAGAAATCTTTAAATACCACTTCTTCACATACACATTTGTATATATCTTTTATTTTATATTTTTTCGGCCACACACAAAAAGTTATTTATTAAAAGGTAAAGTTTTTTTTATACTCTCTTATGGATGCACGTCAATTAATTATACCTTTGCAAAATATCTAGAGTAAAACGAAGTAGAGGTACACAAAAAGAGACGGAAGAGATTACATCAAAAAAGCAAGAGAGTGCTATGTAGATAAAAGAAGTAAATTGAAAGAGGTGTCGTAGAAAATAAAGAGAGGCGCGACAACGCGTGCTTTACACGAGCTCTTTACGCGGATTTTATCTCCTCCGGTACACCGGCACGACTGCAACCAGGTTACGAAAGACCCTGGTAACCAGCGGGGAGCAGGTTTCGTGGATCACCGGCCACTCCGGGACCACCTGCTTTATTTTCGCTGTGCGTGTTTTCTTACCGCGTTTTTTGCGTCATCCACTTCTCCCTAAGTCTTTCCTTCAGATTTTATTACCACCTTTCGATCGATCGTAAACCAATACCAATTTTACCGCGTTATTCCATAATCAATGTTTTCAATCTTTCCGCGCTTTTCTGGAGAAAAATATACGAGGGATATACGTGATGTCAGAAAGTGGTGTCTTCGCTTTTTTTTCGCTGGAGAATCTTGCCTGTAACATTCGATGAAATTGAAAGAAAAACTGATTTCACGCAAAAATTAATTACAAATTAATTACATATCGAATATATAATCGGTATATATAGTATTACGTAAAATATTCGTCGCAACCTCATTTATTTTAATTATATTATTATAATAGCCAATATATTCTCTGTAATAATTTTTGCAATAATACAATCTAAAAATCTTATGATATACAGAACTACAGCGATGATACCCCATGCCCATGATACATTTATTTTCTCTCTTATTAAACGGAGGAAGTAAAAGGGCCGACCCACTTCTTGCCAATAAACAAAAACCGAGAGGAGGGCGGTCTTGTATACGTAAGGCCTGACATAGGCCCGTGATGTATCGCCCGGTTGGACGCATCCTTTCGTCCGTATCCGAGCATAATCCGAGGGCATATGGAGAAGCGGTGCTGCCTTAAAGACTCGTTCCGCGATGCGGGCTTAATGCGTCACGGATTTTCTTTTTAGACTTGTTCGTTCTGCGCGCCGAATGTGTAACCGCCTTACGTATTTCGGTCTTAAACCCGAAATGCGTGCACGACCCGAAAAATATTCCTAATTTGTTTACCTTCATCTTTGTGCCTGGTGCATCAGCACAGCGTCACTGCGTTTGTATGCCGTGTTTTATTCCAGAATCGGTTGCAAGACAGTTGCAATATTCCGCAATGTATGTAAACTATCGTCTCTTGACAATTTATTATTCAAAGCGTTGATCATTGCATATACTTCAACAGCAATATTGTCATGTTATCCACGAACGTCGAACTTTGCCGGTTGAATGGATTATTATTGTTCCGAGAGATTTCGCAAAGCGTTGCGTTTACATTGGCCTCATAGATATTTATCCGCAGAAGTCTTTCACATTTCGCTGCCATACAGGCGGCAAATATGTGGGAGCAGCACCGTGTCTAATATCCTCGGATTTTCTCTGGCATTCGTTCTTCGCGCGTCATATCCCTTTCTCGCAATAACCACGCTCTATCCCGAGTTCTTTGATCTTTGCTTGAAATGCAAGCGTTGCAGGGATGCTGTGAGATGTGTTTGCAAGAAGGATGCACTCCTTTACACGATACAGTTACAATCAGATGGATTCCCAGAAGGAAAAGGAGGATTTACGATTAAAATATTTTCTGTTAAAATATAAAGGTTTTTTTTGCAAAATATGTAATACGATGATATAAATATAATTTTTCGACCGGAAAAATTATATTCGCCGTCCTTTAAAAAAGATTTAGAAAATACTGAGAATGTTCGAATTTAATTTAAGCATGTCTATATCTGAGTTTCTACAGGAGTAGGTTATAGCTTCGAAAGTAATTAATTAACGTTTAGATTGATTACTTTCTTGCCAAGGATGGAGAAAACATATACACATAATTTCTTACGCTCAGTCTTTCAAAAGTTTCCGTGTATTTTACGCAACTGCGCGAATGTATGTATACGCACATTCGTGTAATACACCGCATTAATGCAACCTATTTAATGTGGCATATCGGGTAATATAATAAGCAAATAGAAGAATAAGGATAACAGAGATCATGCTGGCGTAAAAGATACCAGATGGTGTTAAAATACAGCGAATCTCTAATAACTATGTAGGTTGCTTTCGCAGGATAAAGCTTCGCGTTACAAAGCGCGAGACGCCGACGAAACACGGGGAAGAGACAATAAAATACGGGAGGGCTATTAATAATGTTTTAATTATTTTCATCGTCGCACCGTCGCGAACTTCTCTCGCGTTCATAAATTTTTTTCTTCGTCGTTCTCGCGCGCACTCGTGCCTTCTCTTATCCCCCGCGATTAATTATGCGGGCTACAAGGAGGGATTTTTCATATGTAAATTTTTGCATTATCCCGACGCGAACGGCGAGAGGCGGGTGGGAGACCGTATAAGAGGAGAATATATGTGTATATAGGCGCGCAAAACGCCGAGAAGACGCGCGCTGCGCAAATGAACCTCCTCGCGTTTCAAGAATAATGTCGCTGCTCGCGCGCGAGAAAAATTGCTGGGCGGCCGGTACTTTGAATTTATACGTGTTGCTTCGCATGTATATAGGTACTCGACGTTACGAATCCCTTCGTCTTTCGTAAACGAGCATTTTTAGGAAGAACGTAATCGCCGCAATCGAATCCTTCGTGATTAAATTCTAATTCCTGATAAGTGAATACATTTATGTAGTATTTTTCTGCAAAATACGACATACGTGCGGCATAAAATGTCGTTCAGCAACGATATAGTGTTTTTGAACGCACACATGTCGAATAAAATTTCAATGGTTTCAATACGATGGCTTTTGCTAATAATTGAATTTCTGTCCCGAAGTTGGTGGCCCAACGATAAGGATATTATTACCGGCATTGTCGCGAAGAATTGCTCATTCCCTTTTTTTTATCGCCCAATTTATTAACCAAAAATTGGTCATTAGTCTTTACTGACCGCGTTTCGCACAGGAATTTTACTCGACCTCCGGCATGAAAGCGATCTCTGCTCCAATGCTGGCAGTTATGCTCATTCTCGAAAAGTATCTTACGGTTGAATTGTGGTGACATTCCCGGGTGCACTTTGCACGGCGCAAAGTGCCCGCGGCACTCGCAAATGGTGTGCTTTGACCAGCGTGCGACTCGCGCCGACTTCTCGTCCCCCGTCCTGCTCCCCGCGATGTCTCGTTCCCTCTTGCTCCCCCTCAAATTGACGGCAATTGCGCGATCACCGATGAAACTCACTTTCGTTTTACGAGGAGCGAAGTGCCTCGCTGGAATCAGCAATAATAGACGTTATTTTTACCTTCCACGAAGCGCAACTTTTACGGCCGGGGGAGAGATGGGGAGAATAGTCGGCTGTGCGACCGGTCGATTACGATAGTGCGCTGAAATGATACGTTTCCGGTAAAGTGAGTCCGACGTAAGCCATAGCCAACCGAATGCGGGTGTGCATGTATAATTTCGTGAAACGGCGGTTCGCAAAAGAAAAAAAATTGAGCGCCATAAAAATGAGGGCCATCACGCGGCTGCAGTGCACGCTGTGAAAAGATTATTATCATTATCTCTATTTATTATAATTATTCGGTCCTTTTCCTTTTAATAGCGACAAGCACACACCGCGACCGATATAGTAATTATCACCGCATGCATGTATATTTTCGCGTACACGGATAGACACGCGTGTGTTTACGGTGTCCACGATGTCGGGCGTTTCGTTTGACATCGACTTTTGCATGGCATAATAACCGCGACATTTACGTGTGAGAACGCATGACTAGAGATTCACGATAATTTGACGTTCCATTTCAGTTAACTCGTCGTAATTTCGCGTAAAGTAGAACGCTCGTGTTTGCCGGTCTCATATCAGGTGTTCCTCCTCTTATCATTGCAGCCAGAAACGGTGCCTCAGGCGAGGATCGACATGACCCGCGTTCTGGAGGTGGCCGCAGCCGAGGACGTCACCGGGCATCCTTACAGCCTCGCCGTGACTTCGCCGGAGGGTGTGACCTTCGTCAAAGGGACGTGTCGCGAAGAGACCAGGTGGTGGACGGACGTTCTCCAGGTGTATTCGCGAAATAAGGTTGGTCTAACTTATATAATATTCGCGTCTATTACTTTTTCATATTTCATTTATGTCATCTACCTAATTAATTCTAGGATATTTTTTTTAACGATTGAGATAAATCATAAGCGTAATTAATATTAAAATTGCTGTCGCAAAGCTGTTGTAAATGAAAATTAAACCGTTTATTTCTTTTTTTTTTTTTAGATATTCTTCGGGTAATTGCAATAATAAAATGCATCGAGAACTGTTGTAACGAAAGGTGTAATCAAATTTCTGCGTCGAATTACGAGGGAAATATCGATTCGAGAAAACGGTTCGATTGCCGAGCGGAGAAAGCCGTGCGTTTGAATGCCTAATGTACACTTGCGAATGTAGAATCGCGTCTTACGTGTATCATTAGAGAATTTAATTTTCTGTCGATTACGGAGGATACGCAGCGGTGGCGGGACTCCATATCGATACCGTATTACGTCTCTCGCAAAGAGTGTTGCGCGAGAGAACGGAGTCACGCAAACGGGTAAGAAAACGCAACCGTCGGCTGATTGCTGGTGTCCTCGCATAATCATTACGTGCCATGCATCCTTTCTCGCGTCACGCTTGTTACTCGTGCAAGAATGATTCCCCCGCTCGCGATGTATTTTCGCGTCGGCCGGGATTAGCTCCGATAGGGTTTCAGTGTGTTACCCAGAAATCTAACGCGAGAGAGAATATCGCGATTATTTCAGTGCGAATGCTTATTACGGAACGTATTGAAATCGTGTTAAATTATTGAGAAGATTTACTTTCTTTCGCATTTCATTACGGTGCTCTCTATAGAGTATATGCAAATCATAAGCTTTAAAAAATGTATTATCTATACTTTCTAATTAAATCGTGAATAAAATCAATTTATGAATTAATTCGCGAAAATTATTAATTATTAGTCAACATCCACGCTACTTCGTGGACGATGCCGGCGACGAAAATGTCTTTATTGTCTTTCGTTACATAATTGAGGCCGTTGTACGTGGGATTAGCGACGATGTAGGACAGAATGCGACGTAAAAAAGTGCGTCGTCGAGTTCACGAACGGACGCTTTTGCGTGATGAAGCGGTTATTGAGTGCAATTGCGCCGGTCGGCGCTTGAAAGGCCTTGGAACGAACAAAAAAAAATAACGTAAGCGACAGCGAAACTGCCGACGTTGCCTCGCATAATCGCCACTCGCTGACCGATGCGCGTATACCTCGGCGCGCGCTCATTACGCCGACAATAACGCCAGTAGTGCGCGAGTGTCACTGCTGGGGACCGCGTCTCTCGCGGGGTTGTCAGTCGAGTCGATTGGCCATTTCCTGCGATTCATCCGTCTTTTCTCGATCTCTCCAAAGGAGGTTCCCTCCCCCTCCCGCCGTTTTCTCTTTTCACTCGTCGCTTAACGCCGCGTCGGGGCGTCTCGCAAAAAGAGCGCCTATTATTCAGCCGAACGACCGAAAGCGCTTGGTGACAAATAGAGAGTGCACCGTTTCACTCGCTGCTATGCGATCACCGTCGAAGCCCGCGTGCCGGACGTGAGAACGATCGTTTCTAGTTCGTAAAAGCTGCCTTACAAGTAACTCCATTAATTACGCGCGTGTTCTTAACACGTCACGTTACAAGTTAGATCTTACGGCCTTTTAAATTCTTTATATACATATACTGACGTCTCATCGTATTGGAGAACTTGTTCAGAGCATGATATCCACATTTCTGTTCATATTTCGCTCATTAGCTGCCATAAGTTCGTTAATTGGCAAGATATGTAAAGCAAGATACGTGCGAGATTGGCGAACGAGCTGAAAAAAAAAGTGTTTTTTGCAGCTTCGTCGTTCCATTCGCCGCATGGCCAGTGCCGCACGAGGCAGCCGTAAATTTATGACATTTCACGCGTGTTGCAAATTGTTGCGGCCGTAAAACAACCGCTGCTAAAGCGAAACATGTTTATCAAATCTCTGCTTGTCAACGATTTCAAGTTTACAACGGCGTGTCGAGCGTTATACGGTGTTTGTATACCGCGTGTTGTATGTGTTTGTTACGTAATTTACAAGTCGGCGAGCGAGCCGAGAATAAATTCGGGTCGGGTCCGCGTCGACGGTCCTCCCAGTGCCGAGCAATTGTCTAGCCACTCTAGCCTCTCTCTCGATTTACGAAATTGTAGGCCGAGGGGTCCATTCGCGAACTTTCCAATAAATCAGCCCCGTCGTAAATCGAGCCGCTCAAAAGCTTTCATTCGTTACATCGCTCGGAGTTTTATGACAACACCGCGAATCGCTCGGCCACACGTGTTACGCAAGAAATGATCGATCGGCAAAAGCAGAAATATCTCTCTTCATTTGCCGCTTCTGGTACAAAACGCTAAACAATTACCGCATCGTTGCACACACGCGCGATCATATCGACGAGATTATTTCACCGAAAGATAGATTTCACGGGAGATATTTTTTATTTCAAGTACACGCAACGTCCAAAAATTCATCCCAAAGTAGGTCTCACGGAGTTACGACATATCGACGTTTCGGTTAATGTTCTTCTTTTTATATTTCTCTCTTGCTGTGCGCATATATTTTTATTTAAATTAACTCTTTAAATTAATTAACGAAAAGATATACTTGCGAGAGGAAAATATTTTCTGATTTTAAATTGCCGGGACGTATAAAGAAATATTCTGAAACATGCAAATACAACACTTTGCATATCCGCGCGATATTTTGTAAATTATTGCTGCTGAAGTATGTGTTACAACGCGTAGGTTGAAGTTCGTAAAGTTGTGATTTTCAGACAAAAAGCATTCTCCTTCGGTACATCCGAGGGTTCCCCCCCTCTCTCTGCTTTTTCTCGCTGCAATAGCTTGATAATTATCTCTTCAAAACAGAATGAAGTATTCCTTGCGCCCGTGGGTTTCGCGTCGGCTACCAATCGATCAATCGTCCTCGCGCGAATCGTTTAGGATCTCATCGTAAGACTCGCATTGTTCATATGGAGATTACACGGCTACACGTATACGTCAATTCCGTTACGCAAGCAATGATCGATCGGCAAATGGCTACACCTCGTTGTCGCGGACCCGCGCTGGCTGGTGTAAACGAACGATTACGTTACGAGGCCAAGGCGAGACGCAATACACTTATGTGCCGCGCGACATTTAACGCGGGTGAACGTGGAGGGAACGTTACTCCCGCGTTATTTTCCACGTTTTTTTTTACCCATTCCTCCCCATTCTCCGTTGTCCTTCGAACCGCCACGCTGTCTATGCAAAGGAGACTTGCTTTGCATCTCGAGACTATATTGGCGAAGTCAACTTATTGGCAATCATCGCAACTTCTTTCACAACTGAAGATATAGAACGGTGTTTGGAGACAATTACTTATACGTTAGAAACACTAAACTATTAATGAATGAATAGATAATAATTTTATACTTGTTATTATTAGAATTTATAATGCGACTGTAGATATATAGCTCGTGATTTATGCGTTAAATTAAAATTCGATTAAGCGTGCCCCGAGAAATACATCCATTCGCGGAGCGCGCGGTGTTCTCACGATTATGGGCGCGGATGAACGTAATCGTGCGATTATTCGCGGGTCGCTTTTCAGATCGCGCGTATCCCCGCCCGTCGCAATCGATTATCCGGCTGCATGTATTGTTACAGCGACGGAAAACGCTCGAGAGTTTCAACAATAGACCTTGGGTAAACTCACTTCTGCAATGCGCTTCACGGTGTGCCCATTTTATGGTTTTCAGGGTCGGCACAAACGAAATGCAACCTTTCCCGGCGGGCAGACGACGATCCTACAAGTTACGCCGACGATTCGAAGTGAGTGCCTACTTACTTGTGTGCTATGTAAATTTTATAGTATTTATAATAATCACAGACATTTTCCGCGCCGGTGCTTAACACGGTGACGGTGTAATCACTATCTCATATAGTCTTTTCGCGGTATTGCATAGACGGGGGTCTTTACTCAAACAGTTTGACGTAACGAGGGGTAACGTACGACAGTTCAGCCGGCGTGATGAATATCGCATGGAAACGCGTGTGACGGAGATGAATACAAATAACAGGAAGACAACTAGCGCGAGGAAGAAGGCAAATATCTTCTTCATAATGTGCGGTTATTATTATACCGCTGTCACCTCGTTATCCTCAGTTTCTAGAACGAAGTTCTCGTTATCCCTAATTGAATTGCATTTATTTTAATTACCCACGACGAAAATTACGGCGATTAACTCGAGTTGAGTCGCGTATCGTCCAAGATAATGAACCTTTTAATCTCTCTTACAAGTTTATTACAATGTATAAATCTTATTCACACTGAAGTTTCCAAGTTTCGATACCACTGTTTCTCTCCTAAGAAAGGATACTTCTTTGTCTTATTTGTAGAGATCTTGCATTCCGTTGTCTCTGTTCTTATTCGCTCGTCTGAGCTTTTACAAAAGATAGCATTTGAAACTTGTTCGCCAGGTAACACGCCAAATCCACCGCGACCGCGCTTCAATAGCTGCCGATCGGAGCCGCGCGGCACCGCGTGGATTCCGGAGACCGCCGGCGGAACGTCTGATCTGTGCTCCTCCGTTTTCTCGTCCACGCCGTCCTTGGTGACGACCAGCGTCATTACCGCCACCAGCAGCAGCGTGCTGACTAACGGCAACACGGAGAGCATCTCCGAGATCAGGAACAATCTGTCGCCTCTGCGCGCCCTCGAGAACGGCTCCGCCGGAAATTATCTGACCGCGGTGACGTCGACCACGTCGTCGTCGTTGAACGGCAACGTTTCCAGTACGGCCTACTCGACTTCCTCGACCGCCGTTTCCACGGCGACGACGACGACGGCGAGCAGCCATGTCTCGTTGACCGATAAGCCGCCGATGATCCCCAACGACGCGAGATCGACAAGCTATCGAGATCAACCTGCTAGCAGCGCGTCACCGCCGACTCGGGACAAGCTCCGCGCCGAAGACAAGGCCAGGCGCAGGATGAGTCAGCAGGGCGAGCGGACAGGCGGCATTATCGGCGACGCGGCCGGCCCAGCCTCCGGCGAGAAACTAGGTCGGTATATTAAATGAGGCACAATCTCTCTTTATTGATGCGGCGACTCCTACGGACGATACCGTCATCCGTACTCTGACATCTCTCTGACTCTGATTACACAGGACATCTGTATGCCTGATGTCTTTATGTATCTGAATTATATCTTTGCAATATAGAGCATAAGATTGTGTTATCTCTGTTCGCATTTACGTAATCAAACCGAGAAATTAAGTTGGACTATATTAGTGACGATTCTTAAATGTTAAGTCGCTTGTGACATTCTTTCCATCATCTCGCGATACATTGAACTAAATATTCTTTAACATAATTATTTAATAAACAGCTAGAATTCTAATGATAAGAAAAATTATTATTGTCATTTGGAATGATTTATCACCGACTATGTTAGAATTAGAATTTATATGTGGATAATCGACAAAAACAATTTACGAAGAATGTGATTTCATTTCGAAACACACGTGAAAGTCACATTAGAAGTCATAACTCTCAGGAGGTTCGTCTCACCTTGTCACGATTCACGTCGAAAGTTTTTCTTGCTCTTAATAGATGGATAAAACTAGTTTATGTGCGGATGGAAACTAGGACGCTGCCACTTTGCGTTTTACATTCTCAATGACGATGATTTGCACTTCGCGGAAGAAACGACTGACATATTAAGTCAGAGCTGACTTATTTTTATTCGATATAATTGATACCGCAAACGTAGCAGTTAGTGTGAAAACGTTGCTAGACTTTACATATATGTATGTATAGCTATGTTAATGAAATTAAATCTTTTTTAGAGGAGAAAAATAATATTTACAACTGATATTATAACGAATTATATGAGTTGATAACAAAATTATAACAACGAATGTACATTCTATTCTAATATATTACTGAGGGAAATTCTTCACTCACGATATAAGAATTACGGCCGGCGATATGTTACAAAAAATCGTACTGCCGTTTTTCGGTTTTACAGGATTTTCAACATTAGGTTCTCGTCCGTGCGTTTTTCTCTCGAACGCCCCCGGCAGAGTATCAGAATCCTGTACCTGGCGTTACACGTTGCGTAATTGCATGCGTGCAATCTCGAAGGAAATCTATGGTCGCTCGGCCGCGCTGCGCTGCGCTGCACCGCGCGCTCCGTAGATTTCATTTAGATCGACGCCAAACGAACGACGGGATACTTTAGAAACTGCTTCGCGAAAAATCAGGACGAAGGCATGCGAAAACAGTCGAACGATCTCTCTAACGATTTCCAATTAACGTGGATTATTGAAACGCGTCTGTCTTATCGGAGTACCGAAATCACTCGCGCGATTGAACCGCAGATCGCCGATTAGCCCTGGTCGGTTTAAGGTGGTTGTGAGGAGAATCAGATATGTTAAGAATTGCATAAAATTTAATACATAAGCGTCTTTTATAAATAAGACATATGAATTATTCTCAAAAACTAACCGGTAAAAAAAACCCTTGAAAAATTTACATGCTGACATTATTTATAAAGCTTGTGTTTCAAATTTTATAAAATTCTTAACATTTCTGATTCTCCTTACAGCCTTTTTAGTCGCGTCCGACGAAAGATTCCGATGCGGAATTTATTCACGAGAAGTCGTCGATTTATTAGCAAAACCGTGATTCTCTCACGAAGGTTTAAGCAAATTTATATTTATTTTAATGTCGTTCACTATGCTAATTTAATTTTATAGAGTCCCGTTTGATATAATTGAATTTTCGACCGACTTCAGTTATATATTTTAATCTGTCAATAATTCAATTCATTCCCTAGATGAAACAGTAACGTCTTTTTTATGACGAGAGATAGCCATTAATATAATGACGTGGTTGATTTTGACATACCGCTAAGATAAACGAGAAGTAAAGCGCGCACAAGACGGTCTTTCGCTTGTTGCGGCATCATATTGGCTAGAAAGTTATTAATTAGTCGGCAGTCAATTAATGCGGCGTAGTCGTTTACCCGTGCCAACGAGCGCCCATGTCGGGCGAATGGGGCGCTTAAGCAGAAAAGAAATTAATTAGTTAACTTGCCGACGCGGCAACGCGAGGTAGCGAAACGAATATTCGATAACTATACGAACGCAGAAAGCCGACTTAACGGTTTCGTCTCGTGCGGTGGTCTTTTGGGTTGCCCTCTCATCGGCATTCTAAATATCATAATTATAATTATACTGTCCTGGAGTACGCCGTTAGGCTCGTGAACAGATCGAAATTATAGAGAATAAATGATTAGATAGATGGACCAGATAAATTCGTTAACATTACATTGCGATGTTGCGTGATGCAGAAATGTATAGGAAAGTATATGTATATTGTGCAGACGACGATGCGTGCCGGAGGATACTTTTGGAGCACGAACGGGAGAGAGAGGGAAAGCTACGAGATATAGCAGCTTCGTTAACGCAGCCACGAGTGAGAAGAATTAAGCCAAGAACTTCGGAGCCAACGAGAGACGTCGTAGATGCGGTCAATGCGGCTCATCAGGATAAACTTGTACGTAATGGAGAGATACGAAAAACTATTATTGGCCGCTAATTGTACCTCGCACATCGGCAGAATAACAATTACTCACTATTCTTTAAAGCACATTTATTAGATATTTTACGGGAATATATCTGATTCGACTTATTTAATCATGCAATTAAGCTTTTGTGAGAAATAAAAATACGACGTTTATATATATAGAAAATTATTGACACTGATTAATTGAATGAATAATTTTTATTGTATAGAAGATCATTGATATTGATTTTAATTGATTAAAATAGTATAAAATAAGATACATTATGATACGCATTTCACGTACAGATCAGAGGCGATCCCGACGGCTGTGGCCTAGATATTTCCGGCATCAGGTATTCACCTACTTCCGAGTTGAGAGTCGATCTGCCGGCAGAGGACTTACTGAACATCAAAAAGGGCTGGTTGATGAAGCAAGGCTTGAACAAAGTGCGTCTCGCATATTCGATAGCGAGAGGAGTCCCATAAATCTCGCTTAATAAAATTATTTATTTTTTTTTTTTTATTTTTAGGAATGGAACAAACATTGGTTTGTTCTGAGGGGTTGCGGACTGATGTACTATAGGGATCCCTGTGCGGAGGACAAGGGCATTATGGATGGCGTTATAGACCTCAATACTGTCACCGCAGTCACGCCGCTTCAGGTCGCACGAAATTACGGATTCCAGACTGTCGTGAGTATTCGTAATTATGATATCGCGTTTGCGTGAGAGAGAAGCGTTTGTGTTTCCCGGAGAGTAGCCCCTTTTGCAAGGCAATTTGCTTAATTACAGCTTCTTAATTACGCGATAATATTGTTTTATTTTAAATTAAAGTCTAGCGACTTTCTATGATCTAGCGTGACCCACTTTTTTCACTGGAAAAGTTCAAAGTAGAGAAAAATTGAATGTATATTAATGTAAAGAATTTGGAAAAGTTTGTCTTGAAGTCAGGAGAATTAGATTCACATGTCTCTCTCTCTCTCTCTCTCTCTCTCTCTCTCTCTCTCTCTCTCTCTCTCTCTCTCTCTCTCTCTCTCTCTCTTTAGAAAAATTTTTAAATACATTTTTTGCATAATAAACGAGACGTGAAAAGATGAAAAATAGTCAGAAGTATTAAAAGATATATTATTGGCAACTTCAACTTAAGCCAGTTGAGATAGATACGTTTGTTTGAATTAGAAGATCGGAATTAGCTCCCGCATTTAGAATGGGAGCGTCCAGAAGAAAATGCTAACTCAATTTCACGGTAGAATAAATCGGGAGCTTCTTGTTCACACTATTGATTGTTGGCAGCGGTCGCCTTTCTCGCTCGAGATGAAGCCTATGTGGTTGCATGACATTTCTTTCATGCTTATGTCCTTCGTGCGACGCGTACTAACTACTTTGGCTTACGACGCAGGCCTGGGACGACAGAGGTAGCACGGTGCTGTCCGCGGTGACAGCTGGTATTAGGTCCAGTTGGATGTCGGCCATCAGAAGAGCGGCCAATCTGCCTGATCCTGATAGTAACGTGGATTCTCTTACCGTCTGCACGGATACTCAGCAAGAGACGAATCCGCAGTCACCTACTACGTGAGTATAATTACACAATTGTTTAGCATACAATTTTTTTTATTTAAAAAGTGCATATATAACGCTTAAAAAGAGTTATACATATCATGTATTATATTGCAAGTATATCTTTTGCAAGATAGAGAAATTTTTCCAAGAGATAATTAATTACATTTTTAAGAACGTATATTATTGTTTTATAGATCCATTACGGATCGTGAAAGAGACTCTGTCGTTCCATCGACATCCATCACGCCCAGATCGGTTCTGTTCTCGTCTGACGAAGAGTATAGGACCGCTTCCGAGGGTGGACGAAGAGAGTCCGGCGACTGGTCGGAGATGCCGGTATCGCCGCCGTTGGTGAGGAACGACGATTGGCCTATGACGTTGAAGGGTTCCGGCTGGTCGGATGCGGCAAACCACGAGTGGTCGGAGTTACCACCGTCGCCACCGTTAACGAGAACCGCGTTGTCGAGGGTGAAAGCTCGGTCTAGATCGAGTTCCAGATCGAGAGTCTACAAGAGAAGTCGAAGTTCTCCACCGAGCTCGCGAAGAAGCACCCTGGACAGCGTGAGATCAGAGGATTTGATGATGGCTTGCTGCGAACTCGGCGAGGACGAGGAGCAGAACAATGGCCATCTGCAGAACAACAGCTGCCTCTCGAGTACCAACGACAGCCCTCTTATCGTTGAGCTTTTGGAGAATCAAGTGTCGCTGTTGCGCGATCAATTAGATCAGAATCAGTCCCATCCGAGTACGTTACTAGTCATTGTCGAGCGTCAGGAGAACGAAATCGAGAGTTTGAAATCGCAGCTGAATGCGGCGCGAACCGACATCGCGAGTGCAGAGAAGGAGCTGTCTAGGCTCCGACAGCAGAAAGCGGAGGCGTCCATCAGGGAGAAACAAGTGGAAGAATTGTTGAATACGATACAGAGGACGGAGCAGCAGAGGAATAAGGATCTGGACGATTTGGAGAAAATGAAAAAGGTGTACAACAGGGAAAAAGAAGTCTTGGAATGTAAATTACTTGAAACAGAGGCTATCCTGAGAGAGACGACGGAGAGATGTGAGATGCTTACGAACGAATTGACGTCGAATCATCGAAACGTCGAGCATCTACAGGCGGAAACAGCAGCTATCAGTGACAGATTGTCGCAAGGTATGTATATATTTTGTTTATGATGAAACACACAATTTTTATTTTAACAAAGTTTAAATAATGTTTGACTGATAATGCATTATTCCTTAAATTAGGTATCGAGGAAAATGAACGACTTTATAACAGAGTAAGGGAATTGGAGGAAAAGAATGGACTCTCAGCTTCGAGAGAACGTGGACGAAGCTTCGATTCGCTTAGCGACTTGACCAATATCGAGTTGGATTTAAATTTGACTGCATTGGACAAGGAAAGGTAAATGCGCATTGTAAAACATAAGAAATATATTGCAAGCGTAATAATCAAATACAGTACTAATCGTATAAAATGTGAATTTTTATTGCAGAGTCATGGAGGAATACGATGAGTTGCGAAGCCGTTTCGAGAAGGCTGTCATGGAGATTCGAGCCATGAGGAAAGAACTACGAGAAGCTCATGCGACACAAGATGTTTTGGAATTAGAAATCTTTGCGCATAAGCAGGACGCAGCTAATGCCAGCGAGACAAATCAAGCACAGATTCAGTTAATGGCGGCGAGAATCCAGGACTTAACCAACAAGTTAGCCGCTAGCGAAAAGCAAATTAGAACGCTGAAGCAAAAGCTGACAAAAGCTGAGAGCAGAGATAAGAGAAGATCACTCTCTCTTAAAGGAAGAGAATCTTTTCAGATCTCTCAGGAGGTGGAGGACAAACTGTTGGATCTAGAAAATAAAATATGTGCTATAGAGAGAGGCAAAAGCATCAGCGCTCCTGTTTCGGCTGGCAGCAGCTCAAAGGAGTCGAGTCCTAATCCGAAAAAAGAGAAGAGGAGAGAAAGTAAGAATCTAGATCGAGCTAGACTGCGAAGAAAATCTTTAGACAGCGCGACGAGTTCTGAACCAATGAAAGTGTTGATTAGACTCAGTACTCTGGAAACAAAAGTGGCGAGCGTTGCTGAGACCATGGTCAGTGACGCAGAAAAAGACTCCAGTGAGTGTAGCGAAATCAGCGGGTCCTCCGAAATATCGTTAGAGGTCATGGCAAGGCTGAAGAAACTAGAGAGAGTAGTGTCAAAGTCGAAAAGACGATTGGAAAAATGTCTCGGCTCGACGCAAGCGGAGGATAAGGCCGAAAAATGTTTGCGCGAAGTGAATGAAATATTAGACTCGTGCTTAGAATGTAAGAAGAACCAGGCTAGCGCTCAAATCACCGAGTCAGTAGGAGTAATGGTATCTAGGCTAGAAACTATACTTAAGGACAAACTGAGCGATCTCACGAAGAGACGGCAGTTGCTGGCGCAGGAAGGCCGCTTGGACGAGAGGGAGAAGATGAGACTCGTCGCCGAGAGGATAGCCTTCGAGTCTGTGATCCTGCGGCAGATAAAATGCGCGCTGAATCGCACAACGGACAGAAGTGCCGTTCTGAGTGAATTGGTCGAAACTAGTCAGCTTGCCTCAAGCTTAAAACGTAAGATTCACGGAACTAAGCCCAAAACGTACCAAAAAACGAATTACATTCAGTATCTCACTAAAGTGTTAGCGAGTAAGTTAGTACTGATAGGACACGCCTCTGTATCGACGGAAACGCCGAAGGAGATTAGTGCCGCTCGCAGCGAAAGTCTTAACTTTCTGCTGCAGAAGCAGCGGGAGATCAACGAGATCATGCGGAAGTACAAGGACGCAAAGTTGCGACAGCTCGCGGAATCTCTGGCCGCCGAGACGTTGAGTCTGTCCGAGCAGGAGGACCTCGCAGGCAAACAGATCAGTGGCTCGAACAAGAAACTACTCGAGGATAGACGTATTCGCGAGGCATGGGCTTTAGCGCAGGAGACCGTGAGCAAAGAACTCGTGCAGGCAGAAGTGTCTCATGTTATCATGCGTTATGGACAATTGTACGAGCAAAACGTCACCTCGATCACGGATATTTGCCTTAGCTTTGATAACGTGGACAATATTAAGCTAGAATCGTGGGTGGACGCAGCGCAAGCGAGATTACGCCAAGAGATGGAGGTCTCCATACATGAGCTGTCGGAGGCTTACGAGGATTGCCTGCGTACGATGAAGAAGAACAAGTTGACGACGCCCGATTCCAAGCACGAATCCCGCCAACTGCTCACAGACTACGCCGACGTAATTGCGCACAAGGCTTTAATAGATTCCAGAATCGCCCTTCTTCAGGAAACCACTCGGCAATCACCTACGACATTGTCTGGCGAGACTTTCGTATCTAGTCTTATCCGAAACGAAGAGATCCTTTCCTGTTTGGCAAATGACGAAGGATACGATCTTCAAAGTAATCCGATTCTCGACGCGGAATATAGTTACCTTTACCAACGATTGACTAAGGAATGCGAGGATAGAATATCCGGTAGAAGAGAGTCGAAAGAGCAGCTCAAGAACGTTAGTCAGTCATTGTTTCACTTGGAAGAGAATCTAGCTGAGCTCAGCAAATGTATAAGAGATAAAACAGGCATGAAAATCGACGGTATCGTTTGGCCCAAGTCGACGAGCAGCGCCGCGGATTGGTCTAGCATATGTGAGAAATGCTTGCATTTACGAGAACAGATAAGGAAGCTGAGCGATTATATGAACAACATGTCGTGTCAGACGTGCAATCAACTGCAGGAAACTATTCAAAAGATAACTAACGAACATAATCAGGAATTAGAGACGCTCAAGCGCAATCAGGAGAGAGATTTGATGGATATCAAGGGCGAATTAGACAACCAGCGGCAATCTCTGACGACACAGTACGAGCACGAGGCGGCCAGTTTACGCGAGAGAGCCAGGAAACTGGAGCATCGTCTCAACGCGATGGATTCCGAGCATTCGGCTCACGTGAACGAGTTGAGAGCTGCTTATCAGAGATCGATAAGCGCCGAATTAGACACCGACGCCGAGACGCGAAAGCGATACAAGGAGGAGATTAAGCAGCTACGCGCGTTATGCGAAAAAGGTTTGTTGGCTATGGAGAACTCGCACAGGCGCATCATCGCCGAGATGGAAGAGAAACATCGGCAGGAACTGGAGAACCTCAGGGTGGAAAAGGAACAGGCGCTCTCCGAAGAGACACAGGCGACTCTGGCTGCATTAGACGCCATGAGGAAAGCGCACGAACACGAAGTGCAGAAGGAGATTGCCAAATTCAAGCAAGAATTCATCAAGCAGATGCAGGCGCGCGAGGACATTGGCGTGCTGCACAAAGAACATGAGTATGCGAGGATTTTAATTTGATATTCATCGAGTTAAATTGATGTAGATTTGTAGATGTTATAAATGCATGTCTTTTCTTTCGTACAGGGAGGAAATGGAGGAGATCAAGCAAGAGATTCTTTCTCTGTCTGCAAAGTATTCGTCCAAGTGCGTGGAGTCGGCCGCGTTGGAGGAGAAAGTGGGCAATCTGTCCAAGCAACTCGCCCAGGCGCAACAGCACATCATGCAACTGGACGCGAGGAACAAGCAGTTGCGAGCGCATCTGGTATTGGAGACGAACGACAGCGGTATCAACGACACTATACATATTCTAAGAGGTAGGGACAACGAGCTCGCCGAACCGAGGGAAGAGATGCATCGACTGCAACAACAATTCAAGGTACGGCTGTCCCTCGGCTGGAAGTTTATCGTTTTAGAAAAAAAGAGTAGATGTGGTTAACAACATGTACACTACTAAATTGATTAACTCTGCTGCAATTACATATTACGGTGTTTCACCTAGTGAGCTTGTCGCGCTTTAACGAAATTCCGACCATATTAGTATCTTAATCGCTCAAATAAAAATCTATGCGCTTTTTATTAACGACCGCCTCATCGTTTTCACTCGTTCTCGAACTTGTACTGGGCCCTGTAAATAATGTAATGTTAGATCGTCCGACGATTCGATGAGTCGCAAATATCACAACTGATGTAATTGTTAACGGACAGTTGAAGCGATTTGATTAGCGTTTAACCCGTCCCTCCCGCTCGCCCATCAGCCGCATTGACGCATATTTTCGATATTTCACTAACAGCATGGGGACACCCTTCGTGAATCGCCCGGCGTGCCGTCGAAAGCCGCCCTGTCGCTAGACTACTCGCCCGCCTACTCGCCACAACGCCTCAGAGGTAATCAGGGTGGCGGCGAACAGAAATTAACGTGCGAACGGAGTATGAAAGGAGCGAGCTCCTTATCCAGCGCGTTGCAAAAACAGTCTCTGTTGACGGATCGGCCTCAGAGCGCATTCTCGTACAGACTCGAGCGCGTAAAGTCCGTCTCGTTGCCGTACTCGAGTAGTTTGGCCAGGCCGGCGAGTAGTGCCGGTGTTTCCGGCTCGCACGTTGACGGGAAAGAGCCGCCGGCGAGTTTAGGGCAAAAGGAGCGTAACGGCAACCTGGGCACGTCGTTATGGGACAGCTTGAGACCGAGGAGCGGCCTGCCTCATCAGTATCAAGGTACAGAAGAGAGATGAAGGAGAGAAGGAAAGGGAGAAAAATCGACGGTGATGGAATGTATTGTCGGTCGACAGCGGGAGAGTCCACGGTGCTTTTGTAAAATATTACTGCGTAATCACTGACGTAATTGTGGTTTTACTGTCGATGATGTCGTTGTTACTTTATGATTGGTACTGGTTGAAGATTTTTACTCGAAATGATTTTTCGCATACGTAACCGAAAATGTTGCGTCCCTAAATGAAAAGCGTTTCCTAATATAACGCCAGAAAAACGGGAAAAATTGCGAGTATCAGATAAGGTTTCTGTCTTTAATTGTTATTACCTTGTGGAGAGAGAGTATGAGATTAACACGTGCTTTGGAAATTAACAGCGCTATTAACACCGTTAAATTATTGCTGACTGATATGAAGACTGTGAGCATATTATTTTAAGCGGGCTTTACACGACCAATATTATTAATGCAATAATATTAATTGTGTCAATAATATTAATGTAGATATGATTTTGTAGACATTAAATAATCAGTATTGCATAATATAGATGTAATTACGTGAATATGTAGAGGCCGCTTAATTATGCATATAACTGTGCAATATTTACCGAGGAATGTGACGTTTTTTATCTTCTGTGAAGAACTTATCTTTATTGCATGTATATACGAATGAGTTTGCTTTTTCTTTTTATTATGACTATATTGTTAATTATTGTATAAATTTCCATAAGAATAATCGACAAAATTGGCGGTTTCCTGATCTTAATTAAGTTATTTATGGGTTACTGACAACTCTAACGTCAAAAGCGTGCCTATTGTCTGATATCAATTGCATACGATGCATTATGCAATGCTTGTCTAACGCTGATTATTTGCTAACATTAATTGTGTACGGGTCCACTGATGTGCAATATACAAAATAACTTTGCCTTGCTATAAAAAAATGTATAATTTATAATAAATATATAAATTAGTCATGTATCGTATATAATGTGCTAAAGATGTGCAGGTGATGTACAAACTACGTTGATGTGACAGTTGTCAAATGAAAATATATTTACATATCAGAATTTTCACAAAGAAATTTATATCGGCATTAATTAGCCCAGTTCAAAGTATACATACATTTTTCTTTAATGTGACTGAGAAAAATCACACACATCACTATATCATATAGGGATTTAGTCACTGGCACATCTCCAACTGAGAATATCGCAATATGCATTAATGTAACCGTAACAATAATAGAATTTGAAATCAGCCTAAATTAATTTAAATTAAAATTTAGTTTTCTATTATCTTAAAATATTCGCAAAGGATATATATATACATATATATTTTTTCCAAATAAAATGTATGTTGTATATATCTTTGCATTGGTTTTTATAGTAGTTTTTATATAATTACGTATATATACGTACGTACAATAATACATATATATTCTAAAAGCGATGTAAAGATCTAAATTAAATAGATTTAGAGAAGATGTAATAAATCTGAGATGCAAGTAACAAATTCCTTCTACGATTCTACGATAATCAAAAGTATCTGAAGCATTAGCGGCTGATAATTCATATTTAATAATTTACAGTTTTAATCGTGAATTTAATTCTCACTTTTGTAACGCGACACAATAACTGATGCTGTCTGTATGTGAAAGACGTTTACGGATACATGTAACGATATGCATTGAGCGTAACAATATTTCGACAACTGTTTGACATGTAAGGTGGCACAACAACAGAGATGCGAGTCGGCAGCGGCACTGGCGCCCAACGGTGGCAGGAGACCAAGCAGAATGAAAAGCAGCAGCACTCGCAGGCATACACCCTCCGTGCCAACGCTCGTCACACATCCCGCCTCACCCCGGAACCCGCAGCTCTCTCCGTTGCAGGTCTGTTTGTCTCCTTCGTTCGCTTTATTGAGTGTCACTTAATAAGTGCTACCTGCTTTCATGTCTATCGCATTTTATCACGATGTGTATGATATTCGTATGTCTGCTTTAGTTCTCGTGTCACATGTAAAATTGTACATTTATAATTTTTGTTCACAATTCATGGATGCCTCGAGACGCTTTATAATTGTGCAGGATAATGACGCTTGAAGAGTTCTGTTTATATATTCATTCTGTTTGTTTATGCATTACAGAGTTGATGAGGTCTCCAGCAGTGAGGTGGTCCAGCAGAAGTTGTCGCAGTCTACCTCCGACACCCACACCGAGTTACCATCATCCACTTCACCCTCCTCTACCCGCCGTGGGCATGGTCGCCGAAAGGAAGAAACGTTTTGAGCTCTGAATTTTTGTTTGTTTTTTTTTTTTTTTATTTCATTTGATTAATAACTAGATAATACGTGTACGTACACAGAAATGGTCAAAACGATTACATTTGACGTATTTAAAATTATTTGACAGACAAAATTTAAGCAACCTGGATAATGGACACCATTTATGATATCGAAATAAAAGAGGAAATACCGTTCTGTGCTTCTTCTTTCGGAAACTCGAAGACTGAAAGTATTTTGATATACATATAATGGAACCATAAATAATTTTAAAACGCTCCACGAGACACAGACCATTCGGATAATACCATATCTGTGTGATTCGCGTGAACACGAATTACAATTTCACCACTGCCATACGAGAATCGCGTGAGGCTTGGATGATTTTTGATGGACCAAAGTCGAAATACCGATCGCGCTCGTCGTGAATATTGAACATGTTTATTAAGTAAACATGATTCAATAGCCGAAACGAGTCCCGATTACTAGAAGAGGAAGGATTGTACAATCCTTCTTCTTCCATGATGTGAAAATTCATAATGTCAAGAATTCATCGCGGGTCTATCGATCGCGATAGGTCATTTTTGACAGAGTTTTTCCCGAGAAATTTTTCTAAGCGTATTTACTCGCGTGTCACGTTCCCCTTTTGCGGGCGACCGTTCTTTGATATGCATTTTTTTACCGTTAGTTGCGAGCAGGTCTTTTGCTACAATTGACTTTTCGCGAATGTCGCAATTTTGGAATACATATTTCGGGGGCATTATTTACCGCAAAACGCTGTGCGCAAAATTCTTCACGATTTACTGTTTGGTGCTAAAAAGCGTGTGTGTTAAGGAAATGTATTACGAAACATGTATACAATCGTCGTGATAGCTTATTATAATGTAGCGTAGAACTGTGTCTCGATGTAAAAATATATAGGACCAAGGATAAATATTTATTAGGTTTCCACAATCTTCTTGAAATTTGCATCGGCTTAATGTACTCGATGAATGAAATTACGCTTTGATTTTTCACGTTAAACAAATCCTACTCTACGGTTATTATTAAAGGAAATAATATTTTTTAAGTGTATTAACGTTGAAATACGAATGATTAAATGTTTAACATCATTGGATTTTCGTAATTTTGATTTGTATTTGTTGAGTATATTTGTCAAGTTAAACAGCAGATTCCATTTTATATGCTGGTTAAATTTGATTCTATATTTGCGTATGTCTATCCTCTCTTAGAGGGGATCCCGTTAAGTTTGTTATCTTTAAGACACGAATATTTTATATGAATTATGCACTTCTGATTATTACAGACAAGATATTTCTGATATTATTAGGTTGGATGGTTATAAAAGGAAAAAAAAGAGAGAATTGAATTTTAGTTTGTTAATCGAGAACGAAGATATCATTTTACGCTTGTTTCTCGCTCTTGTTATGTATAGATATTGCACGTAATACGGCGATATGGTATTGCACTGTGTATTATCGCATCTTCTCATTATGTAAATGTTTTCAGATTGCGATCATTTGATGTTAATACTGTATAGTTTATGACGTTTTATTAAGGATCAATATAAAATATAGACGATTAATTCCTCCCTTTCCCCACAATCTCCCATATATTGTGTGTATGGATTGTTTATATGTTACTATTGTATTTTATATTATACATATATTATACTGCGATTCGTTCCAGTGATTCGCTCGATATTAAAACGATATAGTGGATGTTAAAAACTTTTCGATTGTCCCTTATGTAGAATAATTACTCAGGATTGTTTAACATTTATAATATATTACGATTATGCTATTGTATTTGTATGATAATTTATATATAACGTTTGAAATAAAATACCGTAACCATGAACACATTTATCCAGCAACAATAATTATTATTTAATAATTAACTGCCTCTTTGTACACCCAGCTGCGGGTGTATCGGCATATGTTTCTGTTTTTTTTCCCGAAATGCACTTTACAATACCGAAAATCTTTTCTTAAATACGAGCATAATTAAAATAGACAAATTTACGAAAATCCAAATGGATAGAGATTTAAAACAGATAATTTTCGAGGAACATCTTTTTTCAACAACGCCTTGTAATTATTGATGGTAAGTATGCATTTTTGCAAAAGATTTGACAATGAACAATTTTAATATGCCATTAAATAATACACTTACGTGGTAAAAATGGCTTGTAAGGATATACATATACTGACACGCAACGTTATAACACTTTACGATTCTCGTGAAATATCTTCATTTTAATATTGTTGTTAAAACTTAGCTTGCATTTATGTACAGGATTCAAAGATAAAAAGTTATGAAATGCCAAGCAGGAAAGCGTGGCTCCGTACATGTACATTGATGCACTATATACTAAACAATTTTCGAATAATGTCTTTAATTTATCAACGTTATATAAACAAAATATCGAACAACAATGTTAATATAAAATTATAAATAATTTAAGATACAAGAAAACGACGTCACAACAATAAAGAAGGTTGTACGATATTCGACAGATCTCAAGCAGAAATGTATATTTCATTCCATTTACTAATTTAACAAATTAATTAATAACTAAATACATCTCACTTTTACACAAAAAACAAACGTATGATCTCAATACGCGTTCTATGTTACGCTGCTCGTCAACGAGAAAACAATAGCGACAAGTGCCGTCGACTCAGGCACCGTTTAGCCGGCAAGCTCTCAAATGTAACGAACGACAAGAATCTCGAGAAATACGAAAGTTTATTTTAACATTGTTATGTGTACGTTAATGCAAATCATGTTCTCTCAAACGAGATTTGACAATAAATAGTTTTAAAATGCTGTTGCATACGTTTTACATTTCAGTATGCGAAATTTTCTGCCGCATTTTGCGTTTGCATAAATTATTCAAAAGAACATAATTGATATAATTATATTAATAATTAGATTAATAGAATACTGTAATCTAAAATAATAATTAAAAAGTAGCAAAAATTTAATTATGCATCAGTAGAGACGTTATAGAAGACAATAAAAGTTAATAGAAGAATTAATTCGGATGATAAAGTAGGCGAAACTCAGGTTTCGCACCGCGAAATCTCGGAAATTTACTCCTGATATATCAGGAAAGCATGTTGTGGTAGGAGGTTGTCCGGATTGCAGTAGGTATTCCGCGGGTGTTTTGAAATGCGAAATGCGCTGAACGACACTGGGTCATATCTCGAGATATATATTCATTTTAACATTGTTATGTATGTTTTAATGCGAGACTTGCTCCCTCAGATATAATTAGACGCTAAAAGTTTCAAAATGTTGCTGCATAATGTTAGATAACAAGAAAAAGGTAGCCGCGAATGCCGACGGGCGACGTTGAACGAGAAATTCGGAGATCCGAAATACCACACGCGACACCAAATAAATCTTGAGAAATACGTATATTCTAACATTGTTATGTGTCCGTTAATGCAAATTATGCTCTCTCAAACGAGATTTGACAATAAAGAGTTTTAAAATGCTGTTGCATACGTTTTACATTTTCTCTGCCGTACTTTGCGTTTGCATAAATTATTCAAAAGAACATAATTAATAACTATTAACATAATTAATAATTAATATAACTATATTAATAATTAGATTAATAGAATACTATAATCTAAAATAATAATTAAAAAATAGCAAGAATTTAATTATGCATCAATGAAAACGTTAGAAAACAATAATAGTTAATAGAAAAATTAATTCGGATGATAAAGTAGACTTTAGTAGAGACGAAACTCAGGTTTTGCACCGCGAAATCTCGGAAATTTACTCCTGATATATCAGGAAAGCATGTTGAGCGAGGAGGTTGTCCGGATTGCAGTAGGTATTCCGCGGGTGTTTTGAAATGCGAAATGCGCTGAACGACACTGGGTCATATCTCGAGAAATATATTCATTTTAACATTGTTATGTATGTTTTAATGCGAGACTTGCTCTCTCAGATGTACGTAGACGCTAAAGAGTTTCAAAATGTTGCTGCATAATGTTAGATAACAAGAAAAAGGTAGCCGCGAATGCCGACGGGCGACGTTGGACGAGAAATTCGGAGATCCGAAATACCACACGCGACACCAAATAAATCTTGAGAAATACGTATATTCTAACATTGTTATGTGTCCGTTAATGCAAATTATGCTCTCTCAAACGAGATTTGACAATAAAGAGTTTTAAAATGCTGTTGCATACGTTTTACATTTTTTCTGCCGTACTTTGCGTTTGCATAAATTATTCAAAAGAACATAATTAATATAACTATATTAATAATTAGATTAATAGAATACTATAATCTAAAATAATAATTAAAAAATAGCAAGAATTTAATTATGCATCAATGAAAACGTTAGAAAACAATAATAGTTAATAGAAAAATTAATTCGGATGATAAAGTAGATTTTAGTAGAGACGAAACTCAGGTTTTGCACCGCGAAATCTCGGAAATTTACTCCTGATATATCCGGAAAGCATGTTGTGGTAGGAGGTTGTCCGGATTGCAGTAGGTATTCCGCGGGTGTTTTGAAATGCGAAATGCGCTGAACGACACTGGGTCATATCTCGAGATATATATTCATTTTAACATTGTTATGTATTCGTTGATGCAAATCATGCTCTCTCAAACGAGATTTGACAATAAAGAGTTTTAAAGTGCTGTTGCATACGTTTTACATTTCAATATGCGAAACTTTCTGCCGCATTTTGCGTTTGCATAAATTATTCAAAAGAACATAATTAATAACTATATTAATAACTAGATTAATAGAATACTGTAATCTAAAATAATAATTAAAAAATAGCAAGAATTTAATTATGCGTCAGTAGAGACGTTATAGAAGACAATAAAAGTTAATAGAAGAATTAAGTCGGATGATAAAGTAGGGCGAAACTCAGGTTTCGCACCGCGAAATCTCGGAAATTTACTCCTGATATATCAGGAAAGCATGTTGTGGGAGGAGGTTGTCCGGATTGCAGTAGGTATTCCGCGGCGTGTTTTGAAATGCGAAATGCGCTGAACAACACTGGGTCATATCTCGAGAAATATATTCATTTTAACATTGTTATGTATGTTTTAATGCGAGACTAGCTCTCTCAGATGTAATTAGACGCTAAAGAGTTTCAAAATGTTGCTGCATAATGTTCGATAACAAGAAAAAGGTAGCCGCGATCGAATGCCGACGGGCGGCGTTGGACGTCAAAGTTGGAGCTTTGAAATACCATAATTATTAAATGAATCGCGAGAAATACGTTCATTTTAATATTGTTTTGTATTCTTTAATGCGAGGCATGCTCTCTCGAATGTGATTAGACGATAAATAATTATAAAATGCTGTTGCATAATGCTAGCCAGCGAGAAAGAGGTAGAGGCGAATGCCGACGAGCGGCGTTGGACGACAAAGTCGGAGCTCATCCGAAATGTCACACGCGACACCAAATGAATCTCGAGAAATACGTTTATTCTAACATTGTTATGTGTCCTTTAATGCGAATTAGGCTCTTTCGAATAAGATTAAACGATAAAGAGTTATAGAAAGCTGTTGCATAATGCTATAGCCAACGAGAGAGAGGTATAAGATGCGAATGTCGGAAAGGTAGAAATTAAAACTCCAAAATGCAATAAACTCTTTATCGTGTAATTTTATTCAAGAGAGCATAATTTGCGTTATAAAACACATAAAAATGTTAGAATAAAGATATATCTCTCGAGATTTATATATCCGGTGTCGTTCGTCGCATTTCAGAGCTTCTATAACCTTCCCAATAATTGTACGTCCTTCATCCTTTTAATTTAACATATATATGATAAAGCGTACGCCGTAAAGATCGGGTGACAAATGATTTCTGACTTTCATAAAATGCTTATATCTCGGCAACCGTAAATGATAGAAAGATGATTAAAAAAAGACTTTGTACTTCGTACTTTGCCCTTGGTATTACTCCAATTGTATTACTCGCAATTACGTACTTTCGTTTATTAAAGCAATATAAAGCGCGAGCTGGCCAAAAGAATCGCGCGCGCCTCGCTGCATTCGTCATTTTCATTAAACGTTTATATCTCGGCAATCGTAAAAGACAAAAAGATGATTCAAAAAGCACTTTTTAGATCGCGCTCTATATACTCTATTAGAATTGGTCATTTTTATTATTGGCAATTATTTACTTCCGTTTATTGTAAGACGAAAATCTTATAAGACGAAAAAACGAATCTCGAGAAATAGGTTTTTTTTTTTTACATTTTTATATGGTAAATTATATTCAGCATTCTATAACTCTTTATCGTTGAATCTTGTTCGAGACATCTTAATTTGCATTAAAAAACACATAACAACGTTAAAATAAATGTATTTCTAGAAATATCTCCTGCAGTCGTTCGTCGCGTTTCAGAGCTTCTAATACGTTCCCGCCGAGCAAAGGCATACGCAGCTTCTAATATTTTTTCTCGTTAACTGATATGTAACAACATTTTATAATTATTTATCGTCTAATCACATTCGAGAGAGCATGCCTCGCATTAAAGGACACATAACAATGTTAAAATGAACGTATTTCTCAAGATTTAGTTGGTCTCGCGTATCGTATTTCGGATCTCCGAAATTGTCGTCCATGCAACGCCGCCCGTCGGCATTCGCAGCTACCTTTCTCTCGTTAGCTATAGCATTATGCAACAGCTTTCTATAACTCTTTATCGTTTAATCTTATTCGAGAGAGCCTAATTCGCATTAAAGGCCACATAACAATGTTAGAATAAACGTATTTCTCGAGATTTATTTGGTGTCGCGTGTGGTATTTCGGAGCTCCGACTTTGTCGTCCAACGCCGCTCGTCGGCATTCGCCTCTACCTCTTTCTCGCTGGCTGGCATTATGCAACAGCATTTTATAATTATTTATAGTCTAATCACATTCGAGAGAGCATGCCTCGTATTAAAAAATACATAATAATATTAAAATAAACGTATTTCTCGAGATTTATTTGGTATCGGTGTTGCATTTCGGAGCTCCGAATTTGTCATCCAACGCCGCCCGTCGGCATTCGCGGCTACCTTTTTCTTGTTATCTAACATTATGCAGCAACATTTTGAAACTCTTTAGCGTCTAATTACATCTGAGAGAGCAAGTCTCGCATTAAAGCATACATAACAATGTTGAAATGAATATATTTCTCGAGATATGACCCAGTGTCGTTCAGCGCATTTCGGAGCTTCTACAACCTTTCTGCCGAGCCGGCCGAGCACGAGCACTGCATTAATTCGTATAATAGTTTCAGTTATTCATACATACCTATATAGTACATATATAAACCAAAAAGTAATTAATAAAAACGTTATTAATTTAACAAACAATAGATATTAATATTAAATTATTATTAAGTAATAACGAGAAATATATCGTGCATTCGTTTGGCGCTTGAAAGATCATAAAAATTATGAAAAGAATGTTAGGTTATGAGGAAAGCAAGAATCTCGAGTTTGGAGTCGTCTGTAATTCCTCTGAAATCGCTCCTGTTACGCGGGAAGCATGATGAGCGAGGAGGTTTTTGTAGCTATTCGAGCAGCGGCACGCCTACCCCCACTATTACCCATCGCCATCGGAACGGCGCGCCGGGCGCGCGACGAGGATGCGAAGGATGCCCAGCCTACGGCCAATCAGAGCGCTGGCAGTTGTGCATAGGAGGGGCAGTAGGCTCCCGCGCTTTGACCAATAGCAGCGTGATTACGAGGAGGCAATGTGGGGTGGCAAGACCCGCGCTTGGAATAACTCCGTCAACCTCCTCGCTCAACATGCATTCCTAATATATCAGGAGTAAATTTCCGAGATTTCGCGGTGCAAAACCTGAGTTTCGTCTCTACTAAAGTCTACTTTATCATCCGAATTAATTTTTCTATTAACTATTATTGTTTTCTAACGTTTTCATTGATGCATAATTAAATTCTTGCTATTTTTTAATTATTATTTTAGATTATAGTATTCTATTAATCTAATTATTAATATAGTTATATTAATTATTAATTATGTTAATAGTTATTAATTATGTTCTTTTGAATAATTTATGCAAACGCAAAGTACGGCAGAGAAAATGTAAAACGTATGCAACAGCATTTTAAAACTCTTTATTGTCAAATCTCGTTTGAGAGAGCATAATTTGCATTAACGGACACATAACAATGTTAGAATATACGTATTTCTCAAGATTTATTTGGTGTCGCGTGTGGTATTTCGGATCTCCGAATTTCTCGTCCAACGTCGCCCGTCGGCATTCGCGGCTACCTTTTTCTTGTTATCTAACATTATGCAGCAACATTTTGAAACTTTTAGCGTCTAATTATATCTGAGGGAGCAAGTCTCGCATTAAAACATACATAACAATGTTAAAATGAATATATATCTCGAGATATGACCCAGTGTCGTTCAGCGCATTTCGCATTTCAAAACACCCGCGGAATACCTACTGCAATCCGGACAACCTCCTCGCTCAACATGCTTTCCTGATATATCAGGAGTAAATTTCCGAGATTTCGCGGTGCGAAACCTGAGTTTCGCCTACTTTATCATCCGACTTAATTCTTCTATTAACTTAAATTGTCTTCTAACGTCTCTACTGATGCATAATTAAATTCTTGCTATTTTTTAACTATTATTTTAGATTACAGTATTCTATTAATCTAATTATTAATATAGTTATATTAATTATGTTCTTTTGAATAATTTATGCAAACGCAAAATGCGGCAGAAAGTTTCGCATACTTACTGAAATGTAAAACGTATGCAACAGCATTTTAAAACTCTTTATTGTCAAATCTCGTTTGAGAGAGCATGATTTGCATTAACGGACACATAACAATGTTAAAATAAACTTTCGTATTTCTCGAGATTCTTGTATCTAAGTAGTCTTGTATATCTAAGTCGTTCGTCACATTTGAGAGCTAGTATAATCTTTCAGCTAACTAAACGGTGCCCGACCCGACGGCACTTATCGCTTTTTGTGTAAAAGTGAGATGTATTTAGTTTATTAGTTAATTTGTTAAATTAGTGAAGAGAATAAAATATATACATATACATTTCTGCTTGAGATCTGCCGAATTTCTAACTTTCTATGCTGTGTCAATGTGTGCTATTTCTTTCTCGTTGTCCTAAATTATAGCATCATTCTAATATTGTTTGTTGTCGACTAATTTGTTAAAATACATAAGAAATAATATCATGTAAAGAGTCATTAAAATATTATCACTATATATATATATATTGTTATAATATTGCGACTTTTTAAGTTCGTAAAATTTCCTTTTTTTGTGTGGTGTGCAATACTTAATATTGCAGCGTTGTTGAATGTTTTGCGAAAATGCATAAAATAATAAGACATTTTTTTGCAAAGTTGCAGCTGTTCGGTCAATATGCAGAATTTTAGTTTTGTCGCTCATTATTTTATATTATTCTAATAATATTTATTGTCAGATTTCATGTAACGGAGGGATTAATAAATGCAAAATAATTCATTTACTTTGTTTAAAGAAGTAGATTTTTTGAAAATTATCTATTTTTTTTAGTTATATTTTTTAGGTCATTTTGTTAGACTCATTTGATCACTTACAGTCACAGTGATTATTCCGTCATCGTGTTCTAATATGTGGTTGCAATTTTTCAAAATTATATTTTAAATCCATATTAGGTTTTCCTTATTTCGTACTTAGATACATAAAAAGTACGCGTGTACAAATCTGAAATCATTAATATTACGAAAATTTTGAAAAAGCAAGTCCTCGTTAAGTGGACATGAACTAATTTGGACGATATTTTCGTAATTTTCGTGGTATTTATATATATATAACGCAACGCCTGGATCTCTAGTTGAAATATCTATCAAATCTAAATCTAACTAAGCTTTTAATAAGACTTTGAACACGATGACGAACCTTAAATCTTTGCACAATTCTTTGGATATGAAGGTAGGAAAGAAGAACGCGTTGATTTATTTGAAAAATATTTAATAATAAACATTGACAATATACAGAGAAAATACGCCATAAGAAGTCGCTATGGGATTAATAAGAACCTAACAACTGGTCCAGACTTACAAAATATCATCAAATCAGACAATGATAAAGGTGTCACGCGTCACACCTTATATTCCTATCAATATTTCGCAAATAAAGTTCATCGAGTTGACCATATATTCCTGCTCTCTTATACCTCTTTTCTTTTTTTTATTCTTTTACCGATTTCCATTAATTTCTCTTGCGAGCTCGCTATTGCGCTAAACTCTCGGCCCTCACATACAAATCACTTATGCGCGGTACGAGGAGGAAATCCGCGAGGAGACACAGAGATATCAACGGCGTTTCTCTTTGCGGATTTCTTTTTTTTTTACATCTGCGAGATAATCGGAAAAAACAGGTGGCAACTTTAGCTGTTTCAGTTTTCTCAGCGATCCGAACGTCACTGAACATTTTTCCTTCATTTGTCATTTTGTCTTCGGGCTACCTTGTAATAACGATTAATTAATTTTGTGCTCTTGATTTCACCAATTTGTGGAGAAGGGGTACGAGTTCTCGCTCATCCGTCACGCACGCACGCACACACGGCACACGTTACACACGCACGCATCATGTCTCATATATAGATACATTAAACTTTACACGCACGCGTTACTAGAAATATCATTAATAATAACGTCCTAATGTCATGGAACATCCTTCATTAATTTTTCTTGCAATAATTCAAAAAGAATAGCACGACGCTGCCGTGTCCGCTCGAGACAGTTTTCGCTTTAGGACGTCGATCGAATTATACGTTCATTCTCGTGTCGATCCTACAGTCGTACGGCAAGAGGGAGATCCCCCGGCAGCGCCCTGCTCAAATACCTAGGATATGTTGCTTGTAAGATGTGTCATTATGTAGTCATGTATTCATCTAGATTCATTTAAAAATCCCTTTACGGTATTTATCATTAATTAATTATACGTATAATGTACGGTGCGTATCATTGAGTTATGTTACATTGCGCGATTCCATTAGCTCTGAGTCTCATCATCGAGGGTAAAAATCAATCGTCTATAGAGTTGTAAATTCAGGCTCGAGACCCTCGTTTGCCATCCGGCGCTAATTTATCAGGATAGAAGAGATCCTCTTTGCACTTCGTTCTAATCCGTATTTTAAAAGATGTCATGAATCTCTTTCATGGATTATTTAAAATATAAATCGGCTTGCAGAAACGAGCTCTTTAATCCGGAAAGGAAGGTACGCTCGACGAAGATCGAAGACTAAAGTGACGGTAGAGAGGAGTTTTCGGGACATGGAGATACGTAAACGTGCGGAAATTTGGCAGAAGTCGTTAAACTTTCTCGTAAATTATATTATCATCTAGATATGTCGCGTTCTTTGTAGACAATGTTTTTAACAGCCGAAAGAATTTCCCACTAATTCTCTTACAATTCCCTTTTCCCAATAAAAAGCAAATTTGTTTAATCAAAAAATAAAATTCTTGAACGCGAGACGTTCTTTCATTGTCGAAAAGGAGAAACGAAGAACACCGGAGAGATGTGAGGGAGGGAGGAGGCGGAGGAAAAAAGAGAGAGCTGATCTAGCCTCTAGATTCTATGAATATCTTGTACGATAGGCCTGCTCGCAACGGTAACGCGCATAAAGAAAGGGAGAATCGAGGAAAGAAAGTTGTGCATTCGTGACGAAGATGGGACGCGACGAAAAATCGCGGGGGGAAAAAAGTGTCTCGCGCGACTCTCCCGTCTTGCTAATTTGAGCTTGACTTATTACGCTAGCCACTAATAATAATAGCCTATCGATAAAGGTCTCGATTACGAGTAAGTATAAATTGTAATTACAGTGTACAATATACAGGGAGATAAACCTCGCAGAATCTTTCTCGTGTGCTTGCTCTCACCCGCGGTAAGTGCGTCTGCGAAAAATCTCTATTTCCAAACGTATTCGTTCGATTTCTTTTTTTTTTCCTCCGAACGCACGTTTCGCACGACTCTACAACCGTCACGTCATTCACGTACGACGAGTACATCACGTCCCGCGACAAAATCCGTCCTGGTTTTACGTATTTACTGCGTAATCAGTTAATTAGTCTACGTTCATTAATTTAACGTTACGAGAATCATGAGTATGTCTGAGTGGTTTCTTCTGCTTGCTTGTTTAGAGTACTTTCTAAATTAGTGCGTTTCCTCGGCACGCTCCTCCACGATCTTTGTGCTCGAAAAATCTATGTTGATCTATGTACATGTACACGACGTTCGCGAGAGAAAAAAAAAGAGAATTGTCGTCTTGCCTCGAGTGCTCCCGAGGTCCTAGAGCTTAGCCTAATCCTAGTTGAAGATTAGATTAAAACGTAACGACGGCCAAACTACCTGCCGTACTTTCTAAAACATCTTTGTCATATTTGGCTATTCACACTTCTTATGTTCTTGCTCCTCCCTTCTGTCTTCTTTCTACTTTTTACTCTCCGCACTTCAGTCGCATCAGTTCGCATACACGGTCTCCTTATTCCTGTCGTACGCAACGTATCGTGGCGCAACATATCTTATCCTTTTACGTATAATATATACGATAAATCCTCGCTTAACTATTAATTTAACAGATATATCACTCATTCGACTCAGTGTGCGTACCATTTTTTCCTTTTTGCGTTAATAGAGTATCGTTTACTTTCTGTATAGAGCGCACCGGTATATCGGGAAGCAGTGTCACAAGAAAAAAATCTAGTGACCGAGAACGCCGATCTGAATAGAAACCGAAATTGACGGCGATTTATTGTAAGAACAACCATCTACGAATAAACTAATGATCCAATAATGAAAAATATATTCATATAAAAAGTCATGTGCGTTCAGCAAAGAATTTCCATAAAACCTTAAATGTAAATACAAAAATTATATTTTAATGTCAAGATACACAAAGTCGATCGTACTTCGCAACTAAAAAGGACGAAAAGGGAAACGTTACTTAATAGAAAGTATCTATCCGCGTATCGGCGTTTCCGATTACTCGATGTATTTCGTTACAATTGGATCGCCATTTAGCTGAACCTAATCATCCTTTGTGACGAGAAGACAAGTTCGTTTTACAGGCACGCGCGCGCGTCACTTCGACATCGAGGAACCGAAACGACCTGCTGAGTATGCAACGTTTACGCTAAAAAGTTGTTCGCACAATATTGCTTATTGCCGGTTAATAAGGGTCCCGACTTAGCATAACGGGCAGAGCCTCGTGCGTTTGCGATGTACCTTACAAGATCAATCACGCCAAGAGACGCATTCTACAACTTCGTTTACGTACTATTACTACATTCTTGTTCATTGGCGTCAAGATTCTGCGCTTAGCGATTACGAGGTGGACTCTGCTTAACGTTTATTATAGTAAAAAAAAAAAAAAAAAAGAAATTGTCATGTCTGTTCAATCGCTTAACTAAATAAATAAGTAGTACACACTGGAGAAAGAGGGGGCACGGGAGGGATCACGGTGACGCGGATTCTTCTCAGAGAAAAGAGGGAAGAGGCGTTGATGAGACAATATGACCGTATTCTGCTCCAATACATAACTCGCCGCTCTATTTATGGTTACATGCGTGAAAAGATGTAATAAAATGCTGCGCGGAATTTTTCGAACCATTAATAATTTTATGGAATTAAATATGCGGGTCTCAAATTCAAGTTTCATAGAATTAAAATTGAAAAGGATTTCTACAAAATAGATCCTTTAAAAATTGTTATTAAATACAAAATGTATCGATATTTGATGTCTTGGCAAAGTCATAAAGACAATTAGGTTGAAAGTTTGAAATTTTGTCAATTGCGTTTGGAAATAATTTTAATTTAGCTTAAATGTCAGCGAATAGAGCGTGCAAAATGAGAATTCAGGGTCGAGACGCTAATCGAATTTTTCGAAGGTAAATGAAGATCAAAAGTGCGTCAATCGCAGTGCAAGAATCGATTTGATTAGCCCTACGTAATTAAAATCCGGCATACTGTTTCAGAGGTCTAAGCGTTTCTTGTCCATGTCTTCTTCCGTTCTTTGCTACTTTTCTATGTTTACTGAGAACAGAGTTTTAGTTCGTAAACCTACGCACACACACGCGCGCGCAAAAGCGCATACACACACATATTTGGCATAGAAATTCTACCGGTCACGTGGATGCCTTTATTTCTTTCTAGGTCGTTTTTTTTCTTTTTTCTTTTTAACTAGCTACCTAAAGACCTCGCTTTCTCGGATCACCTCGTGTCGATTCGTGTCGACTGAAATCGTCAATGCCTCGCTGCCATAGCAGAGAGAAGTTACATCTCGTACTATAGCAAAATATTACGTGTCATTTTGTGGTGGTTATTCATTCAGTAGTAATCGCGCGTTTGCTCATCTTAATTCCATCATCCAAATAAATCTGCGTAAAATTGTTCTACAATATTTGTGCGAAATGTTTAGGACTTCTTCGATTCAGCAGCCTCCTCAAATTATTAACATCTATCAGCTAATTTAGACACTATGAATGCAAATTGTAATGTGCAACGTTGACTTAAGCGGAAATAATTACAAATGTACAGCTATATTACAAGTATTTCGGTAAATGGGCAAACGTGCATGAATCATGTATCGTATCAGACGTAATATCACAACACATTAATGCGTTTTATAAAAATTATTAACAACAGAGAGAGAAAGAAATATAACGTTACTACTATATTATGTTATATTTAATTTAGTGACTCGTGAAACATTTCGCAAGATTAAAACGCTTGGAATCATATCAAATGTGTCAAGAATATATGACAAATATAGAGAAATGTGATGGTGTTATCAAAAATTATTTTGTGCGATAAAATTCGAAAGTGCGAGAAGCATTGCCATTAATTTTATTTCAATTTCAATATTCGAAATTCAGTTCAATTTGCTCAGACCGATTGATCGGATGGAAACGGAGTCAGGTAGAAAGTCTCTCCCCTGCGAATAGCTGCTGGCAGAGGAGCGACTTAGAGGCGACTTAGAAGCGACTTCCGGCCGAACACGACTCGACACTTCGGATGCGCCGACCTCAACGCTGCCGCTACGTTTACAGATCGATTTTTCTCGCCCACTTCAGTCGCCGTTCATATATTTTCGAAGGTACTATTTGAAGATTTGACGGTGTTTCGCTAGTTTATTATGTTAACAGCAGTTACGTTCCGATTTCGGGCGATTTCGGCGTCGAGGGTGTCGAGAACGGTTTCGTGTCTTCATGAGTCGCAAAGTTGGGAGTAAAACCGGCAAATCAGCATGCGTGAGTTCAGGCTCGTCGTCTCGTGGGTGATCTCGATGATGGCAAAAAATGACGGTGATGATTGTGTCGACTCGTGTCTGGTCATGTTCTGCTGAGTATAACTTGGAAGGCTCTCGCGCTCTGCTATCAACGATCCATTTAGTATGGCGTGAACCTGTTGTAGCCACCTCTGTATACTGTTGCCTGTAAGGATAAAAATTCATGAGATATAATTTCGGGGTGGTACACACAGCGCAAAATAACATTCAGTGTTAAACGCGAGCGTTTGTTTCGAGAACTGAAAAATTTACAAAGACCAAAGGCCAAATAGGCTTTAAATTACGGCCACGACATCACGACGTAACACGGGACTTTCTACTCATAAACTAACGAGATCGAGCTAAAAAAAAATATTTAATTATTGCCACGTTAAATTGAGTTTGTCGGAAATGATAAACTACCCTACGGAGCGCGGCGCGCACTCATCTCGTTCGGTCATTCCCCGTCATTTACACAATACGTTACGGTTGGCGTTCGCCGAGCAAACCGAGACCGGCGGTCTCCGCGAATAGTCGCGTTTGAGGATAAATGCGCGCGATGGGAGCACGAGCCATTAACTTTCGCCGCGACACGGTTCCCGTAAGTTGAAAATGCTCGGCATTAATAATTCATATGTGAGTGAAACGCGCCGAGGTGGTCTTTTCCTAGCGCCTGTTATTTATTGCGTAATAACGGGATGCTTCATTCTCCTCCCATACGGTAGCGGGGCACGCGCGGGGAGGAAGGGCGGTAGATCTATGCGCGCGATTTAGCGGCACTACCGTTAAATGAAATCGTGAAAATACACTCCGTAATCGAAGTTCCTCTCCTTCTTACCCCGTAACCCGCCACAGGTCCGATTCCATGTCCGAGGTAGGGATCGGCGTATTCACGCCCGTAGCTGGAAGAACAATAAAGAGTCGATTGTTAATACCGTGAGCTCTTCTCGTTCAACTCGAACGATTTTCATGCATGCATATCCTTCCGATTTTCCCGGCGGTGTATTCCGCGAGGAAGATCGGAAGAGGAAATTGAATAAAACATGGAAAGCGCGCCGGAAGCGCGATGTATGGAACGCGTTAGATATGAAATCGTTTCTAAAATACTCATATTTTTTTTGTACTTGATATTTCCTCCGTTGGATACCGACGCGAAGTACATTTAAGCGCGTTTTAAGATTTCTCGGGGGATGTGTCTGGACTATCGGCGGGACTATCGGGACGGGTCTGGATTTCGGGAACGTATCTGCGACTCCTAAGAGGTCGTCCGCGACGTCGGGATTTGCTGCAAGGAACGGACTTTTCGTGTTATAATTCTGTTAATAATTGATATAATTCTCCTTCTTCGGAAAATTGACATTTTATATATATATATATATATATATATATATATATATATATATATGAAGCTGAAAAAGGAATGAGGAATAGAGGTTGCTGGCAAATATAAAAGAGGATGGTGAACATCATTAAGGATAGTGGGATGAAGGTAATTCATTGCGATGTTCAATACGTGATATATACCTCGACCTCACTCTCGTAATGGGGTCGAGCCGATGACTTCAAAGCGTCCACCAAATCTATACACGTATGTATCTCATCTGCGTGTCGGTATGAGATCTGCATACTGACCACAGCTATGATGGGAGAATCATGGCTCTTCTTATCGATAACGAAGACAATATGCGTTATAATTCCGAATGTGCCGAGCGAGGATTGTTACGAGAATGAGCTCGGAGAGTACTAGTTATCAAAAAGTGTGAATATTCCGCGTGATCCCTAATAATGATGATAAATTCTAATTTATTAAGTTGTCATGTATTTTTTAAGAATGCAAACATCAGTTATCATATATTTCTCAAAATGTATTTTATACGATTCTTGCTTTAATATATCAATTTAAATGTACGTATAATTGAGAAATATTACAATAATACGACGAACATTAAACAGTGTCTCAAATATAATATAGTGATATATAGACGCTAAATAAGAGATATAAATCATTCGTACAAAATAAATGAAGCGCCATTTCAAAGGAAAAACCTGGAGATCTCACGAGAAAAGCGTGCTCGCGAAGAAAAGTCGCAAAGCTTCCTCTCTCTAACAATAAGAGGAATAAAAGGAACGAGTTCGAAAAGTTTTCTTCTCTTCGCGGAGATCTATGCTTCTTTCGGCATCGCACGAGCTTATTTCTAAATTTGCCAAGCCACATTTAATCAATTCAGAATCATTTTAATTTAATTTTGCACGTACTTCGTGCCAACAGATTTTTCTATTAAATAAGATCAGTGGCAGAGAGAGAGAGAGAGAGAGAGATGAATAATTCAATATTAAAAGTTACACATTCTCGTTAAAAAACTGACTCGAGTTTTGTTAAATAATCCGTGGACGGAAACTGGCTCGCTAAATCTGGGATGCCCTATATATCGAATGGCAGAGAAGGAGAGGGAAAGAGGAAGAGAGAGAGAGAGAGAGAGGATCCTGGAGGATTCGTGGTGAGTGAGAGTACATATACACGGGGGTTTCACGGGTGAAAATGTGGTACACTTACCCCGCGACTGCGGCATATCCTGCGACCGGTTGTGCCGCAGCTGCAGCTGCGCCGTATGCGCGCGCAGCCACCGCCGTGTAGGTTGCTGCAGCTGCGTAGGTAGCTTGCTGTGCCGTTGATAGTGGTGTCTTCAACAACGGTGATGCTGCGGCTGCCGCTGCAGCGGCCTGAAACAACAATCATGACCCGCCATGCAAGGCTCAAGCAAGCTCGAAGACAGACAGAGAGGATGATCTCAGCGAGAAACGATACTAATACGATCGTTCTTAGAGGCTCGTTGCACACAGAAAACGTAGCTCTAGATCCGTGGCTCTAACTTCGCGTAAAATACACAATGACAATTGCGGCTGGAAAAGTGGCACAGAACAGCGGGAGAATGTTAATACTCATAATTATACAGCCATTATCAATAAAACTGCACAGTTACTTCTACAAAGTATTCAATAAAATCAAACAGAAACTTCAAATGAATGTGCACTTTTTTCCAATCGTAGCCTCAATTGATCGATGTGACAGTCTACTTGATGCGAAAGAAATATAGTTTTAATTAAAAACGATTTAAATGTCAGATATTAATTAATAATATAATAATTAATAAAACACAACTGTGAATGACATACATCAGCATGTGTAATTTTGCTGTATACAATAAAAAAAATACTTTAAAACCTTTAAAAAATCAGGACTACTTCATTTTAACGTTAGCGGGATCACTTTCTAAAATATTTTTTGCAACTATGCAACATTACACATGTTTTGTAGTTTTTTCAGATCTTGTTACATCTTTAATAAAATTAATATCTCAAAATTTGTCTCGATAAGTCAATTTTCAAAATAAATGGAACGTGTTATATTGTCTGTTTGCTAACGTTTTCTATGTACAATTACTACGTGAAACGCATCAGTGTTGTTCGTTGCGACATCGATAGAACAGCGAGATGCAACAACCGAGTGACATTTTCAGGCTTGAATATATAGAAATAAAAATACTGTCGAAAACCTTTGCATCGCATTTTTCTCGCTGTTTTAAAAATGTCAGTGCGATGGGTATTCAAACATTTCGAGCATATAACTAACTGTGACACTCGAAATTGTATTTTATACAAGCTCCGAGGGGGATATTTTATTTACAAGGAACACATGATCTGGTCGAAACTGATAATATTTAATTTATTTATGAAACCAAGCGACTATATATATACTATCGAATGAAATTTCGCGATAATGCAAACATTCCACTTTCTAATTATGAGTCCTAAAATAAACAGAGAAACGTGTATTAAAAATAAAGATTCTATATCGTTTACTAATCTCGAAACTATTTTTCGTACACATTAAAATGACGAAGGAGAGAAAAATGTATTTTGGAAACTTTTTCGACACGCGGATACTCTTTTTGTTCCATATTAAATAAACGTCAATGAAACGAATGAACGGAGAGATGTAAAAATGTCATGCAACATGAAGATTCATGAAAGTAGCCACGGTGCAAGATAAAAGGAAAACTACAATATATACGAAATAGAAAAGAATTAGGACGACGAATCGTCGGGCTTCTTCTTTTTTCCAAACTCGACGCAGGCCTGGCCGATGGAAAAGAATTTCCAAGTGTCTGCTTGAAAAGTGATCCTGAAAACACTTTTGCCTAAGTAATACAGAGTGTGGAACGCGGAGTTTTGTTTCAACAACAAAACCATAGAAATAAGCGAAAAAGAAAATTCTCAATATGATACAATAAATAATTGCTTGGACCTTTCTAGAGTGTTGACCGTGTGTTGAAATTATTGTGCTCCAGGCAGTAAGTAAACTCACTTAAGTGAATCTCAAAAGGGCCGTCCATGGTTAGGTACGACGTAGCTGGAAATAACTACGGATGTTTAAATAGCGAATCCCATAAGTGTGTTTACACGCAACATCGAAATCTCGCTCGATGTACCAGGGGGATTTATGCCCGTTGAAGAATAAGGCTGTTGAGCGCGTTACTTATTGGCGCCGGAATGATGGCGAGAGATCTATGCGCATGCATCTAGGATGCGCAATCCGATATACGCCAATGTATACGTATTCCATTACGCGACAACGTAACACGCGCGCGCTCAGATGCTTGCGATTTCCATGACATTTCCATTTCGCGCGTTTGACCTAAACTCGAATGCAGTTTGCTCAAACGTCGTGTCAAGAGTGCTTCCTGATGAAAGCCCGGGGATTAAGTTCCCCGTTTTAAACCCGATTGTTAAGTCACATCGTTAATTTATTGTAGAATTATACGTAATCTTGCGTAATTATGGAAGATGCGTTATAAATAGTACAATATTTAATAGTACGTAATTATAGCATATTATAGAAATTAGTATAATAAATAGTTAACGGAACAATCACAATTTTACATCTTACATAAATGATGACTTTTGTTTTTTCGTAGAATTTACTTAAAACTTATGTAGCCGAATATTTCACGATAAAAATTAAGGTTGAATAGTGTAATTAATCAAAAATCGCCGCGTGGATGAATTTGCCAACAAATCTGTGTTCCACGTAAATTGCTAATATGTTATTTTATGTACAATTTAATATTAGCTATTGCTATTCGATGAAAAAAAAACTTCACTTAAATATTAAATAGATGAATTATCATTTCATTACCTCAATATTAACACAAAGACCGACAATACAAAAGGAATATTATAGCACTGCCACTCATAATTTTGAAACGTCAAGCATTATTATACAGTCCGCACTGATCAATATAGTTATTTCATAATTAATAAAAGGAAAGCAATGCAAAATGTATTGCAGGAATTCTCTGAATACTAAATCTGGTTGTTCGCAGTTATAAAGGAATGAGCGTTGCCCGCATCGTGCGCCGCTAATCAGATAAGATTCGTTATTGTTTAATGGAAGAAATCGTATATGAAAAAGAATCCAACAATACTGAAACCACCTACTGAGTCCGTCTTCAATTCGTTTATAAGTTCTTTACAAAATTGGAAATCGAGTTTTATGCCGAGTAAAAATATTGAAGCATTAATTATGCATTTATTAACATTAATTAGCATTCAATTAACATTTATGAAATTAAAAATTTTCAAGTTTTAAAATATTAACTTGAGGTTTGATAGCTAAAACTAATAGCTAAATACTTCAGCAGATATTTGAAAATTGAAAAGTTTGAAAAGTGATGTGACTTTTACTGAGAAGACATTTTTCTTGGATCAAAGAATCTAGACGAAAGAGTAGAATATTATGCGTGCAGTGCGCAACGAGTTAATAATGCAGACGAAAAGTAAAATTTTCGAACAGAGTCGCCCGTAATTCCGCAAGAACGACAGTGTTATCGAGCGTTCAATAATTTTTGACATCGCAGCGAATAACGGGCTGGAAGCAGCGATTTGCAGCGCGAATTGGCTGGCCGGCTCACGTATCGCGACGAAAACACGATTTAGTCGGCGCCAGAAACTTTCGGCGGTCAGGAACGAGTTGTTATTCGACATTTTGTCACGAAAAGAGACAGCGAAGGGGTAGGTGGGGCAACGCGGCGAACGAGCTGTTTTGCTACCGGGAAGAAAACAGGACGACGAGTATTGAAAAGCGCAGCGAGAGGCGCCAAATTACTCCGCGGATTTTCTCGGACGAAATTTCGTTCTCAAACTGTTCAAAATACGTGGAGGTTTCGTCAAAGGGGCGGCGACGGACGTGTGGTCCTCCTACGATGATTCGATCCTACCGCGACGAGAATTATGTAATCCTTCCAAGCGTGTACGATCACAATGATTCGATGAAATATCGTCGGAAACAAGGGGACAATAATTTCTCGCGAATTCAATTTCCGGAGGCAACCGACCGGAAGTGTCGAGATCGCGGCAAAAAACGGTCTTTGTCACGTGCGAAATCACCGTGGTGATTATAGCTTTTTATCTCGCAGTTATACATATATGTCGATTCAGCGCCTCGTTGTGGTCGGACTCGCGAGTCTACTTTTTCTTCGCGTCGCGTCACGTCCATTCTCGCGCTTCGTACTTTCCGCCCGCGTCCGAGGTGGCCCGTTAAACGGCGTAACCGCAGACTCGAAACCTCTATTTACATTGTGGTACAGGTGAAACGCTTAACAATTAAATCCTAACGGTGACGGAGGTCGTGGAAAGTAAGCTTTGCTTAGCGCTTGGATGCACGTCTGGTAATGCAAAGAGAATATAATTGTGTAACCCGCTTTGTTATCAATTTTAGAATTTTCTAAAAGAAGAACAGTAAACATGTTATTCATTGTTTTGTTTTAACATTATTAAAAATGTTATTCAGTAATGATTGCTATCTTTTATTATCAATAAAATTTGTAGCAACGTTGAATCTAACACCTTAACTTTCTCGCGCGTATTAGCGAACATTTCACGTCGTAATAATAAAAACTGCAATTCTGAGCGTCTAATCGATTTTAATAATTGAAGACTACAGCATCAGTTACGAAAGAAGGAGAGACCGGTATGTTTTCTTTCGAGCTACTTGGGTTCTCCATCTCTTCGCTCTTCTTCTTTCTTGATGTACCTTTTATTAGCGTTAAGATATATATTAATAAGAAAAAGCTAAAAATCTAATTTTTATTTGCGACTACAAAAATATCCGGTGGATAACAAGAAGGTAAGAATATCTTTTGCCAATTACAGAATACAAATACACGGTCTATTTATACACATATGTTACTCGCTGATTGAAACGTCTCTGCAAGTCCAACGAGTCCTCAATTAAGGGCTAACTAACGAAAAGACTTTCGAAATATTTCGCGGGTATGGCGTTCAATCCCCTGAAAAAAGAACAAAAGTTAAATAAGCTAGACACTTAGCGAACTTTCCACGATTCCCAAAGCTGATCTCGAGTCTTGATGTTGTTTAATCGCTTTATACATTGAATTGCTACTCATGAAAATATTAACTATGTATTTGTTCGTATTTTTATGAACGTAGACCAATCTACATTATACTTGACGTGATAAAAGTAAAATTATCATAGTAATAGAAAATTAAATTTCTACGAAATTGAAAGTTATATATAGAATACAATTATTACCACGTCTTTCTTTTTTTTAAATCTGGCGGACTATAATCATAATTCTATGAAGATTATTATGTATTTAAGATACGCGCGACAAGCTGTCATATTTCTATATTCATATGTTTTTTCCTTACACTTTAAATTTAAATTTCACGATGAATGTCTTAAAAGAAGAGAAAATAAAGAAAATTTATATAAATACTTAGAATACATGGACCGCGATTTTGCGTTATGCCGTTGACATTTAACGTACGAATATCCTCGCGCAGATCTGGCCAGGATGAACCCGTCAGTCGTTAAATGACAAGCGTTCCTCTATGACGTTGATTTACGGCGGTCTCTCGACAAAGTCGAAGAAGAGCTTGGCAATTGGGCCGACTCGGTTACGCGGGCGGGTCGTAAATTCTCGTACGAACGAGGCTTTTGCCACCGACGAAAACACGCGACTGACGGAGCCTTTGCTGGTCGTCGAATTCACAGATTGAGAGTACGTCCAAATTAGCCGCGAAAAATTCTCAACGCGCACGCCTGAACAATTTATGACCGAGCTCGTTTGAAGACACCGTTTACGTTTTCCGATCACGAATTTTCACTGGACGCGAAAATCCCATTTTCCCGTTGGCGCCAATTAACGCCTCGTTAATCGCTCTTGATTATTGTTTACGTGCACACACGGTACTGAGCTTATTTTTACACTCACAACCTCAGCGAGGAACAATTTATTCAACATTCATTTTTGTTTGACAAACAATTTGTAGCGACAAAAGAGTAATAATTGCAATTATGTAAACTGTTCTGTAAACAGTATGTTAAATTTTATCGTTCGCAAATAAAGATAAAAAATTTATTTAGTTATTTCTCTACAAATATAAGGTCCAATAATAGTTTTATGTTATTTTAACATCGTTGCTTTACTCCTCTAAGGTTGAAATTTCCCTTGGAATTTGCGCGAGAATTCTTGGCGCGAAATACGCTTCAATCTTTCGATATATTCATAATAAATTTCTTTACAGGAGACATGAAAATTCTTGTAGCAATATATTTTGACGCTACGACGTTCATAACAAGGCATTTGCGCAATAATGCCATAATATCGGAAGACTTTTGAGATGTCTGCCAGTGATGCTCTCTTAAAGCAGTTATTCGTGTGTATAATGCATCCAACAAAATGGTCATTGCTCAGTGATTCATAACTACAAAACGATCTTCGCTTTGATATCTAGCAGCCTGTGTACATTTACGATTGTGATATACGTGTTATTTGCTTAGGTTTTATAGACATTTTTATAGACATATTTTCGGTGTAAGACAATCTCCCTTAGAATGATAGATTAATCGAACTCGATTACGTCATGTCAATCTTCAGAATAAGTTCTATAAATACGTAGTTAAAGCTCATTCCGTTGATAGGGAAATGTAATAAAATACTGATCGTTGTATTGGAATATTTTCCCCCATCGAAGTATTCCTTTAAAAATACGAATCTTCGATCGTAAGTCCCTAATTGAAGGCTAAATATTCAAAATCCCTGACTTTCGTAGTTAATTAATTGTCAAAAAATACTTTCACTGTGATGTGTTTAACTTCGCTACAACACCATGTAATTAAAGTACAAATCATGGCTACCGTCTACCTTAGCGTAGCTCTAATCACACGAAACCCGATGCCTACGTCATTTGTCTACCGCATAATACCAAGCTCCCTCAAAATTGAGGAACTCCAAACGACACACTTAATTGCGTGCATTTATCACAAAATGTTTGCTCCACTCGTATATAGGCTTCCTACGACGTATTTCTAGATCTGTGCTGACGCATGCTCTACTGACTGAAAAAGGCGACATTATACATGCTGTCTTCACGCTAATATATCAATCGAGGATCATAGAAAAAAAAAAGAAAAAAAAACGCAACATGGTCGGAGGAGAAAAACCTCGTCAGCTGAAACACTCTTCTACAGCTCCCCTAAACCTTCCACCGGAGGAAAAGTTACAGCGAGATTTTCATGGAAGGGACTTTTCTTTTTTTCTTTTTTTTTTATAGCGAAGAGCGGATTGGGAACACGTTTAACTAAGTAGTCGCCGACAATCGGTGAGTACTTCAATCTTGCGAACAAACGAAAACGTAAAAAGAACATAGAAAGAACTGACTGAATAAAACAGACTGAAGAAGTAAAAGAGAGAAAGAGGGATGTGTATAGATAAAACAGACGGAGAAGACGAGAGAAGAACAGGCGGACCCTTAATTCCTACCTCCAGGGCGGGCGCTTTAGCCTGAAACACAAACGGCAAACCTGAAAAGAAATTCCGGAAGGATACCGGACGGCGAAAAACTCGAGCTCGAGTTTTTACACGAGGGAATTAAGTCCTCGCTTTTTTTTAAGCCCACCCTCCCGTTTCCGACGCAAAAGTCTGTGTACAATCGACGCATGTTAACGTTATCCTTATCCAACGATATTTTTTTTTCTCTCGCGATTATGTATATCGTCGATTAATAATCATCCCTTTAAACAGCTAAAGATGATGGGAGAAGAATATAAAAGGGGAGAAACGGGGACAAAGACGACGCGAAGGTGCACGATGAAGATGCATTTAGGCAAACAAGATGCAACAAGATGCCGCGCGCATTGAGAGATGGCAGAGTATTCTCCATATAAATGAAAAATGAGTTTCATCTCAAGATAGTACGTCTTAAGACAATCGCAAATCCGATAGTTAATATACATGATAATATAGTACACTCGAAATGTTTAATATTAAAAAATACAGCTTTTAAAATCTGTTTTTTTTCTTGTTGAAAATTTCACTTAAGAAGATATTTCTATTAATATATGTTAAAAAACAACTATGTTAATTATTAAAAACATCTAGCAGACATTACTTCTTATATTACTAATTAATATAGCGTTTTTGCAAAATTGAAATCTTAAACTTAACTTTATCGATTCATTCAGAATTTTTTGAATTTTTACTAAATTAAATTTCTCATTAAGAAGAATTTCTAATTAGTAATGCGATTAGAGTCAAAAGAATAGAAGCGCTATTCGTTATCAACAGTAGTCTGTTATAGTTGTAGCTGTTGAAACTCGACATTTTTCGACGAAAAGTTAATTTCAAAGAAAACGTCAACAAAACGGTCGAATGCAAAATCCATTCACGCGGGAATGGTGTCGGAGAGACAGCATCATCGGGACAGAAATAATCATCTCGACAGTTAGCAGTGCTCGTTGTTTTTTTTTTTTTTTTTTTTTTTTCCCGATTAATCCTGCCGTCGGATGCATCGGGATTTTTACATGAATGAAGTGAAAAAGAAAAAAAAAGAGGAAGAGAACGAAAGAGACAGGCGAAAAATGAGATACAATGAGAATGGCGAATAGTCGGGACAATGTAGAACGCGAGATATAGGGATGGCGTATAATTGTTATCGGTTTGTCTCTCGGCGTTCTCTCGTATGTGCAAGCCTGGCAAAATGTGTGTCAACTAACGTCAGCTGTTGCTTGAGGCCATTCCAGCTAAACGGGTCCACCCAAGAGATTATGGACTTTAGTCAAAATCTCTGCGCTCATTGTGTCTCGTCTTACAGATACTGCGCATTCCGCTTCCGGTGCACGTGCGAATAAGCGTTTCCCGTTTGTTCTTTCGAGCGGGCTACGTTTACTGTCGAGAATATTTAGGGCTTGCAAAATGGCGGTTAACATCGTAACGACTACGACATTACGAGACGTTACAGTACTTTGAATATTATACACGATTATTGGTACAGTTATATGAAAAATGTTCTACCAATGAGTTTAATTTTGACGATGTTTATTTTCAGTCAGTCTATTTCAAGGAAATATATATACAAAAAGATATATTTTTAATATGTAATAAAAAAATCTCGATGTTTGAACTTTTAGTATATTTAATCATGTAGAATTAGACAAATTCGCTAACAAATGCTTTTATTTTACATATCATTGAAACAACGTCGGCAAAAAAAATTAGTGAAAGAAATCTATCAGTAAAGTTTTATTGAATCATAATCGGAACACTGCAAGCTTGCGTCGAACGCTTTGTATCGGCGGAGATGGTCCGCCGATTGCCCGATTAATTATGTCCGCTCGATGTCCGCGTAGCGCAATATATAATGAAAACGCGTCAACGTTCGCGAGGGTTTGTTTTCCGATTAATAGCCGATTATCAGTCGGCAATCGCGCCGTTTCTATTTAACCGCGCGCGCGTTTCACTGTGTGTATTCTTCGATTTAATTAAAAACTCATTCGAGTATCTCGTGTCTCGGTAGCCGCAGAGATATCTCTCTTTCTTTCCTTCTCTCTGCGGTCGCGTGCACCAGAAGCGGAGAATAATCGTTCGCGGGAATCAACAGAAATGAAGAAATATCTCACCTGCAACCTGTAGTTGGGATCCTGCGTCGCTGCGTGAGCCGCAAGGAAGGGGTCGTAGTATACACTGTAAAAAATAAAAATTATCAATGAGTACGAACGGCTTTATCCGCTTGTTCGCCACTGCGCCCGTATAGGGATTACCGAATTTCGAATTTTACAATTTTCTCTGTGAAGTGTAATTAACGTTGCAACCGCGCGTCCAATTTTTCTACTTAAAAGGATTCAATACCTATAAAAATATCTCCATTGACAAAAAAACAATGTATTTTGCAAATTCGATGGTCTCTTTACGTATAAAGTATTCATAAAGACTTTAATATTGAATACAATAGGTACATTCGGTTAAAAGCTGTCACTACAAAGAATCTTTAATCTTTTGATTCAATAATGCACAGTGCTCGTTTAATAGACGTCGCGTATTAAACATTGCGTTCGGTCGGGAATAAAATTGGAAATTTATTTCTGGGATACGATAATCCCCGCTTTGCAGAATAATGGAGGACGGCAGAGGCGATGAACTTTGTCTCCCGCGACTACGCGACAACGCGAAGTTTGTTTTATGCGCGAAGATCATAAATTATGTCGAGGAAAAGGTTGATTGCTTTATATTGCATCCGCACAGAAGCATTTGCAATGGAATTAGTTTTATGAGTAGTTCGCTCCCATTATTATATCCTCGTTGGAGGAGATCGTTGTTAAAAGTCTATTTAACTTGAATAAGTAATAATCTTGTTTTAAAAGACCCGGAGAAGAAAAGCTCGTTGACTTTATGGGATGCGAATTCGCTCTTCGTTTTGACTGAAGACTGTCAGGAATGAAAAATGTTGCGGAACAAAGTAGGGGAGATTAGAGACAAATGTAATAGATGCGAAAACACACAAATAAATATATCCGCGACTGAGAGTTGTTTTTGTCCATATCGACACGTTTTCATCAAAATCAAACCAAATTTTTATCCCTGGTCTCTCCTACTTATCACGCGATACATTAATTATACGGAATATTTTGTAAAATACAAGAATAACTTCAGGAGTGAGTTCACGTACCGATAAAAAATCACATATAAATGTTCATTCTCTCCGACTATGTTTAGTATCCTTTACAGTTCGATACTAATACTCTTCTTGATATACAGTAGAAAATATAAACATAAAACCGAAAATGGTGTATTACTTGGAATATGTATGAATAGTGTCTGGTAAATGGGGATTGGTTTAGAATAAAATAAACACGTATATATATTTTGCCTTGTCAATATTGAATTCGGAAAACAAATATATTACTTCTATGTTATTTAAATTTTCGTAAATATGATCAAGTTTATCGACACCATTTTGCTACGCTATCATTATCGTTGCAAATATAAAGTATCACGGAATCATATACGTCGGAAATAGAAATGTGTTTTTGTAAAGAGAACGGATTGATTTTCAAAATATCCCGAAGATATTTACAAACAGACGATATTCGAGGTCGATGAGACAGTATATGTAAATAGCTATAAACATAGTTCCGAGTTTTATGCCAAAAATGACTGAAACTCAAAGAAACGATTGTAAACAAGTTAAATAGGATAAATGTGTTTATACTTGAACTTTCTTTCAACCGTTTCCATTATTTCTCTATTACGCAAAAAACTCACTCTCGAAATTATTCGAATATTTTACGAAGTACACTTTACATTTATGTGGGAAAAAAAAAAAACCCGTTAACGTTCTGTGTAGCGATGTGCGCGAATTCAAGATAAAACACAACGTCATTTCTTTCACGTTACATAATTTGGGTTTATAAATAAAACGACACGGACGTTAAATTAAAATGCATAACTATATAGATATTGGGTTTGACAAATCCGATTTCGTGGCCGGGGCCATGCATCGATGTAACAGGCTTCGAAGATTGATTTTCGTCCATGATCAAATTTTTCATTCCTGCCAACGCCATGTCCAATTCCGTAACGTTAAAATGAACGAACGATTGACGGTTCGAACGCGAATGCTTGCGCCTAAAAATCCGGAATAATAAAAAATTAAAAAAAAAAAGAATAAAAAAGATAAAGTGTCTATATCCTACGATTTTTGATTTTCAATAGAAAAAAACGTGCGCGATCACCGCGACATGATAATCCGCGCTGATCCGACAGTCGCGTTTTAATCTTTTAATCGGTCAAAGCGCAGTTCCATGGAATCAAATCTCTTTTTTCCTGCCTGACCCTTTGATCGTCCTCGCGGGGAAGCAATCAAGCGTCCCCCCGTTTTCCCGCTCGTTCTAAGTCTCCGTTTAGAGAGAAACGAACGAACCGCGGGCGTTTCTCTCGCAAATTATAATTCGCACTGTGCGCAGAGTTATACGGGAGCGTTTGTGCGGGAGGTAGGTTTGGGATGGTAGACGTGCAGTGCAGACGCAGTGAGACTGACAGGCAAAGCCTTAACGAGCGGCGCGTGCAAACTCATTGCAGCGAGTAATTTCCCCGATCGTATTCGATATCACTCGATAATCTTCAACGCGCGATAAAGTGATGTAGTGTATACTCGACGATACTCCCGTACCCCGCCAGTTCGCGATACAGTTTAAATGACCGTTGGCGAGTCATTAAAGTTGTTTACATCAACGATCATCAATATCTATGAGAAATAAAATTTTTCATACGCAGCTTACTTGAGATAAGATAAAAAGAAAATTCGATCGCTGATAAATCATTTATCGAAAACATAATTTGTACTTGAAAAGAAAGATCCATCGAGATCAGATTAGATCTAGACAATATATTATATATTATATTGTATCAAAGATAAATAATGTAATTAGACAGAAAACATATCACGATTTAACGTTTAAACTCATCACGAGTTAAACTTTATTGCATGGAAGAACTGGCATATAAATCACGCTAACTACGTAAGTACTGATCGTTAAGAAGAAAAAGGCTATCGCGAAAAAGTCTTCCGAAACTTCAACGACGCACGCACCTCTTCCACACCCCGGCTACGTAAATTAATTATCGTCGTTACACCACACGTCCGTTTTTATCGCTCGACGGAACCCTCGCAGAAGTTTCGCAACTTCGCGAAAGTATTTTCGAGGTGCGCTCTTAATTACTCGCTGCAAGAGAAATTTCACCAAGAAAAAGAATACGTACAAAGGATACGATACAAGCGTCAAAACACAAATATATATATATATATATATATATATATATATATATATATATAACGTGCAATATCACATCGATTGCATCTCGTGGTATCTCTCGTCAATTTACGATCGTCTTAAATTACTGTGAAATGCCACGTGCATGATCCAATTTAATTTAAGACGCCGTTAGAGAACGCTTGACAGAGCACTCTCTCCAAGTACGGGGAATACCTCCGTCCGGTTGGACGCTGGTTAGACGCAACCTGATCTGGACCGATACTTACGCCTGTGCGAAGGGATGCAGGGCCGTGGCCGCAGCTGCTAGTGGCCCTGGATTCCTGGCCAATGCCAGAGCGGCCGCGCCGGTTGGGAAAGTCGCTCTCGCCGCTCCTACTCGGCCGCGTTGTATGGCGACTCCTCTAAGTGCCGCAGCTGCAACAACACACACGCGACACGCGCGCGCACATGCACAATTACACAAGGTCGCCTACCTTGATGGGGACTTACGTTGCTATCGACCACTCCGACCAGGACTCCAGGTTGCTCCTCGAGGAACCGCGGCGCACATCGACAGCCGGCGAGACGAGGTTCGCGGCTTGATTTGATACCCGGTTACGAGACTTAGGGATCGATATTCCGCCTGGGAATTAGCTCGTTTCACTGTCGCGAGGGAATTTACCGAGTAAAAAATTTATAGAGTACCTAGAAATTTTTTATTCGCTGATCAGTCAGCACGTTCGGCAAACTCGTACAAGCGCAATGTTGATTTAAGGTCGTTTGACTGAGTTTCTCCCTTTCCATCTGGGATATCGCACCCTCATCTTGTCAAATTTCGATAAGTTTTTAAATAAATGTTTCTAATCAATTCTTCTTTACAGAAAATTAATAAAAACTTGGTATTTGTTATCACATAATTGTTTTAAATAACTAATTAACATAATTAATTAAATAACAAATTTAGTTTTCTGGAAAGTGAAACTTTCGTATTGATTTATGTACTTTTACAATTTAAACTGCTGAAAAGTTTGCCAATATCGATGAAAATTTTATGATGAAATGCATAATAAAAAAAAAAGGAAAAGATTATTAACTGTAATTGGAGTAAAAGATCCTTCTTTTTAATGTGTGTACAATATGGGTGATGCGAAAAACAAGCACGATTCATTGACAAACGCATCTGACTCTGCCAGTACGGAGAAAGCTTACGAGAGAAAGCCGCCTTCTAAGAGAAGCTGCGGCAAGAGCAGGAAATTTTGTTCTTCCTATCAAAGATTGGCTTTGGAGAATTGCGCCCGAGAAGTAAATACGAACATCGGAGAAAACACCGGAGAACCTTGCGGCGTAAGAACAGAGAGTGTGGCGGAGCGAAGGGAACTTCGAAGAACCAAAAATAGAAAAGTTTGCTTCCTCCGCTTCGCTTGCATTTGACACTCGGGAATGGCTCGAAAGGAAAGAAATGCGGCTACAGAACTTCGCGAAACGGAATTTACTCCGGAGAAACTACTGCTGCTCCTTTACTGCTAGATCAATTTTTCGGCGCATTTTATCATCGATCTGCTCGCGATGGGTCGCTACACAATTTCTTTTAGCGGATAACGTATAGGAGGACGATTTTCGCGAGGGTGGCAATTGGAATTCGCATGTTTCGAAGCGAAGTTCATACGAGCGATTTGAGATCCTCAAAGCTTCGACGAAAGCGACGCTATAGAAGCTGCGTCTATCACACTTCGATAAAAATTGAGATTTCGTGCATAAATCTACTAAAATGAAACAAGTGGAAGAGCATAAAAAAGCTCGAAGAATGGGACGCCAAATGTAGGATATTCCGCGAAACTGATCGATTGTTTCTCAGTTGCAATGGTCTCGTCTACAAAGGTTTTCGAAGAGAATATTTTTCCGATGGAATTGAATAGACGACGACGTGAATGTCGCGACTCGATCCATCCACATTGTGGAGCAGCTGCCGGTTGCATGATCGACACCGATCTTCGTAAGGGGAAGGAAGACCGCGCGCGGATGCGCGGGAAGCTGACGATGCACAACAGTGACTGCTGGGCTTTCTCGCCAAGCGGTGATATATTTCAAATTCGTGGCAGTGAGACTCACTCGGTGAATTTCGACGAGATTATATAACCAATTCTTGTATTTTTCTGGAGGAGGCAGAAAGTAATCGAGATTTTAAATTGCAAAATTTACGGTAAAGAATTAGACACGGAAGATGACAGGAAAAACGTACGAGATATAATTATGTTCCTTGATTCGAGATAATTTACAAGATGAAAATATGATACTTTTGTTACTTTTGCATTGAAAAATAATTCTCTAAATTGCAGAGATATGAAAAGAATTAGAACAAAGACCTGTAATGTTGCTAGACTGAACTATGAGTATCATTAGATAAGGATATCAATCTGCCAGAAAGTAAATGATTTATCGGTCTATTATATGACGGATTATATTTCTGAGATATTTCTTAATTTATGTTTTGTGCGTTGATAGATGATGCGATCGGAAGAATCATATATGTAGGTATAGCCCTGATGGATGGATAGTGACTTTAATGAATAGCCGGTGTATTGACGAAAACGACAAATGACGTTGAGTTATCGACATATCTGACAAGAAAAAAAAAGTTGGGAAAACAAACTCGCGCGGCAATGGGAAGAATACTTTCCATCTCCGGCTGGTCCAAGATGGAGCAATAAAAACTGACGATTTCTGCCTACCTTTTCATTGGCACCAAGTCATCTCGTTCGGATCGGCTGCTGATGGAGCGATTTAACAAGTGCTTTCTCATTTATATACACGGTTTGCATCGAAAAATTCACCTTGAAGAGAATAAAGTTTGTTAAAAAAAAAAAATGGATTTTATTACGATTCTTTTTGATAAATAAGATGCAGCAAAAATTTTTGTATTACAATCTATTTATATCTATTCATTGTATACTGATCTTATATGTGTATTTAGAATATAGATATATGTATAATGAAATCCACATATCAAATAGCTGAGCTAAAATTTTTCACTTACAATTAAAAAAGTTTAATTGTGAATCACGAATAATATATTACGTAAAATTATTTCGTATATATTTTTTAATGAATAGGATGATCGTGAAAATGAACATCTCTTCAAAGTGCTGACAATCCAAATTATACCGAAGGTATAATAAACATATGCATTGTTGTTAGACTAATGGGTTCATTTATACGAGCAGCACATCAACAGCATCCTCAACGGACAACTACCTACTGTGCAGGTAACGCGCGTGATGTTAGCGCAAATTCAAACGCAAGTTAACGATCAACGACGGGGGTTGGTTAATAAGTCGGCTTGATCGCCGGTTATCTAAAGGCAGGTCAAGAACAAGAGCGTGATGCATAAATAGCAGGCACATTCCAAAAAGAGGAGAATGGTTTGTGTGTGGGGTGGCCGATGTTACAATCACGAACTCCACTTTCCTAGGCTCGCGTGATCTGTGGCACGGAAATGCAGTAATCAACATTGTCGGCGTATAAATACGTCCATTTTATGGATTCTATTCATATCTTCTTCTATTACTAAAAAATACGGTTTTTAAATCGCGTCTACAAAATTGACAAATTCTTTAACGAGAGATATATTTATTTTTGAGTTTCTCATAAATTTCTCTAATAGTATATTGTGTCCATTCTTCTATGTCAAATTTCTGAAAATATCGAGGTAGAACATCACTGTCATTTTATTCTGACCAATGTGAGACAACAATTTGTCGCACTTCGCTTTTAAAATCCATATTTCACTTTAAATCCAAATAAGCGAGCGACATATATTTTTTAAAAAAAGGATGTTCGTACATGACACTGACATTTCAGGAATGCAATACACGCGACGATTGCAATACACGACCATTCGATTCATCCTGAACACGAGTATAAAAGCCACCCATGCCGAACGATCGCTGTCTTCGGCCAAATTTTACGAGTGCGCGTGACATGCCAATTAGCGGCTATTAATTAGTCAACTGCGCACGCGGTGGCAGATCGTCCGACACGCCGCGCCAGCACGGAGAAATTCCGAATTTATGGAAAATACAATTCGGCGATAACGCAGCCCGGCGAAAAGCGAAAAGATTACATTCTCGAATGATGAAAAAGTTAAATATACGCCACGTCATCGATTCAATTGGTCAGCCTACCTCTTATTTGAAATCATACGTTGCGTCCATGCCATCAAATATAATTCTCGCGATAACGAAAGTTTCCCGTTAAACCGTGGCGTTGAAACTGTGCATTGCAAATTCCGTGCACTACTGTTGCAAACAAATGGACTTTTCATCGCGCAAGTTTAATCGGAAACCAATGAGCTTACGGATTAAATATTAACCCTTCAACTCTAACCGTAACCTAGAATGTTTCCATCTCGTACCGTATTTCGATCCATATTGTTATACATCTGCGCGCATAATCGTAAATAGGTAAATAAAAATTATTACACAAAATAAATAAAATAAATTTTTCGTTACTTAAAAAAAAAAAAAACAAAAAAAAACGACTCAATGTTTTCTCGAGAACTAATAATTTGCTATCAATTTTATCACTTATTAAATTCTCATTTTAAAATTTAGTTATAACAGACATTAGTAGAAGTCCATGCGATTATTTCCGGCCACAGATCGCGATCGCCGCCTGAAACGAGAGCTCCCTAAACAACCGATCGAGTTTGACTAATTAGGTGGAAAACATCGATGTATATATATGCGTGCCCTAAGGAAAGAAACGATTGTATATACAAATATACACATGTATAATAGAGGAAGGAAGGAACAATATTGTATTTTCGTCCAACTAGCATCAATGCAACAACCATGGCGGAGCATTCGGGTGGTGGTTTTGCGGTTCGTGCACAAGTGAATATTCAAAGGGTTTCTTTGCACTCTGTGCGTGCTACACCGTCGATACGAGTACACCGAGAAGAGGAAAGGTGACAACATTAATTATCAAGTAGTAAAAAGAAGAGATACAGTGAACACACGAGAGGGTGCGGAAAGAGGGGAGAAGGATGGACGAGGGATACGGGGGATGGTCGTTCGTCAGACACGCCCGCGGTCGTTCGATACTAAATTTATGATATCGGTTTTTCGCGGCGATCTGCCAGAGAGATCGCGAAATTCCGCAACACGCGGAAAACCGTGGCAAAATATATCATAGCGGTATTACGCACGATATGATAAGAATAACACGCGTAAAATAGTGTCCCACGATAAATTCACGGTAATGAATAAACCGGCGCGAATCGAAAAACGGCGCATTACCGTACACCGGTATTGCGTAAATAAATCGCGGATATTTCGCGGTTCGCCGCGACTGGCGCGGCTCATAATGGACTTATAATGAAGTCAATCTCCCTCCCCGGGGAAAAATATTCCGATCATTAAAAATGAAACGTCGGCTGCAGCGCGATTAACTCCCTGATGCACTTCGGGAATCATAATTGACCAATATGTGATTTCTTCGCACCCATTCAACCTCGCGGGTACCTGATGCTCCGATGCCTCCGTTTAGCAAAACTTTAAAGTTATATCCGATTATTGCATGGAAATACTTGATAATTTTTTAAAACAATCCTTTAAAACGTAATATTTTAACACGTATAGCGGAAAACCGGATGCGAAGCTTGTACGTGATCTTGAAGATTACATTGGACGGGAATTTTTGCCCAGCGTGACCTAATTTAAAAAACTGACTTAATTATATTAAAAACGAGCGAAAGGAAAGAAGCGATTGCGTGGTCTCCGAACGACAAATGGAAAAAGGAACGAGCACACTTTTGAAGATTGCATACAGATTTAAACAATTTAACAATCGAGCACGACGATAAAAAGCTTACGGTGTCTCGCACATTTGTCAAGAGCCAACTTTCGGCAATCTCGAAAAATGCAAGAAGAACCGAGCGCGTTTTACCGCGATGCGAGTCATCTCAAATTGTCCAGATACGTTTTGTTCGCAAGCACCATCTTTTGTTTCGCGATGGGACGCGCACGACGAAGAAAGTGAGGCTGATTAGGGGTTGATCGGAAGTAGTTTGAGGTGTTTATGCGTATCGTTTTGAACGTATGTGACAACACGTTTGTCTCGGTGGCGCGTATATGTGGGTAGGATCCTTAATTCAATCCGTACCTCCGTCTCGCCGCCGCCCTGGGTGCAAGGACGAGCGGTGCAGCTGCAGGCGATGGGGTCACCGCGGCCGCGGCGACCGCTGCAGCTGTAGCCGCCGATGGCGCCGCCGCTCCTAGCCAGCTCCACGGCATGGCCGGCAACCTGTATCCTGTTTTTGTCAGAGATTGTCAGTGTTCCGTTATCGCTCCCGTGATCGCGCAATGGCGGGAGCGCAGTCTTAATCCACCCCTCGCTCGCGAATCTACGGAAAGCCGCGTCACGTCCGGCAGCGGTTGAGCACCCATGCAATCAGATTAATAATTAATAAACGACAGCGTGGTTACCGGCGTCGCTCGAGAAATGTGGTCTTGCGTTACATAAAAAATAAAAGAAGAATTCTTTTTTTTTTTTTTTTAAGCAAGTATTTTCCTCTAGATTCCTTTAGCTTAACGGTGTTTGAATTTAAACATTCGTAAAAATGTAGTTTCAAGATATACGGGACCGACTTGCTAAATAATCACGCTATCAGTAATTTAAACTGAACTGTCGTTATTTGCGTGATGACTGCCGAACATGTCGCAGCTGCCCCTGTCGAGAGAGTGGATTAAAGCCTCAGAATTCTGAGACTCACGGAACGCATTTTCAAAAATTATCAACGCTAGTTTTCATTACAACGATATTTCATGAACGTCAGAACCATTGTTGTGTTATAATTTCAACGTTCCGTAAATAATTGGCGAGTTAATTCGATGCGGTTCAGACGGTCGTTATAAAATATCGTTGTCGATTAAAATTACGAGTAACATTGCGCAAAAAAACGATTCAGTTAAACTAGTTATTTCATTAACAATTTTGTTAATTTTACGTTAAAATTATTTTGCACTGAAGCGTTTGTCTACGCAATAAATATTTTGCAAGTAAATCACAAATATATGAGTATCTTATCCTATTAATAATTGAGAGCGGATAATGGCATTTTCGGTGTCAGTTAGCGAGTTCTTTTTACATTATTTTGCTGCTGCTATAAATGATAATTATATCTGTGTATATTTCTAACGAAAATATTCCGTTAGTCTATTTTGTATACTAATACGGGACATAAAAATAAAAATTATTATAGGAAGGATTGTCTGCAAACGAAAGTGTTTCTTTTCACCGTCTACAAATTATCACGTAATTTATATTTACGTAAATTTGAGTTGACGAGTTGAAACAAATAAAATATGTGTACGTAATGATTGTACAATTTTGCTTGTGATTTAAATGGTTCAATTTGAATCCAAATTCTTTCTCTCTCTTTCTCTCTTTCTTTCCCATTTAACAGACTCGTAATAAAACCACTCGATATTATTGGAAATTCCGAACAAATGGATATAAAAATGATAATTAATGCGATAGCCGCATGTACATGCGTATTGCGAATCGGATGTTACATAATAGTTACGTGCCCTTCAAAGTGCCGCTCGGGACACGCGATTTAATGTAATATCGATCTCTTTAAATGTAATTTTATTAGTCAATCGCGTAATAGTAACATCATTACCGAAATTACCTTGAATTACGCCAACTAGGCAATCGAAAAATACTCGTGTGAGCATTTATTTCCGGCGTCGACGCGTTAATGTAATGCAAATATAATGAGAAAAAACTTGCGCAATAAATTCCGCTAGTCTTCGAGGTAAAAGTTGCGCAATAGGAAGATATTAATTATGCGTTTCGTTGACTTTAATTTTAATTTTTAACAAGTTAATTAACACAATCCCGAGACGGGGCTCTCGTAAAACAGATCCTAATGCTACACAAACGAACGACCACGTACGATCAGGCAAAGAGGAGATTAATTCCACCATGACGAACAAGATGAAATTTTATGCAAAGCTTGCGGACTGACTCGTTAAAGCGAACGCATCGGGCGGATTTATTGCGTTCTCGAAAGTTTCTAACTTTTCTGAAGCTTCGTTAAATCGTATAACGGCGCGCTGCGCTGCGAGAGGACGCAAAAGGGCCCGCGAGAAAACTGTACGACGAGATTTGATTGTGGTCGGCGGATCATCCGACGCGATGTCTCTCCACGTGTTAAATCGGAAACGGATTAATTTTATCGCGAAATCGCGCGTACAGATCGAAAGCGCGAGAGCGGCCTCTCGACCTGTGCCTCATCAGAATTTGATGCTTCTCGATATGGATTTATTAAGTTTCATTGTATTCGCGCCTGATTGTTAATTCGACGAATCGAACAATCGGCTCGTTCAAGCCTCTCTGGTCGCGAAACCCTTCATCACACTGCGAACGATTTACGACTGTATAATTAGAAAACCTTTTAACTGTTATTTTACATTGCAATATTGCTACGTCGATCAATTTAGAATAATGGCACCCGATTAAATAATTAGCGCGCAGTAAAAATTCATACCGGGTAAAAAATTAATTGACACAGAATTATGAAAAATCGAAATAAATTTTACGTTTTAACGTTTATTACGATAAAATATGTGTATGGTGTACGGTGTATCATATCAATTTAAATCGTATATCTTTTTAATACTTTGCGAATATAGATAATAATTTAAAATTAATAAATCTTAGAGAGCAATAACCAATATTTAATATATTAAACCATATTTAAGTAAACATTTGTTATATTCTAAAAAATGTATATATATAAAGACAGAAATGTAAATTATCGCGAATTCTCTCATATTGTTGATAAAGTTCAGTTTGGTGTACGCAGTATTGTTAATTATAGCTCATTTTTCATGGCAGTTTATTTGCTAAACGACCGCGGCCTGTATATTTCGGCCAGTATGCACAAACGAAATATTAATTACGATATTTACTCACTGATTTATTACCAATCAACGCCGCGCCAGTCGCGCGTATAATTGCATATTTGATGTCCGATATAATTTTACACACCGCGCACTTTGCTCCGGGCGTATATATACACTTTTTTTTTCAATTCTGCAAATGTCAACTAAAAATCTAACAATCGTATGTCGCCATATCGATACGAAATATACCTGTTACGATATATATCACTCGCGTGTTCCATGCATAAAGATATTAAAATATTCAAACTGTAAACCGCACGATCACGAAATATCGCGAGATATACCCTTCAATTTCACGACATAAAAAAAAAACAATGTTGCAAAAAACCATTTGCAAAATATCAATATGCGTAATCGTAAACGCAAACAAGATTTACCTATTTTCATTGTGATTATATTACTTCGTAGAGCACGTAATATCGATATTACACAAAATTCCGAAGCCTCTACGTAAAAGAATTCGTACGAAGAGGCTCATATTCTCGAGAGACACAAGAGGGCACACTTGCATGATATAATTAAGACGATGGGAGAGCTGGCTGGCTGATGCGTAGCACTAAATTTAACGAGAGAAAGAAAAGGGGGCGTCGAAAGAAATATGCATAGAAAAAAATTACTGTCGAGATTTTATAATTCCTTCGATGGTGCCCGAGATTCTCTCTATGTCTGTGTGCGAGTGCGAGTGTGTGTGTGTGTGTGTGTGTGTTTTGAAATAACTGTTCACAAAAACCACCGAGTCAATTTTGTAATTCCCGATGTACAGATTGACACTCGTCCTGTTCGACTTTAAATCCGAAGATTTGCAATAATATATAAAGCGCGTCGAACGCGTGACAAAACGAGGAGTAATTTTACCATAGCGAGTAATATATTTTTGCGCAACAACGATTACCGCGGTATATGTTCTACTTTATCACGTTTTTGTACTTGATGTACTTGTTTCATGTAAATTCTCGCGAGCATTTGGCCGTGCCGACGCGTGTGTATTAAATGGAAAAATGGCAAAACTCCGAGAAAACCGAAACGAACTTTACGGACTTGCGCGTAAACTAATTTTATCCCCTCTTTCCGTCCTCGTTTAATTAATTCCGGCCGCGAGAGTATGACGAATCGGATAAATTAGGATCGAATGAATAAAAACGGATAAATTCCGAATGAACCGTTTCTTTAATTAAACGAACCCGGGAAAGGAGAGATCTGGCGGAAACGGAGTTTGGATCACTTAAAATTCTTAATTGAAAATTTAATTGCATCGAAAGAATTAATAGTAATATAATTATTGATATGCGGCAAAATATAACGTACAAAATTTCCGACTGACAATATATAGCTTTCAACGAAAATGCAATTCGGAAATCAGATTAACACGTTGGTCGAAGGAATGAATGTAATCAAATCGAATTGTATATTTTCCAATTTCACACGCGACATAAACACGGGAGTAATATTTTTGCCGCTCCGTACGTCGTATCGTATGCTTGTCAATTATTACGCGATAACTTTTCATCGCGCACCATTTTCAGCGCAATTACCCGATAATGAGAATATTGGAAAAGGAACTTTTATCAAAGTGTTACAGTGTGAAACTTCGTTATTGCGCATCTATAGGCTTCACTGCCACCTGGCTTCATCGAAATTATTTTTGATATCAACAACGACACTTTTATCACGTTTCCCATCATAATTGCCAATTATATGTTATCACGTATCTATTTGATTTTGTGTCATCATCTCGTATTGAAATTCGTAATATCAATTTTCAACTCTTCTAAACATGTAGAACGTGAGGATCCTATAAAATCCTGTCAGAACGCGAATAACTGTCCCTTAAATTCCGAATAATATATCTGGCTGTCTAGCATTCGACGATTTCACGCGTATACGTTATTTACGCGTGGAATTTTATGCCAGCCTGACCTTATCGTTCGTACATACCGGTAACTCGAGGAAAAATCCCAACAAAGAGAAAAACGTTGTTTTTCGAGATCACCGAGTCGCGCCAAAAAATTTGCTTCGAATGTCTCGCGTTTGACCTCGTTGTGCGCAGCTCGCCACTTTTTTCGAGACATCGATAGTATTTAAAGATGTCTCGAAAAAGCGCGGCGAGCCCCGTGTACAGCAAGGTCAAACATTTAAACATTCAAAGAAAGATGAATAATTTTAAAGCAGCTTGACTTCGGTACCATCGTGTCCTGTGCGAAAGTATTGACCATGTGTTATTTTCAGAATGTAACGTTCTCTCAACTCGAATATTATAAATTGAATGCACCATCCGGGACGGCGCGGCGCGACGCGACGTTGCGTTATCGTATGGCGGCGAATGCGTTAAGAGAAAAACAATCCGTAGAGATTCGGCTTATGCGGGAGATCAACGGGCGCGTTTACGCGGATACGCCGAGAGTCGTCGGCGGTGCGGTGAGTAATTAATATGATTGAATCCTGGGGGAGAAGGGGGTTGCAGCTCGTGCAGCTTTGAGGCTTTCGTTTCGCGGCCGGTGACGCGCGCGCGGAGAGAGAGAAAGAGAGAGAGAGAGAGAGAGAGAGAGAGAGAGAGAGAGAGAGAGAGAGAAAGAGCAGGAGAGGGTGACTCGGGGAGCACGAGGGCGTCGGAGAGTGCGGTGAGGGTTGCTGGCAGGGTTGCTACGAGCGATCAATAAATGCCGCTGCCAGCATCCACCCCTGGACCCACGTCTCTCTCACGTGTCGTCGTCTCCCTCTCGCTCCCTTTCCATCTTCTTCTCTGTCCGTCCTCTATCGCCCTCTTCCTTCCCGCCCTCCCTCTCTCACACACTTTTGCACGACGCGCCTCGAAGCTCTTTCCATCGCTCGCGAGGTACAACTCGCTAGTCGATACAACGAGAGAAAAAGAGGGTTCGAGTTTACCTATGTATTTTCCCCGAGTGAAGCTGTACACAATCGCCTCGCGAGAGAGCCACCGGCGACGGTTGGCTCGCAGTCGTGGAATGACAGATACGACGGCCGAAAAACGTTTGCGCGGCGTTGTATCCGCGTTTAGGAAACGATGTCGCCGTGAGGAAGAGAGTCGCGCGATGCTCGATTGATTTTCTCGCTAAGAGGCGGCGAGAAGGAGCCCATTTTTGCGCCGACACGTGAGAAATTGAAGGGTTTGCTGCGAGAACGAGGGACAAGCTCATCATTTGTAAGACCCTTTAAACACACGTAGTCGTATCTAAATGACATATTTAAAAATTATGGATCTACCACCTTCTCACATTGAATTCTGTACCCACGATTTTGATATGTTAAAAAAAAAATAGAGATAAAGAGAGATGAAGAATGAAGAGTAAGATCTTGATCCAATCTCTCGATCTGAAAGACGTATAAATTATGCGAAGAAATGGAATATTAGATTTTGTCTATATAGGATTAAGCGGGGAACGCGGATCGAGGATGTGGGTGTTTGAGATTATTCGACGTTTCTGAAAGTGACGGCTCGCCTCGCGTGCGAGGCGAGCAACTGAATCAACTCGCTCGCCTTTTCCATGTAGCGCGTTCGAGTCGTAAATCACGAGTACTTAAGGCGTAATTAAGGCGCATTAACTTTACCAAGTGGGCGATGCGAGCATCAAGATCGAAGATCTCCTCTGTGCGCTCTAGATCGCTTCGCGAAAATTAAGATGTTTGAATTGTCTGAATTGATGATTCGTTTTGCTCGTTTTATTCGGGAAATTACGAGGCTTCGTCGTGTCGAGTGCTTTCAAAACAATGCATCGAAAAGAGTTTTCATTAATTCGTAATAACGTAGATTTGTAATATCGTAGAAGGAAGTATTATACGGCGATAAAATCGAATTAAAAGAGAGTGAATGAATGTGAAGACAAACGTTAAAATATTAAACTTAAAGTTGCCTCAATATAAGTTTGCAATTTTTACAGTGTTAATAATCAACAAAGTTTAGTAATCGGTGAAGAAATATATTTCGCGTTAAATTATCGATTTTCAATACATTGTTGTACGTGCAATACGCGCGATTGCGTTGTTACAATACATGTAACAATTGTTTCGTGAATAATAAACATCGTTACCGGACTGAAGAAATATCGTCGACGTAATGACCTCTCTCGTGAAGTTTATTAAACTCCGGGAAGAAGAATAGCGGCGGATATTAAAGCGTACGTCACGTTAAGCGTCTCGCAAATAAATCTGCCAATAAGTCATTACAAATTCTGGAAATGACCGGTCACGAAAGGTGGTGGCGAGGTACAGACCGACTTTTATGTCTTTCTCGTAGAAACGTCAAGGATGAGAAAACGGAAAAGATGCAGGCATCGACATATCCGGCCGGGGGACAGGGAAAATAGGAGAGGTATGAGATGGACGAAGTGAATAATAGAACGTGAAAGAAACAGAAGTAAAGAACATACACGGAAACAGGTGTGAATGCAGCCGTGGCAGGCTGAAAAGTCAGTCAAATGCACTAGAACCACAGTCGCATAACCCAACGAGTAAAGCAACAGTGATTAAGGTGTGGTGTTTACATAACGTACTTCTCTTGGCAAATTACTTGGAATTCAAATCAACGCTCACAGGACTAACGACGTTAGCAAACTACCGCGACCCGTTGAGAGCGCACGACAAACCTTCGGTGTGTTCGAGACACCCGTTACGTTCAACCCCTCTCGTTCGGGGCATTCGGTTCTGAAACGTAGAGGGTGATCCGACAAAACTGGCGTTTACTAAAAACGCCAAATCTAAATACGAAATTCTATACATTGACATAAAATAAAATTAAATACGCGAAATTAGAAATGTGATACGTCATGAAAATGAAGTTAAACGATAAAATCTTTATGATAAAATCATTCCTGATTATTCCGCATACCGAGAATATGTTTATCGTTAAAAAAAAAAAATCGAATTGCTGTTATATATACAATTGCCACTAAGATATATATATCACATCAAAATTATTAATTAAATAACGACTCGAGAACCGGCCCGATTGGCAATTCGACGATTGAAGTGAAGAAAAAGCTCGCTCCAATTCCACGTGCTTCACAATTCCTTAAAATTTTCCGCGTTTTGCTCTTTCTCTCTCTCTGTCGCGCGCGCGTTATCGATCCGAGTTCGCACACGGGCGAAAAGTCCTCTCTCTCTCTCTCTCTCTCTCTCCCGAGGGTCAAAAAGTTTCTTCGCCATAACCCAAGGCTTGCAATGAAAATCGTTGCCTCCGCGACGGAAACAACCAAAGTTCCTGAAGCGGTGGATGAAGGCGCATTCTCGGCATCGAGGTATGCAGGTTACAATATATACGTGTTCTTTGCTACACAGATAGACTCGATCGCAAGGCTCCAAATCGGCCTCGACTCGTGTGCCGATCTCGCTTTGAGATATATGATTCCATGCACTAAGAGATATTATTCGTTCCAGAAGTATATAACAATAACGATTACGGTCTCCGAACGAAAGCCATTCAAAGATACTTCCGAGCAAATGGTGTGAGTGAGTAATATACGCCAAAAAAGAAGATGCAGAGATTAGTATCAATATGTATATATATATATATGTATAAACGTGAGCTCTTTTCTACGTTTCACATCTCGCAAAGAAATCGCTATCTACGAGACACGATCATATATAGTGATTCAACACTGTTCCCAATGCCGATACAGGGATGGATGCGTCTTCGATGTGTTTTCGCGACTTCGATAACGACTCCGCGCGACGTGGTATGCTTTTCTTTCTATCGAGTCACCCCGTAGTGACCGAGTGCCGACAAAACTAATCCGTCCGTCTAAAATTGCTTTCACCGCGTGCCCGAGAGCTTTACTTTCTTCGAGAGTTTTTGCGAACAATTACCATCGGGAGATTCCCAGTTGTGACGATAGTTCTCGAGGGATGAAGCGACGGCTTTCCTTTAATAATCGCACACGTTAGTGGTTCTCAAACCGCGCTTTTCTCGCGTCTGAATTAATAACACGAAAAATAAAATATAATTTTGAAAAATTGTCGTTCCAAGTCTGTTTAATAAAGAGATATTTTGTCGAACTCTAATAAATAATCATAAGAATATTCGAATTATAAAATAAATGGAATGTAGAAAAATTTATTGGAATCTTAAATGCGGGATTAAATGGGATTCAATTACTAGTACTATTCATTATCTCGCGATATAATTTTTCGGAGCGTAAATGTGAAATGAGATTTCTGTCGGGTCATTTTATTCTGTCTCAGACGTGCTACTTTATTATTCTTAACATTATAATTGTAATACGGCTTTATTATTCCAGACAGTTAAGCTCCAACGATTTGTCGATGATTGCCGAAGGTAAGGATTGGCGACAACGATTCAATAAAATTTAACTTCGCGAGGGAAGGTATTTCTCGTTATGTATTATATATTTTTCGCGTCGAGCAGTAATGATAAAAACTTTAAGTATGAGAACCACGGGATTGTTTCACTTAACGGGAAACGTTAACGCGTGCGATATTACGGAGGAATAACAGAAACGTTTCGGCCGTTGATTGACGTTCGCGAAAACCTGAGAAAATACTGTAATGGCTGCTTCCGTGTAGCTACGGTGGCTTAATAATAATTTAGTTAATCGATAAAAGAGCTCCTCCCTCCCCCCCTGATAAACACGTGGGGCATTTTACGGCCACGACTATCGTTCATCGAGAACGATGAACTCTCTTTTATTTTCTCAACAACGACGACAACGACGGAGTCGTCCATCTTCTCGCCGAGTTTTCTTTATCCAAAAAAACAAAGCGCACTTCCGCTTGCGGTCCACTACTAAAACTGCTGGCGGTGCTTGCACGCTCAGAGGTAACTAATTAAGGCTACGCACTGACGACTAATTAGTGGATGCCAGGCTAAACAAATCAGTAAGAAAGGTGAACGTTGTGTGTACGATCGGGCTGTTTCTAAACAATGCTCCCTACTTTTTTAGTGGCAAATAGTGATTTATGAGAACTGTTTTAAAGAAAGATAATTTTCAAAGAGAAAGAATCGAAAGAGCTAAATATAAAATTTAATTTCAATATTCCTATAATTTCAATATTCCTATAATTTAGTTTCATTTGGAAAATAAGTTGATTTATTTATAAAATAAGAGCTTAGCCATCGTCTTCTAAAAAATATGAAATTATTTTCAATTCAAAAACATTACATTATTGAAAAAAATTATTTTTTTGCCAATACAATTTTTTTATACTAATTAAAAAAACAAACGATCTTTTTGCTCGACTTCTAAACTTTTGTTTAGAAGGTATTGATCACGTTATCTAATTATCAATTATAATATCGTGAGGAGAGGCAATTATTCAGAAACGCCCTGCATATTACGTACTTGTGTGCCTGCTGAAACAATGTCGACGACGACGACACTCGCACGATTCTTTCGTATCGTGTGCGATCACACTCGCGAGTATCTATTCGGATCTAGTTAACGAGAACGTTGTCCCGCCGAGAATTTCGCGGACAAGCACCGATGTATCGCGATTATCGAATTCACTCGCGAAGGAAAGAAATGGCGAGCGACGTGGCCGACACGATCGGCGATTAATCAAACGAAGGACGGTATACCAGAATTAATTAGTTACCACTAAGTCAAAGGCGGCATTTGTTCGAGCATGCAGCAACCTTCGCCCGTTCAAAAAATTATTTGTCATGTCTCTCGCCAACTAACACACCGTGCCACGATCCATTAACATTAATCAATGACAATTAATAAACAGTTCCAAAAAATAATAATAATAATCATAGTAAGAAGAGTAATAAGTATTACAGACTGTGCCGCCATGGCAGCCCGTACGTGAAGTAGTGACAGAGAACTAACAAAAAAAAAGGAAGAAAAGAGAAGATATCAAAAAAAATTGCATCGAAAAAAAAAAAAGTAAACGAAACAAGTGAGAGACGAACATGCTTTCTCGTGTCTGTTGTGTTGGTTCTTGCTCATTATTTCTGTCACACGCGATTATCCTCGCGGATATTCTTGTTAGCTTGTGCAATGTACATCATGATTTAAAAGATTATATGTGAGAATAGAGAGACGAAAGAACGCACGAGAAAGACAAAAAAAAGAAAGAAAAAAGAAAAAGAGAAGAGACGGAGACAAAAAGAGTGAGAGAAAAAAAATAAATAAATTAGAAAACACGATACTCTGAAAGTCGCTTTCACAAACTACTTCGCAGCTTTGTACTGTATACGTTATGAGTGCACATATGTTGTTAATCGTACGATACTGCCAGGACGGATTATCATACGTGTGAAATTACAATATAATAAATATGTGTCCGCGTGCATATAGCGCCAACGTTTTACTGCGAAGAACACATATGCACGCAGATACATACGGCATATCGGTATAGATATATATATATATCAATATATATATGTAATGTATATATATATATATATATATTCACAGGTGAATCTCATATGAAGGCAAGCCAAGGCCACGACATGAGACGTGCAAATTAAAAAAGGTAATAATATTAAAAAAGAAGCAAGTAAAAAATTCTCTCCCAAAACCGCTCCAACCACAACCAAGCACAACCACAGGCAAGATACGGGCCTTTATGTCAACGAGACAGTCATCAACCAGTGAATGTGGCGCATTACCGTGATTATTATATGTAATAGTAACAATTTCAAAAAAAAATATCTATATATATAATGTATGTATATATATACGTATGAGGTATACGAAAGGCGGGTTAAATCGACGATAGGGAGGGACATGTAAAAGAGAGGGGAAGGGGCATGTGGAGCCGGTTTCAGCGGACTCGATCGGGTAATTCGATTAACTGATCCTCGTTAGCGATTCTCTCCCCCCCAGCTTCCGTTCGCGCTACGGTCATAGTCGTGAACGCGAACGCAAAGGGGAGTCGTTTCGCAGTTAACCGAGGTTAACGCTAATCGACGTCGAGTGCATTTGGTGTTCGTGGAAACTAGGGCTTCGAGGAGGAGGACTCGCTGGACTCGACGGGGAGGAACGAGGCGGGGGGAGGGGGGAACTATTAAGTGGAGGAAGGACGAGTCGACGGTGTGTCCCGATTAATCGAATTGGCGGTGTGAGTGAATCAGTATAAATACGTATAGAGAGGACATACACGCAAAACAAGCGCGGCGACGATGCCGAAGGGGGACCGGGGGTGTGGATTAATCGATTAATCTTGCATTTCGGGACACGAGTTTTTTTTTTTAAGGCGGCCTGGGCGGGCAGCCGGCACGAGACTGTGAAGCGACCAAAAGTGTGTGCCAAAAGAGGATTGTTAATGATCATTATATACGACATACTCTCGCAAGTCAATCATACGGAATTATTATGTACATACGTAACGTAAGTACCTCATGCTTTTACCACTGGACAGATAGAGCCCTAAAGATTAAAAGCTACCAGGCGAGACTTTCGTATCGTATCTCGGAGATACTTTGGGAGTTGTGGGATGTCTCTCCGAGATTTCGCGACGCGCCTCTTTTCCTCCGACACCTAGCGTTTGCATCCGAAATTCGCCAAAGTTCAATCTCGCATATGCATTATGTGTAATACATTTTCCTCTTCTCCCACTAATTCCAATCATATATATATATATATATATATATATATATATATATATACATTATTTCCATCTCTTCTTTCTTTTCTAAGAAATCGGTCTATATTTTTCAGTGTACATTTTTACACACAGAGATCGCGCTAATACGTTTAATTTAATATGTGTGTGACAGATTTTTCCTTCTTCTTTCTCGTAAAGAAGTAAAAACGAAGACGCCGGGCTGAGAAAAGAAGCGCGTCCAAATAGATTCATCCATCACACCCCATCCGGGTGTCGCGCAGATTCTATTCATTTCGCAATCCTTGCACATTTCGTGCCTACATCGCCTCATCGTTGTTGTTACTTGCTACACTCGTTCGATCCCGCTCTTTTTAACTCTTTTTTTTGTTCGTTTTTGCTTTTTGTAGGAAGAAAGCCGTACCTTTCGGAAATCATCGTATTCGTGAGCCTCTTATTCGATTATCGCTCGTGTCTTCAGTCTATCTCCAAGGAGTCCTTTTCTTCGGATGGCATCGTTCTTCCATAAAAGTCCTCTTTGGCCTTTCGCATTGCGACACGAACAGTTGTTCGACTGCTCTCTTCCTGATGTCCTGCCGTCGTTCCTGGTTCTTTCGTGCCGTTGAAGTGTCACAGGACGTTTCAGTCGCAAAAGCACTCGTGATTATGTTTTACAGCGTTTTCGCAGAAATGGATTCCGTCAAAGTCGAGCCATATGTTTTCCAGAATATTTAATATATTTTTGTTATAATTGTATTTTGGGAATTTTGAAAATTTTGATAAAAAAGACTTTCAGTTTCGAGTCCTTCCACTTTCGCTTTTACGAGCGAAAAGCCCTGCGCGATTTTATGTGCTCTTTTTAACGCCCCGTGGATCGCCGTCGTGTGTTCAACCGATGTAAGCGTAATCTCAAAATAAAAAGCCTACAACATGCATCATCAAAATCGTCGTCGTCGGTACAAAGTAAGTTTTCGGGAATTATATAGGTGTTAACAAAATTCGAAGCCGATTCCTGACTTCGCAATTTCGCGAGTTAATAAAATTCACGTAACCGCGCGATTCCGAGAGCGTTGTCTTTGCAGATTCAGTGATTCGAGCTTGGAATTACGCGATTTATCTTCAAGTTCACGCATAATGGACGTCGGACGCCGCGTCGCGAAAGCAATAAAATCTTGCATGTCGAGAGAAGCGAATCCTTTTCTTTCCCGGCAGCAATATCAATTTTCCTCGCACGTCCCCGACGCGACCACGATAGCGCGACTGAGGTGAAAGAATTCTGACACGAAGGTAAAATTGGAGAAAGGAACGGACAACCGGGGCAACGGGGAAGAAGAAGACCAGGAGTGCCGGGAGAAGAACGTAGAAAAGCGGTATGAGATGGAATGAAAATTGTTAGGGGACGCGGAATGCTTCGGGAACTGCGAAGCAGAGTAGTAATATCGCCGCGAGAAATGCGAGGTTGGGATAGATGAAAAGACAGAGAGGTGAGCGGTCCAGGAGAAGAGGAAGGCCCTCGACTTCCGGATCGCTCTTCGGACGCGCGAGAACTCGCTCTTTTCCGCGTGTCTTTTTCTCCATCCCATCGCTAAACTGTCGCCCACGGTTGTGCGGTCGAGCGTAACTCGTAAGGGCGAATTTCGAGAAGAATTTTCGAGGGAAAAGGAAAACAAAGAATCTTTTTCAAGACTAACGCGCAGATTTGCTCCGCGTACGAGAGGGTAAAGCATGTGACTTAAATACTTTCGCGTGACTTGGAGAACAAATTTGCAGAGAGCATACCGAACGACGACGCGTTTCGATGAATAGACGGAGAATAGAGCGCGTCGACGAAAATATCTCGACTACTCACGGCGGAAAGTTCAACGGCGAAATACTTCCGCGAGAAGACCGAGGAGAGAAGTGTGCGAAATGAACACATCGACGGAGCGATCGCATAGTTAAACAGGAAGAGAGAACTAGAGAAGAAGGCAGATATAGTCATAATGGACGAAATTCGTTTGCTTCGTTTGCATGCCACCTTTTCGGTACTTCTTTAAAACTATTTTTAAGAATCCATTAATTTTGAAATGAGACTATTTGGCAAGCTCAAGTTAATTATTCTTCTCATATGATGTTATCACCTTATATAATTCTATGCAAAAACATTGTGCTAAAATTTCAAGGTAATCCTTTAAAAGTTTAAATGACTCGTATCTGCAAATTTCCTGTTCTTCTTCGATGAATGATACATACATGCATGAACGTGCAATCGTGAGAATCGGTTTTCGATTGACTCGTTTCGATGTACCGAAAGTAAAAATTCCTCTTTATTGACTGAGATGTGACAAATCGGTCCGCTTGTACGTCACAGATTTGTTTCGACAAGAACAAGCTCCTGTATCGATTAACGATTTGCTTCGTTACTGCTCGTTTTGCTCCAACTTTCGATAATACAGCTTGTCTTCTCACGACATTAATAAATTCTATTTTGCATAATTAAAGTAATTTTAACAAAATATTTTTAAACCATGTCGTTATGCATGTAAAATAAAGATGAAAGCACACACGTGCCTCATATTTTATTTATACCCATGCATGAGAATTTTTTGGAAATCAATATTTTAATTTTTAACTGAATTTTCAATTTTCTGCAAAAGCGAACCTTTATCAAATTTTGGAACAAAACTGAACATTATCGATACTCATCGATATACAAATATTCATGTTTATTTCACATATAAAATTTGTGCTGGTCTCGTAGAAAATAATGATTTCCTCTTTACACTTGTCACGTTTTCGTTCTCGTTTTATATGTTCCCGTTTAATTTATTCATTTTCATTGTCACTTTTTTTTTTTTCCTCGTCCAATTTCTGGATTCTAATCTTCTGTGTCTACAAATACCTCCATGCTCACTTTTCGTAGAACCCTTAATTCGTCCACACACAAACACTTATTTGACGATTAACTATGTAGTCTAATCGCTATGCAACTAACGCCGTGTGTCTTAATCTATTAAAAAGTATCTGAGTAAGCCTATACTTTCTACGTTTGAAAAGTGGGGTATTATGGCACACGATTGATCGATGGATCAGTAAAGGCGGGATAAATCACGATCGCGTCGTTTATATACGGGTTATTTTATAGCGAATTACCCCAGTTTACTCGTCTGGCAAGTAATCGATGTCACGATCTTTGGAATGTCGGTTTAACCCTGCAATAGAGTACAGTCATGCGGTTGCGTAATACTGTTCTACGTTCCCGTGGATCCTGCAAGTGCGTTTCAACGCTAAGCTCGGCAGCGAGCGATCCCTCGCCAAGTGTAAAATCACATTATATAAAAATAGACAGTGGAATGAACGCGACTGGTGCGGGTTAGTTAGAACCCACTTGCAGAACCACGTGATTCTACGTTATTTTATCTAATCGGCACTTATAAAAATGCAGTCGTATCTCTTCTGTCCTATGTGAAAACGTATATAATCTACGTACACTAATTACACGAAATATCTAAAATAAAGATCACTTAATAACAATCAATACCCTGTTTTTTTTTGGTACGGTAACCTATACTTATGTTCTACAAGCATTACTCTTTATTACTTTGATAATCGACGACAAAATCGTCGAATTTCGCGAAGATAATAAACGAAAACGATGTAAATAATGTAAAAAAATTAAAACTTTCCAGTCTCAATCGTAAATTCGTAGATATATGTATAAAAAAATTATTTATCCTTAAAACTCTATTACCCTGTATTCGTTTCGTTAAATCTAATATATAAGTTATTCCGAAATTATCGAGTAATTTACCTGTCACTTGACTTTACGAAACGCGTTTGCATATACATTTGTACCAAACTATGAGTAAAATATAGCAAATCCGTCGTATTAATATATTCGATTTAAAAAAAGCGGGAAAAAAACCAGTTTCGCGATATGTTACAGTCTGCTATTTTGGCAGACTGAAACAGTCGTACATTTAGATAATGGAAATACCATTCGAGTCGGTAAATATATAATCAAAGGTAGAAACGCGTCGATGTTAAATCCCGATTTTACAAAAGCGATATATCCATATTATTTCAATAGATTTTCCCTGTATAGAAAATTCTTTTCCGTTTGCAAAAAAAATCAGTAAAATAAAAATACCTTGAATAAATAAAATCGTATTTTCAATTTCCGTCTTTTGTGCGATAAAATTTAGCGTGTGAGAGATATAATAACGCGCGATGGTAAAAGCATCAGAAGTCCGCGAATTCGCGATCACGTTCTCACTGCGAAAAGTGCCAGAATTATGATGCGGAAACAACGCGACGCCTCGTTCCAGGTTCTTGCCCGGAATCACGACTGCCGATTCTTAAATCAATCGCCTCGCTAATCTGAAGTTCATGCGCACGTGGCATTCTATATGAGATCGAAAATCGTAGTTCGCGCGCGAACGTTTTCGTGACGATTAACTGCTTCCGCGCTCTGAACGCCATTTTATGCGGAGAGCAATGCGCATCGTAAAACAGTGCGAGAAAAATGCGATTCGATATATGAACTATTAATAACACAGCGCTTTCTAATAATCCGCGACATTACAATAAATAATCGTAACGGAATATTAGATAGCATTTTTGCCTTAATATTCGTTAATCGTAAATTGTTCTTACGTAATGTAGCACCTCATTATCGTGTTATTTTTATCTCGACTCTCTCTCTCCTTTTTTCTGTTTTATACAACGCATTTTTCTCCGCACGAGCGTAAAAGCTGTTATTTCTTGTAGCTTTCTCACCGCGTAGAAGTAGAACGGGCGATGATAAGATAGGAGAACTTCGCTTCGGCTCGACAGGGAAACAACAAAAGAAAAATTGGTTGTGTGAGAGAAACTTAGGAGGGGCTGAGCATGGTATATCTCTCCTGCTGGACGATAGAGAAAAGGCAAGTACAATAAAAAAAAGATATATATATATATATATATATATATATATATATATATATAGAGCAGGAGAGACAGTCTTTAATCCCGAACTGGCTGAACGACGAGCAATTAGTTGTAGGTAAATAAATATTCTGGACCACCCACCTTGCTTCTGCTGGGATCATCGAGAACCCTATAAAGAAAGAGACGCGAGAAATCCCGTTTTCGCGCGCTCAGCAGCAAGAATTCTGCCGAGCGCCCATTTGGGGCCAGCGTTAGACCTATGTCACACAAGATCCATCACGATCACCGGAAACGATACACGAGAGCATCACGCGTTGTTACGTGTCGCTCTCACGAGACGCGGCTCGAATGAACGGAGACGACGGGAAATTGTACGAGATTTTCTGAGCCCGTATTTTTGGAGAAAAAAAAACTATCGCCACACGAAAGCCTCCTTATGTGATGTAATTGACTGTCATCAACAATTAATTAGCATTGTTTAGAAATGTCTATTGTTACTTGTCTGAGGCTTAATTAAATAAATTCAGATTCACTGAAAGAATAATTCAATTGTATTGTATATAATCTGCGAAGAAATGATCGATTAGGATTAAATTCGCAGATCTGATTATTGTAAGATCAATGATATCCTCACGCGAAGAATCATTCCGTCGACTCTATTCATTCGACGGCGCGTCTCTACTAAAATCGCGATATAGGAACTATTCCTCCGATCGGAATGTATCGACGTGAACGAAAAAGAAAGAAAGAAAAAAAAACCAAGGGACCTTCGTCCCTTCTCTGTGTGGCTATACGTGACTATTCGTTTTTTGGCTTGGTCGTGGTGTGTGGCGGCTGTTGGAAAGACTTTTAAATAAATACGTTATCTCGAGAATGTTTCTCTCGCGCGATACTGAAGTGATACTGATGATCCGCGCGCTCGCAACAAGACGAGAAGCGCGGGAGCCCGTCATTGTCATCATTGTCGTTGCCTGACTGGTCGTTGCCTTCAGGAGAAGCCGTGACAGTTCTCACGGATCTCGAAGTAGAGATTCAGCAGTGCCGGCTCCGGCACGTCATGGAAGCACCTACCCTCGGGCCACTGTACGCACACTGTAACAGATAAAAAAAACAAACGGATCTTTATATCTGGTGTTCCTCCAATAACTAAAAAAAAAGAAAAAAAAAAGCAATCACGCGGAGAATTTTACCTCGCGGTTAATACAGCATTTTGTAATTCATTACGCAAGAACCATTACTGATAAAGCCACCGCATTTATCGCACGACCGGCAAAGATAATTAATAGAGTATTTAGCGGTGTTCGCAATTACCTGACGTAACACACGGTAACGGAACGTATATAGGGCAGATGGTTATTTGAATTAAGCCGAAAATACCCTGTCACCGTTAATAGTTTGCCAGTTTAAGAACGTGGTTATATCAATGCGCAATATATTTCACCGTAAAGAAAAATAATACAATCGATATAGTATAATTTCGCGCGCGACCTCGTTAGAATCTAAATTATTATGTAACTATCTCGTTTACTTAAAGAAGAACTGTTATTACATTCTGAATTATTGTGTGACTATCTCATTTACTTTAAAAACAGAATTGTGTGAACTTAATGATACAGCGTGTAAAGTTTGTAAAAGAAATTTGCTCGATTAATATCAATTTAAATTAATATCAAATTACGCAAGGTAATTTTGTGCGAACAACTATCCCCTAGCAGCTGTAATTAAAAAACGCTCGTTCTTATTCTCCACAAAGCTACACTAATAATCGCTGGGCGTGGTTGATTGATTGCCACTAAGTTTTTAGGGTTGCGCCACAAGCTCATTCTTCCCACGAGCGTAAATTCCTCGTGAAATTCTTTCCCCAGGGAAGAAGATTTCTCCGTAGTAAATTACCCGTATGGTTAAAATGAGAAAAAGAGCGATATCATCCACATTAATGTAAAAAAAGGGTGGAAGGGAGTTTAAATAAATTCTGAGACAGAGTAAAATCGATCAATTTTAAATTTTGCTGTTTCATTAACAAAAACACACACAGTAACATTTGTTAATGTAACAGATTAATAAATATTCTGTTACATTAACAATTGTATTTGAGCAACTATATTCGTATAGAAATAACGTATCTTTTTTTTACGCGAAATATTGATTACGTCGCACGACAGCATAAATTTACTATTGTATTACGGTACGATACATTTAAAACCAAGTCTTCGTGATAAACGATGAATACCTAATACGGATAGAAAATGGATTTTATATCTCCGAAGAGATAACCAGTCTCTTTTTGCGTAATTGGCCGCGCAAATTATGTAACAAGAAGATTGGTTCTATCGAGAATGGCCGCGAACTATCGACGGCGCACTCCTCGTCTTATAAAACTCGAGATTGCAATTTTCTTTCTCGAGACGCGGTGCGGGTGCGCTGCACGCTTCAATTTTGTTTCCGGGAGATGAATAAGGCGGGGACAAGTGAAGTTTGATGCCGAGCGCGTGATTTATGGGGCACTTTTTTTCCAAGATTATGCGCATAAAGATGCTTTAAAATCAAATCAGTTTTTACGGAACACGGAAAAATGCGCCTGCACGAATCGCAAAATTTCCACTTTCATAATGTCCTGTATAATAACGCTCGTTGATGAGAGACAAGATCACGCGAGAATTTACGAGTTTTACCGGCGTGTTCGTTCGTATTCTACGCGCATCAATTACAAGGTATTTTGATTGAAATCCATTTGCAATTAATTGGTAACTTAATGCCTTTGTACAGTAAATTGCGAAGCGGCTCGGTACCTCAGTACACAGTGTATCAGAGAAATCAATAACTATTCATTATTGTATAAATAATGATAAACAAAAAAATAAAACAGTGTATTTCCGACTCGATGCAGAGTGTGCCAAGTGTGAGGAGGTATTTGAGTTGGCTAATATAATGTAATGTAGAACATTGCATTACCACGATCGGTCCAGCGATCGGTCGCAGCAGCGCATTAATGACATGTGATCTATGTGCGCGTAATGCGTAGAGCGCGATTTCGCATACGCCCCAGCGTCCATGGCTCTGACGGACGTGAATACCAGCGGCGGGATTGATCGCGCGATTGCGTGCCACGCGGCTGTATCTCTGGCAAAGCAGTAATGAAACGGAAGGTGGCGAATTACTCGCCCTTCGCCCTTGCCCCTCTCCCGCCCCGACTACGATTCCCAACGGGGTAGGTCGGCCCGGTATCGCGTCGGGGATGACCCGCGTAAACGGGGTGCCGGATGCGGTCACTCGGATGTCCTAGCGCGAGCGTGCATATCTCGCGTCGGGATTTAACTCCGATTTTTGTTTCAGTTTCGACGAAGCACGCGCCGATGTAACGCGATAAAAGCGGAAACGAGCGATCAGGATGGCGGATCCCTGATAACGACTCGCCTTCGGAGGCACAATAACGAGGCGGGCACGTAAAACGCTTAATTGCCGAGGTTGCTGCGCACCCTAAAATCGTGAAATCCAAATTTGCGTAAATTTCAACGATTGAATTTTATTTCATAAAATAAAAGCCATTTGCCTAATGGTAAATTTCGTAACTGAACTATATATTTCACGTAGGCGTTTAGATTATAATCGTGGGAATTGTAAATATAAAACTTGCACTTTTATTTTTTATAAAAAACGCGCTGTCCTTGATTAAAATTTTGCGAAATATTTTATACATGATATTAAATCTAACTTGTATACTACACTCTTTGAAATGAAAATTCGTTTATGACGAATATCATGATAAAATATTTTAACATATTTATAATACGAGCGAACTTCTGTTCTTTAAAAAAATTCTAATTACGCTCATATGTATGTTAGACTTAGAAAATACAATGTTTCTTTAATTTTATGAGAACATGACCTGCGAGAAATTAATTGAAATTGAAATGCAAAGTTTCTGAGAAAATATTGTTGCGCAAGCGACATAATATATTCCAACCGAATGAAAAAAGAAATAGATAGAGAACACATTGTTCTTTTAAATTCAAACATAAATCTTATTATGTGTTATTTTGCCGCCAGAAATTATTTCTTCTTTGATTTCGCATATGAATGGTGCGGCAGAGTTCATCATTATACGAGAAAATACAGAGAAGATAAGTATAATAAAAACGAAAATGTAGCACGAAAGGTAAAAGCTAAAAATAGAGATAAACACATATTAAATATCTCTTGCATAATAATTTCAATACTGTGAAATGGGTTCATCGAAGTCTCACATAAATACAATTTAATTGCAGCAAATGGTGAAAGAAAGTGGACTGTATAAAATAATAAAAAAAAATTGTCAAAAAAAATTCTTTTTCTCTCGGCTATGCTGATTTTGGGAATTAAGTATATTTAGGTAGTGTTTACGCAAGGAATTCAACAATGCAGAAAATAGGTAGCTTCGTCTTGCAACAAGCACGTTCGTTTACTCACGCTCGTATGCTTACCGCACCGTCGGGTGCCTGCTCATTTATATGTACGTAGCTACTTGGGGCAAAGGTGTAATTGCATTTTGCAGAATAGCTGTTGCTGTTGCGAAGAAATCTACAACTTCGCCCTATCTCCGTACCGGTTTTCGGCAACATCGCACACATGTACGCGTATAATGCGATTTCCCTTGATATTTCGGTATATCAGGTCAGAGCCCATCTTTAGACATGACGCGAGACCCGTGAAAATAGACGCGTACCGTCGCTCTTCCGTCATACTCCTCTACAAGGCCCGATGTCTTCGTAGCCCGCCCGGATTTATTTATCGAGCACGGTCGCGGCGAACAATAGTGCTCGCTTTGCATAAAACTTATAGGATCTCGCGAACCGGCGCATCGAAAATATATCATGCAAATATTACGCAAACACGTTATGCGGTGGCGCGTGAAATTCCGCCCCCGTCCACAACCGCCCGGTTCCCCTTTTGTACGCTTTTCGTCCGTTCCGCGAATTTCTCGCGCGAAAATGCTGGCGCGCATATAAAACACGTTGTAATTCCATTAAACCCCGCTTCCGGTATTAACCGCCGGTACGGCCATAGCGGCCTGGCTCCGCGATGGGAATAAAAATACAAATTTTAATAAAATGAAGCTTTCCGCCGACCGCCGACCGAACTTTTTCGTTCCACTTCTCGCGCTTATTTCTTGCCGATGAATTGGCGAACTGCGTTGAGCATCGGAAAAACGAGAACGCAAGGAAGCGAACGGAAAAGTTTCGGAAAAAAGTGCGCGAAACAGTCGCGAAATAATTGCGAGTGATTCTTTTTTTTTTCCCTTTCTTTTCGACGGAAATGTTCTTCGTTTTAACGATACTGCCGCTTTGTAAGTACCGTCACAGCTGTAAATCAAATTGTAAAAAGTGTGCGGTGTTAGGTAATAATAATCCCATTATTAAACGAGGAAAAAGAGAAAACGAGAATCTTCTACCTTTAAAGAATGAAAATTTTTTCAGCACCAAATATCTTATATTTCTTATTGGGAGAAAGTAGAACAATATGATGAAGAGGAAAAAGATATTACAAAAATTGTATCGCGAACGCTAAGGTGTTGACATAATAATAGAAACAATGCGGAAAAGAAGAGGAGAAAAAAGAGACACGCAATTTCGAAGAAGACGATTTTAGAAGGAAAAGGTTCGCGGGGAAACAAAGTAAAAGCTAACCGAAGGTAAAGTTTCTTACCGCGCGGAAGTGAAATATTACGTGCGATATCTTGATGCGTTGCACATTCGTTGCAACGTGCTTTTTCTCGTCGCGGAAAGAAGTAAGGCGAAGGGCAGAGCGCGGTACGTTCAGAAGAAAAAAAAAAGAAGCGTGTAACGCGATTTAAGAAAAACGAGAGAAAGAACGAAGGGTGAGCGCCACGCGAGCGCGAGCAAATGTATGCATGCCACGCGGCCGGGGCGTTATTTACGCGACAATTAATAAGCAGCGAGACTTTGCGTAAATTATAGACATCACCGGTACCGTGAGTACCGGGTGTTCTCACGAAAGCGGCGAGCGGAAGCGCCGTGAAACGCGAGCTGCTGCCAAACGGCGACGGGGAGACGATAAAGCACAGCAGGGTGAAAATGTCGTGATCCTAAATATTCGCGACGTTTCGTATCATCGAAAAAGTTCCGCCGCAGCCGTTACGATTACGCTACTGCAAATAAAAATGTTAACTCGTTGCTTGACGCGGTAAAATGCGTTAAAATGGTAAAAACCGGGACACACCGCGCGGATGTAATCATAACGTAGTGCACATCCAGAGAGACAAGCGTTTTGCATATTAAAATTAATTTTTAAACAAAGCGCATTTTTTATTAAAAATTTCAATTGTCATAAAATTACATCTTTGCTGCGTTTAATGTAGTTGCAGAGACGAATTATTTCAGGCGGACGTTAAACTTGTCGAACACCGGTAAATTTGGTACCGAGTTAAGAGGATTGAGAGGACCGTGGCATCGTTGCTTATAAGAAAAAGTGGGACGAACGGGGGCAAGTATGCAATTTTTATGACTCGGCTTCTGTAAATCCTGTCGATCCGGGACATATATAAGGGTGGAAAAACATGTACCAGAGGTGGAAAAGCTAGTCGGCGAGGTATGGGAACAAGAAAGAGCCCACATGGCCGGAGGTGAAATAAATTTGCGGTTTTGCACTTGCAAAAACAACGTGCTCGGTACATCGCACAGGTTTAATAACTAGAAACAGCTAACCAAAGATATACAGTACTGTTAAAATTGCCGCTTCACGTCTCAGAACGATAGAAATAATCTTGAGATGACGCGGCTATTCACGTTACACTATCAGGATAGAAAAACTTGGATCGGTTCTAAAAGTTACTATTTGCTAAAATATTCACAAATTTTGTTTTACGTCAGCAGGGCAGAAATAACTTATTTTTGAAGGCACGTGGTGCCCGAGCGAAAATTATAATGACTATATAATGAAGCGGATTACGGGAGCTATATTTGTCACCCAATAAATTTCTCTATAATTAGAGACGTGTTCTACTTTTACAATGGGGTCGATTCGAGACTGCACGCGTACAATTATGTAATTGCAGACCGTAACATATGTCAAGCATTTTTAAATGGTTACCACAAACGCGGAAAATTAATGCAATATGTTACATAAATTATATACCGCGTGTAAACTAGATAGATCGAATTAAATGTGCGTTTACATATATCGAGTTACACGGGGATCGTGCCATACTAATTCCTGTTTCTCTTAAACAAAAACGAGAATAGCATAATGAGAAATCTAATCGCACACATTCTATTCATCTATATACATCAACTCTAAGATCTGCATAATTATTTTCTTTTTAATATTATCAACATCTGAGAGAGAGAGAGAGAGAGAGAAAGTGCGCGGTAAAAATTCATGGAATAAATATTAAATTTAAAGCGATTAACATTTCTCATCACGCTTAGTGACTTCTCTATTCTTCTTGAATTTAATCACGATGCCTCGCAGCTAAAAAATTCAACAAAGTTACCTTATTACATTTTCACCGATTAAAAGTTAGATGCAAACATTTGAAAAATGTCAAGGCACCGCATTTGTGACAACGCTGCGACACCGCGGCTACTGTTGCGATACTGTCAAACGCGAGAGATCTGTCACGAGGCGCGGGGTGTCTCGGCCATTCCACTCCATCGAGATAATCGACAGTCGTCGAATCGGTTATTAGAGGTGTCGCAACCACGCGCGCACCTGTACGCGCCAAATGGCCCGAATTGATCTTAACGTCTCTCCGAGCGCGCCTCGAGGGCGCGAGCCTTAGCATTCCGATAATTGCATGTCGCGTGCGTGGGCACAGGATTAAACCTTGCACACACAAGCCGTCACTCGATAGGACGTTGCCACGTCGTGGGCGAGAATCAATTCAGTCGCTGGACACGAAGTCCTGTTGATTTGATCGCAATTAAGCCAGGCGAACGCATTGCAACAGCGATATCAAACGCGCAGCGGCCTTATGTTACATATTGAAACTGATAGACATGGCACGAATGTTTTGCCGTAATTTTTATTTTAAACAAATTCCTAATCGAGAATTATTTGAAGAGATTAATTATAAGAAATAACGACAATCTTGATGACGTTTATTTAAGAAATTCAAGCAAGAAGAATCTAACGATAAATTAAAATAGAATGTCTGTTGAATTTAAGCTACAATAATTACATACTGCAACTTACATTTTAGAGATTTAAAAAAAATAAAAAAATGCACACACACACACACATGAGAAAAATAAAGTTACAAAGTAGTTAATTCGTTGTTTGAGAGACTTTTCTGTTCGCGTTTGATTCGAGATTATGTTATAGATGCGGTTATAATTGGAGGTGCCGATCGACGCCGACGTCATTCGGCGTCCTTTGTGGACTCGAGAACCCGCTGACCAGAATTATATTCATGTTAGGAAACACTTGGCAACGCGCGTCCAATCGTTATTACTGTTTTAAGTGCCGATTATTTATAACATCGAAGTCGTGCCGCTTCGACCCGCAATGTAAAGGTCAACGTAAATCTCGGTTAATCTTCTTAAAGATTCATATACGTAATACATAGAAGAGTTGTGAAAAAGATAATAAAGATCAGTCGTCTAACAAAAAGTTTTAAATACTTATTATCAATGTCATTTATTATTAAAGGTTTATTGTCGTTACGATGTATATATTATTTTCTCATTTCTTGGTATTATCTCCTTTGTGTTAAAATATTCCTTAATTCATAACGTTATATATAAACTTTTTAATCAGTCATAAACAGATGTCACAATAGAATTCTGTTTTAACTTTATTGTACACTGCTTTAGAGCATTCGGTACTTGACAATTAATTACTTTTGTTAACTAATCACTTTGTGAAACCCATGTAATTTTACAAATATCCCATAAGTATAGTTTTAGAGAATTTTGCAAAGCTTTTAGGTATTAACTGTGACCTAAAGATATCTGGCAGACTGAAGAACTTCATAGTGTAATCAGCGGAGAGCCTATTTGAGCACTAACCGGTTACGTAATACCACATATTTGCAACGTGTTCTCTTCGCAGCTGGTGGTCCGTCAGATAATCCGGATTAAGCCGCAATTTAAATCGGGTCGTACGACCGGACCGAGGTTAGATTTAGTTTAAAATCCAGTTCTCTGGCATTATACGCGTGTCGCGCTCATAATGGACGTGAGCACAGTACAAAATATGTCTAATTTAACGAAATTATTTTGCACGACATGTTTATTAAAGAGTCAGTCCGAATTCTATAATTTTTTTTACAAACGTGACTAATTACTTATTTAAATTCCATTATTGATTCTCGGAGCGAAGAGTAAGTTGTTTTCTACAATGTTTTGTTCGGTAAATAAAACATGTAGAAAGCAGCTTACTCTTTTTACGCTCAAGATTTTCTATGCAAATGTGTACATACATTTTTCCGATACTGAATTTGAATTTTATATTCACATAGCTAAATCAAATATTCTTGAAACGAAAAATATATATAGAACATATGTGTAAGTGTATATGTGTAACCATGTAGAATATTTTTGTTCGCCTACATTGAGCAAATTTCCCATTGCGATGCACGGAATAGAAGTGTAAAAGAAAATCGCAGAATTTAAAACGCCCTGCGAAGCTTTCCTTCGTCTTATTCCGTAATAAGGGAAGACTTTTGCATCTTTACATCGACGAAGTCGGCGAATGTATTATAGAAAATGTATATTTCTCGCGCAATATTCTTCGGAAAAATACGCTCGACGTTTGTACAGCATAGATCGTGTATGATAGAAATGATATACGAGCTATATTTTTTTATTATTTCATACGATAGACCGCCGGCCCCCGTGTGCGAGCAATACGCGCGATCGGCTATTTCGCACGAATCGCTTTCAAAAGCACGGTCGTATTTTTCTAACGAGAGCTTCAGCTACGTTCCGTAAAACTTCAATTTCACGTATCAAATACCCGCAAGCATAATTCATATCAATACTATATAATCTGAATATAATCCCACGTTAAGAAAGATAGCTTCCATTTTATTCAAGCGATACGCAGAATTTTTCGATTATTAAACTTAACCGCAAGAAAAGTGATTTTAAGTTCTAATCAAATTATATCTGCTCAGATTTACGACTCTTCTTTGCAAAATATTCCTACTCCCAATATTTTTACCAATATATAACTCGGTAATATGACGCAGGATGCCCTATATACGATGTTTAAGCTTAAGGTTCTCTAATGGAACCTTGTCATAGCTTGGGGCATTTCAGTTATATCAAGCGACTCGGAAGAAAGCTCCGAGGAGCAAAAGTTACGGGAAGATAAAAGTAATAAGAAAGTTTCGGCCCACTTACCGTTCGGCACCGTCGGCGGTTTTTTCGTCTGTACCCTCGCTGTTGCGTTGTTCACCTGTCGAATTAAGAATAAGCAGGTATTAGAATAACCGAATTTTTTCCAAACTATAATAAGAGATTTCCAACTAACATCGCCCATCTTCAGGATCCGCGCGTAGCCACTTTATATACCGAAAAATTCTTAAAAATCCTTAAAAAAAGAATCTTTGAATGACAGTCTCTACGCATGAAATACGAAAAAACTTTGAAAAATTGCCATCCATCAGCGACCAATTAAATTCAAAAAGTCCTAAACAATAACACGATTTAATTAAAGTTAATTGTCAGCGGAAAAACTATGTGGAGGAGCTTCCATTGAAATACTCACGAACGTTGCAATAATTATCCCATTAATGGAACAAATCACGGTCGCGTAAAAGCGATGTTAAGTCATAGAAAATACGCCTGAGTTGAATAAAATGTGAGAAACTTTGGCAATCTCACGGGGCCGCGCGCGCGGATCCTGTAATCAAATATGCATTGTTCGATGCGGAATCGGATTTGCAGAGCGCAATTTGCAGCTCTGCGGCTCTGACTTTATTCATCGTGAAATTGTAATTTCGGTTCAAAATGCGATAATCATACATATTCCTGCATCGAACAAGCGAATTATGAGTAATGTTTAATAAAAGATTAAAAATTATGTAGGCGATTGCACGTTATTTTCCTCTGATTGCTTTTCTTTAACGCGACCCGTTTCAATTATATTCACGTATCAAATTCGACGAATGGTGATCATTGTTTCACGCTATATTGGTTACATAAATTGCGTATGTCGTATGTTGTATGTACGTACACAACGATAGGTGCTTCAAACGTGCAAACGCTATACAAATTTTCACTTGAATTGGGAGATTTTTTCTGCCATTCAATTTTGGCCTTTGATACGTAAATTTGCAATCAAGCATGTATCAAACAAATATCAATTTATCAATTTAAAAAATAATTCAGGAATTGTGACTTTAACGAAACGTACATAAAAAAAATGGTTATCAAATTCACGTATCAATTATAATATAACTAAAATACGTCCGAATTCAAGGAATATTTTATCTTAACATTAATAAACATATAGATAACAATATATAAAAATCTCTTTTCAAAGCAAAAAAGATTTTTCTCTTTTACAGTTTCTAACTTCTAAAATAAAGAAAAAATATTGTTCGATGTATATGATAAAAAAATTGAACGAGAAATTTGAAATAAATAGTTTTTCCGCACAAACGTATTCGAATGATAAATGTACATCAGATATATTTTACACGTCATATATATTTTTGGAATTGGATTGAAACCTATCACAACTTTATTTTCAGAACAAAAAGATACCATTTACTAAATTTGGCGTTGGCATTATTTCAGAAGTTTGAAACTGCAAAATTCTTCGCGGTCGACGAATTTAACGCTCTAGTAACGATCGACGATATATTATCCGACAATGCCTGGCATTACGTAACTTACGTTTATTTGTCGCTTTCTAATAAGCATTACAATGTTGCATACGATTGGCGTATCGATCCGTGAGCTAAATATCGACAATAAAACGATTTTAGTCGCACCGCGTACCGTAACTAATACAACGGCCGCGTACAATACACGCTTAAATAGCGTGCGAACAATTCTCGCGTTCAATCTCGTCGACTCGCAAAGAGAGCTTTACATGCGCGTCAATTGTTGAGAGAGGGAGAGAAAGAGAGAGCAGAGCGAAGAAGCACGACGACGTGGTTAAATAAAAGTCAAACATGTCGAAAAGCGCAACTAATTTGTTTTATTATACGCTTTACGGATATCAGTTTCGCGGGACAGTTTAATGAAAGTAATAAAAAAGAAGAAACCGATTGCTCTTTCGCATCTGTCCGGTTTCCTCCGCCCTCTCTCTCTTTCTCCTCTCTCTTTACTTCTCAACGTAACCGAGAAAACAATGGCACAAGCCTTCCGTCGATTTCCGATTATTTCAATTTCGCTCAAGTACCTTCGCGTCTGGCAAAAAGGGACAAGTTTCCGGGTGGATCGCGACTTGTTTCTCGTTCTTTATCGAACGCTTCGCTTACCATGGGTTCTTCTGCTTTGCTTTTTGTATCCTCCACCTACCTACCTAACAACCAGCCGCCCGCCTTCTCGTTTTCCTGTCCCACTTTGCGCCCACTTCAGCGGGGATACTATCGAGACACAAAGGATCTGCGATATCATACCGTACGGTACGACATCGCGACGTTTCTACGTTTGAAGCGTGGTACGAAAACGTATGTCGATCCAGCACAAATGTTTCCCGACAGCCGTGGCCAAATAACGTTCGGTTGATCTTTGAATTTCTTAGCATATACCTTATTTACTCGAGCAGTTTTCCATCGTAAATAAAATGAAATTTGGCTGTTTATGAAGATTTAATTATTATATAACAAATAAAAATATTTTAATAAATTAAATAAGTTAGAGTATATATTGTTTAGAATACATATAAAAATAAAAGTTGTAATAATTACTTGCTCAGCATATGTGTAATGCAATTTATGAGGGGTGTTAATATTATTCGTCAATCAAATTTTTGTGTCAATCTATCTGTTCTTTCTAAATGACACCATCATAACTTCGCTTCTTGAAAGACCTTCCACGAAACGTAATTTTGCTGCGCAATCGTAATCGAGAGGTAACGGTGAATTAAAAATTATCTCTATCGCGCCTCCTTCTCGAATTCGCGGTAGTCAAAACGCATCTTGAGCGTTCGTGTATTGACTCTTATGAGGATTGCGATTTACGGAGTTTATTCAGGCCAATCACGCCCGGCCTGGCGCGGTGCATCGTCGAGCAATTTGCATTTTACGATCTTGTTTCCGGTAACGAAGGTTTGGTAGTTACCGTACATCTCGCGTCACAGGTAGAGCATGGCTAAACGAACATTATTGGAAAGTGGAGGCTGAACGGACGGTAAGAGTCGGATGAAGATACAAAAGTTTTCGCGCTACGTAACGACGTCCTCATCATTCATTCAGAGTAGAAAATTCAAAAAATAATACGTGATAAAAATTGTAAAATATTTAAGTTATTGTGATAGTTACATAATTTTTTTTAACCTATATCAATCCATAAAAATGTCCAAAAAATGCATCTGAATTTTCTATGTAAATTTTTTTTAAATTCAGTTTTTGCCAGCGTCTAGTTTACCACTGTGCACGATGCTGCAAAACGTAACGTTGCAAAAATCGCGTTCGACTACACTTTAACGAACAAACAAATAAGCGAAGCACGAACCGACGAATATGTTCGAATCGCGTGAATCGATTCACGTCGATAATAAACAAGCGTGTCCACGCGTAAGCCACCTTGTTTCTGTCAAACAATTGCGGCACGCTGGCGAATTTTTGTTTGCGCGTGTCGCGCGCTCGCAAATCAGTGTATTGCATTCAACAGAGTTCAGTCGACGGAAAGTACCGCGAACGATGTATAACCCGAGTCAACCGATTGTTTTGCAAATTATACCTGCTGATATTAATGATACCAAGCTGACACCAACGGGCAATTTAAATTTTGGGTGTTATCACTTGTATTCCTTTATGCGCACTTTGGTAAAACGCTATATATAATATTGTTGATTCGAAATTATATGGATTGTAGCAATAATGCGAGACAATAAAATAAAATCGCGGTTAAATAATTTTTCTGATATTCCCTCGAAATGCAGATATAAATTGCGAGATTCGAATTATTGTTTAGCGATCATAAAATGGGCCAATATTTCTGTTGAGCTATTATTTTTAATAACGCGGTTAATTCTGGCGCATTAAGCTCGATTCAATTGAGGCCGGGAATAGACATTATACGTGCACACGTATATAAGCGCATCGAATAAAATTCAGCGATCGAGATAAAAGTATAAAAGATCGATATCTCCATATATCACATTCTCGCCCTTGGTGGATCTTATCGGCGTATACCGAGGAAGACTCTAAAGAGACAGTCACGGTCTTACGTGACTTTATTGATTCGGCAAGGAAAAAATTATGGATGCAGGCCACTGAATAACATGCAAACGACAGGATTGCAGCGAAAAAGTGCATCGACGGCCTTGTTATGCCACTATCTGTATAGCGTGAAGTACCGCCTAAAATTATACGTAAATCAATATTACAGGTTTTTCCCCAGAACGTTCTCTGGTCAACGTTATCACATATTTAATCTCAAGTGCTGCTTTATGTTCACATTATGTGCGATTTTTACAGTAGAAGACTATAAAACTGTGAGTTACGCAAGCATATTTAACATTAAGTGGCGATAACTATATAATCGCTAATTAAACCTGCGCAATAACTTGTGCAACAAAAACATATTTCTTGATAATAATAGGTTAATGCAAGAAAGAGATTTATTCTTTGGACAAAAATTTCTTCAAAAATTTAAGAAAAAAAAGACAAAAAAAGTCTATCTCTCCTAGCTTAATGAAATACCATTTACTTCTATCCCGCATAATACCACCATCGCACGATGCAATTGGCTACGGGCGGCAGACCGATGAAGGCAAAATGGTCGCATTAATCAAGACCCGTACAAGGACGATCGGCATTCGAAGGATCGACGCGATTCTCTCCGGCAACTCCTGCCCGGAGAATTTACGTTTCCCGAGCACTTATCTTGTTCCTAGGGGCCACGGGGGGAGGGGGAAGGTTCGAAAGAGAGAAGGCTCGATCCGGACTTAGGAGTTACCTTCGAGGCCGGCGGCCAGTCGAATAAGCGAAATGGCACTTTGGAAATTTCGAGCAGCCTCGCTTGTTCGCTTTCGACGAGCGAACATCTGCATAAATTTGACTTGCTAAGGCCGAAAACTCGACCAGCGCCAGACTGCGGGGCTGACCGTTCGAGGGGGAGGGCATAGGGTAAAGTAACCTGTCGTTAATACCGGAAGCGATGTACGTAACCTATGACCACCCGACGTCGCTTCTACCGGGTCGTGTTGGGATCGTGCGGCGAAAATGTACGAGGTAATCGAAGTCCTACTTCTATCCCGCTTCCCATCCCTCTATTGGTCATCTTGCTTGCTTACTAACCCGATACCCGTGCTACACCCGTGACCCTAATGGAGGAGAACTGGCTCCTTCACCCGTGCTTTCATTCGCGTTATCAGCTGAAGACTTTCCCGCCGCCGCGCACCGTTTAATCCCGCTTGCAATCTTATAATCCGTTACGAAACTCTCACGAGTATTTTCCGAGCTGCTACTTGCTTGCGCAGCATTTTAACTGGGTACATGACGCACTTTGCAGGATTATGCGAAAAATATACGGATATTTAAGATTTCTCCTTGTTTCAAAAAATACGATTCGAATTTTACCTCCGAGATGGATTTTTGCAGTGATGAAGAAACAGACGCGAAGAATAAAATAATTTATAATTGCAGTTGGATGAATATTGTTGCAAAATTGTAAGTTTCTACAAATATAACGGAAAGAGGAAGATGGGTTGTTCTTCTTTATATTGCTTAAACATGCGGCGCGATTATAATTTCAAGAAATTCGTTACGTTGTTTATACACACAGTCTCTTCCTTTAGGTCTTCATCACGGTTGAATTTTCAATGAGTTATAAAATGGTGGTCGTGGAAATGTTCCTTTCCAATTCTGTTCACGGAACCTTGTATAAATTTTTCATGCGCGATTTAATCGCCGATTCGTCGATCTGCCTTTGCTAGTGCTATGTTTGCACGTTACTGCGAAAAGGATCGTACCCTCCGGCATCGTCGTTGTCGTCGTCGTTGACCTAGAATGTCGACTACTCCTTTGCATCTTCAGGAAGAGCTTTTTCCGACCCCTTACCGTCGTTTCGCCAAGGCCAAGCTCGTTATATCACATTCATGTCGCGCGTGCAGCAACCATAATTTTCGATCTTTCACGATGTCGATGTGTTGTACATGAGCTCTTCGAGTCTTAAAAATGTTCATTTTGCCTTCCGTATCGTTCATCGCGCGATCGTAAGCGCAAAAAATTCGACACGGATGATATAATTCACAAGGATACTGTAAATGTTATATCCCTTGCGTAAGTGATCCATTTATTTTTCCTGGTTATGTAAATTATAGTACATATACATAATGTTCACGTGAAAGCATTATTTGACGATTATGTCGGAGTAATTCTGCTTGTTCATCTCATTACTTATATATTCAAATTTATTTCACTTCTTTTTTTTTTAGATACGCGCGGGAAACGTTCTAAAATTCCTCGCACATTTGTTGCTACATCACGGTACGTTTGTTTATTCGTCCTCCGCTCGTCGTACCTCTTTTTATACCTCGCCTGTCTATTTTAGATCGTCTTACGGCGGTATTAGCATCGTCATTATCCCCTGCGCGGCTTCAACCCGGAATGCCAGCTTCGTGCGCTAAGAGCAAGAGCGCTTTTCTTTCGACGATATACTTCTTGCCGTTTTCTCTCTTACCGGGTTCTTGCTCGTTAATCTGCATTCTTCGCCTACCTAGGTGGGTCGACGTAATTTCAGGCTTCCGCAGCCTCTGTGTCATTTGTCATGGCGCGCAATAAATCGCGTTGGATTATGCATTCGAGGCTGTTCCTTAGCTGAACTGCCATAAGCACTTATCAACCGCTCGATCGACTCGCTCAAATGTTCTGTGTGGATTTTCCGCTATACACGCGACGCTTTTTGCCCGCTATCGACGGATCTACTCGAGTTTTTTTATCAGAGACAAATGCTCGGGTGATATCTCGACAGACAGGAACGTAGAGACAAGAAGATTCATCATCATAATCTCAACTCGCTATCCACTAGTGCAGGAAAATGCAAAAGGTCGAAGATAAATGAATGCCATATACTTGTCGACCATGATAAAATCAAAAATTCATAATAGTAGACTGAGAGAGAGAGAAAGAGAAAGAGAGAAAGAAAATTTCATCGCGTTTAATCGAAGAGTATATCCTGCCTACGTGCTCGGTTTTCCAAAACACTTCAATTCCAACGCGATTATGAAAGATCGGAAGTTATTGTGAGGTATCTCAACTCAATCTAACTCAATCTCGTGAAGATCGTAGCTCGCTCAAAAAGAAGCTCTTATCCGGAAACTGAGAGAAGAACAAAAAGAAGAAAACAGAAAAAAAAAGTCTAACGCAAGGCAAGGACGAAGGCAGTCGAGCCTTCCGAGATGTAACGAATCAACGCGCGGAACAATGCGGAGCGACGATTACAAAGGACGTTCATTAAGATAATGAGCCATTGAATGTGATATCCGCTGATTGTCGCGAGCATCTGCCTCTTGTTATAAAAGCGTTACGGCGAGCTTTAAACTGGTCTGCAAACAGCATCCAGTTTTCTGCGAGTATCTCCTCTCGTTCGATACTCTTCGATTATCAAAAGCCCTGTCTTTTACGGTACGTTTCCGCCTGGAAGTTGCGTCTTCGATCTCTTGTTACGAGCGGAAGAGGCAAGAGACGAAGATAGCGAACAAGGGCAACGAAAAAGGCCGCGAAATCGATAGATGAACTCGATGCGACCCGAAGCGCGCGTGTCCAACGACAAGAAGTTCCGTCGCGTGTTAGAAATTAATAACGAGCAAGCAAAAGTCCGCTTTGCTCGGGAAATAATATTCTCTCCTTGTTCCGTAATACTCGTCGGCTGCAGCAAGCCGCGCGTACTTCCGCGTATCTTCCCATATGAATTATGCTTCCGGCGAATTTGTGCTTCGGAGTTACGCTCGGGGAATTTGTAGACGCGAAGCAACATTCGCATTAGTGTTCGTTAATATTTATTATCATTATCGTAGACACTTGGTATTAGACGTAGGTGTACCGATAATAATGTACGCGCGCGTATAATAAATTTCTCCCGTATCTAAAATTTCTATATTCATAAATTTCTTCGATTAATTCTCCTTGGTATTTCAGCACTTTGACGTTTTCCATCGATTTTATAAGAATGCATCGATGATGAACGCCGCGAATAAATACATCGATAAACGACGCTAAATTTCACCAGTTTGTCTCCTGCTCGTCGAAGAGCGCGTTAAATTGTGCGTTAAATATGCGAATATGCGTAAAGCGCGCTGCTGCTTGCTGATCCGTAAAAAAGCAATCTCCGCCAAATTACGCTTATTATACCGAAAAAAAAACCGCGAAATAGCACATCTAATCGATGCAATCAACGCTCGATATTGGAACTTCCGTCTCACTCGGGGGTCTAATTTCCAAAGTCGCTGAATCGGATTAGTGTCCGGAATTATTTAAAGCTTGAGAGAGATCCGGACATTAAAAAGTTGCGCCGGCAATTAAAAAGTCTCTCAGAGGAGATTAACTAATAAAGTGCCGCGCTCTCCCTCAAGGGACGTTGCGAGAGATTTGCAAAAGGCTAATTGTGCGTCCCCTTAAATCTCTCTGCCCTCCTCCTCTCGCAAATTGTTACAATAAATACATCGGTCCCCCCGTGAATTTCGGAGAAATTTCTGCCGAACGTCGCGAAATTTTTATTCCGTTATCTTTTTGGAACTTCGCTGGCTTGAAATTAATGTGAAAAACCGGAAAAAAGGCGCGGTCTCTAATTTAAGATCGCTCCCTAATCTTTTCGGCAATTAAAGTGCTACGCCACGTTCGTGAGAAAATTACGCGTAAAAGAATTCTCGTTAGAGCTCGTTCTTTTTACTATTCCCTGCCATCTCGTTATTCCTGGCGTTTCAGCGTCCACGCCTCTTTTTTAACCTCTTGCTCTACGACGGCTCTTAGAAAATTCAACAAAGGGCCTGAGTGCTTAGCGCTCGAGTGAAACGGGTCAAACGTCACACAAGAGTGATGACGTACAAGATATAATCGTTTTAAAACCACTCTCGCGTTTTAATTGGCAACGGTGCAAAGATCTTTCGTACCTGCATACGATAGTTTTCTCTTCACGAAAAACTCGATCGTAAGGTACAAATAAAATGCAAATTGCTCGCGGAAGAAACGTCATTATTGCGCCATTATAACGTGTAATTAGCGCGATGTTTTCCGATTGTCTCGATTGCCACTTGCGAAAGTACTTGAGCGTTTGTTTTGGTGAGTTCTACATCCTTACACATCTACACAGTTTACGCTAGTATTATATACTCTAAACGTATTATATATTTATTAGTTACATCATAAATATCGCAAGTAGGATTTTATTTTAGGAAAAAGCGCTACGCGTGTGCCGGTCGAAAAAGATAAAAAAAATTCTTTGTGAATACAAAATTGACGAATAAAAAATAAAATTCGAATGACGAAGTATTTACAACAATTGCGTTCTGCTTCCGAATTTTAAAATATCTCTTTGTGTTGCAGAAACACAATTTTCTCTATAAAAATTATGTAACGAACAATTTTTCTATTTTCTTTTTTGAAATGAATACTTCGTCACTACGGAGTGTATAGGAGTACACTCCGATAAAGGTCTGACAAAAAAGCCGTTAAAAATTTCATTCACATATGCTAAAATGCAAAACAAGTGTGAAAAAGTAATCGAAAAGAAAATAAGGGAAGGGGGGAAAAACAAAAAGCTTAATCTACCAGTGAAAATCGACCATGGCACGGTTCTCGTGTATCTCGTGAGAGAGCGGGCAGTGCGAGTTGTATTTTTTATCGTACACATATGAGTCCGGTCTTTGCTTTGCCGGTAAACGATTTCCGCTGCGATGGATTTCCTTACCTTTTCGGACACTTAGCGAGGTCCTTTTTCAGTGGCCCCCTCAGTGTCCCACGATCAGCGTTTGCCCGATCGATCGATCCCATCGGATCGACCATCTGTTCTCTTTCTTTCATTTTCTTTCGCTCGCTCTCTCAGATTTTTCAATCGACTATTCAGTACGCGAGTCTTTCGCTCGCTCTTTTCTACCGTTTTACTCGCTCTTTCTCTCGCGCAGAGAAGCTCTCTATAGAACAACAGGAGATCTGCGTGAGACACGACCGTATTTTACAATTGTCTTTCGTTTTGTACAGCTTTTGTGCTTTTGGTTATACTCTCTTTTCCCATGGTAACCGAACCCAACACAACAGCCGGATTATCCAACCAGCGGATTTTCCAGCTCCTTTGTATGCGGTTCGTTTACTCGTCGTTCGACGACTATCGCGTTGTTTCGAGCGCGTCCACCCCTTCAACTTCGTTCACTTTGCATCCGGGGTGCCGCCAACGCGGATCTTTCCTTTTCTCGTTTAACAAGACTGATCTTACAACAAGGATGATGGTACTAACAGCGCGGATTTGTAGCTGGCGCTTAAAATATGACAGCTTGATGTGACATTTCTGAATCCGCGCTGACAAGCAACCCTGATGCGTCTCTTTTTATTCGCTTTGAGTATTACCAAGATTCTCGAGGCAGAAGGATCGGCAACAACTTGTCTGTCATACGGTTTTCGAAATATGTGACATTTTAGACAAAGATATATTCGTCTCGTGAAATTCCCGTTTGAAAATTCGCGTAATTTTATAAAACTATCGCGAGCCATAGAATTCAATTGGTGCAGTAAATCGACGAGTCGCAGAAACGTCGGGCTTTCAAGCTTTAATTGAGCCATTAAAGGCGCAATAAGACGGCCTGCCTTATCAAACGGACGGTATTATTGAACCGGAAAAAATCCGAAGAATCCGAAGGAGTAATCACTGGCCGTGATTCAAGAATATAATCCTATTACGTCCGAAAAGCAATAAGACGCGCTATCTTATCGGATGCGATTTCTTTGACAGTAATCTCGAATGTAAAAAAAAAAAAAATAGCAATGAATCTTCTCGTCAGCTATATACCAAGTTTTATAGAATGAATTATCGGTGCAGTGAAGTAAATAGATTTTCACGTAAAATATATAATCGAAAGCTTTCCTCCGTTTGCGCGCATTTGCGTAATATTAAACGATATATTTCGAAGACGCGGTTGCTAGCTAAATGAAGCTAAAGCGTTGGTTTACGCGATGCGTACGAGCCCGACAAGCTGCTCCAGCCACCATGAGAAGATAATTAATCGAGTTGTACAATTAGGTTGAACCGTTATTGTTTCATATCAGCATCAACGCAGTAGGTGCTGCGGTTGTCGCGTGGTCGGCCGAGAGCTATAAAAACTGCACGCGACAATCAAAAACCGAAATCTTACCGTATTACCAAAATATATGAAGATTTTCAGCAAGAGCGAAATTATTTTACTGCACATTAGATAGCTACTATTAATCGTTAATTATATATATTTTATAGTTCAGAATTCTGCATGGCATGTCTATGTGAAAAGAATGTAATCAAAATGAAGAAAGCGAATGAATGCAATGTCAACCAATTGATTTATCGATTTAAATTTATGCAGTTATTTATTAATTTATGAAATTGTTTAGGTATGTCATTACGATATATTTCTACTTTATATATATGTTGTATGTCATATATACATATAAAGTAAGTAGTGTGAAAATTTAAAGTATTATTTTGACAAAATTGTTGCCATATCCGATCACCTCGTTTACCTTCGGTCGATCCGACGGTGCTTATCGAAATCAACTACCGTACGGGATATACAGTTACTTCGACGACGCAAAGATAATCTCTGAGCTCGAGACACATTTTGAGAAAAGGTGAAGTTATATACGATTTCTCGCATGAGCGCACGTGTGCAACTGAATAGATTAAGGCCATACCGCAACAGAGAAACAACGAGAGAAGAGAAAAAAAAGGAGAAAAGGCGAATAAATACGCGAATACAATATGAGCAAAATCCATCCGGCGAACGGATCATCGCTCGTTTGATCGAGACGAAGAGGACTTTCTCCCGCGTACCAATTTTCACCGACGGAGTGGCCGGCCAATCGGGAAAGAGAATTTGTGGATCACTCGAGGCCCTCGAGCAGAGATCGAGCCTCGCCAATCGGCGGCTCGCGTGCCACTCGTGGATCCACGAGTGGCCATCAGTCAGATTGATCCAGGCCACGAGAGAAATCTCTTTCTCTCGAGCCCCTGCGATCCGAGATCGTCCTCTCTGTCCTCCTCTCTCTCTCTCTCTCTCTCTCTCTCTCTCTCTCTCTCTCTCTCTCTCTCTCTCTCTCTCTCTCTCTCTCTCTCTCTCTTTCTTTATCTACCTCTATCTGTTCTCGAGCCCGTGAAATTAACTCACGTCTTGTTAATTATCGCTCCGTCGAATCGTGATGTAGACTGTCGATAGCTCAAATCGTAGCCGTATCTCGTAAAACGGTCGCGTCTACGATTGCGTCGTCAGCCTGACGTCTCTTTCAATCGCATAGCGATTTATTCTAGTCTCTTACAATTAGATCAACGGCCTTCGCGTCGCGAATGTCCATCTCTCTTCGACATCAATATTATTATGTTCCAGAATGCAAATAACGTTCGCAATAAATAAAGATATTTCATCGACATCAGGATTAACAATGATCCTTCGCTTGTCGTTAATGACCAATTAATTTGTCTATTAATATTAGTCGCAATGGACGCAGAAGATGAACACTCGGGACTCGAAGTGCACGACTTAAAGCTATCAGGCGACCACTGTTACTCGACGTAAAATTACGGAAACGTGTACTTAGAGAGATGGATTTATGAATCCGTCGCGTAATCGAATGAGTCGAGCTTTACATCGTGGTCGCCGTTTCACATCACGAGTGCGCGCATTCCGAAGAGGAATGCGCCCACTCGAGCGACTTTCCTGAAAGAAAAAAGATTACATCTATTCGTAATGGAGATTAATGGCGATGTATATATATATGTGTATATATATATATATATATATATATATATATATATATAAGTATAAGAAAGTTCATGCACACCTCAATCTTTCTGCCCTCAACCACGGTGCCGTGTAGCCTCTCACGTGCCCGGTCCGCGTCAGCACTATTTGCGAATGTTACAAAACCGAATCCCTGCATGCAAGGACAGACAAAACAACATGCATTAAACTCAACTTACAGACTGCCAGCGCTTCGCAAAAAGCCGACTGGCTGGGCCGACATTTCGTCTTCGCACGCGTGTGCACATGTAGCACGCGCGCGCGTATATGTATATACTCATTTACGTACATATAATATATGTACACACTAGAGGGGGTAGGGGGCGAGGGCGAGGGACGGGAAAGGGTGCACATATGTATGGGGGATTCTCCGAAGAGAATCGTCGGAACGCGACGTCGGGGAGGTGAAAAAAAGCAGCCCCCGTCTCTCGCGCTACGACGATTTCATTCGTTTAATGTGGTAAAGACCGTGCGCGTTACCGTCGATTTCATTATATTTTACTGTGGTATTACATTTATCAAAGTTCTGAGAATTTTTCTTGAAATTAATGCGAAAACATTCAAATTAGAGATCCGTATTGTCACGTCAAAAGATACAAATATGTATAGATTCGTCGCGTTTAACTGTGAATTATGCGAGATATTTCTTATTGACCATTTAGTTTCTCTTTCCGATCTCCGAGTAAATTTTCGAGACGCGTATCGTCGTGAAAACGGAGTATCGAGTAGAAGATCGATCCCGTTCTCATTGAGGACTAGACGAAAGACGCAGAAAACTCGATTCTTCCGTTCCGCCGCGGGCAACACCGGCCAGCTCTTTTGTGCTCTTCTCTTCCTCTTTGAACCCTTCCATCACCCTCAGCCCTGCCGGCGTTCCTCTTATCAGAGTCAGTCCTATTTATTTCTTTGACGCACAATAGTCGTCTCCCTCTCCGACCGTTATGTATCGCGCGAGACACTCTAATTAATTCCCGAGGCTCCCTCGAGACGCGACGAAGCGACAGAGAGGCTTTCGTGGGTATTCCTTTTTTTGTTATTTCCCGTCGATCTCGCGCTCCTTTTATTCGCAAAAGCTAAAACGAATAGCTATCCATCCTTTTATTCATATCCTGTAATCCGCGCTTCATTATTTCGGAGTTTCAAGACAAAACTCTAAGAACCCGCGCGTTTAATGTTGTCCAGAAACAAAAATCGAGAGTTTCTGGTATAAAATGACCGAAAGAAAATCGAATCGACTTTAGAGACTTAATCAGCGATCACTAACAAGTTAAATGTCACATAAAAGTATTTGAAACGTTCAATCGCGTAATACCATATAGTTGCCTGGATCTTGCCATAAAATTATGTGTATAAAGGTAAACGGTAAATTAATGAATCAATGTACTGATTAACAAAATGCGTAACGTTGATGTCTCGATCTTAACAAAAATTGCAATTGACGACGAGATGTTGAAGAACGAGGTTCTTACTTTTTCGGGCCAAGGGCTTGAAAGGGTTGAGAGTCAATTTTAGAATGTCGAAGAAATCGCGGGGACATTCGCACGTCAAGTTCTTTATTATTTCAGGGAATTAGGGGCACTTTTTCGAAATGTCGACGACCAGGGGGTCTGCGAGCGCCTCATACTGCTTACGGAGACGCACCAAACAACGTGCAACAAATAAGTAAATATAAAAATCATGGTAAGAAATCATGGTCATGGTCACATTAATCATCTCATCATATCATATCATATCGTATCATGTCATATCACGGTCATCGTCATATCATTAAAGACTCTTGCTTGTATTGAGAGGTGCGTGTAAGAAAAAAAAAAAAAAAAAAAAAAAAAAAAAAACAGAAATTAAACAAAGTTGACAGGAAGGGGACATGTAAGAGGAAACGTGGAAGACAGGAAGAGCGTGGAGCGTGTCGTGTGTGCGAGTGTTTCGTGTGTAAGTATACGCGCATGTGGATTTTCCCCGCCGACGCTGAGAAGCGATAAAGGACGACGGGAAATCGAGCGGGAGGCGTAAAAAAGATCAGAATCGTGATCGTTGTCGGGAAGGAGGCGAGCCCCTCCCTCTTTCTCGATTCGAAATATACGCGGCGATATCGCGCGGCGTATATGAATGAAGGAACTTCCTCGAGAGAGAGAAATCGATATACATGGCACGCTCTCACGCATCGCGATTGCACGCTATCTCGCGTCGCGGAGAACGCGAGTTCCGCGCGAAGGAAGAGCACGATCGATTGCGCTGCCACGGGGTATCCGCTCATTTCGAGCACAGTCAAGTTCCCTCCCCCCCCTCCGAGCCACCGTAGATATCGCCCCGCGATAACCCGCTGTCGACTGAGTTGAACGTTATCAGAGCGTAAGTTCTCTCTCCCTTTCGCATTCATGAAGTTGCCAGAATAATACCGAAGACGTGAGTGCACGTCGACCGTCATCGTGACCTTGTTATATTAACTTTCGCAATACCCGAAGGCCGATATAGAAGGCCGTTACGTTGTAGAACTGAATAAATTGAAGTATTAACTGTGTGAAGTACGCATCAAATCAAATTTCATCAAGAAGTTGATAATTGAGCACATGATTTAACTTTATATAGTACCAAATCCCTCTTTCTGAGATTATTGTTATAAAAAAAAAATTAATTTGAAAAAATTTACAAGTGACATATTAAAGAACCATTGAAATGCCTTCTAACTTCTACTAATTTATACCCATAAACGTAAAAAAATGGTTCTTTACGTGGAAGTAACACGTGGAAATATGTGTGAATGACTTCCTAAGACTTTCAGAAATCCGTTAAAAAACCATGAGCAAGCACGATAGTACGATAGAGGAAAAGCGATCGTGATTGATTGCGCTGTCATGAAACGTCAATTTTAACGGCGTTTCTCCGGATAACGTCACATCGGTCTTATCGTGACTTATGTCATTCCTATTAAATATAATCTGCCAAATCTGTGCTTTTAACAACAACACAAATCGAAGTTTAATTTCTCCTAAAAATAAATAAAAATTACAACTACCGTCAATTTTGCTAAGTATTTTAAGCCAGAAATTTGCGTCAATTCTGCGATATTTTATTATACGAACCGGTACCGGCTCGTGCGGTACTAAAATCGAAGGTGCTTTTATCGTTAAAAGGATTAATCGAAGTTCAGACCGGAACAAGCTAACGGAATAGCGGCTTCTTCTTCGTCAGTGGGTGAAAAAGGACGGCAGGATAATCGAGTTTGGCGCGCCGCGCCATCCGTTTCTTCGCTCTCTTTGGATCGCGGAGCTGTTGCCGGGAGTAGTTACGAATCGCGGCTGTTACCGCGAAAAATCGCATTAAAGCCAAATCAAATACGGCTCCGGGCGAATGGCTCGGCCGGAGCGAAACGGCGAAGCGTGAAGTTTTCTAATCAGTGACGAAGGATACCGTTCGCTGCTCGAAATGCCGCGGAAAATGCGATTTATATGAGTCGGACGTGGCAAGACTCGAGTTAAGCGCGCGCAAAGGTCGGGTCTGCGATATTTTAAGGTTGTTAGTTTTAATCCGGCATCTCTGTCTTTAATAATTCGCGCCACCAAGCACTTGATAATGGCTTCTTCATAATCGATGTTTGCCAATCATTATCGAATAATGAGTACAGAATAAGAACGTAAAGAAACGATAAAAACAATTTTACGAAACTCGTGTAATGAATAGCTGTTCAACAACTCCAAGGATCGCCTGCGGATCAATAAATGCGAGCATTCAACGATTCAACAATTTGATAATTGTCACAAATGGACAATTAAATTGCGGTTGAAGTCTCGTTAGACTAACGCAATTCGGTATATAACAATATGTCAATTATTGTCGAATGAAAGGGACCGCGGCGCCTCAAAGAGTTAACTAGATCCATGCAGACAGACAAGATTATATAAACGGGGGATTCCCTTTGTAACCGGAAATAGACGTCGTAGAACAACAGACCGCCGCGAATAATTAACGATATGGCTGAGCCCTTTGCGTGGGTAACGCGGGAAGTTGACATGCCCGGGGTTTTTTTTAGCAAACATCACTTTAACTAAAGTGTGTCCGATGACTGCTCGTAATTGGTAATGACTGACACGGATCTGCATTTTTTGTCGAAATACTATTAACACTAGGATATTTATTAATACTTCAAGCCATGCCACTCACATCTAGGCGACGCGTAAATTTCCGCGAAGATCCCATCATCCATTTGTAAGTGATGGTCTTATTTACCCGATTAAGAATAATTTTACTGAATATTTAATTTAAGACATCAAATGAATAATGTAAATTTTATTAAGACATTAAAATAGCAATAAAATATTAAAATAATGTATTAAGATTTATTACGTTCAATGCCGAAATCAACTTAGCACTCAAAGTGTTAATACGTAAAAAAAAAAAGTATAGAAAATATGCGTTACATTCTTCGCTCTGTTGTATATAAAATCAAATTATAGAAGTAGTGAATATTAAGATAAGTGCATCTTAGTGATGTAAACAATTAAACAGAGAATTTTATAAATTTCTCTCTTAGTAAAGCTATATCTTTCTTTTAAATTGATCGAAGAATACGTAAACAAAGTTTTTACATGAATACATAAAAAGAAGTGGTCTGACATATCCTGCATAATCTATTAAACTTTAAAAATTTCAAAAGGTCAAAAGTCATATCGGTGTGTCTCAATTCCTATCTCTATCTTCTCTATTATACATACCTAATTCAAAAATGTCTGACATTCAGCAAAATAATTCTCACTCCTCAAATATTTATTCATAAAATGTTTATAAATCGCTCTGGCGACATTGTAATAAAATTGCAATTCACGACTTCTGCCGGTTTCTCGTAACGCTATAGTTTCAACCACGGTGACTCGAATGTGAGATAAAAATTCGCTTGGGAAATTACTGTTAATGATCGCGTGGACATGTCGAGATATTTTTAGGACTCGAGAGCAAAGGTACGGATCGCGAAAACCGTAGCAGAATTTATTTGCATATCCAATGCATACGTAACGATTTTTTCATCGCGCAGCCATGAATTCATTTGGAACCGTTAACAGTTTAGAAGAGCGAAATTCGGTCGCCTCTCGGTTCGGTGGAACAAAAAAAGAAAAGAAATATTCAAATCATCGTGTCCTATTATTATAAATATTGCGATATTATTATCGTAATATTTACGAGAAATGTGTCGAAATCGTAATTTAAAATTCGAAATATGGGTTCCAATGGAAAATCTACGAATATAGAAAACGGACTAACTAAGAACAAAGCGCGGTATAAATAATGCGCGAAAGTTTTTATTTTAATTTTTATTTTACATATTTTCCAACCTTGATTTAATTAAAATTTTCACAACCATTGCAAGTACAGATTTTGTCTCTCGCATCTGGCATATTAAAACTCCACTGATTATTTTACTGAGTCTAGATGCAAAAAATTAAATTAAAACTTGAAAAAATAAAATTTAATAGATGCTCCATTAAAGTCTCATTTATACATCGATATGATGATGTATCTGAAAATTCGTTATCAGAAAATACATCATTTCTATGGAGATCAGATATCCTCTTTATAAAGTTTTACTTTTTATAATTTTCTTCGATACTGAATGCAAATTTTAATTTTGCAAGAAACTTTATTGAGCTTATATATAAAAATGGTAACACTAATAAATAAGCTCTCGTACACTTCACAATTATATTTATAAATATGTTTTACCCATTCTCTGAACTGTCAAGTCATAATAGGACACAATGTGTGGTAATAAGATTGCACGAAAATTTTATACAAATTTATTTGTGCGATCGGGGGGAATGATCGGCGGTATTTTGCGCGAAACAGCCAACGCGAGACGCGCATCATAATTTATAGAACGTAACTTTGCATTCGCTTGCAATCCCGTATCGGAAAAGATAGTAACATGCGAGCGTATCGTATGCGGTAAATCTCTCGTCAAAGCTTTTTTTTTCCCACAATAATTTTCACGAGCATTGCGAGTTGAAACCAGCGGTGAGCCACTCGTATTTCCTACATGTTTCAAGCTTCGCAGCGCTCTCGTGACGAGGAAATCGCGATGCCGGGCGAAAACTTCCTTAAAGCCTTATCGGGGTACGGAAAATTGCAGCTGGCGTGCACAACGCGGATACTCGAGAGCAAGCATCAGGCAATTAATCCACCGCGAATTCTACCGGGGGTCTCCTTAAGTGGGCGATACAAAACGTACGTACGTTCTACTTCCGCGTAAACACGCGCATTTCGCGAACACGAGCAATCGCGTCCTCTATACGTTATTAACGAAGTTAACGTTGAAACCTTCGACAATTACGATATATATAGAATGCACACTTAAGTTTTCGTGCAGCGCAACAAGTAGACATAATTGTTATATAATTATATATGATGACGTTATATAATTATATAAGTACTAGCATCAGTCCTCTTAATACTACTCTCACTATTAATGAGAAATAATTTATCAAGTAAAATGACAGATACTGTGAAGTACGTAGGTATACAGTGAATGTTATAATAATTGATACAATCAACGATAAAACGTGAAATTATAACCGATGAAACAAAAAATTCGTAAAAATCGACAGCTACTCGAACTTGGAAAATCTCGAGTTGAATAATACACTCTCTCCGAATAACTGACTTCCATATTGTTCGCTGTGACAGAATTCGTAACTACACGTAGTATCAATCACGCCGCAATGTCGCTACGAATCTCGCGGCCCGGGTATGTAGCTTGATTATTCTCAGCGAGGCACTCAAAGTCGTACGTTTCAGGGTGGCCTGCTTAGCGAAGCCGCACGTTCGCTATTAATCAGGGACTCTATCAAGAAGGCCACGACTTTCTTACACGGCTGTTTAGAGCCGACAACTAACCGCACGTACATACACTCGCGGCCGCGGAAACGACCGATACGCCCAGCCATAATTATTATGCCTCACAGATCGTCATCTTACACGCCACGTTGCGGTGTACAATTCGAAATAATGCAGCCACAAATTCTACGCCAATCTTTTATCTCGCGACTCGCGACTCTATTTCGGGATTTGTCATTTCTTGTTCGCTTTAAAAAATGTAGAAAATGGCCGATATATATGTCCCGCATGACGAAAATGAAAAGCAAAAACATACAGAAAATCATTAAACATAATTGGTTACATTTCATATTAAATTTCCGTGTATCTGTCATATGTTGTGTCAATACATCATGTCTTTGATGTAATTTGATGTAATTTGGCAATTTATAATTAGTCAAATAAATCAATGACTCGTGAAAACTGCATTCAGCCATCAATTACGCGATACAAATGGGCATTTACTGTCTTGAAAATAGGAAGCGATATATTAATTAAGCGTCCGAGAAAATGCTCATTAATCAGCCGGCGGTAACAATAAAGTTTCCCCATTCGACGCAACAAAATATGATGCAATTGTAAATATGACAGACGACAACGCGAAACAAAAGGCGTAATGCGGTCGATTAATTACCTGGAATTTCACGCAGTTGAAAGGTGCCGGACGAGCACCGAAATTCCGCGCGGCGGAAAGTATAATACTTGCGGAAAGCACTTGCAGATGCGCGATATCAAAAGACCACGTTCGGTCTTTGCGGTCATGCGTGTTTAACGACTTGTGTCGCGCTCGAGAATATCTAGCGCGATGCAATATACGCTTAATGGCGTCGATGCATTCAGCATCCTCCTCCTCCATGTAATTTGCGGTCGTCAGCCGTCATATTCAGTCTATTCTAGGATTGATGTACCTCTTCTCATGCAGCTTTTGCACGTGCTTCTCATTTACATTTTTATGTGATAGGCAGAAAAATTAAAAAATCAAAAAAAAAATTTATCCAGTTGTTTTCTTTCGCGTGATCCATATAACGATATATTTTAATGCCCAACGTAAATACGTAGTAAATACAATTCCAAAATTCACAAAGCTATTTGATTGAATTAACTCACTATTGCAAATGTTTACACAATAAAATAAAAAATATGTATTTTACATAAAACGTTCACGGTAAATAAAACATCGTTGCAACATTTTATCTATTTTATCCGCGCGAAAAAAGCTGAGAATGGAAATGTATTGTAAAATAATACAATTCTACTGTATATTATTTCGTTGTACAGAAAGTTTTAGCGATAAACGTGACAAAGGACTTAAACACAAGCGATACCTAAAATCTTAAGGCACAATTTATTTTGTGAATGAGAGGACTAGTTTCTCGACCATATGGAACGCGTGTTTACGATGATTTAAGAGTTACATGGAGGAACATGATGACCAAACCAAAGAGCACGATAAGTGCGTGTCTCCATCGGCACCATTAATGCAATCCATTGCATGGTCGATCGAGCGTGCTTAGTCACGGGCGAACGTTTGTCAAAGAATGAAGAACAAATATATCATCAGTGAAAATCAGATGTCGCTGAAAGAACGATTGAGAATAATTTCCCTCTTTTCGCGCCGGGTCATTGTCCCGCGTGTGTGCACGCGCGTCGCCCGTAAAAGACCCCAGCAGCGTCGAGCGGAAAGAAGTAGCGGAGCACTTGAGCGCAATTTGCACCCTTTTGATTAAGAAATGCTCCGCCTCTTCCTCCTCTTTCCTTCGTCGCAAAAATTCTTTCGCGAGAGCGAAGAATTGCGCGCGTTTGTTTGCTTTTATCTCACCGACGCCCGTAACAATAAGATTGCCGTCAAGCTCTTATCGACACTCGGTCTTAACGACGCGTATTTCGTTGCGTGAATATTTTTACGGCCCGCGAGTTACGAGAATGTGTTTCCTGCGAAATATATTAAAAATTGAGAAGCGCGTATAAAAAAATTTCTCCATCCTTTCCGATGCAAGTATAGTCTGCTTTCAACGGGAAATAAAGTAATTTGGGGCAATCCTTCAAACGCGTGATAATAGATAATAAGATTTTTATAAAAAAAAAGAACTAATTATATAGAGCAAAAATAAGAAAATATTATTTCTTAAATTCTTAAGAAACTAAGTAAGTTTCTCTCTCGGTTTGAATATTTCCGGCGCACGGCAAATCCAATAACACGTATAGCAACAAACCGAGCATTTCGATATCGAGCTTGAGATTAAAATCGGGACAGAACGCAAGATAAAATCGCGTTTTTTCAAAGATCGGAGAAACGTACGCTCGTTACAAGAATTGCGATATTCTAAGCGTTGCTACATTCGATGAGGCTAATTACTGTTCTCGATAGGATTTTCGCCCATAATTTGTACGGTGTACAAACGATTGCATGACTTTCCCTAATGGCAAAATCAACGTTAATAAGTACGCCGCGCGGCTGATGCGTTTGAAACGACGATGGCTGGGTTCCACTTATCGCTCACAATGCTCGCGAGCATCATTTCGTCCTTGTTTAACATTTGACAAACAACAAGGATGAAATAATTCCACGAGCGTTGCGAGCGATAAGTGGAACGCACCCGATATAACGTGCGCGGCTGGTGCAAACGATCGTGACGCGCGAGAATGAGGAGAACGCCGGATAAGAAAGTCTACTTTACGCATTTATCAGTATTAGCGGACTCGCATCGGAATGTAATTGGTTCTAAATTACACGCTTCGAATCGCGCGGGCACAAAGTTTCGCGCCGATAGATATATACTCGCGCGCGACGTAGTAAAGAAGACGCTAGGCGAGGCGGATGCAATCCCCAGGATGACTAATTGCTTCTCCGCGGCTGTGATTAATTACCGCACCTGCCGCAATATAGTATAGTGAGGTTTAATTGTGACGGACGTAAAGTAACCGTTCCCCCAGACAGCGCGCGAGCGCACGTCTCTTCTCACTTTTCTACGTCGCTCAGAGAAGTGTGATACCGACATCCTCGCGCAGATTTATATTTTTCCGGGAAATCGTTACACTCGACTCGTTGAGTCAGACAGCAATAAAAGACGCGCGAAATATACGGATAAAAAAGCGCAAGGAGGAAGGGACATTCATTCAAGCGCGAAGATAATCTTCATCCGGAAGCGGAAATGTATATAGTTGACAATTTAAGAACTCGTCACGTTCGTAGGACAAATTACTACCGATTATTTCGAATAGTGGGAGCGCTATCAAATTCGCGGATGTCTCGCTGTAAATCGCGAGTTCTCGCGAAATATCGGCCAGGCACACGTCTCTTCGTTTTTTTTTTTTTTTCGGCGCAGTGCTGCAATCGTCACGACTAGAAGAAAGGTGCGTGCTGATCCGCAGTAAGTAAAAGGCTCATATTTAACCGCGGTTCTTGTTATCACGGCGTTACGTTACTTCTACTTACAAGATGATCATTCCGTTAAAAGCGGCGGTATTATCATACGCCCCTGACAAAATGTGACTGCCCATGCAAGCTTACATGTGAAATTAAAAAAAAAAGGAAAGAAAATAAAGGGTAGATAATATTAACATCCGACAGGTGCACGAACTCCAGTTACTCGTGAAAAAAGAAGCCTACTTATTAAAGTAGTCCCGCATACACACTTGCAGCAGCGCTTTGCGATCGTGCCCCAAAAAGAACAATATCTTCCGGCTCGCGTTAAGGTAGTCGTGTTAATAATCGCATTCCTTGCCTTCGAGATGAGGTTAGTACGCAAAACGGAGAGCTCAATCTGTCTACGTTGTAGCTACGGATCGTTAACTGCGAACGAGGGGGTCTTTAAAAAGGTGCCGCGGGTCGAGGATGCCATTAACGGTAATCGTATAATTAACACGACGATGCAACTAACCCCGATAAAAAATAACCGACAACTACCGATATTTATTGACGTTTATTATACGTTCAAAACGTACAGATTAATGTTAAATAAAAATCAAAACTGTACTAGAAACAAAAAAATATTTTGCAGATATATTTGTTTTGCAAATAATTACTGGTGAGGAGAATCGTTCCAAGTTTACGTGAATGGATAATTTTTGGCAAGGGTGGATAAATGGGCGTAGTCACGTATACGCTGCGATATACGTGCGAGTCAGTGACAGCATGGCGAGAGTAACAATAATAATTACCCAATTAATTAACAGTGAAGTGCAAAACATAGCAAGACAGAATAAAAAAGGTATATATTAACACTATACTTCGCGCGCCGACCGGGTGTGAGCGTGTGCGTGTGGGTGTTCCAGAAGACAGATATCTCCCAATGAACAATCAAGTCAAGACAATTGATTAACCAATACGTTATGTCAATATGATGCGTGTGAATGCTAACAAGGTGTCGGGATCAAAGATACGGAGAGGCCTGTAATACTTTGTGTGATTTGCGGAGAGAAGAAGCTCGTCTTTCTCTTTCTCTCTTTCTCCCGTTTCCTATCACTCTCCCTCTCTCTCTTTCGGATGGATGAACATGTATGGATAAATTTTTCCGAGTGTCCCGTGTTCGCTCTCTCGACAACGCGTGCGAGAAGATGCTTCCTCTTCACCGAGTTTGCAATTTTATTCCGCATCGCTGATTCTCATTATGTCCTTCTCGTTGCTCACGAAAGCGATAATACCCGAATACCTTACGGCGCAGATATATTTTTTACGAGCGCGATACTTCTCTTTTTATCGACTAGCAGGCTTTCGTAGAATCGCGTCGTTAATAATAGAGCTTTCGGTCGTAAAAATACAAAAAAGCGCAAGCATGCGGCGCGCACGATGCATTCGATCGATATCGGGGCTAACGCGCAATATTTTCTCGTTCCTCCGGTACCGGAAGTAGAAAACGCGGTGCTTGAGGAAAGAAACAAAAACGCGCGCGCGCGCGCGCAGGTGGCGATGCTGCCGGCAAAAGAGTAGAAAAGAATGAAGACGGATGCTAGGATCGCGACGTTCTCTGCACCTCCGACGAAAGTAATGGACACCCGGTGGGAGATGGTAGCCGTACGTATCTCGGACAGACAATAATCGTTCATTAGGGGAATGGCGAGTGGTCGGAAAAAAAAAAGAAAAAAAATCAACGTGAAGAAAAAGAATTAATTCACCACGTAAAAATCGACGAGCGATCGGTCCTTCTAGCACTGGTATTTCGTCTCGTGTGTCACGGATCTGTGTGTCGTATGTGTGTCTCGATGGTCGAAACGGTGGGTTACGAGGGCGAGGACAAAATTATGTGAGGGATCAGGACGGAGTTTTGTGGGAATTACAGATAGGACAGATAGAAATATGGGAGTTTGAAGAATACTTGAAGAGTTGTGACCGAAGCTGGCAAACAGCGATATAAAGCGCACAAAACAATACGAGATTCAAGATTATATATATATATATAGAGGGTGAGTTATATATAAGAGATAAGGTGGATGTGCGTGTGTGTTTGTGATAATGGAAGTGGTGGCACGAGAGATCTCTTTTTTCTCTTTCGTCTCTTTCTCTCTTTCCTTCTATTTTCGTAAATTTAACTCTTTCTCTCGCTCTCTGTTTTTCCTAACTTTAAGACATCGTGGAACACGGATTGTTAGTAAAAATGCTTACGAATGGAAGGAGCCAGAGAATTTCGAGGCGTTATCGAAGCTACTTGTCTTCTTGTAATTATTTTTGCAAAGAAATCTTCTTTTCAATCATTATTAATTATAAATTAATATCTTCTAATAAATATTTTCCAGGTAGAGAAAATAGTTCTCCGTATACTCTCTGCACAGCAGAATTCTAAATCTTCTTTTGTCTATAAAAAGTCGGATAATTAGACTGTTCAATATACTGACCTGCTTATTCTCATTCTAATCGACTGCTATGACGTTAATTCTCTTAATGAAAATCTCACAGCGTATAATAATAAATTAACATCATGATCTATATTGCTGTGTCATTATTTCGTAACATCAAATTGCACAATTGTTAATTAATGAAATAATTTTAAAGATCAGTAATAACGAAACTATTAATAACAGTACGATTATAGATAATAGATAATTGATAATTATCCTTCGTAATTAAATTCTAATGGTGAGATTAGAATTGTAATCTTTCGCGAGATCAGACCGGACATCCGGATTATACACAAGAGGTGAGAGGTATCATGGATGGTTTCGGATAGTTCTGGCGGGTAGATATAAGAACGGTAATACTCGTTGCAACGAGGAGCCAACGGTGTGAGACGATCCGCCGTCAAAAGAAAAAAAAATATTTAAAAAAAAAGGGAAACGGCGGAGTCGTAAGCAGCGTTTCTCTATCCTAAGACACATACGTGATTAATAAAAGAGGTAGAAGCATGGGCCGTTTATTATATACCTTTGATTCGCCTAGACAAAAGCGTGCGGCTACTATTTACATATATAATAATGATAACAATCAGATAGAGGTATGTACGTATAATGCGTATACACGTATACGAACGACGTATGGCGTCGTCATATACGCGTACACCCGAATAAACTTCGAAAGATGCAATAGTATAATATATACGTATCATGCTGTTCATATTGCAGGTGGATTAGTAAAAAGACTCGCCGCGGTGTGAACCATTCGTGTGTGGACAGCGGCTAATTTTTCAATGGACAATCGGTCTGATCCCGGAAAGAGAACGAAGGAGAGAACGGGCCTTCTCGACCCCGTGCGATCGGGACGAATCTCCCCGCCTCTCTCCTCTGTAGCTTACTGTGTCCCCTTCTTTTTATCGCCTTCGCGTGATTCTTGATCTGGCTTTAAGTACACCTCGAAACTCCCTGGGACTACTCGTGGTGGACGACGACAGGAACGTTGGGATTGGTTAGAAACAGCTTCGGGAAAGAGACGCGACAAAGTTTCATCAAATCAAATGGGCAGCATCTCCCGAGGGTCTCCTCCGCGAACGGCGGTCGAGTCACCTGTTTACACCGCGTGTTCGCCGTTGCCGATTGTCGTCGAGACGCTTAACTTCACTAAACTTCATTCGCTATCGCGATTAAAAAGTCGCGAAACAAATTTCAGCACCTCGCAATTTTCGTTATTTATGAAAAATTTTTTCTTTGTTCCTCCAACAATAAATTTTCGTGCGCAATATAATATTTATTTGCTCACTCTCACATCTCTGTGGATTTGTCTGATTTATTTATTGAATTGTACTTTGTCTAAATTAATATAAATTGATCAATAAAAAATTAACTGTTTTACATTTGCGATCAAGTTTCTAAATGCAGCGAACATAATTGCTTGGAAAAACGCATTGGCCGAATGAGTGGCAATTATATAATGCTACTTTCTGAAATTTCTCGCGAATGAGTGCTGTTCAACGTAAGCAACTACGAACAAACGGTATATGAGGTGCATCGATCGGCCTTATAACCAATGGGAGCTAAATAATGATAAAATGCGGAAGGCTAGCTAGTAAAAATGCAACAGCTCGTCTAACAACTACGAGAACTAACACCATTGGTTATATTTATATGTATGTACGTGTCATTGGCACATACGCGGTGTCGGAAAAGCGCGCGTACCGAGCACCTTGAGGTACTAACTGCGTTTTGTATCGAGGATATATCACTGTTTTATCTTTCAATTAATGCCGATAACGATAGCATTATTAATTAATTTTCCTTTTATATTAATCGCTACACTAATTACGACTCTTTTGTTAAAATAAATCTGTAAACATATTTACAGTTATATATTACGTTACGTATATATAAGTTACGGCGAGAGACTCGAAGAAGACTCTCAGTTCGCGCTCTTTTCCCACCTTGGCTTCAAAGTATCTCTTTTTCAAAAATGCTGCACTTCATTAGGGATGCCACATTCCATTTACATTGACGAAGCTTTCGAGAAAAGGTATCTCTCACAGAATCACACACGATCACTCACTCGTTTTATCACTAATGGCACGTTGCTTTTGCAGCATGCAAGAGACGTTCTTTTATTTCTCTCTCTTTCTCTCTCTCTCTCTTAGTTTTTTAAAATTCTATTAATAATGAAAAGCGTTAGTGTTGAATCGACTATCAAATCGAACGCGTGAAATCGTAGTTTCACGTGCACTCTACAAAAGCAATGTGACGAATGAAAAATTTATGCCGAAGCTCGTGACGGGATCTTCTCGTTTTAAAAAATCATAGATATATTCAATCTGCAAACTGTACACAAAGAAAAAAGTAACTGTCAATCCTTCTTAATTAAAGTATCGATTCTCTATTAAATATTTTCTCGTAAAATAATTATTCACATTTCATCGTAACACATTTCATGAAAATTTTTTACTGACGATATATAAACACGATATATATACTAACAATAAGTCAAAATATTTCAAAAAGGATTTTGCAGATTTCATAAAAATGTTCGAGTGTTACGTCACAACAATATACCGGCATGTTTCCAAGACCTTGAGGCCTCGGATTAATAATTATTCGCTCGTCCATTAATAGCGTGCCGCTAAAGTATCAGATCCTGTCACGCCTTCGGAATCGCTTAAGCGCTAAAAGCGATGGCGACACTTATGCCGTTCGAGGTAAATTCCACTTGTGCTTTACCGCGTGTTGGCCTAGCGTCGGTCCCACGAGAGATATTTGCATTGCAAAGGGCAAGACGATAGTGCCATTGTCGACCCTGATACTGATAGCAGGATTTCTAACATAACGCGTACGAGTACCTAACATGCGAAATTGTTTGCTCGCGGAATGGGTTCGCTCGATGCAACTAGCATATATACGGCAATTACAAGGCGTACGTCACACGTCGTCAATATCGCCGTGAGATTACAGAACTACTTTATCGCTCTGCTTTTTACGCCAAGCGTGGTTTGACGTGGTTAATCCGTTTAAGAATCTCGTGTAGTTCGTAAGTATCTTATTCCCTATGCAAATGTCAGATTATGCGGGGCGAGACGGCGGTAACGGTAAAAAAGAGTGACAAAAACGAGACTGGATTATACCGCGGCGCGGACTACATGTTATGGCTGGAAGTCAGTCACGTGAGCACCGGGAATGAGTAACAAATTGACCGTAATATACGGCAACGAAAAATAGTAGCTGTGTCGCGGCTCGAGTGCCCGACCGTGTTCCCTTATCATAGGATTTTCTTTCTTTTCCATGCGCTCTCGATTAAACCGCTTTCACGCGACCGATCCGCGCCGATCAAGCCGCAATATAAGCGAGCAGAAATTAAAAAAAAAGTACGCGTCGCTCTCGGTCTCACAG